>NW_026526810.1:13086300-14313800 GCF_024362965.1 Panthera pardus | reverse complement strand
AAGTTTTTACCATTTTAATCCATATAAGAACGCAACGAAATTCAAGTTTCAATGTTGATGGCTACATGTCTCTTTGGTAAAAATATTATAACCAAGGAAGAATTTTGAAATATTCTGCAATGCAATAAAAAGGTAACTATAGATGGTGTATTTATACAGCATATGAGATGCATATTTAAAGGTTTTTTTAATGTTTATTTATTTTTGAGAGAGAGACAGAACATGATCAGAGGAGGGAGACACAGAATCCAAAGCAGACTCTGAGCTGTCAGCACAGAGCCCAACACAGGGCTCAAATTCAGGCACCACAAGATCATGACCTGAGCTAAAGTTGGATGCTTAACCAACTGAGCCACCCAGGTGCCCCTATAGGTCTTTTAATGCCTTAAGACTTGAGAACACTAAAGATACAGAGGGACATTATCAACTTGCAAAGTCATAGGTCTGGAAATGTTATTTCTCCATGGTTTCACTAATGTGTATGAATATTTTAATTTTTATTTCTCCCTGTTGTGTCCTCCTTATCTGTGGTGTGTCTCATGACTGTTGTGGACATTCTCCTGTGGTAGCTTTCCTCTGCTATTTAGATACCCCTAGTCAACACTTAGGTACACTGAATGGCCTGGCAGCTGGGGCTCCACAGCTGAGGCATTGAGACCCACATCAAAAGGCTGAACTTCACAGGTGCCTGGGTGGTTCAGTTGGTTAAGCATCCAACTTTAGCTCATGTCATGGTTTCACAGTTCATGAGTTCAAGCCCTGTGTCTGGCTCTGTGCTGATAGCTCAGAGCCTGGATTCTGCTTTGGATTCTGTGTCTTCCTCTCTCTCATTTTAAATATCACTAACTGATTCAATTAAATGTGGTTAACTTCTTACCTAATCTATTTGATTCCAGTTAGCTTCATTGTTGAGAGCTGCTTTCATGGTGGTTTTTAATACATGCTTTTCTCTCTCAACTTAATTGCAGGTTCTTTGAGCTTCTTGATCTTTGATGGTAGAATGACACCCTTGTCTCTTTTCACTAGTTCTTCCAAGTTATCCCAGGTGACAATTTAACAAATATTCTACCATTGGATACATGATGGTCAACCCTTAAGCCAATGCTACAAATATTATTTTTTGTTGCAGCAGCACCCCATGTTTGGTTAACCTTCTCTATCAGTCAGGAGCAGCTAAGTTATGCTATGGTAACAAATTATGCCAAAAGTTCCATCACTTGAAATACCAAAAGGTTAGTTTTCAATACATCAAAGGTTGGCTGGGGAACTACTCTGGTGGGTGATCACCCTCAACCCAGCATCCAGATCAGTGGGGCAGCCATTCTCTGGAACACTGACAGTCCCTTCTGTTCATAACAGTCATATGGACTGTGCTACCCACAGGGAGCCAGGTGCAGACCCATCATGTCCGCAGAAGGCAAGGAGCTGAGCTATTCAGTGAAGCATTAACAGTTTCCACAAAACCTGTGACTTCTACAAAATGTGACTTCTGAGGCTATTGAGAAAACTGGCAAAGAGTTTGGGATTGACTTAATGGTAAGTAGATAGAAAATTAAATGAACAGAAAAGAAGACAAGTCAGAGCTCCAAAGAAAACAAAATGAAAGTCCATTGTAGTTGACCACTTGGCTCAGTTACAGGGGGCATTTTCATAATAAGAGTAACAAACATGGAGCATTGATCTAATGAACTATTCTATATTACTGTAGTGGGGCCTTTTGAGGAGTACATGTGGGCAGAGGAGGCAAGATGAAAGGAAGCTAAGTCCACATCTACATATGGGGAGATAACCAACAGCAACCCAAACTAAAAGCCCAAGAGGTAGCAATGTGATCATGCTGTGGTAGATAGAGTTCCAAGATGGCCCCAACATTCCAGCCCCTGGTCTACACATACCTCCTCCCATGTAGTCAAACACTGATGCAGGTGTTTCTGTGAAGGCATTCTACAGATGTGACCCAAATCAGCTGACTTTAAGATGGGAAGGTTATCTGGTGGGCCTGACCCAGTCTCATGACCCCTTTCATCTGGGTCTAGGGGTCAGAGATGGGAGGTCAGAGAGATAGAAAGCATGAGAGGGATTTGAGGTGGGGAATATTTTGTGTTGCTGGCTTTGAAGATGGAGGAAAGGTTGTGTGGCAAGGAACCTGGGTGGCTGAGAGTGGCCTCCAGATGACAGCCAACTGGAACTGGGGACCTCAGCCCTATGACCATAAAGAACAGACTTCAACCACAATCATGTGAGCTTGGAAGAGAGCCCTGGGCTCCAGAGGAGAATATGGCCTGGGTGATACTGTGATTTTAGCCTCATGAGAACCTGAGCAGAAAACCCAGCTGCACCAGCCCTGGACTTCCGACCTACAGAACTGCCAGATCATACATGGATGTTTAAAGCTGCTAAGCCTGTGGTAATTTGTTACACCATAGAAAACTCATACACACCCTGTCTGAGTTACAGAAATAATCAGGGAAGAGAGGAAAGAGGGATTGCCTCTGGGGAGGGGGAATAAAGGAAGGAAGGGAAGTTAAAGACTGCTGTGTTTCATAACAAACCCTGCACCTTTAAGGTAGCCTCATGTTTAACTTTGATGTAAAGAATAATCACAATTAAAAGATTTATCAGAGACTACCAGCACCCAGCTGCTACAGACCGAATGCTTGTGTCCCACCCTGCCAAATTCATATGTTGAAATCTACCCCCCATCCCCACCCATAGGAAGGTATTAGCAGGCGGAGCTTTGGGAGGTGGTTAGGTCATGAAGGTGGAGCCCCCGTGAATGGGATCAGCACCCTTACAGAAGAGACCCCAGAGAGCTCCTTTGTCCCTTCTGTGTTGTGAAGACACAGTGCTTTGTGAAGTTCCTATCCGTGTACCAGGAAGTGTGTTCTCACAAGACATCAAACAGACTAAGACACCAACAAGATCCATCCCCAATTTCTATACCAGTGACTGACCACGTTTCCCACACAACTGTGCAGTCGGCCAGGTAACCGAGTTCTCCGTCTGGGAATGTGAGTGGAGGGCTGTGGGGTTGCTTCTGCACTGGGACTTTTAAGAGAGTGGGTTTCTGTCCTGCCTGTTCTCTTTCCCCTGCTGCCAACTGGATGATTATGACAACAAAGCTCTTGGGGATGATGGAGCCCCCAAATAGAAGAGACTGGGACCCAGAAATCGGGCCTTAAGTGCTCTCCTGGATGGCCACTGTATTTCAGCCACAACAATTCAGGGCCCACCTGTTAGTGGAGCTTCGCTCATCCTAGCTAATATAAAAGTGGACGTGAGAGCAAGGGATGGAAGAAAAACAAGAAAACAAGGTGTACAAAGAAGGGGGCTTGGTCCCAGGCAAAGCAAGGGTTGTGCATTGTGCTACTGTGTTATTCTCTAGGGTTGGCTTCTTGGTGGCAGTCAGGCCGTGGGGTGCCCGGTCTGGGCATCGTCCTCCTACTCCTTCTTCCTGGGGCAGCCACAGCCTCTAAGTCCTGCATCTACTCAGGGCCCTGGCCTTGAGCTGGGCTGAGGGTGGCTGGGGTTTATCTAGGACCATCTCATGATGTCCTGATGTTTGGCACCCCCCACTCACAGAAGGCAAACAATGTTCTCTTCATCCAGCCCAGGGGCCACTCGTAGGCTCCCACCTGTCCCTGTCTCCTGACTTAATCACGCTATCATAAAGAATTGCTTGCGCCAAGGAGGACTTTGACCCTGAGGTTTTGCAGTCCTCAAGTCTGACCATTTCAGAGTTGGATGGGTGGATCAGAAACTTCTGACTGAAACTCTCATCACAGTCACTGATGGCGTGATGCATGAAAAGGAAAACAAGCCATTCTCTGTTGTATGACATGGGGGTGGGGTAGAAAACCGTTTTCATGTGCCATCTCCCAGTGGTCCTGGAGTACAAAATAATTCATCAGGTCCTAAATGATGAAAGCTGACTTCACATCTGGTGCACGCTTACATGGTGAAAGATTAAAACCAGAAATGCTTCTGAGACCAGCCCTCGAAAGACCGAAGAGATATTTACAGTGTCTGCAACAAATGTAGGAGGAAAGCATGTTAAAATGATGGATGGTCCCTTCCAGGCTTGCTGGAGCAGATGGCTCCCACTCCTAAACACAGCAACTGACATGGGATCCCGCCTTCCTTCCTGATAATCGGGGAGGCTCTCTGGTTGCCATGATAATTGCCTGTTCTGTGTGCCCCTTCCCAGTCTCACCCCTTGGTTGTCTGCTGTTCATAATTTGTGATCCTCTCCCTGGGTAGGTGCTCAGGGTCAAATGCTGCATTTCATTCTCTTGACTTAACTCTGAGATTCCTGCCAAGCCCCAACCTTTGAGAACACTTCAGAGCTCCCCTGATCCATTGACACATATGAAAATGCTACAAGGAGGGTGCCATTCCTTCCTATTTCACAGGTTAGAAATCTGAGCCTTAGTCAGCTTGAGAGACTTCCCCCAGGTCACACACAGCAAGATGCAGAGCCCAGCCCGGACTTCTTTCGCCTCACATTGGTGCCCCCACCCCCTGGCCTAATTAATGTGGGGATTTATCAAATCAATTAAATCAGAGCAAGGCTGGTCCATTCTGGACTCTGATGGAAATCCTGTCTAATGAGTATTTCCATTAATGGGATTGGGAGGATTTACAATGGACAATATAGGATAAGACCGTCTTTAATTCTTGGCTGTTTGCATGTAGGATTTAGTGAAGAAGGGAAGGATGGTGAGGATAGCAGATAGTATACAAACGAAGCAGTGTTCTTTTATGCTAGTGCCCCAGATGATACTACTTAGGCATCATAAAATCACAGAAAGCAGGGCTGGAAACAGTCTGCTGGGTCATGCCCACATGACTCACAGTCAGGGGAGCTCTACAGTATGGGCACACGGGGTCTGTTGTCATCTTTGCGGGGGTGGGGAGGGTGGGGAACATCCATCCGTCCATCATCCACACCTGCCATATGTTCAGTTGGTTTCTAGGCTTTGGGTTTCCTAAGTAGGATAGTATATCAAGAGAGTCAGTAGTGATTATACCTGGTTTTGTAGTTAAACTAGTTGACTTAAAATATTTTCAAAATGTAGTATGAGTTGGTTCTTTCTATGCAAGCCTTTTTGAACTGGAGCTTCCGAATCTGATATGTGGTATGAAACTTCTTTCACAGGTAAAGCTGATGTCTGTAAAACCAAAGCTATTGATATTCCAGGGGGAAAAAATGTTTTCCACTCCCAAGGAAAAGGAAAGGAGAAGTTGAAACTGAATTAGTTTTAATCTCATTACATGTAACTTGAGAGCAGCCAAGAGACTGCCATCTCTGACCAGAAATCATTTCCCGGAAGTCCAGAAGGAGTTTCTGGAAATTGCTGACTAGGGACCCTCTTTGTGGTCAGCCTTGGGTCTGGTAAGTGACCATGAGGGAGGCCTTCTGAGGGCTCCTCTCCAAGTGGATAAGGAGGCCCCAGCCCTGAGCCAGCCCTGGGGTCACTTACTGCACAATGCTCCACTCCACCTGCCCTCTGTGACCAGTGCCTCAGGTGCCTTAGGAAAACAGGTGCCCAGTGAATGGGGGAATTCTTCGGCCACATTCTGTTGTCTCCTTAAAGCCCCCCCCCCCCCGGCCCCCGATGACCTTTATCCACCTAGGTGTCATTATGAAGCAGTAACTCTGGGACTAAGAAAGCTTGACTCTCACTCTGCAGTCCAGACCCCCAGGCTGGCCAAGAGCGGGAGAGGCAGGTGAGCAGCCCATTTTTTGCAGACCCATTCAGGAGGTGCACACATGCTTCCACCCACAGCAACCCCACCATGTGCTGGTGACACAGAGGTCCAGATGGTGCGGGAGCTGCCGCTGCCCTTTGCGGGGAGGCCTGCAGAGCTAGCCAGGAGGAACCAGGGATGCCCTGAGCCTCCAGGATGCTGGCAAGCTAAAGGGGGAAGCAGAATTGTTGCAATATCACAAGACAGTTTTAAATATTGCTGCAGTATTGTTGCAGTTTTTTTTTTTAATGGCCTCAAAGTTTTTTACACTTCTCCCATTAGATCCAGGCAGTTCTTGACTGCTTTAACGCATGGGGAACAGTGAAAGGGAAGCTATGTGTAAAAGGCAGCCAACTTCCACCTGGCTCTCTTGGGGGGAACTTTCATATGCTCCCTCTTGGAGCTCTGAGCTTCCATATGAGAAATCCAACTGCCCTGACCTGGAGGGTGATCCCCACCACAGTTCCAGGCATGTCAGTGAAGAAGCATCTGGGCAGCAGACCCTCAGGTCCTCCAAGCCTTCCAGACCTCCTAGCTGAGGTCCCAAACATCAGTGAAGCAGAAGCAAACCATCCCTTCCAGGACCCGTCAAAATTCTTAATCCACAAAAGCAATGGTTCTTGCTGTAGGGCATTGTGTTGAGGGTTGTTTGTCACACGACAGTGGAAACGAGAACAAACATGGTTTCTTTAAACCAAGAGATGACTGGCCTAGTGCTCAAAGAATGATCTCTCTCAATCCTGGGGGGACCATTGATGGGAGCCTTAGGTCTGAGGACTGGTCTCTGTGGGTCAGCTAATCAAGGGGACATTCTGTGTTTGACTGGGGAACTCACCTGAGACTTCCCTGGTGTTCATGGCAGCCCAGTAGGTGCTGTCAGGGACCCCAAGCCGCAAGCTCTCTGCCTTCTCAGAGCCTTCTCTGACACAATGGGTGAAGGCTGTTCTGGATGCTCACCTCCATGCTGCACATGACACATTTGGGGGTCCTTGCAGCCCAGCCCTGTCCTCAAAAGGACTGGGGACCATGGACATCCTGGGCCTGTCCCTCTGACACATTCTCCAAAATTCCACATTTCCACAGCTTCCTTATTGTAACATTATTTAATCTGAAAAACACTGAAAAGCTGATTATTGCTGTTTTCTCCAGGAAAAGAACACTTTCTTTTCTCTTTTCTGCTATCTCTTCCATGTACAGACCAGTTTTCTCTATTTACTCGTTTTGACAGCTCTTGCTAATTATTTACTGTGTCGATCAGCTATTGCTGCATAACAAGATATCCCCAAACTTAGTGGCTCAAAAGAACACTAGGCATTTACTATGACTCACAGTGTCTGTGGATTTGGGAATGGCTAAACTGGGGAGTTCTGGTTTGGGGTCTCTCTCATGAGATTGCAGTCATGACATTGGCTGGGACTGCAGTCATACAAAGGCCTGATTGGGACTTGAGAATCTGCTTCATGGTGGTTCGCTCACATGGCTGGCAGGTTGGTAACAGTTGTTAGTGGGAAGCCTCCGTTCCTTCCCACTTGGTCTTTTCCATGGAGTTGCTGGAGTGTCCTTACCACATAGCAGCTGGCTTCCCTGCTCCCTGACCTAGAGCAAGAGATTTAGAGAGAGAGCCAAGTGACAGCTATCCTTTTTCTGACATAGCCTCAGAAGTCACATAGTATCACTTCTGCTACATCCTAATCATTGGCTCTTCTGAGACTTGCTAAGTATGGCCCAGATTCAGAGGGGGAGGGGAGTAGAGATTAAGCTGTACCTTCGGAAAGGAGAAATGTCCAAAAATTTGGAGACATATTTGAAAAGCACCATACCTACCCATTATTCAGTGTCCATTATCCCCTCATCCTATAATTTTATGCTAAGCAGCAAGATACCTGGCTAAAAGATTACATTTCCAAGCCTCCCCTGAAGCAAATGGAGATTAGTGAGATGTAAGCAGAAGTTGTTGGGTGAGGCTTGCCAAAAGCTCTTTAAGAAACAGCTGGCATTTGCCCTATGCCTCTTCCTCTTGTTGACTGCTTGGGGTGCAAATGTGATGGCTAATGCTGCAGCAGCTATTTTGTGAATATGCAGCAACTGCATATGACTGGAAGGCATATGCAAAAAATCAAAGAAAAAACTGAATGGTGCTTGAGTCCTTAGTGACATCATGGAACCTCCCATAACTGACTTGAATTGTCTAACACTGAACTTCTTTTATAGGGAGGGAAACTAGCAGTTCTCGATATTTATACCAGGTTTACTAACGGATGAACACAGATCCTAACTGATAAATTTATCATTGTTTTTTCTTCAAACCTGGCTTGCATAGGACTCATCATTGTATTTCTGAGCCCTCTTCCTACATGATGTTCTTTTGCAAATGGGCTGGTTTTCTGGTTGTCTGTAAGTTAAGTTGCTGAAGGAACTGATTGATCCAGATAATCACAACAATCCATTTGGACACTGCTTCTCCTGTCAGACTCAGTCATAGGCTACCTAAGGATGGGGAACTTTGGGGATTGGTCCCACTCTTGATCCAGTTTCCTGTGGCCTCTGGGGATAGGTAACATTGTGCTGATGTCTGCCTAGAGCAGAGGGCTTGGATGAGCAGAGAAGGGCTGTGCTCCATTGTGGGTGAGAGAGAGGCAACATGAGGGGCGCTCTGAGTCCGCCATCATGTGAAAGGTCTAGGTCTGTCCAGGCAGGAACCCCAGGTCATTTAACAAACCAGGTCACCTGCATCACATACAGCTCCTCTGATCTCTGAGAACCCATTTCCTGGTGGTATTTCAGTTCTTCCCACTCTGGCCAGCCAGAACATGTATCTCCTGCTCAGCCATCCTGGAGCACAAGAACCATAGTCAGGAGTCCTAGAGGCACGTCTCTACCACACTATCCCTTTGTGGAAACTCATTTGAAATAGAAGATGCTATCGCTCCATAAAAAACACCCAAAATGTAGGGGCTACAATAGCAATTGTAGTTCACTTTGTTCATACTTCTGCAATTTGGGCAAGACTTGGCTCATCGCTGCTCCTTGCAGGGTCAGGGGGGCGCCTCAACTGCAGAAGGAGAACCCACTTCCAAGATGGCTCACTCACATGGCTGGCAAGTTAGTCCTGGTTGTCCACCAGGGGCTCAGCCTGGGCTGTGGGATTGGGGCCTTGATTCCTCTGCAAGCAGGCCTCTCTATAGGCTGCTTGGGCTTCCTTACAGTGTTGTGGGCTGGTTTCCAAGAGCACGTGTCCCAAAGATGGAAGTGTAAGTCATGGCATTTCTATGACCAGGCATCCAGACGTCACACAGCAACTCTTCCCACCATAGTCTGGGTTGCGGTAGTCACAAAGGCCAACCCAGATTCAAGAGGAGGAGACATGGACTCCATTTCCTGATGGGGAAGTAGGAGGGTTCTAGAAGAGCATGTGGGGTAGGAGATATTATTGTGGCATTCTTTAGGAAATGCAACCTGCCACAGAAAGTGTGCCTGAGGCCCTTCATTGCTAAAGTTGGAAAGTATCTGATTCTATTGCAGTTCATAGGACATCAGAGAGGCCTGAAATGCCACGGCTCAATCCCCCTTCCTTCTTTTCAGGAAACCAAAGTTCTTTTTGAGAAAGAGATATAGATATATATTTTCTTTTTAAAGATAAGCTATAATTTCCCAAGTGCCAAGGTGAGATATTCACCTTCTACAGAGCCACAAGCAATGTGGTGCTGGGCCCATCAGGGAAGGAATTTCTGTGGTTCAAGAATTCACTCCTAAGATTGCATCCAAGGCCACTTCCCAGAGGGATGTGTTGAAAGTGACCCCCACTCAGAGCCTTACTACACCCTAGATCTGTCCCCCAAGAGCCTCTGATGCTGAGGGAAAAAACCCTAAAATCTCTGGCTTTCCCAGCCTCCCCTGGAGCTAGGCATGCCTTATGATGACATTTGGACCAATGGGATCTTTGGGACCCATGGAGAGAAATACCACATCCAAGCAGCCTTCATACAGGGAGAGGTGAACCCTTGCTGCCTTCTGTTCTCCCAGCACCCACTGCCCATGACCCAGAGCCTTGCTGCAGCTTTAGAAGCTGCCACAAGGGCTGAGGAACACCCATACCCACCCTGCTACTTACCTCTGGGCTGCTTTTATGAGAGGAAATGGAGCTCTTCCCTTCTTGAAGGAGGCTGTATTGGGTTTTCTGGAACCAGGTGTGGCTTCTCTTCAAGGAGGCAGTAAGCAGAGCCCTCAGGGCCTTGGTTGGGGGCCTATGGTGGGAAGACTTGAGGAGGAGGGTAGGGGACAAGTCCTGGGGAGGGACTACAATTGGATTAATGTCCTTAAAAGAAGAGGAAGACATTGGAGAGAGTTCTTTTTGACTCTCACTACCATGTGAGGACACAGCAAGAAGGTGGCCATCTATAAGCCAAGAAGAAAATTCTCACCAGATGTCAACTCCTTGATCTCAAACTTCCAGCCTCCAGAACTGTGACAGATAAATGTCTATTGTTGGAGCCACCTAGCCTGTGGTATTTTGTTACAGCAGTCAGAGCTGACAGAGAAACCCTGTGATGCTGGAATCATGATCCCATTGCAATGGGAGAACGAGCTCTGACAGGCATAGTGGGCCACACTAAGGCCACATCCAGGGTCTAGGTTAGAGCCCTGTTCAGATTCCCAGCTCAGCTGATAAGTTAGAAATGCGATGGGCTGCAAGTAACAGAACCCAGTCAACGATCACTTAAACAAATGGAGGTCTCCTGCAATAAGATGTCAGGAAGTAGGCCTTCCCAGGGCTGCGGGAAGGGGCTCAAGGGCACTGACAAGGACCCAGCTCCTTCCCCCTGACCCTCCAGACTCCTTGTGTTCTGTTCTACAGACATCAGCCACAGCTCCAGTCTGCAGTTAGGGCTAGAAGCTGGGGGACGGTGGGGAGGGTGTTGGGAGCACATGACTTGTATATGCTCTATGCCGCAACTTTCCCAGAAGACTTCTTCACTTTACGTGGCCATGTCAGCAACAGGGGAGACTGAGGAAGCACGTCTCTGACTTCCCCGTTCTTATGGTGGGAGGTGGCATTGGACAGGTCCTGAGGATGCCCAGCATTGGTCACTCCTGGCATCTCATTACAGATCCTGCTTTCTGACTCAGAGTGTTTGTCAACTTGGGACAGTCTGGGGGAACTCATTCAAATTTGCAGTGCCCTGTAAGGTTTGACTGGCTACCTAACAAAAGAGCATGCTCTGATGAGTGGGTGTTTATGTTCCTGGTGGGTGGGGTAGAGGATGCACTCTTCCTAATTCCCTACCTTCAGCCTGCCTCAGGTACCGCAGGGATTTCCTGATGATGGCTGCTGGCTTCTTTGTCAGCGGGCAGCAAGGGCATGAAATTTGTAAGTTCTCCATGGGCTTGCTAGAGGCAGCTGTAACCACACAGAGCCTCCTCACAGGTGGGACAGGGGATCCCCTGCATCTAAAGGGAGCACATCCTCGGGTCCTTCTTCCTCCAGCTGTGCAGCACAGTTCTATCTTCTCCTCCTAAGATGAGTGGTCCTGCACAGGATTACCTTAAAGCCCACCATGGCTTTGAGGGAAGCCCTTTCTACACAGTTGTTTCCTGGTTTAAGGCACTGCCCTGCCCACCCCATTGGGACTTTAGGGGGGTGCCTGGCCCCTCATGTGCTCTTACTGTCCTGTAGGTTTACCCTGTGGTTGATCTATGCTGCTCATATCCTGTCAAGGCCTCACCAGTCACTCCCTGTGGGTGTGTGGGTGCATTTGCATCTGTGGCCAGCATAACCCTGGCCCCTTCAGGTTAAACTGGAGACACACAGAGAGTTAAACATCTCTCCTGAAAGCCAGAGAAGCTGCAGGGTTCTCATGTGGAATACAGTCATAAAGTTAATTTAGGTCCACAAGTGTTGCCTGATTGTAGGCACTGAGGTGTGGCTTCTAGGCTAAGTACCCAGGGTACCAATATGCAGAAGGAACTCATGGCTAGGATGTAGGACTCTGTGCAGAGAGAAGGCAGCAAAGCTTGGCAAGAGCATGAAGAGGCATCCAGGGAGGCTGATGTATGTGCAAGCCTGGGTGGGTTTACGGGAATTTGCAGGTCTCTCGGGGACAAAAGGGAATTCGGGTGTGATAGTAGAGGCAACCCAAGATCAGCAAGGTGTGCTCAGGGGTGGGGAAGCTCCACCCAGCTGGGAGACAGTGCTCTAGGAGGCAGGTGACGCCTCTGATGCCAGGGGTCCTGTCAAGCTTGGCAAGGGCAGATGGTCACGTACCGCAGGAGCTCCTGACACAGGCAAGAGTCAGTGTGCTGGCCCAGACAGCTGAATGCCACGCAGGGACACAGAGGAGGCATAGGAGGGAGAAAGAAAGTTGAGATGCTCAGAAAGGGAAAGGGAATGGGGCTCCTGGGTGGCTCAGTCAGTTGAGCATCTGACTCTTGATTTCAGCTCAGGTAACGATCCCAGGGTTGGGGGATTGAGCCCCACATCGGGCTCTGTGCTGTGTGGAGCCTGCTTAAGATTCTGTCTCTCCCTCTGCCCCTCTCCTCACTCACGCTCTCTCTCTCTCAAATTTAAAAAAAGCGGGGGGGGGGGGGTGGGGGGAGAGGAAAAAAGTGAGGGGTGGGAGAAGCCTCTGGGATAGCCAAGAAGAACAAACCTTGAGGGGATGAGTCCTTCGAACCTCAGCTCAGCTGTGTGATGCTGGGCTGCCTAGTGAACCTCTCTGAGTCAGCTTCCCCATCTGAACAGTGCAAAAAACACCTGGTATGAGTGGAGCTGAACAATGTAATATTTCAGTGTGGGTAGGGCACCCACCCTGTGGCAGGTGCACGTGGCATGGCAGTTACCTTCCCTCCTTCACGTCTGGGGTCACCGTTAGTCACCAGGTGACCTGGAGACCTCATTTCATCAGGTCTCTCCCTCCTCAGTGTTCCGAGAGGCCCCAGGCCTCTGGTCTGACCATAGCAGTGGCCGGGTCCGTGGCAAGGGCAGCATTTGCACTGAGGAGCCTCAAGGCCCCTGGGCGGCTGCACAGATGCCGGCAGCTGCTGCTAGCCCCACAATGCGGCTTTTGTGAGCCAGGGTGGCAGTGGAGCCCAGGGAACGACCTGTACTGGGGAACAATTCCTGAGGCTTGCCCAGTGCAGCCCAGAGCTCTCAACAAAGCAGACTAGAGAGGCTGCAGGGAGGCTGTGGGCAATTGCTTTTGTTATGCAAATGAAGGAGGAGGTTCCCAGCAATCTCTCCCCTCCGCACAGCTAACTGTTTTGTGATGCAGATGAAGGTAGGTCTCCAGCACCCCACCCGTGTGTTCCTAGTCCCAGAACTTGCCCTCCTCCTCCTCCTTGCTGTCCTCCCTGCCAGGCTTCGTGAGCACCCCCCGCACCACGCAGGGCCAGGACGGGGCTCTCTTGGGGACTCTCAGTCCAGCCAGGAGGTGACAGGACCAGAGAAAAGAAGCAAAGGCAGAAGGACATTACCTCAAATTGTGCATCCAGCCGGGAAGAATGAGACCAGGCAGCTGGGAGAGGCCCCTCTGATCAGGCGTCGCTCAGGCTGAGCTGGCCAGGCTAGGGGCAGTGTCTAGGGTAGAGGGACTATATGCGCCCAGGCTCCAAGGTGGGGTACCTGGCTCCAGGGGAAGACTGGCAGGTGTGAGGAAGGCCCATCCGCGGGCTCACTGGCACACAGAGCTTGCACAGAGCCTGCCCAAAAGACACACACTACAGTGATTTGGCAAATTTCCAAATTTCTCTGAGCCTCAGTTTCCTCATCTGTAAAACAAAGAGAGGAATGACCTCTATCACAGGGCTGTGGAAAGATGGATGAGCTAATCCAGATACAATGTTGAGTCTTTGCCGGGCACATAACAGGCATGCAATGGGTAACAACGATGGACAGCAATTTGGCAATATTTACCAAGCTCAGAAACACATACACTCATTCCACAATAATGTTACTTCTAGGAATTTAGTCTGCAAACACTCTCACATGTGCAAAATGACGTATGTTCAAGGTTATTCTTCAAAGATGTGTAGCAGCCAGAGATTAGAAACAGCCCAAGTGTCCATTTGTGGGGGTTGGTTCAGTGGATTATGGTCTGTCTGAGAGGGACTTGCCCAGGACAGCACAGAAAGCTCCCCCCAGCTCTGAGGGCCCCCCCTCACCCCCTATGCTCAGCCTCTTACAGGGGCCTACTTCCCTAATCAGGGAAATGTAAGTGAAGAGCAGCTTCTGGGCTTGGAAATCTCCAGCTGAAACAAGAATGAGGGTGTTCTCTTGTACCGACACAGGGGAATGGACTGCACAGGAGCTGGGTGGGGTAAGCCAGCACCCTGCCCAGCACCTTAGGAAAGGAGTGGGGCTGAATGTGACTGCGCTGGGCCCAGGGAAGGAGGGTGTGTGTGCCTGGAAGAGGGGTGTGCAGGGCCAGGTTGGTGGCTGTTCTACACACACCTGGAGGCAGACATTCACTGTGCAGAAACGGACCAGACCGTCTAGGAGCGAGGTGGTGCACGCAGCCCAGCAGTGATGGAATAACACAACCGGTCACCATAGCAACAACCGGCAGTTGTAATTTTCAGGAGGCAGGCAGCCCCCAGCGCTCCAGAGAAAGCTACAGGCCCCCTGCAGGGCTGCCTCAGGGCAATACCTTGGTAACCCCAGGTGTGTTCCGTGGCCAGGCAGCGTGACTCCCCGGGGCCTCAGTCTCCCCATCTGTAAAATGAGGATCTGACCTGTGACACATGTGCACCTCTGTGCCGGGGAGGAGAGGCTGAGTAAAAGGCTGGGAGTGGAACATGCTTTAGAGCAAGGCACAGGGCTCTACTGACTCAAAGCCTGTTAGCCTCCCACGGAGGCCCAGAGGGACAGCTTTGTCCCTTTTCTGTTCCCTATTGCCCTCATTAGAGTCGGCTGTGTGCAGCCCTGAATTTCTGCCACCAGAGTATCTTCCAGATAAATAAATAATGACTATAGAAGGGGAAGAAGGCAGATTGCATTTCCTTTGGGCAGGAGGCTGCCCAGGGGGCCCTCTGCAGGAACACAGGTGTGGGTCTCCTGCCTTCCAAGCCCCTTGCTCCTGCCCCCCTCCAGCCCCCAGCTCTTCCAACTTTGAAACTGCAAAGTCATTCCCTTTCTCCTGTCTCCTTAGGAAGGCACCGCCCAGACCACTGGCCTTGCCCCATGGCATGAGGCCAACCTCTTGAGGGACATCAATAGCTGTGCTGGGTGGGCTATGCTCAGCACCTTCAGACCTGACCCTGCTGGGAAGGGCAGCAGATGATCTCTGACCTCTGCGTGTGGCAACCTCGGCCCAGCAGGCAGCCCCTCCTCTGCCCCTTGTCCAGGATGCACAAGGCACCTTTTTCCCTGTTTAGACTGGCCTGTAAATCAATACAGGAGGCAGGAGCAGGCAAGGATGGTGGGGGCCGCATGGAGAGGAGGGGCCTGGAAGGGCTTCTGAGGGCACTTCCTTCCTCCCTCCATGCCAGCTGGCTCCAGGCAGTGGTCTCCCTTCCTGTGCCCCCTTCCCCACCACTATCACCAAACCTCACAACTTACTCATCAGGTCTGTGAGGGCCTCTGTACTTGTCCCCACTTCCCTTCAAACCCCACCTTCTCCACCTCGCTGCACTCACACAAGTGCCAGGGACCGGAATTAGGAGGGGCTGGGCATAGGTGGTCAAACTAGGAGCAGGAGGGCAGGGGCCGTGAGCCACACTGAGTATGCAACAGTGACTACTTTGAAAGAACCTTTAAGAAATAACTAAAACAGGGGCACCTGGGTGGCTCAGTCAGTTAAGCATCTGACTTCAGCTCAGGTCATGATCTCACTGTTGGTGGGTTTGAGCCCCGTGTTGGGCTCCATGCTAACAGCCTGGGGCCTGCTTCTGATTCTGTGTTTCCCTCTTTCTCTGCCCCTCCCCTGCTTGCTCTCTCTCTCTCTCTCTCTCTCAAAAACTGAATAAACATTTAATAAGTTTGTTTAAATAAATAAAAAACAGTTAAACACAGGAGTATTATGAATAGCATAGAAAACCCATGTGACATTCCAGGTAAAATGGCGGCTTGGCAGGATGCCCTCTCTTGGATCTTATTAGCTCTTGGTTGTTTGGGGGACATGGGTTTGGGGAAAAGCCTGATATCCTCTACCCCCATGGTGTGAATTGGTATCTCCATGTCTTTCACAGACACCTGTGCTAGCACATAATCACCAATCACTGCGGGAATAGTTTTGTCTCCTGCCAAGGGATTTCAGGGTTGGGCAGAACAGTTTTGAGTGGCAAGGATCTGCAGGAGCCCGAGGTCACCTGCCTATTCTCTGAAGCCCCTCTTCTAGCCAGGTGGGCCTGCCTGAGCAAGGTGCAGGGTTCTGGGACACTGGCATAACCCAGCCCTCGGCACAGTGATTCCTGTGGGTTCAGCTTAGGGGGCCAGTGCTGCCCACAGTTGTGTTTGGGGTATGGTCTCTCTCTCTCTCTCTCTCTCTCTCTCTCTCTCTTTCTTTTTAAGTTTATTTATTTTGAGAGAGAGAGAGAGAGAGAGAGAGAGAGAGCACAAGTGGGGGAGGGGCAGAGAGAGGGAGAGAGAGAGAATCCCAAGCAGGCTTTGCACTGTCAGCTCAAAGCCCTATGTGGGGCTTGAACTCATGAACTGTGAGATCATGACCTGAGCCGAAGTCAGATGCTTAGCTGACTGAGCCACCCAGCCACCTGGAATATGGGCTCTTTATGCTGTACAGCAGCTCCAAAACACATCCACCATGGTCTTGAACAAACCAAGAATATCTGTCCTGGCCTTAATGACAGAAATATTGTAAGACATTAAGCATCTGTCATTCAGGTATTAGACTCTATTTTTTTAGACTCTATTTTAGAGTCTAATTCTGTTGAGGGATTACTTTTCTTTCATCCTAAATGCCCCCTGTCACTTTGAAGCTTAGGGATAAGCATGCCACCTCTCTTGGCCTCAGTGGCCTTGTCTGAGATTCAAGGGGAGACTCAGACCCCCTGCTCAGCTAGATGCTTAGAGCTCAGCATGTCCAGCTAGTCTCAGAGAATTTCCTCCATTTTTTGGTGTCATCCCACTACCCTCAGCTTCTGTCACACCCCTAGTCCTAGGGCAAATGGCGCTCAGGCCTTCTGCTTTTTGCCTTGGCAGTGGGTGTCGTAGAGGGAGTAAGGTACCAGAGGCCTCTCCCTAGTGTCTGACACAGAAAGCCCTGGGACCCCACAGCAACAAGGCTCACAAACAAGTACATTGCACCTCACCTCTGGGCCAGGAACCGAGCAGCAACACCAACCCAAAACGAGGCTGAGGAGGCACACGGCCCAGCCACCCTGAGGCAGGTCAAGAGCCTGTCCTTCCATGGCCCCCCCTACCCACCCCCTCCTGGCAGGTGGCCTGGCTGCCTCACACTCCCAGAGAACATCTAGTGACTCTACTAGCCTAGGAATCTCTGCACCTTGAGCGTTTTGTGCATGGCTTTGTTTTTCTCCCCTAGCGGTCTCCACTGCACAGATAAAGATGAACAAGGTTGACCTGTGCCTCCTCTGGCCACTTCTGAACTGTTGGCCACACCCCTTCCTTTGGCCTCCAGGTATGTGAGTGGCCACTCCTGGCACCCTAACTTCCCGTTTCCGGGGAAGAGTCAGGGAGTCCTGCTCTGCAGAAGCTCATTCCTGGTGAGGTGGACTCAGGGCTCAGCTGGGGAGCATGGAGTGACCCTCCAGTAAGACTGCACATTGCACTTTGCACAATGAACCATTTCTTCCAGCCCTCACACACCCTGTTCCCTGGTCTGCATAGATGAAACACCCCCTGAACATCTGTTTTCTTTCCTGGGTGCTCTCTCTGCCCCTCCCCCCGACTTTCCCAGCAACCTCTGCAGTAATTTTGGCTGTTTTCATTCATTTGCCCACCAGGCTTCCCACTAAGCTGTGAATTTCTCGGGCACCGAGCTGGGCCCAACGGTCCCAGCACAGAGCTCACAGCATCTGGGGAGGGCCTGCCCACTGCCTCTGCCCCACAGTCCCTCCTTCCCCACAATCAAGCACACAGAAAGACCCAGACTGGGCAGTGGGGACGGAGGGAATGATTTCCAAGCCTAGAAGCTGTTCTTCACCTACCTTTCCCTGATTAAGGAGGTAGCCACTGTGTGTTCCTATGGAGCCTGGTGAGAGGCTGGTCAGGGGCCCTCAGAGCTGGGGGCCTTTCTGTGATGCTCTGGGTAAGTCCATCTCAGCAACTACTCTCACCCGTTTATCTGCAGAACTGAAATGAGTTAAAATCTTGGGAGAATCAAGCCCTTTTAGCATTTGAAAAGGCCTTTTAGCATTTTTTTTAAAAAGCTTAGTGCAAATCCAACTCAAAGAGGAAACAAACTTATCTGAGAATAGTTTTTCTTAAATTTGACATATTGCTACATCATTCGAAAAGAAGAACGAAAACAGACACCCCCCTGCATTTGTTTCTTAAACACTTCAGTAAATGAAAAGCAATGTTCCTGCTAGGCCTTTCTAGGGAGAACCCCGTTCTCTGGACGTTCCCTCCAAACGGCCTAATCTGGTGGGGTCCAACCTCGGGCCTGACAGAATCTCCTGGTGGGTCTGGAGGTCATTCAAGTCCCTGTGTACCCATGTGACTGCAGGGTGTCTGGCTGCAGGGTCCTAGAAGAATTCTGCAGCTGGACAGCTGTGGCATATGGGCTGTCCCCTCCTGTCCACACAGAGCAGCCACCCCCACCAGGCAGGGGACAGTTCGGGCCTTCTGGCTGAGGGGACTCTGCCTGTCTCAGAGCAGGCTGGGTTGCTCAGGTGAGAAGCATTCCCCTTCCTCCCAATACTCTACTTGAAGAGCATACTCAGGCAGCTATGAAGAGTCCCCCAGCACCACCTCGTCCTCCAAGGTAAGAACTGAGGAGGGGTCTTCCTGTTCTGGGTTGAAGCACATCCTGGCTCCCGACTCTGGCCTGGCTCCCACACTCTGCCTCACACAGACTGGAGGGGAGCAGGCTGTACATGAGGGTGGAGGCAAGAGGCAGGACATTCACCCTCCTCACTGGGCACACACTTCATCTATACCTCGTTCGGCAAATCAGTCATAAGTGAGGAACCCCAATAGTCAATACTCTACCTGGTCCAGACGGGACAAGGCCCTGGGTGGAGGAACCCACTCCCTACCCCAGTGCCAGCTTCTGGAAACTCTGGAGAATCCCGCACCCAAGGGCCACCCACAGGCTCCTGACTGCTCACCACCTGCTCTTTAACAAGGCTCCAGCCAGCCTCAGCCAGCACTGTAATGTCAGCATTTGGGGGCTTCGTGAAACAAAACTTTTTTTGAAAGGGGATGAAAATAGGCTTGGCAACATTTTATTTTGTCAGTTAAGGGTGTTTTCACAAGACAACCTCTTTGTATTATAATCGTTTCATTCAAAAAGGATGACTTCACATCTGAAAAAAAAATATTAAAAAACCAGATTCAGGGGCTCCTGGGTGGCTCAGTTTGTTAAGCATCCGACTCTTGATTTCGGCATAGGTCATGACCTCACAGTTCATGGGTTCAAGCCCTGCATCAGGCTCTGCGCTGACAGCACAGCCTGCTTGAGATTCTCCCTCTCTCTCTGCCCCTCCCCTGCTCGCACTGTCTCTCTCAAAATAAATAAATAAGTAAACAAACAAACAAGCAAGCAAAATAAAAACAAAACCCAGATACATTCAGCTTTATAAAAATTGACCAAGCTGCCCTTGTTTTCTCATTTTATCTGAGACTCTGTTGGGGGCCCCAGAGGCAGGCTGAGTTGGTCCCCCTGAGAGGCCTAGTTATGCCAGGTGGCCCTAGAGGCCGGTTGGGGGACTGATGGCCAGGCTCTTGTTGCCTGTTGCCTCTTTCCCACACACAGCCCCCAGGGTCCCAGGTGTCATCAGAAGCATCAGCCCAGCCTGGGTGGCTCAGTCGGTTAAGTATCCAACTTTGGCTCAGGTCGTGATCTCATGGTTTGTGAGTTCGAGCCCCGCATCGGGCTCTGTGCTGACAGCTCAGAGCCTGGAGCCTACTTCTGATTCTGTGTCTCCCTCCCTCTCTCTCTGCCCCTCCCTCACTCATGCTCTGTCTCTCTCTGTCTCAGAAATAAATAAACATTTAAAAAAAAATTAAAAAAAAAAAAGAAGTGTCAGCCCAGTTGTTTCCTGGAGAGGCTGGGCAGGGTGCATCCTCTCTCCCAGGCATCTCTGGCCTCCATGGCTGGCACTGCCGGCCAGCCAGGGCTGCCCCATACACGCGGGGAATATTCCGAGCCAGCTGCCGCACAAAGCTGCTTTGTGGGCCTCGCCTGGCGGGCAAGCACGTGACTGCAGAGGGTGGGCGTTGGGCCGGACGGGTGTGCCCCATCGCCTTCCTTCTGATCAGGACTCTGCATCCTCACATCTGACCCCAGCTGGAGCCTAGCCAGGCAGGGTTTGGGGGACCATGGAAACAGGAGAAAACACAGAGTTGTAAAACAAGAGAAGGCTTCTTGTCCAGGGTGCTCTGCATGAACTGGGCTCCTTCTGGGGTCTGCTGGGCACCTAGGCCCTAAGTTTACCCCAGCCTCATCCTTCTGTCTATGACACTGGCTCCTTCTCCCTGAGAGGGCCTCTGAGTCCAGCGTTCTCAGAGCCTTGGCCCTAAGGCACAGAGAGGGGCTGTGGGGTCACCTAGCCAAGAGTGCACAGTGGGGCAAAAGCCAGGCTCAGGGCCTGTCCCCAGCTGGGGCTCCCATACACTCCCCTTTCCTTCAGTCCAGAGGTGGTTGTGACACAGGGCCTCTAGCCTAGGCCATACTCAGCTGCAGGGAGGAAAGGGAGCCCCTGAACCCAGGACTCCAGCCACCCAGAGGTGACACCCAGGAGTGTGGCTTTGACACATAAAAGAGCAAGAATGCTCTGCCTATGTCCATGGACTCCTTCTCTGAGCCCGCAAATCTGTTCAAGACTCTCACAAACTAAAAACCAAACAACAAAAAATACCCAAAGAAAGCAGAAGCTTTTCCCTGGACCCAGTGTGTGTATGCCCACCATTGTGTTCCTCTCCTTCCCAAACTCTGGACTAATGGGGATATGGTGGGTGTAGCGAGCCGTGTTCTACAAAATGGAATACTACACTATTTAAAAAATACATAGGGGGGCACCTGGGTGGCTCAGTTGGTTAAGCGTCTGACTTCAGCTCAGGTCATGATGTCACCATTTGTGAGTTCAAGCCCCACGTCAGGCTCTGTGCTGAAAGCTCTGAGCTGCTTCGAATTCTGGAGCATGCTTTGAATTCTGTGTCTCCCTCTCTGTCTGCCTCTCCCCTGCTCACTCTGTCTTTCTCGAAATAAACATTAAAAAAATAAATAAATAAAATACATATGAAGACCCCAAAAGAATATGGAAATCATGCACCCACAGCTGTTTCCCTAAAAAGTTCCATCTTGGTGAAGGGGCTACCATCCTCCTCCTGGCCCTGACCAGACCCCAAGATCACTCTCTAGAGTCCTCCTTCCCCTCCCTACATCTCTTTGTCCTACACTGTACGGAGGCCACTGCCACGCTCAGAGCCCACAAGAGGAGCTCTGTTCCAGAACCTTCCTTCAGCTGTGCCCCTCCCCACAGGCCAGGGGTCTGTAGGCCCAGAGAACATTCTCACTCAGAGCCTGTGTCCCTTCTAGGTCGTATAGCAGGCACCGGGAACCTGGAAGTTCCCTGCCAAATCCCCCCACTTGCTTCTGGGCTTTCATGGGCTTCCCCAGGGTCTCTTTTCCATAGGTGCACACACCTGTGGGCCCAGGGTTTCCAGTGAAGGGAGGGATGTGCTGGGCAGGGAGTGGGAGCAAAGGAAACAGGTGGGGCCAGGGCCGGCGCTGCTTCCTTGGGCTTACAAGGGAGTCTAGGATGCTACATTTGAGCCTGGCCTGTGGTTGTGAAGATGTGTGTGTGTGTGTATCAAGGCGAACAGATAGAAAGGATGTCAACAGCAATGTATCTGGCTTGACCTATCACTTTCCCACATTAGGATGTAGAGCAGGTAGAATCCCTTATGCTCTGCCCTGCAGGCATGAAGGGCACCTTGGCCTTCTAGCTCTCAGATCTGTCTCCTCCATTGGCATTGCTGCCGGAGCTGGAGGTACGGCTTCCACTTATGCTAACACAGAGGTCAGGCTCTGCTCCTTACCTGAGGCTCTGCATGCTGACAGAACAGCTCCAGCAAAGAGGAACCTCGGGACTTGGCTCCCACCCCTGCACTCTCCTTGTTCAAGGCGTATTAACTTCTCTTGGTGGTCATCACCCCGTGCCCTTCCACTCCCCACCCCCACCCTCACCAGGTTTGACAAGTGACTTTCCCTCTTTGTCCCCACCACTCCCTTCTCCCTATCCCTGGAGGGCACAATGGGTCACTGAACCCTCAACATTCCCCCTTTCCCTGCTATTTGAAGTCCATTTTGATTCAGGTCCTCTTCCTCTCTCCACAGACTCAGGGATCAGTCCTGCTGGGTTACAGCCAGCCATTCTAGCCGCATCCCCCTGCCAGGGGCTGGTGACTTATTCTCCCAATGAGACGTGAGCAAAAGTCTGCTGGGAGTCCCTGGGCAAGGTTTTCTCTCTCAGATAAAATAGACTCATGGAAAGAAATGGTCTATCCCAGTCTGCTGGACTTTACCATCTACATCTCTTACAAGCTGAGGGTGAAGCCACACCTTAAGGAGGGCTATGCCTGGCTTATGGCACTTGCTGCTGTCCTTGCCTCTCCCTGCACTTCCTGCCATGAGCTGGTCTGCTCTGGCTGCTCCATCCTGCTTGAGCCTATGTCTCTGCCACTCAACCAAGTGCACCTCCCGCCCCCTGAAAAATCTCCCTGGGCCCTCCCAGGGTCAGCCCACCCTGTTATACTCAGCACCCTACAATGTGTCTCTGAAGGGTGGGGGTCATCTCTTACCAGGTGCCAGGCCCTGCCCTCCCCTACCCCTGCCCCCACCTGTTGGCTACAAACCAGATGCATCCAATAGTGTTCAAAAGAGTTGGTTAAAACAAAGTATTTCTTATAAAACTTCCATGGGTGAACCTGCCTGTTTTGTTGTGTAATATCCTTAAGGTCCATGTGGTATTAGATTTCTGAACTAGGAAAACATTTCTCCCTCTCTTGAGATTAATTAACAGCTTCTATTACAGGCCTGCAGTCTCTTATGCACAGTTCCAGAAATCTAAATATTTCTGAAAACCAAGACTTTTTCCATAAGTTAGTGGCAACCTGATCTGGTGGCAAAACCTGACCAGGTCAGATATAAGAATAATTAAAGTCTTAGGGTGTCTATATATTTCATCACAAAAAAAATGAATATGGTTGGTAATGGGTTATAGCCCTGGATCTTGTTAAAGTATTACTTAATGTATAGTATATACACATTACTAATGGGCTAAAATTCAAATGATCTGAATTCAGAAAAACATCCTCCCCCCAGGGCTTCTGATAAGGAGTCATGGGACTGTGTTAGAAAGCAAGAGCTTTGCAATACACTTTATTTTCCCTCTACTCTGGCTACCCCGAAAGTCAAATTTAAATAATCAAACCTATTCATAGCAACTAGCCTTTGTCTAAAGTTTCTTAGTACAACTATTCTGTCCTTTTATCGTGTGCCTTTAAAAAATTATCTGAGCAATATAGTTGCTTTGAATTTGTGTCTTTTATGTTAGCTTGCTTCACATTATTATTTTAAAAGTGAAAGGAGTATAAATTTATTATGAATGACTGAATCCAGAGGATTCTGTGGACTAATGGGACAGATGGTCCCTAATGTCCCTGTCTGCCATCCTGCCTCCTAGGGGATGGGGATGGGGCTGACATGATTATGGATTCTCTCTGTGCCTCACCACATGCCCAGGGGAGACAACAGACACTCCCCAGCCATTCCTGTCGACCTCCATCCTCGGTGACTTCCCAGTCAATCCATCCCCCTCTCTTTACATACATGCAGCCACCACCCAGATGCAGAGACAGCCCGCTGAGATCAATGCAGCAGACAGCTTGCTCGCAGATCTGCACTGTTGACAAGCTTCTCCCAAATTCTTCCATCAAGTCCATCCTACTGGGGAACCTCAAAAATAATGTTTGCACAAGTCCTACATTAGGAGTCAATTCTCTCTCTCTTTTTTAAAAATTTTTAATGCTTATTTATTTTTGAGAGAGAGACAGAGTGAGAGCAGGGGAGGGGCAGAGAGAGAGGGAGACACAGAATCTGAAGCAGGCTCCAGGCTCTGAGCTGTCAGCACAGGGCCAGACGCAGGGCTCGAACTCATGAGCTGTGAGGTAATGACCTGAGCCAAGGTCAGACATTTAACCGACTGAGACACCCAGGTGCCCCTAGGAGTCAGTTTTCGTATAAAATTATTTGTGTGGAGGGGCGCCTGGGTGGCGCAGTCGGTTAAGCGTCCGACTTCAGCCAGGTCACGATCTTGCGGTCCGTGAGTCCGTGAGTTCGAGCCCCGCGTCAGGCTCTGGGCTGATGGCTCGGAGCCTGGAGCCTGTTTCCGATTCTGTGTCTCCCTCTCTCTCTGCCCCTCCCCCGCTCATGCTGTGTCTCTCTCTGTCCCAAAAATAAATAAAAAACGTTGAAAAAAAAAATTTAAAATTATTTGTGTGGATATATAGATAATAGAGTGAATGTGCTTATTTACTACAATAGGAATGAGGACAGTTGCTAAATGATAGGCATTATGAGTGATTTTTTTTACTTTCCATTATATTCTAAATTTTCAATGATGAGCATTACTTTTATAATAATAATAAGAAATACAAGTTTGTTTTTAATCTCCTTTGCAAATACTATTAGAGAGCAGTTTCTTAGGATATGGCAGCTTTCTGCTAATCAAAATCTTCACTGGATCTTCATTCATGAAGTCATTTCACATGGATAGGCCAGAAATCTGTCTTAAAATGCAATCCAACTGCATAAAAATTACTATAGTCAAGTTTCAGAGACTGTCTCCTTTCTCAGGTAACATTTGAAAAAAACTGACTAGAGCTTTGTCTACATGATGTCAAAGCAGTCAGATAATTCAATAATTCCAATGGAAATAAGCAGACTTTCACTTCCTGATATGATAGAGCAACTGGCAGCTGAGGAGTCTTCCTGCTGTAAACACATTGAAAACCAGGGGGAAAACATGAAATGACTGCAGATATTGGACAACAGGCAGTGTAGCAATGTGATCCGGCAGAAGCTAAACAAATGACAAGAGCCCTGTAATCTACCTGGCTTCCTGCCTTCAGGCATTTACTGGACCCTAGGACAGAGAGAGGACCCTAGCAAAGAATAGCAGTCTCATTAAGCTGAAGAGACAAAATTGGGGTTTGGGGAGGCTGAAGAAGCCAGACGTTGTGGGGGTAGAGAACTTGATAGGAAAGATCCAGGCAGAAAAGGGGTCCAGAAATCTGTATATAAGGTCCCTTTGAATCTTTGGATGAACACTAATATGACCTGCACAAGGTGAGATGGGACTGGGCAGAGAACAAGTTCAGGTTACCATGTAGGTATTGCAGTTGCCAGAGCTCACATGGGGTTGGGAGGGGCTTCAGTTCTGACCAGCCAGGGTGGGGGTGGGGGGTCCTCACTGACCACCAAATTAATTCCATAGAAACCCCAGACAGGCCCCATCTCAAGAATACAGCTGAAAAGACCCTGGGTAAAGGCTTAGCAAAGTTTAAAAACAAACCTTGAAAGGTTCAAGTTGGGACCCAAAGGAATTAAATGCTTGTCAGAACAAAATGTAACACATCGTAAAGCAAGACAACAAAATCCAGGACATTCAACAATATGATAATCTCAAGTCCAGCATTAAATAAAAATTATTAGTCATGCAAAAAGGTGGTGAAATATAACCCATAACCGAAAGAAAAATGATTTAATAGTAACAGACCAAGAAATAACAGAGATGAGAGAATTAGAAGTCAGTAATTTTTAAAAAGCTCATAAACATATTCAAGAACTTAAAGAAAAATGAAAACATAATGAAAGGAGACACTGAAATCATAAAAATATAGAAGCAAATGGAAACTCTAGAGCTAAAAAAAATATGATCTCTGAAATGAAAAATTCACTGGGTGGAGTTTCCTGATCTGGGGTAGATGGAACACTTAGATTTCACCATGTCTCTCCACTGAATGAAATTAGGATTCCTGGACAGAATGCATGGAACAGTTATCTGGGGACTCTGAAAAGTAAATGGAGTCAGACAGGAGAATGAAGCCAGAATTTGAGGTGCCAAGCAAATTGGTAGTAGGCTGCCTATTTATTTTTCTTCCATTATTGCCCAGCCTCAACTCAAAGGCACCCCAAAACTTGGAAAGGCACAGTGGGTGGAGACAAAAACAGCTCCAAGAGAAACCCTGTCTTCCTAGTCTAAAGAGCAGGAAAGGGGACTGCTGTCAGAGACTGAGGACAATACCCTGGTCATCTTTCTGTTTTCTCTTTCCCCAGCTCCATGCAGTAATGGTGGCAGTAGTGACAACAATGACAGTGGCTGTAGGGAGGTTGCCTAAAGCTCTTATGGAGGTGAAACCTTCTCTCTGACCAGGAGAGCTGTGGTGCCAAAGAGTGCGGGACAAAGTCTTACTGTGTCTTCTTTCTCTGTGCCCTCCCATAGATCGGTCTTGGGTGCTGTTGCAGTCACAGAAGTGTGCAACAGAATGGGAAACTAAACCCTGGCTTTCTGGCCACCAGATGAGCAAGGGAGGCCTTAGGGGTCTGTAGAGAATGAGGAAGAAGGAGCTCAAGAGAGCAATCCCAAAGAGTTATGTATGAATTCATGGTTTACCTCTGAGCTGCATATGCGTGGATCTGTCCCTAAACAGGCTTTGAGAACTGAGCTAAAAGCTAGACCACCACCCAGATCCTACACCGGATGATCTGAAGGATATATAGGCAGAGTAAATCCAAATAGCATTGCAAACTTTGGACACTGAGTTGGCTTTGGAACCACAATCAACAGAAGGTGGGTCAGAACTTGCAGCCTGAATCTAACCAGGTCAATGGTCTGCTAAAACAAAAATATCAACCTTATCTTTAGTATTTAAACAAGACACAGAGTCATATAACATGATATTCAAATGTCCGGGACATAACACAGACTACTTTGTATTGAAGAACCAGAAAAATCTCAACCTGCAATGAAAAAG
This sequence comes from Panthera pardus, assembly GCF_024362965.1. Classification (NCBI taxonomy): domain Eukaryota; kingdom Metazoa; phylum Chordata; class Mammalia; order Carnivora; family Felidae; genus Panthera; species Panthera pardus. Next base: position 14,286,871 of record NW_026526810.1, on the reverse strand, counting down.
ACAACCAAAACACATCAACCCTGAATGACAAAGATGTTGGAATTATCAAAGACTTGAAGCAGTTATTATAATCATGCTTCAGTAAGTAAGGAGAAATTCCCTTGAGATAAAAGGGAAGATAGGAAATTTCAGCAAAGAAATAGAAAATATAAACAATAACCAAGTGAAAATTTTAGAACTGAAAGCTGAAATAAGTGAAATTAAAAATTCAGTGAATGAGCTCAATATCAGAATGAAGAACAGAGGAAGGAGTCAGTAAACGTAAAGACAGAGCAGTAGAAATAATCTAATCTGAACAACAGGAAAAATTAATAAACAGAGCATCAGGATTCTGTGGGATAATACCAAAAGATCTAACTCTTGTATCAGTAGAGTTTCAGAAGAAGATAAAGACAGTGGTACTGAAATAATATTTGAAAAAATACTGGCTGAAAATTCCCCAAATTTGGTATAAGATATATAAACATACAGATTCAAGAATCTCAGTGAACTCCAAGCAGATGAACTCAAACAAATCCATGACTAAAACATCATAATCCAAGTGCTAAAAATAGACAAAGAAAAAATCTCTAACACATCCAGAGAAAAATGACATCTTAAATAGGGGCACAAGAAATTGAATGACGGTGGATTTCTCAATAGAAACCATAGAGAATAGAAGGATGTGGTACAACATTTTTATAGTACCGAAAGAAAGAAAAAAAATACTGTTTACCTAGGATTCCATATCCAGTGAAAATATCCTTCAATAATGAAAGTTAAGTAAAAACATTGTAAGGTAAAGGAAAACTAAGAAAATTTATTAACAGGAGACCTCTAAAAAAAAAAGAAAAAAAATCTGAAGAAATTTTTTAGATGAGAGGAAAATGATGCTAGGGGAAACTTGAAAGATCAGAAAATAAGGAAAAACACAGAAGCAACAAATATCTGAGTAAATATAACAGTCTATTTTGATTTCCTTAAATTCTTTAAAATATGCATGGCCACTGAACATACAAAATCTAACACTGTCGATGGGATTTGTAATGTATGCAGATGTAATACATATGACAATTACAGCATTAAGAGAGAAGGATAAAGAGACTATATGATAGCAAGACTTTAAAATTTCACTCAAAGTGATAAAATATTAATTCTATGTAGATTTTGAAAAGTTAAATATGTGTATTGTAATATATAGTGCAACCACTTAAAAAAAGTTCAAAGAGGTAGAGTAAAAAACTCAAAAATTAAAATGAAATATTAAATACTAAAACATATTCAAATAATCCAAATGAAAGAAGAAAAAGAGAAACGCCAAAATGAAAAACAAAGGGAACAAACAAAATAAATAATGAATTAGTAGGCCTTAATACAAGCTTATCAAATATTCCATTAAATGTAAATGGTCTAAATGCACAAATTAAAAGAGATTATCAAAATGGAATAAAAAACACAAGAACCAATTATATGCTGCCAATAAGAAACCTTCTTTAAATATGATGCTATAATAAGATAAAAGTAAAAGGATGCAAAGTGATATACCATGGAAACACTAATAATACAATTGGAGCAGATAAATAAATACCAGAAAAAGTAGACCTCATAGCAATGATAAAAGGTCATTTCACCAAGAAAATATTAGGTTTAACTATGTATGCATCTAACAAGAGAGCTTTGAATAAAGAACCAAAAAATAATAAAACTAAAAGAAAAAATGGACACACACAATTATAATTTGAGACCTCAACACTCCTCTCTCAATAATTAATAAAACAAGTAGGACAGAAAATCTGTAAGTATTTAAAAGAATTGAACACCACTATTTACCAAAAGGATCTAAATGACATTTATAGAGTACTCCATCCAACAATATCAGAGCAAAAATTGTTTTTTTTTAAGTGCACTTGGAACATTCACCAAAATAGATCATGTCTTGTGTCATAAAACAACCTTAACAAATTTAAAAGAATTTAAATAATTCAAAGCATAGTCTCGACCACAGTAGAGTTAAACTGCAAATCAACAACAAAAAGGTAACTAGAAAATCAACAAACACTTAAAAATTAACACTTCTAAATACTCTATGTGACAAAAAATGTCTCAAGGGAAATTAGAAAAATATTTTTTAAAGAAACTGAGGGGCACCTGGGTGGCTCAGTCGGTTAGGTGTTTGACACTTGATCTCAGCTCAGGTCTTGATCTTGGGGTTATGAGTTCAAACTGCACATGGGGCTCCATGCTGGGTGTGAAGCCTACTTAAAAACAGGAAAAAAGAAATTGAAAATACAGTATTTCCAAATTCGGAGGATAAACCTAAAGCACTGGCTAGAGGAAATCGTTTAGCACTTATGCTTTTATTAGAAAAGACAAAAAAATCACATAAAAAAATCTGAGTTTCTACCTTCATAAAGTGACAAAGCAGAACAAAATATATGAAAAGTAAGAAAGAAATAAAGGGAAATCAGTGAAACTGAAAACAGAAAAATAATAGAGAAAATCAATACAGAAAGATGATTCTTTAAACAGGTCAATAAAATTAATTAGCCTCTAGCCAAACTCTCTCTCTCTCTCTCTCTCTCTCTCTCTCTCTCTCTCTCTCTCTCTCCCCCTCTATCTCTGTCTTTCTCTCTAACACACACACACACACACACACACACACACACACACACAGAGAAAGAGAGAGAGAGAGGGAGTACAAATAACCTATATCATTATTTAAAGAGGGGATATCACTACACTATACTCTCCACAGACATTAAAAGGATAAGAGAATTCTATGAACAGATCTATGCACATAAATTTGATAATTTAGATGAAATGAACCAACTCTTTGAAAGCTACAAACTATCAAAACCCACCCAAGAAGAAACAGACAATCTGAATAGTTCTAAGTCATTTGAAGAAATTGAATTTGCATTAAAAAATTTTTTTTTGGAAAAGAAATTTTCAGATCTAAAATAAAATTTTGAATTTCACTGGTAAATTCTACTAAACATTTACAGGAGAAATAACAACAAATGTTATATAATCTCTTGCCAAAAGAAAAATATAATAGAAGGAAAAACTTCTTAACTCAACTTATAAAGCTAATATTACTTTGATACTAAAACCAAACAATAGTGCAGAAAAAGGAAACTACCAATAATCTCAAGAAAATATTGACAAATAGAATCTAGAAGTATATTTTTTAAATTACCTCAGGCCTCAGAGGGTTTATCCCAGGAGTATAAATCTGGTTCAATATCTGAAAATCAATCAATATAACTTACCATACTAACATACTAAAGAAGAAAAATTATATGATCATATCAATTGATGCAGAAATGTTATAAAATTTCTAACAACCATTTATGATTTAAAGAAACTTTCCATAAACTAGCAATAGAAGATAATTTCCTTAATTTTATAAAGGACATTTATTAAAAACCTACAACTAACATCATATTTAATGATAAAAGACTGAATGCATCCTCCTAAGATCACGAACAAGGCAAAGATATCTGCTTTTACCACTCCTATTCAACATTGTAGGCAGTGCAATCAGGCAAGAAAAAGAAATAAAAGCATACAGATTTTATTTCTCATAAAACTGTCCTTATCCACAGGCAGCATGTTTGTCATTGGACAAAATTCTAATGAATATGCAAAAGAGATCCTGGAACTAATAAATTAGCTTTCAGGGTTTCAGGATAAGTGACCAACATGTAAAAATCAATTGTATGGGGTGCCTGGGTGGCTCAGTCGGTTGGGCGTCCGAGTTCGGCTCAGGTCATGATCTCTCAGTCTGTGAGTTCAAGCCCCGCGTTGGGCTCTATGCTGACACCTCAGAGCCTGGAGCCTGTTTCAGATTCTGTGCCTCCCTCTTTCTCTGACCCTCCTCTGTTCATGCTCTCTCTCTCTGTTTCAAAAATAAAAGAACGTTAAAAAAATTTTTTTAAAAATCAATTGTATTTTTTTTATATAGTAGCAATGAACCAAAATTTTTAAAAACATAGATTGTAGCTTCATAAATGAAATATGTACTATAAATATAACAAAACATATTCATATCTATATGCTGAAAAATATAAAATATTAATGAAAGAAATAAAACATATCTATATATAGATATATAAAGATATGCCATGCTCATGAATTGCAAAGCTCAATGATATAGTTTATATGTCAATTTTCCTGGAATTGTGCTATAGATTCAATACCATTCCAAATCCCAGCAAGTCTTTATTTTTGCATATATACAAAAGCTAATTCTAAAATTTATATAGAAAGGAAAAGAAACTAGAATACCCAAAAGAATTTTTTAAAAGAAGAATAAAGTTCAGGGATGTGCACTACTCAGTTTTGAGACTTACTATATAGATATTGCAGTCAAGATAGTATTTTATTGGTGAAAGGATAAGCACATAGATCAACAGAATAGGTTGGGGAGTCCAGAAATAAACCTACATAAACTTGGCCAATTGATTTTCTAAATTATTTCTCAATTTTAAAAATTGAGATATAATTCACATGTCATAAAATCCTCCATTTTATTTTTGTTTTATTTTTTAACATTTATTTATTTATTTATTTATTTATTTATTTATTTATTGAGACAGAGAGAGACAGAGCATGAACGGGGGAGGGTCAGAGAGTGAGGGAGACACAGGATCTGAAGCAGGCTCCAGGCTCCAAGCTCCAAGCTGTCAGCACAGAGCCCGACGCGGGGCTCGAACTCACAGACTGCGAGATCATGACCTGAGCCGAAGTTGGACGCCCAATCAACTGAGCCACCCAGGCGCCCCAAAATCCTCCATTTTAAAGTGTCATTTGTTTTTAGTGTATTAAAAAGGTTGTGAAAAAATCATCAATATTTTGTTCCAGAACATTTTCATCATCCCTAAAAAAAACCTGTACACATTAGCAGTGACTCCCCATTCCCTCGTTCATCAGTCCCTGGAAACCACAAATTTCTGTCTCTATGGATATGTCTACTCTGGACATTTCATATAAATGGAAACATACTACATAATACATAGATTAAACTCTTTTGAAATTTGTTTCTTTCACTTAGCTAACTTTTTTTTGAGATTCATCCATGTTGTCACATATATCAATACTTCATCCATTGTGTAGATATACCACATTTTGTGTATCCATTCATCAGCTGGTGGACATTTGGGTTATTTCTACTTTGGCTATTTGAATAATGCTGCCAAAAACATTAGTGTACAAGTTTTTGTGTGGATATATGTTTTCATTTTTCTTGGGACTATACTTATGAATGGAATTGCTGGATTATATGATAACTCTATGTTTAACTGTTTAAGAAACTGCCAGACAGTTCTCTAAAACAGCTACACCATATACCACTCATTAGCAGTGTATGAATGCTCTAATATCTCAACATCTTTGCCACTATTCTTATTTGTCTGGATATTTGGGATTATAATCACCCTAGTGGGTATGAAGTGGCATCTCACTGTGGTCTTGATTTACATATCCCTGATGGCTAATGATGTTGCGTATTTTTTCTCATTTCTATTAATAATTTGCATATACTTCATATATTGGCATATTTGGGAAAATGTCTGTTCAAATACTTTGCCCAGAGTTTAATTAACTGGGTGTCTTTTTTTAAATGTTTATTTATTTTGAGAGAGAGAGAAAGCACAAGCAGAGAAGGGGCAAAGAGAGAGGGAGAGGGAATCCCAAGGAGGCTCCACAGAGCCCAATGCAGGACTCAGTCTCATGACCGTGAGATCATGACCTGTGCCAAAATCAAGAGTCAGACACTTAACTGACTGAGCCATCCATGTGCCCCTAATTAATTGGGTTGCTTTTTGTTGTTGGGCTGTAAGAATATATGATATGCATAATCTGGCTAGTTGACACTTATCAGATATATGATGCGCAAATTTTTTTCCAGTTCTGTAGGCTGTCTTTTCACTTTGTGATAGTGTCCTATGAAATACAAAAGTTTTTTTTTTTATTTTGATAAAGTCCAATTTATCTAGTTTTTATTTTGTCACTAGTGATTTAGGTGTTGTCATATCTAAGAAACCATTGTCTAATCCAAGGTGATAGAAATTTACATCTTTGTTTTCCTCCAAGAGTTTGATAATTTTAGCTCTGACGTTTAGATCTTTGATACATTTTTAGTTAATTTTTGTAAATGGTATGAGATAGGGGTACAAATTCATTCTTATCCATGTGAATATCCAGCTGTCTCAGCACATTTACTGAAAAAATTATTTCCCCACTAAGTTGTCTTGAAATCCTTGTTGAAAATGAATTGCCCATTAATGTATAGGCTTATTTCTGGACTATCAGTTCATTTAATTAATCTATGTGACCATCACTATTCCAGGCCCGTATAGTGTTGGTTACTAGCTTTATAATAAGCTCTGAAATTCCATCAACTTTGTTCTTCTTTATCAAGGTTGTTTTATCTATTTTGGGTCTCTTATATTTCCCTGTGAATTTTAGGACCAGCTCATCATTTTTTGCAGAAAACTAGCTGGGATTTTGATAATGATTGTGATGAATCTGCAGATCAATCTGGAGAGTATTGCCATCTTAACAATGTTAAGTCTTCCAATCAATGAGTATGTGATATTTCTCCACTTATTTGGGTCTTCTTTAATTTCTTTCAATGGTGTTTTGTAGTTTTCAGTGAAGAAATATTGCACTTCTATCATTAAATTTATTCCTAAGTATTTTTGATATACTCATAAGTTGAATTGTTCTATTAACTTTCTTTTGTGTAGTGTACAGGAATGCAATTGATTTTGTATATTGATCTTGTATCTTACAAACTTGCTGAACTCATTATTAGCTGTAATAGTTTTTTAGTGGATTCCTCATGATTTTATATATAAAGGATCATGTGCAAATAGAGACAGTTTTACTTTTTCTTTTCAATCTGGATGTCTTTTTTTTCTTTTTCCTGCTTACTTTCCCTGGCTAGAACCCAGATTATAATGTTGAAAACAAATGGTCAGAGTCTACAGCCTTGTTTTGTTCCTCATCTTAGGAAGAAGGCATCCAGTCTTTCATCATTAAGTATGATGTTAGCTGAGGGTTTTTAATAGATGTTCTTTATCAGTGGAGGAAATTTCCTTATGTTCCTAGTTTGTTGAGTGTGTTTTTTTTAATCATGAAAAGGTATTAGATTTCATCAAATGCTATTTCTGTAACTATTGAGATCATGTGGGTTTTGTCTTTTATTCTATTAATATAGTACACTATATATCTATATATCTATGTATATATATAGATATATATACATATATATATAGATATATATCTATATATATACATATATCTATATACATATATCTATATATATATGTATATATATATATAGATATATATCTATATATACTAGTTGCTTTTTATATGTTGGACCAACCTTGCATCCCTGGGATAAATCCAATTTTGTCATGGTACAAATATTTTTACATGTTTCTACTTTGGGTTCATTAGTATTTTGTTAAGAATTTTTGGATCTATATTCATAAGGGATACTGGTCTATATTTCTTGTGATATCTTTGATTTTGGAAACAGAGTAATCTTGGCCTCATAGAATGAGTTGTAAAGTGTTTCTCTTCTATTTCTTGGACAACTTTGTAAAAGATTGCTATTAATTTTCTTTAAATGTTTGGTAGAGTTCACTAGTGAAACCACCAGGTCCTGGGCCTTTCTTTGTGGGAGGTTTTTTTGATTACCAGTTCAATCTCCCCACATGTTATGGGCAAGTCTACCCAGATTTCCTATTTTCTTATGGCACCAGGTTCAATAGTTGGTGTCTTTCTAGTAACTTTTCTATTTAGTCTACAGTATTTAACTTGTTGGCTTGCAATTGTTCATAATATTTCCTTATAATCCTTTCTATTTCCATATGATAATAAAGTCTCCTTTCATTTTTGACTTAGTCATTGGAACCCTCTTTTTTTTTTTTTTTTTTGGTCAGCTTATCTAAAAGTGTGTTGATTTTGTTCGAAGAATCAACTTGTGGTTTTCTGTATTGTTTTTCTATTCTCTATTTCATTTATTTCAGCTCTAGTCTTTATTACTTCTTTCCTCTGCTTGATTTGTGTTTAGTTTTCTCTACTTTTCCTATTTTCTTAAGGTGGAAGTTCAGGTTTTATAACTTGAGATCTTTCTTCTTAAATGTAGGTATTTATAGCTACAAATTTCCTTCTAAACTCTGATTTCATTGCATCAATAAGTTTGGGCATAATTTTCTTTAATTTGATTGACCTCAATGTATTTTCTGATATTCTTTGTGATTTCTTTTTTGACTGTTTGGTTATTTAGGAGTGTTTTGTTTCCACATTTTTGTGATTTTATCAAATTTTCTTCCAAATATTTTTTTGACAAGTGTGCCAAGGCAATGCAGTGGAAAAAAAAATTTGTTTCAACAAATGGTGATGTAACAATCGGACATTTGTATACACAAAAATAAACCAGAACCTAACCCTTACATAATATAATTTTTTTATGAATTTTATTTTTTATTTTGGAAAGAAAGAGAGAACATGCACAGGTGGGGGAGATGGGCAGAGGCAGAGAGAGAGAGAAAGAGAGAGAATCTTAAGCAGGATCCATGCTGAGAGTGAAGCCTGACATGGAGCTTGATCCCATGACCCTTGGATCATGACATGGGCCAAAATCAAGAGTCAGATGTTAAACTGACTGTGCCATTCAGGAACCCCATTAAAAATTTTTTTTTATTCCAACATTGATCATGAATCTAAATGTAAACAATAGTGTTATAAGCTTTTTAGGTGTAAACGTAGTAGAACATCTTCATGACCTGTTTTGGCAGAAAGTTCTTAGACTTGACACCAAACCATAACACATAAAATATCTAGAAATTGGAGTTCACCAAAATTTAAAACTTTTACTCTATATAAGGCACTTAAAAATTGTCCTTTCTGAACTCTCCTCAGTCCTTTCTGCATCAGGTATCTCAATCATTAAATCTATTCAATTTAGAACTTAATTGTAAGCTCACAAGTTGTTCTCCAATTTGTGTGCCATTTTTTCCATTTACCTTACTCAGTGGCTGAGCCAAACAGTGGCTTGAGATGACTTCCCCGAGTCACCCTAGATGAATATACAACCTAAATAAAAATAAGGTCTCATTATTCTCAGTCAGCTTCAAGACAATTTCCCCATGGTCCATTTTCAAGAGATTGCCACCTCCAGGCTCAGCCTGTACAGAAAGTCTTGAGTTGCCCCAGTTTCTTCTAGACTGGATGTCTTAGAGGATATGCCCTGGAGTACTAAAAGGCATTATTCAGAGAGTGAAAAGACAAGCTACCTAATGGTAGAAGATATTGTAAATGACGTATCTGACATATATCCAGAATATATAAAGAACCCTCAAAACTCAACATTAAGACACCAACAGTCCAAGTTTAAAAACTGGGCAATACCAAGTATTGGTGAAGATGCAGAGCAACAGGAACACTAGTGGGAATGTAAAATGGGTCATCCACTGTGAAAAACAGTCTAGCATATTTATATAAATTTAATCTTTACATTTACCATATGATCCAGCAATCCCACTTGTAGGTATTTTCTCCAGAAAAGAAAAACTTATGTTTATACCTGTACACAAACGTCTGTAGCAGGTTTTTTCACAGTTACCAAAAACTGGAAACAACCAAGTGTCTTTCAGTACATGAATGGGTAAGCATCTGTACAATGGAATGCTTCTCACTTAAAAAAGTAGAATTAGTGGGGTGCCTGGGTGGTTCAGTCAGTTAAGCGTCTCACTTTGGCTCAGGTCATGATCTCGAGGTTTGTGAGTTCAAGACCCACATCAGGCTCTGTGCTGACAGCTCAGAGCCTGGCGCATGCTTCAAATTCTGTGTCTCCCTCTCTCTCTGCTCCTCCCCACTCATGCTTTGTCACTCTTTTTCAAAAATTAAAAAATTTTTTTCTTAAATACAGAATTCAAAAAAAAAACAAGAAAAGAAAAAAATGAACAAATGGACAAAAAGAAGATAAATAGCAAGATGGCAAATTTTAAGCCAACCATACAATGATTTTTAAAAATTAATGAACTAAGGGAGCACCTGGGTGGCCCAGTCAGTTGAGCATCCAACTTTGTCTCAGGTCATGATCTCACCGTTCGTGGGTTCAAGGCCTGCATCTGGCTCTGTGCTGACAGCTCAGAGCCTGGAGCCTGCTTCAGATTCTGTGTCTCCCTCCTTCTTTGCCCATCCTCTGCTCATGCTCTCTCTCTCTCTCTCTGTCTCTCAAAAATAAATAAATATAAAAAAAAAGTTTAAAACAAAGCTAATGAACTAGGGCACCTGGGGAGCTCAGTTGGTTAAGCATCAGACTTCAGATTCTGTGTCTCCCTCTCTCTCTGCCCCTCCCCTGCTTGCCTCTGTCTGTCTCTGTCTCTCTCTCTCTCCTCTCTCAAAAATAAATAAACATTAAAAAAATAATGAACTAAATTAAAAGACAATACTGTACTGAATTTTAAAAAACACCCACATAATATGTTATCTATCAAAGGTGCACTTTTAATATAAACCCCAGAAAGATAAACAGTAAAAGGGTGGGAAAATATGTATCATGCAAACACTAATTATACATAATATGAATTGATTCATTAACACCAGCTAAAGTAGACTTCAGATAGAGGAATCTTACTAGAAGTAAGGAGAACTATTTCATGTTACATGTGCTACCAAAGCAAGCACAGGAGCACTCAACAGTATCTCCCCAAAATTCAGATGTTGAACTCCTAGGCCCCTCAGCGTGGCTGTATCTGGACATAGGATCTTTCTTTTCTTAAGCATTTATTTTTTTGAATGTTTATTTATTTGGGGGGGGGGGTGATGGTGGGGGAGGGACAGAGAGAGAGGGAGAGAAAGGATCCAAAGCAGGCTCTGAGCTGACAGCAGAAAGCCTGATGCGGGGCTTAAAATCATGAGCCATGAGATTGTGACCTGAGCCAAAGTCTGACGCTTAACCAACTGAGCCACCCAGGCGCCTCTGGACATAGGATCTTTAAAAGGCAATTAAGTGTTGGGATGCCTGAGTGGTTCAGTCGGTTAAGAGTCTGACCCTTGATTTCAGCTCAGGTCCTTGGAATTCTCTCTCTCCCTCTCTCTCTGCCCCCAACTTGTGTGCGGGTGTGTGCTTGTGCTCTCTCTTCCTCTCTCTCAAAATAAATAAATAAACTTTTTTTAAAAAGGCAATTAGTTTAAATGAGGCCATAAAGGTGGGGCCCTAATCTAATAGGACCTTATAAGAAGAGAGAGACACCACAGCTCTCTCACTCCCTCTCTTCATGTGCACAGAGGCAAGACTATATGAGAACACAGTAAGAAGGCAGCCATCAACAACTTAAGGAGAGAGACTTCACCAGAAACCAAACCCTGTTGGACCTTGATCCTAGACTTTCCAACCTCCAGAATAAATTTCTGTTGCATAAGCCACCCCAGTCTATAGTATCTGTTACATTGGTCAGAGCCAACTAAGACACTATCTTAAATGCATATGCACATATTAAGAAAGCTTCAAAATACACAAGGCAAAAATAGAACTGAAAAGAGAAGTAGACAAATCCATTATTATAGTGGGACATTTCAACACAAGATACTTAGAAAATCAGTAAGGATATGGAAAACTTGGACAACACTATCAACCAACTTGACCTAATTGACATCTAATCCCACAACTGCAAGCAGTACATTATTTTCATGCACACATGGGGCATTCACCAAAACGGATCATATGCTAGATCATAAATCTCAGTACATTTAAAAGAGTGGAATTAAAGGTGTCTGGATATTCCCCAAATATTTGGAAGTTAAACAAAATCCTAGAAATTCCATGGGTCAAGGAAAAAATAATGAGAGTTGGCAAGACTTTTGAATGGCATGATAATGAAAATTCAACCCTAGGAAAAATCTCAGGATTAAATAGTGTTTAGAGGGAAACTTATGGCTTTACATGCTTGTATAGAAAGGAGAAGGGTGGGTAATGGTGGTGTTTGAGAGGCATGAAGGCAGAATGTTAGCAGGCAGAGCAGCATAGCAGGGGATCAGGCACAGGGTCCTGAGCAAACAAAGGAAGCCAGAGAAATAAGTCAGTGCCTTGTGGGAGAGCGGGGGTTGGAGGCGTGAGCTCCTCCACCTCCAGAGAATTCCCTTGACTGCACTTTATGCCTGAAAATGGAATAATGCTTTGTGGTGCTCCCCACCACCCAAATGCCCAGAAAAGCCTGAACAGCAGTCTGGCTGGTGCTGGGAGAGGGAAGTTAGATCTGGTGTGGGATGGACAGCTGAGATCTGGAGGTGCAGCAGCTCTGACATCCAGCCTGAGTCTGTCTGAATCCCCACAGCCTCCCTCCTGGAACTGACTACCTCAGCTTTCCCCTTCTCGTGTCTCTGAGTGGGGGCAGGACGGGCTGCTGTGTTCTGACCTCCCAGTGAAATCTGAATAATTGATGTCCCAGTCTAATGTTTCACCCAATTGTCATAAAGCAAGAAACACAAGCCCAGTGTGTAGCAAATGAGGCTGTGGACAAAGGGCTGTTTTCATCACCCCCCTTTCCCCCCCGGCCTCCAGCACATGATCTGTGACAATCGTCCTGTGTTCTCCCAACCCTCCCCAGGGGAGTTGAGGGAGGGATTATTGGGGAGGTAGCTCCCCCAGGACTAGGAGGAGGGCTGCCTCCCTGCCCCCACCTTGGCGTGTGTCATCTGGAGCAAGTGCCCAGCTGTTGCTGGATACCCACTTGGCACCACCTTCTCTCTGCTGAGGACTGCTGGGAGGCTCTATAAACACAGAGCTCTCACCCAAACAAACAGTGCCAATGGGTCCCCAGGGGCCTTCAGGCCTCATGTGCTGGGGTGGGTGAGTATATGGAGAAAGGAGTGGGGGAACATCCTAGGGACTCCCTGAGCTCCAGGCACAAGGTGGACGGCCCAACCCTGTGTAGATTTCTGGTGCTCAGGGGGAGAGGACTCATTTGTCACACCCCGAGGGGGAAAACAAGCACAATAAATGAACTCTCAACACGTGGTTCCATAAGCAGGGAAGAGGTGACAATCAGACCTCTTCTGAGCTGGCACCCAAGGCCATGACAGCATGTCTAGGCCACCGTGGGGATTGCATAGGGGAGTTGAATCTGGTCACCATCCTAACTGCAGGAACAGAGCTGGTGGGGTAACATGTGGCTGTGTTCCCTGTAAGGTTTCCCAAATCACTCATATGTAGTATCTTGGAAAAATCACAAAAATCCTTGGTTAGCTCAAGTGAAACCCCGCCCCCCTTCCCACTTCCCCAGGTGAATAGAACCAGGCCCTGAAGTCATTTGTAGGTTTGGGGGCACTTTTTCCTGATGAAGGTAATTTAGTGGAAGTTAAGGTGAGAGGCCCTGGCCGAATGTCAGGAACGTGCTGGCCACATCTGGCAGCTCGCAGACCACGCTTGGGTTTATGGTAGTGAGAAAAAGTGTGCAGATCTGAGGGCAGGCCCCACCCAAAATAAAAGGGCAAGAACCTTCGTTCAAAAAACAGGGGGAAAGCACTTTCCTTTCTTTCACAATCTCTCTCTTAACCTGACATCGTTTCTGAGATTTTCTATTTAATATCACACTCCTTTGGACTCAGGGATACTTGTAGGGGTAGTACAGACCCCGTGTCCCCCACCATGTGGCCCGGGTCACTGAGCACTGGGCAGGGGAGTGGGCAGAATCTGCCCCCCACCCCACCCCACACCCACACATGCTCCACTGTCCCATTGACTTTACTTACAAAACACAAATCCAAGGATAAAACTGTTAAGAATTTTAGATGGTGACAGCAGAGCACTCAACCCGAAGCACGGCCCCCTTTCTGAGCACCCGGCCTTGTGCATTGCTGGTTGCAAATTGAGCTGTGGCTGTCAGGCCTTTCTCCTGCCTTTCTAAGACAACTGGAGTGTGGGGCACCCTGCCTGGGGGGCTGTTGCAGAGCTGGAGGGTCTGGGTCAAGCCTTCACCCCAGGCAGCCTGAAACAGCCACACCAGTGCAAAGAATCAGATTTGGAGGCAGAGGGAAAGCTGTGTTGAGCTGGAGTGGAGGATGCAGTGCTCAGCCCAGACCAGATTCCTTCTTCAGAGCCCACTCCCACCTGCAAGAACGGTACCACTAATGGTTCACAGCCAAGTCCCTCTGTGGGCACTGTCTTTACCTAAGATGATGCCCCCCAGGAGCCAATGACCACCTGATGCCGCTGGTACACAGGCCAACCCCCTTCCCCCATTTGGGACAGCAGTGGAGGCTCCAGGGATCCTGCAGGATCTGCTGAGGCCTCTGGTATAATGCCATCCTGGGTCCTTCTCCCCCTGTGCCCACTCCTGCTCTCCTTATTTCCTTACACTAGCCTGGTGCATGTCCCAGGAAGAACACCCTAAATGGGGTCATTGGCCAACAGCTGGCACTGAAGGTCACAAGTGGTAAGTGGAGCATGCTGTAGCCAAGGGTGGTAGCCCTCCCACAGGGGTGGGGCACCGAGACATTTCAGGGAATAGGACCTGCCAGCCAATGGCAGAGAACTAAGAGTGTAAGGGATAAGAAAACATAGGCATTAGTTTCTTTGACATCAGCCATGGAAATGTGTTTCTGGATATGTCTCCTTTGGCAAAGGAAACAAAAGCAAAATTAAACTATTGGGATTACACTGAAATAAAAAGCTTTTGCACAATGGAACAATCAACAGAAGAAAAAGACAGCCTACTAAATGGGAGAAGATATTTGCAAATGCTATATCTGATAAGGAATTAATAGTACAGAATATATAAAGAACATATAATTCAATACCAAAGAGCCCCAAATGATCCAATTAAACAATAAGCAGAGGACATGAACAGACATTTTTCCAGAGAAGACATACAGATGGCCAACAGACACATGAAAAGATGCTCAACATGGCTAATCATCAGGGAAATACAAATCAGAACCACAATGAGGTATCACTCCACATTTGTCAGAATGGCTAAAATCAACAACACAAGAAACAACAGGTGTTGGCAAGGATGTGGAGAAAAAGGAACCCTCTTATGCTGTTGGTGGGAATGCAAGCTGGTGCAGCCATTATGGAAAACAGTATGGATGTTCCATAAAAAAATTAAATTAAAGGTAGAATTACCATATGATCCAGTAATTCCACTACTGTCTATTTACCCAAAGAAAATGAAAACACTAACTCGAAAAGATATATGTACCCCTATGTTTATTGCAGCATGATTTACAGTAGCCAAGATATGGAAGCAGCCCAAGTGAGATATGGAAGCAGTCCAAGTGTCCATCAACAGATGAATGGATAAAGAAGCGGTGTGTATGTAAAATGGAATATTACTCAGCCAAAAAAATGATGAAATCTTGCCATTTACAATGATGTGGATGGAGCTAGAGTGTACTATGCTAAGTAAAATAAGTCAGTCGAAGACAAATACCATATGATTTCACTTACATGTGTAATTCAAGAAACAAAATGAACAAAGAAAAAAGAGACAGACAAACAAACAAACAAAAAACAGACTCTTAACTCTAGAGAACAAACTGATGGTTACCACAGGGGAGGTGGGTAAGGGGATGGGTGAAATAGGTGATGGGGATTAGGAAGTGCACTTGTCATGATGAGCACTGAGCGATGTTCAGAAGTGTTGAATCACTATATTGTACACCTGAAACTAATATAACTATGCTAATTATACTTGAAATAAAAAAAACTTCATTCCAGTAAACTAATAATTACACGTTATGAAAAATTGCCCTTTTTTACTAGTCACGGAGCAGTGAACTATCTGTTGTCAATACATTATCATTTTATGGAAACAATAGATTTGTAAACATAAATTATTTTTGTTTAATCAAGTAATGATTTATTTAATCATTTATATCAAATATTTAAATCAAGGGGCACCTGGGTGGCTCAGTTGGTTAAGCATCTAACTTCGCCTCAGATCATGATCTCGAGGTTTGTGAGCTTAAGACCCGCATCAGGCTCTGTGCTGACATCTCAGAGCCTGGAGCTGCTTCAGATTCTGTGTCTTGCTCTCTCTCTGTCCCTTCCCCACTTACACTCTGTCTGTCTGTCTGTCTCTCTCTCTCTCTCAAAAATAAATAAACGTTAAAAAATTTTTTAAAAATATTTAAATCAAGTAATGATTATTTTAACAAATAGAAAAACTATGAGGAAGTAATGAAAATATGATTTTATAGAAACTGATACTTATTTTTTCCACGGGAGGAAGAGATTGTGGTATGACAGCAAACACATGTGAGGATGCATACACTGAAGATTACTGAGTAATTGCCAACAATTTTTGCCCCTAATGCATTATCTATCTCTATCTATCTCTATCTGTATCTATCTCTATCTCTATCTCTATCATCTCTATCTCTATCTCAATCTCTATATATCTATCTGTCTTCAAGAAGCTGAAAATCTAATTTGGGTTTATATTTTATACAAAAGAAAATATAAAGGGATGCCTGGTTGCTCAGTCGGTTAAGCATCTGACTCTTGATTTCAGCTGAGGTCATGATTCACCATCGTGAGCTCAAGATCAAGTCTAGCGTCGGACTCTGCCCTGGGTATGGAGCCTGCTTGAGATTCTCTCTCTCTGCCCCTTCTCTGCTGATGTGCATGTGTACATATATGCATGTATGTGAGCGCTCTCTTGGTCACTCTCTCTCTCTCAATAATAGAAAATAAATAAAATATTTAAAAAAAGAGAACAAGATAAGAGAGGTAAGAACATAGGGCTGGGAAGGCCAGGCTACTCTGGTGGTATTCAGAAGAGAATGATTGAATAGAATCAATGACAGACCAATTCAACCCAAAATGTGAAAGCCAGAGGGCTTTCTTGGAGCATTCTGGGGGACCCTAATTCCTGGCACAGGGATAAAGGAGATGACAGACAGCGCAGAAGACAAGCCTCAGAAGTTTCTTATAGGACTGGTGGAGCTCTTGACCTTTGCAAAGTCAGGGCCATGGGACTCTGGGACCCGGCGTAGGGAGGTCTGTGTAGGTTCACATGAGAACCTTCCATTTCAGATACCTGTGAACACACAGGCCTGCAGAAGTGACTACTCCCCTTGGTAGGTGGTTGAGCTCCCCGCCCCCACTTCCATCCTGCTAGAAGATCACACAATGGACCCAAGCTTGGCAAGTGTCTAAAAGAGAATGTTTTCTCCTTCAGAATCTACCTCCACACTCCCTCTGGGCAGCCTGGCTGGCAGGGTCAAATCCCAGTGCAAGCTTACTGGGGAGCTGTGGAGGGGAGGGATTTTCTGGGAGTTTTTTGGTTTTGTTTTATTTTTTACTGTGGTAAAATACATACAACATAAAAATTACCATCTTAACCATTTTTAAGTGCAGAGTTCAGTGGCATTAAGTACATTCCCGTTGTTGGGCAACCATCTTCACCCTCATCTTCAGAACCCTCTTCATCTTGCAAAACCGACACTCTGCCTCCACTAAACACTAACTCCCCATTATCCCCTCTTCCCAGTCCCTGGAAATTCCCATTCTACTTTCTGTCACTATCAATTTGACTACTCTAGTGCCTCATATAAGTGGGATCATATGCTATTTGCCCTTTTGTGTCTGGCTTATTTCACTAAGCATAATGTCCTCAGGGTTCACTCATGTTGTAGCAGGTGTCAGAATGGGAGAGGAGGGGTTTGATGCCAAAGGGGCTGCAGGCCCAGGCTGGACCTGGCAGGCTGATGGAGGGTGCCTGGGACTGGGTTCTGAGGGTGCAGCAGCAAGAAGGGCAGCGTGCAGGACAAGGGGGAGCCCATCAATCTATAGATTATGGAACTTCACCCCTTGCCTTCGGAATGTGAGAAAATACATTTGTTGCTTAAATCAACAAGTCTGTGCTTTTCTGTTATGGAAGCCTGATATGTTATGTTCTGTTATGTATATATGATATGTTCTGTTATGGCAGAATGATACAGTGGGCTATACAAACCTCACCATTTATTTTTTAATTTAAAAAATGTTTATTTGTTTTTTAGAGAGAGACAGAGCATGAGCAGGAGAGGGGAAGAGAAAGAGAGAGGGAGACAGAATCCAAAACAGGCTCCAGGCTGTGAGCTGTCAGCACAGAGCCCAATGCAGGGCTCAAACTCACAAACAGTGAGATCATGACCTGAGCTGATGTAGAATGCTTAACTGACTGAGCCACCCAGTCACCTCCAAACGTCACCATTTGGAACTGCAATTCCAGAGGCTGTGTCAGATGCTGCCTCTGGGATAGAACAGATTAATACAGATTAATATTAATTAGGCACCCATCTGGGAACACCATCTTTTCTATCCCTGTAGAAAGGGGGATCAGAAGCAGTTTGCATTCATGTTGGGGAGACAACAGCACACATTTATCCAAAGAAGCTTGTGTTGTCTGGTCATTTCATGAATGGGCCATTCAGGGACATTGAATTCTAGCCTCCAGGCTTGTCAAAACCGATTTAGTAGTTTTGGGCTGGTCTAAAACATGGGTTAAAAACCACTGATGCCAAGGTTGGAGGGAGGCTGCAGAGAGGAGAGAGATGCTGGGGCCACAGGAGGGTGAAAGGGTCCAGACAGGCCCGCCCACTAGAGGCAGCTACAGGAAGCCAAGGTCTGGGGAGAGGAAAGGGCACTAGAGAAAGTCGCCATACATGTTTCTGAGCACTCATGGTGGGCAGGATCGGGGTCCCTGCTCTGGCAGAGGTCCTAGGCCAAGTGGAGATGGGATCACTTTGCAGATCTACTGGATAGACCTCAGGAAGTTTCAGGGACAGGCTTGGCCGGGGCAGTAGTGCAAGTGGCTCAAGGCTGTGAGCATTCTGGCCCCACTCAGACCCTTGGGACCCTCCTTCCACCCTGGGGTCCATCCAGCCATCACTCCTTCCAAAGGGCAACTCCAAAGCTAGATATGAGGGTAATAAAAATGCTTCCACCTTGCTCCTTTGGGAACTGATCAGGAGGAGGGAATAAGCATGTGGCATCCTCCCTGAATGAACAGGCCAGTCCCCAACCTCCAGGCCATGGGACTCTGAGAAGTGGGGTGATGAGGTCAACCGTGCAGCCACTCTTCCACCTGCCCCTTCTCCCCCAGCTCTGGGGCCTCCTGAACATGCCCCTCACTGACAGGAGACACAGAGGGAGGAGGGGCTGTGATCCACTCACATCACTTGTCATCTGTGGCAGGCCCAGGAGTGATGTGTGTCTTGGTCCCCTGCATCCTGCCCACAGATGCTCTTGGGCACTTCCAAGGGTGCTCACTAGCTTCCTGCTAGGCCTCTGGCTGGTGCCCCACCCTGTAAAGTACAGTGAGGAGCAGAAAGCATCCAGCCCTCACCTGCCAGGCCCATGAGGACAGTGGAGGGGCCTGGCCCCCCATCTCAGGGCTGGGTAGGGTCTAGAGCCTCACAGCCACTAGGAGCCAGGAGAGACCAGGCAGGGGCAGATAGAGGGCAGAGCTGCAAATTCTTAACAGCTGCCTTGCAAGTGGAGGGCTCCAGGCACTTCACATGCTGTGCACCTCACATACCTTTCTGTTGTTTATTTGTTTTACAAGGAGATCTTTCAAAGATTTGAGTGAAGATTAGGACACTGAATAAAGCCATATTTCCTTAATACTAGCTTTTGCCCTTTTGCACATTGGTGTAAAGGTCATTTGTCTGAAAGATTTGGGAAGCTATGCAGACCTGTTTTCTCAGCAATGACCTGGACACTTAAGGCTCCAGGGGACTGTATTGGGCAGAGAGCAGATCACTGAAGCAAATGAATCTTTGTGGCCTGAGCATCTCCGGAAAGAACAGGCCTAGTGTGATGGAGGGAGAGTCACACACCCAAGGGGTTCCTGGGGAGAGACTCCCTTGCCCTGGGCAGCCCTGGGGGTGGAATTAGGGGTATTTGGGCGGGGGGGGGGGGGTTGTAGGGCCTTGCAATTGTACGAAGGACAGAAGTGTGGCCCCAGAGATTCACAAGGGGGACAAGACTTGCTCGGAGCAGGGGGGCCTGCACAGGCCCTGGCCCAGCAATTGGTGTTGGCTGAGAGTCCTCTTCCCTCCCTGAGAGCACGTGCTTCAGGGTGTGGGACCACCCCACTTACTTCTCCTCTAAGGTATTTTATGGGTCTGACCAGGCATAGGAGGCATTTCCAGCCCCGTGGAAGCTCAGGATGGCGGCCTGGTCCATCTCATGGGGTCTGGGGTGGGATGGGCGGTCTAATCCCTGGTGGGAGGCCACCAGCCTCATCTCCTGGGAGGGTTGTGTAACTTCTGGGAGTTGAAGTTTCCTGGTTTAGAAAGTGAGATTACAATCACATGCTCCCCGCCCCCAGGCGTTTTGTGAGGAGGAAGCAGGGGAAGCTCTCTGCTGCTGTACCAGAGACCAGATTCCGTCTGAGTGGAGCTGCCCAGGCCCTGTGAATGGCAGGGCCTCCAAGCCCCACAGGAGGCCATGGTCAGAGTGTGCAGATTCTGGGCAGACCTCCACAGAATAGCCCAGTACGCTCGGGGCTTGAAAAGACCATCTGTTGAGGCTTGCAGCTTGAGACAAGGAGGCAGTTCAGGACCCGTGTGGCCTCCCAAGAGAAGATAGAGCCCCAGGCCAGCCAGAAGAAGCTCCTCGGACAACAGCATCAATCCAGCCTGGTTCTGAACCCAAAACAGTCCCCTCCCCTTGGGGCAGGCGCATCACGGAGGCCTCTCTGAACACACACAGATTCTTAGTCCGAGGTGGTTTCTCCTACAGCATGCAGCTCCCAGCAACTTTTCCCATCAGGGCAAGGACATGGAAGAGGCCTTGGGACTTCTCTGGAAACTATCAGAGCCAAGGAGGGAGGAAGTCCTGGTGCAGGAAGCATGGGATCCCGGAGGCCCAGCCACACCCAAGCAGGTGCTTTTTACAGCTTGGATCCTGCCCAGACCACTACCAAAAGCCACCCCTCCCTAGCATTGTGGCTTTTTTTTTTTTTTCCCCTTTAATTGCCAGTAACAGACCAGCCTTCTGCAGAGGCTTCCCAAAGGCTACCCTTTTACATCTCCACGTCAAGCCTGACAGCTCTTTGGCCTGGTAGCAAGGTCTCTTACCATCTGGGCCTGCCTGGCTTTGCCAAACTATCACCTCTCTCCCTGTCCCCGCACCTGTTCCGTGCCAACTGGTCTCTGCACTGCTGCCATACTCCTAGCCCTGTACTCTCAGAGCTCCCATTAGTGCTGGGCTCCTGCAAAGAGAGAGGAATCACAGATGCAGCCCAAGCCTCTCAAGCCATGCCCCCCACTCGTGGAGTCTCCACTAGGGCCTCCAAACTGCCACAGTGTCCTCCAAACTGAGCTTGGCATTACTATTAGCTCCATTTTGCACTTGAAGTTTCTTTCTTTCTTTCTTTCTTTCTTTCTTTCTTTCTTTCTTTCTTTTTTTAATATTTATTTTTGAGAGAGAGAGACACACACATAGAAAGAGACAGAATACAAGGGGTGGGGGGCAGAGAGAGACAGGCATACACAGAATCTGAAGCAGGTTCTGGGCTCTGAGCTGTCAACACAGAGCCCAATGCGGGACTTGAACCCTCAAACTGTGAGATTATGACCCAAGCCAAAGTTGGATGCTTAACTGACTGAGCCATCCAGGTGCCCCTGCACTTGAAGTTTCTGAAGCCAAAGCTGGAAAGGCTGGAGGTCAGATTGAAATCTAGGCTACCCAGGGCCTTCCTGGTGGCTCAGATCAGTGAGCAGCCCATCTGTCCCTTGCTCTCCGGCTAGCTGGGCCACATTTAGGCCTCCTGACCAAGCTTTACAACCTGGACAAAGGTCAGCGTGCCTCGGTTTGCCTCTCCCTGCCAAATGCTGGGCTCGGGTTGGGGAAGCAGGGACAGGCAGGCTGTGGCCCTCTACTTCCCCACACGATCATGAGTTAGCTGAACACCTCTATATGGCAGAGATGAAGGGAACCAGGAGAAGGACAGGGCGAGGGGGTTCAAAGAAGGTTTTTTCACCATTTGGCACAACAGATGCCTGAGCCAGGCATACAGTAGGTGCCTTTAATATCCATATAACAGATCATAACCAGGAGGAGCATGCCCAGCTCCAGGACCTATGTAGCCACAGAGGGTGAAATGTCCAGCCCAGTTTAGAACCTTCTTACCTACTCTTCCACAACCTTATTGCCTGAGCACCAGCACTGTCTCTGCCCTGGGGACACCTTGGACATTTACCCACTGTGTGCTTTCTGGAGCCAGCTTCGGCCCCTGAACTAACCTGTTATCCTGAGCAGGGCCTTGGCCTTAGCCAGATTGTAAATCATTTTTTCAGCAGCCTGCTATCCCAAGAATTAAGAACCTTTAAGTTAGTTTGTAAATGTGGATGCATTATTGAACCCCAATTCCCAACGCTGAAATTGTTTTAGTGTCTCCTGGGGATGGACAAAAAAGCTTCCTGCTCCCACCAAGCTCAAGTCCCTACATGTGATCCCTGCCCCATACAGAGTCTGTTAATGTCCACCCTAGGAGCTTCACAGCACCATCACATGGGGAACCAGATGAAGGGGGCTGTCTCTGTCAAGGTCCCAGCACTCAGTGGAGCTGGTGAGTTTAAGAACACTCCTTCCTTATTCTGACCATGTGAAGTCTCCATGCACAGGAAATACAAGCATATTCTTTATGAGCATTTGGAAGATTAAAATACATCTGCCTTGGGGGGAGAAAAATGAATACATAAAAACAGTTGCCTTGGGTTTCAAATGATCACAATCAGAATAGGACTCTGCTCACACAGTCTCTGAGAGTTCCCTTTCCAAGCCACAGACTTGAGGTGAAGGCCTTGGGCTGTGGTGTCTGTGTGTGTGTGCAGGGTTATCTTCAGGTGATGAGAACAAAGAGGGCATCCCCTGGAGGCCTGTCTTCTCACCCCCAACACAAGCTCTTCCTCCTACCTACCTTCTCCTCAGCAGCACACACCTCCTGAGACCCAGGGTGCACCGCAGCCTCTCCAAGGTCTGAGAGGACCTTGGGTCCCAGGAGTGGAGGCTTGGAAATCAGAAATTGCAGCGTTGGGCCATGCACTAGAGGCTAGGTGATGAACTGAGTCCAGGGTGTACCCACAGCACTGGCTCACTGCTCCTCCACCCCTGTCCCTTCCAGAAGCTCCCTCTTCCTGGACTCCTTCAGGCCAAGGGACTTAGTGCAGGGGCCTCTTCCCTGTGCTTCCCAGACCACAGTCAATGTATACATATTATCTATTCTGTTGGGTGGAGAATTTCAAGGTGAAGACAGGCCCATCGAGTTAAATTGGCGACCATTGCACTAGCAGTGGTGAGAACTACATTTCTCAGACGCTCTTGCAGCGGGTTTCTGGTTAAATGCTGCCAGTGGGAAGCCCTGGAAGTAGGTGACAAGGAGGGAAACAGGGAGAAGCCACTTCACCACTGGCTGCGGCGTCAATGGTGGCAGTCGGTGACACATCCTGCAGTTACAATGACAGTGGTCACAGCAGCATGAGTAACAGAAGAGTGGGTGGGTTGTGTGGCTCCTGCTCAGGGCTGAGCTGGCACCTCCAAGAGCTCCAATATAGGTGCAGAATGGGAGCAGCTCCAGATCCCTGGATGACATCCTCTTCACCTATTTGCTCCTCCAGCCTGTCCAATACCTTTATCACCAATGCCTTGCTAAATCCCCTCTGCCTAAAATAACTGGGTGGTTTCTGTTTAGCTGTCTGGAAATTAACTGGCAATAGAGCTGTTTGTCAATTAGGTGTCTCCAGGTCTAGGCCCCTGCTGTCTCCTGGCTGTCCCTGCTGTGACCATACCCTGGGCCTTTCCTCTTTCCTCTTTTCTTTGGAAAAGCTTGGGGCTAGACCAAGCCTCCTTTCCTCACCCTAGTCAGAACCATTTTCCTGTGGCCCACCCCTAGACCCTCTTGAAGCACAGACTCACTCCAGCTTGGGAGGCCCATGATCAGTGGGGAGGAGCCCAGTCTGTGACAGGCTTCCTGGAGTCTGGGCTCTGAGTCTGAGGCCCCAGTGTTTACAACTCTTCAACCTCCTGGGGACCCCAGAGCTCGCCCGACTTCAACATGGCATGTGCTGCCATTGTTCTGGTCCTTTCCCCAAGACTCCTCTCCCCTGGTTTCTAGGAAACCCTACACCCATTTTCCTGCTTCTTCTTTTTGTCCCCAAACCCATCCCTTTTTCTCACAGCTTCTTCCTGATTCAAATATCAAGATCACAGTGTGGCCCCGAGAGCTGCTGCTTCCTCTTCATTGATGACAGCATTCTCTGCAAGGTGACTGGTCAACTTTTCCATACTCCCAGGGGCTCAAAAGACACTACCTAACTGACTTAAAATGCTTCTGTTGCATATTGCTTCATGGTCCACCACCCCAAACTATGATCCATCATTTCTTGTGGTTCCAAGAGCTGCGATAGACTCATGGAATTGACGGAGATCACTTTTTCGACTGTGTTCAGTTGACATTGGCAGCCAGGCTGGGCTGGGAGGTCCAAGAAGACTTCCTTCACCTCTCTAGTGCCTTGGTGGTCCTCTGTGTTGCCTGTGTATGTGGTTATCTTGGGCTCCCTCACAGCATGGCAGCCTCAAAGCTCTTGGACTTCTCATGGGATATGGAAAGGTATGTGTGTGTGCCCTGGGCAGCTGAGGGAGTAGAAAGGGAGAAAGTGCTATTTTCTCAATGCCTGACCCAGGACGGGTGCCCACACTGTACTCTCAGGAAACCCAGTCTAATGCAGGTGTCCGGGACAGTGCTCTCTGAGCTCTCCCCTGATCCCATGGGTTCCCATGCATCACAACAATGATGGGAACAACAGTGCCCAGAAGATGACCAGCAAGCAGAACCAGTGCCCCCCAGAGGGGAGAAAAACCACAGGTAACCATGCAGCGGAGGTGCCAAAGACTATCCTTGACCAGACTCTAGCCAAGCTCCTCTGAGCCCATTTCTCAAGTAGGCCCCCACCTTGGCCTATAAAAACTTACCGCCAGCACAATTTTGTCCATTCTCCCTCCTCACCCCTCCCCACACAGTAAGAGATTTGAACAAACACTAGCAGAGTTTCTAACAGCCCAGGGTCACTTCCCTAGGATGACAACTCCAAACCTTCAAGTTTCTGCCCAAGAAAGTTCAATGCTGCCAGGAGAATTTACTGTTTGTTCCACCCAAAACTTGGTGACGGGCAGATAGGCTCCTGAAACCCCTCTCAGAGCAGTTACTTCAGAAAGCTTCCAATTTTAAGTCCTTTCTTTGCCCTTTGAGAGGTAAACCTCGTACCATCCAGAACTGTCTCTTGGAAATGCAAGCATTCAAGAGCTAACTCTCCTTCCCTGTCCAGTCCTGTGGGAGAGAAGGGCCCAACCCAGGTGGGTGGGTGCCACGCTCTAACGTGCACCACTGTCTCCCATCATAAAGACATAAGAAGGTCCTCTTCCTCTGGTTGAGCACCAGTTAACAAACCTAAGTGGCCTAGTCCCTGCTGCCAGCACACTCCAGCCTTTAAACCATCTCCTGCCTTTCCTTTCTGGGAAGTTGAGTTTAAGTTCACTCTGGGCCCTCTTACCTATTGCAATAGTTATTGTGAAACAGAGTCTCTCTTACTGCTCTAACTAGTGTCCAGCTTTGTTTACCTTTGCTGGAGGCAAGAGCCAGGACTGGGGTCTCACCTTCAAGGTTACCTGCATGTGTGCCGGTAAGGCTTGGGCAATCTAGGCTATGTTTGGATGCTGTCATGCCTATGTTCAAAGATTAGTGACACATTAGAATGCTGTTTTGTCATTGGTGGTGGTCACAGAACTGAAGGCATCAGTGTGCACCCAGTCTCTAGATGTATGCTTTCCTGAGCCTTCTTGAGCTTGGCTCGACAGAGACACGGTAAACCACAGACTGCAGGGCTCTCACACTTTTACAAAATGTTTCCAAAATTGAAGTGCAATTTTCCAATTAATATGCAATTTTGACCTTTTTTATTTTTATTTTTATTTTATTTTTGCAGTGAGAGAAAGTCTTTTCAGGACTGGGCTCCACCCCTCCAGGACCAGTGATTATCCTCCTGAGCTGGTCTGGTCTGAATTGGGTCTGTAACTCTGGGCATGTTTAGAGGAGGGCCAAGTTCACAGGCACAGCAGCCAGACTCAAGACAAATGTATATGTGAGCTTGGTGGACCCCTCCCCTCCCCCCAACTCCTCCAGGGGCTTCAGCATTAAGGTACAGAGTAGAGAAGCCTTAATGTTCAGGTGCCGGTGAGAACACAAGGCAGGGCTCAATCAGAGCAAACTGGGGTGAGAACCATGGGGCCACCCCTCTTGTGGACACAGCACAGGTGTCTGTCACCTGATAAAGGTCTGGGGAGCTTGAATGACCATGGATACTAGATGTGCATGTGGTGACATGGGCTCCAGCACCACTGGGGTGAGCTCATATGAAGTGAGGACACAGAGCGCCAGGGGAGGGAAAGCTCCAGGAGTGTGTGCATGTACATGTGTGTAAATGTTGGGGGTGTAGGTGTGTGTGGGGTGCATGGGTGTGTGTGTGCACATGCACATATGCATGTCAGTGTGTGTGTGTGTGTGTGTGTGTGTGTGTGTGTGTGTGCAAAGGGCAGCTTCTGCCTGTGGGGTGGGCACTGGGACTCGGGAGTCTGGGAAGGGCAAGAAAGGAGGTACTCAGGCAGGCAGCAGCCTTGGGAATACGGACAGCTGGTTTAGGTACACCTGAGAGGTCAGGAGGGGACAGGAGGAGTCCTTGGGGCTGGGGCCCATGGGGACACTTGGCTCCTCCCTAGGATGCCTGGAGTTGACCTTCTGGCTCTGCAACAGAGGATGGGCCTTAAATACATGTCCAGCACCCACCACCCCAGTGGCCCCAAGTTCCTGAAATGTAGCGTTTTTAGGAGAACAGGATAGTTCCCAGTCTGGGTGTGGGAGTGGACATGGAGACTGACCAGAATGCCTTCTGGAAGGAGGAGAACCAGAGCTGAGTCTCTGGTCAGTAGCATGGCCTTTTGATCCTAATGGTAAAGACTATAGATCCCCAGGGCACGAGATGGTGGGCTCTACCCCAAACTGCAAACCCAAAACGTACATCTCTGCTGAAACGAAAGCAGCTCCTTTCCAGACCTCCTGACTTCTGGACGCACCCTTTGCAGCTGCCTCTCCCCCAACTGCCTGTCTGTGGGGCTCCACAGCAGGGTCGACTCTGTCTCCTTGGGGGCCCAGCTCTGCCCTTGAGAGCAGAAGCTTCGGGTCCCGGGTGCACCCGAGAGCCCTGTGGTGAAACAGCTGCGTCCCACACCTGGGGGGCTGCTCCTCTCCTCTGCCCCAGCTACCCCAGCTCAGGCAGGGGCCTCCGTGTAGGTATCTGTCCAGGAGGACAGACTGCAGGTGGGGAAGCAAGCCCCATTGTCCCTAATCAAAGGACACTCTTCTCTGCCAGCAGGGAATCTTCTGGGGACTTGAAGACAGTCCACCTCAGCAAACCTCTCTGGCCTTTAACATAAACAAGCCACCAGGCAGACTGCGAGAAGGCTGAACCCTCAGGCCCAGCTGCAGCCTAATTGCATGTTTTTCTCTTCTTGTGGTTTCTTTTTGGGGTTAAGCAATGTTTCAATTCTCAGCATAAACGACCCACCAACCAACTGAGCAGGCCTCTCTCTGAAGTGTCAACACAGTCTGATCCGTGGGGGATCAGAAGGGGGTGCTGTAGGGGACAGGAGGGGTCTCCTCACCAGGCTTGGGGTCTCTGGGGCACCTCCAAAGCCTGTTAGCAGTGAATGAATGAGAAGCCCCGTGTTCCCCAAAGGTGCCTGTGTGGAGGGAGAGGCTGGGGATGAGTGTTCTAGAAAGATTAGAACATAGTGAATGCCAAATGCAGTGGGCACCACTCCTGGGATAGACATTTATCATCAATTGCACAGCCCTGGTGTCTTGACTGGAGAAGGCCCCTGGGTGTGGGCCAGCAACCCCTCTCTTATGACTGGCCTGGGTTGGGCTGAGGGTGACCCCATGTCCCAGTTTCCTGGAAGTCAACCCCACCACAGTTCTTCTTGTCTCTCCCCACCACCCCAGTACTCCCAGCTGACCTCATTGCCTCCCTGAGGTAGGTGTGCATAAGCTGTTGTCCACTTCGGAGACTCTGGAGGTCACTGTAAGGCCACAGCAAGCTGTGGAGTGGGGCCAAAGCCCAGGACCCATGACTCTTTCCTTATACCACCAGAGGCCTACCCTATCCTCCTGTGCCCTGAGCTGGCCTGGTTGGGCTCCCACACCAGGACAGGGTACCCACTCAGCCAGGGCAGCAACTCCTGACCCTGAGGCTCTCACATGGGCTCCCTAGAGATTTGATCCAGTGGGCCACCCCACAGGGGTCCCAGATCCCTTATCCTCCTGCTGCCTGATGGACACCATCCAGCCTGACTGAGGCCCGCCTTACTGCATTTGCCCCTCACCATCCCCACCCACTCCCAGGTGTTGGCTGTGGCTGTGCTCTAAGTCAATTCCAACAGCCCTGTTCACTTTCTCAGCTTTCCCTACAGTGTGGGCGGCCTCGTGACCCTAACCATGGTCTCTGGGGAATCTTTTGCTCTCCTGATACAAGCAGAATGAACAGCCCTTGCTGTGCCCACACTGGCACAGAAACACAGCCCTTGCGCCTTTCTGTGCCAGTGTGTGCCTCCAGAAGCCAGTTTGACATTCTCCTCTCTGCAAAGGGGAAGAGAGAAGATAGGGAAAGCTCTCCAGGTGAGAATCTCCAGCCTCAGAACGCAGATGGAATGTTCTGGATCAGTTACTTTGTAACTAGGCAGGGTGAAGAGCACTTCCTGCCCCTTTGACAGTCTCCCGCCCCCAGTATCAGACTTGGGACACAACAGTCTTCTCTCTGCAGGGCTAAAGGGCCCCCACCCTAGTGCTCCATCCAAGATGGGGTGCCCCCCTGGAGGCTGGCAAACCATCCTGTGGGCTCCCTGAAGCTGCTACCCCTCCTTCCCCAGGCAGCCCCAGGCCTGGGACCTCACAGCCACCCTCTGCCTCCTGCTCAAAGCCAGAAATTTCTGCATCCTTCTCAGCTTCTTCCTCTGGGTCCTAAGCCCACAACTAACTTTAAACCTCAGTCTGCTAAGCACACGTTTCCTCAAGACAGCCATAGAAGCGGGGACAAGGAAGGGGCCACCAGGCAGCCTAGGTGATGCTCGGATAGATCCCATGGGTGCCAGGGACACACCCCTCACCCCCTGCAGGGCCCCCTGGGAAGACCGTGTCTGGGCCACAACAGAACGGAGGGTGCCTGCCCCGGGCCGTGACTGGGAGCCAGAGTGGGAACGAGAAGAGAGACCAGCTCAGGAAGTGGCGACCACAGTAGGGTTTCGGTTCAGCCAGCATTTGCGGAACCCCGGTCTGGGCCCAAGAGGAACGGCTGCGCTGCGGGGTGGTTGGGGGATACGCAAAGGGATGGCTCCCCAGCAAGCGTGCCACCAGATGGTGAAGGCGAAGTGAGGCTCCCCAGGCAGGTGAAGCCGCTCCCACCTAGGAAACGGTGCAGAGAGCGTGGCAGGCCAGGTTGCACGTGGGGCAGGGGGAGGCAGGGCCTGAGAAGGGCAGGGGACTGGACTTATGCATTCCACACACAGGAACCCTGTCAGGTCCCCAGCTGAGGAGTGGCAAGCTAAGGCCAGAGGTTCCAGAAGACGACACAGCTGCGGTGGCCTTCCATCGGGATGGGTGCAGGGGCCCTGTGTCATTGAGTCAGTCCAGCGAATCCCCTCGAGTGGCACGGGGAATGTCCCACCTCAAGCCAAGACAGCCCAGATGTAATTAAAACCTGGAGAGGACATTTACCCTCACAGGTAGAGATGCAAACCCAGGCTCTCACGCTCACCTGAAGGTGATACAGCATATACTGTAGAGCAGGTTTTGGGATAAAACATTTTCACGGTCTCCAAGGTCTTCATGCTTCTACGTCAGATTTTCTAAAGAAATTGGGCAATCAAGTCATGCACGGTTTAGGCCTTTTGCAAATAACCAATTCTAGCTGGCCTTACCCAAAACAGGAACTGAAGGCAAGAGAGCCACGCTGGAGTTTCCAGGAGCCCGAGGGCGGGGTACAGTGGCCTCTGGAAGGAGGGCCTGGAATCACAGCCCAGGGCATTGCAGGGTACAGGGGCCCCTCTGTCTCCCCTCTGGGTTCTCTCTGTATTGGCATAGAGCACCTTTCTCTGCAGGGGGGCAGAGTTTACATCTCTGCAAAGGAGCTGGGATCCATACCCCTGGGGAGAGGGCTCTGGTTGTGCTGGCTTAGGTCAGATGCTCATCCCCGGACAGACCCAATGCCGGGTAAAGGGGCAAAGTTCTTTTTACAGAACTATTTTTTCCCCAAACGAAATCCTTCCCGAAACTGGAAATATTCCAGAGGCATCCCTGAGAGGGGAGACAGATGGCACGGAAGAGCTCAGTGTCCTCCGTGTTTGCCTTTTTCCCTCCATCAACCCAGAACAAACCTTCAAAGCCAATTCAAAAAATACACAGATCTGGGTGCCTGGGTGGCTCAGTCAGCTGAGCCTCTGACTCTTGATTTCGGCTCAGGTCATGATCTCACAGTCATTGAAACTGAGCCCTACGTCCAGCTCCATACTGGGCATGGAGCCTGCTTAAGATTCTCTCTCTCTCTCTCTCTCTCTCTCTCTCTCTCCTTCTGCTGGTTGAACACTCTCTCTCTTTCAGAAAAAAATAATAATAAACAGGTCTTCTCACTCCCAACACAAGCTCTTCCTCCTACCCACCTTCTCCTCAGCAGCACGCACCTCCTGAGACCCAGGGTGCACCCCAGCCTCTCCAAGGTCTACGAGGACCTTGGGTGCTGGGAGTGGAGGCTTAGAAATCAGAAACTGCAGCTTTGGGCCAGGCACAGAGAGGCTAGGTGATGAACTGAGTCCAGGGTGTGCCCACAGCACTGGCTCACTGCTCCTCCACCCCTGTCCCTTCCAGAGGCCTCGCTCTGCCTGGACTCCTTCAGGCCAAGAGACTCAGTGCAGGGGCCTCTTCCCTGTGCTTCCCAGACCGCAGTCAGAGGTCCTGTGTTTTCCCACTGGGAGTGGCCCGTGCAGGAGCTTTCATATCTCAGCAGTTTTACAGAGGAGACAACTTGCAGAGAAGCCCAAGGGAAAGAAAACAAGTAGTATCTGTGCTTCTGCCATGTGTCAGGTCACTTAACTATCTTATTAATCCCTGCAATAAGCAGTGTCATTATAAATGAATAACCAGAGCCTGAACTAGGCCAAGTCCACAAGGTCACACAGGTGGTAGATATCAGAGCAGGAAGTTTAAACCAGATCCCCAAGGTTGTAAAGCCCTCACTCTTTCTGCAGCACTATGTTGTCCAGAGCAGCATAAACTGTCAGTGGCCAGCAGAGGCCCAGAACCCTAGGTCCTGGGGCACCTGGGTGGCTCAGTCAGTAAGCATCCGGCTTCAGCTCAGGTCATGATCTCACCTGTGAGTTTGAGCCCCACATAGAACTCTGTGCTGACAGGCTGAGCCTGCTTGGGATTCTTTCTCTCTCTGTCCCTCCCCCCACTTCTCAAAATAAATAAACTTAAAAAAAAAAAAAAACAGAACTCTAGGTCCTGATCTCCCATCCGTGGTCACCAAGCCATGCAGTTAGCACGTTTTATGGGTTAGCTGATACTAACCGTGTCTCTTCCTGCTTAGAATCCCACAAGAGACCCTGTGCTGTGCAGACATGTCACATGCCTAAGCTGGGCCCCTGTCTACTTCATCTGCTCTTTGCCAAGTACCTTCTTACAGCTCATCCTGAATATGGCATGCCTTTCCTTGCCCTGTGCTGGTCCCCCCTACCAGCAGTGCCCTCTCTGTTACCCTACTGGATGAACTCCCCCCCACAATTTCATGTCCCAGTTTCTCCAGGTACCTGCAGCTCACAATACCTGCTTCCCAGGCTGCCCTTCCCCTCTGCAGCCCCAACCGTGCCCCACACTCTCTTGGGCTACCATAATGTTTGGGCCTGTCATAGGCCAAATGGGCTGCTGGGGCCTGAACTGTTCCCCTCTACCCCAAATTCATATGTTGAATACTTAACCCCCAGTGCCTCATAAAGTGATAGTGTTTGGAGATGGGGCCTTTACAGAAGTTATTAAGGCAAAATGAGGTCATTATAGTGGGCCTTATCTAATCTGACCAGTGTTCTTACAAGAAGGGGAGATTAGGAACAGACATACACAGAGAGAAGGCCATGTGAGGACACAGAAGGAAGTCGGCCATCTCCAAGAATCCAAGTAGAGAGGTCTCAGAGGAAACCGACCCGGATGACGCCTTGATCTTGGACTTCTGACCTCCAAAATCATGAGCAAATAAGTTTCTACTGTTTAAACCTCCCAGTCGGTGGTACTTCGTTATGGCAGCCCTAGCAGACTATTAGACAGAAAGGTGTTTGGAAGGTTCCAACAGGGAACAAAGGCAACAGTTCATTCACCAAGCATAGGGAAAAAGGTGCTGGCCTGCGCTTCTCACACTGCCTGGCTCTCCTTAGGGCTGGGCCAGCTAAGATTCTGCTTAAGATTCTCTACTAAGCCCTTGGGCAACACCATGCCTGCTGGTCTACAGGCCCCACTTTGTTGAACAAGCATGTAGAAGGCTCAGTGTCCTATGAAGGACCATCTATCAAAAAGCTAAGCAGGATGCTCTTAACACCTGACCTGATGGCTGCTCGTAGTTGACCACAGTCTCGCTGAGACCTTCAGACTCATCTGCATCCCACAGATGAAGAGCGAGAGGCCCAGATGAGTGGAATGGCTTGGCTGGATCCCTCAATACAACAGGCGGGCTGGTGGGAGCCACCAGACACTGTGTGAGTCCAGGGCATGAGGGTCAAAGGGTGGGGAGGCAGCTTGGAGTTGAGGCATGAACAGGATTGAGCCTGTTCCAATACCAAGGGGCTCAGGGTCCTTGGGAAAATCGCATTATCTCTTTTGGCCTCAACCCTGCCTACCTCACAGAACTGGGGTGACATCCAACCTGATAACACGAGGGAAAAGCCCTAAAAAGACTGCTAATCACCTTTCAAATGTTTGTTTCTCCTGTTCCCTGTTAGAGCAGTTGTCCAAGTTAGCAAAAGACACTGACACAGACATTGAAACCCAAGACAGGCTCAGTGCTCTGCTTTATGAATCCTGCAAATGACACACGTCATGGCTGCCACTCCTCAGGGTCACAGCAGTTGGGAGGCTCTCCTGACCTTCCAGATGCAGTAGTAAGGTGATATGCTCTACTTGGCCTGTGCTGGGCTAGGGCCAGGGCACACAGAGGCACAAACTTGTGGTCCTGCCTCCTGGGAGGGACCTTGGTTTGAAAGGCATCCAGGATGACTATCCATCTGGCTTTCCTGGGGCTGAAAGGGTTCCTGGACTCAGGACTTCAGTTCTAAAACTGAGAAAGTTCTGGAAAGAAAACTCCGGAAGCAGCTGGCCTGGAAGAATAGATAATGACCTGCCCAAGGTTCAGTTTTGGCACCAGCAGAACACGTCTGCAGGGCTGGTACTGCCTAAAGATGTGTTACAGGCTCTGAAGCAGCCAATACATGCTGCTGCTTCTCCCACAGGTCCAGGAACCAAGGGGTGGATGTGGGATGGGCTCCTCGCAGTGCACATCTTTGCCGAGTGTTTGCTTCCCACCTCTGCCACCTAGAGATCCAACTATTTGAAAGTCTTACTCTTAGTCCCCAGGTAGGAAATGATTCCCCAGAGCACAGAACTAGAGTTCCACTGAATCAGTTGAGACCAACATCTGGGCACCTTGGAATCCTCATGCACCTGAGCCAACAGGCAAAGAAGGGGGCCCTCACTGTCCAGGAGTTCCATCCTGATTACCAAGGGGTTGTGCTTCACACAGAGGGCAGGGAGGATGGGTCTAGAAGCCCAGGGAGTCCCCAGGGTGCCTCTTAGTACCTCCTGTCTAATCACAGAGTCAAAGAGAAGGTCCAACAACAACAGGCTGGATACGGACCCTTCCCAAATAGAGCTTTGAACGACTCCACCAGGTAAAGAACCCAGTAGGTACAGACAGGGGGCAAAGGAGGCCCAAAATGGTTGCTGAGTGCAGCAAGTTCTAGTTGCTAACAGATCTCAAGACTAGTTACAGAAATGAAAACGAGCTGCTAAGGCACATATTCTTGTTTGGTGTGTGCAGGTTTACTATTTTTCCTTCTCCTTTCCCTATTTTATTTTTTTTTCAATTTTTTAAAATTTTATTCATTTTTGAGAGAGAGAGAGAGCAAGCAGGGGAGGGGCAGAGAGGGAGGGAGAGAGAGAATCACAAGCAGCCTCCACACTGTCAGCATGGAGCCTGATGTGGGGCTCGAACTCACAAACATGAGATCAGGACCTGAGCCGAAACCAAGAGTTGGACATTTAACCAACTGAGCCACCCAGGCATCCTGCTCCTTCCCTTATTTAAAAAAAAAATTTGGTAAGCTTCTTACTGAACTCTAATATAAATACAGAAAATACACAAATCATTGTGTACAGCCAGGAGCACACAAGTGAACCCATCTGAGCAACAGCACCCAGATCAAGAAACAGAACATGGTCAGTACCCCAGGTGCTTCCCCTGTACCCCTCCAAGGCCTACTCCACCCAGAGAAACCACCCTATTTCCTAACATGGTATTGTCGTTTTGCCTATTTTGAACTTCATATGCATGGACTCATACTGTCTGTTCTCTAACTTAGGGCCTGGCTTCCTTCATTCAAGTCTATGTGGAGAAGGTTCATCTATGCTGTGAGGTCATAGATGGTTCACTCCCATTGCTGTGAAGTTTCCTTTGGTGAAGATACAAGCATTTATTTATCTATTCTACCATTGTTGGATATTTGGGCTATTTCTGGTGTTGGGTTATTACCAAGTACTGCTTACGTGTCTTTTGGTAACATGTACATGCAGTTCTCTTGACTATGTTCCTAGGAGTGAACTGTTGGGCTACAGGTGTGTATATGTGCAGCTTGAGTAATACACCTGTTTTCTAAAGTAATCACACCAAGTCACACCCCTCTGCCCCCTGCCCCAAGCAGTGTGTGGGAGCTCTGCTTTCTCCGCACCCTCAGAGGCACTCAGGATTCTGTCTTTTTCAGTTTAGTCTTTCTGATGGGTAAGTGGTGGTATAGCACTGCAACTTTTTCTTCTTCCTTTCCTCCCTCCATCCCTGTCTCCCTTCCTTCCTTTCTTTGACAAATTTATTAAGATACATTACTTCCATTTGAAGTGTACAACCCAGTGGGTTTTACCATATTCACTGAAATGTGCAACCATCACCATGATCAATTCTAGAATGTTTTCATCATCCTCAGAAGAATCCTCTTATCTTTTAACTATGACCCCAACACCCTGTTTGGTCCAGCCCCTGGAAACTACTAAACTATTCTGTCTGTATTAGATTTGCCTATTCTGGACTTCTCATATAAATGAAATTATGTAACATAGTCTTTGTGTCTGGCTTTTTTCAGTGGGCACAATGCTTTCAAGGTTCATCCATGTTGTAGCGTGCATCAGGACTTCATTCCTTCTTATGGTCAAATAATAGCCTATGGTATGGATATCCCCCATTTCACTTTTTCATTCACCATTTGAAGGACATTTGGGTTGTTTCTACTTTCTGAATATTAAGAATAATGCTGAGGGGCACCTGGGTAGCTCAGGTAAGCATCCTACTCTTGATTTCAGCTCAGGTCATGATCTCACAGTTGTGAGACTGAGCTCTGTGTCAGTCTCCGTGCTGAGTGTAGAGCCTGCTTAAGATTCTCTCTCTTCCTTTCTCAGCCCTTCCTTCACTTGCATTTTTTCTCTCTCTCTTAAGGAAAAAATTAAATTAAATAAAAGAAGAATAATGTTGATATGAACATTCATGCATAAGTTTTTGTGTAAACATATATTTTCATTTCTCTTGGGTCTATACTTAGGAGTGGAATTGCTGGACTATATGATAACTGTATCTCACCTTTGAGGGATTTCCAGATTGCTTTCCTAAGCTCAGCATTTAATATTCCTTCCTCTGATGACTCTACTGTACTTGGGTTCCTTATTATCTGTAGTCTCACCATAATTTGTTCACAATACCTATCTTTTTGGTTATAGACATCCTAATATATGGGAAGTGGTATCTCGATGTGGTTTCGATACATTGTAGTTTTAGTTGGTGTTTTCTTTATGACTAATAATGTTGAACACCTCATGTATTTATAAGCAACTAGAACATGCTCTTTTGTGAAGCACCCACTCAAACCTTTAATCATTTTTTTCTGTTTGGTTATCTGCCATCTTCTTATTGATTTCCAGGAGATCTTTATATATTCTAAATTTGAGTCCTTTGTCAAATATGTGTGTTGCAAATATCTTCTCCCTGTTGTAGCTTGTATTTTTACTCTCTTAATGGAATCTTTTGAATGTAAGTTCTTAATTTTAATTTTCAGTTAATTCAATTTTTCTTCTTCTCCCTCTCTTCCTCATTTTCCTCTTCCCCTTTTTCTTCCTCTTTGTCTTCTTCTGCCTGTTTGTAATCTCTTTTGGGACGTCATAAGCCATCCCTATATTCTTTGTGGACATCAATTTTACCATAATGGTTGACAGCAGTGGCAACTGCTTGTCCCAAAGTCTAATCTTCAACAGTGCTCCCTCCCAAAGCAATCCCTGGGATATGTTTGAGTAATTGTAAGGCCACCACATATCACGGATCACAGGTGTCTTTTTTCCCACTGGCAAAGAGCTCATTTCTGCATTCATGCTCGAACAGGTGAACAACCACATCACAGGGACCCAACTGGGAAGGCTTGTTTCCTAAATAAGTACTGAATCAGTCTGGGTCCAGTCAGGAAAACAGAAACCACTTTAGGTATTTCACACAGAGGGAATTCATACAAAGAACTGGATACAGAGGTGTTAGAAGGATGCAAGAGTGAAGGGTAGAGGGATAGAGGACTAAAGGAAGAAGGGGTGGTACCTAGAGATAAGAAACATGAACACTTCTGGGCTAGAGCCCAGAGCTTGCACTTTCTGCTGCCCTGTGAGAGAAGCTGGCACTGTGGGATAAATTGGTACTGTGAGAGAAGCTGGCAGTTTGGGTGAAGCTGGCACTGAGGGAAAAATTGGTACTGTGGGAGAAGCTGGCACTTTGGGAGAAGCTGGTGCTGTTGAAGAAGCTGGTGCTATGGGAGAAGCTGAGATTGCTGACTCTGGATCTGGAAGGGAGCACCTTCTAGGCCAGGACTGTAACTTCATTTTAATTTTAGTATTTTGAAGATTTTTTAATAAGTGATCTCTACACCCAAGGAGGGGCTCAAGCTCACAACCCTGAGATCAAGAGTCACATGCTCTACCAACTGAGGCAGCCAAGCACCCCTGGAACTGCAATTTCTGATAAAGGTGCTCCCTCTGCCAGAGCTGCTGAAGTCTATAATCACCCAGTCCCTGCTGCTACAACTGCCATCCTATCAGAGCAGACACTTCTTTCTCCCTCCTGCCTTCTGAGCTCCTGCTGTACCTCCTATGTTAGATCCTATAGCAGAAACTAATACAGAAACAGTGGGCACAGAGCCTCGAAAATCAGATTACCCCCAGAACAGAGCTCAAGAGGGCAGTGTGTGCTGGGACCATGGATACTAGGCCACCTCAATCCACCTGGCTGTAGCTCCCACTGGTCTGCTCTCAGCAGTGCTGCTGGGACATTGCATTTCTTTACTTGGCTGCCTCCTGCTCACACATCATGTGTGGTCCACAGGCCACGCTCTAGGGGAGACTTTGCAAAGCCCACAGGTGCTTCACTGTCTCAGGCTGCTGGTTTCTGCACATCTTCGTCACTAGGGGTGAGTCTCCTGAGAGTAGACAACGTATCTGATTTAGGTCCAGGTCATGAACCCAGTGCATGACTAAATGAAGAATGAAGGAATAAAGGGATGACAAGCCTGCCCTCTGGTAAACTATAGAGAGTAGTTTGAAGGGCTTTTTCTCTGGACATACCCTTTCCATGCTTTCAAGACCCTAGACCTTACCTGTCCCCTAGTGTCCATGTCTGGACCCCACCCATGGTGTTTAAGGAAATGTAATTGGCACAATGTTGTCAGGGCCACATTCCAATACATTGCAGCATAACACAGTTGGCTATTTATATCCAAGGCTATTTATAGAGAGTTTATGGGAAAATAGTTATGTGTTTGAACAAATTTGGAAATTTTGGCTTTAAACAGATTAAACATGATTCTTTACTATAGCACTTCTCAGATCCTTAATTCATTAATGTGATGCTCCAGGAAGAGGACATACTGGCCAAGTTCCCCAAACTTGTGTAGCCACAAAGATCTTCCTTTTTTAGGAACACAAAGAAGAGTTTGGTAATTGGTAAAATAATACTTTGAATATATTTATCTATTTTGAATAGGCTATACACACAATACAAAATCAGTAGACACAAACAGGTGCTCAGGAAAAATGTGCCTTTCTCTCCCACCAGCACTCCTATTCTCCACCCCAGAGGCAACCACCATCAGCAACTTCAAGAGTTTCCTCCCAGAAATGATGCATGGTTAGTCACCCAAGGAAGGGGGCTCCGAGAGAGCTGTGGGTGTGCCAGATGTCCCCCACCTCCCCCATTACTGATGATGAGCCTGCTATGGTGGCCACCCTTGCTCTGGCTCTGCCCAGGTTGGACACACACTGCAGCTCTTCACCTGCATTTCCAGGACCTGCACGTGTTTCCCTTTGCTCTGTTACAAGAGGGTCCTGTGCCCCAGGCAGAAGTCAGAGAGAACATGGCTTCCCTAGGCATGGCTCTTTCTTGTCTACTTTTCACTGTAGCCAGTTGGAATGCCTTCTGGGATGAAAAATATCAGGGGGCACCTGTGTGGCTCAGTCGGCATCCAACTCCTGATTTCAGCTCAGGTCATGATCTCATGGTTTGTGGGATCTAGCCCCTTGTTGGAGATTCTCTCTCCCTCTCCCTCTGCCTTCCTCCACTTACATGTGCGTTCTCTCTCTCTCTCTCTCTCTCTCGATTAATAAGTAAACTTTTAAAATATCAGGAACATGGGGAGCCTAGGAGGCTCAGTCATTTAAGCATGCAACTTCAGCTCAGGTCATGATCTCACGGTTTGTGAGTTCAAGCCCTGCATCAGGCTCTGTGCTGATAGCTCCGAGCCTAGAGTCTGCTTTAGATTCTGTGTCTCCCTCTCTCTCTGCCCCTCTCCCGCTCACACTCTGTCTCTCAAAAAATGAATAAACGTTAAAAACAATTTTTAAAAAATATCAGGAACAGCCTTAAGTTGTAGTTTTGAGTGGCCTTGGGATCTCTTTGTCTTTTGGCAGGAGGAATATCTTGGTAGATATCCCACAGTCTATTTGAGGTGTTGCAGTATGCTGTTGACCAGAAGAGTTACCCCATATTCTCCCTTCTAGTCCCCAGACTTTCCCTGGAGGGGGGTGGGAGGGACACCAACCAGATAATAACAGCAAATGATAAAGAAGGGGGAATGGAATGGCTGCATTAGTATTTGTTGCTGTGTAACCAATCAGCGCCAAGCCTGGCTGCTTAAATCAATGCACATTTATTATCTTCTACAGTTTCCAGGGTCAGAAATCTGCGTAATTGTGGTTCCATTTCTCTCCAAGATGTTGTCAAGATGTCAACCAGGGCTGCTGCCATGAAAAGGCTTGACTGGGGCTGGAGGGTCTGCTGCCAAGGTTACTCACGTGATCGTTGACTGGAGGCCTCAGTTCTCACCATGTGTACTTCTCCATGGGGCTGTCAAGTGTCTTCCTGCTATGGCAGCTGGCTTCATCCAGAGCAAATGATCCAAGAGAGACTAAGCAAAGAGGAAGCCACAGTGCTTTTTATGGCCTGGTCTCCAGAGTCATACACAGTCACTTCTGCTACATTCTATTTGTTAGCAGCGGGTCGCTAAGCACAGTCCACACTCAAGGAAAGGGGATTCAGTCTCTGTAGTCTAATAAGAAGAATAGAAAAGAATTTGTGGACATATTTTAGATATGTCTTCAGCAGAGGATAAGGATGGAGCACAGGGCCAGGGAACAGCTGACGTCTCCTGATCCATTACTAATAATCCCTGTCATCTTGGGCAAGTCACTTACTTTCTGGGTTTCATTCTTTCTCAGTCAATTTGGAGATGGTGATATCATATTCTATTGCAGACCCAGTGGCTCAATGTGACAGGGAGGCAGAGAGCAACAATGTCAAGGGTGTTGGCTTTGGAGTCAAATCCCTGCTTCACCACGTCCTCTCTCTGAGCCTCAGTTTCCTACAGTATATCATTACCTGCCTCCCCGGGATTGTGGCAAAATGAACTGAGGCACATATGTGTCGTTTATCTGAGCCTAAACTGAGCACATCTGGAGGCATCTACTTGCTGGAGAAGCCAAGAGGTGTGGGAAGGCTCTGCATGTAATTCAACCAATGAAGAGCAAGTTGCAGGAAAAGGTTCCTACCCTCCATCACCTGCAGGTTCTGTGGCCCATATGAAGCTGACCTCCATCTTCATTGTTTTCCGCAGCTGGGCTACATTCTGGAGACATGTCCAAGATTTTGCATCTAGAAGAAGTACTCATCTACTCCTGTGATTAAAGCTACCACCCCAGACCAAAACCAAGAGCATCCTTCATGCGTCATGATCCCCGCTGCTTAGTGTTATGTGTTATATGGGCATATGACCTAGCTCAAGCCCTAGTGGCTTGGGGACTATAGAAGCCACATTTAGAGAGCACATACAAACTGAGGTTCCACCTTTGAGGAGAATCCTCAATCAAGACTGGAAGCCCCAAGCCTAAGAATCAATGTTCTGTGGCATTTTGTAAAGTCTGAAAAACTTGCTAATAAAATACCAACTGGAAATCAATTTTTAACCCAGCCTTTCTGGGCACCCAATTCCCTAAGCCTTTAGAATTCTTTCTGGAAGGGGAATAGATGTCAGTGGCAAGAAGTTCTTCCAAAAGCTAGAATCTTGCTTCTCTGACAGTCAGCTCTTGGTCTGGAGGCTTGCTGTGAAGCAGATTTGGGAACACAGGGTGTGGGTTCATTACTGCTGGAGACTAGAAATGTGTGCAAGATGCTTCTCTTATGGATGTGCAACTGTGCTCACAGCTCCTTACAAGAATTCCCACCAGAGAGGCTGGGCCCTCTTTGAACCTCACAGACCCTGATTTTACCTTCTCATGGAAAGCAGTTGGCTTCAAAGTGTGGCTTATCAATTGCACTAAGCCAGATATTCTGAGGTCTGTGTGACCCCTCCCAGACCAAGCAGCACACCTCCTGTGAGGGAGACGGACATGGAACAGCCTGAAAATCCCTCTCGGCTTTGAAAACATGCCAGTTTGCTTTTACTATTTTTAAAACAGAATAGAGAGAAACCCACATCTCAGGGCCCCATTGAGCTCAAGGCTTGAAGTTGTCTGTCACCATGTGGCACAACATCTGCCCAGATGAAGCTGTAAGAGGTGGGACACTCTTCTCACTTAGGACCCCAAGGCACAGTGTGGGTACAGGCGGACCCTATGCCAGTTGGCCCCAGGCTGCATGAGTGGCACTGGTCCTGAGCATGGCATGGAGCTGAAGGTTGGAGAGTCCCACCTTCATGCAGAAAGCAGGACAGCATGGCCTGGATCTAGGTGGTACTGGCAAACCAGTGGTTACAGGAAAATAGGGAAAACCATCGACTGGTTCCTGCCTCTTGGCATCCTCTGATTTCTGTCTCACTGGATGAGCAGAGGAGCCCATCCAGCCCACTGGATGAACAGACCCAAGAGCCCCTCTGTAGGTACAGGCTTGGCTAAAATCATAGGCAAAGAAGCATTGGCATCCAAATGAGACATGTTGGGTTCAACATCCCAACCACAAAGCCCCCGGTAAAATTGTAGAAGAGAAAACACTGGGCTGGGCTCTGCTGGATTTCAGAACCACAGCCATTCAGAGGGTGGGCTGGCCACACAAGACCTTCCACCAGGGGGCAGAAGAGCAAAGCTGAAAGATTGAGGCACCATTGGTTGGACCAAGACTGTGCAAGACCAATTTAAGGCCAGAAAACTTCAAACACCTTGGGTTGCAGGGCCTGATGGTACTGAGAACGAATCAGAGTTAGGAAGCAGAAGAGAGCATATGCCTGCCTCTGGAACAAGATAAAATATGGCAACCCAGCTCAGAGCTGGCAATGCCAGCTTGGGATGGGGATGAAAACAGGTTGCAGGTGTTCCCTGGTTTCTTAATATCAGACTCCTCATGTGGGAGGGCAGGAACTATATACCCAATCAGAGGCCTCCCAGAAGAATTTCCTTCTGACCCGGCTAGTAGGTCACAGAGCACACATCTGTGATTGCTTTACTGAATCTAGAATTCTGTAGACTCCAACATGAGTGGGGAAAATTGAGGGATCACCCCTGACCTGCCACGACTTGGGGGAAGAGTGGTTTAGGCAGCTTTGGTTGTTGTGTTGGTTATCAATTGCTGCATAACAAACCTCCTCAAAGCAGTGACATAAAATAAAGAATATCAGATATTTTGCTGCTGAATCTGGGAGAGGATTAGGCTCAGCCAGGCATTATGAGGCTTCTGCCACTCACTGCCTGTGTGCACACTAAATATTCCAGTTTTTCTAGACAGGCTAGAGAAACAATTTTTTAAAAAGTTGAAATCTTCTAATTTTTAACTAATTCAAAAACTGCAAATTCCAACCCAGGGATAGCCAGGTTGTGCCTCTGCTTGGCATTGCAAGGTCAATTTGGAATGGCCCAGGCAGGAAAGGCATTCAGTACACTGGTGCCTTGTCTGAGGTGTTCAGGGCCAGACAAGGGTGACGGATGGGATGGTAAAGGAGTAAGGTAAAAGGCCTTCCCAGAGAAGCAAGGCGAAGCATGCAGACAACAAATGAGGGGATAGGGTGGCAGCTGAGGGTGACCACAGTGCACAGAAGCTTTCTGCCCTCCACTCTTATTTTTCCTCTGAAGACCCACTCTTTGGCATCTTCCCCAGAAAAGCACACCTTCATGAAAGATCCTGAAGCCAAACCACACTGAAGTGTAAGTAGCTGCTGAAGTTTAACATAACTCTCCCACCCAGGGACAGTTGTCCTTTACCAGGAGCAAAAGCTGTGGAGTCAAACTGCAAAACTTTCATAGTAACATTTTGAACTGACAGGTGGGTGTCAGGTAGGGTGTGAGGCGATGGTCTTAACCAAGCGTGTGAATTTATCATCATCATTATCACAATCATCACAATCACTAACACCATCATTACCCCCACCATCATCACCATCATCCATTATCATCACCATTATGATCACCACCATCATCATCATCACCATCACCACCATTATCACTACCACCATAATCACCATCACCATCATCATCATCATCACTGCCATCATCATCACCATCACCCCACCTCTGTCGTCACCACCACATCACCATCATCCGTCATCATCACCGTTATGATTACTACCATCATCCTCACCATCACCACCATCATAACTACCATCATCATCATCACCACTCCCCTCATCACCATCATTACCACCACAATTGCCATCACCATCATCATCACTGCCATCATCATCACCATCATCACCATTATCATCATCATCCCATAATAACAATATCTCATCTTAGCCACAAGTGGAAGGACATTTCCTGCTTTTGCTGTATCTACCATTCTCTATGGCCCAGGAAAGCATTCATGATCCCAAATAGCCTCTGCAAGGCCCACCATATCAGCCACGTGATGAAAGGCTCAGAGAGAGACACCAGAGTGTGAGTTAAGCCTGTCCATACTGGCCCAAGCATCTGCTATGTGCCAGGCCAGGAGTAAGCTCTGCAAGCTTCCTCATCAAGCCCCTGGCTGAGTTCCTAAAGCCAACCCCCATTTCTTTACTTATTGCTTTACTATCTGGAGGACCCAGCCTTCTGCCTCCACCTTGCTCTGCCTGATCCTCCCATTTCTCAGCTTCTCTCTCAGCAACTGTCTTAGTAGATGCCCAAAAAATTTTCACTAAACAAGTGAATATCCATTGCATATGTGTGTGTCTCCCATAGGGCAGGCATTAGGCAGCTGTCTGGCCACCAGTCTTTCTTCTCTCAGCCCAGTGGTGTCATCATTGGTCCCCTTCATTATGGCAAGGGTCAAAGGCACATATGACACATGTAAGGCAATTCCATGAAGGAGCCTATCCATGGCACCCTTCAGAGGGGGCCATGGTATGAGGCCACGTTGTACGTTGTGGATTATCAAGTTCAACAAAACCCAAACAGGTTCGGTGTTCTCAACTGTAGAATGAGTTGTTTGGATTTTTAAATGCAGTTACACATTTAAAATTTATGTTTATTCTCTACAAAGTGGTAGACAGTGGAAGTCATATTTTCTCTTTCAGTGTGGTAGTAGGGAACCCCAGGCTCTCAAGGGAGAAATAAGACACACTCTCATCCCCATTTTCCTGATGACCTGCCATGAGATCTTGGAGTAGCCTTGAGCTTTTCCAGAGCACAGATTTCTCAGGTTCACAATGAGGAGGTTGCATGGAAAGCATCTAGTGTTCCTCTGAGATGCAAGGCAGCGTCACCATCATTTGACACTTCCCCAGCAAAGGCTGCAATGCTGTGGGTTGGTGGCATTTTAAGGATTTGCAGTACAGATATTCCTTCACTAAATTGCAGTGGATGCAGCCCCCAAACTGGGCAGTGGCTATGGAGTCCACCTTGAGATGAGGGAGCAAAGGGCAAGTATTCATAGAAGTCATCATTGCTAACCTAGCAAATCTTCTTTGACATATGTGGGATGAGTACTGATAAGTCATATCACTTTACAACTTACCAAAATTGTTACATATATCTTAC
This sequence comes from Panthera pardus, assembly GCF_024362965.1. Taxonomy (NCBI): domain Eukaryota; kingdom Metazoa; phylum Chordata; class Mammalia; order Carnivora; family Felidae; genus Panthera; species Panthera pardus. Next base: position 14,242,004 of record NW_026526810.1, on the reverse strand, counting down.
GAGAACAAGGTAAGATAGATATGAAGGCAATATTCACTTTGCAAATGAAAAAAAAAAAGAGACCTTCCGAAAAATTAAAGGCCACCCTGAGACTACACAGATAATTATGGTACAGCTGGATCCCTAGTTCTGTTTTCTTGTGATACAGGCAGTCATCAAGAATGGGAAGGTCAGCGGCGACTGGAAGATATTCTTTAACTCCTTACTCTGACTTACCTCTGGTCCTAAAACCACATTCTCTAGAATGCACTTTTTTCCCATTCCATGCAAAAGGGAGAATTCATTAAGGGCCATCAGTCCCTCACAACTTGCTAAGAATAAAATCTTTACATTGCATTTGACCATGACCAAGTAGTGAGGTTGCATAGGAAAGAGAGAAGGATGCTATTAAGGCATGAATCATTGTCCAAGAAGGGCCAGGTGGGTAGTCTCCTGCAGTAAACAGTAGAGCCAAGAAAGAAAGACACAAGACAAATTGCTCTTCAATATTCCTTGTACAAGAATACAGCAGAATTTTACAGTTTTATGGGATGAAATATATGCCCCTTAAAGTTCATATGTTGAAGTCCTAACACCCAGTACCACAGACTGTGACTGTATTTGGATATAGGGACTTTAAAAATGTAATTAAGGTAAAATGAGGCCATTAGGGTGGGCCCTAATCACATTTTACTGGTGTCCTTATAATAAGAGGAGATTAAGACACAGATAGGCATAGAAGGAAGACCATGTGAAGTTTTAGGAAGAGGGCAACAATCTACATGCTAAGGAGAGAGGCCTCAGCAGAAATCAGCCCTGCCAGCACCTGATCTTCAACTTCCAGCCTCCAGAACTGTGTGAGATTAAATTTCTAAGCTATCCAGTTTTTGGCATTTCGTTATGGCAACCCAAGAAAACTAATGCACACACGAACAAAATTTGTCTCTTCTGGGGTGCCTGGGTGGCTCAGTCAGTTAGCATCCGACTTAAACTCAGTTCATGATCTTTCAGTTTGTGAGTTCAAGCTTCACGTTGAGCTCTATGCTGACAGCTCAGAGCCTGAAGCCTGCTTCAATTCTCTGTCTCCTTCTCTCCCTACCTCTTCCTTGCTTGTTCTCTCTCTCTCTCCCTCCCTCCCTCTCTCTCTCTCTCTCTCTTTCTCTCTCTGTCTCTCTCAAAAATAAACATTAAAAAAAAGTCTTTCTGATTAACTCGGCAACATAAGACACTGAACTTCCATTGTTGTCATGGATGCCAGGAAGCTCAGAGCCAAGTGATAGATTATAGTAACCATATTGCCTAGAGTGAGTCCACACATTTTGGAGACATGTGCCCTGCCCAGTAAAACCAACTGACCAACACTCAGGAGTGAGGGTGTGATGAATCTGTTATGGGTTGGGATGATCTCATTTCAGAATTGGTTGTACCATAACTCAGAACTCTTAAAGTCATTTTGCCTAACCTGTGCTTCATTTACTGACCCAATACAGAACTCCAGTCTGCAGCCTACCCTGTTCCACATGCTGATAACTGGCTGACTTCATCTGTAACCAAAATTAAAGAGGGTGTACCTGGAGGTCCCTCATGGAAGCATTCTTGGACCCCCTGATGAAGGAAACTCCTGGGGATGGTATGTGTCTGCTCTACATACATTCCAACCCAATAGCATGGGGTTGGTGAACTACAGGGCCAGCCTCTAGTTCAATCAGGATAAGAAGCATCCCCCTGCTACTCTGTTCCCCACCATGGGGTTCTTCCAAGGGTGCTGATAAGGGTTTGACATCTTGCCCCATCCTTCTGCACCTTTTGGCTAGTCTCACATTGCAACAACAGGGCTTCACTCTCTTAGAGGAAGTCTGGGATGGTCTTATTGAATAGAAAATTTCCCCAAGAAGGGTCATACTCTCTAAGATATTGGCATTACCAACATGTGTATCCTCTGACAACAAATCTGAGGGAATAGCCTAATAACCCCTGCTCACATCCCTCTCAACCAGTGCCAGCTAAGGTACATTTGTCTTTACCTGGCCATGACCTAAAACTCCTCCTGTGTTGGCACGGAATCCCCCATGGTGGGAATTTGGTGGAATGTGACTTCTGAAGCCAAAGTACAAAGACCATCCTTCCTCACCTGTTCACCCACCCAGCAGGGCACAGGCCAGTAATCTGGGCTCAGGAACCAAGTGTTTCTGCGCGGGGCTTGGACTCACAATGAGAGGTGAGGTGGAGAAGAAATGTCCAGAATTTATGCACAGATGGGGCAGTGGGCTACTCTAGAAGTTAGCAGCAGCACCCTGACAGGTCATTCTGGCGGCACGGCTGTGAGCATGCTTCCTGCTCCAGTGCTTCCTTGGTTCCTGGGTGTTTTCCAAGCTTGGCTCTGCAGCTTCATCTCCCAGTGTCCTTCTCATAAAGGCCATTTCTGCTGAATTATTCCAGTTTGTTTGTATGGCCTGTCACCAGGCTCTAGGTATTGGTCTAGTGCCAAGAGGGGAGGTCGAGCTAGTTCCCAAGGAAAGCTGTCATGGTCTTAAAGGGCATTTGCCTCATGTGAGGACTGTGCAGCCTTCAAGCAATGGATGGGGGCCTGTATCTTCAATAAACGGGAGTAAAACCCTAGAGACCCCTGGAAGTGTTCAGGGGAATCTCAGGGCTCAAAGCCCTCAGGTTCAAACACCCCTATCCCAAGTATCAGAACCCCAGCCCTTCCCTTAGACTCTCACTTTTGTTGGCCTGTTCAGGGAGGAGAGGAATTAAACACTAAGGAAACTCTTGAACTTGACTAACACGTATTAGCAGGAATGAGAGTGTGCCTAGAAGTTAATCCTGAAGGTGCTGGACCAAGGGGGGGGCAGTAAAATAAGCTGGATAAGAGAGATTTGTTGATATGAGGGCATTCAACCATAACAGAGTATAACACTGTGGAATACACCCTAGGATGATTCCCTCTGGGATGGCTCTTGGTAGCTTGAAAAGAAGCAATAGCCCACTTTTAAAGAGAGCAGTGATGGAGAAGCAATGTCAGAACTTTCAAGCCAGAGAAAGGGTCAAAATACTCAGAGAAGTAACCTCCAAGGACTGGTCTACTCTATGAGACTCCTTAGGGAGGCTGGAGGACACTTTCCAAGGTGATAAGGAATTTCTGGTGAGAGGAGCACTAATATTGTTGAGAAGCTCAGTGGTGACTATCTTCTGCAGGCCAGGGCTGAAAGCTAGGAAATGCCATCATAGAGCAGGGCTTCCAGGAGCAGTGGGGATAATAGAACTCTGGAACAGCAAGGGCTGACAGCAGTACTTAACTGCAACACGTGCTTTTTTGCAATGGGTGCAGTTCCCATAATTACCATAACAGATTGCAAGGTCAGAATGAGGGGGAGGGGGTAAGTGTTCTAATTTTCAGAGACATAGGGAATGGAGACGGTTTATAGAACAAGGTGTTCCTAGGGACCAAACAGACAGGCACTGCTTAATAAACATAATCAAAAGGGTTGGGAATGGATTCATACCCAAATATCCAGCAGCTGATGAATGGATAGACAAATGTGGCATATCCATACAGTGGAGTAGTATTCAGCCATCAAAAGGGATGATGTACTGACACTTGCTGCAATATGGATGAACCTCAGAAACATCATGCTGAGGGAAAGATGCCAGTCACAAAAGGCCATATACTGTATGATTCCATTTGTATGCCCAGTATTCTAGCAAATACAGAGACAAGTTGCTGGGGGGCTGGTGTAAGGGATGAATTGAGCCTGATTGCTAAGAGGTACAGGTTTCTTTCAGGATTATGGAAATGTTCTAGAATTAGATAGTGCTCCTGGTTATACAACCTTGTGCACATACTAAAAATCACAGAATTGTATACTTTAAAAAAATTTAATGTTTATTCTTTGAGAGAGATAGAGCACAAGTGGGAAAGGGGCAGAGAGAGAGGGAGGCACAGAATCCAAAGCACACTCCAGGCTCCGAGCTGTCAGCATGGAGCCCAACATGGGGCTTGAACCCATGAGCTCTGAGATCATGACCTGAGCCAAAATCAGACACTTAACCGACTGAGCCACCCAGGTGCCCCCAGAATTGTATACTGTAAAACAGTGAATGTTATGTGGATTATACCTGGAAAAAAAAAAAAAAGATGTATTCACAGAAAACTATGGTAAGTCATACCCTTGGCCCATTTTCCAGACTTGAGCCAGGTTTCAGACCCAGAATTCATGGAGTAAATAGGGGGATGAGCCCCACAAGGAAGAACTGTGCAACACTATGGTGAGTGTCATACAGCTGCAATTCTTCCATCTCTGAAAGAACCTGTGGGTGTTCTACTTGGGTAACCACACCTTGGAAAAGGGAATTAATCAGATTTTCAAGGGCAGTTGGATATGGTCAAAGCTGATAATGGTATTCAAAGTGCCACATGCCTCTCCTATTAGGATGTCAGGTAACACGTGTATTCCTGGCCTAGATCCATCTCACAGTGGCTAAAGATATCCATGTATTCATGGGCATTGGGGAATTGCTCCCCAGGTTATTCAGGAGACTGGAAGAGTTTCAAGGACAAGGAGGCCTGGGGAAGAGGTGTGTGGTCGGACTTAAGGAGTGGACACAGAGCATAAGGATCTCTGTAGCCACCCAGGAGAGGCACTAAAATACCAAGTGAACAGGAGAATTTGATCAACCTCCCATGCCCTCACCACCTGAGTGCTCATGCAGTGGAGGACGGAGACCAGAGGGAGCAGCCACACTGGCGGCTGTGCATGGCTCATTCTCAATTTTGACAGAATCCTTTATCATTACTCTCACTTTTTGTTCCTGATACTATAGAGAATGTGTAGTGATATTGAACACCTTCTTGCATACCAGTGGCTATGTGTATGTCTTCTTTAGAAAAATGTCTTTTCAGGTACTTTGCCTATTTTTTTAAACTTTTTAAAAAGTGTTTATTTACTTGGGAGAGAGTGTGTGTCAGCAGGGGGAGAGGCAGAGAGAGAGAGAGAGAGAGAGAGAGAGAGAGAATCCCAAGCAAGCTCCAGACCAACAGCACAGAGCCTGACACAGAACTCAAACTCATGAACAGTGAGACTATGACCTGAGATGAAACCAAGAGTCATACGCTCAACTGACTGAGCCACGCAAATGCTCTTTCTTTGCCTATTTTTAAAACTGAATTCATTTCTGTGCTGTTGAGTTATATGTGTATATTTTACATATTAACACCCTTCCATATATAGTTTGCCAGTATTTTATCCCATTTCATAGGTTGCCTTTTCCTTTAGTTGTTTTTTTGTTTTGTTTTTTTACTTGGCTGGAAACTTTTTTGTTATTTTATGTTTTTAGGTTTTTTCATTTAATTTATTTTTAAAATTCAATTTATTTAAACTAACAAAACAACAAAACAAAAACAGTTCACCTATTTCTCCTATCCTCTACAATTTGACTCTGTCAATCACCTACCTGTTCTCTGTCACTGTGACCTTGGTTTGGTTTGTTTACTTTTATATTCCACATTATAAGAGAATTCAGTATTTGTCTTTCTCTGTCTGACTTATTTCACTGAATATAATGCCCTCAGGGTGCATCCACGTTGTCACAAATGACAAGACATGCCTTTTTATGACTAAATAATATTCCATTGTGTATATAGACCACATTTTCTTTCTTTATTCATCCACTGGTGGACACTTAGGTTGTTTCCACACCCTTAGCTATTGTAAATAATGCTGCAAAGAACATGGGGGTGCAGATATCTTTTTGAGTTAATGTTTTCATTTTCTTTAGATGAATACCCAGAAGTGGAATTGCTGGATCATATGATACTTCTATTTGTAATTTTTTTTGAGGAACCTCCATACTATTTTCCATAGTAACTGTATCATTTTGCATTCCCACAAATAGCGCATAAGGGTTCCCTTTTCTCTGCATCCTTGCCAATGCTTGTTATTTCTTTCTTCTTCTTTTTTTTTTTTATTTAAGAGAGAAAGAGAGAGAGAGAGCATGTACATGCACACACATGAATTGGGGAAGGGCAGAAGGAGAGAGAGTATCTTAAGCAGGCGCCATGCTCAGCATGGAGCCCAACACAGGGCTCAGTCTCACAACTGTGAGATCATGACCTGAGCTGAAATCAAGAGTTGGACGCTCAATTGACGGAGCCACCCAGATGCCCCCCATGCTTATTATTTCTCATACTTTTTTTTTTTTAAAAAATTTTTTTTCAACGTTTTTTATTTATTTTTGGGACAGAGAGAGACACAGCATGAGCGGGGGAGGGGCAGAGAGAGAGGGAGACACAGAATCGGAAACAGGCTCCAGGCTCCGAGCCATCAGCCCAGAGCCTGACGCGGGGCTCGAACTCACGGACTCACGGACCGCAAGATCGTGACCTGGCTGAAGTCGGACGCTTAACCGACTGCGCCACCCAGGCGCCCTTATTTCTCATACTTTTGATAGCAGTCATTTTTAACAGGTGTGAGGTGGTATTCATTGTGGTTTTGATTTGCATTTTCCTGATGATTAGTGATGTAGAACATCTTTTCATGTACTTGTTGGCCTTCCATATGTCTTCTTTAGAAAAATGTCTATTCGGGGGTGCCTGGGTGGCTCAGTCGGTTGAGCATCCGACTTCGGTTCAGGTCATGATCCCTCAGTCTGTGAGTTCGAGCCCTGCATCAGGCTCTGTGTTGACAGCTCAGAGCCTGGAGCCTGCTTCCGACTCTGTGTCTCCCTCTTTCTCTGCCCCCTCCTGCTCATGCTCTTTGTCTCTCTCTCTCTCTCTCTCTCTCTCTCTCTCTCTCTGTCAAAAATAAATAAACTTTAAAAAAAAATAAAAAAGAAGAATGTCTATTCAGATCTTCTGCCTATATTTTAGTCAAATTTTTTGCTAGTAAGCTATATGCATTCTTTATATTTTTTGAATATTAGCCCTTTCAGATATAAAACTTGCAAATATTTTCTCCCATTCAATAGGTTGTATTTTCATTCTGTTGATGGTTTCCTTTGCTGTGCAGGGTTTCCAGTTTGATGTAGTCCTACTTGTTTGTTTTTGCTTCTGTTTTCAGATTCAAAAAATTATTGCCAAGACCTATATCAAGGAGTTTACTATGTTTTGTATGGAAGGTTTTTTAAAAAAATTTTTTTTTACAGTTATTTATTTTTGAGAGACAGAGAGAGAGGAGCACAAGTTGGGGAGGGGCAGAGAGAGAAGGAGACACAGAATCCGAAGCAGGCTCCAGGCTTCAAGCTATCAGCACAGAGCCTGATGTGGGGCTTGAACTCACAAACCGTGAGATCATGACCTGAGCCGAAGTCAGATGCTTAACTGATAGGGCCACCCAGGTGCCCCTTGTATGGGAGTTTTATGGTGTCAGGTCTTACATTCAAGTCTTTAGTCTGTTTTGAGCTAATTTTTGTGTATGGTATAAGAAAGTGGTCCAGTTTTATTCTCTTGCGTGTAGCTGTCCAGTTTTCTTAACATGAGTTGTTTTTTCCCCACTATATATTCTTAGTTCCTTTGTTTTAGATTACTTGGTCATATAATTATGGTTTATTTCAGGGCTCTCTATTCTGTTCCATTGATCTGTGAGTCTGTTTTTACGCCAATACCACACTGTTTTAATTACTGTGGCTTTGTAATATAGTTTGAAATCAGGCAACATGATGCTTTCAGCTTTGTTCTTCTTTTTCTTTTTTTTTAATTTTTGTAACATTTATTTATTTTTGAGACAGAGAGGGACAGAGCATGAGCAGGGAAGGAGCAGAGAGAGAGGGAGACACAGAATCTGAAACAGGCTCCAGGCTCTGAGCCGCCTGGCGCGGGGCTCGAACTCATGGACCACAAGATCATGACCTGAGCTGAAGTCGGACGCTTAACCAACTGAGCCACCCAGGTGCCCCTGTTCTTTTTCAAGATTGCTTTGGCTACTTGTGGTCTTTTATGTTTCCATACAAAGTTTAGGACTGTTTGTTTTATTTCTGTCAAAAATGCCATGCAATTTCGATAAGAATTGTATTGAATCTGTAGATTGCTTTGGGTAGTATGGACATTTTAAAGATATTAATTCTTCCAATCCATCAGCACCATTTGTGTCTTTTAAATTTCATTTCATTAATGTCTTATAGTTTCCAATATATAAGTCTTTCACCTCCTTGGTTAAATTTATTCCTAGGTATTTTATTCTTTATGATGGAATCGTAAATTGTTTTCCTAGTTTCTCTCTCTGATAATTCATTATTAATGTGTAAAAATGCAGCAGACTATTGTGTGCTAATTTTGTATACTGCAGCTTTACTGAATTCATGCATTAGTTCTAGTAGTTTTCTGATGAAGCCTTTATGGTTTTCTAGATATGTCATCTGCAAATAGTGACAGTTTTGCTCCTTCCTTTCACTTTGGATGCCTTTTGTTTCTTTTCCTTGCCTAATTGCTGTGGCTGGGACTTCCATTACTATGTTTTGTTTTGTTTTCTTTTGTTTTGTTTTGTTTAACATTTATTCATTTTTGAGAGACAGAGAGTGAGTGGGGGAGGGGCAGAGAGAGAGGGAGACACAGAATCCAAAGCAGGCTCCAGGCTCTGAGCTGTCAGCACAGAGCCCAACACAGGGCTCCAACTTACAGAATGTGAGATCATGACCTGACCTGAAGTCAGGCACTTAACTGACTGAGCTACCCCAGCGCCCCTGATTTTTTTTTAGGTTTATTTATTTATTTTGAGAAAGAGCACACAGTGGGGGGTAGGCAGAGAGAGAGAGAGAGAGAGAGAGGAAATCTCCATCCAGCAGGCTCCATACTGTCAGTGTAGAGCCCAACACAGGGCTGAACTCACAAACCACGAGATCATGACTGGAGCTGAAATCAAGTCAGATACCTCCAATACTATGTTTAAAAAAAGTGGTGGGGCGCCTGGGTGGCTCAGTCGGTTAAGCGGGTTAAGCGTCCGACCAGCTCAGGTCACAATCTTGCGGTCCCTGAGTTCTAGCCCCGTGTCGGGCTCTGGGCTGATGGCTCAGAGCCTGTAGCCTGCTTCCGGTTCTGTGTCTCCTTCTCTCTCTGCCCCTCCCCCATTCATGCTCTGTCTCTCTGTCTCAAAAATAAATAAAGGTTAAAAAAATTTTTTTTTAATAAAATAAAATAAAATAAAAAAAGTGGTAAGAGTGGGCATCTTTGTCTTGTTCCTGACCTTAGAGAAAACACTTCCAGGTTTCTACAATTGAGCATGATGTTAGCAGTGGGCTTGTCATATATGGTCTTAACTACATTGAGATACATTCCTTCTATATTTGCTTTGTTGAGAGTTTTTACCATAAATGGATGTTAAATTTTGTCAAATGTCTTTTCTATGTCTATTGAGATGATTATGATTTTATCCTTCATTTTGTTAATGTGGTCTATCACATTGACTGGTTTAAAGATGTGAAACTATCCTTGCATCCCTGGAATAAATCCTACTTGTTTGTAGTGTATGATCTTTTTAATATATTGTTCAGTTCAGTTTGCTAATATTTTGTTGAGGATTTTTTACGTCTATGTTTATCAGGGATATTGGCCTGTAACTTTCTTTTCTTGTGTCATCCTTTTCTGGTTTTGGTATCGGGGTAATGCTGGCCTTGTAAATGAGTTTGGAAGAGTTTCCCCTTCTATTATTTTTTGGAAGAGTTAGAGAAGATTGGTATTAATTCTTCTTTGAATGTTTGGTAGAATTCACCAATGAAACCATCTGGTCCTGGACTTTTGTTTGTTGGGAAGTTTTTGATTACTGATTCAATCTCCTTACTAGCAGTCAGTCTGTTCAGATTTTCTACTTCATCGTGATTCAGTCTTGAGAGGTTGTATTTTTCTAGGAATTTATCCATTTCTTTCAGGTTGTCACTACTCTCATTCTTAAAAGATATTTTCCCTGAGTGGAAATATTAGCTCAGGCAATTTTCCTGTGAAATCCTTTTCTCAAAGTAAATCTTTCATAACAGTCCAACAAATAAGGCAGGGGGGGAAAAAAAAAGAGCTCTCCCGATTGAAGTAAGGGTGGGAGGTCCAAAACTCTTTTTGCTCAACCTACCACCCACCCTACTCAACCTTAAGTGCCTCCTGGAAATGCTAGGGAGGACATAGTTACAAATAAACTTAAAAATCAACTTAATCAGCATTGCCTAGATCCTAAGGAAATCCAAAGGGAATCATTGGTTTTTATCCATCCTGTTCTGTTCAGGGAAAAGAGTCCATGAGTCTGATGCAGGGGGTCTTCTGGCTCCAAGAGGCCAGTGGTGCTGTGGGAGAATAGTTGAATTCTTCTGCCCATAGCAACCTCAGTGGGGCATAAACACTTGTGCAGGTTACACACTACTCAAAGCCTCCTGGACCAGGAGGCAAGTGAGTTCTGAAGTCCAGTACATGTCCTGCTCTCCTGACTGGGTCCCTGGGTTAGACGAAGTCACCTTTTTCTAACTTACACAAAGGTTCTATACAGGCCAACAATGGCCCTATGATCAGCATGAAATGTTGTGATCAGTCTCCCTGCCTTTCTGGGCTCAGTCTCCACATTCACTGGGCCTCTTTGTGACCCTGCAGACTTTACTGTAATTCTGACCCCAAGAAGAGGCACCCTGGATGGGGGACATGAGTATTCAGACCCGGAAGGGAACTTCCCCATGGAAAAGAAGCAAATTGATGTCTTGCTTCTATAATTTAGCCCCTTACATGGGAGTGGCGGGGGGGGGGGGGATGGAGAAAGAGGGAGGGAAGACAAAGGGAGAGAGGGAAGAAGGAGGGAGGGAGAGGGTTGCCTCCCTGGACCCTATAGGATTCCAGGAACTGAAGACCTGACCTTGGGCGCTGAGCCCTAAAATGCCTGGGAGGCTCTTGGGAGATACACCCAGCTTTCTCCATTCAAGACTTCCATCCCATCTTCCACTGTCCCTGTGACGAAGTTCAGGATGAAAACCAGCAACAAAGAACACGCTGCCAGTAAGGCTTAACGCTCCCTGTTGGTCTCCAGGCCTGTGGGGAGCAAGCAGGCCGTGGTGATGGGAAAACACACATTGTCTGGGGGCGTTGCGGATACAGTACAGATTATTTTTAGCAAATTGTTCTGACTTAGTGAAAAACCTGAAAGATAGTGTTGATAATCATCCTTATTTTAGTGCCACAGATGGCACTGCTAAAATTAGACACTTGTTTCTGGGTGATTCTGCTGTTCCTATAAGAAGACACCTTTCCTGGTGCAGAAATACATCACTGAAGGTTGTCTTTATTTTTTAATTTAGGGTTCAAGTTTTTACTCTTTACCCTTAAGTATTAAAAATATTTGTGAGAAAAAAAATAAATTATTCACATGTCTCTCACACTGATATTAGCCTGAACATAAATGAGAGGTTTGGGCCTTCTTTTGTTCTCTGATCCTAGTGACAACCAGGAATTATCCCCTGCTGCCTGCCTTTCTCCTCAGAGGTACTTCCTGGGCCCTCAGCCAAGCCAGACTCCCTGTTATCTCATTTCACCCTACGCTTTCTCTCATATCAGTGTTTTTCACTTGTAATTGTATACTTATCTGTGAGACATTTGGACTAATGTCCATTTCCTCTCCCGGACCATAAGCTCCCCAGGGCAGAGACTAAGGCTCTTCTCTTCACTGCCCTGTCACCAGTACCTTGGATGAGGACATCAGTGAAGTGCAAGAATGAATGGGAAAGCCACTACCAGACATGGGTACCTGGGGAACCCACAGCTCCAGCTGTCTTCACTGTTCACCCACCCCTGGGAACTTTGTGCAGGTCAAGCCTTTGGCCACTATTGGGCCTATCTGTGTGTGCTTCAATTTTCTCACCCAGCAAACAATGAATAAAGCATGCCAAACTTATAGCAGAGAGATATTATGAAACTTTTAATAAGGAATGTGAATGAGATAAGGCTGGAAAGGGTGGTGTAGATGTGAGTTGATGGTGCTGTTATGAATATTAGGGTTGGGCAGGAGGAGAGAATTGGAATTCCACTAAAAGCATAGGTTCTTTGGGAATAGGTGTCTCCTTCACAGCCACAGCCAAATACACAGACTTTACCACACAGTAGGTGCCCAACCAATGCATCCCATTACCACCTGTGGAAGCAGCCTCCATGATGGCCGCCAACAATCCCACCTCCTGGCATACACACCCTTGTGTAGAATTCTTCCACACTGTACCAGGGACACATGGAACATGGCAGAATGATAGTGTGACATTTCTGAGATTAGGTCATAAAAGGCACTGTGGCTTCCCTCTTGGTTGAGCTGTTTGTCTCTCTCTGTGTCTCTGTCTGTCTGTCTCTGCCTCTATCAGTCTGCAATCACTTGCTCTTAGAGAAGCCCTGTTATGAGCAACCATTTGGAGATGCCTGCGTGGTGAGGAACCGAAACCTCCCACCAACAGCCATGTGTGAGTGAGCTGGAGAGCACATCTTCTAGCCCCCATAAAGCCTCCAGAGACCACCACCCTGGGCAGCAGCATGAATTCAACCTTGAGAGCCTTTGAACCACAATAGCCATCTGAGCAGTTCCCAGAAACCGTGTGCAATGGTGCATGTTTGTTGTTTTAAGCTGTTCAGTTTTGCGGTTATTTGTGTAGCAATAGATAACTCATATTCCAGCCAGATACATCTCTGCCTCCTGGCTGTGCTGAGTCAGGGCTGGAAGTCCAGCCTCCCTCATAGTTGCATCCAGCAGTCTGCTCTTCATTCTTTCTTCTTGCCATCTCTCTGCTCGTCACCAGCTCCCATCCCCCTGAAGACCAGCCCTCTAGCCCTGGCTCAGCAAAAATTGCCAAGAAGGGCCAGTGTAGATCAAGACAGAGGAAAGGGCAAGACCACAGGGACCTGGGTGCCAGATAACCCTAGGGAATGTCTTAGTTCTGACCTCTGGCCTGAGAAGGAAACTTGACCTTGCTTCCTCCTCCCCCACACTGACTGACTCTCATTTCCTATACAGAGGGAGGTGTTCAGCCAAACTTCTCTCCCCTCCATCCTTCTAATCCCACCAAAGGGAGCTGTTCCACAACTTTCTTTCTCCACACTACCTGAGGACCACCTTAGTGGTCTCTTAGTCTAATCATGAAATCATCCCTCTGTCCCAGCACCAGAGCAATGCAGCCAATCTCTTCTGTTCTTTCTCATCCCACTCCCATTCCCAGGGGCACTGCATTCAGTTTTTTTTTATTTCCTTCTGAAAAAATAAGGAAATATTCCTACTTTTAAATTACTATATTTTGACAATATTTTTGGGCTTTCTATTATAATTGTTGGGGATTTGACACTTGTAATCCATTGTGTTCCCACCTTCTTCCCACACCCATCATCCTAATATATCTTAATATTATAATTTTTGGTTAAATTAATAGTCCGTGTTAATATTATCAGGACTATCACTAATCACACAGTGTATAATAAATATATTCCTTTCCCATAATCCAGCTCTCCACACCAGAGATAAATTCATCCTTTTACTATTTTCAGTGCCCTACTGGCTAAATTTAACCCCAAAGTTTTATATTTTCATCAATGCCTATCAACAGTTGTTTCAAATGTCCTAACACATTAGATAATCTGGCGGTTCCCCCACTTCCCTGGATATCTCCCTCCCAGCACTTTGATCTGTTGCTCTCTTGGTCTGTGGTACAAATTTTTACCTTGGGGTTTCTCTCAGCCTCTCCATCAGGCTGACTCCCTCAGTTCCTGCACCCTAGGTCCTCTTCTTTCTTGGTTTACATGCTCATTTTGCTGGAGCACATCCTCCATCATCTTTCTGAGAAAGGATATATAGAAGGTAAAAGCTTTAAAGATGTTGCATGCCTAGGGGCACCTGGGTGGCTCAGTCGGTTGAGTGCCTACTTCAGCTCAGGTCATGATCTCACCATTCATGGGTTCAAGCCCCACGTTGGGCTCCGTGCTGACAGCTCAGAGCCTGGAGCCTGCTTCAGATTCTGTGTCTCCCTCTCTCTCTCTGCCCGCCCCCTGCTCGTGCACGCTCTCTCTCTCTCCCTCTCTCTCAAAACTAAAATAAACACAAAAAATTTTTTAAAAAGATGTTGCATGCCTAGAAATACTTTGATATCACTTCATATATGAAAGATAATTGGGCTTGTACAAATCTAAGTTGAAAATAATTTTCCATCAAAATTTCAAAGGCATAATTCCATTGTCTTGTATCTTCCAGTGCTACTGTTGTGAAGTCTACCATCATTCAGGTCTGAAACTTTTGTATGCTTTATACGCTCCTCCTCACAATCCCCAGTTTGTAGGATTTTCTCTTGATCCTTGATGCTTTTATATTTCATGAAAATATACATTGGTGTGGAATTTTAAAAGTTCATGGTCCTGGTGTTTGCTGAGTTCTATGTGTGTGAAGGGTCCACCCTTCAGGTGAGAATTTTCTCATATTATTTCCTTGAAATATCTTTGTTTTCTCTATATTCTCTTTTTGTAACTCAAATTAGAAGGGCACTGAGTCATCTGGACCTACCTTCTAGTTGTAGTTCTTCTCTTATTGTCAATCTCTTTGCCCTTTTTTAAGAGAGATTTCCTCGACTCCATCTTCTATCTCATCTATTAGAAACCCTCTTTCTCATGCTCTGATAACCTATTATTTATAGAATGCTGATCTTGTCTCTTAGATGCAAAATCTCTGTCATCTCTCTAAGAAGATTAATGATAGGAATTTCATCTTGAGCTTCTGTTCTGCTCCCTTCTCTCTAACTCCTCTGAATGCCTTTCTTCTGTTTGCTGTTTGTTGAAATCCTTGCTAGCAGCATCACTCACATGTAAAGGGATCCTTGGCAATCTGTTCAAAGCTGAGAGTGAAGCACTGAAGAGCTCTTTGAAAATTTGGGGGGAGGAGAGGATTTTAGACTGGTAGATGGAGCAGATTTCCTTGTCAGGCACCCCTCACATGTAAGCATTTTTAGGTCTTTTCCTAGGGACAAGTGTCCTGCCTGGGGCACATAGGTCTTGCGGCCAATGTCCAGGGAATAGAGTGGGATGGGCTCTTGGGGCTCTTCTTAGTTAGTGTGAAGTCTTTCTTCTTATATCCCAACCCCTTTTCAGCCACGAATCTCAACCCTGCCTTCTACTGTCCCTGTTGTCCCTTACCCAGAACCACTCCCCTCCAATTTCTTCAAAGAACAAAGCTCCAGCTTTGTCTGGAGATTGAGGGGGGAGAGTCCTGGGATCCAACTGGCTTCCTAGACAGAGTTTGGGTCATCCTCTCTTTTTTTGCCTCCACCATCCCCACTTCATCCCACTTCCTGTAGTGTCAATTGTCTCCTATTACCCAGGCTTCTGGGTTCCTCTGAGTGAAGAGGTTTGATTCTTGGCAACATACCCCCTCCCCAACCCCATAGGTCCTCAGGTCCTGGCTTCTTCCTGTCCCACTGCTCTAACATCTCAATCTACTCATCAGGAAAATGGGGATAGCAGTGGTTCCCAGCCCCAAGGTTGCTGCAAGGAATAAATGATATCACTGTGGTGCCATCACTATTATGATAGGAATTGTCAGAACAGCCCTTTGGGCAAGCTCTGTCCCCTAGTGTGTGTTCTGTTTTACAGCCCACACAGGCCCAGGAAGAGAGCCAAGCCCAGGGATGATATGAAGTGCTCATGCTGAGTGTGCAGAGCCAGGGAAAGCTGTTCCCCTCCACATGCTCCCAGGCCCTGCCAATCCATGCAGGATCCAGTCACCAGCCAAGCATGGCACCAAGAAACATATGAACTTGGCTGTTTCATGTCCTCCCTGAAGCTTTGCTCAGCCCCCTCCCTCCAACCCATGAACAGAAATGTGCACAAATGCAAAATAACAATGATACTCCTGTGACATGGCAGCTGAGACCCATGTGGTTGAAGACAGTTTGAGAAAAGGATGAGCCTTTCTATGCCATCTGCCTGCCCACTTTTCAAATACTTTTACCCACCTTAGAAATCATGCCTGACTTTAGTGGGAATTATTACCAGAGTGGTAAAGATGTGAGTGTTCACCATGCGAGGGATAGTTAAGTCTTGCAGTGCAGCATTTGCTGTACTGTTGGGGGTTTAACCCTTGAAGCCAGAGGGACCTCCTTTCTGCTTCAGCAGGCTCCTGGCAGAGGGCAGGCACGGGAGACCATGACATGAAAAGCCAAGGAGCCAAGACTGCTGCTATGATCCAGGTCCTGGTATGGCTGTCGAGACATAAAGTCTTGCCTGGAACCTCAGATGCCCAGGGGTCTGGCCGGACACATGGACAGGGCCACCTTGTTTGTAGATTACACAGGCACACATATTTCAGTGGGACTTCAGGGAAGCCGTTACATTTCTCTTACTCTGTGTGGGAGGGAGGGAGGGAGGAAGGGAAATTAGTCTCCCACCACCTGCCCTAGATCCCAGGCCCCTTGTCTAGGTGTCTCAGTCCACTTGGGGTGCTGTAACAAAATACCACAGACATTTATTGCTCACAGTTCTGGAGGCTGGAAATGTGCAGAGTCTGGTTCTGATGCATTCCCTCTTCCAGGTTGCAGACAGCCGACTTCTCACCCCTTCCTCACAGGACAGAGAAGCCAGTGAGCTCTCTGGGGTCTCTTCTGTGAGGGCACTAATCCTTTCATGAGGGCTCCACCGTCATAACCAGTCACCTCTCAAAGGACCCCCCTTTCTAGTATCCTCACATTGAAGGTTCAACATATGAATTTTGGGGGGACACAAACATTTAGTCAATAACATTAGAGGAAACTCATGATGCCAATTTCCATGTTTTAGGTACCCTTCCAGGAATTAAATTTCATGCTTCTACACACAGACACACACACACACACACACACACACACACACACATGAATGAGTGGATTCCACGCACACGCTTTTTCATGAAACAATATACTATGAAGCATGCTCCATATCATAACCCTAAAAAAATCTTTTTATGAAAAATGTGTGTAATTCCATACGAGGATGAGCTATGATTTAATTAATTGATATTACTGCTGATAGTATTTAAGTGGTTTCCCTCCTTTGCAATCTCAAAGAATGCCCCCATGAGCCTCAGTGTTAAACGTCCTCACAAACGTGTAAGAGATCACCTGCAGGACAGAATCCTAATGTGGGGTGACTGCGTGGAGAGTTTCTAATCCTGACAGATGTGCCCAAATTCCCACAAGGCGCTTGTCCATCCTGCTCACTCACACAGCCCTTATCAAAGGTTGGAATTTTGCCAGTCTGATAGATGTCAAGCAGGGCTTCTCTGCCATTTCCGTTACATTTATCTTAATCTAGGTGGGATTAAGCATATTTTCAAATGTTTAGAAGCAGTGTCATTTCCCATGAAGGATTTCTTTTTTTTTTTTAATTTGTTTTTTTAATGTTTATTTATTTTTGAGAGACAGAGACAGACAGACAGAACGCAGGCCAGGGAGGAGCAGATAGAGAGGGAGACACAGAATCTGAAGCAGGCTCCAGGCTCCAAGCTGTCAGCACAGAGCCCAACGCAAGGCTCGAACTCACGAACCGTGAAACTATAACCTGAGCCGAAGTCAGATGTATAACCAGCTGAGTCACCCAGGCGCCCCTCCTGTGAAGGATTTCTATTCATTGCCCATTTCTCAACTCAGTTGTTGGATTTTTTTTTCTTATTGATTTATAGCAGACTTTGGCCAGTGAAAGGGTTGCATATGCTATTATGCATATGATACTATTCTTGTGTCACAGACATAAATATACCTTGTTCTTTTTCATGACTGCATGATAATTCCATTTTAAGGAGGTGCTGTAATTTTGTTCTCAGTTTATCATTTGCCCTTTTCCTTTCATCAGGATGTTTTTTCTGCCATTCAGAAACATCTGGCTCTTATCTGGTAGAATAAATCCATTATGCTGTTTATGGCCTCAGCATTTTGCAATAAGATCAAAAAGGTCACCCCTCCAACATTATAAACGTTTTTCTTATTCTGCTATTTTTATGGTTTCCATTTTCTTAGCTTTAAATCCTCAACCCACCTGGATCCCTCTGGAATTTATTTTAGTAGCAACAGGAACTGGGTACTCAATATTATTTTTTTCCAGATGGCTAGCTGGTTGTCCCAACACAATGTATTGAATAATCCACCTTTTCCTACAGGTTGAGAGGTCACCTTCACCACGTTCTAGATTCTCGTATGTATTTGGCAACCCTGCACTGTGGATGTCTGCCTGGCTACCTCTGGTCTTCTGACAAGCCAGGCAGACCAGTGAGAAGCTCTGACTCCCAGACCTCCCTCACCCTTCTTCAAGGTGGGCCTTCATTCCCGGATAACCCCTTTTAAAGCACCACAATGAACCAACGTGTCTCCAGAAAGTGATATTCCCACGACGGAAAAGTCACCCTTGAAGGGGTGTCTGGCCCACAGCTCTGCACCCTGTGGTCAGGTCCCCTAAACATGCCCCACCCCCCACCCCCCCATCACAAGCATGACAGGCCCAGAGCAGGGGACCAGGGTCCAGGCCAGCTTCAAGCTGCCTAGGCTGAGGAAAGGCAGTAGCACAGTGTGAAAGAGGAGGCTGGGAAGGTAGGTTACCACACTCCCTCCTAGAAGGCTAGAAGGAGTGCTGGAGCCAGCCCCAGCTTCCTGCCCCCTGGCCTTCCCATCCAAGCCTGCTCCAGCCTCCCTGCAGGACACCGCCATTTACATTCAAGCAGCTATCCTGTGCCAGGACCTGCACCCAGTGCTGGTGAGTGAGCAAACAGACATAGAGCACATGCCTGTGGAGGCCAGTGTTCACAGAAGGCGGGCATCATGGTATCTTGCAGGGGCCGCACTTGGTCAGCAGAAGCAACACTCCCAGTAAGCATTGACCAGAAGTAGGAGCTGCCCAGAACGTGGGGAGGGAAGGCCCACAGCAAGAGGAAAAGGTATGTACAAGGGGCCTGAGACAGGAGGCAGCAGGTGACATGGGACACAGCACAAAAGCCCAGGCTGCTCCCACACTGCAAATGTTCTACTGAGACCCAGACCTCGCAGGGCTGGGGTGCCATCAAGCACCCCACCAGGCTCTTGCCAGCTGTTGGGCTCAGGCTCCACTTCTGACTTAATAGCTCTGAGGCTCAGTTTTCACATGCATAAAATGGGCATAATGCTGTGACAACCCCTGACATTGGTGAGAAGTCTCCACCCCACCTCTAGACCTATGTGAATCCTCATACCAGCAAACACCATTCAGTAGATGTGAGTTGGGCCCACCCACCAGCCAAGTCACACACACACACACACACACACACACACACACACACGTACTCAGCTGGAATATTTTCTAGGCATTTTACTCATTTAATCCTCATAGCAATGCTTCACAGAAGGATATATTTCGGTCATAGACTTCAACCCATCCTGTCTCTCTAGGATTTACAAGGTCCCCATGCACCCTCTCTCCTTCTGCAGGATGCTCTAGGATTTGGGGTAAAACGTCAAATTGCACCTGGTAGCTTTAAAAGGTGAATCCCTCGCTCCTCTCCAGGGGGTGATAACAGGCAGGTCCTTGACAATTGCTGGTTCCCAGGCACTCATTGTTTGTCCTGAAGTAGCGCCCACCTTTACATGATTCTGGGGTCCTTGCACTGAATGACCAGCCTGTGCTCAGCCAGGGAGGACTGGCTGGTGAGGGCCTGGTGCTGCCGGGTGGGGGCCCTGCCCATCCCTCTGTGGCCCTAGGAAAAGGGTTCCAAGCTAGAAGGTCGGGAAGTGGTCGCTTCTTACAGAGCTGCTTTAAATTATTTCAGCTGCACTGAGGCATTTGAGAGTCAGACCAAATAAACATTTGCATCTAAAAAAGGCAAAATAGGGTCATTTGAAATAGAGAAGAAAGCCTTTCCCATATCCGGAGGGTGTGGCCAGACTTTCCAGAGAAGCCCTGCAGGGTTTGCTTTGGTTTTGTGTGTTTGCCAAGGCACATAACTCAGCCCCTGCTTTGGGAGGGAAGTATTTTCTTTTAAATAAAATGGGAGTTGAGCTGAGTTTCCTTCCCCTGATTTGCTCTAGGGTCACCCCCGGCCCCCTGTAGCTGTCAGGACCACATCTTTAAAGGCGTGCTTTTCTTGAGAGGATGACCACGACCCCCTTGATGTTATCAGCCAGGCAGGCCCAAGGCAGGGAGGAAGGGCGGTACTCCCCAAGCTCCCAGAACTGCCCACAGCATCACACACACACACACAGTCTGATGCTATTCCCTCCAGGATGCCTCCTAGCCTCTTCACTTTGGGCCCAGTGCCCAGGAGACATGGCCCTAAGGAGTCTGGATTGGAACATAGCATGGGCATCACATTCTTTGCCCTATTACTTCCTAGCAGTTAGGCCCCCAGGACTTCAATCCCACCGTGTAGATTAAACCCCAAAGGAGGGGAATCTGCCACAATACTCTGTGTGCTCCCTCCAGACCCAGTGGCACTTCTACTGATGTCAAGCTCCTGAGGACAGCAGGGACAGTCCACCCTGGCCTCCCACGATGTCCACGTGCTTTCACACAGGTCGGTCTCCACGTCTAAGCGGTCCACTTTCACAGCAACCTTGTCTTGGAGGAAGGTCTGTGCAGTTGAAATAACTTCCTATCCTCAAGATGGAGCTGCTCCTGCCTGAGGTGCCTCATCGTCAAACCCAACCATAGATAACTAAAAAAGTTGTGCGTGACCAGAAGCGCAATGCATCTGGTCAGCCCCAAATGCCCAGCCGTCTCTGGGCTCCATACTTAAACTTCCTATGAAAGCGTCTTGCCTTCTGCCCATTTTTTATTTCTCTGGACCCTTGGGAACAGAGACTGCTGCCTGCTTCGTGAAGTGGTAAACAAAGTTTGTATCACCTAAGTTGTCTTTAATCATTTTTAACAATACAAACACTGGCCCCCTCCCCTTTTGCCCACCACAGAGCCCTTGCTCGCTCATTCATTCATTCATTCATTTA
This sequence comes from Panthera pardus, assembly GCF_024362965.1. Classification (NCBI taxonomy): domain Eukaryota; kingdom Metazoa; phylum Chordata; class Mammalia; order Carnivora; family Felidae; genus Panthera; species Panthera pardus. The sequence goes on along the minus strand of NW_026526810.1, from coordinate 14,221,118 downwards.
AACATTGTTGACCCTGGGTTCAAGATGTCTGATTTACCACATCCAGGTGCTTCTCCTCCCTGCCCAGATCCTCTGAAATATCAGAGTAAATATAAAAACAAATACTTAGAAGCCCTGGAACACTAGGAAAAGTGCTGTCAGCAGACCAGAACACTGGAGAATTTCTGGAAGATAGGAAGCAGGTGAGCTCATAGTGGGGAAGCCCAACAAATCAGAGGAGCCTGCAATACCAAGCAGATGGGAAACCATCCTAAAAGCCACCTTCCCCCTTCTAGGAATGGGAGAAGTGGTGGCATGGGGAAGGAATGAGTCATGGGATATTGATAAGATAATTACTTGAAGGGTTCCCCAAGCAGCTGGGACGGTGCCCCATTTGCCCCCAGGATAAAGTCAAGGTGTAGCTTTAATATTGACGGCAGAGGCCCTGCGGTGGCTCAGTCAGTTAAGTGGTTAAGCATCCAACTCTTGATCTCAGCTCAGGTCATGATCTCATGGTTGTGAGTTCGAGCCCCTCGTCAGGCTCCTGGCCTGCTTGGGATTCTTTCTCTCTCCCTTTCTCTCTCTGCCCCTCCCTTACTTGTGCTCTGTCTCTCTCTCTCAAAATAAAATTAAAATAATAAAATAAAATAAAATAAACTTTAAAAATTAAAGCAGATTGTTGCAAGGGGCGCCTCCAGAGAGAGAAGCAGGACCCTGCCCAGGTAACTGCAGCCACAGTGAGAGACAGAGTGTCCCCTGTGAAGGCACTTTGTCCTTGCATTTCCCTGCCTGCCTCCATGACCCCAAGTGCCCAGGGGTGCCAGGGTTGCTGTGACCAGAGTGGACAGTCCCTTACAGGAAGGAGGTTTTCTTGTGTTCAAGATATATTCCACATAGCAAGAATGATCCATCAAGACCAGCAGTTCCCACACAGGCTGCACTTAGGATCCTTTACCCTCTTAAAAATGTTTGAGGGCCCCAGAGAGGACTACTCTATGAGGAAAACCTACTGATATCTACTGTAAGAAATCAGAATGCAGAAAATTTTTAAATCTTTATTTTTAAATAATAATAAAGCCAATATATGTTAGCACAAATAACATAACATTTATGAAAATAGATATATTTGTCTAAAAATAATTTATTTAGTAAGATGAGTGACATTATTTTATATTTTTGAAAATCTCACCAATGTCTGGCTTAATAGACAGCTGGATTTTCACACCTGCTTCTGACTTCAATCTGTTATGATATCACACATCATCTAGACTCTGGAAAATGCCACTGAACACTCATGAGAGAAGAAAATGTCTTTGTATTCCTATTAGGTTTTTGCTTTGTGGACCCCCTGAAAGATTCCCAGGAACCCCCATGGGTCCACAGACCACACTTTAAGAACCATCATCCTGGCACTCATTTACAAATGAGATCAGACAACCAGGAATCCCCATATATTTGAAGGAAAACCACAACTCTCCAAGGAAGAACCAGACAGAACCCTGGAGAAAACAAGGTAACACAGGAATCAGAAAAGAACATTAAAATAAGTATAACTACTATCATCAGTAGTAGGTTCAATAAGACATAAGAACCGGTCAGATGGCAAGTGGGCACAGAGTAAACACATAAAATCAGTGCTTTTCCTATAAACCATTAATAACCAGATAGGAGATAGCATTTGCAATAGCACCAAAAATATCTAGGCACATATCTAAGCACCACAAATAATCTAGGAACAGACCTAATCAGAACTTTGGAGGACGTGCATGAAGGAGATTTTAAATCATATAAAAGAACATAAATTGAGAGGTGTACATTTTCGTGTGGGAATCCTCAGTATTAAAAGGTGGCAGATATAGGAGCAGGTCAACAAGCACCCCTCTGTATTATACTGGATTGAGTTGGATTTCTATCACAAGTATAAAGAGGTGTAACCAATATATTCTCTAAGATGAAAGCCACCCCAAACGAAATGACGAGACAAGTGATTGAGACAATATTTGCAGGGCACCTGAGTGTCTCCGTCAGTTTATTATGGAACCAGGCTGGAACACTGGTGGAAAAACCAAGAGGCACTCGGAGATCTTGGTGGATCAGAGATTTATTTAACACCGGAGGGCTCAGAGGAGACTGTTTCCCCAAAGGTCTGAGCCCCGAATGCAAGTAGGGAGGGTAATTTATAGCCCTCAGCTTCCATATACATGGGGGTTTTCACGTATGCGCAGCAAAGGAAGAAGAACCCAGAGGAGGGGTCTCTAAGCTAGAAACCAGAGTCTGTTTTAGCCCCGCCAGCCATCTTTGGCGTACTTTATTCACTTCTCCAACATTCCCCCTTTGATGCCTTTTAAAAAAACTTCTAGTAGGCATCGCCTTTCAGTTTTACAGGTTGATACTCTCGGAGAGCTAAGATACACGCAGTAGTTTGGTGAGCAACAGTGTTTTCAATAAAATGTACCACGGCATTCAGTATACAGGGGTAGATGGTTACACGTAAAATTATGGAGAGGAGGGGCTGCACCAGGGCAGGAAGCCAGGATGCCCAATCTGTGAGATCCCATCCTCTCCATTGATTGATAATTTCCTGTTGTCTATGTTGAATTCCTTCCTTGAATTCCTTAACCTTAGTTGTAACTATTCCTGACTGGTTTACGAAATAGCAACCTTCCTCCCCCAGAAAGATGCAAGTCCCTCCTTTTTCTGAAGTGAGGAGGTCGAGGGCTCACCTATTTTGGGGGGTCACTGCCGCCAGAGAGTTTATTTGGTTTTGTAAGGTTACCAGAGAATCTGCCACCAGTTCCATGTCTTCACTTCACTCTTGAGATAGTCAATGATATAGTCCTACGGATGAACCTATGCCCCCTATTCTGGTTCCTATTCTTGTCACAATTCCTGCGCCTATCAGAACAGGTAGCAGGACTGCCCGTTTAGACTGGGACTTGGGGCTAAAGGCTGTTAGGAGCTGATCTTCAGTGTATACAGATATCTCTGGGGTTAGGAAAATGGAATAACATATCTGAGTACAGTTGGCCTCTAAGCATCGGTAGGCCGAATTAGAACACAGATAGAACACCCCAGGGGTTGAACACAGGATTGTATTCCTCTTTTAAGGTTATATTTCTTCCACAGAGAGGTACCGCTCATACCTTCAGGGACTGTACAGATTAGATTGTTGGCATTTGTGAGATGCCATTGTGAGATGCCATTTGTGAGATGCCATTGTGAGATGTCCATTGTGAGATGGACCCCAGTGGCCAGGAGTCCAATTAAGACAGATGTGTTGGTTTTGAGATTTTCAGGAGCTTCCCAGGTCAAAGGGATGGGAGTGGCTAAGTAAGCCCTCCAGCTTAGGGACAAGCACACCCAGCAGGTTTGAGTGTGATTATCTATTTTATGGAGGACTTGTAGAGTAGTGTTGGCCCAACGCTGGAGTGGGGAATTGATAAACATCTGATTGAGGGCTGAAAGTTTCAAACCTTGGTAGGCTGCCGGGGCAGTGGTTGCCTTTATGGCTTGTATTACCCTATCCTGGGCATCTTTATAACTTTTTGAAGGACCCTGTCTTGCACCCCTCCCCCATGAGAGATCCCCCATTGAGGAAGGTAAGTGTAGCAAGCTTGCTTCCCTCTCTGGAGGCCCTTGTTGTGACATGGGTTCCTGACATTTTGGGTTATCTCTATGGTCCAATACTTAGCCCTTGGGGCACCGGGTGACTGACAGAGAGTGGGTGTTTTTCCCTTGTAGCAGTCTTTGTGGAGGGAGGTGAAGGCACTGAACGCCCTTAACACCCTATTGTCATATAACAATGCTGGGGGCAAAGTGGGTAAGCAGCCTTAGTGAGGGTGAGAGAGGTTATCATAATATGCAGGCAATACTTAATAATCCTCCCACCCAGAGGAGGTATGTATAGAGACCTAGCATGCATCTTTTGTCCCATGTCCAGCTTCTTGGTGCAGTCTCTATCAGCCCAACAGTAAGAAGTAAGATCAGGGCTGACACCAGTAGGGGGCGAGGGCTGGCAGAGTTGCATCCAAACCCCTGGGCTAGGTCCCGTTGATTCCTCAGGCTTCTGCCATGCACAGGTCAGCCAGCTTCCAGGGTGTGGCTGGAGCAGGGCTGGAGGTCTCAGGGGCCAGTTTCCCTTTTGAGGATTAGTTTAAGCAGGTTGACTGGATCTGGATCACTTCACCAGGTTGTGGGTTCTTCCGAGTTGGCCTTCTTAACTTTGGAGTGATGGACCCATGGGGTGATACCTGAAACTTTAAGGGCTGTAGGAGTTGTTAGAATAACAGTATGAGGCCCAGTCCACCGTGGCCTAAGAGGTTCCCTCTTCTGATCCTTCACCCACACAGAGTTTCCTGGCTGAAAGGAGTGAACGGGGGTCCCTAAGGAAATTGGGGTCCTCTCTATGTATCTCTGTAACTTATTTAGGACTGCCTCCAAGGTCTGCAGCTGTTCTCTTATTCCCTTGTCTCCAATCTGGTGTAGGTCTCCTGGGAGTTTTCCTAAACATGGGGGGGTGGTTGCCCATATAATAACTCAAAAGAGGAGAATCCCAGTGCCCAGGCATGCATTGGGCACGCAGGAGGGCCAGTCGTAGTAAATATGGCCATGGGAGATTAGTTTCTTGGTGGAATTTAGCCAGGGTTTCCTTGAGGGTGTGATTCATCCGCTCTACTTTCCCTGAGCTCTGAGGTCAGTAAGCAGTGTGCAGTTTCCAGGTAACATTGAGGGACTTTGTCAGGGTTTGTGTAATGTCTGCCACAAATGCAGGTCCGTTATCACCGTGTATGGTTAAGGGTAGACCAAACCGAGGCACAATCTCCCGTAGAAGGGCTCTGGCCACCTCGCGACTTTGTTCCGTTCTGGTTAGGAATGCTTCGACCCATCCCGAATATGTGCAGATTATTACAAGAAGGTACCTGAGCCCTTTATTTGGTTGTATGTCAGTGAAGTCCACCTCTAAGTCTTCGAAAGAGGCAGCCCCCATCCTTTGCATGCCAGGTGGGGGCCGTGGGGCAGACCAAGCCTTGTTTTTGGCATATGTTATACATGGTTCACTGACAGCTCGGTATAATGCCAGCAGCTGGCTGGTATAGTAGTTCTTTTTGAGGAGGGCCTCCAGTGCAGTTTTCCCTAGGTGCGTGAGTTGGTGATACTCCTTCACTAGGTGTTTTCCTATAAAGGACGGGACAAAGATGTGTCCATTTGGCATGACCCACCATCCCTCTTTGCTTAGTGTTCCCCCTTCTGTCAAGGCCCAACTTCTTTCTTCTATTGTGTATAGGGGTGGGGAGACTTCCCTCTGGGGTGCAAGAGACATCGTGTAGGTAGGAGTTTCGTCTGGGTCACCACAGGTGGCCACTCTGGCTGTTTTGTCAGCCAGGCAATTTCCTTGAGTTGTGGGGTCATCTCCTTTCTGATGTCCCTTACAGGGTAGGATAGCTACCTTGTCTGGCAGCCATACAGCCTCAAGAAGCTTTAGTATTTCTTCCTTGTTTTTGATAGTTTAACCTGTAGCAGTACTGAGGCCTCTTTCTTTATAGATGGCCCCGTGTACTTGCACAGTAGTGAAGACATACCGGGAATCAGTGTAGATGTTAACTCGTTTACCTTTGCTAAGGATGAGGGCTCGGGTTAAGGCACACAGTTCAGCCCGTTGTGTCGACCATCCTTTCGGCAAGGCCTTGGCTTCCAGAACTTTGGTGGTTGTGGTTGCTGCATATCCTGCTCTTTGGCTGCCCTCTTGTAAGTAGCTGCTCCCATTGCTGAACGGGGTGATCTCTGGGCTTGTTATAGCCTGGTCTTGGAGGTCCAGGCGGCTGGTGTAGACTTCATCCTCTCGGGTGCTCATGAAGGACATAACCATGTGTGGGACCTTAACATTAAGTGTTTGTCCCAGGGTGAGTTTGTCTGCCTCCTTGACGAGCAGGACTGTGGCTGCCAGCACTCTGAGGCACAGTGGCCATCCTACAGCCACAGGATCAAGTTTTTTTGACAGGTAGACCACTGGCTGTTGCCAAGGCCCCATGTTCTGAGTGAGCACACCAAGGGCTATTTTGTCCTTTTCATGTATGAAGAGGTTAAAGGGCCTTTCTATGTCAGGCAAACCCAGGGCCAGGGCTCATCCCAGAGCCAACTTTATTTCTGTGAAAGTGTCCTTTGCCTCCTCAGTCCATGCAAGGGGCTCCTGGTCTGGCCCTCCCAACAGGTCATAGAAGGGCCTCGCTATGGCTGAGAATCCAGGAATCCAAATGCAACAGAACCCTGTAACCCCTAAAAATTCATGCAAGCCTCATTTTGTTTGGGGCTTGGTGATAACTTTCTTCCTTTCCAGTCCTAGTTCTCTTTTTCCTTTTGTGAGGAGGAAGCCTAAGTATTGGACCTGCTGCTGACAAATCTGTGCCTTTTTCTAAGAGGCCTGGTACCACGAATAGGATAGGAGCTGCAGGAGTAGGAGGGGCTGAAGCTTGGTACCTTTCATACAGTCTTCTTGGGTGTCGCTGGCAAGGAGGAGGTCATCTACATATTGGAGGAGGACACACCTTGTGGTTTCCTTCAGAAAGTTGGCGAGGTCTGCAGCAAGTGCTTCCCCAAAAAGAGTGGGTGGGTTCTTGAAACCTTGGGGAAGTGGTGTCCAGGTCAGCTGCATCTGGCACCCTGTAACGGGCTCAGTCCATTCAAAGGCAAACAGAGGTTGACTTTGAGGAGCCAGGCAGAGGCAGAAGAAAGCATCCTTTAGGTTGAGGCATGTACACCATCTGGCTGACCCCAGAATTTGGCTGAGGAGAGTATATGGGTTTGGAACCACTGGGTTTAAGGAAAAAGTCACTTTGTTAATGGCCCTCAAATTCTGTACTGGTCAGTATCCTCCTCCTGGCTTCTTGACTGGCAAAAGCAGGGTATTCCAAGCCGATTGGCACTCAGTTAGAATACCTGCTTCTCTAAGCTTGGTCAGGTGCTCTTGTATACCCATTCTAGCCTCAAGTGGAAGGGGGTACTGCCTTTGTCTCTGAGGTTGGGCTCCAGGGATCAGGTCAACAATGATGGGGGCCTGACTCCAAGCTAGTCCAGGTGGGTTATCTTCAGCCCATACGGAGGGGAATGTAAGCCTGAATTCTGAGGGGCTACAGGTAAGGCCTGGGTGCAGAATAGTCTCCATTCTTCTTCTCTTGGCAGGGTAATCGCCAAGACCAGGGTTTCTTTCTGCCTTGGGTTTAATTGGAGGCTAATGTGTCCAGTGGGTTCAAAAGTTTTCTGGGCCCCAAGTTTGGAGAGCAGATCCTGGCCCAGGAGAGGAATCAGGCAGTCAGGTAAGTAGAGGAACTCATGCCGGACCTTGTGACCCCCCCAAGTTCACATTGTCGAGCTTGACAGAAGGGCTGTTGCATCGCCCATGTCCCAGTAGCCCCAAGTATGGTTGCTGTCTTTTGGCTTAAGGGTGCCACCGGGGAAGTAACAGCAGAGTATTCAGCCACAGTGTCAACCATGAAAGTTATTGTTTGGCCCCCTACCTTCATTTCGACTGTGGACTCATGGGGGCCAAGAGAGAAAGAGCCTGGTCCTCCTCAGTCCGATTCTACCCCAGCCAGACCAACAAGATTCTCGCCTTGAGGTTCCTCCCCATATCGGCTGGGTTTTGAGGGCCCCTTCAGATTTGGACATTCATTCTTCCAGTGTCCCTTCTCTGCAGTAGGCACATTGATACCTTGCTAAGGAGGCTCTGGACTTCCCCCCTTCTGGTGGTTGGGGTCATCCTGTCTTCGCAGTGTCTGTTTCTTTTAGTGCTGCTGAGAGAAGGGTGGCCTTCTTTTTTTAGTCTTCTCTCCCCTTCTCTTTCAGTTGTGACTTCTCTGTTCATGAAAACTTTATTGGCAACCTCTATCAGCTGAGTGATATTCATCCCGGCAAAGCCTCCAACTTCTGGAGTTTTCTTCTGATATCTGGGGCAGCCTGTGCCACAAAAGAGGTATTTACCATCTGTCGACTTTCTGGTGCCTCAGGGTCAAACGGGGTATATACACAGTATGCTTCACATAATCTTTCATAGTAGTCTCTGGGAGACTCCCCAGGGTGCTGTGTGACTGATGATATTTTAGTCATGTTCATAGGCTTTTTGGCTCCAGCTCAGACTCCCCGGAGGAGAGTTTCCTGGTATCATCAGATGTGGGCCTGTCCTTCTTCTGTGGTGAAATCCCATTGTGGGCATTCTTCAGGTGGGGCAGCTTGAGCCTAGATAGCAGGGTCATTCATCCCCGGAGGTGAGTGATCTTCTAGGTACTGTTGTGTTACTCTCATTCTTCTTCTTCTTTCTTCTGTATTAAACAGAGTCAGGTGGTGGGTCTGGAAGAGGGACTCCACCAAGTCGACCATTGCTTGTGGCTTTTCAGAGTATGTGGAGTGTTGTGTTTCCAATTGAGAAGGTCAGTTGTAGAGAAAGGTTGGGCTGGACTGTTCCATCCTCATTCTGTCTTTCAGGCTCTCTTGTCTCCCTTACAGGGATTTGGAGAGCATTAGGTTTGGGTCTGGGGCACAGTCTGGCTGCTGGCCCCCATGGGGGAGGGTTCTCCAGGTCCAAGAGGGGCAGGGAGATGCGCGGCGCCCCCTGCTGTGGTGGCAGGCAGCGTTGTCCCAGCGACTGAGGCTATGGCAAAAAGACAGATGGGGGAGAGTTTCAAGCTCAGGGGGAGAGGGGAGGGAGCTTGGCGAGTTTAAGGAGGTGGAAATACAATATCTTCCTCCCCATCTCCTTTAAATATTAGGGGAGCGGTGGGTCGCTTCTTTGGCTCCCTGGTGAGCATCCGGATAAAGTGGCTAAAACCTTTGCCTGGATCTGCTTGCTAGTGATGAATCGCACACAAGGCAGGGGATTTTGGGCAATTTCAAGCCAGGAGTCGAGGTATGGAAATTGATCAGGGTGGCCTGGGTTCCCAATGACTATCAGCCAAACCCAATGCACTATTTGAGCATCTAATGTCCCTTCTGGAGGCCATCCTACATTGAATATGGGCCATTCTAGTTCACAAAAGGTTCTTAACTTCCTGGGTGTCATGTTCACCCTGTAATCGCCTGAAAATCCCTTTTTAAAAATTTTTTTTTTTAATTTTTTTTCAACGTTTTTTATTTATTTTTGGGACAGAGAGAGACAGAGCATGAACGGGGGAGGGGCAGAGAGAGAGGGAGACACAGAATCGGAAACAGGCTCCAGGCTCCGAGCCATCGGCCCAGAGCCCGACGCGGGGCTCGAACTCACGGACCGCGAGATCGTGACCTGGCTGAAGTCGGACGCTCAACCAACTGTGCCACCCAGGCGCCCCCCTTTTTAAAATTTTTAAGCATGACCTCTAAAATCATAGGCTTACTCTGTTTTGATCCCATTATTAATTTCTTTCTTGTGTTCGGTGTCGCAAAGAAATACAAAAGAAGGGTATCCCCTCGGATGAGAGGACCAATCAGATACTCCTCTGGTCACGTTCCCAAGGGAAACTTTAGGTAAGGTTTGGCCGTAACAGACTCAGCTTTGTGACTTGCGATCAGAACCTGATCCAATACTGCCCTAGACCTTATACACTCACCACGACACAGGAGAGCCCATTCAGACTCCATAGACTTTTGGGAACCTTCAGGGTGCCCGTCCATGGAGCCACAAACTTGAATTCAACTGGCAAGCCTGGCCAAGCCGCACATTCTCTCCCTCTCTCTCTCTCTCTCTCTCACACACACACACACACACACACACACACTCCAGGGTCTATTACATTCCCTCCCGCAAAATTCTCTACCTGTGAGGCCTATTAAGGCCTCTGGGGATTGATCAGGTCCCCCTTTTGGGTGGGCCTGACTTCTTTGGGGCCCCGGCCTTACTAGTTCCAACGTCGGGTCCAGGTCCTCACCTACCAGGTCTGAGTCCGGCAGGAACAACAGAGCAGGGCCAGCCCGAGACAACCGAGAAGGAGACTGCCAAAATTCAGGCAGGGTGTGCCTTCTCCCTTGCAATCCCTCACTCCATCACTGCCTCACTGTTCTCCCAAACCGGTGGCAACAATGGGCCACCGAGGTTGGGTTTCCCGGTCAGGGAACCAAGTATGTTATGGAAACAGGCTGGAACACTGGCGGAAAAACCAAGCGGCGCTCGGAGATCTTGGTGGATTAGAGATTTATTTAACACCGGCAGGCTCAGAGGAGACTGTTTCTCCAAAGGTCTGAGCCCCGGATGCAAGTAATTTACAGCCATCAGCTTCCCTATCTGTGGGGATTTTCGCACGTGCAGCAAAGGAAGAAGAACCCGGAGGAGGTCTCTAAGCTACAGACCAGAGTCTGTTTTAGCCCTGTAGGCCTTCTTTGGCGTACTTTATTTACTTCTCTAACAGGTCAAGTGCTTGACTCTTGATTTCGGTTCAGGTCATGATCTCATAGTTGTGAGATGGAACCCTGAGACTGGCTCTACACTGGCTGCTTGAGATTCTCTCACTCCCTCTCCCTCTGCCCCTCCCCTGCTTGCATGTGCATGCTCTCTCTCTCAAATAAAAAATAAATTAAATTTTTAAAAAGGCTTTTTTTGTCAAAAAAATATTTGCAACATGAATAACAGTCTAAAGTCTAAATTCTTGAGAATTTAGAATTCTTGAGAAGTCATATTAAGAAGTCAAAGAACCTGAAGGTATAGGGGTGTGTGTGTGCGTGTGTGTGTGTGTGTTTTCAGGGAGAGATTTTAAAGAATTGACTCGTGATTGTAGAGGTTGGCAATCCAATTCTCAGGGAAGGCTGCCAGAGATCCCAGGGAAGGGTGGATGTTGCCATTTGAGTCTGAAGGCAGTCCACTGGCAGAACTCCTTCTGCTCAGAAGATGTCTTGCCTTTTTTTCCCTGGAGGCCTTCAGTTGAAAAGATATGGCCCACTCACATTATCTCAGATAATCTGCTTTACTCAAAGACTACTAACTTAAATGTTAGTCAATCTTACAAAATACCTTCACCCACAACATCTAGAATAATGTTTAACCAAATATCCGGGCTTCAGTGGCCCAGCTAAGTTGACATAAAAAAAGTAATCATCTCAGTTTCTTTCTCAGATTACAGTTCTGAGCTGAATAGCAGCTCTGCTCCTCAGGGTCCCCCAGGGCCCCAGGCTCCTTTCCTCAAGTTGTCACCCTCCCGTTGGGCACTGCTCTGTCATAGCTGTGCTGTTGCACAGCCAGATTCTAGGCAGCTTGAAGAGGACACATCCACTCTTTGCAGAGCTCAGCAGATGCAGAAGACCTTCTATCCCAGGTCTATTGATGGGAATTACATCATAAGGACATACCTAACTGCAAGGCAGCCTGGGAAATGTAGTCCAGCTCAGCAGCTGGCCCAGCTACATCCAGGAGAGAATGGATTTTACTTGAAGTGAGCAGTTTCCACTACTACCTCCCTATAATAAGGAAATACAGGGTGCTTGCTTGGGGGCTCATTCAGTTAAGCATCCGACTCTTGATTTCAGCTCAGGTCATGAACCAGGGTCATGGGATCAAGCCCTATGTTGGGCTCCACATTGGGTGTGGAGCCTGCTGAAGATTCTCTCTCTCACTCCTTCTATCCTTGCAGTTCCTATACTCATGCTCGCTACTTCTCTCTTTCTCTGTCTCTAAAATTAAAAAAAAAAAAAATTTTTTTAATGAAATATCAATCAAGCCCATGAAACACTTTTCCTTATTTTCTTTTTCCTATCAGATTGGCAAAAATGTTTAAGTTTACCAATAGCCAGTTGTATGTATCAATCAGGAGGGTTCTCACTCTACAGCAACAGCCACTTTAAATAAAAATGGATTTTTAAAGATTCTTTTTCCTTTTTTAAAAAAATGTTTATTTACTTATTTTTGAGAGAGAGAGAAAGCAAAGGGGGGCTGAGAAAGAGGGAGCAGGGAACATGAAGTATGATCTGCACTGTTAGTGCAAAGCCCAATGTGGAGCTTGAATTCATGAACTGAGAGATCATGACCTGAGCCAAAGTCAGTCACTTAACCGACTGAGCCACCCAGGTGCCCCTAAATAAAAATGGATTTTATTTTGAAGAGCACTCCTAGAATCTTAAGGATGCTAGAGGAACAGGCTGGGAAAATGGCAGGGGTCAAGAGGCCTCTGCAGACTAGTGGTAATAGAGGCAGGTTTATTCAGATACTACAGCCACCATGGGACACTGGTCCATAGGACACTGATGCCACAACTGGACCAGGCCACAGCCAGGCAATGCCACCAGCACCATCACGGCATACCCTCTTCTAGACCTGGCTCTGGATACCCACCCTGGAATGCTCTGCCCAAGTGTCACCACACCCACTTCCAGGGCCTGTGTCAACCTGTCCCCCTGATCTGGGGGCATCCCTCTTCCCTGCCCACTGACCTGAGGGGGACCAAGTGTGCTTGTTTGTGTGCTGGGGTTGGGGAGGTTAAGTGTGGACCTTGGACCTGCAGGCTGGGCATATGGCAGCCTGCATTTCAGAGCATTTTGCTAGTTTCTATCAAAATCTCAAATGCACAGAGCCAGCAGTTCCTCTGCTAGGAATCTTCCATTTGTTGCAGAAAACAACATAGTCTTAGTGGAAAAGCAACTGGTGAAACTGTATGCATAGAAAAGTAGGAAAGCTTAGTTGTTAACATGCAGGTGCTGGAGGTAGGCTTAAACCCTGATTCTGTCATTAGCAGCTGTGTGATTCTGGGCAAGCGACTTAACCTCTGTGCCTCAGACTCCTCACCTGAAAAGTGGAGATGGTAGCAATAAACCTCACAGAGTTTCAGGAGGACGAAATTGAGTTCATATATGTAAAGTGCTGAGCCCAGTGTTTGGTATTTGGTAAACATTCATCATCCATTAGCTTTTCTTATGATATCCTGACCTCGAATCTGTAAAGAGCAAATTACTATGCACCCATGCATGTTGGTGTGTGTGTTCAACCACTACCAGTGGTTACTTAGAAGTGGGGGGGTATGTAGGGAGAACGGGGGTCAACACAGATGTTCTCCTGTGTTGGGTCCATTCATGGATTCTTTTCCTTTTCTCTAACAAGTATTAACACACGTCAGTAGGTAAGTTATAGGTAGCAGGTATACAGATGGTCAACAAGAACTAAGAAGGCAGAGGTGGCCCTGGGACAGGAGGACTCTCCGGGGGGGGGGGGGGGGAAGCACCCAGCAAGGGGCACCCAGGAGTAGGGCCAGGCATGGTCTAGGGGTGCCTCCCAGCGCAGACCACCACAGCTAGTATTCGCCACTCTCCTTCTTTCCCTCTGCTTGAAGTTGGAGGCCAGAAGTCCCCCAAGTAGATAGAACCAATCAGCGAACAGTGGTCTCATCCAAAAATGCACGGCCTTGGGCAAGGGCCAGGGTCCATTAACCCGGCTCGGTGTGAACTGAAGCCCAGGAGCCGTGCAGGCACCGTGGGAATGTGAAAAGAAGACAAGGGATGGAAGTTAGGCACAGGGACACAGGAAACCGGGGTGGGGGTGGGGAGGGCTGGTGGAGCCTACGCCCCAGACCCCTTAGGCCTGGGAGGCAGATGCACGCTTCACATTTCAACATTTCCTCCGGGGCTAGCTGGGCCCAGGAAACAGGCAGGGACGCGATCCTCCTTCCCTTCCCCCTCCCCCCCCCCCCCCACTCCACGTCCTCTTGCCCCTCCGGCTCCCTCTTCTTCCCCTTCACCCTCCTTGCTTGCTCTTCTTGCCTCCCCCCTCCCTTTTCTTCCTTTCCTCTCCCCCAACCCCGAGCTCCGCACTTTCCCTCTCTCCTCTCTCGCTCTGCCTTTTTCCCCCTCCCTTCCCTGGGCACCCCGCTCCCCTGCCCCGGAAGCCCGGTCCGCGGCCGGGGGCAGAGCGGGGTGGGGCTGCGGCGCGCACCTGCCCCGCGGCGGCCTCCTGGGTCCGGGCAAGGGCGGGCGGGCGGGTAAGCGGGCCGCCGGCTGGCTGCTGTCGTGCCAGGAAAGGGGCCTGCGCTCCCGCGGCGGGAGGCGCCCTGCGCGGGCCACGCCGGGGACCTGGGGGCCAGGTCCTCCCGCCTGCTTGGCTGGAGGGGTGGGGCACCACGGGGTGCAGGCGTGCGTCTCTTTCTGCCCCGAGTCTCTGCGAAGGGGTTCCGCAGCCGGCCGGTGCGGGGGGCGGGGAGGGGGCGGCGGAGCCGGGACCGCCTTGCCTCGGAGGCCGAGCGCTCGGCGCCCAAGTCCACACTTCTTCAGATTGGGCAGCTCCCTGCTCCGGGACGTCGTCCCCGCCACCCCTCCCTGCCCCCTAGTGTCAGCCGCCTGCCTCCGCATCCTGGAATCCCAGCCTTTGAGTCTGCCTTCTGGCCTGACATTTCTTTGACACCTAGCCAGTCCCGACCCCCAGACCCCTGCCAAGACCAGCTGCCTTGGTGTGGGATCCCTGGCTCAGCTCGGGGGGAGCCTTGAGGGACTGATGCCCGGACACCCCTTAGTCTCTCTGCTTCTGTGGCAGTCTGCCTGCCAGTGGCCCTGCCGAGGGCTACCCTGCTGCCCACCTTGCACCCCAGCAGTCCCTGCATGGCCGCTTCTGTGGGCTGCGCACAGGTCACTGGCAAGGGAGCATGGAGATGACAGGGCCTTGCAGATGTCAGCCCTTAGGTCTCCCCACAGCAGTCTCCCACACATGGGCGGATAATGTCAGGGGGCCCTGGTTGCATTCTTGCACTGCCAGGCCTTGTCCTGTGCACTCCACTAGCGACACAGGTGGGCATCACACTCTGCTGTCCCCTAACACTGTGAACTCTCTTGCTTTGGAGCTCCTGCTGGTGCTGGCTACCCCTTGGTCACCTAACCAAGTGTTTCACCTTATCCCAGAAGCTTTCGGAGTTGCTCACTGAAACACTTGGTTCCCATTGCACAGTGTGCATCCTTCAGTGACCATGTTGGGCCCTGGCCTGTCTGCTGCCCTTGGGAGGCTGGCCTCTGTGAACGCTGGGGCTAAGGGGAGCTTCTCATCTGGGAAACGGGGCTTGGAGGTGGCTCAGAGACTGTAGCACCAGCAGCCACCAGGTTTGAGATTTTACAGTGGGAAGCTGCATTAACTACATCATCGCTCATGCACGGCTGCATGTGTGTCCAGCAGCAGCACACCAGCACAGTGAGGTCTGGGGCCACCCCCTCCATTAGGCTGAATCCAGATCCGTGGGGCTCAACTGACCAGCCAGAGTTTGCTTCTCACCCCAGGCTTGTAGAAGGACTGCCATTAGCTCATGAGCCCTCCACACTGAAAAGGACAGTTAGTGGCTTGGAAGCCTCTCACAGTGGGAGGACATGGTGGCAGGTCATGGGCAAGAAGGGAGAGCTAGGGGAGGTCATTGGTTTAAAAGCAACATTTTTCAGCACCTGGGGAGGAAGAAGCTCTGGGCACTGCTCTCGGGCATCCAGGTTTCAGGTCAGCCAGAGTTACAGACAAGGGGGCCATCCTTCCTCTGTCATAGCTCTCTCCAGAGCAGGTAGGAACAAGAGGGTCCCACCAGGCCACTCCAGGCAGGCCCTCAGCCAATCAGCACGCAGGTCAATCAAGCATTGGCGCTCCAGAGTAAAAAGAGCCTTTTTTTTTTTTTTTTTTTTAAGTAGGCTTCATGCCCAGCACAGAACCTAACACAGGGCTTGAGCTCACAACCCTGAGATCAAGACCTGAGCTGAGATCAAGAGTCAGATGCTTAACCGACTGACCCAGCTGGGTGTCCCCCAGAGTGAAAAGAATCTTAAAGCCATTGGGCACAGGACTCCCACTCTCCTCACTATCCCACCTGCAGACCCCTTGTTTTGAAAACTTTTACATATTAAATGAATGGCAATTAAATAGGAAAAATCAACTTGACTTCTGAGTATGACCTTTACAGAGTTGAGTAGGGAGTTCTAGAGGCCCCTCAGAGAAGGGAGAACTGGGCCCCCTTCCATTGCCCTCCAGGATACTTCTCATATATTGTGCACCTGCCGGGGTGCATTCTGACATCCTGTTTGCCAATAAACAAAGGGCCGCCAGTTCCTGCCAATTCTTACCCTCAGTGACAATGCAGGCCACACAAAGGTCTACCAGCTGGCTCTAAGTCTCGAGGACTTCAGACAACTTCTCAAACACAAAACCCTGTGCATCTCTCAGTACACTCAAGGTATCAAGGAAAGCAGGGTGGACAGAGGCCCTGCTCGTTTGGTTATGAGAAAGATTTCAACTTAGTTTCACTTGGTTTTTATTTGACTCTTTGGTCCCAGGCCATGTTATCGCCTTTTAGAATCTTTCTTCCTCCCTGTACACTCCAGCTGAGGTTCAGAAGTTCTCAGAAAAACCGACATTGGATAATAAGACCTGGAAGGGCCTTTTTCATGAAGAAATTTTTCTTTAATGTCTGTTTATGGCTGGGCGCTGTCTGTGGGTTTATGTAGCAACATCTGATTAAAAGATGCCCCAGCATATCCTGGGGCAATAGACAAATAATTGCAGTGCTTAATTTTCCCATGTGATGATTAATGAAAGAATTGCTCATTTTGTATGTGTGGGAAAGAGGCAACGTTAATATACTTGGACTCGAAAACTTTTCAATGTTGCTGTCCTGACAATGTGACACAGTGCTGGTTGTCCTCGCCATGGTTACTCCAGGCGTTTGAAAACAGAACAAGCTTTTGGTGCCAAACAGCTCCATGGGGCGTGGAGGCAGGTATTGCCGGCCTGTTATGTAACCTAACACACATACATGGCAGAACAAATATTTCTTCCCCAAACATTAGATAAACAATACACCCCATAGATGAAGATCAATTGTCATTAAAGCTATCACCTTAACTAATGCCTTAGACCTGCTGCAAGGCTTTTCTCAAATAAGAGAAGAAAATATTCCTAACTCTACTGGTTCTCATATGGAACTTTTCCTGCCTCTGACCATGTGGGGGGATCAAAAGGGCCTAACCCAGGAGACAGGAAAATGTTTAGTAGGGAATTTGGCTATGACTTGGCTATGTTACATTGCAGAACTCACTGTCCGTCTCTGAGTCTCAGTTGCTTTATATGTTAATAGAGAGAAGAATAATTTTCCTTCCTTCCCTCCTTCCTTCCCTCCTTTCTTCCTTCCTTTCTTCCTTCTTCCCCTTCTCTGTCTTTCTTTTCCTTTTCCTTCCCTTTCTTCTTTTTCCTTTCATTTTTTATTATGAAAAACATTGACTCTAGACATAAATGTAGGGAAAATAGGAAAATAAGCCTTCATATACTCCTCTCCAGCTTCAACAATGATCACCTCCACCCACTCCACTCTCAGCTTATTTTGAAGCTAGTCCCTAAACATCAGTTATTTCATCTGTAAATATTTAAGAATTACATTGCTTATCTATTGCTGTTGTCTAGTTGCTGAAGCAGCAAGAATCTATCAGATTATGATTCTGTGGGTTGTCGATTTGGGCTGGGACCAGCCAAATGGTTCTTTTGTTGGATTTGTTTGGGTCTCTTGTGCAGATGAAGTTAGCTTGTGACTTGGTTGGGCTTGGACAGCCTTTGATGCGCTCACTCACATGTCTGGCAGTTGGCCAAGGTTCCTCAGTTGTCTATATGGCCTCTCCAGCAGACTAGCTTGGGCTTGCCCCCATGGTGGCAGCATTCCGAGAGTTTCCAATGGCAAGAGAGAGCAAGCCCCAATGTGCAAGTACTTTTCAAGCCTCTGCTTGTGTCATGTTTGCTAATGTCCTATTTTCCAAAACAAGTCATGTAGCCAAGCCTGCAATCAAAGTGGGAGAGGGGGTAGAAATGTACAAGGACATAGAAACGAGAGGAGTAATTCACTGGGGACCATTATACAACAGGAATATATTCCTAAAACAGAAACCCCCCTTTTTAACATAGACACAATCCCATTGTCACACCCTACAAAATCAACTACCTGTTTTAATATTGACAATATTTGACAATATCCACTCAATTTCTCAAGTTCTCAAATAATTATTTCTCTTTTTGTTGTTGTTACTTGTTTACAGTTGGTTTGTTTGAATCCAGATCCAAATAAGCCCATGCTCTGCATTTAGAAAAGTTTCTTAAGTCTGTTTAAATCTGTAGATTCTCTGTTCTCTCTCTCTCTCTTTTTAATGTTACCATACTTTATTGAAGAACTTGGTTTGATTTTCCTTTTTCTGAAGAATTTCACATATTCTGGATTATGTTGTTTGCTTCCCCTGGTGCCATTTAACATGTTCTTCTGTCCCCTGTACTTCCTGTTAGATCCAGGTAGTTAGATCAAGAGAACCCATCAGACTCAAATGTAAGTTGTTTTAGCAATGTATCATAGGTGATGTGATGCATTTCCACCAGCAGATACACAATGTCTGGCTATATCTCTCTTAGTGATGTTAAGATTAACTAGGGGATTCAACATGTGTTTTCAACATGACCCATCAGATTTCATTCAATGATTGTAGTCTGTGATAGTCATGGCCTTCATCCATTGTTTCATTGGGGATTACAATGTGAGATATTCTAATTCTATCATTCTATTATACCTCTGCATGTATGAATAAGGATGATAACAGTTCCATTTGTGAGGGTTTTTTTTTTCCAGTAGTGTTGACATACAATATAAATTTAAGGTATATGCATTAATGACTTGACTTACACATATCATTAAATTATTTCCACTGTAAATTTAGTTACCATCCATCATCTCATATCAATACAAAAAAAATTTTAGAAATGTTTTCCTTGTGATAAGAACTCTTAGGATCTACTGTCTTCACAAATTTTATATACATCATTTAGCAGTGTTTGCTATAGTTGTGTAGTACATTACATCTCTCTTTCATGAGTTTCAAAATCATTTTAGTAGGGCTTAAAAAACCAAAATGTGACACCAAAAGCATAGGAAACAAATGAAAAAGTAGATAAATTGGACTATGTCAAACTTAAAATTTTTCATGCATCAAAAGACACAATCAACAGAGTGAAAAAGTAACCCACAGAATGGAAAAAAAATATTTGCAAATCACATATCTGATAAAGGGGTAATATCCAGAATACATAAAGAGCTCCTATAATTCAACAACAAAAACCAAACAACCTGATTAATAAATGGGCAGAAGACTTGAATACACATTTCTTCAAAGCAGATTAACAAATGGCCCATAAGCATGTGAAAGGTGCTCAGTATCACTAAACCTTAGGGAAATGCAAATGAAAGCCAATTGAGATGCCACCTCGCACCCCTTGAGATGGTTACTATCAACAAAACAGAATATAACAAGTGTTAGCAAGAATGTGCAGAAACTGGGACCTTTATACAGTTTTGGGGGAAGTGCAAAGTGGTGCAGCTGCTATAGAAAACAATAAAAAGGTAAGTATTGTTTGTAACCATTGTTTAGCTTGATGTGTGTAAATGTACTCTTTTACAGTGTGAAATATATTTATCATCAAAAAAGTTTGACAAGCACCAGATTGATTAATACCAACTGTTCCTTTGAGCACCAAATTCTATAATCCTGTGTGCTGTTTAGAGAAACATGCCTTTGGCTTTGAGGTCAAGCCCACCTATTCCAATGGTGATGTTCTCAGGCATCAGTGGCTCACCTTCCTTGATATTCACCTGTCTCTAAGGCAGGTGACAGTGGAAGCAACAAGACCTAAAAAGCCTCACTCTCTGGCAGGCCCTTTCTGGTCAGTGGTTTTATGTTAGTATCTACGTTTATCTGCTTCCAGAAGCTCCCTCACCTCTGCTGGTTCATAAATACTGCTGGAGCTACATTCTGAGCATACCCAGAGAGCCCTGGATGGCCAGCAGTGTTCACCCTCCGAAACCCCACTCAGAGCTCAGTTGGTGGCCACAATGTCCTACTGACTAATCTGAAGTATTTTCAAGATTCTTCAGGGTTATACTGGCTTCACCAAGCCTTTTATGGAGGCTTAGTCACCCCCATGGAAATAGTTTCCATGTGGAGCCTGCAAAATTCTTATAACACTGAGGGTTGCCTGTCCCCACATGATTGCCTTTCTGGCACCAGATCCATTGGGAGAGCAGGGCTCCCAAGGAGGACTCAAAAGGGGCTCAGTTGTGCTCTCCTGTGATTGGTTCAGGGTAGACACTTTACTCCAACACCCAGAAAATTAGCATTTCAGGGAAGTGTTTCCCTCAGTAATGAGAAAAGTATACCATTTCCTTCCCATGAGGGTCCTGTGGAGTGTGACATGTTGAGGGTGCAGCCCCCAGGATCCCCAGAGGAAAATTTGGAATGTGCTGAGGGGGCCTAGCAGATGATGGGAGAGACCTGCTCTCAGATGGCAGATTGCATGGCTGAGCCCTGGCAATCACCTGCAGTTGCTCCCTCAAGTTTCTCATGGAGGGGTGTCCCTTCACCAACACCACCCTTAACCAGATGTTCTGAGGCTTACAGCCAAAGGCATCTGGCTGAGAGTGTCCTTCTCTTTGTTTGTAGAAGGACACAGGCAGGGACCAAGTTGGAGGCGTCTGGTAGCCCCCACACTGTTCCCACTTTGGGAGCTCCAAAGTGGGATTTGGTGACTGTCAGACACATGTGGGGAGGGAGGATGCCCCATCCATTGCAGTGTCCATAACAGTGGGAATGAGAGACAGTGGTGTGGGCTGCTTATTTTGTAATTACCAAAGGGGAAGAGGCTCTCCAAAAACTAGGGAAGTTGTAATACTTCCAGCCAATCCGTTGCTTTGGCCTGAGCACCCACACTCCATCATGATTTTGTTGACATTCATGCTGTCACCTGATCAGCTCCATTAAGGCTTCACTGACTTTCATTCTCTCAGGTGCATCATTCATGCAGTAGTAAAATTCTGAAGTCCTTGCAAGTAAATTCAGTTGAAGTACACAATTTTCCTGTACACAATGTAGGAATTATTCTCTAGAATATAACTGCACCATCTTAGGTCTTAATGATCATTTAGCTAGGGTGGTTCCAGGTTTTGTAAGGTCTGAAGTTTATACAGTCGTAAGATCCTTTTAAGAATTAAATGTAGGGGCACCTAGGTGGCTCAGTCGGTGAAGCGTCCAAGTTTGGTTTAGGTCATGATCTCGTGGTGTGTGAGTTTGAGCCCCACGTAGGGCTCTGTGCTGACAGCTCGGAGCCTGAAGCCTGCTTCAGATTCTGTGTCTCCCTCTCTCTCTGCCCCTCCCCCCACTCGTACTCTGTTTCTCTTTCTCTCTCAAAAATAAATAAACATTAAAAAATTAGAAAAAAAGAATTAAATGTAAATACAAAATTAGGTAAAAAGTGAATATTTAGAATGAGAAAATAAATCACAACAAATTACAAACTTTAAAGTGCTGAGAAATACCATAAACATCATAAATCCAGAAATATAACATAGAGTTTTTTATTAATTAACTGCCTGACATAATTACATATACTTGTTTTCTTACCTTTTTGGACTCTTTGATCATTTTTTTATGCGGCAGGTTTTTTTGTCATAGTTTACACAAAATGTGTAAAAAAGGCAATTCAATCTTTTTTTTAATGTTTATTTATTTTGAGAGAGAGTGTGTGTACACAAGGGGGGAGGGACAGAGAAAAGGAGAGACAGAATCCCAAGCATGCTTCACCCTGTCAGCACACAGCCATCATGGGGCTCATTCTCACAAACTATGAGATCACGACCTGAGCCAAAATCAGGAGTTGGATGCTTAACTGACTGAGGAACCCAGGCACTCCGACAATTCAATCTTTTATCTGGCACTGACGTCAGCAACTTTTTCTGAAAGAACCAAACAGTAAATGTATCAGACTTTATGGGTGGAAGGATCTTTGTCACAACTACTCAACTCTGCCATTGTATCATGAAAGCAACTCTAGATGATATGTAAACCAATGAGCATGGTTGGATTTTAATAAGACTTTCTTTACAAAAATGAGCACCAACCTGGAGAGTGACATTAGCAAGATGGTGAAATAAGAAACCCTAGACTTGGTTCTCCTACAGACACAATGACTTAGTAACAATATATAGCCCAAGAAGTCTTTATTAGAACTCTAGAAACCAGCTAGGAAGTCATGTGCCTAGCACTCTAGGCAAGCTGAAAGTTAAGAACAGTTGCACTGAAACAGGCAAGAAAAGCCACTTCACTTAAACCACATCAACTCCTCCCCCAAACCAACACAGCTCACTATCGAGAGAAAGTTCCCAACTTGAAGGTTTTTCCTGAGAGGGAGAGAGAAGAATGGGACATATATCCAATATTCTGACTTTTCAGAGGGTTTATGTTTCACCTGACATGGAGAACTGAGATACCTTGGGTGTCTGGGGGCTCCTGAGAACAAAAAAGAACTCAGTGGCTTGTGGCAGTGCCAGAGTACCTCTCCTACCACAGATGGATACAGACACAGCTTGTTGTGATCAGGAAAAAATGCCTAGCATGTGGCTTCTCCCTTGGAAGGGAAAGAGAAAAGTGAAACAGCATTTCAGTTATGGCAGAGGGAAGGGAGGAGGCTTTCCAAGGAACTAGTTTCTGTCTTGCCTGACTCAGAACACTGATGGAACCAGCATATTTTAGATGTCTGGGGGTCACAGAGAACAAAACAAAGATGAACAACTTGGTGCAACTCCAGAGAACCTGCAGTACTATAGCCAGACACCAGAGGGAGCAAAAGACAACAAGCTTCTGAAAAAGAAACCGGTAAACCAGAAAATTACACACACGAACCTAGAGAAGGCACATCCCCACAAAATGTTTAAGAGGTTCTCAAAATGTCTAGCCAGGCTGATTAGCAAAGATCTTCCCCTCTACAAAGCCAGTCCATAAAGACTAGGAGAGGTGACTGTTCTTTCAACTGCACAAAACACAACAAAATATGCTAAGGCACATGAAGAAACTGGGAAGCATGATCTAATCAAAGGGGAAAACAAATCTTCAGAAATCAACCCTAAAGAAACAGAGATCCATGGATTATCTAACAAAATCAAAGTAATTATCTTTTAAAAACCTCAATACAATGCAAGATAATACAGATAGGCAACTAAAAAAAATCAGGAAAATAATGCATGAATGAAATGAGAATATCAACAAAGAGAAGTTATTAAAAGGAACCAACAGGGGCACCTGGGTGGCTCAGTCATAGCTGGTGGCTCAGTTTCTGTCCTGCCTGACAGGGGCACCTGGGTGGCTCAGTTGTAGCTGGGTTAAGCATCCAGCTTAGCTCAGGTTATGATCACGGTTTATGAGTTCGAGCCCCACCAGGCTCTGTGCTGACAGTTCAGAGCCTGGAGCCTGCCTCCCACTCTCTCTGCCCCTCTCCCGCTTGTGCTCTGGCTCTCTCCCTCTCAAAAATAAACATTAAAAAAAAAGGAACCAACAGAAATTCTAGCACTAGTGGACATCAACAGCAGACTTGATCAAACAGAAGGAAGAGTCAGCAAACTTGAAGACAAGTCATTTGAAATGATCAAATCAGAGGAACAAAAAGAAAAAAAAGAATGAAAAAAGTGAGCAAAACCTAAGGGACACATGGGACACCATCAAGTGGCCCAATATTCATATTATGGAAGTTCTAAAAGGAGAAGAGGAAGAGAAAGCGTCAGAAAGCTTATTTGAAAAAATAATGGCTGAACACTTCCCAGATCTGAGGAATGGAATGAACGTCCAAATTCAAGAATTTTAAGACTCCAAGCAAGATAAATCCAGAGAAGTATACACCATGACACATTATAATCAAACTGTCAAAAGTCAAATCCAAAGAAAGAGTCAATAGAAAAGAGACTCATCACAAACAAGGGAGCTCCCAAAAAATTATCAGCAGATTTCTTAGCATAAATATTACAAGCCAGAAAGGAGATACATGACATATTCAAAGTGTTGGAAGAAAAAAACTGCTAACCAAAAAGCTACTGATCAAAAATCCTAATATTTTTTTTTCAGAAATAGAAAAAAAACTCTCTGAAATTCACATGGAATCTCAAAAGACTCTAAAAATCTTGAGAAAAAAATGAATAAAGATAGAGTCCTCACTCTTCCAAGTTTCAAAATATATTACAGAGCAGTAGTAATCAAAACAGAATGGTACTGGCATAAAAACAGACATATAGATCAATGGAAGAGAATAAACAGCCCATAGCGAAATCCTTACACATATGGTCAAATAATATTTGAAAAGGACACCAAGACTACAAAATGGGGAAAGGATAGTGTCCTCAACAAATTCTGTTCAGAAAACTGGACATCCAAAGGAATGAAGTTGGTCTTTACCTTACACCATATACAAAAATCAACTCAAAATGGATTAAAGACCTAAATGTAAGACCTCTAACTATAGAAACACTAGAATAAAACATATCAGAGAAGCCTCATGACATTGGATTTGGTAATGATTTCTTGGATATGATACCAAAAGCATCAACAACAAAAGCAAAGTGAACAAATGTGACTGGAGCAAGGTTAAAAACTTCTGCAGAGCTAAAAAAAACAATCACCAGAGTTAAAAAATGACCCATTTAATGGGAGAAAATATTTGCGAACTCATATGTCTGATAAAGGCTTAATACCCAGAATATATAAGGAAATCCTACAGCTCAACAACAACAAAGCCAAATAACCCAGTTTAAAAATGGGCAAAGGACTTGAATAAATATGTCTCCAAAGAAGACATACAAATGGCCAAGAAGATTATGAAAAGATACTCAACATCACTAGAGAAAAGCAAATGAAAACCACAATGAGATACCACCTCATGCTCATTAGAATGGCCACCAACAAAATAAATAAATAAATAAATAAATAAATAAATAAATAACCAAAAAAAAAAAAAAAAAGACAGAACATAACAATTGCTGGTGAGGATGTGGAGAAATTGGAACCTTTATGTACTGTTGGTGGGAATATATAATGGTGGACCTGCTACAGAAAACAGAATAGCATTTCCTCAAAAAATTAAAAATAGAATTACCATATGGTCCAATAATCCCAATTTGATATACAGCCAAAAGATTTAAAAACAAGATCTTGAAGAGATATGTGCACTCTCATGTTCATTGCTATTCACGATAGCAAAGAGGTAAAAGCAGCCTAAATACCCACTGATGGAAGAATAGCTAAAGAAAATGAGGTCTATGCATACAATGGAAAACTACTCAGCCTTGAAAAGGAAGAAAATCCTGCCATATGCTGCAACATGGATGAAACTTGAGGACATTATGCTCAGAGAAGGAAGCCGGTCACAAAAGGACAACTATTGCATGATTTTACCTAGAGGAAGGATCTAAAGCAGTCAGCCTCATAGAAACAGAAAGTATGTGGCTACCAGGGGTTCAGGGTAGGTGGGAATGGAGGGTTCTTGTTCAATGGGTATAGAGTTTCAGTTCTGCAATGTGTAAAAGTTCTCGAAATTTGTTGCACAACAATATGCACATAGTTAACCCTAGCAGACTGTACAGTTAAAAATGGTTATGATGGTAAATTTTATCTTATGGGTTTTACCACAATAAAAAAAAAAACAGGTGATAGTCTGCAGGCCACAGTTTGCTAGATAGTCTAAGCATCAAAAATAGTTTGGTGTTTTTTTTTTTTTAAGTAGGCTTCATGCCCAGTGCAGAGCCCAGTGCTGCACTTGAACTTATGACCCTGAGATCAAGACCTGAGCTGAGATCAAGAGTCAGATGTTTAAATGACTGAGCCACCCAAGCACCTCAAAAAAGTGTTTTTTTTCTTATTGAAAGTTTAGAATCTTCATCTTCATAATCCATTGTTATTAATATGTACATTTTCATTAAAATCTTTTTTAATGTTTATTTATTTTTGAAAGAAAGAGACAGAATGAGAATGGGGAAGGGGCAGAGAGGGAGAGAGACACAGATTCCAAAGCAGGCTCCAGGCTCTGAGCTGTCAGCAGAGAGCCCCAAGCAGGGCGGAACTCACCAACCACGAGATCATGACCTAAGCCAAAGTCAGACGCTTAACCGACTGAGCCACCCAGGCACCCCAATATGTACATTTTTTAGACTCAACTTTGACAACTCCTGTACAGCTTTCTTCCCTATATAAACTGTAAGATTTCTGGGCATTTCAAGTTTTCTTGTGCAGAGATTCATCTTAAACACTCTTTGAAATGTGAACTCCTATTTATCAATTTGTCACTATTATTGGCATTTCACTGCCTTGGTGGCAATTTTACATGCTGTTTCAACTGGAGCTATCCAACATTGTCAGGACAAGATCCATGTAAGACACCAAAACATATTCTGATGTGATGTGATGTAAAAATAATGTAACTGAACACACAGATGTCCCCACAGTTTGTAGTTATGCTACAAGGGTGCCCTATGAACACAGCCATTCCAATAAATCCAGTTCTTTCAACTCCTGACGATAAGCCCAGCTTTCAGAGAGGCGGTGTCTCGGTGGATACTACCCAGCGTGACTGTGATTCCTTGCCTTTTCCATGAGCCTGGGACCTCACTAGAGGCCCAGAGGGCCACTGCTTCAACCCAATGATCCAGCCCTGAGCCTCCTACGTGCCTGAAGGTAGTCTTTCCCTGGGCCAGACTGGGCAGCCCTTCCCCCATGCTCATGAGGAAAGAGCCACTGAGGCTCATCAGGGGTTGGAAGAGCCTAGGTTAACAACAGTGGGAGGAAAACCAGATAGTGCCAAGCCCCAGCATGGACAGCACAGCTCATGCCACCGTTTGGCTTGACAACGAACCCCCGGAGTGAACTAGCAATCCCTTTCAACAAGTCTGGTTCCCATGAACACCTTTCTGATCCATACATTAGGATGATTTACCCTTCTTAATGGACTCACATAGAGGAGACAGGATCAAGGGCAAGCCTCCAGGGCACTGACTGTAGATGGGCCACTTGACCTCACAGAGCTTTGGTTCTCTGGAGATAGTGAGTGCCTGCTCTGTGGTGTTAGATAATGGATAGGGAAGCCTGTGGCCTTCCCTGGGCTCTGGCCCAGGTTTGCACAGCACCTTATAGGTGGGCTTCGTGCCCCCTGCTCCCTGGATCCAAGTCTCCTGCATCCTTGCAGAAACCTACCAGCTCTCTACAGAAATCCACCCACGGAAAAGCGCCCTGGGCCCTTGGCCCATGATGTTCCATCCCTTTGGTGGAGTGGAGGGCTGGAGTTTCCCCCACTTACGCCCAGCGCATCTTTTGGGGTACCACACAAGAGGAAGGTGGGGCCATGTATTCCTGCTGTCCGTGTCAGCATTCAAAGCACAGGGTTCCCAGTGTGTGGCCTTAGTCTGCAATGGCCCCTGACAATTGCAGGGCTTTCTGTCTCTCACTCCCTCTGACTGCCCTGCTGCAGGGAGCTGGAGAGCACATATTCAACAAGCTTCACCTGGTGCAAAGGGAGCACAGATTTCATCACACCAGGGGTGGTTATTTTTGAAAAGGAGGCTTGGTGACAGCAGCAGGGTCAGCAGGGAGAATATTGCACTTTATATTTTTATTCAGTAATAAACCACGCCATTTATGAATAATGGCCATGGTTCTGTGATACAAGGAGGCCATGGTGGTGCTGGCTGAAAAGCCATTGAGAGATTCCAGGCACCCCCAAGCAGGGTCTGATGTCCTTCTTGCTTACCTTTGTTTCTCCAGTGCCCTGAGAGCTGGTAAGAAGCATTTGTTGACTAACAATATGTTGTTCTGGACATGATAGAATTTGTTGCATGTGATAGATTAAGTTCAGGGGCATCTGGATGGCTCAGTTGGTTAGGCCTCTGACTCTTGATTTTGGCTTAGGTCATGATCTCATGGTCCTGAGATCTAGTCCCACATCAGGCTCCACTCAGAGTAGGGAGCCTGCTTGGGATTTTCTCTCTTTTTCTCCCTCTGCCCCTGTCGCCCACTTGTGTTCTCACTCTCTTAAAAAAAATTTTTTAAATAAAATTTAAAAAGATTAGATTAAGTTCAAACATTTGATTCCAATATGGCCATTTTCACAGTTAGAATCCAGGCTCAACATAATTTTGTGTGTGCAGTTGAAAAGAAAAATCTAAGCCTTGTAACCCACAGTATTTAGGTGGCCAGCTCCTCCTGAGGGTCAAAATGTCTCAAGGGACATCTCCATCCTTGGCCAGGTGACATGTCTTCCAGGCTACCTCCCTTCTCCTGTCCCAAAGGAGAAGCCAGGCAAGGTGTTGACCAGGTGCCCAGGGAGTAAGCATTCCCAGGGGATGCTGGGTATAATGGAAGGTCCAAGAGCCGAGCAGGGTCTCCATGGGTGGGCCTATGACAAACAGGCTGACAAATGTCCCTTTCCAGGTTTTTGTGGAAGTTGTGTGGTTGGGGCTCAGTGGCCATCCTGAGAGGCAGAGAGGAGACAAGATTCAGGTCAGGCTTTCTGGCCACCCAGCTCTGCTTCTCTCTGGATAGGTAACCCTGGGAAGTCAGCCAGTTGCCCTGGGCATTTGTTTCCTCAACTATAGAATGGGGGTAATAATAGCATCTACTTCCCAGCATTATGGCATGGTTTGAATGAATCAGTACATGTAAAGCACTTACATGTATTAATTTCATGTTAGTATCACACATGCTTGATGCGTAGTAGGCACAATGTTACTGCTAGTGCTGATATCTTGGGGGAAAGAGGCTAACTGTCAGCTAGAAGCCCTACATCTTTCATGGACAGCAGTGGCCCCTGTCTCGCTGCTCATGGCCAGGAGCCTGGAGCAACTTGGAGGGACGGATGGGTGGGAACCAGACACCTACTCCCAGACTGACATGGCCAATACTTTGGGGAATCATCTCTGACTTCAGGGTGAGTCCCAGAGACCTTGGAGTGTTGGGGGAAGTGGGAGAGACCAAGAGGGGCAGCAGGCACATCTCCTAGCCAGCCTTCCAGAAGGTTCCACTGTGCCCTAGTGAAGAGGTCACACTACAGCATCAGCTGCCATTATTTCTAAGTCCATACATTCATGCTCCAGTAAACTGTGCAGAGAGTGAACAAAGTTTACTGCTAAGTGGATTTGGTTCTTCTCAATGATTCTTGATTGGATAACCCGTCTCCTCTGATGTTGATAGACCAAGTGGGGCTCTGGTTAAGAGACGGCTGTCTGGGGGTTCCAGCCAGCACTCAGCCTGTGCATGCGAGGGAGTGTGGGGGGTGAGGGGTGGGAGGAGAGCTGAGAGTAAGGGAAGCCCAAGCTGGACTGGGGTGCAAGCCAGAAGAAATGGGGGTGGGGCAGGAATGACATCAGTGGGCCTTGCTGCTACTCCGGAACCCCTCCACCCCCGCTCCAGTTCACCACATCCACTTCTCAGACCCTCACAGAGACACGGCAGCACTGGTCCTGAAGGACATGAGGTCTCAGGTGGCCAGGAGAGCACTGCCCGAGTTGAGCCCATCTGAGACATGCCTGGGGAAATGCACTCAGGCAGCACAGGCGTGGTGACGGGCCAGCCAGATCTGAGACCTGGGCTCTTGCCTGGTTCTGAAATGTTCCCGTCATATGACACAGAACAAGCCATCTAATCCTGTCAGATCAAGGCTGACTAATTTATGAAGTGAGAAGGCCCAACCCGTGGCTCCAGTGAACAGAAGCAGAGATCTAAGCAAAAGCCCGGCCTGGATGGCATCTCCTGGCTGAGTATGAGGTCTCTTCTGTGCTGTGTAAAGTTGATTTCTAGGCTCTTTGCTCCCCCAGCAAGCTCTGGATTAACTGTTTCCACTTGAAATGCTGGCTGATTCCCTCAGGCTTCCTTCCAGGGCTGACTTGCCAAGAGACTTTTGTCAGAAACTGGCTGACAGGCCCCACCTGCTGGTGATGGGGCGTGGGGATGGGAGGCCATGGCAATGTGGGAGCACCAGCAGGGTGGACTCCTCCTGAACAAGACACTGCACATTGCGGGGGCCTCTTCATCCAGAGCTCCAGTGTGCTCATACCTTTTTGCCCTTTGAATTCTTTTATTTAACTGATTACAAAAGTCACACACACACACACACACACACACACACACACACACACACACCTTAAAAAGAAACCAAGGCCAATTTTTGTTCAGTTTTTACTGCTGGTAAGTTATGAGTTTCCTTAATGGAAAGAAAATTCTGAGAAGCCATGACCTTATGTTTTGCTTCTGAATGTTTCTAGGTGAGCATGACATGGTGGAAGAGGCCCAGAGGGCAGGGTGACCTGCTCTGTGTCTCAGCCACAGTCAAGAGGCAAGGAGCAGCTGCCTTGCCTCATCCTCAGGGTCTTGGCCAGCAAAATGAGGAGGCTGCTGGCAGTGGATGATATACCCTCTGCACCGTTTCTCCCCTGGGACCCTCCACCCACCTCCTGAGGGCCAGGAGCCCAATGAGGCCATGAGTTATGTGGCTTCTCTCTGCGCCCAGGACAGGGCATCCAAGGATTGAGACTAGGATGTCACAGGTGTAGATCTGGAGTGGGTGGAGAGGAGACAGGATGGAGAAGGCATTGGAATGAATGTCCCCTAGTAGACCTACCTCAGGGGAGGCTGAGTCCCGGGCTCACTCTTCCACCCCCCAGCTCCAAACCCACTTCACTCAGAGATGCTTTGTAAAGAAGCTTCTGGGGGCACCTGGGTGGCTCAGTCAGTTGAGTGTCTGACTTCGGCTCAGGTCATGATCTCACAGCTTGTGGGTTTAGGCCCCGCATTGGGCTCTGTGCTGACAGCTCAGAGCCAGGAGCCTGCTTTGGATTCTGTGTCTCCCTCTCTCTCTCTACCCCACCTCTGCTCATTCTCTCTCTCCCTCTCTCTCTCTCTCTCTCTCTCTCTCTCTCTCCCTCTCTCAAAAATAAATAAACACTTTAAAATTTAAAGAAAAAAAAAAGGAGTTTCTGAGCAAGGCCCTCAGAGCACAGATCCCCAGGTTCTCTCCTCTTGTGACCTTAAGAAAGTCAGAGCAGGAACTGGAGAGAATCTCCCATCCAGGGAAAGTAGGTGTGCAGTGGGGTTTCCCCCAGCTACTTCCTGAGGATGCCAGTCAGACTCGGTCTTCACTTTGCAGAAGGAGATTTTATACCTGAGAGCCAGAGTTAATGGCCTGGCCCAAGGAATCGAGTTATAGAGGAAAAGATGAAAGAAAGGTGTAAGGAAATTGGAAGGCAGAGATCTTTGAGAGTCACATCTAATGGGGTCTTCATTACGGGTTTCTGTGAGATGTGATACCAGCTTCACCCACTATCCATGAAGAAGTCAGGAAAATCTGCCCACCTGGACTTTTCTCGATACCAGCGTGTAGCTGGATGTTGGGGAGATGTGATAAGGTGCCGAGAAAAATTCAAAGGATGCAGAGTGAGCTTGGAGGTCACCCATCAGTGGCTCCTCACATCAAGATTGTTTTATAAAAAGTTCATGATAAGTGTGTAAATTCCTGAATGCCACTTTCGTGCATACCAGAAGCAGGTGCACCCTTCCAGGCTAACAAGAAGTGGGTTCAATGTGGGGATAAGTATAGCAACAGTGAATCTTGAGGGTACCACTTGGTACACAGTTGGTGATGTAGGAACATGTAAAGGATCCCAAGGACCGTGTTCATCTAGATGGGGTAGGCTCGCTGCAGGAACAAATAACTGACATCTGGGGCCAGGGTTCAGTACGGTTGGTGGTTGGGTGAGTGACAGGGGGTAAGAAGCTTCCTTGAGCCCACAGTGGAGACTACCCCTCCCATTAGACTTCCCTCCCTTCATCTCCATTTTCAGAGTCACACCTCTTGGATTTGGCCCCTTTAGTTTTGACAAAGAGCTCTCTCTGGGGAGAGATGAATTTAGAATCTCACTCTAAGCTAAGGAAAGGTACCCCAAGGAGGAAGTGGAGCTAGTAGGTGTGCTAGTAGAGAAAAGAGCACAATCTGGAGCACGACCCAGGATGGGGCAAAGCCATGGACATGTGCTCAAGTGTTTGTTTTAAAGGTTGAAGCTCTGAGCATGTTTGAGGGTAGGCAGGGGTGACTTAATAGGACATGGTAATTAGATTGTGTGAAGAGGGATAATTGCGAGAGTGAAGTTCTTGAGGAAGGTGAGCTGGAGGGACACAGAGGGACAAGGGATGGCTACCTTTGATGGAAGCAGAGGAGAGGAGAGGCTGGCTGATGGCGGGACAGGTGAGGGGAAACAGATGTTCCCAATCCTCTGCTCACTCTGCCGACGGGGATACAAGGCTGAGATACAAAGCTGAGAGATGACAGGGAATTGAGTGCTGGATATTTAAAGGGAGAAGGGAAGTTAGAAAACCTCAACTAAGAGAGGAGAAAGGCAAAGGTACAGGGGAATGTAGTAGGAGTCCAGGGAAGCAAGTGACTGTGTGAGGCCAACTGGAAGGGGATTGATTCCACCCCCTTGGTGACTTGCATCTCAATTGATTAACTCATCACAAACACTCAATGGCTGTCTGTAAAAGACAGGAGAAAGGGGAGGGCAAGAAGGGAAGGGGGAAGGAAAGCCACCTTGATCCAGCCTTTATGGTGTGCCCAGAGCCAGGCAAAGTTTTTATCACAGCATCCCTGTCATGTCAGAGCTGCACCTGGCTCCCATGGATAGGTGAAGAACAGACTTGGAGAGACGCTTGCCCCACCTGAGAGGCCCACCAGCCCACCAGCAATAAGCCCAGGTCTGGAGCCCAGGTTGGTTTAGAATCTGTGCCTTAACCTCTATACTGCTGGGGTTTTTTTAATGATTATTTTTGAGTGAGAGAGAAAGAGAGAAAGAGAATGAGCAGGGGAGGGACAGAGAGAGAGGGGGACAGAGGATCCGAAGCAGGCTCAGTGCTGACAGCAGAGAGCGCTATGTGGGGCTTGAACTCATGAACCATGAGATCATGACCTGAGCTGAAGTCAGACTCTTAACCGACTGATGCACCCAGGCACCCCTACTATTCTGCAGACTTTTTTGATGAGTATTTTTAATCAATATGAACTGCTCCACAAACTCAAAATGCACAATGGTTTTTAAACATCATTTGCTCTGGGGCACCTAGGTGGCTCAGTTGGGTAAGCATCCGACTCGATTTTGGCTGAGGTTATGATTTCAAGATTCATGAGTTCAAGCCCCTTGTTGGGCTCCACACTGACATTGTGGAGCCTGCTTGAGATTCTCTGCCCCCTTTCTGCCCCTTTTCTGCTCTCTCTCTCTCTCAAAATAAATAAACTTAAAAAAATTGATTGCTCTTGTATCCACTTTAGAGAGCCTCACATCTTCCCCTGGAAGTTCCCTCTCCCCTTCAGTTCTCAAAAAAATCCACCCTGGACTTGGTCACCGAGTTTCCTTGGTAAGAGGAAGGCAGGCTTCTGCCATTGCTGTATACTACCACATGACATCACCACCGAAGCCCAGTCCAGCATAATGGGACACCACTGACCTTGCCTCCCCTGGAGGGGCACCTCAACCCCCAGGTGAGGGGGGTCCCACTACCCTCAGAGCAAGTTTTCCAGGAGCACCACCCACCGTGCTCCTCACGATCATCCCCCTCTCTGCAGTCACTCTCTTAGAGCTACAGCTTCCAGGGCCCCAGGACCACATATTTAAATATGCAAAGTCATAAATCGAGCTGGTATGTGTAAAACTATAGTTTTTATGTGACTAAAATTTGGCAAAATATCACTGATGGCTGAATTTAATTACTGTGCATGTCCGGGTGTGCTGTTGATGGATTGGCATTGTTTGCATGAATAATAAAGTCATAATTCATAAACTTCTATTTATTCCATACATTTATCTAAGCAAAATCACTAATTGTATTGATATAGTAAGATTCTCACAGATTTTACATTCAAATGATAGGATGTCAAATGAGACAACCTTTCCTGAGTCAAAACAGTTCTTTGTTTTTATCCTCAAGTCCTCAGGCAAAGACTCACTCTCTATGCCAGTGAAAGGAATTTCCACCACCCCCTTTTCCTGATGGTGCAGCCACTAACCAAGGACTTCAGTGAAGGCTTCCTGCCTTCTGAGTGCCACAGCCTTACCTGGGCCCAGCTCTCTGCCCCAGGACCTTCCTCCCCTCACCCAGCCTTAGAGCATCAGCTCCTGAGCTTTCTGGTCCCTGAGGATTTCCTTCTTTCCCTGCCTGCTTAGCACCTTACTTACTTGGTTTGGTCCTGGCTATTCAGCACTGCAAGTGTGATGGGCACACTGGTGGTTTTCAAGCATCCCTCTGGCCCACACTGGTCTATGGTGAACAATCTTGCCCCAAAGTCCTGCTTCTGGGGAGTAGGTTCTGGAAGAGTGGGGCAGATGG
Source organism: Panthera pardus (assembly GCF_024362965.1). Lineage (NCBI taxonomy): Eukaryota > Metazoa > Chordata > Mammalia > Carnivora > Felidae > Panthera > Panthera pardus. Next base: position 14,186,993 of record NW_026526810.1, on the reverse strand, counting down.
TTTTAGGAAAGAAGCCCATGTGTCAATCCCTGGAGAATCTTTCCCGGGCCATTTCCCTGAGGGAAAAGAGAACAGACAGGGTATCTCCTTGGGTCTGCAAAAGCCCTAGGCTACCCTCACCCCCAATATAACCTCAGGGTGGAGTCTCATTTCTTCACTGGCACCCTTCCTCTGAGTTCATCTTACTGAGTCCTCCTCAGCTTCTGGGGTCACAGTGTAGAGTTAGCTTCCAATGACAGTGTCCTCCTGCTCTGGTCTTGGTCAGCAACTCCCACCCTTTGACATCCAAGCCTCCTCCCAATGACAAGCCAATGAAGATGGCTCCATTGGGCTGTGCCAGGCCTGGCTGGGGCTGTGCCCAATGCATCATCCCACCAAGAAGAGAAGGAAGGGAAACAGAGGTCAGAAGCTGTCTGCAGCCACTGCTCCAGTCTCTTGGGCTTAATGTCAATGTCCTCTGAGAATTTTTCATAATCCTATCTCATGACCTCATTCCCTAAACTCCTAGGCCAAATGCCTCTCAGAGTACATTTCAGAGAGGATCCATGTGTTTAGGTACTTTCTATGTTTCAAGAAATGTGTCCATTTCCTTTAAGTTATCTAATTAGTTGGCATGCAATTGTTCATGGTATTCTCCTATAATCTTTTTTTATCTCTGTAAAGCTGATAGTAATGTCCCCACTTTTAGTTGTGATTTTAGATATTTGTGTCTTCTCTCTTTATTCTTTGTCACTCTGACAAATAGTTTGCTAGTTTTGTTGATCTTTCCAAAGAACCAACTTTTAGTTTCATTGATTTTTCTCAATTTTTTTCTTATTATCTATTTTGTTTATTTCTGCTCTAATATTTATTATTTTCTTCCTTCCACTAAGTATGGGTTTAGTTTGCTTTTCTCTTTCTAGTTCCTCAATGTGTAAAGTTAGGTGTTTAATTTACAGCTATAAATTTTCCTCTCAGAACTGCTTTTGCTGCACCCCACAGGTTTGGTATATTGTATTTTCCTTTTCAAATATCTATAAATATTTTCTTATTTCCTTTGTTATCTTTCCTTTGACCCATCAGTTGTTTAACAGTATATTATTTAAATTCCACATATTTGTGAATTTTCCAAGTTTTACTCCTGTTACCGCTTTCTAAATTCATTCCACTCTTGGTCAGAGAAGAATCTTTGTATGATACTTATCTTAAAAAAATCTATTGAGATTGTGATCTAACATATGGTCTTTCCTAGAGAATATCCCTTGTACACTTGAGAGAATGTGTATTCTGTTATTGTTGAATGAAGTGTCCTGTATGTGTTAGGTCATAGTGAGTTTGTTGTGTTATTCAAGGCCTCTATTCCTTACTTACCTTCTGTATGATTGTTCTGTTATTGAAGGTAGGGTATTAACATCTCTGACTTATTGTAGAACTGTTTATTTTTCCCTTCAATTCTTCCAATGTTTGCTTCATTTATTTGGTGGCTCTAACAGTTGATCCATATATGTTTATAATTATTATATCCTCTTACTGAATTGACTTTTACTATTGTATAATGTCCTTTGTTTCTTTTTTTTAAAGTTGTATTTATGTATTTATTTTGAAAGGGGAAGGAGAGGGAGGGAGGGAGGGAGAGAGAGAGAGAGAGAGAATCCCAAGAAAGCTCCATTCCGTCAAAATGGAACCTTATATGATGCTTGATCTCACAAACTATGAGATCATAACTTGTACTAAAACCAAGAGTCAGACACTTAACCAACTGAGCCACCCAGGTGCCCCTGTTTCTTATAATTAAAAAAAAATATTTTTTAACTTGGGGCACCTGGGTGGCTCAGTAAGTTAAGGATCTGACCCTTTATTTTAGCTCAAGTGATGATCTCATGGTTAGTGAGTTCAAGCCCCACATCAGGCTCTGCACTAATAGTGCAGAGACTGCTTGGGATTCTCTCTCTCTCTCTCTCTCTCTCTCTCTCTCTCTCTCTTTCTCTGCCCCTCCCCTGCTTGTGCTCTCTCAAAGTTAATAAATATTTAAAAATTTTTAAAAATTGTGTATTTTTTATTATTATTATTATTTTTTTTTTATTTATTTTTGGGACAGAGAGAGACAAAGCATGAACGGGGGAGGGGCAGAGAGAGAGGGAGACACAGAATCGGAAACAGGCTCCAGGCTCCGAGCCATCAGCCCAGAGCCTGACGCGGGGCTCGAACTCACGGACCGCGAGATCGTGACCTGGCTGAAGTCGGACACTTAACCGACTGTGCCACCCAGGCGCCCCTATTTTTTAATAATAATAATTTTTTTGAGAGAGAAAGAGACAGAATGCAAGTGAGTTGGGGAAGAGAGGGAGGGAGACACAGAAGCAGAAGCAGGCTCCAGGCTCTGAGCTGTCAGCACAGATCCCGACGCGGGGCTTGGACTCACAAGCTGTGAGATCATGACCTGGGCCAAAGTCAGACACTCAACCGACTGAGCCACCCAGGTGCCCTTAAAAAAATTGTTTAAATTTTTTAAATTTAATCTCTATTTTTTTGGATAGTAGCATAGCAACCCTAGCTCTCTTTTTGTTACTATTTGCATGGGATATCTTTTTCCATTTTTTCATTTCCAACCTGTTTGTGCCTTTGGATATAAAGTCAGTCTCTTGTAGACAGTGTATAGTTGGATGATGTTTTTGTTTTAAATCTATTCTGCCTATTCATTGGATATTTTATCCATTTACATTTAAAGTGATTACTGACAAGACTTACTTCTGCTATTTTGCTATTTGTTTTTTAGATGTCTTATAGCTTTTGTTGCCCTCATTCCCTCCAATATTGACTTCCTTTTTTGTTTAGTTGATTTTTTGTAGTGAAATTTTTTTATTCCTTTCTCCCTTCCTTTTGTGTGCATGCCATAGATATTTTCTTTGTAGTTACCAAAGGAATGACATTTAACATGCTATAGTTATAACAACCTAATTTAAATATATACCAACTTAACTTCAATAGCATATAAAAACTTTACTTCTCTACTCTTTTGTCACCTCCTTGTGTTATTGATATCACAAATTACATATCTATACATTGTGTATCAAGAATAATTAATAATTATTTTTATGCATTTTGCTTTAAAGCATATAAAAATAGTGAGTATAAATCAAAAATTATAATAATACTATGTTTCATAACTGCCTATATATTTACTTCTATCAAAATCTTATTTTTTCATAAGGCTTCAACTGATTTACTGATTAAGTTCACTTTACTCTCTTTAACTCCCTTTAATATTCTTGAAGGTCTACTGGTAACAAATTCTGTCAGTTTCTGTTTACCTGGGAATGTCTTAATTTCTCCCTCATTTCTTTTTTTTTATTTTTTTAACATTTATTCCTTTTTTGAGAAACAGAGAGAGACAGAGCATGAGTGGGAGAAGGCAGAGAGAGAGACACAGAATCTGAAGCAGGATTCAGGCTCTGAGCTGTCAGCACAGAGCCCGATGCAGGGCTCAAACCACAAACCATGAGATCATGATCTGAGCCAAAGTCATCCACTTAACCGACTGAGCCACCAAAGCACCCTGATTTCTCCCTCATTTCTGAAGGGAAGTTTTGGTGGGTTTAGAATTCTCAGTTGACATATTTTTTTTTCTTTTTAAGCACTTGAATGTATCAACTATTGCCTTCTGATCTCCCAGGTTTCTGGTGAGAAACTGGCTGATTATCTTACTGAGCATCACTTGTATGTGTCAAGACATTTCTTGCTTATTTCAGGATTCTCTCTTTGTCTTTGTCTTTTGAAAGTTTGATTGTAATGTGTCTTGGGGTGTGGGTTTCCTTGAGTTTATCCTCTTGGAGTTTGCTGAGTTTCTTGAATTTATAGATTCATATCTTTCATCAAATTTGGGAAGTTTTCAGCCATTATTTTCTCAAATATTCTCTCTCTCTCTCTCCTTCTGGGACTCCAACAATGTGTTCATTGGTCCTCTTGAAGATATCCAATAGGTGCTTTATGTTTTATTAATTTTTATTCATTCTTTCTTCTTTCTCTTCCCCAGACCTGATCATTTCAGTTGTCCCATCTTCTTGTTTGCTGATACTTTCTTCTGCCTGCTTAAAAACTGATTTTGTACCCCCCTAGTGAATTTTCATTTCAGTTATTGTATTTTTCAGCTCTTGGAATTTCTTTTTGTTTCTTTTTTTATAATTTCTATCTCTTGGTTGATATTCTCATTTTGTTCATACTTTTTTTCCCTGTCTTTGTGCCTTTCTTCTTTTAGTTCTTTGAGCAATTTTAAGATAGTTGCTTTAAAGTCTTTGTGTAATAAACTCCACCATCTGGGCTTATTCAGGGGCAATCTTTGTCAATTTGTTTTGTTATTTTGGATTCACCATACTTTCTTGCTTCTTCATATGCCTTTTTTTTTTTAATTAATATTATTTTTTCTGCTCAGTGGGCCCCTGAGTGGCTCAGTTGGTTACACATCTGACCCTTTATTTGGGCTCAGGTCATGATCTCACAGTTCTTGGGACTGAACCCCGCCTTGGGCTCTGCACTGACAGCATGGAGTCGGCTTGAGATTCTCTTCTCTCTCTCTCTCTCAAAATAAATAAATAAACTTTAAAAAGATATTATTTTTCTTCTCAAAACTAGATATTTGAATCTTATAATATGATAAATTCTAGAAATCAGATTCTCTCCCTTCTCCAGGGCTTTCTGTTTGTGTGTCTGCACTTTATGTTGTAGGGTATCTCTTTGCTGGGTATCAACCTTAGATGAAAGCTTAAGATTTTCTCAGGTCTTTTCTGAGCCTGTGCCTTTTCTTGAGCATGCAAAGTGACTTTCTAACCCCCACTCCCCATATAGTGATTGCTTTTAAATGTTTTGAGCCTTAAATGTCTGGATCTTCAATGGGAGAAAAAGAGGAAAAAAATCAAGTTCTTTTCCTTTAAATCCCCTGAAACCCACATCTGGTGGGTATTGAAACAATCATGGTCAGCCTCTGTGCCCACACTTCAGCAATCAAATGCATTAGCAATCAGAACACACAAGTCTAATATATGGAGGACAAAATCCTTATTGTCCACCTTGGCTCTAGCAGGCCACACTAGGAATGCAGGCTGGGGTGAGGAATGGGTAACTGATATGCATACTAAATGCTGCAATTGACCCAAGTTGACCACAATTTACCAGCCAAGATTCCCCCTGGAAGCTATACATTTTCAAATAGTCTCCAGAGTTCCAGAAAAGTTATTTCATAAGGCTGCTGCTAGTATAATTATTGGGTAGGTGAATAAATGGGTTATTGGTATCTGTTACTCCAGCATCTTCCCTTAATCTTTTTAATTCTTTTTTGTAACTTTTATATCTTTGCTGACATATTTTACTTTCTCATTTGTTTCAAGAAATTTGTAATTAATTATTGAGTCATTTTTATGATGGCTGTTTTAAAATCTTTGTCAAATAAATCCAATATCTGATGTATCTCAGTATGGATATCAGTTGATTGGTTATTCTTATGTTAGATGCAATTTTTCTGGCTTTTAACATGATAGATATTTTCTATATTCTGGTATTTTCGACATTTTGGCTATTATGTTAGGAAGTCCTGGGTCTTACTTCCAATTTTCATTTTAGTAGGCAGTCACCCTGTTTGGCAATGTAAGTGTGACCTACTTTTGTGGGCTGTGGTTCCCATGACAATCTAATTTTCAGAGGCTTTGTCATGCTTTTCTAGTCTTCTTGGTTTATCTCATATGACTGGGGCTCTTACTGGTTCCCACTGGTGCTACTGGAGAAGGCAGAAGGAATTTCCTCAGACCAGACCATCTGGTGCCTCTAGATGTGGGAAGGGAGTCTCCAGTGGTACGGCAAAGAGTGTTACCTGGTTACCTGGTTTAGACATTTGTGGTGACAGGACAGCACTTTCCTTATGGCTGGATTCCCCTTCAATAATGCTGCCTACTGCCCAATACATATACACATCTCAGTTTGGGGAGACTCAGAGGCTTCCCTAGCTGAGTACTTGTTATGGTAACATCCTCTTTGATAATCCTCTAGGTTGCATGATCTCTAGGTGTGGGAGGAGAGTCTTAGATCTAGTTAGAAAAAAGAGTGTTTCTCCTGACTGCTTACTATCAGCCAAGCTTCTGATCAGCTCCCTTCCAGTTTTGCTAGACTTGGCTTGTATTGGCTACTGGAACTCCTGTTCAGACCAGGAAGGAAGGAACCTACCTGGGCCACTTTCTGCTGTTGTTAGATTGGTGGTCAGAAAACACTGGGCTTATGTCATCATTTTTTGTTGAGAGAAGGGGTCATAAGATGCTTCACCCCTATGTTATTTGTCCAATCCTGGAGCCTCTGACCAGTTTGCTTTCATCTCACAGCCATTCAGAATTCTTCTTTTGTTTTTGTTTGTTTGTTTGTTTGTTTGTTTTTAGTGTTACTTCCAGGGTTTATGATTGTACTTGGTAGGGAGAAGAAAAGAGACACAAGTATAAACCATCTTGTCTAGACAGGAAGTCTGGGTCTGATTATTGTTTTAAGCCACTAAGTTTTGAGGCAATTTGTTGCATAGCCGAGTAACTGGAATGCTCTTTAAGAAAAAAAGTTCAAAATATCTCACTTAAGTAGATTTAGTAAGCAAAACCATGTGAGCATGTGGTTAGCGCCCTTCCCAGGGCCTTGGGAGGGTCATGGGCAGGTGAAGGCCCATGAAGCAGAAGATCCGTCTGCTTCCTGTGGGCCACTACTGTGTTCCTCATCTTTGAATAGCAGCATTAGCCCTTCTTCCCAGGGCCCTTGTGAGGCCTTGCAGGTAATGTATCGGAAGCACTTGTATATGGATCATTCTTGGCAACTTACTGCCCTCTCTTTTGCTCCAAGCAGTTTTTTTAGGTTACATTTGTAATTAGGTATTTTATCCATGAAGTACCTTTTACAACTTTCACGTAATTCTCCATTTTTGTTAAGTCTCATTTTAAGTTGAGATCATTATCTCTAAGTAAGAAAGATCAGGGCCTCATTACAGTCAATGTTATGTGCTTCTAGTACACTTTATGTCCCTATTGGGGTAAGCTCTTTTGTGAAGAAGTTTTCCTCATATTTGTTCAAGCAAATCTCAGAGGGGGATTACTGGCTAGAATTACATTTAATAGCATGCATATAAAATAAAACTGCAACATAATAGTGATATGGAAAGTTGGGGGTACTTTTTTGAGGTAAGCAGAATCCTAGAGGTACGTGGTCCAGGATGGAAATAGTGGCTCTGTGACACCCTCAGGAACCCACTGGCTCCCACTGACTCTTTGCTCCCACCATGTTCAGTGAGTGGCTTTCATCCTCACACTTGAAAATTAACTTTCCTACCTGTAGGTATCAGTTTGAGTGCGTGCTCTAGTCAGACAAAAAGGGAGAAGAAGAGGAAGAATAGAATCTTATCAGAAAGGCAAGAGTCCCTGCCTTCCCCCATCCCCACCAGACTTCTCTTTACTTTATATCTCATTAGCCAGAAAGGATTCTCCCACATAACCCAGCATGGGAAGTGGGCACATGCTGTTTCAAACATTAACTCCATTCTGTGATAACAATAAAAGATGGAACAATGCTGGAGAGGTAATTAGCAGTGCTTGTGTAGCTGGCATTGACAGTCTCCCTTAAGGCCTATTGATTCGGCCAGTCCTGAATCCTCCAGGCCAAAGAGTCATGTATCTCCTTGCCACTCAAATCTGGTCCAAGGACCAGCAGCACTGACATCCCCAGGAGTTTATTAGAAACTGAATGTGGGGCTGCCTGGCTGGCTCAGTCAGAAAGTATGTGACTCTTGATCTCAGGGTCTTGAATTTGAGCCCAACATTGGGTGTAGAGAGTACTAAAAATACATAAACTTAAAAAAAATGAAAAGAGGCTGAATATGAAGATCCCCAGGAGACTCATATGCACAGTACTGATTGGCATGCACTGGTCCACCTTACTTTTTCTCTTGCAAAGGATATTATGGTGACATTGGGGGCAGGGGGGTCCCTGAAATCACAGATCAGAAGCCTCCTGCTCTGGCTGCCCTGACCTCCTGGAGTCCACACTGGTTCTACTGATCCCTATCTGAATCCTCCTTGTTGAAGCAATAGAATATAGATGTAATGGTGTAGGCAGTAGGTGTAGACAGTAAGGTGTAGAAGGAAGAGCCAGCTGGTAGGTGTAGATGGCATAATACAGGAAGTAGGTACAGGTGTAGGATATAGATGGTGGGATACAGGCAGTCAGTGTAGATAGTAGGGAATAGATGTTAAGGTACAGGCAGTAGGTATAGATAATAGGGTATGTGTGATGGGACACAGGCAGTCAGTGTAGACAGTAGAGTGTTGATGGTAGAGTGCAGGCAGTGGATATAAATAGTAGGTGTAGATAGTGAGTGCAGGCAGTAGGTGTAAACAGTGGGGTGTCATTGTAGGTGTCACTGTGGGAGCCAATAAGAATGGAATGAATGCTGAGAACAAGATAAGGTGCCAAAACTGGGCTGTATGTTTCACTGCCATTTTATTTATTTATTTATTTATTTATTTATTTTAAAGTTTACTTATTTATTTTGAGAGAGAGTGAGAGCAAGAGAAGAGGAGGAACAGAGAAAGAGGGAGAGAGAGAATTCCAAGCAGGCTCTGCACTGCCAGCACAAAGCCCAAGGGAGGCTCAATCTCATGAATTATGAGTCCATGACCTGAGCCAAAACCAAGTGTCATTTGCTTAACCAACTGAGCCACCCAGGCACCCCTGCCATTACATTTTAAATTCATAATTATCAATATGATTATTAACAAATTGAGTCTACATACTCTTATATTTGCCTTCATTCCCTTTTATGTAACCAGCTGGAATGCTATGTAATTGGATAGCTGGTTAATTATCTGTGCTAAGATCACAACCAAATACTGCTTCCTGGAATTGTACAGGGACCTTCTTTTTGTTCTCAATGTTATCTGGTCAAATCTGTGGGTCTAACTGATGAACATAAAGATTTCAGACCCACATCTCCCTCTTCCTTTTCCTCAAAGTCACCCCCGATAGCACCCAGGTGCCCTGAAGTTGGGACCCAGCTTGGGAACAGAAACCCACCAACATTTCTGCTAGCTGTGATTCAGGGACCCACTGAAGAGCCTAGGTTGATTGTGAACAAGACCAGCCCAGAGCATCAGATTTGACTCTACTGCCAAGACCTACAGCTGTGTCCCTGGACTTCAAGCCTCTCCACATGGGGGATATTACCTCACTGGCTACCTCGAGCCAGGAGGCATCAGTGGGGCAAGGGAGGCGGGGTTCTCAGGACCAGTCTATGATGGATGCCCCCAGTTCAAGGCTCACTTGCTGCTGCTGTGGAGGGGAGATTATGGTTCCTCTTGGGTCATTTGCTCAGGAAACAACTACTTTGAGCACTCCCTGCAATAGATACCCAAGAAGCAGCCCTGCCCCTGTCACACTTGGAGTTGGGTTTCTGTTCACTCCTTTCTGGGTTTCTATGGTTTCAAAAACATGATGCTACTTCTAAATTTCCAAGTTTTGGAGGTTTGGAATATTCATGCAGGAGTTCTTCACTGCATTCGAAGAAGAGTTTGTTGGTATGGTTTCTTCTGTAAAATGCCCATTTCAAGAAACTTCCAGGATTTTATTTTCTCAGCTGATGAAGAACAATGGGCAACGTGTCAACAATCAGATTTCACTTCAATTCTGCCGTGTCTTTAAATTGAGCTTTAGGGGCACCTAGGTGGCTCAGTGGGTTAAGTGTCTGTTGGTTTCGGCTCAAGTCATGATCTCGTGGTTTTGTGAGTTCAAGCCCTAAGTGCGGCTCTGCACTGACAGCACAGAGCCTGCTTGGGATTCTCTGTCTCCCCCTCTCTCTCTGCCCCTCCCCCACTTGTGCTGTTTCTGTTTCTCTCAAAATAAATAAATAAACTTAAAAAAATTAATAAATAAAATAAAACAAAATGAGCCTTCTCACTTCTTAACTGACAGAACATAATTACTAGGATCTGTCAAACTTAAAAGGAGGGTGTTTTCATGGATTTAGCATAGAAAAAATGTGTTTTTAACCATGTAAATCTCCCTCTTGCCAGGCAACAGAGAAGCCCTTCAGGGACATAGACCACCTCTCAGATTCTTGGGTCCATTTCCCAGCACTAAGTGGGTAGGCATACAGCAGGTGCTCACTGAATGCTCACTGATGGGTGGAGATGAACAGAGAGGTTGCTTGCTATTTGCCAAAACAAATTCAGTCAGAAGTACATCCACTGTGGCAAATTCATCTTGCACTGGGAGCCATGCCCACAAAGGTGGGTTTTCTCTGGGATAAATGAAGTTCTAACTTGGGCCCCTCTGTGGTATGGCCCCTACCAAGGCCCTGCACCTAATTATGCCTTTGTAAGTTTATAGCAGTTTCTTTCTTTCAAGAGGGTTCACCCAATGTACAAGACTTGGGCCCCTCTAAACCTGGATCCATCCTTATAGACGCACCTAGAAACACAGGGAAGGGAGGCTGAGTGGTTATCCTGCTAGCGTCCAATCCATTGCAGACCTGGGTTTCATTGAAAGTGTCCTTGGGACTGCACTGGCCCTGGCACTCTCAGAATGGGCAGGAAGGAGGGCACACTGACAGGTAGAGGACTATGACAAATGTGCCTTGCAGAATTCCCAGCTGTGGGCGAGAAAGTAAGAAAAGAGAGTGAGGGGGGTGGCTTGAAATGACTCCACTGCAGCAAACCAAATACCAAAGCCCCTGTCCAGGGCTTTCCCACGGCACCACACATCCACCTGAGTGGCAGTCAAAGGGTCCTGGCAGAGGGCCTAGAAGGGACATCTCAGTGGCAGCTGGTCTTATTTTATCGTTGCCTATGAGAATAAGGAGGGGTTTGTCCACAATCCTTTCTGTGCTCCATGGCAACAGATGATAAAGTAAAACAGCAGCCTTGTGGGTTATTATGAGCAGGAAAATATTATACGTTATGATATGATATGATTTGGTATATGATATGATATATATGATATGATGTGATGTGATGCATGATACAACATATGGTATGATGTGATATGATACATGATATGATGTGATGTAATATGATATGTGGTATGATATATATGATGTGATATGACGCAATATGATATGCTATTCTTGAACCAAATATGTTTAGGACAATGGCAATGTCAGTCCCACGTGGCTCTTTCCTTTGGGATTACCTCTGGTGCTAATCAACCCACAAACAGACCTGAATCCAGGGTGAAAGGGGGGCTTGCCTACACTCCCTACTGTGTACCTGGGTCTTCTGTTAGATCGTGTGATGGGTTGAATGGTGTCCCCTCCAAAATTCCTATATGGAAGTCCTAACCTCCAGTTTCTCAAAATGTAACCTTATTTGGTGATAGAGCTTACAGAAGTAATCAAGTTAAAATGAGGTCACTGGAGTGGGCCCCAATCCAGTATGACCAGTGTCCTTACAAGAAGGGGAAATTTGTTTTGTTTTGTTTTGTTTTTTTTTTTTAAATTTTTTTTTTCAACGTTTTTTATTTATTTTTGGGACAGAGAGAGACAGAGCATGAACGGGGGAGGGGCAGAGAGAGAGGGAGACACAGAATCGGAAACAGGCTCCAGGCTCCGAGCCTTCAGCCCAGAGCCTGACGCGGGGCTCGAACTCACGGACCGCGAGATCGTGACCTGGCTGAAGTCGGACGCTTAACCGACTGCGCCACCCAGGCGCCCCGAAGGGGAAATTTGAACACACACACACACACACACACACACATACACAGAAAGAGAGAGAGAGAGAATGCTGTGTGAACATGAGGCACAGACTGGGGTAATGCTCCTACAAGTTAAGGAATAACAAAGATGTCCAGCAAGCCACAGAAGCTAGGAGAGGCCCAGAACAGATTCTCCCTCCCAGTCCCCAGGAGAAATTAATCCAGCTGGCACCTTGGTCTCGGACTTCAGCCTCCAGAACTGTTGCAACAACATATTTGTTGTTTAAGCTGCCGAGATTGTGGTGCTTTGTTATGGTTGCCCAGGAAACTGCACAAGATGGGAACAAGGTATACCAGGTCTCGGCCCTGTTGTCTCCGGTGAGGAGAACATGGGGTCTAGTGGCTCTGCTGGCCCTGCCGCCCACCCTACTGAATCCACAAGCAGTTATGAGTCACATAAATACCTTCCATCCCATCCACACCTGCATGGGGCTAGGAGCAGCCTCTAGGATGCACTAATTTCTCCTGACATCTGTTGAATGCTTCTTCCTCTCCAAGCCCCTGGGTTGCAAGTTGCAGGTGCAAGGTCCATCTCCTCTTGGGGGCAGGGAGAGAGGTTAATGCCTGGATCGGTGGATGCCAGGCATGGCCTAGGGAGTGCATATTACGTGTGGGACAGCGAATGAGGACCACGCAGACAACAACTTGGAGCCAGAGCACATGCTGCTGAGCCAGGGCAGCCTTTGAGCCAATGGAGCCTCGGCCCCCACCCCCACTATGGGTGACTACACCACACAGGCAGGCCCAGACTTTGTGCCTGGTGTGTTCGGGCACAGGCCTGCGGGCATGGGGTAATAAAACATCCCTGATTACACTTGGCCGGCTGGAAACAGACTGGGGGCAGGGCCTGCCCTGTGTTTTGAACACCCACTTTCATTTTGTTGCTCTCCTTTGCAAAAGAAGGACCATCAACACCAAACTACACATTCTCTGCTTTCAAAGCTACACGGAGTGGCATTGTTCCTATTCATTTTCCACGTGTGTGCATCCAAGAGGCCAGCATTTCCATTTTCCTCCTCACATTTTAAAAGCTCAACTACAACATGGAATTGCATGTGTACCATTTTGCCCACAAAGGAGGTGGTCTTCCCAAAGCTGGGGTGACCAGCAGGCAGGCCTCCTCACCTGCCACTGTGCTAGCCAGCCAGCCTTCACTTGTGACTTCACAGCCACTAACTCATTCACCTGCTCACTCTTAAGCCAACACTGGTTCTGAGATCCCCTTGACCAGACTACAGCCCCCCGGAGCTGACTACATGGGGCCAGTGCACATCCCTCTAAGAACATGGGGGACAGAGTGGCATGTGGGGAGCATGACAAACCTGGGGTGGGGGGATTGCAGGACACTGTGGAGACAAGGAAACACACACAGGTGGCTAAGGAGTGAGGAAGGATCTCCTTCAGGGTGTTATGGATTGAACTGCGTCCCCTTAAAATTCATATGTTGAAGCCCTAACATCCAGTGTCTCAGAATTCGACTGTATTTGGAGACAAGGCCTTTAAAGAAGGGATTGAGTTAAGATGAGACCCATAAGGTGGGCCCTGATCCAATCTGACAAGTGTCCTTGTAAGAAGAGGAGATTCAAACACACAAAAGACACAGCGGGGGCACACGCACAGGACAACCATGTGAGGACACAGCAACGAGAAGGCAACTGTTCACAAGCCAGGGAAAGAGGCCTCAGGAGAAGCCAGCCCCGCCGACCCTCTGATCTGGGATGTCTGGCCTCCTGGACTATGAGAACCACATTTCTGTTGTTTAAGCCCCTCGGTCTGTGATATCTGTTATGGTAGCCCAAGCTGATGGACACCGGGGGTGATTCTGCAAGGGTCTTGTGCTTCCAGGGAAGGCATGTTTGGGGGCATGTTCTGGTGGAAGGAAAAGGTGTGGGAGTGAAGCTAACCCCCACCTCCATGTCCACATGGACAGATATAACACCCACCCCCTCTTGATGCCGAATGAACCAATGTTCCCTAAGAGCTGACCACCTCTCCTCACTCTGGACTTGGTAACCAGCCTCTGTGCCCCCAGGAACCAGCAATGCCATCTGAAGCCCCCTCTTGGTCACCCCCTGCTCATGCCACCCTGGACACTCTCTGGAGGTCTCTGGGAAAAAAGACTATTTAAATATTTGCAGGTGTTTGGCATGGTTACAGTTACTTAGTGGATGTCTCCATCTAAACACGACCCGCCAGCACTGCACATCGAAACCCATCTTGCCCTTACCCTTTGCTTTGAGGGAGCCATGCCTCTCTGGGGAAATTCCATACACTCTTAGGAATGAGACTCGGTCACATGGGGGCTCTGTCGGTGCACCAGGAGCTTGGGCATCCTCAGACAGCACCCCGAAGGGTGGGTTGATGGAAGCCCCCCAAAACATCCCGCTTGGGTCTGGGGTGAGATGGCTAGATCAGGACGCTAGCCCCACAAAATATGCACGTGGCATGCTGTCGACCAAAGCCCGAGAAGGTGGTCCCAGTCTCTGGGCCGTCCCTGGGCTGGCCCTGGGGCTGGGGCCCAGGAGGGACAGTGACCCAGGGCAAGAGATACCAGACATTACCCAGAGCTACCAGACTCTGGAGGAAGCTTGAGGACAGAAACTTCTTCAAGCTTTACTAAATACAACAGGGTACTTATGTGTTTAGAAAAGAATACTCCTTCACTGTCATGTAAACTAGTAAAATCTTTTGAAGAGCAATGTGGAAATATCTATCAAAATGCTAAATGACATGCTCTTTAATCCAGCAACTATAGTGCATATCCTGCAAAAATATCATCATGCATATAATCAAAGAATTCTATGCTTACATTGATTAACAGTAGAAAGATGTCAGAGATATATGATTAAGTGGGAAAAGCTGGTTTCATCTAGTAGTTCACGATCCTATTTGGGTGAATCCATGAATAAAAACCATGAAGATGCAGAAAACATTCCTTGAAGGATTCACAGAAAACTAGTCAATGCCTGATATATCTCTGGGAAGGGGTCCTTTCTATCTGAAATTCTTTCTTGCTGTTGGATTGTTTTTTATTTTTTTATTTTTATTTTTTTAACGTTTATTTTTGAGAGAGAGACAGAGACAGAGTCAGAGTGCAAGTGGGTGAGGGGCAAAGAGAGAGGGGGACACAGAATCCAAAGCAGGCTCCAGGCTCTGTGAGCACAGAGCCTGACGCGGGGCTTGAACTCACAAACCTCGAGATCATGACCTGAGCTGAAGTTGGATGCTTAACTGACTGAGCCACCCAGGCACCTCTGTTTGTTTGTGGGTTTTTTTTAATGTTTATTTATTTTTGAGAGAGAGAAAGAGAGCACAAGCTGGGAAGGGACAGAGAGAGAGGGAGAGAGAGAGAATCCCAAGCAGGCTCGGGGCTATTAGCACAGAACCCAACATGGGGTTCAATCTCACAAATCACGAGATCATGACCTGAGCCCAAATCAAGAGTCAGACGCTTGGCCAACCCTGTTGGATTGTTTACTGTGTTCATGAGTCACTTTTATTTTTTAAAAAACTCCACGTTTATTGGAAAAATTCAGAAACAGAAAGATACAAAAGAAAAAGTGCCACCAGCAACTCCACCACCCAGAGATTACCACTGTCATTTTGGAATTTATCAATTAATTAATTGACAAATTAATTAATATATGTCAATTAACTAATTAACCAGTTTTTAAAAGTTAGAAACCTGAACCTTGACCCCTCCCCAGGCCAATAACTCATGTGCAGCCACAGCAGAGTGCTCTTATTCATGACCTCGATCGATCAGCCTGCCCTTCCATTACTGAGGTACAGGGGCCTTGTCGATTTTTAATAGACCTGCTGTCAGGCCTCAGCTTGGCTCTGTACCACCTACCCCACAGGCCCAGGAGTGGACAGGGGGGTCGTTCTGCTCAAGCTTTGCCTCTGCTGCTCCCACAGTACACTCCCACCCACCAGGTCCCTCTCCTTTCTCATCTCATCTTATTCATAAAAGTCAGCACTTCCCACAGTATATTGTCTGTCATTGGCTCCAGGGACACAGTTACATTCACTTTGCCTTTCTCCATTCCTTTCCCCTCGTGTACCCACCAACACACCCTGTTCTTCACAAATACCACACTCAACAAACAACTGTCGAAAACATTAGGATAAAGTGGCTGTGTCTTTCTGTAGATAACTGTCCAAATTTGTCACAGCAGAAACAGCCACCTGCCAGCTTCAAAGCCTTGATTGTAGCAGTGATACTTAGGCCTTAAGCTATGGAGTTGTCCACAGTTTACAAGAGACTTCCACACATATTTTTAGGACCTTTTACCCAAACTGGGGGCTACATAGGCTTTTCCAGCTGTGGGAAATACACATGCCCAGAGTCCCCCAGCTATCACATGGCAGGGCCTGCACGGGGCCCAGGTCAGCTGGCACAGAGCAGGCAGGCTTCTAGAGTAGGGGCACCTGTCTCTTGTCCTGTGACAGGGGCAGGTGGGAGGCCAGATGGGCCAGTGGGATGACTATAGTCCCTCCTGCCCCCTCAGGCCACTCTCCTGATACAGGTGATGATCCCCAGCTTCCATTTAGGGGCTCAGCTCTGACCTGGTCAGACACGCTTGCCTTTAATCCTGATTTAGGACGCTCCGAAATGCAGGACGCTTAAGCCTGGGGAATGGGGCAGAAGTAATAACATTTGCGCTTAGTGTGAAGTTAAGTCTTTCCACTCTTTGGGGTCTGGAGATCCTCAGTGAATGCAGGTTTCTAATGGCACATTTAATGGCATGATCCCTTGTGCTGTCTGTACTTGCGCTGTGTTCCCAGACCATGCACTTTCACATGCAGCCTGCTCTTGGCCCCAGGAAGAACCTTCCTGCCAAATTCTCCCAGCCTCAATCTTTCTCTGGGCGATTCTGCAATGACACCTTTTCCTCATCGGTCCCAAGCCAGCAAAGACTTTCTGCAACCTGAAAAACCAATGTGCATGCTTTTAAGGAGCAAACTAAAAACCTGTGGAAGGAAGGAGAAAGAAGGAGAAAGGCAGAGAAGCCTAGAAAACAATACAGGGAAAGACAGAGAGAGAGGGATTTAGGCACACACATCAGCTGGCAAAAATGAGGTCATTAGTGAAAATGAGGGGCTCATGCTCACACCAGACACCCAGGCATGATGAACAGGTGATATGTGGCAGACATTACCAATCAATTTCACAGTTCCTTACCCCAGTCCCTGGTTTGTTTCAGGTGTCTTTCCAACATAGAGAACAGGTGCTCATGACCATCTATTTGGCAGAGAACTCCATCAGAGCAGTGATTTTATTCCGCCTGGTAACCCTTTATGTCTACCTCCCTGCTGGCAGAAGGCAAGCCCCTTGAGGGCAGGGATCATGTCTTTAGGAATGAAATTGAGCTAGCCATTTCTAAAATTGGAAGACATCGATCCTGAAGGCTCGTTCTTTATGAACCAACTCCTCCTGCCCCCATTCCAACCCAGGTTTAGCAGCTCAACCCACAGATTCCTGGAGCTGAAAGGTGAGAACTGGGGCTGAGAGTGTGCAGGGGGGCAGGCAGAGGCAGCCCCTTACTGGCCTGCGAGGATTTGGATCAGTCCTAAGCCCTAAGGGGCTTTAAGCAGAAACAGTACATCACCAGATCTGCGATTTTTAAAAAATTACTCTTTTTTGCATAGGTGTAGATAGAAGTGGGGCCAGGAGTGTTCTGAGAGACCCCATAGGAGCTGTTAACCCAGTCGTTCCAGTGAGACTTCATGGAGTTTGGACCTGGTGTGGGGGTGGAGGTGAGTGGAAGGCCATGTGAGTCCAGGAGACCATAGATCCCAGGACTCTGGCTTTGTATCTTGCTGATGAGGTACCATCGCAGAGACTGGGAACCTGGAGGAAGAGAGAGACCTGAGAGCCATGGGAGAAATGCTGGGCTGAGGTGCATGTCCTGGAGCTATGCCGATGGGGAGTCATCCAGGAAGCTGGACACAGGTGCAGAGACCAGAGGAGTGGTCTGCGCCTGAGGGTGCCCTTTGGGGATTATCAGAAACGTAAGGAAGCTGAGGGCCAGGATGAGCCTTCCTAGGGTGGGAGTGAGACTGGAGGAGGGCTCAGCACAGCTCTGAGGAATGTAACGACTTGGTTGCAAGAGCCTAGACCACCAGGGCACTGAGGATTTGCTTAAAGACGAGGACGAAGTAGGACAGTGTGGTGACGCAGCATCCAATCCTTCAATGAGGACTGAAACCGCCATTATGTTTAGCAGCACGGAGGCCTAGATGCTCTCCCCCAGTCAGCTCCACCTTCGGCTTTTCCACCTCACTGCCCAGCTCTATTCTTCCAGTGGCCCTGGCCCAAAGCCTTGCACAGCCCTGACTTCTCTCTCCTTTCCCCACGTCCAGGCATTCAGCACATCCTGTTGGTTGTACCTTCATGGTCTCTTCGTGGTCGACACATCCACCTCTCTGCTGCTGCCCCCCTATTCCGAGTTGCTATGGTCCCTCTGGCTGGGCTCCTGCTTCTGCCCTGGCATCCCAGGCTAGTGCACCCCAAGGGCCACAGTGGTCCTTCAAAACTGCATATCAGATCATGGGCTGTATAAAATCTTAGATTCTCAGAATGGCTTCCAAGGCCTGCTCCCACCTCCCCCCCATCTCCTGCCTCATGTGTGACCTCCCTTCCAGCCACCTGTGCCATCCTGCTTTTCCTCAAACATTCAGGCACACTCCCACATCAAGGCCCATGACCTGGCCCATGCTTCTGCCTGGAGCCTCCTCTCAAATTCCTACGTGCTTATTCCTTCACCTCCTCCAGGTCTCTTCTCAAATCTCATCTTCTCAGAGACCTTTCCTATTCAAAAGTGTAGTCCTCCACCCCACCCCACCACCTCTCCCTGCTTTATTTTGCTCCCTGTCATTTGAGGTGTCTGCCTCCCCTACCTTAAGGACAGCTCCAGGAAGGAAAGGACTCTCCCCTGCTTATTCACTGCTGTGTCCCCAGCATCTGGTGTACACAACACATAGCCCACACAAGAGGCTCATAAAACAGCAGTTGAGTGATAGAAAGGGGGGCCTAAGAGGTGGAGGGTGGGAGCAGAGGGCTGGCCTAGCTGTGCAAGGAGCAAGGGATATGTCCCCAAGCTCCCCAAGCCATACCCCAAGAGGTGGAGGTGGTGCCTCCGGGGTCAACCGGCCTCGTGGGGGCAAGAAGCCAGAAGGCTGTGAGGACTCCAGTTGTGTGTCTTTTATTTTATCGATTGGGAGCCTGCGTGTCCTTAAAACAATTCCCACGTGACCTTAGGAATGCATCACTCTCCTCTCTGAGACGCCATCTTTGGATGCAAGGGGCCAGACCACCCAGGGGTGCAGGTTGCTGGTGACGCATGCCCAACGAAGGAGAGGGGTGGGTTGGTGACAACAATGACATGCTTAGGGCCAGGCTCAGTATAGACTTGTGGGAACGAGACCACAGCAGCACAGAGCAGCTCTTCAGGGAGCTCCCGTCCTGTGCCCACAACAGAGCAGGATGTGGAGACCTATGACCCTGCCTCCCTTAAGGAACCAAATCTTTCTGTAGTGGGGGAGAGGTAGACATTCCTGAAATAGAAATGACAGTGCTGTACACGCAGAACAATCAGAGAATGCCAGCACAGAATGGACAGGATGCACATGAAAAGCAAATTCACAGGGGAGAAAGCATACACCGATGGCCTGGAGGAAGGAGCCATGTGACCCAAGGGGCTGACACTTTGGTGCCAATTTTGCTCCCAGACTCAGGCAAGTGCCAAGTGGACACAGGGTCTCTGAGAGTCTAGATCCTGTTCTCCCGGGGGGCTCAGACTCCAGCTGTGAGGCTCTCTGCTCTCGAGAGGTATCTTTTTGGACATCCAAATCCTTCCCATTTGACCACCCTTTACAGCCGCCACTTTCTCAAAGGAGATTTACTTTCAATCGCCATTTGCTAAATCTGCCCCCTGTAAACCTGTGGGGGATGGAGGGATTAAGCCTGATTACAGATGTTATAGAAGGGCCTGTGAGTGCCCAGTGGTGCGAGTAGAGCAAGGAGAGGAGGCTGGAACCAGCAAGTGCTCCTCCTCGGCTGGCCCAGCCAACAGCCGGCCGTGCCCCAGACTCAGATCCCCTTGCCAGGGCCCGTGGGGCTGCTGCTGTGGGGGCTTTGCCTCTGCCCATTCAGGGACACAGGAAGCAGGCTCATGGGCTCCCTGAGGAAGATGAGCAGCTCCTTCAAGAGGGGCTCCCTCAAGAGCTCCACATCGGGGTCACAGAAGGTGAGTGAGTTTTGCCTGGCAACTTGCGGGCAGATGGACAGAGGGACACTGGTCTCCAGCTCTACCGACTGGAAGGCTGGACAGTGGGCTCCTATTCTCGGCAGACTGTGGCAGGGATGGGGTGTTAGTTGTTTGGAACTCCCGTATCAGGACTGCTTCTGGGGAGGTGACTTTCCTTTCCTGCTAATGTACTCAATGTCTGTCCCCTCCTGGCTGCTCCCTCCCATGGATGTAGCCAGAGGCACACATGAGGCCTGTGGGGGTGTGAGCCGTGCCCCAGCAGCTGTGCAGTTTCAAAATCACTTCCCCCACGATGATGCCACCCACTTAGCTCTCTGCATCTGGACTCTAAGCTCATCTCTTGTTCTTCATGTTTGTGGGAGCACTGGTGGCCTGTGGGGGACACTGAGTAGGGATCAGAAGCACCTCGGAAGACCTAGGGAGCACCAGGTGGTTCCCAGGACTCCGGGCAGACTTTGAGGAAGGTGTTGTGAGGCCTGACCCCACCCTAACCCCTTCTCCCCACTCCTGCTGATGGCCCCCTTCAAAGCCTTGCAAAGTATGTGCTGATTTGAACATGTGTTTTTTCCAGATGGGTGGAATGGTGGCTCTGAACACCCAGGACTGCCTTAGTTGACCCTCTGAGCACAGGTATCTTGGACAGGTCACAACCTCACCCCTCTGCCCTGACTGCCACTCAGAGGGCTGGGGAAGGCCAGCCAAGAGCCTAGCCTGGGCCACACTGGAGTCCTCTGGACAGCCCCTTGCTGAGCTCACAGGAGTCAGAGGAGACCTCTGCTTTTCCCGGGTCTGTCCACTGGGCACAGGCTGGAGGAGAAGCAGGAGGAGGCCCTGAGTGGGAAGAGAGGACGAATTTATCCATCAAGCACTCACTGAGCATCTGCTAAGTGCCAGGCAGTGCTCCAGGAGCTGGGGATGGAGGCAGGTGAATGCCCCCGGAAAGACCATTGACCTGGGCTAGAAACAGAGGGGACACCATGCGGCAACTGCTTGCCACCTGCCGGCACACAGCTCACCAGCCTGTGCGTGGCGGGGGTTGGGGTGGAGCTGTTGGGCCACATATTCTGCAAGTCTCCTGACATCCCAGAGCCTGAAAATGCAAATGGAAAAAATAAAAGTCTTTCTTTTTTAATAAAGAGTTAAAACTCACCTCTGTTTCAAGAGGAAAGACTCACCCTTTGGGGGCTCAGTAGGGTATCTATCTATTTGCTCATCTATGTGCACATGTGAGAGTCAGCATTGTTTTAAGAGAAAGGACACACTCCAGTCTTGTGTAAATTAACATTTGCAAATCCTCTGCAGCTCTTGGCAGGAACCAGAGACTCAAATGCAGCCTGGGGTCACAGGGCTCCACGTGACCCCTCCTCCCCAAACAAAGCCAGCCCACACAGTTCTTGCTGCTAAACTCTGAAAACGAACAGGCTTTTGTTTTCTTGAACTTAAAGTCTCCTATTGACCCGTGCCTGGTATCCTATCTTATATGTAGGGGTGGGGGAGCAGAGTTTGCAATTGGCAGGGTCTGGGAGCAGGGAATTCACCCAGAGAGGAAGGCAGAAGCACTTAAACTTTGGGCAAGACTGAAAAATAGCACCCCAGGGACACCTGGATGGCTCAGTCAGTTGAGCCTCCTCCTCTTGATTTCGGCTCAGGTTATGATTCCAGGGTCGTGGGATGGAGCCCTGAGTTGGTCTCTGCACTGAGCATGGAACCTGCTTAAGATTCTCTCTCTTTCTCCCTCTGCCTCACCTGGACCCATTCCCAGTCTTCCCCCCCCCCCCAAAGGAAAACAGCACCCTATTTATACACACACTCACAACTATTCCTTCAGGGCTGCTTGCTGTAAATGACTGAGTCTAAAAACAAGGATGATGCCTGACCCACTGACCATGCCAAATTCCTACAAAAGCTTCACATAGTTAAAAGTCTTAATGACATAGTTTGCCCTGAGGTCTATTTATAATAGCCCTCAAGCTAAGAAGTAAACTGCTAATGCAAGAAGGAAAGACAATAACCATGGCTTTTAAGGAAGTTATGCCTTAAGGAGGTGCTAGGAAGTGTCCACAAAATCACAGGGGCAGAAAGCAGACTGTTTTCATTCTGTTTTCTCACATACTTGACTCTCCTTTGACACCACTGACTTGGTGCCAGTTCCCTGTTTCCTAAACAAAAGCCACATCTCTCTGCCTAGTGCTTGCTGAAACACACCAGCTGCCCTCGTGGGGGAAAAAAAACAACACAAGCTACCTTTTATATAAGCCTTCCAAGGGTCATTTCCTCTGGACCTTTAGTTGTCAAAGGTAGATTTGGCCCTTATCCTCCATTGGTTGGCTCTTTCTACCTCCAACAATCTTCCTTTGGTCTTAGACGGAAATGCCCAGCATGGAGTCCTGAACCAATGAAGCCAGTGGACTTTGAGTATTGTCCTCAGCCTGCTGGCAAAAATAGTCCCTCTTTCAGGAAAAGCCTCAAGTATCCTCGCAGGAGGTGGAAAATGTGATTGTGATTCTTTGTATAGCACTTTCATCCCTGTCGACATCTTATTTTGCTATAAGATACAGATAAAGTTTGGAGTCTGTGATCAAGTTCCTAAGCAAAATGAAATTATAGTACAGCCCAGCAATTATACCCTAAAGTCTACCCTGAAAAATTCTCGTGCCTGTACACAATGAAATGTACACAAATGCTCATGTCAGCATTGTGTGCGATAGAAAACCAGAAAGAATCAAATAGTTCATGTATGAAGATATAGACAAGCTTTTGTTTCCAAGCAATGGAATACAACACAGCACTAAACCATGAATGAACCAAGCCACTTATATCAACATGGATGCCTTGTTGAAGAAAAACACAAGCCCACAAAGTGCACTATTTATAGAAAATTTAAAACACACGAGAAAATCCAACATAAATGCATATATATTCCTTCAGAGTGGAGGTATTTAACCATATGTGCAATATGTTTGCACTCTCTCTTGCTCTCTTTGTCTCCCTCCCTCACTGCCTTCCTTCTTTCCTTTTAAAGAGAAAAAATATGAAGCACATATGGAAAGTTATAACATCTGTAACAACAGAATTGTGGGTCTTCACTTCCCCATCATATAGTCTTGTTTCTGATTGTGAAATCAAGAGAATGTTTTCATAACTCAAAAATGTTTTAATACTCTTAAAGTAAGTCACCGGGAGAGTGAAGGCAAACCCAAGTGTCCTGATGTGGGGGCTGCCTCAGCTGCTCCTATAGAGGGTGAATTCTTACTAAGCTAAAAGCATATTATAAAGTCATGCAGGGGCACCTGGGTGGCTCAGTCAGTTAAGCTTCTGACTCTTGACCTCAACTCAGATCATGATCTCATGGTTTATGAGTTCAAGCCCCATGTTGGGCTCTGTGCTGACAGTGTGGAGCCTGCTTGGGATTCTCTCTCCCTCCCTCTCTCTCAAAATAAATAAATAAACAGAAAAAATCAAACTCGTGCAGAGAAACACCTTGTGAGCTCACCTTGGGTTATCTGAGTTTCCATCTCTCAGTTCATCTGCTTGCCCTAGACCTGTAGATAGGGGTCAGTCCACCAAGCTCACCCTCTGCAGCCCTGCTGCCCTTCAGAGCAGGGGCCTACCTCAGGGGTCGGGGCTGGGGAGAGGGGAGGGTGTCTCACTTCAGTAACCTTCCTCATTAGCACCAGATCCAGCTCTCCATGAGGCAGAGGTAGTGTCATCCCCACTTCTCAGAGGGTGTTGCCCACAGCCAGGGCAGTTCTGTGTTAGTCATGTAGCCTGTATATGGAAGCCACTGGAATGCGGGATTCCACATGTAAACCTAAGACAGTCTTCATTCTGAAGAAGGAGTGGAACAAGGCAGCCTCATCATTTGCCTGTTCTTTAGGAAATGTCCCAAAGGTAACAGATCCCACTACATCCTCACCTGTCTGGCTTTGCTGTCACACATGGAATAGAATCTCAGCTCTGCCTGTGGTGCCAAGCCAGTTGTCTTATTAAACTGTTAGTTGATCAAAGACCAATACTTTTCTTTTCTTTTTATTTTTTTAATGTTTATTTATTTCTGAGAAAGAGAGAGACAGAGTGCAAGTGGGGGAGGGCAGAGAGAGAGGAAGACACAGAAATTGAAGCAGGCTCCAGGCTCTGAGCTGTCATTACAGAGCCCGACACGGGGCTCAGACTCATGAACCACAGGATCATAACCTGAGCCAAGGTCAGACACTTAACCAACTGGGCCACCCAAGAGCCCCAAAGACCAATACTTTTCATGGAATGCAATAACAAGGATTTACTAAAACATGCAATTTTCAAAAGACCTACAAAATCCAAGCTCTAGTTTTGTCTTTTTATTTATTAAATTCAACAGATATCCCTTGATGCCTTCAAATTACTACAGTCGTGTCTGAACATGTGACTGTGCTTTCTGCACTCTCTGGTTACAGACCTAGAGACCTGCAGCCCCTGTACTCAGAACACGCTTTGAGTACAGGAGTGTAGGAGATCCTGAATGTCCCATTTAACCCTCCTCCCAACCCCATAGGACAGGGGCTCTGGTCCACTTACAAGCTGAGGAAGATTCTCGGGGGGAAAGGCTTGCCTGAAGAGCCCCAGTCTGGGCTCCACTTTCCCCAAGGTGCTGTAGTTGGCCTCTTGGAAAGGAGCCTCTTCCAGAGAAGCTGCAGAGAACTCTGTACCAAGTCCTGGGAGAGTTCCTGCAGCCAGGTGGGGCCTGCCCACCAACTGTGTGAATACAGGGCTCTAGGGGGCACCCAGGCCCAGGAACTGGCCCCAGATTCCATACTCATATCTTAGAAGAGTTCTCTAGGCAACCACCCTTGAGTGATGTGGTCAAGGAACCTTGAGTTGAGTTGGGGGTGTGCCACAGTAGGTCCCCAGCTTAAGGACAGTCCACTGGCCAGCAAATACTCCTTTCACCCACATGACAACTGGTCTTCCTTGGGCCTGTGCATCTAGCCCCATTCTGGGGCTCAGTGTGCCTTCCTCACCTATGAATAGGCACCAGCATCTCATTCTTCCTGGGTTCCTTGCTGTGTCCAAATCCTCCACTTTTAGCCCACTGACAGAAAGTGTATTTGCCTGGTTCCTTTGCTCTGAGGGGTAAAGGCCTCAGACTAGGCCAGCAGGTGGAAATGAGGACAGGAAATGGGTCAGTGTTATTTGCCCAAAGACCCTGCCCCTTGAAGCACTAGGGAGGAGGGCAAGGGAAGAAACAGCAAGGAAGGTGTGAGGTCAGATGTGAGGGGCTGCCTGTGGGGTCTGTATGAGGAAGTTGGATGTGAGGAAGGGCAGCCAACTGGGAAGAGTGAGCAGGTTGAAGGAGCTTGCCAGCAGTAGGGGCCCACAGGCTGATGGTTGGGTCTGGCCAGAGCTGAGGCACCACTGGAATGATCTGTGCTGGTTGCTGGCCCAGGCAAAGAGCTGGCTGGAGCTCCCATGCCTCTGAAATGCCAACACAGCCTGCAGATCTTCCTTAGGGTAAATGTTCAGGAGAAGGGCTGTATTAAGGAGCTGCATGACCTTGGACAGGCCATCCACCAGGCTGAAGGATGCAAGGGGAAACTCTTGGAAAGAGACCATGCTGGACAGAAGGCAGCCCTGTGAATTCTGGGGAGGACTCTGGCCAAGAGAGTTGTGAAACATTCGGATGCTTTGTTCAGTCAGCCTGAGAGTGAGGGAGAGGGGTCATAGGCTTGAGTAGAAATCTCTAACTAGTTGGGTGGTAGTAGCTGTAAACAACTGAGATATCCTCCTGCTTCTGGACCTCCAAAACCTGACCGCAAGTGCATCCTGGAAACACCAGCGTCACCCTCCTCCCCACCCCAGGCATGCTGAGTCTCAAACCAGGGGGACCACAGAGTCCTCTTTCAGAGATTCACAACAGACATCGGCCTATTAAAGAATCTGATAAGTCCTTCAGGAAAGAAACCTCCATTTAACCCAGAGTTCCCTACAGAAATCCTTTCCAGGTAAAAATGAGACACCATTTCTGGAGCCCAGGCCTGAAATGCCACATTAGGCAACAGGAAAATCAGTGTTGTGAGCTAATGCCTAGGGATGACATGGAAAATCTACCTCATTCCTGACTTTCTGTATAACCTTCAGCCACCCAGGCCCTGGTGATGCTGCCATTATGGAATATTGAAATGTTTATTAAAGAAAGAAGGAAATGTAAAGATTTTGCTTCTTAAAGTCACTATAGTATCGTTGACATCCACCAACAGAATATTTTCTTCAAGTTTCAGAATTTGATGAACTTGACAGAACCTTGTCAGGAGGGAAGAGAGATTTTAAAGATGCACATGACCAGGGGCACGTGGGTGGCTCAGTCGGTTGAGCATCTGACTTCGGCTCAGGTCATGATCTCACAGTACGTGAGTTCGAACCCTCCGTCAGGCTCTGTGTTGACAGCTCAGAGCCTGGAGCCTGCTTTGGATTCTGTGTCTCCCTCTCTCTCTGCCCCACCCCTGCTCACACTCTGTCTCTCTCTCTCTCAAAAATAAACATTAAAATTTTTTTTTAAAAGTGCATATGACCAGCCATAGTGGCCAGTGGACCCAGAGGGCTCCTTGCAGCTCCCAATTTATTCTTAAAGGCTCACCAGTATGGTGTTTGGTTCTTATGTATGCATGCATGCTACAGTACACAGAACCAGGGAGTAATTGCTGAAATACTTACAAGAATGTGGAATACCTCTCCACTTAATCTGAGCTGAGATGCTATTTTCTTGGGAATATACATGATATAGCTTGGGAATATAGCTAGACGTGGCTCTTTGGAGACCAAGATATACTTTCATGGTTGGTAGAGATTTCTAAAAGCCACCTTCTCCCTCCACCCGTCTCCACCCTAAAATGAGCAGGGATCTCTGTGTCCCTCTGTCCATTCATGCGCTTTCCAATGCAGTCCAGAGGTCCTTGAGGGGTACAGTTGCACCCCAGGCAGCCAGCAACCTGGAAGCTTTTGTGTCCCCCAAGGTGGACCAGAGCCCATGGGGGGAGGGTCTTTCCTCTGGCCTCTCTCTGGCCCTTCCCTTTGCTCTCCTCTTCCCTCTTCTTGCTCCTTTCAGGAGCAAACATAGCAAATTTGGGGATTTGCTTCCTGCCTGGTTTTTCCAGCTCTCACCCAGGTGCTGGCCCCATCCTATTTCTATGGTAATTCCCTCCCAGGACTTTGATGTTGGCCTAACTCAGTGCTTTCCCAGCATCCCCAAATACATACCATTTTCACATAAAGGGTCTATATCTCAGCCCCCGGGAGTTGCCCTCCCACTCAGGGGATAAGTGTGATGGGGGGACTTGTGTCATTTCTAGGTGTGGTATGTAGGGTGCCTGCAGGTTGTCCCCAGGGCTGCAAGGAAGGAAAGCCAGAGACCTTGGGGTGCTTGTCCTGGGTGCCCAGCTCAGAAAGCTTCGGGTATCATCAGGCTACCCAGCTATTTTATAGCTGAGGACCGAGACCACGCCGGGGCAGTGTGTGCATACTAATGACCCATACAGCCACCTCCCTGCTCCTCAGAGGTTTCTGGGGAGGATGATTACCTTTGCTCCTAGGGGTGACATGATTAGCATCCTGTAGCAGCATCAAGCTGGGGAGGACTCTCCTCCCCTGGGCTGGATGACAGATGATGGCTTCTGAAATTTACACAAGGACAGCACTCACTAGCTGCTCTTTTGTCTTTTTCTTCTCTTGTGGGGGGCCTAGGAGCCTTCTATGAGAATTTACTTACCCCTCCTTCACAGAAAAAAAAACAACCCTCCATGGCAGAGGCCCAGAAGCACCTAAAAGCCTCCTTCTCACAGAAATCCACACCCTTACGGCTGAGTTTGTTTCTTGCAGGATTTGGATTTCTATCATGGAGAAAGAAGAGCCTTCTCTCCTACACCACACAGGGTGCAGCCCAGTCAGAGAGGCCTCGCCCAGGTCCACAGCTGCTGGCCGCAGCTGGAGGGTTAGCCTAGGACCCCTTGCTCACTAGGGCTTATTAACAGGGTTTCATTCTTTAACCTGCATTTTGCAAGATCCAGAGGCCAGGGCCCCACTGTCCTTGCAAGTACTGTCAGACCCATCTCATTTGACAATCTTTATACGGAAAGTATCTTGTGGCTTTATACTTTGTTAGACCCTTGGCTTGACCTGGGCTGTCCCCCTTCCACCCGAGGACATGCTGTAAAGCTCTTGGGGAAAAGACAACACAATATACAGCCTTAGTGATGTCTGACCCTCCTCTCGTTTCTGGCCACTGCTGATATTTCGTTCATGGGTCCTAGCCAGTCTGCCAGCACCCTAGCCCAGAGCAAGCCTCCAGCACCCAGCAGACCAGACACCATAAACCTAGGCCATTAACCAAGTCCTGTATCCCTAGAAGGCAGTTCAGCAGTCACCTCCTGGGATCTCAGCCCCTCTCCCCTGCCCCTTTTCAAAGAAGCTCCCTCCCCAGGAGTATTTCAGCATCTAAGGAAAGTTATCCCTGTTTTCTATATCAGTCCCTTGGTGTCCTCAGAGCGTGAATGCAGGTAAGTATCTAGCGAAGGTCTGTGTGACACTGGGCAGCATCAGACGGTCTGATGGTGGACTACATGCCACCATGCATGGGCCTCGCTGGCACCCTTGATTCTCAGCACACCAGCAGCTAATCTGAGAGCAGATTAGAAAAAAGTCGAGAAGGAATCTTCAATCCAAATCCCGGCTCAGCTGTGTGGCCACAGGGAAGCCATTCAACCTCTCTTGGCCTCAGTTTCCTCATCAGTAAAATGAGTTGGATTTGCATGTGCCTTATTTTCTATATACTTTATGCCATAAAAATAAAAACCTTGTAATAGGTCACAGTTTTAGTTTTTAGAACACTGACTAAAAGGCAAACAAAATCCTGTCATCGGCTAGTAAGTTGTTGGTGGGAAATGCGGCATGGCTCTGTGTTGTTTTTCTCTACGAATTCACCGTGGTGTTTTAGTAAAAATAAATGCATACCATTATTCACCTGACAAGCACATTGAGTGCTGCTGTGTACTGGGCAGTGTTCTTGGAGCTGGGGATCTGGTGATAACAAATCAGAAAACAACACTGTCCTCACTGGTTGACATCACAGCAGAGTCAATCAGACAGTGGGCCACTGCTAAGGAGAATAACAGAGCAGCAGAGGGGCCAAAACATCAAGGAGGGGGTTGTGATTGGACTTTGGTCCCAGGGAAGGAGGCATTGACAAAGACCTGAAGGAGGAGGGGTAGGGAGCCACCCAGGTGCCTGTGGATGAACATGGAGGCTGAGGGAACAGCCAACACAGCAGGAGCATTTCCTGTGAGTAGGAGGAGAATTGAGAGGGACAGAAGCAGGGTGGAGGGAGGGGAGAATAGAGATGCGTGGGCAGGGCCAGTTGGAAAAGGAGAAAGTACCCCAGACCCTCAACTCTGTAGGCCATTGTGCAAACCTTTACTGCAATTGGCTTTGACCTATTATGAAGTTTATTGATTCAAACATAAAAGGGAGATTGTCCAGGAAGGCCAAGATTTGAGATTTGGAGGAGGAGGTTGAGCTAATTGTTACTGGATTCAACTGGGTTTAGTATTCCATGGGCCTGTTTGAACAGTACAGTGCTTCAAATGCCTTATTTTATTTTATTTTATTATTTTATTTTATTTTATTTATTTTTAAGTTTATTTATTTTGAGAGAGAGAGAGAGAGAGCATGAGCAGGTTGGGGGCACAGAGAGAGGGAGAGAGAGGATCCCAAGCAGCATGGAGCCCCAATATGGGGCTCGAACTCACAAACAGTGAGATCATGACCTGAGCCGAGATCAAGAGTCAGATGCTTAACCGACTGAGCCACCCAGGTGCCCCAGCCTTGTAATTTTAAATAGTGCTGTAACATGTATTCCATAGTGGAAGACAGTCCCTGTGTTCAGATGGCAAGCATGACAGGGGTTGGAAGAAAAGGAAATGCACATGGAAACACAGTCAATGCTACAGACGCTTGGCATCTATCTCCTGCTGCCTTAGACAGCCCACGGAGTCCATGCCAGTGCTCCTCTTCTGGCTCCCTGCTGCCCCTCCCCTCTCAGTCCACATCCAGAGGAAGTGCCACAAGCCTCTGGTCCCCTCCTGCCCTCCATGAGATAACTGGGAGATGGCCGATGCCCCACCCGGTCACACTTTGCTTATGGCTGCTGCACACAGACTGGAGAGTATGTACACAGAGGGGGGTGGAGAAGGGTGCGGTGGTAGACTTGTCTTTACTAAAATAGAATTACATAATTCTCATCACTCTGCACCTTAAGTGTCTCACTCTTTCAGGGGGATCCCTAAAAATCAGAAGATTTAGAGCTAACCCTATCTTGCATTTCTGGGTATTTCATCCATAAGTATGTATGTATAATGGGCTTTTTCCTTTTCCTCCCCGCCCCTCCTCTCCCCCGCCCATTTAGCTATGTGCTGTGTAACCTGCCATCATTCTATGCTCAAGTGAATGTGTACTGATGTGTGTGTACATAGGATATGTATGCATATTTAGGGCATTTGTCAGTGTTTGCTTCTAAAGATGGGATCATAAGTAACGTGCTTCTCTGTGTTCTTGGACATGAATGATTTTAAGATTCTCAGAACCAGCCCAATCTCTTCATTTGAGGAAACCAAGGTCCAAAAGGGTTGGCCTGCTGAACTTGGCTGGGCTCACCCTGTCCAGCAAGGCCTTGCCCCATTCCTCCACACCCCTCCCAACCCCCATACCCCCTTTCCACCTCCCACACCCCCCCACATGGCTGCATTCCAGCCACATAACAGGCCTGCTCCTAGCCACTTGTTCTGCTACCTGAGGGCCTTTGCACTAGCCTCTCTTTCTCTCCTGGGCATGCCCTGACCAGATAGCCACAGGGCTCACTAGCGCCCTTACTGGGAACCACTCACATTTGAGTCTGCCCCAACCACCAGCCCCCTTTCTCCCTTTACTTTTACTCACAGCCCTTCTCAGCACTTAATATGATGGATGTGTGTGTTTGTCCATTCTCAGTCTAGGGCAACAGCCCTAGGGAGCAGGGTTTTTCCCACCTTGTGTTCCAGCTCAGCAAACACTACAGAATGAGGGAGATGGTTTCCCTGGTCATCCAGGGCCTTTCTAACGGAAATGAAGCCCTCTGCGGGTCGGCCTTTGCGTGGTACTCATTGGTGTTCTTTTCCTTCAGTTTCCTGATTGCAGTCCAATCATCAGCTTTCTAAATCTCTCCTGGTTAAGGAGAATGGGTAGCACTGAAAAGCAAAATGAGCAAAATGCACCTGCGCTTGAACTCACTGGCACACTGCAAGAATCTGGGAGTCAGTCAAAGTAAAGATGGCGGCAGTCTCCACCTGGAAAGAGATTCTGTAGACAGCAGCCACCCCACATCCCCTCTGAAGCAAAGTGCTTTATAATAGCGGTAGTCGGGTTCATAGCAAAAGGAGCATGGGCTGCAGGTGTAGGGGTATGAATTTGGCTGGGAAGCCAGTGGCCACTCCATTACAGAATTAGTTAGGGCTTACTGGATAGTAAGTCAAAGAAATCATGCCTGGCTATTTACCAACTGGGCCTTGGCCGCACCCAGCCGCTACAGATGCGCTGAATCAGCTAGTCAGCCCGCAAGGTGCCATCGGGAGTCGCCAGAGGCTGGGCTGAGAAGCCCCCCGCCCCTCCCCCGCCAAGGCTGCTTAGACCCCAGGGCTGCCCTCCGGAGTAGGGCCTGCGGCTGAGCTCGCTGCCTGCGGCCCTGCCCGCTTTGCCCACGGAGCAGCCACCTGCTCGCGTTCCTCCTCTGGGCTTGAGAAGTGTGAAGTGCGCCTTTCTGCTCAAGAGGCGGCCAGTGCGCCTGCCTGTTTGGCCCTGCCCGCAGAGCCCCTGGCACACCTCCCCTGTGGTTGCCAGACTGGTTCCAGTAACTCACTGGAGTGAGCCTGAAGGTCAGGGGGGCCCAGAGAGGGCAGGGGAGGAAGAGCGTGTGTGTAGCCAGGGGGCTCAGGCCGACTTGCGGGTCTTGGAGCTGCCTGCACCCCTCCCCCAACCCCCTGCACCCCATCTCCGCTTTGGGGCTGCTCGATGTCCTGCAACCCAGGCATGGGGGGCGGGGAGAGGGCGCTGTCCAAGGGTAATCCCTGTAATGGCCCAGGAGGTGGTGCGGCAGCTGGCCTGGCTAATGCTCCTTTAATATCTGCTTTCATGTGATTAATGGCTGTGGATAAAACCTTGAACCCTGGAAAGCAGGCCTGGCTGCTAAGCCTGGCCAAGAGCATCGCTTTGGGTTCTGTTGATAACAGGGAGTCATTTCAGCGATTTACATTTTAACACAACTGTTTGAGGACAGCTGCCAAGCCATCGTTTTAGAATGTAAGGAAAATAATAAAAGAAATAGGGAACTAAACTCATGGAAAGCCCAGACAGGAGGGCAAGAGGGAGTTGGGCTGAGCCTGTTGTGGGGGAATGACAGCAGCTGGGGGACCCAAATGTCTTCTCACTGCCCCCACCACCCGCCCATTCTCACCTCCCCTGGGCTCACAGTATCTCCCTGGCCCCCTCCTCGACCCCTCCAGGCTACACTAGTAATGATACCATGAATATTCTGCCAAACTGTATAGTCTACACATCTTTTCTCTGCATTTGGTCTCATTTGCTTCTCAGCAGAGCCCTGTAAAGAGCAGTGTTAGTGCAGAAAGGCCAGATACCAGGCAGGGCACTGGGGGGAGGTTCTAGAGGCCCCAGACGTGCCCAGCATTAACTCTTCAGTTGCCAGGTCATGGTGATGTGCCCAGGATCCCAGGGAGAGGGCTGGGACACTCAGTGGCTACTTCCTGACCTACATGGAAGCATCCTGATATCTGGAAATGCATCCCTGCTACCTGTGATGTAGGAAGAGGTGGATGTTTTGGTGCCCAAGTCACAGATGGGAAAACCAAGGCTCAGAAAGCTATAGAACCTGCAAATGTCTGGAGCCACTGGATGAATTGCACATGTTTTCCCTCCTGACAGGTTGGCCCGCCAGAATCTAGGGCATTGCCCCATGGCAGGGTCTGTCCCACAGCAGGCTTCCACTCCTTCTCCAATATTCTGTGACCTCTGGGCTCCCCACACAGGTATCAGATGCCTCTGCTCAATTATCCTCATAGGAGGAGATGGCCTGTCTCTCACAAGAACAGTAGGCTGCATGGGGATGACAGAGATCTCCCCTCCCTTCCCTGGACCACCTAGCCTGTCTCTGCCCAGGGCCTGGTCCTGCTGCCTGCCCTCCCTGAGTGTACTCTGTGCACACCTCTAGTCAACTGTACTAGGTTGAACCATTTAAAAACTGCCATTTGTGTAGGTCAAAAACAGCCAAATAGCAACAGTTTCATACATATTTTTTTAGGAAGTTGGCAAGCTAGAGCAAACTCTAGGAGGGCAGGTTGGTTCTGGAGGTGGCCAGGTGGGGGCAGCAGAGAGCTGCCAGGATCATAGGTGAGGCTGTGGACAGAGCCAGGTCCAGAAAATGGCAGGATCTTGACAGATAAGCCAAAGTGGAGAGAGCCACCCAACCTGGGATCCCTTAGCTGGACAGAGCTGAAGGGTGAGCAGAAATATAGGCACTGTGACAGTGGCACCAATAGCTCTTGGGATAGGCTCTCCTGCCCAGTCCAGTCTGACTACCCTCAAGGCCGAGCCTCTGGTCAGGGGACCTGCCAAGTCCCTGGGGCTTTCCCTGACGGCAGTCCACAGTGGAGAGATGACCCGGCCAAAAGCAACAGCACACAAAGCTGGAAAGGCTGATCTACACACCCTTCTCTGTGACTGAAGTGCACGTCAGCTTGGTGTTGACCCATGTATCTCTTGCAGCATTGCTTCCCACTCCTGCAAGCTGCTGAGGAGGCCACCACACAAGCAGTGTGGGGGCCATCGGCTGGCATTAGATGCAGACTCTCTTGATCTGAAGCTGGGTGGGGGGCTTTTGTCAGGATTGCTTATGAGACTTGCTGGGTCCCAGTGCACAATTAAAATGGCTAGCTGGCCCTTTGCTCAAACATTATTAAGAATTTTAAATTGTTAGTGTTCCTACGGCTCAGTCAATTGAGCACTTGACTCTTGATTTCTACTCAGGTCATGATCTCATGGTTCGTGGGATCCAGCCCCATGTTGGGCTCTGTACTGACAGCCCAGAGCCTGCTTGGAATTCTCTCTCTCCCTCTCTCTCTGCCCCTCCAGTACTTGTTCATGTGCACACATACACTCTCTCTCTCTCCCAAAATAAATAAGTAAACTTAAAAAAAAAAAAAGAATTTTAAGTCAGCAAAGCAGAGCATAAGATCAAGCACAGAGCCCCTTTGAGGGCAGGGCCCATTTGTCAGCATGGATTGCATGCCTGTGAAGCCAGCCCTGGCTTTCTTCTTGAGCCTAGATCCTGTCTGGAGTGCGGTGCAGGGAGAGAGAGATTGCCTTCTGCACATCTACCTGTGCCTGTAATGTTCAGATTCCATGGCTCAGAAAGCAGGGAAGCCCTGGCACAGGCCACTCGTCATTGTCTAGCACTGCCCTGCCCCAGCTGTGAGCAGGAAGGGAGCTGAGGCACCTGCAATAAGAATGACACCAAACTCCTGAGGCTCCAAGGTGGTATAGTACACCTTCCTGGTGAAATGGGGGTGTGCTGCAGGTATCCACGTGTGCAGTCCAGCCAGCATCCTTTACAGTTCATCCCCAAGGAGCAAGGCTCAGACAGAAGAATTTAGAACAAAGACAAGCAATGCAGTTCCACAAGAGAAAGAGGAGACGAGTAGAGGAAGAGAGAGGCCAGATTCTATAGCAGCCACCGGGGGCAGCCCAGGACAATGAGATGGTGATACTGTTAGCCATTTCAGTGCCACAACTGTTGCACTGTTGAGTATTGGTTAATGTTGATGTAGATTGTTGAATACTGTAAACATCACCCCTGGATGGTGACAGGCTTAGTCCCTCCAATGATGGATTCCATTCCCAATGGACACATTCTGGAGTTCATGGGGAAGAAGGAAGCCCTCTATTCTGTCAGCCTTGGATGAAACAATGATCAGCAGAATAGAGAGGGGAGGCACAGGTCAGGGAGTCTACAGAGCAAACGCCTGGTTGATCAAAATCCTGTTTGTTTCAGTCCTGGCTGTGTCATGGACCAGCTGTGTGATGTGGGCCAAGTCACCACCTCCCTGAGCCTGAGCTCCTTATTTGCAAGACAGAGGAAAGAATGCCACTTTTTCTTCCTCACAGGATAGAGACAGATGCCAGGCATAGACTATGCTAGCCAAGGGGCCCCAACCTCCAGCCCTCCAGGCATTACTTTAACACAGACCACATTGCTTCATTTCCCATATCCAGGGAGGACAGTGTCTACCCCCAGATGTCTGAGAATCCCTGGCAATGTTGAGATCCCATTCCACAGCCACTGCTGATTCCTGTAAATTCCCAATGCCTACCTCTTCCCCCAGAAGTTCCTGCATTTCTTCTTGTCACCATCCTATCCCAAGCATGGATCTGAACCCTTTGTGACACATCCCCCCTCTCCAAACAATCACTTAGCCGAGGCAGTTATATGAGGTCAAGTTGTAGTAAAGGTTTGGGAACTACTGTGAGACCAAAATGGAATGGTAATATTGCCATCTCCCTGTCCTGGGCTGCCCCAGCGGGCTGCTATAGAGGTCTGGCCTCTCTCCCACCTTCCTTTCCTGATTCCTATTCATCTCCTTTCTTTTGTGGAACTGTATTGTTTGTGTTTGCTCCAAATTCTTCTACATGAGCCCTCCTCTTCAGAATTCTACCTTATACAGAAAATCAGCCAGCACGATGATTTTCTGCTAAACTAAAGGCCATCTGACCCCCAGGACTGGTAGGCCTTTGGCAAACCTAAATTGCATCCAGATGCCATTTGCCCACAGGAGGCCTGGAGTAGCAGAGACTCAGAAACATATCTGACTGGTCATCTAAGGGGAATCTGTGAAATATGCTTGTAAATGGCCGCTTCTCCACTAAGTCAGGAATCACCTAGAAACCCAGGAGAGGTTCCCAGGAGTGGGAAAACCCAGGGATTTAGCCTTGCAGCCTCACACATCTGTTAAGTGGGCAAATCACTTAACACCTTAATTCAAGATTAATGCATTTGTAAAGTGCCTTGAAAATCAAACCATTTCTTCTCTGGTCAGCACCTGATAACAAACTTCCAACAATTCATTTTGCCCACACAGCCAGCATCAGCTCCCTCCTCCCAACTCCTGGCCCCCACTGCCTGGAACCTGGACCTACAGTAGGGGACCGTAGGTATGTGTAATTCTTCCAAGGGTAGGAGAGTTCTAAAGGGAAAATGGGTAAGGAGAGGGAGAAGGGAACATCTACTGAAACCTGCGGCCTAAGTGCACATGTGCTGATCACAGGAGGTATCTCTAAGAGAGAGCCACCCACTCATACATGCATTTTGCAATAGCCTCCTGTTATTGTTAAATGAAACATATGAATGTCTCTTCAATCAT
Source organism: Panthera pardus (assembly GCF_024362965.1). Lineage (NCBI taxonomy): Eukaryota > Metazoa > Chordata > Mammalia > Carnivora > Felidae > Panthera > Panthera pardus. The sequence goes on along the minus strand of NW_026526810.1, from coordinate 14,150,500 downwards.
TTTTTAAAATTGTGTTGTTCAAATTTGTATCATTCTTGATTTTGGTTTGTTTTATTACCAATCACTAAGAAAAATGTGTTTAAATCTCTATTTCTTCTTCTTGTGATTCTGCCAATTTTTGCTATGTGAATTTTGAAGCTATGTTATTAGGTATATATATATATATATATATATATATATATATATATATATGTATATATTTAGAATTCTTTTAATCCCTAGTGAACTGAACCTTTTCTCATTCTCTCTCTCTGTATCTTGGTCATTCTTTTTGACTTGACATCTGCTTTGCCTGAGATTAATTATGTTGTTTTCAATCCTTTTGATTTCAAGCTTGTTATATCCTTATATTTTAGGTGAGTCTCCTGCAAATAGAATATGATAGGGTTTTTAAATATATAAATATATAATATATATATAATATATAAAATATATATATTTATATATAAAATATATATTTATATATAAAATATATAAAATTTATAAAATATAAATATAGAATATATATTATATATATATATATACATAAAACATGAAAATTTTGGCCTTTTGTCTATAGTACTTATTCCATTTATATATAATATAGAGTCTGACCTGGTTATTTAAACCTACCATCTTACTATGTGCTTTCTATTTCTCACCTGTTTTATGTCCCTTTTCTCTCTCATTTTCTGCCTTCTTTTGGATTGATTGATTATTTTTATTGTTCTCTTTTTTCTCCCTACTGGAATGGAAATCACATTCTTTTTCTACACTTTTATTTTTTGCCTGGGATTACAGCATGCATCCTTGATTTGTCAAAGTGTGGTGTTAATTAGTCATTGCAAAGTCCTCGGAATTCTAACTCCATTTAATACGCTCAACTTACTTGCTATTAATGTCATGTTTTTTAAATTACTAGCATGTATTTTTTAGAGCAGTTTTAGGTTTATAGAAAATTGAGCATGAAGTACAGAGACTTCTCATATACTTCCTCTCTCCCCTTCACAATTTTCCAAATTATTAACATCTCGCAATACATGGTACATTTGTTATAATTGATGAACCAATATTGATACATTATTTTTTGATAAATGATTAGTAATCAAAATCCATAGATTACATTAAGTTTCATTCTTTGTGTTGCACATTCTGTGAGTTTTGGCAAATACGTAATGTCATGTATCCACCACCACAGTATCATACAAAATAGTTTTCCTGCTCTACAAATCCCCTGTGCTCCATGTATATATCCCTCTTATGCCACTGAACTTCTGGTGTCAACTGTTCTTTTTAATGTCTTCATACTCTTGCCTTTTCCAGAATGCCATATAGATAATGGAATCATACAGTGTGTAGCCTTTTCAAATTGGCTTCTTTCACTTAGCAATATACATTTAAGGTTCCTCCTTGTCTTTTTGTGGAGTGATAGTTTGTTTTTAGTGCTGAATAATATTCCATTGTTTGGCTGTACCACAGTTTGTTTATTCATTTATCTATTGAAAGACGGATTGTTTGCTTCAAGTTTCATCAATTGTGAATAAAGTTGCTATAAATATTTGTGTGCAGATTTTTGTGTGAATATAAGTTTAAATTCATTTGGACACAATTGCTGGATCACATAAAACAATGTTTAGCTCTGTAAGAAAGGCCAAACTGTATTCCAAAGTGACATTCTGACCAGCCATAATTAAATCTTTCTGTTGTTTCACATCCTTCCTAACATTTGATATTGTCATTTTTAAAGTTTTAACCATTCTAACATATATGTGTGTTGGTATTCTTTGTTGTTTTAATTTGCAGTTCTTGCTATTTCTGATAACAAATGATGTTGAACATCTTTTCATATGTTTATTTGCCACCTGTATATCTTCTTTAGTGAGGTTCCCAGATCTTTTGTCCAATTTTTAGTTGGATTGTTGTATTCTTATTGGTGAGTTTTAAAAGTTCTATGTATGTTTCTGATATAAGTCATTTATCAGAAATATTTTGCAAATATTTTCTCCCAGGCTCTGGTTTGTTTTTCATTCTCTTAGCAGTGTCTTTCACAGAGTAGATATTTTTTATTTTAATAAAGTTTGACTTAGCAAATTTTTCTTTCATGGAACATTCTTTTGGTACTATATCTGTAGTCATCTTCAAACCCAAGGTCACCTCTCTTTGATTTCTTTTGTTAGAATTTTGTAGTTTTTCCAATGTTGATTATGTACATATTTTGTTAGATTTACTACTAAGTACTTCTATTTCTCCTCCTCCTCTTCCTCCTCCTCCTCCTCCTCCTCCTCCTCCTCCTCCTCCTCCTCCCCCCTCTTCTTCTTCTTCTTCTTCTTCTTCTTCTTCTTGGTACTAACATAAATGGTATTGTATTTTTAATTCCAAATTCTAATGGTTCCTTGCTGGTATATAGGAAAGTAATAGGCTTTTATCTATTAACCTTATATTCTATAGCTTTGCTGTTATTGTGTATTAGTTCCTTTTAAAAAAATTTTATGGGATTTTCTACATAGGCCATCAATGTCATTTGGGAACAAAGGCAGTTTTATTTCTTCATTTCAAATCTGTATGCCTTTTATTTCATTTTATTATCTATGGCATAAGCTATAATTTCTGTATGATTTTGAAAAGTATAGTGAGAGGAGGTATCCTGGATTTATGCCTGATCTTAGTGGAAAAACTTCAAGTTTCCCACCCTTAAGTATGATACTAGCTCTAGGGTTTTTGTATATGTTTTTTATCAAGTTGAGGAATTTCTTATCTATTCCTGGTTTGTTAAGAGTTTTTATGATTTATGGATATTGAACTTTGTCAAATATTTTTTTCTGCATCTATTGATATGATTACATGATTTTTCTTCTTTAGTTTATCAATATCATGGATTACATTAGTTGATTTTTGAATGTTGGACAAGCCTTGCATACTTGGAATAAATCCCACTTAGCCATAATATAGAACTTTTTAAATACATTATTGGATTTGATTTGTTAATATTTTGTTGAGGAACTTTTGCATCTATGTTCATGAGATATAGTGGTCTGTAGTTTTCTATAGTTTGTAGTTTGTAATGCCTTTGTCTGGTTTTGGTATTATAATAATGCTGGACTTGTACAATAAGTTAGGAAGTGCTCCTGTTGCTTCTATTTTCTGGAAGAGACTGTACAGAACTGACATATTTTCATCCTTTAAAAAAAATGTTTATTTAATTATTTTGAGAGAGAGAGCAGGAGCAGGGGAGGGGCAGAGAGAAAGGGAGAGAAAGATCCTAAGCAGGCTCTATGACTGTTAGTGCAGAGCCCAATGTGGGGCTTGATCCCACAAACTGTGAGATCATGCCCTGAACTGAAACCAAGAGTTGGATGCCCAACCGACTGAGCCACTCAGGTGCCCCAGCATATTTTCTTCCTTAAATGTATTGTATAATTCACCAGGGAACACATCTAGTTTCCTGATGCTTTCGGTTTTGTTGGTTTATTAATTATTAACTCAGTTTTTTTTTAATAGATATGAGCCTATTCAGATTATCTATTTCTCCTGTGTGAGTTTTGGTAGAATGTCTTTCAAGAATTGGTTAATTTCATCTAAGTCATCAAATCTGTGGTCATAGAGTTGTTCATAATATTTCTTTGCTACCCTTTTAATGTCCATGGGGTCAGTAGTGATGGCTTCTCTTTGATAACTGATATTAGTAACTGTGTCTTCTCTCTTTTTTCCTGGTTAGCCTGATTAGAGATTTTTCAATTTTATTAATCTTTCCAAAGAACAAGTTTTTGGGTTAACTTATATTCTCTATTGATTCTGTTTTTTAATTTCATTGAGTTCTTCTCTAATGTTTATTTTCTTTTCTTGTACTTGCATTAGACTTGATTTGCTCTTTTTCTCTAGTTTCCTAAGGTGAAAGTTTAGATATTAATTTTAGATATTCTTTTTGTAAATATATGCATCAAGGCTATAAATTTCCCTCAAACACTGCTTTTACTGCATCCCACAAATTTTGATTAAATGTACTTTCATTTTTTCTTAGCTCAAAATATTTTTAAGTTTCTCGAGATTTCTTCTTTGACCCATGTGTTATTTAGAAATATGTTGTTTAATCTCCACATATGGGGGATTTGTCAGCTATGTTTCCATTATTGATTTTAGTTTAATTGTGTTGTGATCTGAAAAATATATTTTGTCTGATTTCCATTTTTTAAAAATTTTTCGAAGTGTGTTTTATGTTCTGAAATGTGACCTGTCTTGACCACATTTGAAAGTAATGTATATCCTGATGTTGTTGGATGAAATATTCTATACTATAAAGGATGATTAGATCCAGTTTATTGATGATGCTGTTCAGCTTATTGATTCTCTGACTGTTGGAACTATAAATTACTTACAGTTTTTTTTAAGTCTCCAGCTCAGTAGTGGATTTGTCTATTTCTCCTTGAAGTTTTGTCAGTTTTGCCTCACATATTTTGATGCTCTATTCTTAGGTGTGTACATACTGTTGCAGGATTTTTATACCTCAATACCTGGGGTTCGTTGTCCCAGCGCTTTGAGGAATAAAGAGGTGAGGGGCACTTGGGTGGCTCAGTCAGTTAAGTGTCCAACTATTGGTTTCAGCTCAGGTCATAATCTCAGTTTTGTAGGTTGGAGACTTGCATCAGGTTCTCTGCTGTCAATGTGGAGCCTGGTTGGGATTCTCTGTCTCCCTCTGTCTCTACCCCTCCCTCATTTGCACTGTCTCTGTCTCTCTCAAAGTAAATAAATAAACTTAGAAAAACATTTTAAAAGGAATGAAGAGGTAGACACAAAATAAAATGAGCAGCAGGCAAAAGTTTATTAGAGTATAAGATCAGAAAGTAAGAATAGTATGAAAGCTCTCTTTACAGAGAGGGGGCATTCAAAAGTGAATGCCTGCAACAATAGGCAAGAGTCTTTGTTTTATAACGTTCTGGTTAGCCCTCCCTTCCCTTCCCCCTTGTTCTTTCTCAGGTCCTGTCCTTATTGACTTGATAACTCTAGGTGCTGTGTTGTCCATTCCTGATTGGCTCATTTCCATTGTATAGGGGGTGGTCTATGGCCATATCATTCCTTGTGGGTCATCCATTTTATGGTCTACTACTTATTTTTAGTTAGATCTTTTGTCAAATTCCTGAGGGAAATGTAGGTTGTGTCTGTTACATTCATAAGAGGAACCTTACATCCAAGGGGTTTCCTGTGGTCGATCACTCCCACCATTGTTCCAAAATATGTTTTTCTCCACCTCAGGTCCTATCTTTTTCCTCTCTCCCTATTTTATCCTATCTTTTCCCTATCATAATTCTTAGAATTATGTCTTCTTGGAGGATTATTCCCTTTACATTATTTAATTCCCTTCTTTATCCTTTTTAGTTTCCTTTCCCTGAAATCTCCTTTGTCAGGATTAAAAACATAGCTACTCCAGCTTTGTTCTGATTAGTGTTAGCATAGTATAATTTTCTTCATATTTTTACTTTTAATCTGTACCTTTATATTTAAAATGGGTCTCTGGTAAACAGAAATGGGTATATTGTAGACATGTAGTTGGGTCCTATTTTTATTATCCACTCTGACAATCTCTATTTTTTAATTGGTGTATTTAGACCATCCACATTTAAAGGGATTATATAATTGGGTTAATCTACCATATTACTATTTTCTATGCATTGCATTTTTTCTTTGTTTCTTTCCTTTCCCTAGTTTTCTGCCTTCTCTGGTTGTAATTGAGCATCTTATACATTTTTTATCTCCTCTTAGCTTATCGATTATACTTTTTAAAAAAATTGTTGGTTGCCCTAAAGTTTACAGTATATATTTACAACTTACCTAAGTCCACTTTTATTAACACTATACCACTTCATGGGTAGGACAGATATCTTATAATGAAGTATTCCCACTTTCTTCTTCCCATTTCTTGTAGCATTCTGTCATTGATTTCACTTATCTGTAGGCTATAATCACCCAATACATTGCTGCTATTATTATTTTAAACAGTTTTAAATATCTATTAGATTGATTGATAATAAAAATAAAAGGTTTGTTTTACTTTTATTTTTACCCTCTCTAACACTCTTTCTTTCTTTATGTAGATCTGAACTTCTGACCCATATCTTTTCCTCTCTTGAGGAACTTCTTTTAGCATTTTTTTGCAAGGCAAATCTACCAGTGACAAATTCATTTGAATTTGTACTTCATTCTTCTTATTTGCATGATTTCTGATAATAATTCCAATGTAATTTTTGTCCTTGTTCCTCTATGGATAAGGCGACGTGTATTCTCTTGCTTCTTTCAAGATTTTTTTTTTCTTTGGTTTTCTGCAGTTTGAATATGATATGTGTTGTTGCTGATATGGGGGTATTCATCCTGCTTGGCATTCTCCAAGCTTCCTGGATCTGTGGTTTGATGTATGTCATTAATTTTGGAAAATATTCAGCCATTACTACTTCAAATATTTCTTCTGTCCCTTTCTTTCTTCTCCCTCTGGTATTCTTATTGCACATATGTTATAATTTCCCCACAGTTCGTGGGCATTATGCTCCTTTTTTTCCACTCCTTTTTCGCTTTGCATTTCAGTTTTGGAAATTTCTATTGACATCATCAAACTCAGAATCTTTTGTCAGCTATTTCAAGTCTACTGGTAAGCCCATTAAAGGCACTGTTCATTGCAGTTACGGTGCTTTTTATTTGATTTGATTTTGATTTTTTTTTTAGAGTTTCCATCTCCATTTACATTACCCATCTAATTTTGCATGTTGCCCATTTTTTCCATTAGAGATCTTAGTATATCAATTGTAATTATTTTAAATTTCTTGTCTAATGATTCCAGAATCATTCGTGTATCTGAGTCTGGTCCTGTTGCTTGCTTTGTCTCTTCTGGTTTGTTTGTTTTTAATTTTTTAATTTTCTTTTGTTTTTTTTGGCTTTGGGGTTTTGGGTTTAGGGTTTATTTTTGTTTTACATTTAGCATTATTTGTAATTGTTTGGTGAAAGCCAGGCATAATGTGTTGGATAATAAGAACTGAAGTAAATAGGATTTTATTTGAGGGTTTATATTTACCTGGCTAGGAGTTACACTGTGTTTACGGTTTACTGTACTGTAGATGTCTGAAGTTTTACTCTCCTCTAGTAACTTTTTTTTTTTTTTTTGGTTTCCTCCTTATCTTTGAGATCCCTTGAAACTCCTTAAATAGAGTCTGAGGCTTACAGTTCTTTCAGCTGTATTCCCATTATTATATAGGAGCAGTGGCAGTGATAAGGTACTAGGGAGTAGAGAAACATTCTATCACACTACTATCAGGGTGCAGTATTCTAGTGAGTGTCTGCCCCTGGGCTCTGACCTTCACAAATGCTTATCTGCTTTTCCCCCCACTTACCTGAGAAAGGGAAACTAGGGGGAGCAGAATTGCATAGTTCCCTACTCCAACATTCATTAGGCTTTGATAGTTTCCCTTGAGGGCAGATGGAGAACAGAAGGCTCTAGGCATATTTCAAAATGGATACTTTACCCCTCCTCCTGCCAGAAGCATGAGGGGACTTTTCTCTGACCTTCACTGTGAGAACCTGGTTGAGCTCTTGGAGGTAATACTCAAAAAATGAGGTGGCCTCTATAAGACAGGGCCCCCTGAAGTTTTTACTCTCAACCTAGTCTACAGTCAGCATCCAGCAATTTGTCAATTACAGCTTAGCTTTTCCTACCCATTCCTGGTTCTTGTGAACTGTGGTTCTCTGTATTTGCTTCTCTCTCCAGTTTTCTGGGTGTCAGTTCCCATGACCTTGATCTTCTGACAGATTTAAGATTTGTCTTGTTGTGAGAATGGAGTTGATGAATTCCAAAATCTTCACCTGTTCAAGCAGAAACCACAAGTTATTGTCAAATATTTAAATTTTGCATCTGCTTTAAATCCCACAAGGTATTATTGCTATTACTTTATATATTTGGTAACCATGTATATGTACACACACATTTACTATATTCATTTTTCTTTATTTCTTTCTGTTCCATACTTCTATGTGTGATATTTTTATTTCTGTCTGAAGGAAGCCCTTTGTAATTCTTTTAATATGTGCCTATTATAAATGAATTCTTTGTTATTGTTTGCCTGAAAATGTCTCTTTTTTCCTTTTGTTAGTGACAAATATTTTTGCTGAGCATAAAATTCTAGGTTGGCACTTGTTTCCCTTGAGCACTCTGAATACATCATTTTATTATCTACTAACTTTAATTATTTCTGTTGAGAAATCAGCTGCTTTTTTTGTAGTCATCTGGTCTATTCAAGGTAATCTGGGTTTTTCTCTTCAAGCTCCTAAGTTTTTCTTTTGTCTTTGTTTTCAGCAACTTCACTATTGTATTTCGAGATGTGTACTTTTTTAAAAACTTTTTTTAATGTTTATTCATTTTTTGAGAGACAGAGAGAGACACAGTGTGAGTGGGGGAGAAGAGAGAGAGGGAGACACAGAATCTGAAGCAGGCTCCAGGCTCTGAACTGACAGCACAGAGCCTGACGCGAGGCTTGAACGCACAAACTGTGAGATCATGACCCAAGCCAAAGTAGATGCTCAACTGACTGAGCCACCCAGGCGCCCCTCAAGATGTGTACTTTTTAAATTTATTCTGCGTGGAATTGATTGGAATTTGTAAATTGTAAGCTAATATCTTTCATCAGTTTGGGAAATTCTCAGACACTATCTTTTTAGTTGTTGTTTCTACTCTATTTTCTCTCTACTCCTTCTGGGATTCCATGTAAACAATTAGACCTTTTCCCTGAATGCTCTTTTATCCTCTCTTCTATGTTTTCTTTACTTTTCTCACTCCTACTCCATTCTGAATAATTTCTTCTAATTTGGCTTCCAATTCATCAATTCTCTTTTTAATTGGTCTAGTATATTATTAACCTAATCCATTGGATTCTTAACTTTAGTTACCAGATTTTTCAGTTCTACCGTTCCTGATTGGCTGTTTGTAAAAAATTTTAAGATACTTTTTAAAGCTTCTTGCAAATGTTTTCAACATTGTCTTCTATCTTCTTGGTCACATAAGTATTATTGCATTAAAGTCTCTGTCTTATAACTCCAATATATGGAAGCACTGAAGGTCTTTTCCTATTGTCTGTTGTTTCTGTTGGTTCTTTTTCATATTGTTTTATATCCCAAAGTGTCTGGTTATCTTTAATTGTTTGCATAAATTGTATGTAAAATATTTTTTTTGTAGAAATACATTGAGGCTTAGGATGATATTATCTTCCTTCAAAGAAGATTATTACTTTTTTTCTCTCAAGTACCTTGAAGCATTAACAATCTAGGATCACCTTAAGTCAGTTGTAAGAATTGAGATTTTTTTACATATAAGCCTAAGCTGAGTTACAGTTCTTGTATAAGCTGTTTACTCACCTTTTTCCCCAGAGAGTAGCTCTTCAAGAACCCAAGCCAAAGCAACACAGGGAATTTACCATGGTCTCAGAGTCTGGATCTGAGGATTCTGCTTAGCATTAAGGAAAAAAAAAAAAAAAGGATCTATCCAGTCGTCTTTCTCTAAAATTTTAATACTCAAATAATAATAATAATAATAATAAAATTTTAATGCTCAACAGGAAAATTAAGTCTAAATATCTACCAAGGAGGCTATGAAGGGACAGAGCAAGAGTAAATCCCGGAAGGATGCTGGTATGCCCAGCAGAGAGGCAGTGTGGCAGATTGGCTGACAGCATAGCTCTAGAGACTGACTGCTCTGGTATCTATTCTGTATCTCCCATTTACTAGCTGTGTGATGCCTTCAACAAATTACTTAATCTCACAATGACTCATTGTCTATGTGTAAAATGTAGATACTTATCATATCTCCCTCATAATGTTGTTGTACTATGAGTTAATTTCCTCTTCACACCCATTAGTATGGCTATTACTTAAAAACAACAAAAAAACAGAAAACAACAAATGTTGGCATGAATGTGGTGAAATTAGAACATTTATGCATTGCTGGTGTAAATATAAAATTGTGCAGCTGCTATGGAAAACAGTATGGTTGTTCCTCAAAAAATTTAACATAGGATCACCATTTCACTCATCAATTCTACTTCTGGGTACATATGCAAAAGAATTGAGAGCAGAGACTCAGATTATTTGCATACATATATTGATAGCAGTATATTCACTGTAGCAAAAAGGTGGAAACAACCCAAATGCCCATTAACAGATGAATGGATAAACAAAAGGTGATCTATATATACAATGGAATATTATTCATCCTTAAAAAGGAAGGATATTCTGACACTTGTCACAACATGGATGAACTTTGGAGATACTATGCTCAGGGAAAGAAACCAGTCACAAAAGGAAAAATATATGATTCTGTCTATATGAGGTCCCTAGAGCAGTCAATTTCATACAGACAGAAAGTATAATGGTGGCTTCCAGGGACTTGGGTCAGGGGAGGACATAAGTAGAGTTTCAGACTGAGATGATAAAAAAGTTCTAGAGATAGCTGGTGGTGATGGTTACACAACAATATGAATGTGCTTAATGCCACTGAACTGTACACTTTAAAATGGGTAAAATTATAAATTTTATGTCGCATATAGTTTTCCGTAATAAAAAAATTTTAAGCTATTTAATTTATACTGTTTTATAGGAGTGTAAAAAATGTGGTTATTATTAGGTATTTTGAGATGGGGATAAACAGGAGGGGATTTCGATTATTATAAAGGAGTCTTGGGGCTATTCGAACATATTATGGAGAAAGCCACTTGCTTCTCTTCATCCTTCCTCTTTTCTGTTTCCAGTTTAGAGTGTAGCTCATCCCCAACTTTTTCCAAAATCACGGGGTTGGGCAACTTCATGATTCACTGTGCTCAAGAATGACCTGATACTAGGGCAGTGGTTTCCAGAGTGGCAGCGTAGACCCGTGCAGAAACATTTCCATTTCTAATCCTGTGCTCATATTTGTCTGCGCACACTATCTTCAGATGGGAACAAAATAAACCAAAACAAGTGTTATCAATTTGGAGATGTGGAAAATATAGATAGCTGCCAGGTGTGGGTGGGAGACTTCCCCATAAACCTGCCTATGCTTTTAAAATACTTGGACCATATGGATATATAAACTATTGAAAAGTTAAATTAATTACAAATAAAAATGACTCGTACTTGCATTCCTTACAAACAAAAGAAAGACATTAATTTGATGACATTGAATCTGCAGATTGGGGCTGGTGTCTTCACGTGGTCTGTGTGTCTTAGGTTACCCTAAGAGAAGAATGAAGCACAGGCAGGGAAAAGGTATTGACTTTCCAACAGTAAGTGGGGAAAACTCCAGTTCTTCTGAAGTTCCCAGAAGGGGCAGAGCTGGGGACCTGGAGGCAAGTGAGGGTGGCCAAGAGAGCCAAGTGGTTCACCATGGAGCAGAGGCAAGGCAGCCAGGTGTGGGTGGAAACCCCACAAGCACAGCCAGAGCAGAGCTTCCTGGGGCCCTCCAAGATGGGCTGCAACAAATGCAGAGCCTCCAGCACACAAGATAGAAAGTCTGGAGCTATCTAGCAAAGCACAGAAAGGATGTTTGCCCATGGAGAGCTGTGCACATCATTTAACATAGGCACCTGGGGTCTCCTGCATTATGATGATGCCTTTGGCAGAGGGGTATATATGGCAGGGAACACAGAGCTGTGCACAATTGCTCCCATGCACAGCAGCAGTTGCTAGGACAGAAGATGCTATGATAACCAAAGAAGGTGACAGTCCCCAGGCTGGGCCAACTGGGAAGGGCTCCTGTTGGAAATGCTGCCTCCATGTGGAGCATGAGTTGGGCACAGAAAGCAAGGCCCAAGTTTAGCAAATTTGCTGGATAAAATGTCAAAGGCCAAGAAAGAGAAAGGGAGAAGAAGGGCATGTTTAAAAACCTCTGCATGCAAAAGGCAGTCCGCTGGTTTGGTGGATGTTGTAGAACCACAGAACCAGGAGAACCAGTAGAACCACAGAAGCCAGGTTTGCACAGAAGGCTGAGCACAATCGACCCTTCAGAGAGCTCTCCCCTCTGTCCAGTGGCCACAGCACAGTCTTGCCTAGTGAGGAGCTCAGGAGGAAGATGCTCTCCCTGGAGTCTGAAAGGAAAGGGGCAGGGGCAGGGCTACTGTTGTCCCCCTCCTCTTCCTGATGATTTAGCTGGGAGATTCACTCCTGTCAGGTACCATTCCCCAACCAGAACAATTGGGCCACAGTGAGTCACAGTGGGAGCTATTTAGATAGAATCCATATCGGGACATGATCCCATCTCACCAAAGCCAAGGGAGGCCTCAATAGTGACCACCAAGAACCATTCTCCAGACGTTTGAGTGGAAACCTGGGGAGGCAGTTTCCTCCAACGCAGAACAGTTATGGGCCCCTCAGATGGTTAAGTTCATGGTTACCTGAGTTTGGGGCTTCCCAAATCCTTTTTTAGGCTCTGAGATATTTAGAGGTATTTTAGAAGAAAAGGAGGATTCCAGGGTCAATGAGTTTAGGAAATGCTGGGCTCTGTAAAAGTTAAGAGGTTTCTTAACTGCATAACTTTTCAGAGCCTTTAATATCCTAAAATGCACTGTGACTCTAAGAGGAAAATAGAGTATGCAGAGCTGCCCCAGTTTAATTCACCTGGGGTCATTTTTGTTTTTCAGACTGTCCAAGCTCCTAAGAGCTCAGTTTGAAAGTTTAAAGAATGTTTCTCCAGGGCAGATGCAATACTGTAAGAGGCAGCATCTCTGAGGTGGTGACTTCTTAAAGTAGACACCACTCCTCTTCATCCCAGTGGCTTAAAAAAAAAGTTTAATTGCCCCCTTGAGAGGAAGGAACTGGGCATGATGAGAAGGGAAAACCTCAGCCAAGCAGTTTCCCAGGACAATGGAAAATTTGGGACTAATTACTAACAATCTCTTTAACCAAAGTGTTTGTTGTTTGCTTGCTTTCTGAGTCAACTGAGAAACGAGTACTTATATTTAAAATATAGAATGATTCAGCCATGAAACAAAAGGAAATCCTGCCATTTGCAACAACATGGATGGATCCTGAGGGCATTATATTAGGTGAGATAAGTCAGAAACAAATACAATACGATCTCACTTACATGTGGGATCTAAAAAAGTGAAACTTATTTAGACTTTCAGAGAAACAGAGCATAAAGTGATGGTTAGCAGGGGCTCTGGGGTAGGGGGAAATAGGGAGATGTTGGTCACTAGGTACAAACTTCCAGTTATAAGATTAACAAGTTTGAGGATCTAATGTACAACATGGTGATGATAGTAATAACTCTATATCATATACTTGAATGTTGCCAAAAGAATGGATCTTAAATGTTCTCACCATAAAAAGAAATGGTAACTATGTGCAAAGATGGGATGGTAGCTAATACTATGGCAGTGATCATTTTGCAATCAACACGCTGTATACCTTAAACTTACAAATGTTATGTGACAATTATAGCTCAATAAAACTGAAAACAACACAAATGTAGTTAATCTGTGGCCCTTTAGTTAATCTGAATATAGTCTTTAGTTAATGATAATATATTGGGATGCCTGGGTGGCTCAGTCTGTTGAGTGTCCAACTCTTGATTTGAGTTCAGGTCATGGTCCCAGGGTTGTGGGATCGAGCCCTGCATCAGGTTCCACTCTGAGTGTGGAGCCTACTTGGGATTCCCTCTCACTTTCTTTCTCTCTCTATCTCTGTCTTCTGCCCCTCTCCCCTGAACTCTCTCTCTCTCTCTAAAAGTAAAAAAATATATATCAGTATTAGCTCATTAATTATAATATACCACAGTATATATGCTACTGTAGTAATATATACCTCATACATGTATCTATTTCATAGTATGAATGTAGCATAATAATATAAGATGTTAATAATAGAAGAATACAGGATATATGAGAACTCTCTATACTATCTTTCCAATTTGTCTGTAAAGGATAAAACTGTTTTAAAAAATAAAGTCTATTAAAATTAAAAAAAATAGAATGCCAGAATCTTTCCTGATGTTTCCACACTCTGTAGAACTCCTTAGCAGCCTGCCTTGGTCTATTTTTCAGAGTCTTTTCAAAGGATTTTTATTAAAAGATTAAAATTCAGTCTTTCTGCTATTTGAAACAAAGATTCATGTAACAAGGGCACTCTATTCCCAGAACTTTTGGCTTAAAGCTTTACTGAGATTTACTGGATGCACCTAAATTTTTGTTTTGAGTGCATTTTTTGCTTTATGGGTTATTGAAACCAGATTGGGTAAAATCCAAATTTTAGTAGCTATGAAGCATTACTCAAAAGAGATGAGACTTGTCAGAGATTATGTTGAAGACCATTAAGAGCTCTCCCTTTCCAGTGAGGCATGATGCATGAAATAATAAATAACTTCTGTGCCAGGTGTCAGGGGAGGGGAGCGCAGCCTATAGGACCTTTACACATTCCAAGGGAGCTTTCAGGACTGATCTGTGAGAAGGCTCATGCACATCCTTGTATCTCCCAGAGATCTGCTCTTCTCATGCAGTCAGCTGCTATAAACCAAGTCAGACAGAGGTGAAATAACTTCTTGCCATGGTTGCTGCCCAAGTTTCTTCTCAGGAACACAGATGTCTTAAAGAAAGAAAAGGTCAGAATGACTTTCACATAACTGGACTCACATTTTGGGAGATTTGCCATTGCTCCACAGGGACGATTGAAGAAGCATCAGCCACAATGTATGTTTGGAATTTGGAAGTGCACCATGAAGTCCCACCAGAGGGCAGAACATGACATTCAGACTTATAGAGACTCCAGCACTGTGATCCACTGGGCCTCCTTGCATGTGGTTGGTGGACCAGTGGATGAACACGATGTCAGGAATTTTGTGAGAAGGAAAACCAGCTCAGATAATGCTTTTGTGTGTGTGTGTGTGTGTGTGTGTGTGTGTGTGTGTAACTTCCAGAAGTTCCAGCCATGACCAGGCCACCCCGCAGCAACTCCAAGCAGACTGCCTTTCTGTGTCCAGACTGGCCATTTTATACCAGTATAAACATTTATACCAGCTCTTGACATTTATACCATTTTAAGACTTCTACAAAGCTTTGACAGAATTGGTTATTTCCACTGCAAAGTCACTAGTTTTATTTTCATTGTGGAGATTATTCTGGAAACTAAAAACTAATGTTTGGCAGGTTTTTCACCCATGTGCTTGGTATCTTACCTCATGTCATCTGCCAACATTGGGACATAATCTACTGCCAAAAATAAATAAATAAATAAATAAATAAATAAGAAGGGAAAAGAGAAAAAAATAAAAGAAAGCTGTCATGATCAGACAGGAAGCCATTGTCCAGTTGGGATACTCCAATTGATACCTCCATGGTAGGCTCTCCAGAGCCTGTGTTCTCCATTGCAGAATGACCAGCAATGAAGGCATGTTAAGAACTACAGCTCCCACAAGCCTGGAGCCGTGTGGAATGGAGAAGGGTTGTGTGAAAAGGCTGCTGCCAATATTCAACTGCCAATAGGGCCAGGAATCCTTTGGAGAGTGACCAGCATATTTTGGCCAACTCAGCTCCTGAGACGCACCAGGAAGGACCTCTCTGCCTTTCAGGAAGTGGAGCTTCCACAGCCTGTGTTACAAATGTTTGAGGATCTTAGCTCCCCTAAGTGGAAAAAAACTACTTTGTTTATCTGTCAGTCAGTGGAGAACTTACAGAGAAGTGGAGGCAGAGTTTATGGTGATAAAAGGCATTGATAGACTTATAGGTCTCAGCCTAATCTAGTTATTCATTGATTTATTTTTGTGATTATCTTTGATAACAACATCAAAGATTTAAAATACCTCTCTAGTGCTCACTTTGGCAGCACATATACTAAAATTAAATTCCTCTCTAGCCTTCTTCATTTGCAGAGGCATTGTTCAATGAAATATGAGTTTCATTTACAAAGCAAATGTATCTTTTTAATCTACCACCTCAGCTTCTTTATGTCAGAGATTTTGCCAATTAAGTCATTCAAAAGTCAGCACTCTCTTGTTTTAAAATGTAGGTAAATAATCCAGAAGTATGGAAAGTGGAAACTCAGCTCTGCAGCCAATCCGAGCAGCAATATATTTTGTTACATGGATATAAGTCCTACCTCAAATAAAACTTTGATAAGCAAGGTATCTGGAACAAGACTTCCAGGTCAGGATTCATAAATCTTCTGTTTGGCCGGTACTAGCCTGAGCCCTTAGAATCCCTAGGTATCTCCCACTTTGCCTTCTATTCCCAGCCTGGTTGGTCATCCCCCTTCTCCGCCTATCACTCATCCTTGTCTGGGAACTATGCTCCAATTCACAGGGTCTGCCAGCCTGCCTGAGGTCCTGCTTATCCCTCCTCCAGCTCTTTGCCTAAAGTGCCTCCTTTCCTCAAATTTTCCACCTAAACTCCCACTCAAACATGTCTAGTTGAAGCACTCCTCCTTCTCCTAATAAGTCCTCTCCCTTTATATTTTCTTACCACTTGGCAAATCTGATTAGAATGCTTCCTATAATCTGCCTTGTATTTCAAATGTGTTTGTACAGACACCATCTCCCCCACTAGTCTGTGAACCTTGGAAGTCATATCTAAGTCATTCTCACACCTCTGCACAGTATAAAAAGGGTGATATCATACTTGATAAAGGGTTAGTATCCAAAATATATAAAGAACTTACACAAATCAACACTGAAAAAAACAAATAATCCAATTTAAAAATGGGCAGAAGACATGAACAGACATTTCTCAAAATAAGACATCCAGGTGGCCAACAGACACATGAAAACATGTTCATCATCACTTACCATCAGGAAAATGCAAATCAAAATTACAGTGAGATATCACCTCACAATCAACAACACAAGAAACAGGTGTTAGCAAGGATGTGGAGAAAAAGTAACCCCCTTACACTGTTGGTGAGAATGCAAACTGGTCCAGCCACTGTAGAACACACTATGGAGTTTCCTCAAAAATTTAGAAATAGAACTACCTGATGATCCAGCAATCGCACTGCTGGATGTTTATCCAAAGAATTATCCACTAATTCAAAGGGATATGTGTACATCTATTTAATAGCAGCATTATTTACAATAATAGCCAAGACATGGAAGCAGCCCAAGTGTCCACCAATTGATGAATGAGTAAAGAAGATTTGGTATATATATGCAATGGAATATTATTTAGCCATAAAAAAAAGAATGAAATCTTGCCATTTGCAATGACATGGATAGAGCTAGAGAAAATAGTGCTAAGCAAAATAAGTCAGTCAGAGAAAGACAAATACCACATAATTTCATTCATATGTGGAATTTAAGAAACAAAACAAGCAAAAAGAATAAAAGAGAGCATGAAATCAAGAAACAAACTCTTTTTTTGAGAGAGAGAGAGAGAGAGAAAGAGCACACATGCAAGGAGGGGAGAAGGGGAGAAGGGCAGAGAGAGAGAGAGAGAATCTTAAGCAGCCTCCATGCCAGGTGTGGAGCCTGACTCAGGGCTTGATCTCAAGAGTCTGACACTCAACCCAGTGAGCCACCCAGGTGCCCCCAGACTCTTAATTCTAGAGAAAAAACTGATGGGTGCCAGAGGGGAGGTGGGAAAAAAGTGATGAGGAATAAGGAATGCACTTGTTGTGTTGAGAACTGGGTGATGTATGGAATGGTTGAATCACTATATTGTACACTTGAAACTAATACAACACTGTATCCTAACTAACTAAAATTAAAATAAAAACTTTTAAAAAAAAGAGAGAGAGAAGAGGTCAGGGTGCCTGTGTGGCTCACTCAGTTAAGCATCTGACTCTTGATTTTGGCTCAGGTCATGATCTCACGTTTTGTGAGTTCAAGCCCCATGTTGGGCTCTGTGCTGACAGCATGGAGCTAGCTTGGGATTCTCTCTCTCTCTCTCTCTCTCTCTCTCTGCCCCTCTTCTGCTCACAATGTCTTTCTCTCTCAAAATAAATAAATAAACTTCATAAAAAGAAAAGAAAAGGTGATGCCAGTGGTGAAGTAAATTGATGAACTGTGACTAGCAAGGAAGCAAGAGGCCAAGACATGTAAGTAAAATTGAATGACAAATAACAAATGACAAACTGGGGGAAAAGATTTGCCACTTTATTACAGTCACAAGTTCACCATCTTTAATTTACATGAACAAGCTTTAAATATGAAGAAAAAGACTCTATTAAAAAATGAGTAGGAGATGTGGAAAGTTCACAGAAGTAGAAATTCAGAAAGCACTTAGATGCCCAAGAAAAGATGCCCAACTTCACTCATAGTAACATAAATGCAAATTAAAACTACATTGACTTCTAGACATGGAATAGAACACTCTACCCAATAGCAGAATACATATTTCTGTCAAGTTTACATGGAACATTGTCCAGGATAGACTATATGCTAGTCCATGAAACAAGCCTAAATAAGTTTAAAAGGATTTCAATCATACTAAATATGTCCTCCAATCACAGTGGAATTGAATTTGAAATCAACAATAGAAAGAAATTTGAGAAATTCACAACTATACACAGGCTTAAACAAACAATGGGTTAAAGAAGTCACACCAAAATATTTGAAATTACTTTAAGATGAACAAAAATGAAAACACAACATACCACAACTTATAGAATTCAGCTAAAGCAGTGCACAGAGGTAAACTGATAGCTTTAGATACCTACATTAATAATGAAAGACTTCAAATCAATAATCTAACCTTCAACTACAGAAAACTAAAAAAAGAAGAGCAAACTAAACTTGGACCAAGCAGAAGGAAATAAATAAGACCAGAAAAGAATGAAATAAAAAAGAGAATAGAAAAACAACAGAAGAAATCAATGCAACCAAAGTTTGGTTCTCTAAAAAGATCAACAAACTTGACAGATCCTTAGCTAGATTGACAGTGAGAGAAAGAGAAAGAGAGAACTCAAGCTACCAAAATCAAGAATGAAACAAGGATGTTACTACTGATCTCTAGAAATAAAAACAATTATAAGGGAAGACCATGCCAACAAATAGAAAACCCAGCTGTAACAGACAAATTCCTGGAAAGACGCAAACTATTAAAACTGACTCAAGAAGAAATAGAAAAATCTGAATAAATCTATAAAAAAAAGTAAAGAGATTGAACTATTAATTTTAAAAACTCTCACAAAGAATGCCCTAGGCCCAGATGGTTTCTATGGTAAATTCTATGAAACTTGTAAAGAAGAATGAGTTCCAATCCTTCACCAACTCTTACAGAAAACAGAAGAGGGTGAACATTTCCCAAATCATTTTATGAGGCCAGTGTTACCCTGATCCAAAACCCATACAAAGGCATCCCAGGAAAAGAAACCTACAGACCAAAACTATATTGAGACACCATTTCTTAATAAGATGGGCAAACATCCAAAGTTTAACAACATATTCTATAGATGAGGCTATGGGAAAACCAGAACTCTCTTAAAATCGTGGTGGAAACGCATAATGGTAACCTGCATGGAGGGGAATTTTGCAATATTTGCAAAATTACGTCTGCATTTACCATTAATTACAGCAATCTCTCTTCTAGGAATCTAGACTCAAGATTACTGGCAAAATGCAAAAGAATGTGTTGCACGGCTTTTTGTTGCTGTGAGACCTGTAAAGACTGAAAAACACCCACATGTCCATCCAATTGAATCAACTTACATGTATTCACCCAAAGATTTGGGCTATACAGCTACAAAAAGAAATGAGGAGTGGCTAATTCCCAGAAAAAGTGAAGACAGAAAGTACTCTTCCATTTATGTGAAAAAAAGAAGGAAGGATATATATATGGAATTAATATCATACACTAATATTTAAAAGTGGAAAGATTAAAAAAATTTTTTTTCAGTTTACTTGTCCGGAGGGAAAGATAAGGGGGAGAGATAGATACAGTAGCCAGATACTTCTGGATAAATCTTGTTTGCAGTTTTTGTTTTGCAATAATATAAATGTTTCATATAATTATAAAGCAAAATTAAATTGCAAACCAATTTGTAAAAATCCAAAGGAAAATTAAAGAAGTGAATCCAACCATGTATCAAGTTTGCAGAATAACCACCCTGAGAAGAATCATTTTAAGAGATTTAAAAACTCTAATAGTATATACCTACAGTCAAAAAGAACAACAAAACAGTGTTTTAAACTGCATTTAGTAATTGTGTCATTAACATTAATATTGGCATTATAGGTCTGAAACTATATCTAGGATAAAACAAATGTCATTAGGAATAAGATTCAGCATAAGCGCAGAGACACATATAAGTAAATTAGTAATTAGTATTAGGGCAAAGTAAGTAAATTAGCTGTGTTTCTAAATTGGAATTAGAACTATCAGTATGAACTCATGATGCATATCTTACATATTAAATATAATCTATGTATTGTATACAATATGTATATTATATGAATGTGCACATACAAATATCACCATTCTGCCACTGCAAGGACTACAAACAATTCAATTCAGAAGGAGGATACTGATTTCTAAGTACCATTTCCCACTAAAATGGCATTTAGAAATAGTCTTTGGAAAAATGGCCACATCCAGGTCTAGGGTAAGAAATGCACAAGGTAAGCCTGAAACACCTTTTCATCCCAGATAGCAACGACACTCTCAGAGACTCCTGGTGTTGTGCCAGAAGGATTCAAGAGCCAATGTGAAATTGGGACCATTTGAGCAACAATAAGGAAAGTTACTGCTGTGAACTGAAATGCATCAAATATCTTTCCATCCATGAATTCATACTGACACTCAGAAAAGAAACACATTAGTCACCTTGGGATGATGCCAGGGAACTAACTCATTACTCTGAAAACCAAAACCTTTTGCCTTTCCTGTGTGAACCACAATAACCAATTTGGTCAGGGGAAGTTTCTCTTTCTAAGTGAATTCCAGTGAATAAATGAAGAAAGAATGGTAGAATTAAAGATCACCATTTTGCAAGTTCTAGTGATATAAAGGCTCTAGGTGATCATCACCATGATCCCCTAACCTGACAAAAAATGGACAAGCAGACAAACAGGTGCCTCCTGATGGAAAGACACGTGGCACCAGTGAGTCTTGTCCAAAACCTCTTTCTGAATCTGAACAGCTCTTGAGATCTTACTACTGGTCAGGAAATGCAGGGCACAGAGCAGCACGAGAAACATCATGGGCTTGTCTCAGAGTCTCCTTTGAGAGGAACCCAAACCAAGACCCCAGAGACAGAGTGCAAGTGCTGGCTCCACACCGTGCTCCCCCTGCCTGATTGCTGCTGCCTTCTCAGGGGTCCACACAGGTCACCACACAGGTCACTGTCCCAGATCCTCTCCCCAACTGTGATCACAGGCAAGCTGCTTGTTCCCTAGGAGCTTCAGTGTCCTTATTCTTTACCCGAGATAAGAAATGTGCCACCTCTGAGGCTGGGTGACCAATTGGGTAGGTCACTACACAAACAGAAGCCCTGGCACCAGTTAACTGGCCTGTGTGTCTTCCTCGTCACTAGTATCAGTACGATTACCATTGGTTCAGACTGCTCTCTGGACGAGTAACAATCCTCACACGCTAATGGCGTGTCTACAGTTCTCGTGCATGGTTTCCTAGTGCTGGATCCTTCCAGATGCCGTGCACAGAGGACGAGACTTTCTGGAAAGGAGAATTCTGCTTGGGATCCCCTCCCTCCCTCAGCTCTGGCTCAGCGCCAGCCAACAAAAATATAATGTGAGCCACATATATCATTTTAAAGTTTGTAGTAGTCACTTTGGGGTGCCGGGGTGGCTCAGTCAGTTAAGCATCTGACTCTTGGTTTCAGCTCATGATCTAAGGGTTTGTGAGTTCAAGCCCCCTTCAGGCTCTGCACTGACACATGGAGACTACTTGAGATACTCTCCCTCCCTCTCTCTCTGTCCCTCCCCTGCTCTTTCTCTTTCTCTAAGTAAATAAAAACATTCAAAAGTATTTTAAATAAGTAAGAATAAAGTTTCTAGCAGTCACGTAAAAATCAAATATAAGTGGGTGAAAAAAATTAATACTACATTTTATTCAACCCAAAACATCCAAACTTTCATTTCAATATGCAATTAGTATGAAATCATTATCACCGGTCTTGTCTTGGCCACCTTATGTGTTGTGTGCTCTGAGCACACTGCGTTTTGAACTGGGTGAATTTCAGGTTGTCGATGGGCAGCCACACGTGGCTCAGGCCACCACATTGCATATGGCAATTCCAGGTTGCTTGCCTCACTGTGCCAGCTCCGGGGAGGAGGCATGTTCACTTTGGGAAGGCTCGAGTCTCATTCTCTCCATGTTATCTGACCCCAGAAAGGGCCCATTTGGCCCATTGTCTGGAGAGGCACTAACTGGCCGGCTGGGATGGGGGTGCTCACTGGCACTGAACACCAAGTTTCTCTACCTTGTAGCCACGATGGGGCATGAGTATGCCGCTAGGGAAGGCGAGACCCTCACCTGCCATGGGGGGCCTCCCAGCTCCTCCCAGTTTGATTCTTGACACCCCAGGAACACCCTGCTTCCATAATTCTGTCTTAATCTGTGCCATCCGAAATACCGCCATTGCAGAGCCCCTCTGGCCCCTGGAGGAACTCCGGCTAAAAGCCCATTGAGTCTATCTAGAGCCAACCACAAGTTTACAAGGAAAACAACCCTGCCGCTGGGTGGGCACTGCCCTGCCCCCAGGCTGCATGCACCAGCAATACATGGGCGAAGTCACGCTTCACCCCCACTCTCATGGGACACAGTTGTCCACCTCTGGTAGGCACATACCTGAGGGAAGCTGATGAAAGCAAAGGACAGACCCCCTCCACAGAAAATGGCCTCATCCACCTTCACAATCTGGCATCACCTCTGGAGGTCAGAGGCTCCTTGAGCCCCTGGGTGTCCTCCAGGTGTGGGAGTGGGCTCCTGCAGCTTAAGGGTGGGTACCTGGCCCCAGGCTCAGGCTGCACCCCAGCCAGGGCTCTGGGGGGCGAACTTACGTTCCTGCTCCACCTCACACGCTCACTCGGAGGCCTCAGTGTCCTCATCTACGAAATGGAAACCGCCCTAACTGCCACTGCATCCAGCCTGTCTGCACTTCTGTGCACTCTTCTGGGAAATGAGAGAGGCACCCTGGGAGACCCACAAGTGTGTAGGGAGACCCAAGCCCCTGCCTAGGGGGTTGAATGGAGGAGAATTTCAGGGTTTGGCTGATCTCTTCTCCTGCTAGGCTGAGAAAGCTCACTGAAAGCTGGAATAACCATGCCCATTCTTACAGTACACCCCCCATGGTGGTTTTAGGGTGACTGTGGATACAGGTCATGCAGGCTGCTGGTAGGATGGGGACGGTGGGGGTTAGGAACGCCCGGATGGGGACGAGAGTCATGTGGGACTCACACTGCATGCATACTGGAATTCACCTCGACCTCTGGCTCAGCCTCAGATGATTTGAGAAAGGATTACAGATGATTAGTGCCATGTGCTGCCTTCTCTCAGCTCCTCAGGGCCCGGGCACTGCCCGCCTGATGAGGGGCTTCTGAAAGAACGATTATGTCCAATTGTCTCAATTATGCAAACCATGCTGACATTTCTAGCAGGGGAAGGACTGGCGGAGGGAGGAGGGTCACTTCAAAGGGAAAGTTCTGGCTCCCCCCACCTCTCTCAGATCCCAAGGCTGTTTTCATGGGATCCCACACTGAGCAGCCTGGCAACATGGGGCCCTGGTTTCCTTTTCTGGCCTGGGAGCGAGGTCATGGGGCCATTGCCTCACCAGGATCATGAGGGGCCCGGCACGGGCGCTCACATGCTCCTCATGTGGACTTCTCCTCTTAAAGGGTGGACCCTCCTCAGCCAGCTTCCTGTCTGGCCAGAGGAAGAAGCTGGAGGCCAGGCTGGGCCCTCCCCGCTCTGCCACTGTAGCAGGTAAGCTCAGGTGGGGCTAAGCGCGGGTGCAGGGAAGCTCAGGTTGAGGGCTTTGCTTCCTGGGGCCTGTTGCTCCTCTGCTGCTGAGACTGGCTGGATAAGGGTGTATCTGATCTCAGCTGACAAGGCCTCCAGGATGATTCCCTGAGGGAACGAGCCCTGTGTCAGCCGGCCAACACCAGGCTCCAGCGTGATGAGGCTTCCTCAGAGCTGGCTTCTAAATGTAGGTGCCAGGGATCTGCAGAGAAGCCCCAGCTCCAGGGCTCAGCCTCCTTGCCACTTACTGTTACTTCTTAGCATCTTACCTCTGTCCCTGTGCTTCCTGGAGAGCGTGCCTCTTCCCGTGAGCCCTTGCTATCGCTAAAGTTCTCCCGGGGTGGGGGGCAGGGGTTATATCTATAAG
Organism: Panthera pardus; assembly: GCF_024362965.1. Taxonomy (NCBI): domain Eukaryota; kingdom Metazoa; phylum Chordata; class Mammalia; order Carnivora; family Felidae; genus Panthera; species Panthera pardus. The sequence continues at coordinate 14,126,254 of NW_026526810.1, read as the reverse complement.
CCTTCATCAGCTGATATTTCATCTATTAGTTAAAACCTCAGGGTCGGGGGAAGCTCAGGGAAAAGATAGGTTCTACTACACAGGGCTGTGAAGGGAGGTGGGAATTCCCTCTCACTGCCAGTGGGAAGTGAGAACCGGATTCTGAAAGGCAGTTGAGTAGTATGCACCCAAGTACAATTCTACGTCTAGGGATCCATTCTGAGGAAAGAATCCTGAAGGTAGGCCAGGATTTACATAGCATTGTTTACTACAGTGAGACACATGAACAACCCAAATGTCCAAAACTGAGGATTGGGCACGTAAACCATGGTCTATCCACAGGATGAAATATAATGTGGCTACTTGCAAAAGGACAGAGAAGAATGTATAATGATAATGTGCAGAATGAACATGCTTTTCATGACAGACGCGCACACACACACGTCTAATCTGTTCCCAGAAAAAAAAAAAAAACCTAGAAATATACTGAAAGTCTATCTGTTGTTATTCTAGGATGAAGGCCATATGGGTGATGTTTATTTATTCCTTGGTAGATTTGTATATTTCCTCTTCTTCTTTTACTTTAATCATTTTCTATAACAAATACATTTTCCTTTTGTTACCAGAAATTATACCTTTTTTTTTTTTTTAAGTTTAGCAAAAAGTAGCAGAAATAATGAGGAGCAGGCAGGGGCAGAGGTGGGGAAGAATGGAAATGTTTACAAGAGTCATTCCTGGGTTGACCAGGAATAGGAACTGAAAATGAAGGAGGGCAGAGAGGTAGGGAGGAAAAATATATGACAAATTTGCTCTGTCTGAATTAAATATTTAGGGAGGAATTAAAAAGGACACCAGCCTCTCTAGGAGCGGACTTCAGACAGGTTTGAATTTCGCGAAGGATTGTCTTTGGCAATCTTCACCAAATATCTTTCTGCACACTACCCAGCAGCAGTTTTAATTCATGGCATTTGCGATGGTATTTATAGCATAAATTGGCCACTGTCTGCAGTGTATTTCAGGCTCCAGAAAATGTAATTGGAAACGTCAACTAATGTTGAAAGCGTTTGCTGTAATTGTTTGTGTTTTATTGGTTATTTTCTAGGAGAAGTCTGGAATTTTGTTTGGTTTGGCTCTTTGCAACCCCACTTATTTGCTTTGCAAAGTTGATAAGTACAAGAAACAGAATGATATTCAGGCATTTTAAGTGGCTAGTCATCTTCGTACTGAACTAAGTGAAAACAAAACACACTTTCCATTAACTTAAAATCTTCTTACTTGGAGCATTTGATATTTTTAGAAATCTCCCTTTTGCTTTGATTGGAAATGTTTTCAAGATGTCCTCTAATTTGTGTGTGTGTGTGTGTGTGTGTGTGTGCACGTGTTTGTGCACATCATGCACGCAAAACCTGGACCTGGGAAAATAGAGGCCGCCATCCAGGGGAATAATGGGACCCAATCCCGGATCCTCTTCCACAACCTAGAAGTTAATGAGGTTCAACATCTTAATACCTCCAGTAAAAAGGTAGTAGCCAGAGACACACTGATATGCAAAGGGACCCGGGCAGTCGGTGGCTGCTATGCCCCTCATTTTCTAGCTCTATTAGACTCTGCAATCGGTGAATGAATTACAGAATCCACTGGGAGCAACCAGGGTCCAGGAAATGGTTGGTTCATTGCCCCAGACACACATCACAAACAGGAGCAATTTTCCCAGGCTCCCACAGAAAACACCACAATTTATCTTGCTATTTTCCAGAAACTGTGCCTTCAATTGCTATCTATGTCAGGGGGAAGAATACATTTCCAATGCTAGAGATAGCTTAAAGAAAACAAGCTAATGACAGCCCACAGCTCTCCCCTTCCCAGCTGCCAGGTCTTCTTGTTGCTATGTGCCTGCCCATTCCCCCCACTGCTTCTGGCTCTCACCCCATCTGGTCTGCTCTCCCTGTAAACGTGGCAGGGAGACAGGAAGTCCTGTGTTCATTCCTTAAGGGTTGGTCACACTTGCTATGACCCAAGGTAAAATTAATGCTGAATTAGCAGGTGGCCTCTCTCCTTGGGCCATGGGCCCTCCCTAGAGATTGGGTATTAGGGAGGGCAAATGTGTCAGGCATGATGAGGTGGAAAGCATGTTGGCCAGGAGTCACAGCAGCAGCATCTTTTTTCTGTTAATCATTGGAGAGGTAATATACAAATATATAAAGTTGTACAACAGTGCAGAAGAGCCAGATGAAGGTCCTAACACCCCCAGCCCCACTGCTGAGCACACTTGATGGTTTGATGTGTATTGTTCTAAACTAGTGCCTCCCAGTCATCTGTGCCACAGACATAACTTTAAATTGTACAGTAGCCGTGTTAAAAAAGGAAAGCCATGTTAAAATAAGTGAAACTAATTTTAGAATTTATTTAACTCAACATATCCCAACTATTATCATTTCAACATGTAGGTATTACTAAAAAAAATCTTATTAATGATATGTCATTTGTTTTGTACTTCAAAATTCGGCCAAATACTACTCCCCCACTTTTTTTGAGCTCTAATATCAGACATAAAAAATGGTAGTTTGCTGTCTTATACTTGAACTCACAGCATATCTCAGTTAAGATGGGCCAAATTTCAGGTGCTTAATAGCTGCATATAGCCAGTGGCTACTATGTTGAGCAACATAGCTCTAGACCTTTGCATATCAAGGTTTGTTCTTGTACAACTGGATCATACCAGAAAGATCTTAGTACAACTTTTTTTTACAATTAATAATAAAGACATTTACACTTTAGAACTTAAAGTTCTACTTTAGAGTATCTGATACTTGCACAGCCCATGGTTGGATCTATCATCAATGGTTTAACAATTTCCTAATCGAGATGAAAAAAAAAATTGGAGGCTTCTAATTTTTCACTTGGTTCAAAATATATTGGAATAAACATCCATATAGTGCCTCCGTATGTGTAAAAATGTTTCCAGATAATAAACCCCTAGAAGTGGATGTGCTGGGTCAAAGCGTATGTTTGCTTGACCCCGTGACAGGTACTGCCCAGATCCCCTCCAAAAACATGCTGCCAGGAGTCTGTGAGAGAGAAGCAGATCCTTAGCCACCAGGCAGCCTTGGGGTTTGGACCTTAGTTCTCTTAGATGTAAAAACGAGGAGTTGTGCTAACCCTTCCTTGTTTCTTAAATGCCCACTTTTACAGCTCAAATGTTGACGGTTCCAGCCTATCTCTCCGGTGGGCGGGGCTGTGCATGGGTGAGAGCTCCCTGTTCCTCAGTTGGCAGGGCAGGACCAGAAAGGCTGATGAGCAAACAAAGCTCCTCATGCATCTTGCCTGAGGTCAGCAGAAAACTCTCAATGAAGACCCGAACTCCTATTTTTTGTACAATTACTATTACACTGTCTTTTATTAATATGGTGTTGTCTACTAAGTGCTGTCACAGCAAATGAGCAGAGGAGCAAGGACCAGCCCCAGCAGCCTGGCTCTTGAGCTGGCTGCCACAGGCATCATGTTGAGCTACATCAACTTCACTCCCACTGGTGTGAAGCTACATCAACTTCACTCCCACCCAGCGTCCCTCCCCACCCCTGTGGCCTCAGCAACATCACAGCCCCTAAAGGACACAGTCCTTGTTCACATGCCAATAGTGTGGCGCACCCTCCCAGGTCCTGGGAGTCCTAGGAGAGGAAGTCCACCTAAAGAGTGGCAAAGGACCACTGAAAAGGAGAGGGTGCTCCCCATGGAAGCCAGGTGGGTACTGGGAGGTCAGCCTTGGTCTTCCAATCCTCTCTCCCATGGGTGCTGGTCTGCGCCCTCCCAGCCAGGGAAGACCAGACTGAGCTCTCAGGTAATGTCAAGGAGGCCCTATACACACTGGTTTTCCAACTAGTTTGCCCTCCTGAGCAAGCCAGTCAGGAGGGGGAGCTGCAGAGGGGGCCCCCGAGACCCTTGTGGCAATTCCCAGGTTCCCAATCAGGGAGGAGCTGGTGATGGGGGCAAGGGAAGATTCATCCATCCATCCCCATCCATCCCCAGCTGTGTGGGATTGAGTGTTCCAACCAGGGACATGGGGTGTCTTTGCATTTGTTCAGACCCTCTTTCCTTCCTTCAGCAAAAGGTCTTATAGTGTTCAGTGTGTTGGTCTTTCACCTCCTTGTTTAAGCGTTTTCCCAGATATTTTATTCTTTTGGATGTTATCATCAACGAGATTGTTTTCTTAATTTCCTTTTTGGATTCTTCACTGCTGGTGTTTGGAAACACAACTGATTTTGGGTTAATGATCTTGCACCCCAAAACTTTGTTAACTTTGCTTATTAGCTGTAGCAGGGTTTTTTTGTGGATTCTTTCAGAGTTTCGCTTTGTTTTATTTTGGGCTTCATCTGTATTCCTAAGCAATATATTGTTTAGCTTTTTCTGCTTTTGAACTTTATATAAACAGACTCACACTGTGTGTCCCCTCGGCGACTTGCTTCTTTTGCTCTGGGTTATGTTTGGAGAGCCATTCATATGATGTGGTTTGTCTGTTTCTGTTGCCATGTAATATTCCCTCATGTGAATATGTGGGGATGGACTTACAGGTCCTACTGCAACTGGGCATCTGGGTTGCTATTTGTTGGGGATCTCATGAATGGGAACATGCATGTGGGGTCTCCTTGTACACACGAGCATGAGCATATTTTGGGGGTAAACCCCAGTATAGAATTGATAGACTCAAGCATGTGGCTGCTCTGCTTCTCCAGATGATGCTAAGAGGCCTTCTATCCTCCTTAAAAGGAGGAGCTCAGAAGCATCTGCCCATTTTGGAGAAAGCATTTGGAATCAGCCAGAGGAGACAGATGTGTGATGAGGGACAGGGCTGTGCACAGGAGTCAAGTCCAGCTGCCTGGCATGAGGCCAGCCAGGACTGGTGGCTTCACCATGACCCAGTCTCTTCTCCTAGTGCCCATTCACCTCCCAGAGTCCCTACCAAAGCCCTAACCCCTCCACTGCCTCAGTTTCCTCATATTTAAAACCACCGTGAGGGGAGCACGTGCTCTCTGTAGACCTCTGCCCCCCAACAGCCACTGCATCTCAATTCAGTGTGGCAGTCATCGTGACCACAGTGAGAAATACGATCAGGGGCTCTGCCTTTTTTCTGCTGTTCCCTCTTCTGAGAGCGCCTTTCCCCTTTGCTCCTGCGCCCAGCTGAATTCTCCTCAGGCTTCAAGGATGAGCTCCCTCCCTGTTTTCCCCACCTGGCAAGTCCCTTCCCAGGGAGAAGCCCTGTCCCTCCACACCATGCACAACTTTACAATGCCAGTGCATCTGCCTGGGAGCTCCCGAGGGCCGAGCGCACTCAGTACACCTGGAACCAGCAGAGCCTACCAGGTGAGGGGGCTTCATAAGCTACTAGTGTGAAATACACAAATGCTGGCTTTCTCTCATGTCACACAAGGTGGTCTGGGGCTACAGAGGTCCCAGTGAACTTCTGAAGACATATTTCCTCTGATGTAACCCTCCCAAGTTTTCAATGCTGAGCTGTGTGTAGGAACACTTATCTATAAATACATGAGCAGCCCAGACACTGGCCATGAGTCACGAGTCACTACAGACCACAATGGTCACATAGATCTAGAAGAACACAGCAAATGAGAACCCCATTTGGGATGCTCAGCCATGCTCCCTCCTTCACACCCAGCCCCCCACCCAAATCTACACAGCTGCTCCCACCCCAGTCCTCACCTCCCAGAGTGGCCCCTGCAGGAGTGCCCATCATTGCCAGACCCCTTGCCCCTTCCTCGAATTGTAACAGGACTCAAGGGGTTTGCCAGTTGGGGTGCAGCATATTGAACACAACCCAAGGAACCGTTGAAAGCAAAGAACTTTTTATTATTTGTTGCAGGTGAGAAGACAGGGAGATGGCTCTCAAAGCACCATCTCCCTGTGGAATTAGTATAGAAACCTTTTTTTCAGTGTATCAGGGGGAGGGGAGGGGAGCTTGCATATACGTTAAGGAACGTATGCATATCCTATTACTTAGGTACTTTGGTTCAATTCTGCAAGACTGTCAATTCCTAGACTGTCAACATGCTAGTGTGTACATTGTATGTTTGAAAAAAATGGTGGAAAACTCCACCCACAAGAGGAGATCTTAGTATTATAATGAGCTAAAGGTAACTTCAGGACAACTCAGGGGTGAGGAGGAAGGGTGAGGCACTTCTATGCAGTCTTCAACTCCAATCTGGCTCAAACTGGCTCATATAAGGGGCTGTCAGGGGAGAGCCATCTAGCAAGGGGCTCTCAGGTGAGTGAAACACCTTGGCTGGTGTTTTCTTGGTGTCTCCTTGGCTGTAACTGTTGGTTCTGCCAAACAAAACCCATGTTTTCTCTGCTTATGCCCCTTCCCCACCTCCCTTCTGCTAGTAGCACTTAGGCCTCTTATTTGAGTAACTTCCCTTTGCATTTTAGCTAACAAAATCTGTCCCATCCTGGCTCTCAGTCTCTGGGAGTTGACTATTGCAAACTAGCCAATCTGCTGCACAGGCACTACCGAAATATGAGAGGTGTTTGCCGATTAATGCATGCACACTGGTCCCCAGGAGCCGCAGGAAACCGACTTAGCATGACTTAGATAATATTGTCGGCACAGAGCTGCTATGAGGCCAGGGAGGAAGAACACTGGTAAAAGAAAACCTTGGAAAAACACAAACCAAGATTTGTGTCTGACATTCTTAAGGGCTGGTGAGTGAGCCGTGAGTTTGGAAGGGAATGATCCCTGTCTCATCAAAGTGTCCCTGATGTTGGGGACAGCTGGCCAGGCCTGGGCTTGACTCTTAGTCCTGCTTTCCCACAGGCTTCCTGCTTCCTCTGCCATTGACAGGGGAATTAAGAACAATGTATTCCAACGCCCACCGACCCTACCTGAAAGACCCTGGGCATTTAAACGGAAGCTAAAATCTTACCCTTGTTATACTTCATTCAGTTTATGCTTAAGACACTCAAAAACTATTTACTGAATACCAATCTCTGCCAGAAAATGGGCTTGAGGTTTTTCACACTAAACTGTGTTTAATCTTTACAACAATCCCACTTAACAGGCAAGATAATCGAGGCTCAGGAAAGTTAAATAAATTGGCCACGGTCATAAAGATAGGAAACAGTGAGTCCAGGGGTGCCTGGGTGGCTCAGTTGGTTAAGCGTACCACTCTTGATTTTGGTTCAGGTCATGATCTCATGGTTCACAGGTTTAAAGCTCTGCATCGGGCTCTGTGCTGACAGTGCAGAACCTGCTTGGAGGTCTCTCTCTTTCCCTCTCTCTCTGCTCCTCCTGCGCGCTCTCTCTCTCTCTCTCTCTCTCTCTGTCTCTCTCTCTCAAAATAAATAAATAAACTTAAAAAAAAGGAAAAGGGACAGTGAATCTGGGAGCTGACTCAAGTATGACAGAATCCAGAGTCCTTTTCTCACCACCACACCTTTTATTGTATTTTTACTTTAGGGACCACCTTCAAAGCCTTAACCCAAAGAAAAGACTTTAATAGTAAAGCCCACTGGGAAGATTCTTTCCAGGGTGTGACTCCACGAGGAATATGCCAGGGAGGCGTTGCCTCCTAGTGGTGCCACAGGGTGGAATCTCATGCACCTGGGTAAAGTGTGAGGAAGCTCTCTGTACAACTGATGCAGGCTGGCCAGGTCCAAGGACCAGCCAAGAGGGCCCTTGGCTTCCCACAGGAGAGAAATCAAGTGCAAGCCTAGAGGAAGTGAGAGCAGAGTTTACTGAAAACATAGAGCAAATACAGACAGAGTGTCTGGAAGACTCAGGAAGGAAAGGAGAGTAAGCCTTGTCTTTGCTTGGGGTCTGGGGTATTTATTAAGGATGGTGATCTGGTGTATGTGTTCTCTCAGGCATCCAGGAACTGGTCAAAGCAAGGACAAGTGCTCAGGAGCCAGGAGTCTTGGTGTCATGGTGTCTGGAGTCAGTGGTCTTGGAAAATGTACAGGACAACCTCACCGGTCACTCCTTAGATGTTATCCATCATGCTGGAAGTCTCCAAAGAAATCATTAACTCCTTGACTTTACGAGGAGGACTTACATTAAGTCATGTGTAGGGTGGGGGTGCAGGTCCTAACATGAATAGAAGAGCAGGCCTTCCCAGGATCCCTTCAATTTCCCTAGTTCACAAGGGCTCAAGAAGATGCCCACAAATATCACTGAACTGTCATTTTTAAAAAGTTCTTTACAAGAGTATGTGTGTTGGAATAAACAAGAGAGAATGTCTGAAGGGCACACAGCAACCATTAGTGGGGGTCACTGCTGGAGGCTAGGGGTTGGAGGGAGAAGGAGGGAGAATCACTTTTCAATTTAGACACTCCTTTTTTTAAATGTTTATTTATTTTTGAGAGAGAGAGAGAAGAGGGGAGGTGCAGAGAGAGGGAGACACAGAATCTGAAACAGGCTCCAGGCTCGGAGCTGTCAGCACAGAGCCCAACACAGGGCTCAAACTCAAGAACCATGAGATCATGACCTGAGCCAAAGTCGGATGCTTAACCAACTGAACCACCCAGGTGCCCCTCAATTTAGACACTTCTCAATCTTTGTCATTGTTCCATTGAGCATATATTAGTTGAGGGATGCTTGTGGGGTTTGTTGTTTGTTTGTTTTAAATTCTAAGCAAAGGAAAAAAACCCACATCATCCCCCCATGCCACCAGCCCATCCCCACCCTGTGCCCCAGGCATGAAGCTTTTGAGGCCATCTCTAAAAGGAAAGGAATAGGAAAATGTGAGCTCCAAATCAAGATTCAGGTCTTAGAGAGGTGGGTGTGGGGCCCTATAGCTGAAGCTTCTCTGTCCTTGTGGTGGATCATCGCCCAGGCCAGTGGCCTCTGCACCTCTTCATGTTACAGGGTGACCATGTTACAGGGTGACTCCCAGGCCTGCTCCCACCCATATCCACCGGGCCCCCTAGAATGTGTTTTCTCATTTTGATGCCAGGTCCACTTGTAACCAGGGCACTGGGGCGCAAGAGCACCTGGTCCAAATAGACCAGTTTTGGCCATTTCCTGTTGGCAAAATCCAAAGGCAGAGAGGCAGGTGGTGGGTGAAACAAGAAAGGAATTTATTTCAGCGAGGCCAACCCCAGGAAGACAGCGGACTAGAGTCTCCAAGACTGTCTCCTAAGTGCAGAAAATACTTCCAGGTATTAGTGAACGTGGACATATAAGGAGAATAGGGAGAATGTGGGACAAAAGCCAGTGGGAATGTGTAAGTGGGCAGTGAAGGTCAATTCATCATTGTCTTGGGGTCAAACACACGGGCGCTCGCTGGCATCAGGACAGAACTTACTGCTCTTCCCATCACGGGATGATTTGCCCAGCAGGTCTTTTGCCTGAGTTGTCTCTTAAGAGACAAGCTGGAAAGAACTTAATCAGTTAGAAAGTACCAACTAAGGTCAAAATGGAGGTAGTTGAAGTCCTCTGTCACACTCCTCACGGGCCTCCCCACTGTCCTCCAGCCGCTGTGTGGGCCAGCGAGGGCCAACCTGCCATGGTTACCAGTGACCTGTTGTGGGCACCATGCTGAGCCATATTGGAGTCTGTGGGAGAAAGAACAATGAGTGTCCTATATACACTTACCAAAATATCCCCTCATGTTTAAACTGTGTGGGAAAAGTAAGAACTCTACAGTCAAAAAACATGACTGTATAAAAAGCCTCACGCTGCCCAATGTGCTGGCCTGTCACACAGTAAACCCTCGTACACTGCCCAGTGGGGACATGCTGGCTGCATAACCCAAGAGCTGTGAGCTGATCGGAAACAACCCTCGCACAACGAGGCAAGATCATAAAGCGAGCAACAACCTGTCTTTAAAATGTTGATATCTTGATCACAAGGGATTCTTGGCATTGATTTTACCTTTTTTAAATTTTGTATAAAATGGGGCACCTGGGTGGCTCAGGTGGTTGAGCATCCGGCTCTTGACTTCGGCTCAGGTCATGATCTCATGGTTCAAGGGTTTGAGCCCTGCATCAGGCTCTGCACTGATAGTGTGGAGCCTGCTTGGGATTCTCCCTCTCTTTCTTTTTTTCTTTCTCTCTCTCTCTCAAAACAAATAAACTTTAAAAAAACTAATCAAAAAATAAAATTTTGTATGAGGTGCTATTTATCTTAGGTACTGAATTTTTGACACCCTGCCCATCACCCAAGAAAGGCACAGCAGCCCAAATAGTGCTATGCCTTCTGAGCACTGATTCCTTCCCTGGATGTCCAGGTGCCAGCACTGACATCAGAGACATCTCCTGTGACTAATCTCCCTTACAGCATGAACTTGCAGTTCCTTGAGAGGACTGGCTTGGGAGGACCCAAATAGAGCAGTGGGAAGCTGAGGGCCGCATGGGCAATGGATCTCAAAAGCTTGTTAAAATACAGGTTCTCACACCCTGATTCTGATTCCAGGGCCTGGAGTGAAACCTAGATATCTTTTTTTTTTTTAATTTATATTTAGTTGTGGTAAGATACGCATGATGTAAAATTTGCCATCTGAATCATTTTTAAGAGTACGGTTCACTGGCATTGAGTCCATTGACACTGCTGTCCAGCCATCATCACCATCTACTCCAGAACGTTTTCATCCTCCCAAACTGAAACGCTACCCATTGAACACTAAGTCCTCATTTCCCCTCCTCAGCCCTCGGCACCCACCACTCTTAGTGCCTGTCTCTACAAATTTATTTTAGGCACCTCATACAAGTATTTGTCCTTTGTGACTGGCATATTTCACTTCATGTACTGTCCTCAAGGTTCATCCACATTGTAGCAGGTGTCAGGATTTCCTTCCTTTTGAATACTGATAATATTCCTTCATATAGGTAAACCACATTTTATTTTGAATAATGCTGCTATGAACACAGGTGTATAAATATCTCCCTGAGACTCTGTTTTCAATTCTTTGGGGCATATGCTCCACAGTGGAATTACTGGATCATATGGTAATTCTAAGTTTCATTTTTTAGGAGGTACCATAACTGTTTTCCATAGCATCTGCTTCATTTTATTTTTTTATTCTTAATTTAAAAAATCTTTTTAATGTTTATTTTTGAGAGAGAGAGAGAGAGAGAGAGACTGGGGGAGGTACAGAGAGAGAGGGAGACACAGAGCCTGTAACAGGGTCCAGGCTCTGAGCTGTCAGCGCAGAGCCTGACGTGGGGCTCGAACCACCAACTGTGAGATCATGACCTGAGCCCAAGTCGGATGCTTAACCAACTGAGCCACACAGGCGCTCCAACATCTGCTTCATTTTAAAAGGGTTATTAATTTATTTATTTTGAGAGAGAGAGAGTGGGGGGGAAGGGCAGAGAGAGAGGAGGAGAGCGAGAATTCCAAGCAGGCTCCATGTTGTCAGTGCAGAGCCCGATGTGGGGCTTGAACTCATGAACCATGAGATCATGACCTGAGCTGAAATTAAGAATCAGACGCTTAACCGACTGGGCCACCCAGGTGCCCCTGCTCCATTTTAAAATTCCACCCATAGTGCACAACTGTTCCAATATCTCCACGTCCTCACGAACACTTTTTATTTTCTGTTACGTGTGTGTGTTTTCAATCGTGGCCATCCTAATGGTGTGAAGTGATATCTCTCTGGTTTTGACTTACCTTCCCTAATGATTAGTGACACTGAGCATCTTTTCATGTGTTTGTTGGCCATCTGTATGTCTTTTTTGGAAAATGGCTAGTCCAGTCCTCTGCCCATCTTTAATCGGGATATTTACTGTTGTTGTTATTGTTAAGTTGTAGGTTTTTGTGTTTGTTTGTTTGTTTGTTTGTTTTTTACATATTCTGGATGTTGATTCTCTATCAGATATATGATTTGCAAATATTTCCTCCTGTTCCAGAATTGCCAGATACTTACATTTTTAACCACTTCCCCTGCACCATCTTTGAAGAACACAGGCACAGACCCTGTGGACCCCTTTCTAGAAGCAAGTTTCTGGGCTAGGTTCTATCAAGGAGCAGGGATAGAGGGGAAAAGATAGGGAGGAGACCTGGCTCCACTCAGGACCCAGTGGCCCATTCTAGGACAGGTAGCAACCCTCACCTGAACACCTACCAGGCATAGGTCTCCGGCACCTGAAAAAAAAAGAGGCAAGGAGAGTGGTGCAGGCCCTGGCACCCAGAAACTGTGGCTTCCCCCAACCACAGAGTAAAGCAACCTCCTTCAAAAGTATGATCCAAAAAAAAGTACGGCCCACCGCTGAGTCCCATCCTCTCACATCTGTGAGGCCACTCACATCTGTGAAGCACAGCTTGTGTTTAGAAGTGCCCATCTGGCTTACCTGTATGTGATCCTGAAAATGGGGAGCAGAGAGAGCTGACATCCATATGGACATGTGACTTTCAGGAGCTCTCCCCTCAAATGGTTCTGCCTGGGGCTGGGGCTAGAAGCTGACCTTGGCCACTTTCCCTTCTCTCCCTTCATTTCCCCTTGCCAACCCATCATCTTACCTGAGGTCCTGATCACCCCTTTTTTTCTAGGCTCAGTGGAGAGCCCTCAGCTGGAATACAAACTGCCCATGTACCTTGTGCATTGATCCTCATTGGTGACCAGCACAGCTGTCTGGAGGGAGGGAGAATTCGATATCCCAACAAAGGGCCCATTTTTATTTCCTCTCCTCCTTCAAATGGTCCAAGATAAGTGGATGTGGGAGTGGGTCCCACAGGCCTTCATTCCAGGATATTGAAATATCCTTCTGCGCCTGGGGTCTTTTGCTGCATCTGTATGACCTGAAGGTCTTTCCTGTCAATGGTAAAAATGAGGAGCCCATATCAGTCTCAGTACCCTAAGCCCAGATGCTGCCTGTGTGGCTGGCCTAGCTGCATAATTAAGTATCTGGATTGCTCTGATGTGCTCCTCTTTTCTTCTGTTTTGCTTTGGTTTTTCCTCCTAATTGACTATTTGCACTTGCTCAGGGCTAATAACCACCCTGCATTCCATCCAATGTCAGCAACCCCCTCACTTAAGGTGAGGTCAGCCTGGCAGGTAGCACCTGTAAGAAGTGTATCCGGCATCTGGACAGCACCACTTTGAATTAAGGCCTTGTCTTACGTGGTTTGACTGCATCAAAAATGATCATTCCAAAAGCAAATGGGTGTCTGCTCACATTTTAACAGGAAAACCCAATTTTGATGAAATCCATACACCAAATTCTGGCAAGGCTTTTGTCTTTGTCCATTCAGGTTACTATAATAGAATGTCATAGACTGGGAGGCTCATAAACTTAATTTCTCACAGGAACGCTGGCAAGTCCAAGATCAAGGCACCTGCAGATTTGATGTCAGGCGACCCCTTCCTGGTTCACAGATAGCTGTCTCACATGGTGGAAGGAGCAAGGGAACACTCTGGGGTCTATTCTGTAAGAGCACTAATCCAAGTCATTAGGGCTCCAACCTCCTAACCTAATCACCTCCCAGAGGCCTCACCTCCTAATACCCTCACACTGCAGTTAGTATTTCAGCATGTGAATTTTGGGGGAACACCAACATTCAGTCCATTGCAACTTTTTCTACAAGTGTAGAAAAACAGATAACCTTTTTAAATTCTGAATTAAACTACTAGTTACCATTCAAGATGTGTCCTAGGGCTCCATTATTCGCAATCACAGCTTAAAATATGCATAAATCAAAGATGATGGAATGGGAATCTGCTGCGTTATTGGAAGATTACAAAATTAGTGATGCCGCTGAAACATCAAAGGTGTTACCATGAGGCTGGCCCCTTGGAGCCCACTACAGTTGGGAGACCCTGGGCTCAGAGACTCTGAACACCGGCCAGGTACCATGGGCACAGTCTCATTTTCTTTTTTTCTTTTTGTTTTTAATTTTTTTAATGTTTACTCATTTTTGAGAGAGAGAGAGAGAGAGCAGGGAAGGGGCAGAGAGAGAGGGAGACACAGAATCTGAAGCAGGGTCTCAGCTGTGAGCTGTGAGCACAGAGCCTTCATGTGGGGCTTGAACCCACATATCATGAGATCATGACTTGAGCCAAAGTCAGACACTGAACCAACCTTGCCACCCAGGTGCCACTTTTCTTATTTTCTTTTTAAAATCAGTTATATTTTTCCTTAGAAAATTAAAAACATGATATAAATGATGAAGCAATTAGAGGAAAAAATTCTGATTCCCCTACCACAAACACAAGCTGACAAGTTAATACATTTGCTTCTTTTTTTCCTGGCTTTATTTAGTATTCCCTCTAAAAAGAGAAATGTCTTTAGAGCAGTGCTCTTTCCGATAGCCAGGGAGTGACAACCACCCAGATGTCCATAAATTGATGAATTCCTGCAATGGAATATTACTGAGGTATAAAAAGGAATGAAGCCCAGACACCTGCTACAACATGATGAACCTTGCAAACATTCTGCTAAATGAAAGAAACCAGCCGTAAAAGGCTCCGTATTGTATGATTCCATTTATATAAAATGCCCAGAAGAGGCAAATCCATAGAGACAAAACGCAGATTCGTGGTTGTCAGAACTGAGGGGCTGTGGGGGCTGGGGAATGACTGCTAATAAGTAAAGGACTTTTCTTTAGGGATGGCAGATGCTCTGGTGTTAGTGCAGTTTCACAATCTTGGGGATATAAAAAAAAACAAAAAAACAAAAACAAAACAAAAAAACCCTGCACATTTTTAAAATTTATTTGTTTATTGAAGTTTATTTATTCATCTTGAGAGAGAGATGGAGAGAGTGCGCAAGTGGGGAAGGGGCAGAGAGAGAGGGGGGTCTGAAGCAGGCTCTGTGCTGACAGCAGAAAGCCCAATGTGGGGCTCGAACTCATGAACCGTGAGATCATGACCTAACCCGAAGTCAGATGCTTAACCGACTGAGCCACGCACTGCACATTTTAAAAGATGAATTTTAGGGGATGTGAATTATAGTAAAAAGAAAGTAAAAAGGGGGGGTGCCTGGGTGGCTCAGTCGGTTGAACATCCGACTTCGGCTCAGGTCATGATCTTGAGGTTCGTGAGTTCAAGCCCAACATCAGGCTCTGTGCTGACAGCTCAGACCCTGGAGCCTGCCTCAGATTCTGTGTGGGACTCCCTCCCTCTCTCTCTCCCTCTCTCTCTCTCTCTCTCTCTCTCTCTCTCTGTGCCACCCCTGCTTGTGCTTTCTCTCTCTCTCTCTCTCTCTCAAAAATAATTTTAAAAAAACTTAAAAAAAAAAAAAAAGAAAGAAAGAAAGGAAAAGAAAAAGGAAAAGGTGGCCTAAAGACCCAGCTCTGCTCCCGGGCTCCAGTCTGGAGGATCATGTTACATTGTCCCAGGAAGGGCCCCTGGATAGAAGAGGGTTGGAGGTCTGGGGAAGAGGGAACACTGGCCAAGGAGAGGCAGGGGCTCTGATGACCCCCCCAGCGTTTCCTCCAGGCCAGCCCTGTCACCTCCAGGGGATGGTGATGATAAAGCACAGGAAATCAGATCTTGAGGTTCTCCCAAGCACTATCACTCGAGTCTCATGTTATCATCCCTACTCTACAGATGTGAAAACTGAGGCCCAGCACCTGAGGGGCAGCCTCAGCATGGGCCCTTACCTGGGGCTCCTACTGGTTCTCTTTGTTGTAAGGGGCCATGAGGCGAGGCCTGTCTGGCTCAAGAGTCTCTCCTTGTCTGGCCAAAGCAGAAGCATCAGCCAAACCACACAGAAATGGCCTGTGGGTTGGAGCCCAAGGCCTCCTTCTTGCTGGGGTGAGTGGGTGGCAGGTAGAGTAGGAACAATTGTGGAGTTTTAATCTTTGTGTGCCTGAAGATGGGTATCCTGTGCCAGTGCTTTGGCGGGGAAGTTGTCTGGTTCTCTGGGATGGAGAGTTTCCAGGCATGCAGGTGCTGCCCCAGGTGAGGCCCACAGGTGCTCCTGGCAGCCAGGCAAGGGCAGGTCGGGGCCCTGTGTGGGGACCCACAGCCACCTACCACTGTGCGGGAACGTCCACCAGCGTTCCCACACACAACGGCATTCCAGAGAAGCCAGAAATCCAGATTTTCACATGTAATCCCCCTCTGGGTTAATAATAGCAGAGAATTCTTCTCTTTATACAAGGGTCAAATCAAGTCCACGTGTGGGTCACATGCAGCCCTGGGATGAGCGTTTTGAGGCGTTGGCTCTAAATACATACAGGAGATAGGCAGTTTCCTTTGGCTAAATGGGTCCACAAATCAGTCATTTCACTGTAGGGTTTGCTGTTAATTTTGGCCCAAGAAACAGGGCCATTGAGTAAACAGAGACTCGCCTAACAGTAAACCAGCTCTTATGTTTGGAAGCCACTTCCCAGGATCAGTCACAGCTGGCCCAGGCCAAACACCACTCCCTGCGGTCCTGGCCCTGTCTCCTGCCTCCCTCTCCTCCCACAGGCCCCACTCCCCCACCCCTCAGCCCTCTCACCCTTCCCAGCCCCCACCCCATCACCCCACCCCAGCCTCAGTCTTCTCAAAGCTGTCCCCCTGCAGACTCCTCCTTCCTCTTGCACATCTCCTAGAGGGTCATCCCCATGGTGTGGGCCACACTCCAGTCTTCCTACTGGTATCCTGGCTCCCGTTTGCTCCCCTATAACCCAGCCCCATAAGTTCATGCTGCCCCTCTGCCCACCACTTACTGTGACCTAAAGTCTGTGCAGAACACGTCCCACCTGCATCTTCAGTTCCAAAGTCTGCCACATACCCAATCCATGCTCCTCAGCAAGCACCTGCAGCTCTGTCTGCCACAGGGCCTTTGCACATGCTGTTCCAGCACCCTAGAATTCCCTTCTGGTCTTTCACTTCACAGTTTAAATGTATAGCCTGTTCAGCCAAGACTTCCCAATCTAACAAGCCTCCTACCCCACCCCACGTGCACACCACCATACTCTACCACACCCTCTTCTTTATTCCCTTCATGTTCTTACCACAATCAGCAATGCTCTGGTTTATCTGCTGCCTTGTTTGCTATTCTTTGCTACTTGGCCACAATGGAAGCCCCCTGAGGGTAGGGCCATGACTACCTGGCTCACCTCCACCCCCAGCTCAGAGCCCTGAACCCAGCCAGCCCCACACTGGCCACATGACGGCACTCACAAAACACCTGGAACATGAAGACGTGGCAGCCTAGGTTCTGCCTTCACTTCACTACTACGAGAAACGCCCACTAAACACTCATCTCCTGGGGGGGCCTCCTCCTGCCCCTCCATGGCCCATCCCCATCTCACTGAGGTGGGAAACCCACCCCCTTCCCTCCATTTCCTCACCCACCTACTGCTCAGCACAACCTCTTGCCCTCAGTCACCCTGTTCCCGTCCCTCCCCCCTATTCTCCACATGCATCCTCACTCCCTCTGCTGTACACATGCTGTTCCACCCACCCCACCATTCCCTGTCCCCAAATGTCTTCAGCCCACCTGTCCAAATCTTGCCCATACTATGAAGTTTCCTCCTCCTACTTACCCACTCTGAACTCCTGGCACCTGGTGGTTTTTGAACCACCAGGTGAAGGCTTGACTGCATACCGCCTCTATTTCCATCATGCAACTTACTATCCTGTGATAAAACTAATGACCAGGATTTCCATTTATATCTAGTACCTCCCAGATACTGTACAGGTGTTATCCCAGCTGAGGCTGAAAGTATGCAAAGCAGTTCCCATTTCAGAGATGAAATGGGGGCGGGGAGGGGCTGCATGTGACCCACACATGGACTTGGGCAGCTCAAGGGGCTTGGGGAGCATGATGGTGGCACCACCTCTGTGTCTCCTCACTGGGCCTCACACACAGACTTTCCAGTAAGTGAGCACTCCTGCACGTGGGATTTTAATCCTCAGTGCTAGTGTTCCTCTTATCTGGCCCTAAAGCACTTAAATAACCATTTGAGGGGCATCTGGGTGGCTCAGTCGGTTAAGCATCTGGCTTCAGCTCAGGTCATGATCTCTTGATTTTGTGAGTTCAAGCCCCATGTTGGGCTCCATGCTGACAGCTCAGAGCCTGGAGCCTGCTCAGATTCTGTCTCCCTCTCTCTACACCCCTCCCCCACTTGCACTCTCTCTCTTTCTCTCAAAAATAAATCTTAAAAAAATAATAATAACCATTTGTGATGGGCAGGAATATTTTGGATGAGTGGGCACCATCTCTGACCCAACAGGGGGGATCTGAAGGGTCTATAAATGAACCACAGGAGGCTCTGCTCTTCTTTCATTTCACAAGGATGCCCTTTGTAAGATTCCATGGCTCTTTGTTGTTACCTTGGCGGTACTCAGCCCTGGTAGCAGAGGCGGGAGGGGAAGGAGGAATGTTTGACGCAGGGGTCCTCCACCTATTGCCTTTCACCTGCATCAGTGACTCCCAGCCATTCAGGAGGCTGAACCCCTCCCCACCATGAGCAGAGTCTCCTCAGGTGACCTGGGTTACCTCCTTCTGCTCTGTGTGCACCCCACTGGGGTGTGTGGGCCCAGGGGGCCAGACTGTGGTAGGCCAGGTTGATAAGAGCTGGGCCCCCCTGGAAATGCTCCACCTGAGGGATTTATTGATTTATTTAGTCATTACAGGGTAATGAGCAACTCCTCTTTGCCAGGCACTCCTGGAGGCACTGGGGATAAAGCAGAGAACTGAACAGGGCTTCGGCTTCCATGGCTTTTGTAGGAGGAGAGAGGGAAGGGAAGAGAGGGAGGAGGTTAGTGGGATGGAATGTATGAAGGACAGAGAGCAGGGGGTGGGGGTGTGATGGGGAGCCAGAGAGCCTCCCTGAAGAGGGGACATTTGAGTACAGGCCAAAACACTGTGAGAGATTGCAGGCAAAGAGTGGCTATTGTATCTTTTGTTTATCCTCAGAAGATTCTAGAATATTTCTGGAGACTCAGCAGGAACTTGGAATTTTGAACTGAGGATGCTCTTCAGGACTAAACTTTTTTAAAAAAATCAGTAGTTGATATTTAAAGTATAGCACTTTTTTCCCCAAGGGAAAGTATGTTAGTCACATGCTAGCATATTCATTAGGAAAAAAAAAGAAAAGATTTTTGGTGAAGCAGAGAGAAATGGGGCCATTTTGTGGATGCCAGCTGCTGTTCTTGCCCAGGGCTCCAAGGGCTGGGGTTTGGCACTCTGAAAAGGCCCCCTCCCAAGTTTGAGGGTAAGGTGTGGGCCAATACTCCCTCAGGGCAACAGATGCCCTGCACCTGCATGTAAAGGAGATGGGGGAGGGGGGCACTCCTTGATGGAGGCATTTAAATGCTGCCTGAGACAGAACAGACATTAATAAAAACAAGAAGCACATTGCTGCTTTCCAAGTTCTTCATCCACCTCTGCATATTAAATCCTGTAGGGCAGGTGGTATTTCCCCCTTTTGATGATGTGGGACCTAAGCCTAGTTGTTCAGGAGCTGGACCTTGGTTTTCTGATTGCCCACACTGCATTGCCCCTGGGTTTCCTAGGAAGTGCCCACTGACTGGTTTGTTGTGCTAGGGGGCGCTGAGAGGGAGGGCCTAGGGGACAGGCAGAGGGGGCAGGGCCTAGCAGGGGCAGGGGGCGGGGCCTAAAGACGGGGCAGGGGGAGGAGCTGAGAGGGAGTGAGGTCTAGAGGGCAGGGCACAGAGGTGGAAGGGCATTTCACCGTCGTGCCTTTCCACAACAGCTAGAACCATCCCCCAGTCTTTCCTGGTCACCTTGACATTTTTGCAGAGTATGAGTCAGTTATTTTGTAGGATGCCCCTCAGTTTGGGTTATCTGAGGTTGCTCCTGCTTAGATTCAAGTTATGCATTTTTGGCATTTTTATCTCTCATGCATTTTATTGGGAGGCTCATGGTGAATCTTTGTTCCATTACTGGTGATGTTCACTTGGCTTTAGGTGGTGTTCCCCAAATTTCTCCACTGTCAAGCCACTAATTTCCTCTTTATGATTAGTAAATACCTGTGGGAGATATATGAGATTATGTAAGTGTACTGTTACTCTTCAAACTTTTACCCACTACTTTTAGCATTCATAAACATGCGTGATAGTTGCCACATGGAGATTTTCTACGTCCATCATTCCTTCTGTATTTATTAAATGACTGACTACTGGAGGAAAGAGCGTTCCCGTCACCCCTATGTATTGAATTATGTATGGATTTATACCAGTGTGGGTCCATGGGCTCTTATTTCAGTCAAAAGGTTGTACTTCATTATTGTAAGTACTTATTTTCATGCTCAATTATCCCAGATAAAGCCAGTGAGAGTCCCTTCAAAGTGGCTTCAGTGTTCTTTTGGCAAGTTCCCACATCAAAAGTAAACACTTACTGGCTAAACAAGATGTTCCAGGTCCTTCTTGTACTCTCCCTGCTCCAGTCTTGGATACAGTCATTTCTCCAAGAAGCCCCAGTTCGCTTCAGTGGAGAACAATATTTAGAAGCCAATATTTGAGCACTAAATATACTCGTTGGTGGTACGCCCTTTCAGTGGATAGAGCCAGGAAATACATGAATGTGTACATGTACAGACATATGTGTGCATATGTGGTAGCCATACGACCCCAAAGACCCTAGCCTCCTGGTATTTACGCCTTTGTAGTTGTTGTGTTGGTCCCAGCCTACTGCTAGTGATGCTCTTGGCTAGGAATGACTGAGGCATTCACCAGAACCTGTGTTATTCACAGCGAACCTCCACAGAGACTCCCCCTGTGGAACTAATGTTGTGGCTGGACCAGCCCTGTAATTCTTATTATGACTGCAAGATGTACTTCAGCAAAAACTAGCAGGAAACTCTGAGGAACAAGATTTATTACTCACAAGCCTTGAGTGTACGTGGCATACCCAAGGGCCACATAGCAAGGACGCAAGTAGAGATAGAGATAGCAGATCCAGAACTCTGCCTTTATTAGTGTCCAAGGGTGGGGTGTCTAAGGTTTCGAGGGTTCACTCTTTATGGTGAATTTCAGGCATGAGAGCAGGTATTAGGGCACAGGAAGGGCAAGGGTCAGTTCTCTAGGTTAACCAGCACTTTCTGAAAGAGGGAGCTTGGTGAGCGGGGGCAGCCTAGTTCTTTATTTGGCTGTTTTGTTAGTAGCTGTGTCGTATATCCGGCAGTATATTTACTCGAGATGGATGTCTTTGACATGAATGCCTCAACAGTCAAAAGCTGAATGTCAGGCACTCACATTACAAGAGAAAAAGCTTAATGTTCACTTACACTATAGTAGTCCTCTCCACCTGATTGTGGGCAGCCAGAATGGGAGACTCTTCTAATGCATGGAATACAGCTAAAGAGATATCACTTCAGATACATGGTTGTAAAGAGACCATGGCTTCTCTTGTGTGACTCTTGCACTCCCCACTTTGATGGAGGTCACCCACCATGTTGTGAGGTTCCTTGTGGAGAGGCTCACATGACAAGGAACTGACTGAGGTGCTGGGCCCAAAACCCTTGAGAGGACCTAGATCTTGGCAACAGCCACATAAGGGAGCTAGGACTGGGTGCTCCCCACTGGATTCCCTTTGGATGAGACCATGGCCCCACCCACAGCTTGGCTGAATCCCTGGGAGAGACAGAGTCAGAAGTACCCAGATATGCCACATTCAATTCCTGGTCCACAGAAACTGTGAGGTAATAAATTTTATTGTTTTAAGCA
This sequence comes from Panthera pardus, assembly GCF_024362965.1. Taxonomy (NCBI): domain Eukaryota; kingdom Metazoa; phylum Chordata; class Mammalia; order Carnivora; family Felidae; genus Panthera; species Panthera pardus. The sequence continues at coordinate 14,104,703 of NW_026526810.1, read as the reverse complement.
CCGAGTTTGGGGACAATTTGTTATATTAAGCAATAGATAACTAATACAATATGTTATGTATACTTGTGTGTGTGTGTGTGTGTGTATGTGTGTATGTGTGTGTATGGAGAGAGAGAGGGAGAGAAGGAGGGACCACACCTGCCTCTATCTGGTCTTATATCTATCTCTCTACATGTTACAAATCATGGGTACACACTGATCATTTCAATTTCAGTCCACTGCTCCAGGGATTCGTTCTAATCTTCCCCACTCTCCATGCTTGTAACCCTTCTCCAACAATGAGAAACCCAGCCCCCATTATCCACAATATATTGATTTCTTTGTTCTGTCCTAGAATACAGAAAGTAATTTCAGAATCGCTATCCTATGTCTCTGTGAAAACCTAGCCTACTCATGGGAGTTCAGTATTTGTTAGAGCTCTTACTGTCTTTAATTGAAGGCATATAGTCCAAACAATATGAACTCTATTTTAAAAAGGGGGGCGAGTATGCTCTCCCAGCTTCTCTGGGAAGTGAGGAGTGATGTGCAAGAGGGGAAACATATTTTCTTTCCAGACAGCAAATGCTCTGCTTGGCCATTTTGCCCTGGATTGTTCTAACACTCCACAGGAGAAGGGCTGGGACCTGGGCTTCAGGGGCTCACCACTCTGAGGTTTTTCCTCTGAGTGGATGCAGCCACTTTCCTCTCATTAGTGATGTGGTTTTCAAGCAGTCATTAAATTACTTGGAGACAAAGGTGTAGTGTTGCTTTCTGAAGGCCCCTTGGGAAGGTTTTGAATTATAATCATTCCTGTTATTCAAAAAGAAGCCAAGTAACCAGCTGACTCTTAAGACCTTCCCAGAAAGGCTCGGGGAAACATAGGTCCTTCCAGAAGGATGAAAACCCTGATCAGACTGTCTCAGCATGACTAAGACCAGGGCCAGGACTATCTGTGGAGCAACGAAAGTGGCATTGGGGCCTTGACATGACCTCATCGAGAAGGGCGTGTGTGACAAGTGGTCATTGCCGACACGCTCTGAGGAGACAGCATCCATGGACACAAGGGAACCCCTAAATTGGAATTGCTGCCCAGATGGGTGAGGGCCACAACACCCTCAGGTCACAGGTCACAGGTCACACACTGTGACGCTCGTTCTAGAGACTGTGGGAGAGTGGCCACGAACATGAGGCTCTGTCCTCTGCAGTTTCTCCAAGATCTGATTCAGGATTCTCCAGGTTTCACAAGCTAGGTCGCTCCATTTCCCTGTGTCTGCCCCCCCCCCCCCCCAGAGATACACACACGTTACATACACACCACATTTTACATAGCACACATGCCACATGCATAGCACACACCACACATATTACACACATCACACATATAATCATACCCACTCACATGCACACCATCACACATGTGCACACATCAGACCACACACACACACACACACACACCACACATACATCGCACACACACACAAATACATCACACAAGCACACACATCACATGTACACAAATATCACAACACATATTGAGCCAGGCCTCAAGGAGACACAGGGAAGGATGTTGGCACCCGGTAAGGTGGACAGGTTTCCTTCCTACCTCGCTCAGCTCTACAAAGCCACCCCGTACTGCCAACCTCCTTCAGCACATGTGCGGGCATCACATCCTCTGACACTTGCAGGGGGTGGTGACCCAGCTTGCCCTGGAAGTCCCCAAGCACCCCAAATGCTTCTCCTCTGAAGTCCCCAAGCACTCACACAGCACCTTGCACACAAAATGAGAGGTCAGGAAATGAAAAATGACAACAGCTAATTATTAGAGTGGCAGAGGGTTTTTTTCCCTTTTTAAAAACTTGTTTTATTTTAGATTTTCATTTCAGGCAAACTTTCTATATTTTTAAATAGGTAATACCTTTATATAATTCAAAATTTTAAAGGAAGAAAAACCCAAAGTTTTAATTTTTTTTAATATTTATTTATTTTTGAGAGAGAGAGAGAGCATATGAGCAGGGACAGGCAGAGAGAGGGAGACACAGAATCCAAAGTAGGCTCCAGACTCTGAGCTGTCAGCACAGAATCTGACATGGGTCCTGAACTCACGAACCATGAGATCATGACCTGAACTGAAGTCAGATGCTTAACCAACTGAGCCACCCAGGCACTCCAAAAAACCCAAAATTTTAAAGAGAAAAATATAAGTTCCTGCACGTGGGCATTTATTGCATCTTTATTCATGTTTGCCAAAACTTGGAAGCCACCAACTCCAGTGGGTAAGTGGATAAATAAACTGTGGCTCATCCAGACAATGAAATATTACTCAGCACTAAAAAGAAATGAGCTGTCAGGCCATGGAAAGGCATAGAGCAATCTTAAGTGCATATTAGTAAGGGAAAGAGGCCAGTCTGAAAAGGCTGCATATGTATGATTCCAACTATAGGACATTCTGGAAAGGGCAAAACTATGGAGACAATAAAAAGATGAGTGGTTGCCAGGAGGCGGGGTAAGATAGGGATAAATAGGCAGAACACTGAGGATTTTTAGGGCAATAAAACTATTCTGCATGATACTATAGTGGTGAACACATGTCATTATACATTTGTCAAATCCCTAAAATATTCAACATTAAGAGTGAACCCTAAGTAAACTGTGGACTTTAGGTGATTATGAAGAGTCAATGTAGGTTCAACTTTGGTAACAAAGGTACCACTTTGGTAGACAATGCTGATAATTATGGAGTCTGGGCATGTGTATATGGGAACTCTCTCTACCTCCGTTTCAGTTTTGTTATAAACTAAACTAAAACTGCTCTTAAAAAATAAAGTCTTTTTCGGGGTACCTGCGTGGCTCAGTCGGTTGGGTGTCTGCCTCCAGCTCAAGTCATGATCTCACAGCTCGTGAGTTTGAGACCCACGTCAAGCTCTGTGCTGACAGCTCAGAACCTGGAGCCTGCTTCAGATTCTGTGTCTCCCTCTTCCTCCCCCTGTGTTTGCCCCTCCCTGCTTGTGCTCTGGCTCTTTGTCAAAAATAGATAAACCCCAAAAAATTTTAAAAGTAATAAAGTCTTTCTCAAGAATTTAAAAGGTGTGTCCTCTTCACCCATCACCCATGTTCCCCAGGCCTCCAGATCCCATCTCTTGGAGGGAACCATGTTAGCTACTCCTTGTGAGCCCTTCCCAGTATATTATGTCTATTGTCAAGCAAGTGTGTTTTCATATTAATATTTCTTCTCTGTAACTTTAATGACAATACCCAAGAGATTATTCCATGTCTTACTTTTTTACTTACTATAGCTTGGTGATCATTTCCTATTGATACAGAGAGAAAGTCTTATTTTTTTAATAGCCACAGAGAATTCTATTGATGATTGTTCCATAACACAGGTACAATCCCCTACTGATAGTAGGTGATGTCCAGTCTTTTGATATCATGAACAGTGGTTGCAATAAATAAATGAATATGTGTCATTTTGCATGTATTCAGGGATACTGATAGAGTAAAATACTAAATGGTCAAAAGGTATATGCTTTGTAATTTTGATATTATTGCCAAATTGCCCTTGTTAGAGGTTGTACCAACTTCTAGTTCCAGCAGCCATGTTATATAAGTACCCATTTCTTCACAACCTTCAATATTTTTAATGATAAAAATAACATTCAGTGAATCTGAGCACCAGTTAGAGAGTCCACTTGTAAAATTACTATGGTGTATGGGTGCCTGGAAGTCCAAAGAAGATGAGGTTCTTGATAGCAGACAAAGTCCTAATCGGATGCTTGCAGACTTTGTTGGCTTTTCCAGTAACTCACATTTATACCAAGGCTTGTCTGGGCACTGGCTTGCTCAGGACGGCATAATGCCCCCTTTGCAGACTTTGACTTGCATGCAAAGCCTAGGTTTTGTAGCCCTATGGAAACCATGAATACCTACTTCCAAGCCATTTCTCTGAAAAAGATTCTTAAAGAGTTGCATCCACCATTATTGAAGGTGTCTATTCAGATGTTTTGGTCAGACTTCCTGTTAATGATTTTTTTTTTTTTAAGTAAAAGAATGAACTCTGATGATTGTGTGGGACTATATTGGTCTAGTTTTCACTTCTTTCTCTTCCAGGGACAGAAAGCTTGGATAGAAAAAACCTTCTGCAAGAGAGAATGTGTCTTTGTAATTCCCAGCACTAAAGACCCTAACAGGTAAATTGGAAGTCACGCCTAAGACATTATCCAAACCAGCACTTGTTCACCAGTTGCCAGCAACTATTCTTGTACTTTCAGGAGGGGGAAGAGGAGGGAAGAAGAATGGCTAGAATCTATTCCCTATGGGAGGCATTAATCAGGGAATACTTCAGCTAAGAAGCTTCTCTGTCAAGATGCAGGAAAGATTGTTGTCTGACACTCATCCTAATCTAATGTGAACTCTCATAACTAGATGGGCCCTCAGTGTTCTTCCTAGTCTTAGGGAGATCAAGATTTCCAGGGTAGCTTCATGGCTTCCTGTTAGAGTTTCATAATGCTATTTAGGTAAATAGGTACCTCCAACACAGTTAAGATCTGAATGGTTAAGTGAACTAGATGTAACTCTATGAAAAGGTGTAGTTTGTACACAAAATGTCAATTTCATTCACCTAAATAAAAATGAATCTGTTGGGGCATGTGAGTGGCTCAGTCAGTTGAGCGTCTGACTCTTAATTTCAGCTCAGGTCATGATCCCTGGGTCATGGGATGGGGCCCCGCGATGGTCTCAATGCTGAGCTGAGCATGGAGCCTGCTTAAGATTCTCTCTCTCTCTCTCTCTCTCTCTCTCTCTCTGACCCTCCCCTGATTCTGTGCCCTCTATTTCTCTCTGTATCTCTCTCTCTTAAAGTAAAAAAAAAATTAGGGGCACCTGGGTGGCTCAGTTGGTTGAGAGTCTGACTTCCGCTCATGTCATGATCTCACGGTTGGTGAGTTCAAGCCCTGTGTCGGGCTCTGTGCTAACAGCTCAGAGCCTGAAGCCTGCTTCAGATTCTGTGTCTCCCTCTCTCTGTGTTCTGTCTTTCTCTCTCTCTCAAAAATAAATAAACATTAAAAATATTATTTTTAAAAATTAAAATAAAAAAAATTTTTAAAGAAAATGAATCTGTTATAAACTAAACAGAAGGTCTTCTAAAGCCATGAAAGTGATCAGAAATGAATTTAGCTAAACCTTACCATCTCTGAGGACAACAGCTATGGGCTGAGTTTGGAGAGCCACTGAGAGGATTCACCCAATATGAAATCCATGCAGATAGGATCACTGACACAGAGCACACAGACTCTCAGACATCACCTAGGTCAGATATGACACATGCAACGTCAGCCCCACCATGTCCCCATGTTCGCCCCCTCCACTACTCCCCTGTAGATTCCTCTCCCTGCTTAAATGCCAGTGATTATCCCCCAAGTCAAGAAATATGCATTAGGGGATAATGTCAAAGATCACGAAAGTCATTCTTTTGTTGAACCTAAATGTCCCTCCTTATTTCAGTGGCACCCAGACCCTCCTTGATGGAAACTACCTATGCCAGCCCTCCTTAGCATCTGCTGTACTGCAGTCCCCCACATAGCCAAGTGGCTGGGCAGCAGAAGGAGCAGAAAAAGCTTCAGGGACTCACACATGAGACTCTTCTGTGAGCTGCATGGATTCTCCAGCATGGGGTTAAAAAAAATCCTGGAATGAAAAAATAACCATTTAAAGTCCCTGAAAATGATCCCAAGGGCCAATAGGAAATAGAGAAATATCTATACAAAAACACCTACAAAAATTCAATAGAAAGGCTAGAGTTTGCAGTATTTGAAGCATGAGAGCTCTGTCCCTTCCCTTTCCTGGCTCAATAAGATCAAACTACATCTAAAGGAAGCAGAAGGAAATATTAAATAAAATGGAATAAAATAGAAAATTTTGAAACAATAGAGAAAAATCAATGTAACCAAAAGCTATTTCTTGGAAAAGATCAACAAAATTGACAAACCTTTAGGTAGACTGATGAAGAATTCAAATTACTAGAATCAGAAATGAAAAGATATTACTACCAATCTTACAGAAACAGAAACGAATACAAAGGAATACTAATTTATACACTAATTACAATAAATTAAATAACTTAGGTGAAATGGACAAATTCCTAGGAAGACACAAATTACTAGACCAATTCAAGAAGAAATATGCAATCTAAATAGACCTATATGAAATTAAGACATAGGATTAGTATCAAAAATGACCCACAAAGAAAAGCTTAGGTCCAGATGACTTCACTGCTGAATTGTACTAAATATTTTTCAAAGAATTACACAAATAATCACAAAAATGTCAAAAAAATAGAAGATGAGAAAACATTCCTCAACTCAGTTCCTGGTTTCATGAGGCCAGTACTACCTGTATATTAAAACCAAAGACACCACAAAAAAGGAAAACTACATAACAATATTTTTTGTGAGTATGGATGCAGAAATCCTGAACAAATACTATCAAACCAAATATAGCAACATATAAAAACATAATCAACTGGGATTTATCCCAGGGATGCAAAGTTGGTTTCACATCAGAAAATCAACTAATGCAATACATCACATAAATAGAATAAAAACAAAAATAACATAATCATCTCAACTGACAAAAAAGCATTTGGTAAAATTCAACACCTTTTATGATTAAAAATTGAGGAATTTCTTCAATCTAATAAAGGACATCTATGAAAATCCACAGTTATCATCATACTTAATGGTGAATGATTGGATGCTTTGCCTCTAATATCAGAGATAAGGATGTCCACTCTCACCACTTCTATCCAAAACTGTACTAGAGGTCTTAGCCAAGGAAATTAGGATAAAGAAATAAAAGGCACCCATAGTGGAAAAGAAAAAGTAGCTATCTTTATTGGCAGATGACATAATGTTGTATATAGAAAATCCTAAGTATTCACTAAAAAAAAAAACTCTTGTAACTAGTAAGCAAGTTCAGCAAGGTTGAAGTATAAAATAAAAATCAGTAAACAAAAATTATGTTCATATCTATCTACTTGCAATGAACAATGAAATAAAATGAAACTAACAAAACAATTCCATGTACAATATCATCAAAAAGAAAAAGATACTTTGGAATAAACTTAGAAAAGAAGTGTAAAACCTATACTCTGAAAAGTGCAAAACACTGTTGAAAGAAATTAACAAAGATCCAAATAATTGGAAAAACAGCCCATGTTCATGGATCAGAAGAGTTAACATTGTTAACAATATTCACAAATTGATCTACAGATTCAATGCAGTCCATATCAGAATCCCAGCTTGCTTCTTTGCAAAAATTGACAAGCAGACTGATATGGAATTGCAAGGGATACAGAATAGCCAAAGCAATATCATTTAAAAAAAAAAAAAAAAAAGAACAGAGTAGGAAGACTCACACACTACTTGATTTCAAAACTTACTACAAAGCTACAGTAATCAAAGTAGTATGGTACTGGCATAAGGATAGACATACAGACCAATGGAATAGAATCAGGAGTCCAGAAATAACCATACATTTGTAGACAATTGATGTTTCAGCAAGGTTACCAAAACAGAGAAAGTATAGTCTCTTCATCAAATGGTGTGGAAACAACTGCGTATCATGATGCAAAGAATGTATTTAGACCCCCACCTCATACCATATATAAAAATTAGCTCAAAGTGTATCAAAAACCTAGGGGCACCTTGTTGGCTCAGTCTCTTAAGCATCTGACTCCTGATTTCAGCTCAGGTCATGATTTCATAGTCGGGATGGAGGCTCACTTTGGGTTCTGCTCTGGGAATGGAGCCTGCTTAAGATTCTCTCCCTCACCCTCTGTCCCTCCCCAGCTCAGGCTCTCTCTAAAATTAAAAAAAAAAAAAAACTGGGGCACCTGGGTAGCTCAGTTGGTTGGGCATTCGACTTCAGCACAGGTCATGATCTCGCAGTCAGTGAGTTCAAGCCCTACATCGGGCCCTGTGCTGACAGCTCAGAGCCTGGAGCCTACTTCGGATTCTGTGTCTCCCTCTCTGCTCCTCCCCTGCTAGCACTCTGTCTCTCAAAAATGAATAAAATGTTAAAAAAAAACTATCAAAAACATAAGTGTAGGGGTTTAAACTATAAAACTCTTAGACAAAAACATAGGAGCAAATCTTCATGACTTTGGATTTAGCAAGAGATTGTTAAATTTGACAATAAAAGTATAAGCAGAAAAAGGACTATATTTTCAAGGCTACTAATGTAGAGAAATGTTTTATTAAGCAACAGAAGAATTCAACAATTTGAAAATTCCTGGAAGATCAATTCTGTCTGTATCAGGAGGACATGATTACACTTTGTCACAGCATGTTTGATAATTGATGCCCATGTTGATGTTTTCAAGACATCAAAAAAGAGTTAAAATATATGCAGTACAGAAGGACAACTATCCAATGTGCTTTAAATGGACTGGTATGTAAATAGATATAAGTTGATTATCTGGAAAAGGCCATCATAAGGGACATTTCTATCCTTAACAGAGCCATATAAGGAAAGTGTTAGTCTGCCCCTGTTCAGGTGCTACCCTCCTGTTGAGTTTAACTCTTCTTAAGGAGGAAAATGTTATGGAAAGACTGTTTTGTCCTTGTTTTCAGGTGTTGTTGTGGCCAGCTTACCAACCAGCATATCCCCCCTCTGCCAAGTGTAACATCTAGCAAAAATGAAGAGGAAAATAAACAGGTGGAGACTCAGCCCGAAAAATGGTCTGTCAGCAAACACACCCAGAGCTACCCAACAGATTCCTATGGAACTCTTGAATTCCAGGGTGGTGGATACTCCAATAAAGCCATGGTAAGACAGGCTTTAAAAAGGGATGCCACTGTGTAAGCTCACGGTCTCTATCAGAGGCCCAGTCTCCCAGCTCCCCAGACTGCAGACACCTGGATCTTCTTTCAGGGTGTGACTCAGTCTTCCTAGATATTTCATTGTAAAGGGAAGAAATATAACTGCACACTCAACTTTTTAGCCATGAGATTTCGAAACTGAGCAATCTTATAAAGAGCATGTAGTGTCACTAAGTTCATACCAGAATTGTGAATCTACAAATCATGCAACCATACTCATCACTGAGTGATGAGTGAGAAATTACGCTATTTGTTTTTTGAGGTTGTTTGGGGTTTGCTTTTGTTTTTTATAACTGTGAACCTTCCACTCCCCCTTGAATGGGTTAGGAGTGTCTGGAAATATTTCCCTCTGAAGTTCATCCACAGCCTCCCTGGGCCTGCATTCAGCTGGCCCAAGAAGACTAAGGTCTTTCACATTTTCACGTAAACAGGGAGTGCCCTCTGCCTTTCAGATGAGCCCTGCCAGAGAAGGGAGGCGTCAGCACTGTGATCCCTTTCAGCTAATTCTGAATAATACTCCCACATGTCCAGTCAGATCGTTTTTGCAATTTCATTTTATTCCACTGGCCCAATGTCATTGTACAAATAAAATTCAGTTGCGTTCCAAATAGCACAACAGAGTCTTCTGGAATGGCACCCTACATATCGGCATGGACACAAAGAGGCTGTTCATAGGGGCAAAGGCATCTGACCATTCATTTCTTCTTCACCTTGGGAAATGGTCAAATCCAGAGATTAACCCAGGATCCCCATTGTCAGCACCAACACAATGTGGCCAGTGAGCACTCCCTCAACAATGCCCTGTCTAACCTCTGGAGACATAGTTCTAGCCGGGCCCCTTTGGAATTGATTTTCTCAAGATTGAGGATTGCCAGGTAAAACACAGGACACCCAGCTGTATTTGGATTTCAGATAAACAACAGATAATTTTTTAGTATAAGCATGTGCCAAATATTGCATAGGTCATACTTACGATAAAACATTTTTCAATGTTCACATAAAATTCAAATTTAACTGGGTGTCCTATATTTTTATTTGCTAAATCTGGCAACTCTTCCAAAGTTCCTTTCCCTCACTTAGCCACAGACGCACACAGAAGGACAGAAAGCCAAAACCAAAAGTGGTTGGACACGAACAGTAACCCTGTTCCCCTGTGATACAAGAGGAAAACCAAGAACAGGTACGAGCAACACATACTCTTTTGCAGTATATCCGTGTATCCTATGACACCAAGCCAGATTCGCTGCTTCATCTCATGGTTAAAGACTGGCAGCTGGAACTCCCCAAGCTCTTAATATCTGTGCATGGAGGCCTCCAGAACTTTGAGATGCAACCCAAGCTGAAACAGGTCTTTGGAAAAGGTCTGATCAAAGCCGCCATGACCACTGGGGCCTGGATTTTCACTGGGGGCGTCAGTACCGGTAAGAGCAGGCCCCTCCCCTTCCTGTAAACATACAAACCCAGAACTCATTATAGTTCCCAAAGAGTTGTTGAATAATTAAGATCAAAAAAACAAAACATATTGCAACCTGACAATATTTATGACAGAAGTGAAATCTTTGTCCAGTAGCTTATTTTTTTATTTTTATATTTTAGTGACAATGGTCAACATTTCCAGCACCCACGATGTGCCATTCCTCGAACTGAGTCCTGTACAAGCCTTGTTCTCACTGAGGCCCTTGACAATCCTTTTTGCCATCCTATGGGAGAGGAAACAGAGGAAGGGAAGGGTTAGGGCCATGCCAAGCAGTCTGACTCTTGACTTTGGCTGAATGTAGCCAAGGAGCCCCACTCACTTCCATCTTTAGGTCTTAGAAATTCGTAAAGGAAATCCCTGTACCATTGCTTTGGTTTTTGGTTTTTGTTTTCCCTTTTCTAGGAGCTAATGCAGGGTGACCAGTTATCATGAGCTCAGACTTCTAATGTACTTTCTTTTAATGATGAAGATCATTATGCTTCAACCCTATTCCATAGGGAATGGAGTGGTTCAGAGAAGGGGTCCCTAAAGTTCATAAGTAATGGTATGATGGGAGGAAAGGGCCTAAAAATATGATCCATGGCTATTTGTAGGTGTTATCAGCCACGTAGGGGATGCCTTAAAAGACCACTCCTCCAAATCCAGAGGTCGGGTTTGTGCTATAGGAATTGCTCCGTGGGGCATCGTGGAAAACAAGGAAGACCTGGTTGGAAAGGATGTAAGTGTTTTCTCCCCAGATATTGGCAATTTTTCAAATCAAAGTCTTTATATTGAGATAACTGTGGATTCCCTTGCAGTTGTAAGAATAATAAAGAGAGGTCCCATATGTCCTTCCTCCTTTTCCCAATGGTAACATGTTGCCAAATGTGGTATAGTATCACAACCAGGATATTCATATCAATACAGTCAAGATACAGAGTATTTCCATCACCATTAGCATCACTCATGTTGTCCTTTAATATCCATGCCTAATTCTCTCTGACCTCTACCATCTCTTTAACCTCTGGCAGCCACTAATCTTCCCCTTATCTCTATAATTTTATTATTTCAAGAATGTTCTATAAATGGGACCATGCACTATGTAACCTTGAAGACTGCTGGTTTGTGATTTTTTTTTTATTGTTGTTGTTTTATTCCACATTCCTAGAGATCCATCCAGGTTGTCGTGTGTATCAATGGTTCGTTCCCTCTTATTTCTGAGTGGTTTTCCACAGTATGGGTGTATACCACAGTTTGTTTACCTGTGTATCTGTTGAAGCGCATCTGAGTTGTTTCCACTTTGGCTATCACAAATGAAGTAACCATAAATGTTCATGTACAGGATTTTGTGTTACTGTCAGTTTTCATTTCTCTACAGTAAATGCCCAGAAGTGTGATTGCTGGGTTGTCATTATCTAAAATGATTTATTTGTTTTTTCTAATTTAATATAGAAATTTGCAAACAGAAATTTTCAACAGAGAGAGGACAGGGAAGCAAGAGTAGGTTTAAGTGCACAGTTAGATGAAGTTGCCACTACATACATATGTATACTGCCTGCTTCCCCTGGTAGTCTTAATGTCTACGTTCTGCAGCGCTGATCTATGTTGTGCATTTTGCCAGGTAACGAGAGTGTACCAGACTATGTCCAACCCCCTAAGCAAGCTCTCTTTGCTCAACAACTCACACACTCACTTCATCCTGGCCGACAATGGCACCCTGGGCAAATACGGTGCCGAGGTGAAGCTGCGGAGGCAGCTGGAGAAGCACATCTCTCTGCAGAAAATTAACACAAGTAAGTTCTGGCAAAGCCCATGGGTGCTGGGCTGCCACCCCTGCCATGAAACCCAGGCTTAAATGGAAACTTCCCAAGTGTGTTTAGAGTTTCCACTTTGATTCTCATCAGATCCACAGAACAACAGATCAACAGACTTGTCTAGAGCCCTTAGTCTGGCCAGGTACCAAATCACACTTGCTGAGCTGTGTGGTGATACTCTGCCCCAGGTTTACAGGGAGGGGCCATGTGAGAAACAGCCCTATAGCAGTTGTCATGGTGACAGCATTGCCCATCATGTTGCCCAGTGTAATTACTGTAGTTATTTTTGTAATGTTTGAACACGAAGAAAGTTCCTCACTCAAAGACATAGTAGGATTTCTCCTGTCAACTAAGTGTTAGTTGATCATTAAATTAAATATCTCTGTAGCTCTGGGTCTCTCACCCAGACTAAGGTGGGCTGGATGGGGAAACTTGTGGAGACAGCCACAGGAAACATCTGCTCCCCATGGCCCCACCTGTGCTGGTGGCACAGCCCTACAGCAGGGCTGCCTCCAGGGGGTGGGTGGTGAGGTCAAGCTCAAGAGAAAGGAACAAACCATAACCAGATGAAATGATAATGACTGGTTAGGATGAAAATAACTGTTGTTATCTCTTGAAATGTGCTCCCACTCTGGCAATACTTATTGCCAAAATATTATTAAAATATTTTAAAGACTATTTTGTTTTCACCATCCCTGGTAAGGTTTTTGTGAAAGCCAGTCTAAGCCTGGAAATGGTCATTGTCAAGCCCAATTAAGGACCTGTGAGCGCAAGTGGTTAGAATGGTTGCCTGCAAAGGGGACTGTGAATAAACTACTTGGTGACTGATTTTTTTGTTCTCACATTTTTAATTGTCTTGGACTCATAACTTTTCACACTGCCCAACTTCATCTGGCCATGTGACTTGTGGGCTTCCCTTTGTCATCCTTTGCCTAGGGCTCTGAGTGAGGCAGGGACAGCAAAGGGGTGCTCAGTCGTCACCTCTCACAGCTTGGAGCTTCGGGGAATCCAGCCTATACCAAGAAGAACCAATTTTGCCCTGTTTCTAGAAAATGAAGCGATTTGGCCACCAGATTCCTGAAGATTTAGAATGTCAAGCCTTGCTTGGCTTGGAAATCTCAAAGGCAGGGTCCGCCTCATCTTTACCTGTTTTTCCGGTATCTGTTGGCCGGGACCTGGCACAAAGCAGACCCTCCGTGCATATTCGCTGAAATGAACTTCACTGAGATTATCTTGGTAGGAGAAGAGAAAGTTGTTCAAAATTTTTTAGAGTTCCTGACTATAGAAATGCATCATGGAAGCAAACCAGAAACTCCAAATTCGGCCACTTGAAATGTTTAGATTTCCTCCTAATGTATGCTAGCAGATTTTATCTGAAGGCCTTCAGAACTATGAGACCAAGGACATTTCTCCTACTTGCCATTTGTTAATGTTGATCAAGTAACTCCCATCACAACTAATGGATGCCTGGGAAACACGTTTAGAATATAATTTGTCCTGGCCAATCTGGGGTAAAATTGTCAAGTAGACAAGTTTGTCTCTGTGGCTCTTCCACTCCCACTGTCCTCCCTCTCCAGAATCTCAGATTCTTGGACTCCTCCTGCTTCCTCCTGCTTCTCAGAGTTCACCCTGCTTGTTCTGCCTCCAGAAGTTAGCCTGTCCCTACCACATTCCCAAAGATTCCTACTATCTGATGGAGACAGAGGGAGGACTCAGGGAATAAGTTACTAACTGATGGGTTAATAATGGTGGTCCAAGTTGCCCTCTCAGGTAATTTGTGCCATGTCGTTGGTGTGTATGATAAATGTGTTTTACGTTGCAGGGCTGGGACAGGGTGTGCCTGTCGTGGGCCTGGTGGTGGAAGGAGGCCCTAATGTGGTTTCCATTGTCTTGGAATATCTCCGAGAAGACCCTCCAGTCCCCGTGGTGATTTGTGATGGCAGTGGGCGAGCCTCGGACATTCTGTCTTTTGCACACAAGTACTGTGAAGAAGGAGGGTAGGATTTCTGACATGTTACAAAGGGTGGGTTTTTAACTGCCTTCTTGTTAGGCCAAGAAGAAAACCCTAAGTGATACATTTAGCCATTCCAAAAATGCTAAATAATGAAGATTTACTAGATCTCTCCCATTTTCTGAGGTCAGCATGTGAGGGAGCTGTCAAGAGCATGATGTTTCTTACAGAATTCTTTCTCTGGGGGAATATACTCTCTTCCAACTTCATTTTCCCTTATAAGGTTTTCAACCAGCCTGGAATTCAGGACACGTGTGAATGCAGTTTTTGACTGTGGTCCCTTTTTGTCTCCTAGCCTGGGATACCCTCCAATGGTAAAGTTTCAAATCAAAGACACCAGACGGACATAGAGTTGTCTGATTTATTCATGTACAGATTTAACTCATATTGTTTCCTTCTCTTTTGCATTTCCTTTGAACAGGATAATAAATGAATCCCTCAAGGATCAGCTTCTAGTTACCATTCAGAAAACATTTAATTACAACAAGACACAATCTCATCAGCTGTTTGCAATTATAATGGAGTGCATGAAAAAGAAAGAACTCGTAAGTGTCTTGAGTTTATTTCCAAACCAGCTCCACAGAGAGAATTATGTTTCCTTTCTAATTCTGCCCATATGTGCATGATGGACTTGTTCATATTTTAGTTTCAGACTTTTCCAAGGGGCAGTTTACAAATCCCTACCAAATTGGCTGTTATGCCCACGTGATAGAAACAGACTAAGCATGCACAGGGAAGGGACCAAAGTGCTTTCAGAGCTTAGCACATGTTAGGTGACACCATGCTATTTTGCACCAGTTCTGAGGTTTATGATATTAATCATACATAAAGCCATGAGGGGCGACAGACACACCCTTTTAGGTGCACTTACAAAATTCTATCACTTCACTCTCCAAATACAGTAATTATTTCCCACTCCTTGCCTCCCTAATTATGCTTGTAAGGAATACACACATAAGGTAGCCCCTTCAAAATTTTAAATCTAGAGGGATGCCTGGTTGGCTCAGTTGGTTGAGCATCCAACTTCAGCTGAGGTCATGGTCTCATGGTTCATAGGTTCAAGCCCTGCATCGGGCTCTGTGCTGACAGCTCAGAGCCTGGAGCCTGCTTCAGATTCTGTGTCTCCCTCTCCCTCTCTGCCCCTCCCCCACTCATGCTCTGTCTCTCAAAAATGAATAAATGTTTTAAAAATTTTTTTTTAATTCTAAATCTACAAATTTCCTACAACTGTAGCAGTTTTCTGAGTAGAAATTATTTTGTCAACTTGGTAGCAATTTAGATATTGGAGTATGTAGATACTGAATGGGCTCTTTCCTCTTGAGAGTAGTGGAGTAGATTGGGTAAATAATAAAATAGGTATCCAGGCAAAGACTCAGAGTCAGGACAATCAAAGTTATCACTTGTGGAAATGAAAGACACCTGGCTTAAAATCATTCCACTTCCAGAATCATTGAATCGCATGTCAGTCTCTATGGTCCTTTAAAAAAAAAAATCCAATTCTCCCTTTTAGTTTCAACTTTGCTTTACCTGGTCTTTTCATGATTAACTTGTTTTCAGGTCACCGTGTTTAGAATGGGTTCTGAGGGTCAGCAAGACATCGAGATGGCAATTTTAACGGCCTTGTTGAAAGGTGAGCTCTCAGGAAACAGTGACTCCTGGCCTCTCAGTGCTGGCCTAGGCCAGGGCTTTGCTCATGGCCAAGAAACCACACTCCCTCTTCTCCTGCCAGGAACAATGTCTACTGGTGATCGAATCCAGAGCCAGTCAGGCTGCCTGGAGTTATCTCACTGTGAAGCCATGGCAGAACAACAAAGCTCACAATGGGTGTCTTGGGAAGGGGTATTTTCTGCGGGTGCCAATGGACCATGTGGGCGGAAGTCAGACCAGTTTCTATTCATAACTAGTTCATTAAGGGTTTCCTCATAGAGGGGGAACATGGGTGGTTTTTCATTTGCCATCACTGCAATGATTTGTTCAATTTCCCCATCCTGCTCCTAATGATAGGCTATGACCTGGCCACTCACAGGGTCACTCTAGGACACACATTTCTTCTCTGCCTCTTGGCTACTCTAGGACAATGAGAGGGCAGGGATGAGAGAGGAGAGTGTCACCATCGGACCAGGTGCCTGGGAGTGGTGTGCTGGTCTCCCCACGGCTGGGGGCTGGTGCTCTTGGCCTGTGCCCACCTTTGGCCTGAAAGGGCTGATGTTAAGGCAGTCCCAGGGCTTCTGCCCTCCTGCAGATGAGGGTCCTGGAATCACCAGGTTCCTCCTCTGTCCCTTCAGGGACACCAAGCCAAGCAGACATGGAAAGAGGTGGCCTCCAACCTCCTCCCAGGCAGCTCTTTGAGAATATGGAGTTCTTAGCTTTGGGGCCTGAGTAGTCACTCAGGGACAAGAGAAAAGGCAGGAGTGCTTAGTTCCAGGCTGGCGTGAGCCAGCCCAGGGAAGCCCGTGCTCACCTCCCAGCACCTGCCTAACTGGGGCAATCCAGGCATGGAGTGAGAAAAGCCTTGTTTCTTGCCTTTCCAGGGACAAATGCATCAGCCCCGGACCAGCTGAGCTTGGCACTGGCTTGGAACCGCGTCGACATAGCACGAAGCCAGATCTTTGTCTTTGGGCCCCACTGGCCGGTGAAACTAAGTGTTTTTCATCTCATACTAGCATGACCTTGTATAGATGATATATTAGTATGTTTTCCCTCATTACACAGATCTCAAGAAATTATCTGGGGTTTCTGATGATCCAACGTTAAATGCATTAGGGTCATTAAATGTTGCTATTTAACTTCCAAGAACCAGAAAGAAGAGCCACTAGTACTAATTATAGATTCAAAACAGTACTCTTGAAGAAATAACCACTAAATATTTTATCTTTGCTGGTGAAGTGGGGTTTACCCTTTTAAAGAAAAAGAAGAAAGAAAATAGCCCATTAAAATTAAATACAACAGTTGCATTGAGAGCATCGTCTTTTTAAATTATGTTCCATGGTACCCTGGAGGCCTAGAGAATTTTAGGATGGGGGGGTCTTTGGGGGTGTGGTATGTATGTGTCTGTGTGTAGCATGTGTGTGGTGTGTGTTATGTGTGTGGTGTGGTGTGTGATGCCTGTGTATGGTTTAGTGTGTGTGTGGTATATATCTGTGGTATCTGTGTGTGTATAATAATGATTAATGTGTGACAGGATGTTTGTGGGTGTGATACAGCTGTGTGTGTGAGTGGTAGGTGTGTGTGTGTGCAGAATGAACATGTGTGGTAATCACCTCTAGGCTTTCTTATTTCCTGATGGTTCCATTTTCACGCCAGCCTGTTTTCATCTCATGAATGCCATACCTGAGGATACAAATTGGATGTTTTAAAGTCCTCTTCTGTTCCCTAAATTATCTCTATTTTTCTCCCTGGTCAGTTGCTCCCATTTGTCCACTTTGTCTTTTTCTGTTGCAGATCCTGGCTTCTCCATCCCCATTTCCAAATGAGGGATGGGACCAATTAATCATAGGAAGCTTACTTTGCCATTAAACAGCTCTACTTTGCCATGTGCAGATTGGAACAGACTAGTGAGGCTCTGGACCTCTCTATACAGGTCCTTCCAATGATTTAGCGACCATTCTTCCGGTTTCTGCCTGCGGGTGAAGCCCAGGAATGCAGTTACTCTGCACCTGCCCAAGGGGTGTTGGCAGGGCACACAAGAGGGGATGGGGGATGAATGGCCTCCTGTCCTGTAGACAGTCCTTCCACTGATCACCATGCTTTCTACCCATCATTAGCTCTCATTCTCTGAAAATCTGGTCCTACTTCTACTGCTACCTTCACATTACTCCTGGTTTACTCCTTCATGGTTTTAACTACCCATTAAGTATTTCCACAAATTTGTTAATAGCTCTTGTCTGCCTCTTCTCCTTGAAATAGATTTTTCTTTATCATAGTCTTCTGTTATCATTTCCATGAGGAGGAAGGGCAAGCAGGAGACATGTGATCAAGACTGCAACCTGGAACTAAAATCCTTCTCAGTCTCGCCATAATGCAGTATATGGTCTCCAAAAGTTTCCTTTAATGGTTGAAGCACATGATTAACTATGTGCTGTGAATCTATAGTCTTTCTAGAATTCTTGACATAATAGAGAACTTGTGGTAGGGAGTATTTGATAATTACTACACAATAAATCAATCCTAGGTCTGATTGGTTATATTTTATTAGTCAATATTCTTCTATTTTTTTTATTAAGTACAAAAATAAAAACTGTCCCCAAAAAACTCTTTGTTAAAGGGTTTTGTTAAAAACATAACAAAAACTGAGGCACCTGGGTGGCTCAGTTGGTTAAGTGTCTGACTCTTGGTTTTGGCTCAGGTCATGAGCCCCACGTAGGTGTTCGAGCCCCACGTAGGTGTCTAAGCTGACAGTGTGGAGCCTTCTTGGGATTCTCTCTCACTCTCTCCTGCCTTTCCTAGCTGTCTCTCTCTCTCTCAAAATAAATAAACTTTAAACCAACAATAACAACACAGAGAGAGGTAGTAGTGTTTGATATATACATATAACAAAGTAATTTATTTATATTGAGTCATAAAAACTTGGACTAACAATTTTTTAAGGGAATAGGCTAAACTCCACCTGAGCATGTAAGAGCAAGGTTTGGGGACATCTAGACCACTGCCCATTTTAAAGACCAAAAATCTATAAACCTTGGCCAGTTTCACTGAGATTTCTGAAACAGAAAGAAATATCTGCATATTTTTTATGATGAGAACCATTTATTTGGCTTCCATCTGTGGACAAGGGCTTATCCTTTGGCAAAACCATGAACTAGAACCTTAAATTCAAAGAAATTGGTAACAATGCCTGATATTTCGGTCACACACTGTGTTTACCCCATGTGTTCACATACATGAGCATTACTGGACCAGCCTTCACAACTCTGAAGTAGATCTGATTGCCCTCATTTTATAGTTTGGAAAAATAAATTGATATCCCAAGAGGTTAAACAATTTTTCCCAAGTTTACTCATGACACTTCTAAACAGCATGTAGATCAAAGAAATCTCAAGAGAAATTTTAAAATATTTTCAACCAAATGAAAATGAAAATACAACTTAAAATTTGTGGGATACAGCAAAAGCAGTGCTTAGAGGGAAATTTCTAGCATTGAATGCATATATTAGAATAAAAATTAAAGCACGAATCAATAACATTGAAAACAGGGGTGGCTGGGTGGCTCAGTCAGTTAAGCGCCAGACTTTGGCTCAGGTCATGATCTCACGGTTCCTGGGTTTGAGCCCCGTGTCGGGCTCTGTGCTGACAGCTCAGAGCCTGGAGCCTGCTTCAGATTCTGTGTCTCCCTCTCTTTTTCTGCCCCTTCTTGGTTCACACTCTGTCTTTCTCTCTCAAAAATAAACATTTTTTAAAAATTAAAAAAAAATAATATTGAAAACAGGAAAACAATGGAGAAAATCAACAGAAACCAAAATCTAAATCTTTGGAAAGATCAATGAAATTAATAAGCCTCTAACTAGGCTAAGAATACTAATATCAGGAACGAAAGAGAAAACATCACTACAGACTCCATGGACATTATAAGGATAATAAAGGAGTATTATGAACATTATCCCCAGCAAGTGATTGTTTAATCCATATTTGAGGTTGCAAATAGGAATTTCCTCTCTCCAGATGTGGTCCATGCCATCCCTTATCCTTCTAAAAGAGCAGTGCCCACAAGTTAACATCTTGTGCAGCCCCAAACAGGATTGTCATCTGCCTTAAGCTGGATCTACACACCTAGCACTACAACAAATATAATCTTTCACTCATATTAAGTTTTCATCTGCAGCAATTCCCAAGGGTTTTGTCATGCTTACACCTGATAAACCACATCTTTCTGTTCTGAGGTTAGCTGTTCTGGGGCCCAGATGGACCCAGGTGTAAGACATCTTCCTTGTTACACGTCACCTTGCTAGATTCAGTCCATTATGTCAGCTTATCAAAATTTTTAAATTTCAATTATGTTACCCAATATACTTACCATCTCGTTTTCCTTTCAGCCGACTCAAATGCTAAAGTACCAACCCTCTCTCCAGCCTGTCACACCTCTCTTATTATTTGTGATTCCTCCAGAATAGTTGTCTCCAAGGTATTTTAATCGAAAGAGCCCTTTCTACACATGGCATCTTGAGTAGAGCAGCAACATATAAAGCAAATAAGAGCTGAGCCCACCCCATTGGCCACGTTTCCCCAGGCAGCCCCTGAAGCCCCTCTTCAGAGTAAAGGGCTCTAGTGGCCCTGGCTAAAAGCTACCACTGTAACATTACCAACCACCCTCTTAGAATCCTAAAGTGTGATCCTTGAAGGAAGAATGGGTGAGTCGTTTGAGCATCTAGGAATATTCTTATGATGCCTGACCATATCTCCTCCATCTTTAATTCTCTTCAATGACAAAGACGGACGTTAAAAAAGAAGAGGAGGGATTCTACTCCTTCTCATTCACTCAGCAGCAGCAAATGGTGGAAATAATCTCTTCTTTGGCTTTCTTGAACCAAACCATTTTTTTTAAAAATCCCTATTTTTACTCATTCATTCACTTAACAAATGTTGGTCAACCACTTCCTATGATAGGTTCTAAGGACAGAGGGGTGAATAAAACAGACCTTTCACAGCCCTTCTAGAACTCTCTGTGTAGTGTTGGTGTGGACATGGTGTGACAGGGTGGGCAGGGAAAATGAGGCAGACAAGAAACAGATAATCAGATGAATAAATATTGAATTGTAAATTGTAATAATTGTTAAGAAGGAAAAATGCACATTTCCATGAGACAGAATGTGGGGAATAGGAGGGCTACTTTTTATTGAGACACCAGGGAAGACCTTGCTGAAAAAGTGGAATTAATGCTAAGACCAAATAGGTGAATAGATGCTGGCTGGTGAAGACTGAAGGGAAAGCACCTTCCATCCAAAGAGAAGAGCATGTAAGGAGCCTGAAGTAAGAAAGAACTGGACATTTTCAAATAACTTACTGAAGAAGAAAAAAAGGCCAGTGTGGCTAGAATGCTGACAAGGGAGTGACTCAGGAGGAGGTTGCAAGCCAACCAGGAGCTGTGCATTATGAGCACTGCAGACCTGGTATAGGACAGAAGGCTGGGTCTGAGAGTTGGGGAACCACTTAAGTACTTTTCTTTTCCTGAGCAACAATAAATATTATCTCACACAGTGTGGGTCAGGAATTTGGGTGTGGTTCAGCTGGGCAGTTCAGGCTCAGGCACTCCCATGAGATTATCCTTAAGCCATATGCTTGGGCTGCAGTCATTTGAAGGCTTGACTGGGGCCGGATGATCCACTTCAGGTTGGCTCACTAAATAGTTGGCAAGTTGGTTGTTGGCCTCAGTTTCTCCCCACATGAATGCTCCATAGGGCTGCTTGAAGCTCTTCATGATAAGATGGCTGGCAATTTTTGCTGTTCCATCAGGTCTTTCCCCTTTTGTTTCCTCAACTGCTGTATCATCTTGTTTTTGCTTTTTTCCCCCCAATTTTTTAAAAGTTTTATTTATTTATTTTGAGAGAGACAGAGCATGAGTGGGAGAAGGGCAGAGAGAAAGGGACACAGAGAATCCCAAGCAGGATGGAGCCCAACGTGGGGACTGAACTCACGAAACCATGAAATCATGACCTAAGTCACAACCAAGAGTTGGACACTTAACCAACTGAACCACCCAGATGCCCCACCCCCAATTTTGTTGTTGTTGTGGTAAAAGTCATTTAAGTAAAATTTACCAGGATGCCTGGGTGGGTCAGTCAGTTAAGCAATTGACTCTTGATTTTGGCCCAGGTCATGATTTCGTGAATTAGAGCCCCACAGCTGGCTCCGAGCTGACAGTGCAGAACCTCCTTGGGATTCTCTCTCTCCTTCTCTCTCTGCCTCTCTCTCTCAAAATAAATAAACTTTAAAAATATAAATTAATAAATAAATAAATTTACCATCTTAAACATTTTTAAGAGTATAGTTCAATTGATCTAAGTACATTCACATTGTAGTGCAACCATCACCATCATCCATCCATAAGACTCTTCATCTTATAAAACTAAAATTCCATATCTGTGAAACAATAACTCCCCATTTCCTACTTCCCCCAGCCCCTGGCACTCCCATGTTACTTTCTGTCACTATGAATTTGACCACTTAAATACGTCATACAAGTGAAACCATACTGTATGTATCCTTTAATTGGCTTATTTCACTTAGCATAATGTACTCAATGTTCATTTCTGTGTGGCATATATTAGAATTTCCTTCCTTTTTAAGGCTTAATCATATTCTGTTGTATGCATAGACCACATTTTCTTATCCGTTCATCCATCAATGGACACTTGGGTTGCTTCCACCTTTTGGCTATTTTGAGTAATGCTGCTATGAATATGGGTATACAAATACCTACTTGAGACCATGTTTTCAATTCTTTGGGATATATACCCCAAAATAGAATTGCTGGATCATAAGGTAATTCTATTTTTAATTTTTTGAGGGGCTGCCAAACATTTCCACGGCAGCCGCACCATTTTACATTTCCTCCAACAGTGCATGAGGGTTCCAATTTCTCCACATTCCTGCCAACACTTGTTTTTGATATGGGTCACCTCATTGTGGTTTTGATTTGCATTTCTTTAATGATTAATGATGTTGAGCATCTTTGCATGTACTTGGACATTTGCAGATCTTATTTTGAGAAATGCTTATTCAAGTTCTTTGCTTGTTTTTGAATCAGTTTGGTTTTTGTTGTTGTTGAGCTTGAGCTTTAGGAATACTCGATAAATTCTGGATATTAATCTCATCAGATATGTGATTTGCAAATATTTTCTTCATTAAGTGTGTTGCCTTTACTCTGTTGATACTGTCTTTTGATGCACAAGTTTTTAATTTTTGATGAAGTCCCATTTGCCTATTTTTTCTTTTGTTGCCTGTGCTTTGGTGACATATCCAAGAAGTCATTGCCAAATCCAATGTCATGCCTTGAATCTGTTGATACTCTTTTGATGCACAAGTTTTTAATCTTTGATGAAGTCCCAATTGCCTATTTTTTCCTTTGTTGCTTATGATTTTTGGTGACATGTTCAAGAAGCCATTGCCAAATCCAATGTCATGAATCTTTGACCTAGGTTTTCTTCCACAAGTTTTATTGTTTTAGCTTTTACATTTAGGTTTTTGATCCATTTTGGGTTAAATTTTGTACATGATGTTAGATGAGGGTCCAACTTCCTTCTTTTGCAGGTGAATATCCAGTTTTCCCAGCACCAGTTGTTGAATGCTGTGTCAAGTTTTCATGAGGATTATAATTGTCTTGTCTACATGAGGAGTCAGCCAGGCCACTCTTTCATCCATATCTCTGCGTTGACCAGGGACCACACAAACTCTCATGGTGCCCTCAATGAAATCTCTACCCCGTCCCACTTAAGTGTTTTAAGCAGGAGAGTTACATGGTTTTATTTACATATTTAGGATCATTCTGGATTTAACATAGAAAATGTGTTGGGTGGGTACAATGGCAGGTAGGAGGAATCCTGTTAAAAGGTTATTGAAGTAATTCAGGGGAGAGACATCACCTGGGGCTAGAGCAGAGGCAGAGGAGAAATAAGAATTGGACATAGTAAAGCAATATTTAGCATTAAACATGATGTGCCTCAAGACAGATTAATCGTGGAAGAGGGCAGTGCAGGCAGCGAGATGTCAGCAATCTCCCCCCGTTCTCTGGCTTGCTACTGAGTTCAGGGACACTGGAAGAGGAAAGGTTGGAGGGAGTGGTTTTGAGTGTGGTTTTGGACATCATGAGCTGTAAAAGCCTTTGAGATATCCAAATGGAGGTGCCAAGTTGGGAATAGGAACTCTAGGGAGAGACATGGACCGAACCTAGAAACGACAAGTCAATTGCAAACACATGGGGACTGGCAGTATGGGCCTCAATACAGTTGCTGAAGGAGAGTAAAGAAGGAAGGAAGGGGCTGTGGATAGAGCCCCAAGGAGCCTCAACATTTATAGCCAGTGCTGAGAAGCAGTGGCCAGATAGGAAAACCAGAGCGTGCATTACCAGAGAAGCAGGAAGAGGCTTGAGGGGGAAGCAGGCAGCAGAGTCAGATGCGTTAAGAGCCCAGCATGAGACGGACTGGGAAATGCCCATGAGGTGGTACCAAAATACTCAGCCCCTGCCACAGCCAGAACCATGGACAGATGGGAAGAAGCAGCATGGAATACATGGAGCAGGGTGCGGGAAGGGAGGGATGGACACTGTGCATGCAGACAGTTCACCAGAAGAGTTTGGCCAGAGGACAGGGCAAGTCCGGCAAGATAGGACTTGGCAAGATAGTAACTGGAGGGGTCAACTTTGTCTCAACGTTGGTATCACTGTGTCTGCACCAGGGCCATATACCCCCAGGCTCTCCATGTGACTGGAAGACAGGCCCAGTAGCCAGGTCCCACTTCTGCACTGCCTCCTGTTCTCTGAGTGGAACACATTCTTCCCTCAATGCATTCAGTCTGTCGCCACATGGGTGCATCTCGGTAACACCCAGCAGGCCTTCTCAAGCCACCAATAAGCTCAGTCATGATTCTATCCAACAGGCATCCTCAGGTTTACAGGGTGTACTTTGTCTCTGACCCCTTCACGATCATTTTCTCCTTTCTGCATTAGCAACTATCAGCACCTCCCCTTTGGTGCCTCTCAGCATCCCTTCCTTTGGGCAAAATCACATCAATCAAAATATCAGCCACTTTAAGCACACAAGTAGCAGTGGTTCGTAGTATCAGGGCTTCCTCCAATAGGCAGTAGGCCTGCAATGATTGTGTGTGCATGTGTGTGTATGTGTGTGCATGTTTGTGCGTGGGTGTGCTTACATGTGCATGTACACACACGTGTGCACGCAGAGGTGAGGGGGATCCGTGCACCTGTCTTGGGACAAGGGACAGCTTTAACACTGTTCCCCAACTCTGTTTGCTGTGGACTGCAGCCCCTGGGAAGCCTGGCGCCCCCCACCGATAACAAAGTGACGGAGAAGGAAAAGAAGCCACCTACAGCAACCACCAAGGGGGGAAGAGGGAAAGGAAAAGGCAAGAAGAAGGGGAAAGTGAAAGAGGAGGTGGAGGAAGAAACTGACCCCCGGAAGATCGAGCTGCTGAACTGGGTATGTCTTCACCCCTCTTTCCCAAGATCACGAGTCGGTCACACTCTTTCTCCAGGGGAAGGGGCAGTTGTCTTTGCTTCAGCCCCACCTGGGCCCTGAGTCCCGGGAGGCAGTGGCAGAGCATCCACAGGATAGTACCAATATTTCAAAAGGCAACAGCAGGCTTCACAAACACCAGACATTCCGGCTTTGTGGGAGAATGAAGCTACTCAGAGAGGTTGCCCACCAGTGGCTCTTTCTGCCTGATGCACACATAGATGCTTCATGCCTGAAAATATGGGAAACAAACCAATTATCATGAAATAAACACAGTTCAGGGAACAGAAGAAGGAGCCTGTGGTTGAGATGTGCAGGTAACAGCACTTGTCTGGGCTGGGAGTCTGAGCCACACGCCGCACAGTATTCCTGGCCTTGCTGCTCTGAGGACACAGGTAAGGAGGGTGCTGAGCTTCTGCGGTGACATGTGACTGGCATTATCACAGCCACTAACCCTGGTGGCATGCTGTGAGTCCACAAGTTCCATCCAGCTACCACATGGTTATCCTCAGTCAAGAACACAAACTCTCCCCCACTGCTGTCTCCAGAAGTCTTCGCATTATACTGAGTGCTGAAGGACAGAGGCACAAACGATAGATAATAGCATATAAAATATTACAACCGACCGCCTCAAAACATTGTTTACCAAGTCCGGAGCTTGGAGATTCAAGTACTGATTATAGTACTTATAAGAAAGAATGCTACAGCTTATGTGGTGTTTCTTTCCCATCTTTATATTAAAAGAAAAGAGAATAGGGGCACCTAGGTGGCTCAGTGATTTAAGTGGCGGACTTCAGCTCAGGTCATGATCTCACAGTTCATGGGTTCAAGCCCCATGTCAGGCTCTGTGCTGACAGCTCAGAGCCTGGTGCCTGCTTCAGATTCTGTGTCTCCCTCTCTCTGCCTCTCCCCCACTTGCACTCTGTCTCTGTCTCTGTCTCTCTCTCTCTCAAGAATAAATTAAAAAAAAAATTTTTAAAGGAGAGAAGCATCTACTTTTCTCCTTTTATCAAGCTTTGATACTTTGACAGGACAGGTAGGGGCCAAATTGAGAAAAACGATGGGAGGTGGGGCGTGTTTACTCAAGACAAAGAGCAAAGAGAACCAGGTTCAACTTGCTCGAGGGTCTGGGGGGGTCAGAATGCACTTTCCCAGATGCTTCCTGTCTGCCTCTCGCCTGGCACCCCTCTGAGAGGCCACTCACAGGGTCCCTGGTGTTGGTTTGCACAGGTGAATGCTCTGGAGCAAGCCATGCTGGATGCTTTAGTCTTAGATCGGGTCGACTTCGTGAAGCTCTTGATTGAAAACGGAGTGAACATGCAGCACTTTCTCACCATTCCGAGGCTGGAAGAGCTTTACAACACAGTAAGTGTTCTAGAAGGGGGGAGGGCAGAGGGGAGCTAGCTGTTTGAATATGTTTATTACCGGTGCATATTTTGCATAAATGCTCTTAGATGAACACGAGATCACTGGAACGCTGGTTTCAGCTGGGACATTAATTCTATGGAGTAGGGTAGGATTTAGCTCTGAGAGTTCAAGAGAAAAACATACTTAATATGACTGAATGCTTCTCTTTTCAGAGGCTGGGTCCACCAAACACGCTTCATTTGCTGGTGAGGGATGTAAAAAAGGTCAGTCTGCCATTTTATAATTCTTACCTATTGGCATCTTTCAATAAGACATTTTATAAAGCAATTTTTTAAATTTCTAAAGTGTGTTGTCATATTATTAGAGGCATAAGAAAGAATGAATTCCTTTCTCCATAAAAGAGTTTACTAGAGTGTATTATGCTAAGCGAAATAAATCAGAGAAAGACAAATATCATATGATTTCATGCATATGTGGAATTTCAGAAATACAACAGATGAACACAGGGGAAGGGAAGGAAAAATAAGATAAAAACTGAGAGGGAGGCAAACCATGAGAGACTCTTAAATACAGAGAACAAACTGAGGGCCGCTGCAGGGGAGGTGGGGGGATGGGCATTAAGGAGGGTACTTGTTGGGAAGAGCACCAGGTGTTGTATGGAAGTGATGAATAACTGGGCTCTGCTCCTGAAACAAATACTACACTGTATGCCAACTAACTTGAATTTAAATAAATAAAATTTTAAAAAAAGAGTTAAAACTAAAAAAAAAATTATCATTTTCACGTTCATCCCTACACATGCCAGGCTCATGTTGAATGACTGATTATGGCACCTTGGCACCATTACCAAGGCCCTGGGCAACAGCCAGGGAGGTGCCATCTTACCACTGGCCTGAGCCTCCATCTTCCAGTGGAACCCCATGTTCTGTATCTACTTTTAAGATCTGGGGCTCACTCCCTTCACTGAGCCAGTCTCCAGAAGGAACGTGCCTCATGTCATTGTATGCGTTCCATGGACTATTCCCTCATTAGTGAGTGATAGATGTTTTCACCCCTTTCCACTGCTGCTGACTACTTACAGTCTGTGTTCTTGTAGGAGCTCGTTCGTTCATTGTTGTGTCACGTCGCCACAGGCTAGAGGATTAGATTGGGTTAATGTGCGAGTGATTCATTTTGCTAGGATGCAGTCCCTGGCTTGCCAAGTGTGGAACATGTATTCATACTCTGAGCAAGAAAAAATAACTCAAATGAGAGAAATAGAGTTTTCAGTCAGAGTCCCAGATAGTCTGGCCATCCTTTGCACAAATGTCTCCTAATAATATAGTAATTCAGCTTCTATAGACACTCATTGGATCAGCACAGGATCAATGTATCCAGGAACCAAGACGGACCAGCGCCCTTACTTCGCCCATGAGGAATCCGATTTCCTGGAATTCTTAGATTAGGATATAAACATTCAAAAGCCACAGCTACCCAAGTTCAGACCCAAACATTTCTCACCTAAATGGCTTCAACAGTCATCTTCCCACCTCTAGCCCCACACCCCCTGATCATCCCAGTCACAGGACTCCCCGACTTAAAATCCTCCAAAGTCTCATGAAGTTTAAGGTCCTTCTAAGAAACTTATACTCCACTGGGCCTAGTTCCATCAACATCCCCTACTCTCTCCCCTCACATCCCCACCACAGGGTACACATGCCAGGCTCTCTTGCTCATGTCTGTTGTGCCCTTCCTCTTGTCCCCCAAAGTTTCTTCTCCACCTGCTCCTAGCTACCTGGGGTGTGCCTTCTGCAGGAAGACATTGCCTACCCTCCCACCCTCCCATCCAGGCAGAGTTCAAGAGTTCAGGGCCAAACTCACTGTCTGTACCTTTGCCACCTCCTCCAAAACATTGAGCTCCCCGAGGGCAGGGCTATATCTCTTTATCTCTGCATATGGAGTCCTGAATGAGGTAAAGGATCAGGATAGGGGCTGAACAAACTCATTAATGCCCGAGTGAAGTATTTGGTAAGTGTGGCTAGTTCTAATGTAAAGGGAGGACATTTGGGGGGCACTTGGGTGGCTCAGTCGGTTAAGCATCCAACTCTTGATTTCAGCTCAGGTCAGGATCTCACAGTTCATGTGATTGAGCCCCACATCAGTCTCCTCACTGGACATGGAGACTGCTTGGGATTCTCTCTCTCCCTCTCTTTCTGCCCCTCCCCCACTCACTCTCTGTCTCCAAATAAGTAAATAAATAAATAAATATTTTTTTTTTAAATAAATAAAGGGAGGACATTTGGGATGTGTAATTTCCATGCAATGAACCCAGGTTCCCACCATCACTTCAGTCATGTGAAATTAAACAAGCAGCATATGGTGCATAGCAAAAAAAAAAAAAAAAAAAAAGTCCTTATAATTGACTGGTCATCTCTGCCTCCTAGATGAGTCAGCTGTCCAAGGATATGAATGACTGGCCAAGCTGGTCTCAACACACCCCGTTGTATTTTGTTGCAACAGTCTGCCCCTTCACCGACTCCCACACACACCAGATGCTTTTGTAGTGCTTATGTTCTTTTTTTTTTTAAGTTTATTTATTTATTTTGAGAGAGAAAGGGAGTGAGCAGAAGAGGGGCAGAAAGAGAAGGAGAAAGAGTATCCCAAACAGGCTCCTCACTGTCAGCACAGAGCCCCAAGTGGGGCTTGAAGTCCCAGAACTGTGAGATCATGACCTGAGCCAAAATCAAGAGTTGGACATTTAACTAAGAGAGCCATCCAAGCACCGATGGGGCATGTGTTCTTACCGAAATGTGAGGAGTCCCCCAGAAAGTCACAAGGCACTGTGTGGAGCTTTCTCCAAGAAATTTCCAGCCCCAGGGATACTCTGTCTTTCTGCTGCCTCCCCACGAGGCCTCCTTCGGGTCACGTGGGCCACTTCCTCCTTCACCATGAAATCTGGATTCCAGGCCCCTGAAGCCAGCTGCTCCCCTGCAAGCAGCTATCAAAGCTCCTTCTCAACACAGCTCATCTGCTCTCACAAAGGAGGTCCCACACCAGCTGCACCGTATCTCCCCTACGTCTGCACGTGCACACTGCAGGCCATTTTGAACCAGCCCATGGACAAGCCTAGGGCTCTACCCTGCAGCCTCATGGCTTTCTAATTCTTCTCACTGGGAAAGCTTTATCCTTTTTCTCCCTCAGTCATACGGTAACAGACTGAATATTGTTTAATGCCCCATTCCTCACATCAACACCCAAGTTTGGGCCAGAGAAGGCCACTTAAACCAGGGGTGTGTGATGCAGACCACACATGGAGTGCATCCTTGCAGGGCCTGACACACAGCTTCTTTTCTTCCAGGGCAACCTGCCACCAGATTACCACATCAGCCTCATTGACATAGGTCTTGTGCTGGAGTACCTCATGGGCGGGGCTTACCGCTGCAACTACACTCGGAAGAGCTTTCGGACCCTTTACAACAACTTATTTGGACCTAAGAGGGTAGAACTAAGTGAACGTGTGGTGTTCTGTGGTTCCTAGAGTCACATGTGGTCCCTTGCTGTCCTTTGCAATAGAACAGCCTGTTCAAAGCCAAGTTCATTACCTCATCCCCAAGCACACCTGCCCCTCTTCCTTTAGCAATTCAGGTGTGTGTATGCACAGTCCCTAGAGATGCCCCAGTTTCACCTGGAGCCTTTACCCCCTTAGCAAGGCAGGCCCTCGGCCCATCAATTACGTCTGCCCTCTGTCCTTTATCTACAATAGCCTTCTTCCCGGGACCCCTGGTCTCTGCCCTCTCCAATCCATCCTACCCTTATAACAACCTTCATCTTCCAAAGCAAGGGGCGTGACGGTGCACTCCCTGCTCAAATATTTCCAGTGTCCCCCACCACCTGAGAAATCACCACCAAGCTCATTATCATAGCATCCAAGGCTCTCTGACCATCTGAGAGCTGTCCCACGCTGTCATGGGGGTTGGCAGGGGGACTACAAACCTCCACCAAAATCAAATTGTACTACTGTACTGGCCATGTCTTTCCTCTAATCAAAATTCCACACATTCACAAGCCCAACTCAAATGTTAAATCTTCCATGAAGCCCTCCTCTCGCCTCACCCTGCCGCCCCCCATGTAGAGCTTTTAAGCTCTATGTCTGCATTTCTATTAGTGAAATTCTCTGGTTCTACCTGGAATACGGGCCATGTATTGTCTGCACATCTTTCTCCTTAACTGACTTTGGATGTCAGAAGCAGTTTCCATACTAAAGGGTTTCTTTTCCTTGAGTATTATTCTTAATTGTTAATGATACAAAGTACTTTTTAACCTAGGATTATGTCCCCTTCTAACCACACTGCTAACGTACTACTAACGTTACTGCTACTAATATTAGTTATCTGATTAAATTTTCCTCTTCTATTATGCAGCCTAAAGCTCTTAAACTTCTAGGAATGGAAGTAAGTAAGATTTGTTTTCATCGATTTTATATCTTTCTCAAATATATGTAGGCTTCTTTGTGTTGCATTTGTTTAAAATAAAATTGAGGTTTTTTTTTTTCAATGGATCAATCCACCACCCTACACACCAACATTTATTTAGATGGTGTAGTCAAATCATAAAATAGGATAATAGACATTCCCCAAAAAAAGGTTAAAAACTACTTAATTCATTTTATAGCGTTATCAAAACCATAATTTCAAAAGGAAACAGAGTAAAGAAACAAAAGAGCCCCACACAATCATAAATAATAGCTCAAGAAATTCAGTGGCATATTTTAAAAATTCTAAACAAGTCATTAAAATCTTCTAAGAATGCAAGTATAATTTAATGTTAGTGAATTTTTTAGTATATTACGTCACATCAAGAAGTCAAAGAAGGAAAACAGTATAATAGCATTTTTATTTTTTTAATTTTTTTATTATTTTTTATTTTTAAAAAAACTTTGTGTTTTATTATTTATATTTGAGAGAGAGATAGACAGAGTGTGAGCACGGATGGGGCAGAGAAATGGAGACAGAATCTGAAACAGGCTCCAGGCTCCTAGCTGTCAGTACAGAGCCCAACATGGGGCTTGAACTCACATGCAGTGAGATCATGACCTAAGCTGAAGTCGGATGCCTAACCATCTAAGCCACACAGGAACCCCTGATTTTTTTTAAAATTTATATCTTCTTTCTTTTTTTCTTAACCAAACTGACCTACATATTTGAATTTTTGCTTTATCAAGCAACTTTCTTTTTTCTGCTTTTGTTCTTATTAATATCTGCTTCATTTTTATTCATTCCTTCCATATACTTTCTATAGAGTACTGTTTTGTTCTATTAACTCCATTTGAAAGTGAAGTTCACTCATTTTCAATCTTCCCTTTATTCTAAAAAATGCATGAAAGGTATAAATTTTTCTCTGCACATTGTTTGCATGGTATCTCAAGGTTTGAGTAAATAGAAACTTGATTACCATTTATTTCTAATCATTTATAATTTCCTCTTTAATCCAACAGCATTTAAAATCCATAAGTATATTTAAATTTTTACAGATGCAGTCTTTGTTGTTGTTATCCTACTGTTGTTTATTTCTAGTTTTATTCCTTGATATGTAGACTACATGATTTCTGATACCTGAAATCTATTGAAATAGAAAATCTCAAAGGAATTGGGGAATAATGTCTGGTGGGGTTTTGTTAATGATCTATGAGTGCTGAAATAAATGTGTATTCTCAGTTTATTGGAAACAGTTCTCATCGCTTCTCGGCCTTTTGGCTAAGATCAAGTGGAAACAGTTCTTAACATTTAGCTGTCAGATCAAACTTGGCAATTAGGTAATTTAATTTTAATTTTTAATTTAATTAATTTTCATTTAAAAAATTTTTTAATGTTTATTTATTTATTTTAAGAGAGAGAGATCTAGGGAGGGGCAGAGAGAGAGGGAGAGAGAGAATCCCAAGCAGGCTCCTTGCTGTCAGCACAGAGCCTGATGTGGGCCTCGAACCCATGAACTGTGAGATCATGACCTGAGCTGAAATCAAGAGTCAGATGCTTAACCAACTAAGCCACCCTGGCACCACTGCACATCTTTTCAGAAGAATTAATATACTGAGTGAGAACCACAAACGTACTTATGAAATCTCTTTATTACCACAGACAAAGGGGTTTTCCTTTTTCCAGTAATCTTGAAATCCATTGTTGCACACTTAAGGCAGAACCAGGAAAAATGTGCTTGTCTCCCCTCAGGATGATGAGCCTCCAGCCAAAGGGAAGAAAAAGAAAAAGAAGAAGAAGGAGGAAGAGATCGACATTGATGTGGATGACCCTGCTGTGAGTCGGTTCCAGTACCCCTTCCACGAGCTGATGGTGTGGGCGGTGCTGATGAAACGCCAGAAAATGGCGGTCTTCCTCTGGCAGCGAGGCGAGGAGAGCATGGCCAAGGCCCTGGTGGCCTGTAAACTCTACAAGTCCATGGCCCACGAGTCCTCTGAGAGCGAGCTGGTAGATGACATCTCCCAGGATTTGGACAACAATTCAAAGTTAGTGTCTCAAGGGAATTTAAGAACCAGGAAAAACTATTGTCCTGAGTACTTGTCCCTTTGGGGGAGGGTTGGCAAATGTATTTTTCACTCGGGTACAATTATCTTTTTTTTTTCATTTTTTTTTAATGTTTATTTTTGAGAGAGAGAGATAGAGCACAAGTGGGGGAGGGACAAAGAGAGGGAGAGACACAGAATCCAAAGCAGTCTCCAGGCTCTGAGCTGCCAGCCAGAGCCTGACAAGGGGCTCAAACCCATGACCTGAGCTGACGTCAGACGCTTAACCAACCGAGCCACCCAGGCACCCCAAGTACAATTATCCTTAAAGCTTGTTCATAAATCATTTTGTCTATCATTTCATATTTTTTCTTCTCTCTGTGGTATTTCTAGACTGTCACTGTTTTGTTTTTTTATTTATACTTTCCAAGTGCTTCTCAGTTTTTCTCCAACTTAGATGGGACAGGACAGCCTGAGGGGCCTGCAGGTGGGCATCTCCCTTCCCACAGGCCATTAGGCTCTAATAATACCCCAATAGGGTAGGCTCTGGCTAACTTGTTTCTCCTTCAGGCAGGCCTAGTTAAGGAGACCAGAGTACGCCAACATATTTCAGAATGGTTCCTTTTCCCCTCCCTGTGCTGGCAGCATGAGGGGATTTCCCTCTCATCTCTGTGAGAACTTGGTGGAGCTCTTGGAGGTAAAACTCACAAAAATGTGAGCACACTTCCCTAAGACTGGGCCCCTCCCCTGGAGTTATTAAGTCTCAGACTTGTCCTCACAGAGCCTCCAACAATTTATCAGTTACAGTTTGAGTTTTCCTGCCCCAGCTCTGGTTCCAGAGGTTTCTGCTCTGGTATGTCATGAGTCTCTATATCTGCTGGTCTATCTCTACAGTTATGGGAGCAGCAGTTTGCCCTGTGACCTCACTTCTCTGATGAATTTAGAAGAGTTGTTGATTTTCGGTTTGTCTAACTTTGTGCTTCATGTTAGCACAGAATGGTGACTTCCAAGCCCCTACCATGCAGAACTAAAAACCAGAAGTCCCAGCACAACTTTATAGACTCATGAGCTTGGGGCATAACCAAGCAACTCTGCCAACATCCGGCATCTTTGTTTTCTGAAGCACACTGCTTTTATTTTGGACTCAATGATTTCTAAAGTCACTAGTTGACTTCTAAACATTGGGAATTCAAGCCTATCTAAAAAATGGGAGACGTTCCCATCTCAGTGGGTTGGTAAATACCATCCCTCTGCTTCTTGGAGGATTGTCATGGTAATGTGTCACCTCACAGCCTGTGGGACCT
Source organism: Panthera pardus (assembly GCF_024362965.1). NCBI lineage: Eukaryota > Metazoa > Chordata > Mammalia > Carnivora > Felidae > Panthera > Panthera pardus. Next base: position 14,070,219 of record NW_026526810.1, on the reverse strand, counting down.
AAGGCCAGAGAGCATTCCTCTTCAGGGAACAGACAAGGCCATTCCTCCACACAGAATTCCTCCTATCTACATCCCTCAGCTCATAACTGGAATAAAATCTTACAGAAAATAAAGAAACAAAAACAGAGAGGGGCGATCACTCTGGGACTTCATCTTAACCACATTCCATGAAAAATGTTGAAGGTACAGGGAATGTTTACAACAGTCATTGAATGTTTGAATGAGGGCCATGTAGAAAATGGAATAAAGTTTATGTTTATAATTCAACTTGCCATCCTCTCCTCCTCTCCCCCAACTTGGCTCCCATTACTTCCCCCTCCTCCACCTCCAACCACTAGGCCCTCACTGCTCTAGGCCCCCATGACAACTAGAACTTGTCTCTATCATAGCCCTAGGAACATTGAATTTTCTTGTGACCATTGTGTTATTGAAGTATTGCACACAGTCAGGGAAAGGCACACGTACAAATGTATGGCTTGATGACCGTTCACAAACAGAACACACCAGGATGACCAGCACCTAGATGAAGAAACGGGACCTTACCCAGACCTGCCAGTATTCCTGGTGTCCCCTTTCCTGTACCCTCCACAAAGGGTAGTCCTTATTCTGACCTCTATTGCCATAGAGCTTTGCTGTCCTTTCTGTCTGCATCCCTGTTCTGTGAAGACTTGAGGGAAGAGAACTTTGTCTTCTCGTCTCTGAGTGCCTGAGGCCTGAGAGGCACATTTGGGGTCAATCTAAACTCCATTTGCAGCAAGAGCAGTCAGCCCCCCAACACAACAGAGCACAGAGCCCCGGCCCCAGCCATTCCCACCTGGCAACATACCCTGGGAGCTTCTGGGGTATGCAGAGGATTGGAAATCAAGGATTCTGTGTCCTGGGCTCCATGATGTGTCTGTGGATATGTCTCTCTCACAGTGTGTGTAGCCACTGCAGCGTCAGCTCTGACTGTGCTCCCTTCCCTTCAGAGACTTCGGCCAGCTTGCCGTGGAGTTGTTAGACCAGTCCTATAAGCACGATGAGCAGATCGCCATGAAACTGCTGACCTATGAGCTGAAGAACTGGAGCAACTCCACCTGCCTCAAGCTGGCAGTGGCGGCCAAACACCGGGACTTCATCGCTCACACCTGCAGCCAGATGCTGCTGACAGACATGTGGATGGGAAGGCTGCGAATGAGGAAAAACCCCGGCCTAAAAGTACGTATGGCTTATTGTCATAATGGTAACAAGTGACACCTGTGTGAGCTCTTACTCTGCACCTTGCAGAGCCAGGCATTCCTGTGGATTATTTCATTTATTCCTCTGAGCAGCCCCATGAGGGAGATGCTTGCCTTACAGATGAAAAACCTGAAGCTTCAAGGTTGACTTGCCTAGGATCTGAGCTGGTAAGGTGTGGGTCCAGGCCCTGAACCCAGGTGGCCTAATGCCAGACCTAACTGGTGTGCCTGGCTCACAGAGATTGGAGTTCACCCTAACTAACCACATCCCAGGACAGGCCATCTTCCTGCCATTAAATCAGGCACCTGAACTCTGTTTCTATAGATCCTGTTACAACTCTGAAACTGTGTGATTATATATATTTTTAATGTTTATTTTTATTTTTGAGAGAGACAGAACATTAGAAGGGGAGGGGCAGAGAGAGAAGGAAACACAGAATCTTAAGCAGGCTCCAGGCTCTGAGCTATCAGCACAGAGCCCGACGTGGGGCTCAAACTCACGAACCGTGAGATCATGACCTGAGCCGAAATCGGACACTTAACCAACTAAGCCACCCAGGCGCCCCTGAAATTATGTGATATTATTTTAATTGGCAACATTTCATTATATGGGGTTTATAAGAGAATATGAAGTTATAGTAGGGTTTGAAAGGCTGTAGTCGGTACAAATTGTATTGTGATCAAGTCTTAGCTCTGCTGTTTAGTACTGTTAACTAGTAGGTAAGAAAAGATTCTAATCTTCAAATAATCCAGCTCCCTCACAGCAATATTATGCCAATCTCATGGGATTGCCATGAGAGTAAAGAAAAGACATCTTATGTTATATTGTGTAGTGTGGTTCTGGCAAATAGAAGGCATTTCATTTCTTAATAATATGAATGTTATACCTTGCCCTCATATGAAAACTGAGCAGTGGGATTAAAAGTCTGTCAGGTTAAATGAGTACAAGGAGTCAGTGAGATCCAAGAAGGAAGGAATCAAGAAGAACAGAAATGAGTCCAATAAATAGATGGAATGACCAAGAGGCTACAAGTGTCAGGGATAAAGGTCAAGGAAACAAGAACAGTTTCTTAACAAGAAAATCTTTAACGAGAACATAGAAGGGGGATCAGATTTCAAGTAAAACAAAAATGCACACAAAAGTTAAGGCTCGGTTACGATTCAAATTAAAACTCAGAATGATTTTGAGCAACTGGTAGTGTGTAAAAAAAAGACCATTTGACCTCTGATATCAAGAACATGATCCTTTAGTGGTACCAGAATTCTGCATTAAAATTGCCATATGGCCACACAATAAACAATATTTATATAGTAGTAAAAATGGAAATGCTTTTTATTGGTTTTTCAGTTTTTGGAATAGTCCCATAGACAAAGCACTGAAAACTCGAATATGATTCCTTAAACAGAATACAAATGCCACCAAGTATAAAATACAAAAAGCAGACACCTACCTAGGTGGCTCAGTCAGTTGAGCATCTAACTCTTGGTTTCAGTTCAGGTCATGATCTCGTGGTTTGTGGGATCAAGCCCAGTATCAGGCTCTGGGCTGACAGTGCAAAGCCTGCTTGGGATTCTCTCTCTTGCCCTCTCTTTGCCCCTTCCCCACTTGCTCTCTCTCAGAATAAATAAATAAACATTTTTTAAAAAAAGAAAATACAGGGGCACCTGGGTGGTTCGGTCAGTTAGGCATCTGACTTCGGTTCAGGTCATGATCTCGCAGTCTATGACCCCACATGGGGCTCTGTGCTGACAGCTTGGAGCCTGGAGCCTGCTTCAGATTCTGTGTCTCCCCTCTCTCTCTGCCCCTCCCCCACTTGTGCTGTGTCTCACTCTCTCAAAAATAAATGTTAAAAATTTTTTTTTAAAAAAGAAAATACAAGAATCAAAGGCAAAGCTGGGAAAAACTGGGTGGTAGAAGGAGGAAGGGAGGGTGGTGAGAAGGATAATATCCCATATTATAATGTGGGGAATCGAGACTATCAAAAGTTGTTGAAACAAGAGAAAAAGATTTCAGTTCATGATATAAAGTTACAAAGATAACCTTGTAGGAACTGAAAACATTCATGTGGCTATTAAAAATGGGAGCAGAGGAATAGATGAAACGAGATCAAGTCTTGTCTAAAATAATAGGATGTCAGGGCACCTACGTGGCTCAGTCAGTTAAGCATCCAACTTGGGCTCAAGTTACGATCTTGCAGTTCCCAAGTTCAAGTCCCGCATTGGGGTTTCTGCTGTCAGTGCGGAACCCACTTCAGATCTTCTGTCCCCCTCTCTTTCTGCCCCTCCCCTGCTTGTGCACTCTCTCTCTCTCTCAGAAATAAATAAACATTAAAAAAATAGGATGTTAATAGGTAGTACTTAAACTAACAAAGAAATAGCAATATAAAACGTCACTCATGTTGTTAAAAATATGAAGTTATTAAAAAAACTAAAATCAGAAATAGTTAAAAGTGATTATCTCAAAATATGATTCAAAAATACTTCTTGAAGACAAATGATATGAAATTACATATTGAAAAAAAAACACTTTCTAGACACATATATCAACCCAGAACAACCAACATCAACACACATTTTTAAATTACTGGATCTTAATGAAAAAGAAAAAAACTCCCTGGGCATCCAGGCAAACACAACAACAACCAAAGTGAAAGTTACTTATAAGGGAAAGAAAATTAGATTATAATCAGACTTCCAGCAGCAACCACTTGTGTCAGAGAAAAAATTGTAGTGTGTCATATAAAGATACTCCCAGAAGGAAAATGACAGACCAGGATTTTATATCCAACAAAAGTGACTGTTAAATATAAAATGTATACACAAACCATTACCAACAGGCAAGGACCCCAGGAAATATTGTTCTTATGAGCCCTTTCTAAAGACTCTATTAGGTAATGAGCTTCCAAGAACCACAGAACCATCAGTATAAGGACTAATGGTAAGCCTCAGATATATATTTACATATAGTGCTGAGACTAGGGGAGGGTTAAGAGGGAGAGAGTATAGTATGCAATGGCTATGTGTTCTGATAGTATAGATATAATACAACCTTTTTAATTTTTTTTTAACGTTTATTTATTTTTGAGACAGAAAGAGACAGAGCATGAATGGGGGAGGGTCAGAGAGAGAAGGAGACACAGAATCGGAAACAGGCTCCAGGCTCTGAGCCATCAGCCCAGAGCCTGACGCGGGGCTCGAACTCACGGACCGCGAGATCGTGACCTGAGCCGAAGTCGGACGCTTAACCGACTGAGCCACCCAGGTGCCCTAATACAACCTTTTTAAAAAAGAGGAGAGAATTGAAACACCTATGCAAAAAAAAAAAAAAAAAAAAAAAAAAGTAACTCTTCAGTAATCATAATCAATAGCAGTAGTATTAACATTGTTATTCTGAAACTATAAAGCAACTGAATAAGGAGGGGTATTTTAATTCTATCATGTCTGTCCTTTAGAACTAGGATTCAGTGTGTAGCAAAAGGAAACACAGCTATGGTCTAGAAAGGGGTAAATGAAAAGCCTATAGTGTTTAAATGGAAGCATCAGTACAAACTCATTCCATCTCTGAGCAATGAAAAGCCTGGACACAATGACCTACTGAAAAGCAGTGAACATCTCCAATGCCCAGATTGTGGTCTTGCAATACCATTTCCCACTAACTGGGGCCAGAACTTCTTGGAGAAATGATTCGTTCCAGATCTGGAGCAAGAAAATTCCAAGATAAGCCTAGAACATCTTGACATACCAGATGGCAAAGAAGCTATCAAAGATCAGTAGGGTAAGAACGGGGGACAGAGGAGCCCACTCAAAGAGGCTTCCACTGGCCAAAAGAGACGTTCTATTCTATTTCTTTGGTCTATTCATGCACCTACACCCTACTATCTTAATTACTGATTTTTTGTAATATAACTTTTAATGTACGGTAGAAGTAGCCCTTTTGTGGTATCCTTAACAATGTATCACTGAGGGGGCACCTGGGTGGCTCAGTTGGTTAAGTGTTCGACTTCAGCTGAGGTCATGATCTCGCGGTTAATGAGTTTGAGACCCACATTGGGCTCTGTGCTGACAGGCTCAGAGCCTGGAGCCTGCTTCAGATCCTGTGTCTCCCTCTCTCTCTCACTCTCTGTCTCTGTCTCTCTCTCTCTAAAATAAACATTTTTTAAAATTAAAAAATGTATTATTTAATATAACATATTAATATTCATATATAAATATATACTTAATAAATATATAATATATAAATATAAATAATAGTTATTGTTTAATATTAAAATATTATAATAGTTAATTGTTTAATGATATACTATAATATTTTATTATTTAATAATATAATAGTTTATTATTTAATAATATAATGATAATATACTATTATGATAATTTTTATTATTAAAAAATAATATTGGAGATACACATCAGTTATTTCTACATAAAATATTTTTTATCTACTTCACTATCAGTATTACTATATTTTGTTTATTTGTTCTCATTTATTATATTTTAATTTAAAGATTTACCCGCTTTGAAACTCAATATAAGCTCCTTGCTTTTAAGACACAATTCCACACAATACTGCTTGCTGTCTATCTAAAATAATGTGATGAAAGTACTTACAGTTTTCAGTTGCAGCTCTACCAACTCTTATTCAGTGTATCAAACAGAATAAGCCACAGAACATCAGAGCTTATCTCTATAAACCTGTTTTAGGACAAATCAATTTGTTGAGTGGTGCTGAAGGTCATAATTTAAAATTTTTATATATACTAGGAAAATTTTCTAGAATTACCATAGCTTAGAAATCTAAAAATTAAAAAAAAAATCTTTTTTATCATCCTATATAGGTTATAATGGGGATTCTTCTTCCCCCTACCATCTTGTTTTTGGAATTTCGCACATATGATGACTTCTCATATCAGACATCCAAGGAAAATGAAGATGGCAAAGAAAAAGAAGAGGAAAATGTGGTCAGTGATACCCTTGGCCATAACAGTATCAATTGACTTTCATTCTCAAAATTGTTGAGATTTCTCTTACCATGAATTTAGAAACCATAGTAATTGGGGAAATTTGTATAATTCTTTATTTTTTAAAAAAATATCTGTTAAATACTGTGCATTTCCCATTTACCAACCTGCTCGCTGTGTGCTGTTCTCTGTTTTCCAGGATGCCAATGCAGATGCTGGTTCAAGAAAGGGCGATGAGGAGAATGAGCACAAAAAGCAAAGAAGCATTCCCATTGGCACAAAGATCTGTGAATTCTATAACGCTCCCATTGTCAAGTTCTGGTTTTACACAGTAAGGCTTCCTCCTTCGCATTGGCCATCTAACATGTTTTGAATATGCAGGATTGTTAGAATCAAGAAACATGTCAAAGGCTTTTAAAAATGTTTTAAAATTCACCAAATTAAAATGAATTATGAAAACAAAACTGGGACTAATTCAGATCTTCACCTAAAATTGTATCTGGATATCTTGATCTATATTTTACATGCATGTAGGAATGTGGCCATCCTAGCTCCAAATACACCATTTCATAAAGCAAAATAGTCTTATTTGCTTAAGATGAAGGATTTTTTTTAATGCTCTCAGTAATACAAACTTAGGGAACTATAGCTTTATTTTTAAACGGACACAGATGACTGGTGATTTAAAGAGCAGACTCACAGTTAACCATTTTTTTCATAAAACTAGAGGGGCCACTAAAGAAATGTGGTTGAACCCAGGTCATAAACTCCTAGACCAGGGGAACAAATTAAGGCCTCTACACTCTGAAATGCACACCAAATTGACCACAGTCTGGCTTCACACTCTCCTCCAGCTGCCTTAGGTGGCCACTGTCTTGGCATCTCCAATAGTGTGGCCATCTATAACCAGAGAAGACTCAGTCTCACACATTCATGCTGGGACATCCACAGATGGGCAGATGGGAAGGCTCCCAGCTGTGGGAGGTCCCAGGAGGCACACAAAGGCTCCCACAACCTTGCAGTCTGGGGAGGTTGGGACAAGACTACTCATGAAACCCCAAGCACCAAGCTTCAGCCTCTGCCAGGCAGGCCCTGGCACTGTGGCTCCATTTGAGACTAGGCAGGGACAGGCGATGGGAGGTGAGGAGCTGGGTCCAAAGCTATGAATGAGGCAATCGGCAGGGGGGTAAGCAGTGGGCAAGAGGAAGGCTGCATGTGGATCCAGATCAACTATGCACCTGGACACCCAACCTTTTGGTAGTCACACCTGGTGTGGTGGCAGAGCCACTGCTGCCCATCTGCTCTGGTAAGGACCAGCTGAGCACTGGCCTGGACTTCAGGAGAGCTCAGCATAGGGTGGGGCCACACCCTATGTAGAAGACCCCCAGTGTCACCCTGCCCCTCGGACTGCTAGCTCTGGCCCAGTGGGAGGGTGTGACATGTTTCATAGCTTCCCAGGGGATTCCGACATGGCCCACTTTGGAGAATTCTGATTCCTCTGCAAGGAATAAATCATGGATTCAAGGGATTTTACTGTATTACTGGTAAAGCTTATGCAATTGGGAGGGGTGGGGGTGAATCTTAAAAAATAAGAACTGCCGAATCACAGATGCACAGTTGCTAGAACACTCCCCCCTTACCCCCATAACTCCTGAAGAGGCCTGTGCCAGTGAGGCTCCAGAGGTGAAGATTCATCAGCTCCACAGTGAATCAACCTCAGACCACCTCCTTCCCACCTGATACCTCACTCTCATATACCTCCAAACTCGGCATCTTTTCTTGCCACAAAGATAGGAAGCTTGCCGTGGCCACACAGCAAACCACAGATATGTGAGCCCTAATTGTGGGGACTCGAGGCAGCTCTGTGCATCAGGGCAGACAGCTCTCACCCCCTCCCTTCTAACCTCCCACATCCACTAACGGTGAAAAGATTCAAGAGGGAAATTTGCAAGGCAGGGAGAGAAAGTAACATTTTCCAATTTCCAGGAATGTAGAAGTCACATGAGTGAAATATTAAAATTTTCTTGTTTCTCATAATTTTGAGCAGCTCCGTAATTCCCCCATGAGGGTGATAGTAGCCACAAATACATCTTCATTTAGAAGATGAAATGCCAGTGCCCATACGATCCTAAAGTATAAAATGCCTCCCGACCTGCCTCAAAGTTTATCTGCACTGGTGATGTGAACAGAAAGTTCCTCTAGGTGAGTCAGTCCAGCTGGAAACGAAAATTTGTTCTTGAAGACCTGTCAACCTGAAAACAGGATTTCAAAGTGTGTTTCCAGCATGTGTTATCTCCCCAAACACAGCTAACTGTTGTTCTGCCCTTCAGATATCGTACTTGGGTTACCTCCTGCTATTCAACTATGTCATCCTGGTGCGGATGGACCGCTGGCCTTGTCTCCAGGAGTGGATTGTCATCTCCTACATCGTGAGCCTGGCATTAGAGAAAATACGAGAGGTGATTACTCCAAAGGCCCGTCCCAGCCCCACTAACCACTGACTTTAATTCAGATATAGCTTCTTATTGCAAAAGCACTTCATGAAAATCACAAGTGCCATGGGACCTTTTTCCTCTCTTGAGGTATCACAATCCCAAATGTATTTTATTCTTTTGCTTAAGATTTCTATGTCTTCTGCTTCCAACTGAATCTGAATTTGCAAATCAAAACACAAGGCAAAATAAATCTTTAGTAGCAAAAAACATAGTCTCAGTGCCTATAAAAGCAACAGTAAATGCTGCCAGATACCTGAGATAAACCAATTTCCACAACTGATGTTTTTTGGGAACTGAACCTAGAAACAGAGAGAGACACAAGATGACATTTTTCCTACAATTTAGGACTCAGAATCATGCCCGGGCTCCCTCTACCACCTCCAATGGGGATTCTTCCTTCTTATTAAGGAAGGGCTCTCAGCAGGGGAAATAGGGCCAGGTAATTTTCTAACATCATCCACAAGTTTTAATTCACTACATTAGCTTGTAAAGGGAAAGCTGATATCCAAGAAATATGAATTTGAACTGAAAAAGCACAAAGAAGGATTCACATTCTTTTCCACCTGACATAAAACCAGGACTGTTGTTTTGCAATTATTACTAACCCTTCCTCACTGAAAAAAATATTACTGGCAACTTCACCCCACAGAGAGAGTTTGATGCTGTCAGTCTAACAAGAGCCTGAGAAAGAAAAAAAGTGCCAAATCCAACATTTTACAGCCCATCTCCTTTGCTACTGCGCTTTCTTTTCTAGTTGGGCTCCATCAAACTCTGAAGATGTTACAAGTGGGATTTCCCAAGTGGCCTGCGATATCATCCCTAGTGCCACCATGATCTTGCTGAGTATCAGCCATGTGCTAAGATTTCCTCCAGTTACAGAAAGAGGGTAGCCCTCAGCCAGTATGGATGAGCTTTTAAATTAGTGAATCCCTTCTGTGTTGGCCAAAAAATAGCCACCACCCCATCCCACTCACGGGGTCCCCAGGACCTACCCAGTCTCCATAACTAAAGGGGTACCACATGGCACAGCACCCCGCCTCCCACTGCAGGGTCCATGGGGCTCACTGTGTGTGCACCTGTGCATGCTGGTTTTTCAATATTTTCAGTTTTACTCTGAGGAAATAGTGATTTTTTAATCAGTGGTGATTTTTAAAGGGTAATATCTTAAGCAGGAAAATCATTTAATTTCCTCCCGACTTCTCCTATCTACATTGCAAAGGAATTGTGGCAAACATCTCCTAGCCCGATTCTGCCATCTCCACCAGGTGGATTACCCTTTTGTGAGTCCACACGGGTGTGTCTCCCCTCTAGACTTTTCCTCCTGGACTAACTCAGGAACATGGGCTGATGGGCACATATCCAGAGTATTAAAAAGAAATCAAGAGGCAGCTGTTTTAATTACACCAAGAGGAACATAATTTAGAAGGCATTTCCTGAGAGTTTGTGAAACACTGCATCTAGGAATATAGAGGATTCCATGGAATTTCCCTTTCGAGATATCTTTCAATGCCTGAGAAGATTAGTGTGTAGAGGTCTTCACCAGGAAATGGGACCAGATGCCCTGGAATGTTCCACCAGTCCTATCTTTCCAAGATTCTGAGATGCGGCTTCCAACACAGCATTCCTTGTTCATTGTTCTTTGTTTTCAGATCCTCATGTCAGAACCAGGAAAACTCAGCCAGAAAATAAAAGTTTGGCTTCAAGAGTACTGGAACATCACGGATCTTGTGGCCATTTCCATGTTCATGATTGGAGCAATCCTTCGCCTACAAAAGCAGCCATACATGGGCTATGGTCGAGTGATCTACTGTGTGGATATCATCTTCTGGTACATCCGTGTCCTGGACATCTTTGGTGTCAACAAGTATCTGGGGCCTTATGTGATGATGATTGGAAAGATGGTTAGTACTGACATCCCGTTAGTAACTAGAGATGCTGTGGTTGTGGTTAGAACCTGAGACCAAGCCTTGGGTGTGGCTTTGTCAGATTTCATTTGGTCTTTCCTTTGCAATTGGTTTCTTACAGGAAATGTTTTTTGCTTTAAGATACATAGTTTTCCTACACATTAATATGGTATATATATATACAGTACATACTGCTTTATACAGAGGTATATATATATATATATATATATATATATATATATACTGTATCTATGTATATACTAATACTGCATGTGTGTGTGTATATATATATGTTTATATATATAGCAATAATCTAGTTTATAACATGTGGTAAAAGCCAGAGACAAATAGGGCCCACGGTCACTCCACAACCTGTATTCCAATCTTCAGCCCATGTACTCTGGCCTGAGGGTAATTCATGTGATTAGGCCAAGTCCATGGCAACATTTCTTCCAGAATAGGCCATACTATATGGAAAAAAAATGAGTCAGCATATCATCCTTACATCACCTAAAACAGCTTCAGTGTTAGGACCAGACCCAGAAGAAAGGAAGTATCTTAAATTTACAAATAACACTTTATAGCGCACGTGGCTTTGAGTAAAAGGATATATGATTTAGCTTACCCTGGCAAGGGCCCTCATCTTCAGAGATGTCCAAAATTAGGAATTATACCAGTTCAGTATCCACAGTAAACAGAGCACTGCTCACTGTAACCACTCAGCATTTGTGTAATGAATGAATAAATATCATTCTGTATTCTCAATTCATTATCTTGTTTTCTTAGATATCTCCTCCTCTGACTCCTTAGTTTCCCTTACAAATTCCCATGTTTCCCCCATAATTCTTCCCTTTCTTCATTTGCACTCGTAGTTATGAGAGGACTATTTGTTTATGGGCAACAGTAGAGGAGAAGAAAGAATGAGAACAAATGAAGGAGTCAATGTTCTAGAATAAGATGTATGTATTGCATGGTGTATAAAAACTAGGAGCCCATGGCTAAGATGGAGAGAAGAGAAAGAGACTCTCTTCTTCCTAATTAAGCACTCATGAAGTCTTTGGGGAGAGCATTACAATGAACCAGGTGAACCTCGCCCATGAGTCAAGACACATGTTTTCTCTACTCAGATGATTGACATGCTGTATTTTGTGGTCATCATGCTGGTTGTGCTGATGAGTTTTGGAGTAGCCCGTCAAGCCATTTTGCACCCAGATGAGGAGCCTTCTTGGAGACTGGCCCGAAACATCTTCTACATGCCCTACTGGATGATCTATGGAGAGGTGTTTGCAGACCAGATAGACCGTAAGAATAGAATTCATAGTAAGATTCTCTTCCCTGCTTCTGAGGCAGATGATCAGTTCCAAATTAATGGAAGAGCATGTGTTAATTTGGAAATAAATTACTTTTTATTCTGCCATGAGCATCAAATCATTTTATGAAGGAGTAAGTGCAGAATATGAAATGTAGATTTTTGAGACATCAGTCATTTCTTCTCTTCTAAAAACCATTAACCAGAATTTTGAGTCTGATCACTTTAGCTGGACCTGATGAATATCTTATCACATGAATGCAGCATCAGCGCCAATATCCTAATATTTCTTCAACGTAAATTTCTTTCTACTCCAAGGCAGAGCTAGTAGTGTTGTTCCAAGAGAATGAGATAGCGAGCATGACAAGGTGACTGGTGTCTTGTGTCATCCTCTTCTTCAAGCCTCTTCTCCAAAGGCCATTTTCCATGTGGCTATCAATTTCCTCTTCACTTATGCAGTTCAAATTTTGTTGTTAATTGTTATTGTTATTATTATGATTAAAAATAATCAGGATGTTAGCAGAGGAAATAAGTCATAATCCTGTATGGATTTCTGGGTGGTGCAGGCCCCAGCCCCTCCCCAGGCTGAGTTGGTAGATCATGGTGTCTCTTGTGTGGTAGGTTCTTCAGATCTGTTCTTGTGTCTGCCCCCATATTTTCATTTGCATGTTGTACTCTGTCACAAAGCATCAGAATGTTATTTCCAGTGTTCTGCTTCTTGGGGATAGGTTTTGAATATCCTCCGCTTGTATGAAACACACAGTTGTCAAAACATCATCTGCCACTGGGTTAGACTGATAACTAGTTCATACAATGCCTTCTACCTAGTTTTCAGAACATAACTCCAAACACATTATCATGACAAGTATCTCAAAGTCAATGCGAGATATTGAATGTGTCTGTAGCTTGGTAAACCAGAATGTAAAAATCTAATTTGGTTTCCAAAGAATATTTACTTAGGTAAACATATGATCCAGACATAAATTGTAATATTTTTAATTTTTTATTATTAAATTTGCTAATGAGAAGATAAAGAGGCAAATGAGTATATTTTCATTAAATGTAGGTTTTTGATTCTTGATCTGATTATTGCATAATAATTTTGCATTTCTTTGTGCTTATGAGGTGTGTGAATTGGGATATAGAGAACGCCTGATTGGTTAACCAGTTGATTAAAATGATCATCTGCCAGTAACCTCATATCTTTTTCACAGTATTTTTTAACTAGTGAGCTTCTTATTGCTTTATAACATATGGTAAAATCAATATTCATGAAATATATGTATATATTTCCTAGTATTAATAATGTCTATAATTTCCTCTACATAGACCACTGTTTCCAAGCATGAATCTATAATTCCCAAGCTTGAATACTTTGCATTTGTTGACACCAAAACCGTTCTTAAGTTGCTAATCATGTGTTTTACTTTTCTCTCAATTGTCATCTCATTTTCTTTCCTCCCTTCCTGTCACAACTAAAAAATAAATAAAATCCTGCTTCCAATCGCTATATAGTCTACGCCATGGAAATTAATCGTAAGTTTACACAGAATTGATGACTCTAGTTCATGAAATGTGTGTATTCATCAGTCTCTTCCTAAGCTAATTACTGATAGCCTTACGCTGGTCTTAAATATTCCTCTTGTTTTCTGATGTTAATACTCTTTTAAACTGTAAGTAAAAAGTAGGTAGATGATAAATTTATGGCAATTACTTCACTGATCACTTTTGCAATCATTCTATTTTTTAGTTCAGGACATAGGTCCCTTAGGATCAAAGTGGCATTTTGAATGAGCAGAGAAAGGATGATTTTCCAAAATGATACCAGAACTGTTGATTAACAAATTTGAGGGTAGAGGGCATCGTACCTCCTTCCTCATAACAAAATTATTTCCAAAGTTCATGTACAAGTGAAATTAAGGAGACAACATAAGCTGATCTCAAGTAATCAGAAGACACAATAACTTTCTAATGGATAACAGTACAGAAAAAAACAAAGATCTATCTGCTTAGAAATTAAGAACTTCTGTATATGAAAAACACAAAGAAAGAAACGGGAAAACGTTTACAAATACAAGTCAAGAATGACTATCTCTGAGTGCAGAAATGAGCTTCTTATTTTCTTTGTAGGAGATATTTTCACATGAAAAATTATTGCTTATGAAATCAGGGGAAAATCGTGTTAAAAAAGAAATAGATCGTTTAACGGCATAAGTAAGTTATTTATTCCATTCATTCTATGTAAAAAGCAAGTACAACAAGACAAATTTTGTTGCAGCTCCTTGTGGTGACAACCAGTATGATGAGGAAGGCAAGCGGCTCCCTCCCTGTATCCCAGGCGCCTGGCTCACACCGGCCATCATGGCGTGCTACCTACTCGTAGCCAACATCCTGCTGGTGAACTTGCTCATTGCAGTTTTCAAGTATGTGTCATGGCTGGGTGCCTATTAGTAATTACAGTACAAATTTCCAATCTGGGGCCACGGATTTACACAGAATTTCAGGAGGGCTTTTACAGGTGTAAAATCTTTACAACCTCTTTTGTTCAAATGTAAGCAGCCTTAGTGTATTCATGAGTCAAAATTTGACACTTACACACACTAAATTTTTCTCAATGGTTCAATATTTTTTGTTGTTGAAATACAATTAATATACAGTGTTGTATCAGTTTCAGGTGTACAATATAATGATTCAACAATTCTAAACATTACTTAGTGCTCATCATGATACATGTACTCTTAATCCCCTTCACCAATTTCACCCATCCCCCCCCCCCCACCTCCCCTCTGGCAACCACTAGTTCTTTGCATTTAAGAGTCTATTTCTTGTTTTGTCTCATTTTTCTTCACTTGTTTTGTTTCTTAAATTCCACAAATAAATGAAATCATATGGTATTTGTCTTCCTCTTAAATACATTTTAATTTAATTTTGTTTAGTATTTTAACACTTTGACATGTATTTTAATCTAATGAAATATTTCCTTAGATAAAAGTCTCCAGAGGTAGAGAAGATCTGATCATTATCAGAGGCACAGAAGGCAATGTCAATTTCATAAGCTATGACAATTACTGCAATATTATATAAAATACTTTCCTTATCATTTACAGAATAGAAGACAAAATGGCCTAGGAAAGAAATGGCTTACAGTATCAAATTTCTTATAAAACTTACCCATTTTGGCAAATGGGCAAATGTGTTGTGTGTGTGACCATACTTAACACATGTTGAAAAAAATATTTTCTAGCTTCTAAGATGAAAAATATGAGGGAAAAAAATCCTTCACGGAAATATAGAATCTTAGAACTGACCAGGGCTTTGGAAAGAATCTGGTTCAAACTCTTTTTCAACTGTATTAAAAGTTTAAATACTTCAAAATGCTTAGTTGAATAGCTCCTACCTTTAAAAATATGAAATAAAAATTTCCTGAGTGTATGAGTCAATAGACTACAGTGTGATGTTTTAAGAGGGCAGTAGGTAGCAGTTACAATACACTTGATTCTTAATTATTTATATGAGAAAAATGTCCTTGAGTGTAGATAATCCACATTGATAGTTAAACTAAAAAACAGGGTAGTCTAGGAGTCAGTACTAGCAGGAATTAAAAGGTCATTTCAATGTTTATTGTCATTTCAATGTGAGCAACTGATTGCCCTGGGAAATCAAAATGAAAAGGAAAATACTAATTAAACATTTACTCTTTTTAAAGCAATACCTTCTTTGAGGTAAAGTCAATATCCAACCAGGTGTGGAAATTCCAACGATATCAGCTGATAATGACATTTCATGACCGACCAGTCCTACCTCCACCAATGATCATTTTAAGCCACATCTATATAATCATTATGCGTCTTAGCGGTCGCTGTAGGAAGAAAAGAGAAGGGGACCAAGATGAACAGGATCGTGGATTGAGTATGTACAGGACTCTTTCATTTCTATCTTGGGCTAATTTCAAGGGTGTTCCAACTGGACACTACATACTACTTTAAATTGTGTGAAAACAGAACACCCTAGTCCAACTGTTGTTCTTTGTAGAATGCTTCCCATTTTATGTTGGTTTTATTCCAGTTCTGTTAGTTTATGAGTAATTAGTGTTACCAAAAGCCTGCTCATGAAAGAGATCAGAAATTGACAGAGTTCTTGAAAATGACTCTTCTATGTGGATGCAGAGTTCCTTTCAGAATGTTGTAATTTGTGGCATCCAAAGAGGATGGGAAAATTATGCTGTCCACCTGACTCTATCCATAAAACACACACAAAAGTTTCTCCAGAAAATAATACTTGGTTTCACTCTGCGAATAGCTTTAATAGTGGTGTTTTGTGTTTAAAAAGTGAGCCATTTTGCCCTAGGGGAAGAATGATTGCTGCATATAACAACCTGTTTGTGTAACAAACAGTTGGAGTAGTCAGAGAACTGCCTACAAGTGAAGGACAAGGGCGCTTAATTCAGGTTGGGCTGGGAAATTCCTAATGACGCAACGAAATTGATTCTTCACGCACCGGGTTCGTTTCTCAGCAAACATTTCTTTCCCACAGAACTATTTCTCAGTGACGAGGAGCTGAAGAGGCTGCATGAGTTCGAGGAACAGTGTGTTCAGGAGCACTTCCAGGAGAAGGAAGACGAGCAGCAGTCGTCCAGCGACGAGCGCATCCGTGTCACATGCGAGAGGTGTGCCCAGCGCGGGGCCAGCAATGGGTCCTCGGGCCAAGGGTTTGTGGGCTCCTCCACCCTATTTTAAGGGCAATGGAGACGTTCATTTAAACTTTCACTCGGAGTTCTCTTGTTTGTTCAGACTGCCTTTTTTACGTGTTTGCCTCCAAAATAGTGTGAAAATCTCTAGTTGTGAAATGGTGATTGTAAATTCTTTATAGAAGTGAATGATGACAGGGGCGCCTAGGTGGCTCAGTAGGTTGAGCTTCTGACTTCAGTTCAGGTCATGATTTCATGGTTTGTGTGTTCAAGCCCGCGTGGGGCTCTGTGCTGACAGCTCATAGCCTGGAGCCTGCTTGGGATTCTGTGTCTCCCTCTCTCTGCCCCTCCACCACTCGTGTTCTCTCTCAAAAACAAATAAACATTAAAAAAATGTTTTTAAAGAAGTGAATGATGACAGGTATTGCAAATATTCCAGGCCCAAACTAAACCAAACCGAACAAAAAAGCCCTGACAGTTCTTGCCCACTCCCAAAGTGGGAGCTTTTACTCTGATACCCTGCATCAATGGAGAGAACAGGTGCAGAGCTGTGTAAATGCTAGGGAGGCCATTGTTCTCCCTGCCCTTGACTTGTCCTTGACTTTATCAAGGATGGTATTCCCTAGGAACTGACCTCCTCATCCTGCCTTAATGCTTTGGTTGCTCCTTGCCCAACCTGGCAGAGCAGAGGTAGACTCCCTCCTCTGTTCTCTGAGACTGGGAACTAAGGGAGGGGCAGCAGTGTCTGTCCCCCACAAAGGTGGAAGTGTCTAAACTAGGGCAGGATGTGTTTCACACCTGGGTCCCAACAATATCAGCATCATCCATATGGTAGTGCTTAATAAATGCAGAATGAATGAATGCGTGTGTGCACGAATCAATGAATGAGCAAATGAAGTCAGGTCAGGGAGAGCCAGAAAGAATGACATTTTCCAAATTTTACAGTATTGCTTTTCCTGAAGCTGGAAAGAGTAACCAGCAAAGGGTAGACAGGAACCATAAAACTTCACTACCTATATTTTTTTAATCGTATAATTTTAAGAACATTTATCACTTAATAAAAGAAATTTAAGATTTTTTATTATTATTTAAAGATTGTGATAATTGACAAAACATTGGTGCAAAGTGTTTAACCAACAATGAAGGTAGAAGGATGATGCCTAGGGTGATTCTAGCTTATCATTCTGTCCTTCAATACTCAGAATTAAAGTTCCCTGGTACAGTTACGTGTGTATATCAGCAGACCATCCATTGGAAGGCCTCAACAATTAGGACAGAATTCATAATACACTTTGAAGTCTTGCTGGTGCACATTCAAGGCCAGTGACTCTGCCTCAGCCCACAGAAAAGACAATGCCCCTGGCAGCCGCAGGTCTCTGACCGCTCTCCCCTCATAGACCTAGTCACCTTGTAATCCAACCTGCCAAATTCAAGGGTTATCTGCACCAACTTTTGGCCTTAATAAGGTATATTTTCAATACAACTTTTAAATACTCCTTTGCTGTTTTAATAGTAATGACTAAGTATTCAAAATATAACAATTATTTCTTCCTGAGAAAGATAAATTACCCCAATCTTAATAATCTAAAATTTCCACTTTCTAGTTAGACATTAACTTGGATTTAATCACAGCCTGTAATTTACAATGGAAATTGTGTTTTGTTTCACTCCGTTTCTTCCTCTTCTCCCCTCCCCCAACATTGTTTGGATTTTTACCATTCTTGGAGCAACCTTCCAAGAATGTGGTTATCAGGTCACTACCAAACTGCATTTTCCTCTTGGGGCTCTGTGCACACGTAATAGGAATGAAAGTGTGCTGGGCAGTAAAAACATCTACTTCCCGTTTCCCTTGGCTGAGATCTGCAAGGGTGATGGGAGTGCATTCCTGCCCCTCCGGTTCCCTTATTGACCCTTTCTAAGCTGAACCACAGGTGAATATCAGAGACAAAAGGAGGAGGAGGTTTGGGGAGAAGATACCTTTCCTTCACTCTTAACCAGGACAGCTGAGGAGCAATTTGAGCAATTTGACACCAGTGATTACTTTTAAAATCACATTTTTGAGCACTCAGATGTCTCTGCCATTTTAAAAAATCTTCTTCACATATCAGATTGTTTTTATTTTCTGCATCACTGTTTGCCATTTGATGATTCTCCAGGTCTTCTCTCAGCTGTCATCCCCCAGCTCCATTCACTCTGCAAGGTCCAGTTAGGAGTGAGCCTCTGTGGAAGGTGCTGTTGGCATCAGTCCCTTCCGGACCTCCCTGTTGTCTGGTATCTTTCACAACCTGGGCCAGCAATTTGCATGACTCAGTCTTACAAACGTGTTCACACAGGAAGTTTAGACACTTGTGCTCCTCCTTCCATGCAGGGTGTTTTGAGGGCTCATGTGCAAGAACCAAATGCATGGCGTTCCCTTACTGTTTGGAAAGTTATATATAAAGTTCTAGCAAGTTCATCATTTTGTAAGATACAACATTTAGTCCCTCAATCAGAGATTTACGATATGATTCAGTTTTTAGTTAGGACAACACTGCCGCAGGATATTTAACCCAAAGCCCCATCCAGCATGTCCACTTTGCTGACTTAGGGCACTGTGCTCATGGTTTTTCTCCCAAACTTGGACATCCTCTTCTGTGCTCTGGGTTCTGACAGTGGCACCACTAGCCATCTCATTCAGCAAGACAGACACTATCAAATCATCCAATTGTGTTTTCTTCCCCTTCTGAACAAATCATGCCCCCCTCCTACTTCTTTCCTTCTCTGCCACTAGCAGTCTAGTACAAGCTACCATCATCTTTTTTTCACTTGAATTTCTGCACTCTGAAAGCATTGGAGCTCTGAGAGCATCTGAGCTCTCTATAATCATTTCTCCTCTTCCAATTCACTCTGCACTCACTACACTCTAATCTGGTTGCACCCCTCCCCATCAGCTCTTTAAAAGCCTTTCAGTGGTTTCTATTGCTCCCAGGTCCAGGCTCACCCTGGACTGTCCGCCCTTCATGCTTGGTATTCCAGTCTTGCTGGCCTTCCTTCATCTCCTCAAAGCCACCACTCCCTTCCTGCCACAGGGGCTTTGCACATGTTGTTCCCTCTGCCTACTCACCTTTTAGATCTCTGCTCAAATGCCAATTACTTATGGAAAACTTCCCTGACCACCTCATACCTTAGACTAGGTCAAGAAGCCTGCATGTCTCTGCATAGCAGGAGCTTGATATTTTTTAATGAATCGATGACTAAAAATTTTGTCTCCTTACTTGAATGCAAGTTTCCATCCTATTCTCAATGAATGTCAAACAGGGTATCAACTGTTCTCCCTCTATGTTCAAAACTTTGATTTTACTATTGGCAACTAGGAAGTCTAAATACACAAATGTTTCTGCTACCCATGATTGTCAGGAAGGATCTCAATTATCAGTAACACCAAAACTGTCGATGCTATCAGGTGTTGTTTCTTTGCTTGAAGGTATGGATAATGTCAGATAACCAAGAGGGCTGCTGGAAGAATATTTTATAAATAACTTCTATCAGTACAACCACGGTGGAACTTGTCAACCAAAATGTACTATCTCATCATCCTGGGTTAATACCAAGTAACATGTATCTTTATCAACTGGAACTTGAAGGCCATCTCTGTGTCTCTTGGAAATCCGCTGTTGAACACATCATTCCTTTTGTGGTTTGGCATCCCTTGGTGGACAGGTTCCAGAGCAATTGAGTAGGAAAGCATCTTTCCTGAAAAAACTTTGTCAGAGATTCAGCTTCCTTTTCTCGAACAATGAGAATTATGTAAGCCAGTATCTCTCCCTTTTTCCCATAGCTTCAGGGAAACTTAGCACCAAACTTAATATTTAATTATAACAAGTATATTATTATAGGTTTGGGAATATGTGGTGTCCAATGCCTCCTTATTATCTCTTCTTTACTCTTTCATATCTTCTATTTATATAAATTTTATTTTGCATGTCTGATATGTTCAAATATGCAGGCTGTAATTCACAAATTATACATTTTAATAGTTACTGGTCTTGTACTAAAGCATCTATGGGTCTTAAACTAGACAAACCTATAATAGAAGGTTTGGATTCCCCCAAAATCTCTGGGTCAAGTGGGTTTCTTGTCATATTTGTGGATCTGGGTTAATGTGTTGGGTTTCCTCTAAGCTTCATTAGGAAAGCAGCAGTTTGTGGACTTGAGATTTTATTTAGCATTCTCTTCCCAAGTGATCAGAAAGAGAAAATGCTGATAACAGAGACCCTAACAAGAAAGACAAGAAGGAGAGAAATGAGATCGTAAGTAGAAGATGGCATGAAAGAGAGAGGAGTCTTAGAAGGGAGATGGGTGATTCTTCTGACATAGACAAGATCATAGAAAAACAAATATGTAGTTATGGGGGAGAAGTTTGGGGAAGATTTGATCCAAATGTCTTAATCTTATAAATTAATAGGAGTCAAAGTTGCTTGGATTATGGGGAAAAGGTGGGATTAAATGTTGGAGTTTTAATGTGTCTAGTAAATGACAATTTTGTTCCTTACCTGACTTTGAGAGCCAGTTCAGGGAGACATGGAGATAAAGATAAAAATAGTATCAGCTTTATCAGTAATACAAGTTGTGCTAGAGGATGTGGTTCGGTTCTTGCCAAATACACAGAATTAGTCAGAATTAGCCACACCCACTCAGTCACAGGCGCCTGCAAGCTTCCCTTCTCACAAGCAGAATCAGCTTTCCCCACTAAGCTTAACATATTAACAAAAACAAACAAACAAACAAACAAAAAGCAAAGAAAAAAGTGAGAACCAATGCTTTTTGCAAGCAGGTGGCTCCCAAAGAGAGAGAAAAAAAAGCAAGCTGGTGTCCTGATCCCCTAACACCAATCAGAAAATCAGTCCTCCTCGAGAATAAATAGAAGACTGGAGAGAGGCCAAGAGTTTTACACTAATGGCAAGTTCAGATGCATAGGAAGGAATGATAGGAATGGGGAAAGAGTATCCCCTAGCCACATTACAGACTTGAAGCCACTAGGGAGGACTCGAGTTCACCTTTAGGGGAAATATGATAGGAAAGGAGCTAGCCAAGCAATTTCTCAGCAGGAGTATTGAGGACCTAAATGAAACTAGCCAATATGACTTCATTGGGCCACATCCAAGGTGAGTCCCATGACCTTCATCAGTGACTCTCTACAGCCCAAAGACAAGGATGCAGTTAGTGAATGAAGCATGGGGCATAGCGAAAGGGAGGCTAAAAGGGACCTAGAACTAGTCAGTGGGGACACCACAATGATGTTAGTGTTTGCAAATGGTAGCATAAATGTGCTACAATGCCTCCATTTCTCTCTGCCCAGCTGTGGAGTCCTAGTGGCAATAGAGGAAGGGTTAGAGCTGACACTACTATGTTGGAAGTAAGGGAGAGATAACCTAGGATATTAGTAAGAGCTTCAGTGAGTGACCAGAGTCTTGCTTCAACAGAAAGTGGAATATAGACAGAAAAGGCTAATGATTTAGATGGCTTGAATTCTAGAAATTGAGGAGGTCTGAAGTGTGCCCATGTTGGTATATATAAATGATGTGACCTAGAACTAAAATCCTAGAGAGCTTAATAGTCTTTTGGTAAGTCTTCACTATTTTGCTTATTAAAAAATAATGAGAAATCCAGAAGACTTAAGACTTAAGTCTTGTTCTTTGTTTAGTCTTTCACATAAAATAAAAACTCTGTAAGTAAAGCGTAACCAACCAGGTTCTACCCTGGGTGTTCTCACTATAATTACGAAACTTAAAAGACAGCCTCATATGAAGAAGTAGATGGAAATTAAAATAGCTGGATATAAATTTTGGACTGGATTAGACAAGTTTATGATCTGTAGACTGGGAATAAAATTACAGGGTAAGAATCATCTTAGAACTCAATATAGAATACCATGGAACCTTGAAACACGGGTTTCTTCAAGTATAAACTGGACCTTGTTGTTCCACTAACATTATGTTTTTAGGTTAACATTGAACTCTATCATTAAGTAAATGTTTCCGTATAATTTATAAGCTGCCTTGCAGGTGAAGGTTGCACACGCAAAAAAGATGAATGCACATAAAACAAGTTCTAGTAACTAGCTTCCTACAGAATTCCAAATGTCTAAGTTCTTTCCTTAGGAAACACACACAACTGTTACTATGAGAACCTAAGTTTGGACCTTATATTTATTATGTAAGAGTCAATGACACTCCAAGAAAGTTATGCCATCTATGGGTATTCTCTCAGAGGTTCCTACAAAAGTGCCACAAATTCATGTATTGTTGTACCTATTATTTGAATGAAATTGAAAACATTACTTACAAGACCTTAACAACAACCAAAAAAATGTGTTTTAATTAAGCTGCTTTCAGGTTTAGTAGTATAATGTCCAAACCAAATATCCTAAATAATAGATATAGTAAGACACAGATGAAAGCATCTGGAGATTTATAATCATACCTACTTCACATAGTCACATTATTTTACACTTGTATAGCATTTATAGCTCACAGAGTACTTTCATCTACACAATTTCTCTTAATTCTCACAACATTATCATGCTACCACTGTTGTTCTTATTGCTGTTCTTGTTGATGTTGTTTATTGTCACTGGTGACGGATGCATAATAAAGACAGAGCTGATGGAGCCCTTCATCCCTAACATAAATATGGGCACATCTCAAGGAGAATACTGAAGTTGACAAAATGTTAATCATAAAGAGCCTTTTATTTTTCTTGAAAACAAACTAAAACAAGAAGAGCCATGATATGCAATGCCAGTTGCTAATCTGGTAACATTATCTCTCATTTTATTAATTTACAGAACAAGTAGAATTATATTTTTATATATAAATAAATATAAATATAAATATAAATATATATAAATAATATAAAATATACATATATTTATATATATATATATAAACAAATAGAATTGGAGACTGATTAGGGCATTAGGATGTGGCCTTTTAACAGACAACCCTGTAGAACAATCTATACTAATCTCTGAAATGTGAGAGGGACAAACACAGCTATAATTAACTAGGACTGATAAAACAAATTAGGTTCTGAACTCCCAGCAATTTTAGTAGGAGATACACATAAAGTAGTAAAAGGAAGGGCATATATTGTCATAAATCAAGTACAGCTTAAATTCTATTCAAAGACAGGAGAATGATTACTTTGGGCCCAGCCAGTTTATAGGTTTCACTTGGTTCTAGTTTCCTCTGATATAAAAGGCTAGCCCTCAGGAATTATTCCTCTGGCCCGCCAGTTGAAACTCATATATTAGAAAAATGGTCTCAGTGCTCTTTTCAAAAGCGTCCTAAATTGGAAGAATTTTTGCTCTGAAGTAAATACTACCACAATGTGTGAAATAAAAACCTAGTTAAGCCACTTACGTCATCTGTAAGTAAATCCAAACACAGAAATAATTACAGAAGCCATGAATTCAAATTGGTGAAAATGGATAGAAGTAGAGCTAAGAAATCAGTATTTCAGTCTAAGAAAGTGCATTTGTATCACAAAAGTACTTATCATCCAAAGAAATAATCCCTTTGAGCCAAATACTAGGTATACTAGAATAACAGTCATAAGTGGTTTGACCCAATGATTTGAAATACTTGAAAGAGAATATTGACATATTTTATAAAGTGAATATTGTTTTGAAAAATAATAAACAGTGCAGCCATATTAATCTAATTAAATAATATTCAAATCCAGGGTAGCAACATATTGGTATATACAATGGCTGGGGCCCCTGGCATCAACAAAGCAGCTTTCATTCATCTGGTTCTACAAATATCCATGGTAGAAAGTTTCTAGAACAAACTTTCTCAAACTGAGGTCATCAGATGCTCTGGCACTTAAGGGTTTGTCAAGTTCTAGGAGATTTTATTTTTTCCATTTTGATGATGGAATGATTATGAAGTAAATTTGAGGTTGAAGAAGAAGATGAGGCAGGAAGGGAAGATGGGGGCCAGATTCTGAAAAGGTTTGAATGTATATAAGTAATAGAAATCCTTGAGGAGGAGGTTAAGGGCTGCTGTTGAATTAGAAGGGAAAACCTGAAGCTGCATTTACGTGGCTCTTTACATAATACTGAGAAAGCACCAACTGTTTGTATCATAGAAACATTACCAATGGAGATAATAAGGTTTCCTTTTAACACACTCCTTGGTACCTAACATTGCAATAAACTTTGGCTTTTAAGTGTTATGAGAAGCTAGTACCATTTTTAAGCAAGGAGTGACATGATTGTGTACTGTGTTATTGTCTTATTGTTTTGGATTGGAGGGAGAAGACATTGGAGGCAAAGAGGGTATTCCCAACAACTAACACTTTTTGCTTTTTCAGCGTGGGGTATAAAATGAGGTCGTATATCTTTCAGTATTAAAGGAAATTATTCTGAGACCTTATCCTGCTTATTCCAAGAGTGCCTTCTTTCCCTTCCTATTGTTCCCCTCAGTCATTCGTAGGAGATCCAGTGGTCCAGTGAAATCCCTACCTATTGCATCAAGAACCAAGAAGGTGGGGCCAATTATTGCATTTTGCTCTCTCTGTCTCCTCCTGCCACTTGGCCCTGGAAGTAGGTATAGTTGTGAAAGTGCAGGGCAGAGTGGATTAATTAAACCCCAGGATTCTGATTGGAGGTTGGAAAGGGGGAGCTTCAGAGTACTGGAAACACCAAGGAGACTGTAGAGAGGGATGGACTTGGGAAAGTAATCCCATGAAGTTGCTAATGAACTTTGGAGCTCGCTACCAAACTGTGTGTATTTGTATGTGTGTGTATGTGTGTCTGTGTGTCTGTGTGTGGTTCTGCGCCTTGTTAGCATACGAAAAGTATTGACGGAGACAAAGTTCACCAAAAAAAAGGTAGAGTAAGGAACTCTGGGAATCCATCTCTCCATAAAAGTAACAACAAAACTGGCAAAACTTTCAGAATCAACCTTTTTAGAAAGATGGAAATGAACCAATGGCTTGCAACAATTTGTGGAGTGCTTATTCAAGAGACATTACTGAATCCTTTTTTTTTTTTAAGTGAGCTTTGTGGCATTTCAATTACCTAGTTCCATCCCCCACTCCTCAGTTCAGTGGCAGTCATGAAAATAACAGCCTGAATTCCTGGTACCAGTGGAAGCAGAAAGGACCTCATCCACAAAGAATTGTAATTACCTGTTTTAACCTGTCTGGTGGCTTCCTGAAAGACTGGCTCAAAAGACTTGTCTTAATTTCCCCTGACTTGGAACTACCTCAGGGCTAAAACTAGTAGCCAGGGGTGAGGATGGGGAGAGGGCATTTGTCAAAAATATTTACAGACAAGTATTTTAGTCCCTATTCCCCAAGGTGATAAATAACAGAATTGAGGCAAATGAGCCTAACCAAAAATCTCCAGAGAAAAGGCTGAGAAATGAGATGTCCATAGGGCTTTCAAAAGCTCTGACATATTCCTGGGTATCTAGAAAGCCATATGCATGCACAGGGCTATGCACATGCTCAGAGAATACCTGACAAGGGAGAAAGATTCCAATTCTAGCTGACCTAAAGGCTCTGTGAGAACCAGAAGCTAAGAGAAAGATGTAAATTCTGGCTGGGTGTTGAAGATGTGCATGCATAGAGCCCCTAAGCAAAGACTAGGAGGTCTTTTTAGCCCAGAATCTAAGGAGATCTCTGTTCAGTCATTAGCTGACCACTGAGCTAACAGGGGAGGATTTCAGTGGCCACAAACAACAAAGAATATAGGCTTTGCTGAATCATTTCAGAAAAATCACTAAATAAGCAACAACTACTACAATACGAAGCAACAATAACAAACTCTGTGGAGAAGAGAATCTGACTTCCAGAGCTGCTACACTATATTACTCAAAATTCTCAGTTTTAAATAGACATGCAACGAAACAAGAAAGCATGGTCCACCTAGGTCCACCTTGGGAAAAGACAATCAAAGAAACTGGCCTCAAGGAATCCCAGATGTTGGACTTTCTAACAAAGACTTTAAATCAGTCATTGTAAACACATTCAAAGAGCTGAAGAAAAACATTTCTAAAGATCTACAGGAAATTATGAGAATGCTGTCTCACCATATACAGAATAGGAATAAAGTGATAGAAATTATATTTAAAAAGAAGAAGAAAAACCAAACAGAAATTCTGGACTTATAAAGTACAACTGAAATGAAAATTTTACTTTAGGGGCTCAAAATCAGATTTGAACAGGCAGAAGAAAGAATCAGTAAACTTGAAGGTAAGTCAATTGAGACTATCCATTCCAAGGAACAGAAATATATAAGAAGGAATAGTCTTGGAGATCTGTGAAAGGCCATCAGCACAACAGCATACACACAATGAGAGCTGCAGGAGACAAAAGGGAAAGTAGCAGAAAATATCTGAAGAAATAAAGGCCAAAAACTTCCCAAATTTAATGAAAAATCTGAATCTACACCTCCATGAAGTTCAATGAACTCCAAGTAAAATAAACTCAAAAACATTTACATTTATTCAAATCATAGTTAAATTGTCATAAGCCAAAGGAAAAAAATCCTGAAATCAGCAAGAGAGAAGCAACTCATCATGCACAAAGCATGCTCAATAAAATAAAAGTCTGACCTCTCATCAGAAATCAGGGAGCCAGTAGGCAGTGGGGTGACATATTTAAAATGCTGAAAGAAAAAGACTATCAACTGAGAATACTGTATCCAACACAACAGTCTTTCAAAAACTGAAGGAGAAATTAAGATATTCCAAGATAGCAAAAACTGAAAGAATCTGTTACTACTAGACTTGCCCTGAGAGAGATACTAAAGAAGTCCTTTGGGCAGAAATGAAAGGACAACAGACAGTAACTAAAATCTACATGAAGAAATAAAGAGCACCAGTAAAGGTAACTACATACATGAGTATAAAAGACATTATAAATGAATTTTTTGTTTGTAACTACTTTTTGTTTTCTTTATAATTTAAAAGATAGCTGCATAAAGCAATAGTTATAAGTCTTTGTTGATGGGCACACAACATATAAAGATATAAATCTGTGACAACAGCATAAAGTAGAGGAGGAAGGAATGAACTTTGAAAGAGCAAATTTTTATATACTATTGAAATTAAATTGATCTTCATCTGAATTAGATTGACATGTAATCTCTAGGACAACCACTAAGAAAACTGAAAAATATATAATAAAAGAAATGACAAGGGAATTGAAATGGTACACTAGAAAAGTCTATTTAATACAGACGAAGATAGTAATGGAGGAATTGAGGAACAAAAAAAAGACAAAAGACATGTAGAAAACAAATAGTAAAATGGTAGAGGTAAATTCTTCCTTATCAATAACCATATTAAATATAAATGGATTAAACTCTACAATTAAAACACAAAGGCTGTCAGACTGTATATTTCCAAAAATATAATCTAACCACATTCTCTCTACAGAGATTCACTCCAGATTCAAAGACACAAAGAGTTTGGAAATAAAAAGATGGGAATAGATACTTCACATGAACAGTAATCAAAAGAGAACTGTGGTTGCTATACTAATATCAGAGAAAATAGATTTTAGGACAAAAATTATTAGAGGAGTGTCTGGGTGGCTCAGTCGGTTAAGCATCCAACTCTTGATTTTGGCTCAGGTCAGGATCCCAGGGTTGTGGATCTCAGGTCAGGATCCCATGCCGGGCTCTGTGCTGAGAGCATGGAGCCTGCTTGTGATTCTCTCTTTCCCTCTCTCTCTCTCTGCTCCTCCCCTATTTACACTCTCTCTCAAAATAAACAAACATTTTTAAAAATTGTTATTAGAGAAAAAGAAGGACATTGTAGTATGATAAAATAGTCCATCTATCAAGATATAATTATAAACATTTATGCATGTAATAGCACAGCCTCATAATATATGAAGCAAAAACTTACAGAATTGAAGGGAGAAATAAGCAGTTCTACAATAATAGTTGGGGACTCTAATATCTCACTTACATTAATAATAGAACAAGTAGATAGAAGGTATCAAAAAATACAACTCAACCCAGCAGAACACTTAACTCAACAATAGCAGGATACACATTCTTCTCAAGAGCACATGGAACATTATGCAGGAGAGACCATATGTTAGGCCATATAACAAATCTCAACAAATCTTTAAAAAATTGAAATTATACAAAGTGTGTACTCTGACCACAATGAAATAAAATGATAAATTAATGACAAAAGGAAATTTTGAAATATGTGAAATTTGTGAAAATTAAACAATACACTCTTAAATAACTGGTAAGTCAGAGAAGAAATTACGAGAGAAATTAGAAAGTACTTTGAGGATGCACAACAGTCTGAGTGTACTAAATGCCACTGAACTATACACCTAAAAATCATTAAGATGGTAAATTTTACATTATGTATTTTGCCACAATCCGAAAATGTTTTTTTTTAATGTTTATTTATTTTTGAGACAGAGAGAGACAGAACGTGAGTAGGGGAAGAACAGAGAGGGAGAGGGAGACACAGAATCCCAAGCAGGCTCCAGGCTCCAAGCTGTCAGCACACAGCCCGATAAGGCGCTTGAACTCATGAACCATGAGATCATGATCCAAGCCGAAGTCGGACACCTAACCGACTGAGCCACCCAGGTGCCCCCAAAAATGTTTTAAAGAGAAAGAAAATACTTCAAAGTGAATTAAAATGAAAGCACAACATAACCAAAACATATAGGATGCAGCAAAAGTGGTGCTCAGAACAGTGAATAACAGCGAATGCCTATATTAAAAAAGAAGAAAGATCTCAAAGGCATTGAGTACTGAACTAATAATGAATAGACCACTACAAAGGTCCCAAACTGATCACTGGGCTGCACACACACAGTACAGATGCCAAAAGCACTGCAAAAGCTTTGCAAATCGAACTGAAATTGGAATCACAGTCCACAAAAATCATGTTGGAACTTGCAGCTTAAGCCTAATGAGGTCAGTCATTTACTAAAAGAAAAATATCAACACTCTCCATGGGATTTAAATAAGCCTGTCACATGACGTAGTATTCAAAATGTCCACTGGGGGTGCCTGGGTGGCTCAGTTGGTTAAGCGTCCGACCTCAGCTCAGGTCATGATCTCACCGTTTAGTTTGAGCCCCACGTCTGGCTCTCTGCTATCAGTGCAGAGCCCTCTTCAGATCCTCTGTCTCTCATTCTCTCTGCCCCTCCCACCCCTCAAAAAATATACTAAAATTTAAAAATGTTCACAATATCAACTAAAATAATTTAGAGTATGAAGAAATATGAGGGAAAAATCAGTAAATGTCAGGACATTTGACATACTTTAAAGCAACTATTATAAAAATGCTTGAACAAAATTGCAAAGAAAGTTGAAACTAATGGAAAAATAGAAAATCTTAGAAAATAGAAGATATAAAGAAAAACCAATGAAAGATTTAGAACTGAAAACTCTAATAAATGATATTAAAATTTCACTGGATAGGCTCAATAGCATAACAGAGATACAGAGGAAGGAATCTGTAAACGTGAAGATATATATAGGTAGTAATTACCTAATTTGAGCAACAGCTCAAAAGTGTAACACTGTGCCATCAGAACCTGAGTAGGAGAAGAGAAAAAATGTAATGCAGAAAACAATATTTAAAGAAATATTAACTGAAAAATTCCCAAATGGAGCAAAAGACATAAACCTACAGATTAAAGAAATTTAGCAAACACCAAACAGGAATAACTCAAAGAAATCCACACCCAGGTACATATTTTGAAGACAAAAGACAAAAAAAAAATTTATAGCAGTCAGAGAAAAACAACACATTACTTATAGGGGAACAGCTATTTAAATAACAGCAGATTTCTCACAAGAAACCAAGAAGGCCAGGAGAAAGTAGTATCGTGTTTTTAAAGCTGACAGAAGAATAATCAACCTCCAAATTCTATATCCAACAAAAATTCTTCAGGAATGAATATGTAACAAAGACCTTCTTAGAAAATTCATTGTTAGCAGTTGGGGTCTAAAAAAATTACTGTAAGAAACTCTTCAGAGGGGTGCCTGGGTGACTCAGTCAGTTAAGTGTCCAACTTCGGCCTAGGTCATGATCTCGCAGTTCATGAGTCCAAGCCCCATGTCGGGTTCTCTGCTGACAGCCTGTTTCAGATTCCGTGTCTCCCTCTCTCTCTGCCCCTCTCCCACTCACACTCTGCCTCTCTCTCTCAAAAATAACTAAACATTTAAAAAATTTAATAAAAAAATAAAATAATAACAATTTTTAAAGAACCCCTTCAGACAGAAGAACATATACCAGCAGTAAACTTGGAACATCAGGAATGAAGGAATGTTGGGGTTTTCAATATATGTCTGTGTAATATCTAAGACAACCAAAGCATAAAAGGGTAGGCAGAAAATGGACCTGTATTGTGGTAATGTTTTTAAGTCCAATTGAAGTGGTAAAATATTGATGCTAAGTAGACTGTGAAATGTTACTATCTACTTTGTAGTCCCTAGAACAACCAATATAACATCTATAGTAAATGATATAGTCATTTCCCAACTTATTTCTGAGGCCAGCATGACCCTGATACAAAAATCAAAGACAGAACCAAAGAAGAAAACTATAGGTCAATAACCCTTATGATTATAGATACAAAACTTCACAACAAATATTAGCAAGTTGAGTCTAGTCACAACCAAGTAGAGTTTGTCCTAGGAATGAAAGGCTGTTCAACACTTGGAAATCCATGTAATCCACTGTACTAACAGTTTAAAGAAAACCTATGATAATATCAACTGGTGAAGAAAAAAACATTTCCACAAATTTCAACATCCATTCATGATTTTAAAATAAAATAAAGAAAAAAAGAATAAAATAAAAGTTTAAAAAATGAAAACCTCTCAGCAAACTAGGAACAGAGAGGAACTTCCTCAATCTAATAAATGGCATTTACCAAAAAAAAAACCCCACAGCTGACATGGTGGAAGACTGAATGGTTTCTCCTTAAAATTGAGAACAAAGGATGTCCACTCTACCACTGTTATTGAACAACATACTTAGAAGTCTTAAACTTCTGGAACTTCAACTTCTATAACTCTTCTAAACTTCAAAACTCAGTAATATGGGAGAAAGCAACCCAATTATTAAAATGGGCAAAATATGAGAATAGGTATACCAGAGAGGACTTAAGTTTGGCAAATAAGTGCATAAAAAGATGCTCAATATTATTATCTATTAGTGAAATGCAAATTAAATGAGGAGTGATGGTGATGAGGGGTGCCTGGGTGGCTCAGTTGAGCACACGACTCCTGATTTCGGCTCAGGTCATGATCCCAGGGTCATGGGATCAAGCCCCAAGTTGGGCTTTGCACAGAGAGGGGAGCCTGTTTAAGATTCTCTCTCTCTCTCTCTGCCTCTCTCCCCAACTCTCTCTCTCTCCCTCTCAAATAAAAAAAATTTTTTTTTAATTTTTAAAAAAAACATGATGAGATAATTGTACACACATATTACAATAGTTAAAACAGAAACATACTGACAATACCAAGTGCTAGCAAAGACACCAAGCTTCTGGAACTCTCCTACACGGCTGCTGGGATTATAAAATGGTGCAGCCACTCTAAACAATGGTTTGGCAGCTTCTTATAAAGTTAAACATGCATTCACTGTATGAACCAGCAATTCCACTCCTATTTATCCTAGAGAGATGAAAACTTATTGGTATAGCCACTATGAAATACAATATGCAGGCTCCTCAAAAATTTAAAAATAAAACAACCAGATGGTCCGGGAATTCTATTCCTGGATATATATCTGAAAGAAATGAAAACAGAATATCCAAGAGATATATGCACTTCCGTGTTTATTGCAGCATGATTTGAAATGCCCAAGATATGAAAACAACCCAAGTGTCTACCAACAGATGAATGGATAAAGAAGACATGGTTTACACACACAATGGAATATTATGTAACCATGAGAAAGAAGGAAACCCTGACACTTGTGACAACATGGATGGACCTTGAGGGCATTATGCCTAAGTGCAATAAGTCAGACAGAGAAAGAGAAATTCTGTATGATCGCATATATGTGGGATCTGAAAAAGCCAAACTCATAAAAACAGAAAGTAGGAAAGTGGCTACCAGGGGTTACCACGGGAATTGAGGACGTGTTGTTTAAGGGCACAAACATGCAACCAGTAAGTCCCAGAGATCTAAAGTACCACACAGTGGTTATAGTCAACGATACTGTATTATAAACTTAAGCATTGCAAAAACAACTAGATCTTGATTGTTCCCACCACAAGAAATAAATGATAATTATGTGACATTAGAAAGGTGTCAGATAACACTACAGTGGCAATCACGTTGTCATATGTAAATGTATCAAATCAACACATTTTACATCCTAAAGTCACACAGTGGGTGATTCATACAACTGAATACCAGAAGAAAAAAATAGTTTACTGCCTGAAAATTTCTAAAAGAAAAAAATTTTTAGATATTAAATTAGAAATATGTCAGGTGAGAAATATGTCTTTAAGAGCAAATCATGGGTGCCTGGGTGGCTTAAATGGTTTGGTTTCATGTATGGTTTGGTTTCATGTCAGGTCAAGATCTTAGAGTTTCGTTAAGTTCGAGCCCCACATCAGGCTCTGCATTGGAAGCACCAAGCCTGCTTAGGAGTCTTTCTCTCTCTCTCTCTCTCTCTCTCTCTCTCTCTCTCTCTCTCTCTCTCTCTCTCTTTCTCGCTCACTCACTCCTCCTCTACCTCTCCCCCACTCACACTGTCTCTGTCTCTCTCAAAATAAATAAACTTTAAAAAAAAAAAGATCAGAGAAATACAAATATCATATGACTTCACTCATATGAGGACTTAAGATACAAAACAAATGAACATTAAGGGAAGCAAAAATAATGTAAAAACAGGGAAGGGGACAAAACATAAGAGACTCTGAAATATGGAGAACAAACTGAGGGTTACTGGAGGGGTTGTGGGAGGGGAGATGGGCTAAATGGGTAAGGGGCATTAAGGAATCTACTCCTGAAATCATTATTGCACTATATGCTAACTAACTTGGATGTAAATTAAAAAAATAAATTAAAAAAAAAAAAGCAAATCACTTAGCCTCAGAATACCTTTGTATTCTGTGCTGTGCTGAAACATATTTCGCTCTGCGCAGAAAGGAAAGCAAAATTAAGACTTAAGAGAGTAAGAAAGTTCATATCTTGCTACGAGCTCTATCAGAAATGACAGACTTCTCTCGTTTGTTTTTCTGCTACTCAGCGTGTCAACAGATATGGGACTCTTGTCAAAGTGTTTCCTAGCTAGCCTATCTTTCCCCATCTGAAATGGAAATCACTCTTTATAGGGATGCTAAGGTCTGGAAAAGTCTTAAGTAGCTGTGGGAAGTCACAAAGTATAGCTAACACAGGAGATAGTTTATTATCCACCCTTTTTGTTTATCATTTCAGATACAAGTGAACTTAAACTCATTTCTTTTCTTCCTCCTTTTCAGACATACTATAAAAACTCAATACAGCACACTTTGATTTGGTATAGCCGCCCCTTGATGTGGGATAGCTGTTTAAACTGTTGTCTCCAAAACGCTGCAGTTGTTTACAAGCTTGAAATAAGTATCTGTTAATTTTTCCTTAATCGGAGCCACATCGTGAAACGTTGTTTCTTCCACAGTTTGAACTAAGGGAGTGGCAGTACGGATGCCAGGATATTTAAAGACACCTACAGGGGAGTCCTACCCCAGAGCTTGGTAATTTATTCAGTGCAGGGGGCAAGGGGTTAGAGAAGTAGGAACGCAGAGTTACTGTAAGGGAGACTAAATACTCAGAGGCCTCCTTTTATTTTTTTGTTGAAGTGTAGTTGACACACAATGTTACATTAGTGTTAGGTGCACAATGGTGATTTGACAACTCTGTAGCTCACCACAGTATAGTTACCATCTGTCATTACACAACACTAGTATACTACCACTGACTGTATTCCTATGCGGTACCTTTCATCTCCTTGACTTATTCACTCTTTACCTCCTCCTGTCCTTCACCCATTTTGCCCATCCTCCTTCCTCCTCCCCTCTGGTAACACCACAGTTTGTTCTCTCTATGTAGGGGTCTGTTTCTGCTTTATTGTTTGTTCACATGTTTTGTTTTTAGATTCTATATATAAGTGAAATCATATGATATTTATCTTTCTCCGTCCGACTTACTTCATTTAGCATAACACCCTCTAGGTCCATCCACGTTGTCTCAAACAGCAAGTTTCCCTTTTATGTATGAGTGGCTGGCAATGGTGTTGTCTGAGTTAGGTAATACAAGCAAAACATAGGCAGAGAATTATAAAAGATTTGAGAGGAAAGATACGTGTCTATATTTTGCCAGTGCGTATTTTTCAAAGTTTGCGCAGCTGTATTAGCTCTTAATGTAGTATTTGTTAAAGGATCTCAAGTTTGACTTTACAGAGGAGATTGTGGATTTTAACACAAAAGGATTCATCAATGGTAACAGATTTGAAGTGAGCAAGGAGACACATTTAACAGAGAAAACCGAGTCTTACTTGAAGTAACGTAAATAGCAAAAGTTCTGTCAGTGGCCAAAATGCAAGAGAAGTGAGAACCTCTAGAACCTGCAGTGTCTGTGGTACGAGAGTCAGGACTTCTCATACACAGTGAATTTGGTCCTCCTAGTGGCAAATTTCCAGGAAGCCAGACCCTTCCTGCTCAAATGATGTGGTTTCCTAGGGGACATATAAATAGTCTTTTCCCCACAAAAAGAAGTCCAGAATAGCCAAGGACCCTCCCACACATCAGAGCGCAGCTGTCAAAGTGGCCAACGGAAGCACAGCATTAACAAAAGCAGTTCTGGAAGAATGTAGGGAGGGTAACTGCAGAGGTAGCTGGGAGTGAGGAAAGCACAGGAGATGTAGTCAGAGAGCAGAAACTCAGTGCAGAGAAGAGCAGCAGGAGCTCAGCAAGTGGGTAAGAGCAAAGTAAGGAGAACAGTGAGAGGATTTATGAGGATATGTACAGAAGGTAGCAAGGACCTGCTAGAAACAGACTCAGCGCAAACTCAGTGACCCTGGAGACTGCCTGTGTGTTTCTAAGAAAAGATCAGAGGTTGGGAAAAAACCAAAGCATGACAGAATCAGACCAAAGTGTTGATCTCCACCCAGGGATGAACTTGCTGGAACAGATCACCATATTGCTGGTTCAGAGGGCCCAGAGGCTTCCAATTGGGAGCCACAATCCCTACTGCCCACCCTCACCATGTCCTGGGGGCAAATTCAACTTTTAGAAGACAGTGCTAGGTCCTGGGCATGACCCACTGCCCTTAGAATTAATTTCATGAACCAGTTGAAAAAATTCATACTGTACATATTATTTTTTTAGGTTTTTATTTTAAGAGAGAGAGAGAGAGAGAGAGAGAGAGCAAGCACACAAGTGGGGGAGGGGCAGAGAGAGAGGGAGAGAGAATCTCAAGCAGGCTCCAACCTGTCAGCACAGAGCCTAATGTGGGGCTCGAACTCACGAACTGTCAGATCACGACCTGAGCCGAAATCAAAAGTCAAACACTTAACTGACTGAGCCACCCAGGCACCCCCATACTGTACATATTCTTGAAATATAAAACATAGTCTATACCAGCAGGTTTTATGATTTCATAAGTTGTTGCCTGATCTTCTACGAGTTAAAAATCTGGCAGCAGGTATTTGTAATCTACCACAATCTTTTTTAAAAAACCCATTAAGGGAACACTAACTGTTAAATATAATAAGCAATTTAAAGTTAGTGGTATTCTTCAGGTAATTAAATGACCTCTTGTCCCTTGAGTAAACTATCTGATAATCTGTACCTAATTATGAACAATTCATCTTCTGAATCCCCTGAACTTCAAATAAGGATTTCAATTAATTTTGTCAACATAACCATTAATTGCTGACAGCTATAATCAAACCTCAAAAACCTAAGTGCTAGTATCTTCTTTTATTCTCGGAGGCAATGTGATATGCCCACTAAGAGACCAAAGCTGAAGCAAATGCTAGAGATACACCGTGTGCAGCTCCACAGCTCACCTTGGACAAATTATTTACACTATGACTCGATTTCCTCATTTGTACAATGGGGATGCTGATAATAGTGCCTATCTCAGGCTGTTGTGAGGATTAAACCAGCCTAGAATAGTACCTCAGTAAGCACTCACTAATGAATACGTGAGACACAACCATGAATGGTAAGTAGTATATACACTACGTGTTAACTGTATTTCTATTACTTTCTGAGGCTCTCGCAGTCATTTTTATTTTTATTCTTTTTAATATAATTTATTGTCAAATTGGCTTCCATATAACACCCAGTGCTCATCCCAACAAGTGCCCTCCTCAATGCCCATCACCCATTTGTCCCTCTCCCCCACCCACATCAACCCTCAGTTTGTTCTCTGTATTTAAGAGTCTCTTATGGTTTACCTCCCTCCCTCTGTGTAACTTTTTTCCCCCATTCTTTCCCCCATGGTCTTCTGTTAAGTTTCTCAAGATCCATATATGAGCTCACAGTCATTTTCAGTAGTTTGAAGTATGAAGCAGTATGAAGTTTGAAAATATGCCCAGTGAGCTCCATGATTCTCAAAAGCCTGGAAAATCATATAACACTAATCACATTGTATTTTTCTTTTTAATTTTTAGTTAATTTCAGCTTAACTTTTATGTTCCTTTATGTTCACCAGAGTTGAAAATATGTCAATGAGATTGGAAGAAATCAACGAAAGAGAAAATTTTATGAAAACTTCCCTACAGACTGTGGACCTTCGCCTTTCTCAACTGGAAGAACTGTCGAACAGGATGGTGAATGCTCTTGAAAATCTCGCAGGAATTGACAAGTCCGACCTGATCCAGACGCGGTCCCGAGCTTCTTCTGAATGTGATGCAACTTACCTTCTAAGACAAAGCAGTATCAATAGCGCCGATGGTTATAGCTTGTATAGATATCATTTTAACGGAGAGGAGTTGCTGTACGAGGATCTCTCAATGTCACCAGGGACAGGATTCAGGAGGAAAGCCTGCTCCTTCCGGATGAAGGAAGACAAGGAGTCAAAAATGCATCTAGTACCAGAGCGTCAAGATAGCCTTCACCTTTTATCCAGCACAAGCCCACCAGCAACACCTGACTGCAGTCAACTTGCAGTAGACGACATAAAGAACTCTTCAGAGCTGAAACTAGGTCCAGATATTGGGATCTCAGCCGAAGATGATGGAAAGCAGGCAGACTCTAAAAGGGAAGAAACCATTCCCCCAAGTGTAAATCAAACAGATGTTATGCATGGACAGAACAAATCAGATTTTCAGAACCGTCAGCTAACAGTGGAGACAACACAGATAGAGGGCACAATTTCCTATCCCCTACAAGAAGCAAAACTGACACGCTATCACCCTGATGAAACGTTCAGTGCTTATAAAACAATGAAGTCCAGAAGCTTTGTATATTCCCGTGGACGAAAACTGGTCAGCGGGGTTAACAACAGGAGTACAGAATACAGTTCAATCATGGACCCAGCAGGACCCTCTACAGTTCAACACTGGACGACAGAATGGAAATATCAAGTTCAAAAGATCACACGTTCTCGAAGTACAGATATCCCTTACATTGTGTCAGAAGCTGCAATGCAAGCCGAGCATAAAGAGCAAATTACAGACACTGAAGATGAAAACTGTGTTTCTGAAATAGTCCCTCAAATCTCTCATTTATCTCTAAATGTAACTGACAGAACTGAAAAGGAAAATTTACTGTCTGTGAAGCCAGACCAAACTATGGGATTTCCATCCTTAAGGTCAAAAAGTTTACATGGCCATCCTAGGAAAGCTAAAGCCATTCAGGGCACACTAGACAGATCTGGACACGCCAGCAGTGTAAGTAACTTAGTGGTTGTGTCTGGAATTACAACAGAAGAGCAGAAGGCTAACCAAGAGAAAACTTCCACAGAAACTCAATGCTAACATGTTTTGTTCCTTTGATTTTTAAATCAAAACCATTGATGAATACCACCTTGGTCATCTAACATCATCAATTTCTGAAAACATTTTCATCATAAATGTTTGGCAGTTTGGACTTAAGATTTAAAATTTAATTCAGTAAACGTAAAGTATTATTTTGCTAGCATATGTTAGTAAACTTAAGTTGTTTTTAGTTGGAGTAGCATCAGATGAAAGTGACAATATTCCAGTCAAGGTAAATTGCTTAATCAGTAAAAGTTTCTCCAATCTCTTTTATTTCTGAGGGTCACCAAGTAGCCAAAGAAATGCCTTTGGGTGCCACCAATAGGTTACTAAAGCAGTGAGCCACTATGTAAGAAAGAAAAATGAAAAGACAAAGCAAATATGAAAAAAGAAAAAAAGGAGTGGGAGAGAAGAAAAAATTGTGAGGTACAAGAACTGGAAATGAGTCATTAGCATCATTTTTTTATGGGTTTTTGTTTTCTGTTTTAACGTTTTATGTTTTACAATAATAACACAGTGAAGACAAAAAGTACACAATTATATCAAAGATCACATTGTAATAGTTTAGGGTGACCAAGAGTTTTGTTAATGTGTAAAAATAAAGTATCCAATGTGCATTTTCCTGTTGTCATGGAGTCCTTGAAAGCAAAAACAAATAAACTGTACCTCTGTCTAGTCAATGGTTTGTGCAAAGCTATGTCTAAAATCTGAAAGATACATTATCAAGGTGGGAATTGTTGAGAACCCAGAGACCATTCATGGCTGAGAATATAAGGTGCTGTGCTTCAACTTGTTAAGTTCAAAGACCTACCATACTCCTGGGCTCCCCATGGTGTCAGGTCAGGGGCCACTCTCTAGGAACCCTCAAGGCTACCCTATCACCACCACTTTTTTTTCTTTTCTTTTTTTTTGCTTTTATTTTATTTTATTTTATTTTTGATTTAACTTTATTTTTTATTTTTTTAAAATTTACATCCAAATTAGTTAGTATCTAGTGAAGCAATGATTTCAGTAGATTCCTTAATGCCCCTTACACATTTAGCCCATCCCCCCTCCCACAACCCCTCCAGCAACCCTCAGTTTGTTCTCCATATTTATGAGTCTCCTTTGTTTTGTCCCCCTCCCTGTTTTTATATTATTTTTGTTTCCCTTCCCTTATGTTCAACTGTTTTGTCTCTTAAAGTCCTCATATGAGTGAAGTCGTATGATTTTTGTCTTTCTCTGACCGACTAATTTCACTTAGCATAATACCCTCCAGTTCCATCCATGTAGTTGCAAATGGCAAGATTTCATTCTTTTTGATTGCTGAGTAATACTCCATTGTATATATATACCACATTTTCTTTATCCACTCATCCATCAATGGACATTTGGGCTCTTTCCATACTTTGGCTATTGTTTATCACCACCACTCTTGATTAAACAAACAGGGGCAGAGAGAAACAGAAAAGGATCTTCTCTGGCTAGTGCAGAGGCCAGTAACATTCACAGAAGTTAAGAGTTGGATCCTGGGCCCTCACCATCTTGCAACGGCATCTCTTGGGAGGTCTCAGGGAGTCCCTGGAGCACACAGATCAGGCCAGCCTCATGCCTGGAGTTACATGCCTACTGTTACTTTAGTGAAGTGCCTCATGGGAGTAGGCGGATCAGACAGAAATGGGGATAATCACAAAATTACCACTATACCCATTCTCATATGAGACTCAGACTGTCACATGGTCATAAACCAGCAAGGGAAGAGAGAAAGAGAGAGAGAGATTCACTGTAGTTATGCAAAGGTAGGGATCAGAGATAATTAACACCTAAATGAGACTGAAATTGTAATCATCAGATCAGAATCCCTGAACTGGGCTGAATTTGTCAAAAAAGTACTGGTGTACCATTGCATGGGTGATGGGGCTTTGAAATCTAAGAAATGATAACAATTATTTAATAAATAAAGCCACTGCTACATCAAGACTATTTAATCCATCCTACTGCATGTGTTACTTAACCCAGTGCTTAACCCATTACAATTTACTTCATTTCTTAACCGTGTGTGTGTGTGTGTGTGTGTGTGTGTGTGTGTGTGTGTGTGTGTCTATGCCAAGAAAACTTTCAGCCCTTTGCCACATTCTAGAAAAAAAAAGTCTTCTCACAGTAAGCTGGAGAACCTATGACAGCTCAACAGAGTGGGTCTGAAGAAGGCAAAGCTTATGTTTGGAATTCTCCACCTCTCCATTCGTTACAAATCCCCCACCCCTGCCTTTTCTGAGGTCTCTCCTACCTTGCCTCAGGTATGGGGCCAAGTCCAGGCCCATAAGTCTCATGAGATTTGTGACTCTGACTCCTGTGGAGGTGTTGGCTGAAAGGGATGTGATATTTGTCTTTAAATATTTGTCTTACAGACACAAGGAAGTACATTCTTCTTTTTTATTATTAACATTTATTTATTTTTTGAGAGACAGAGAAGGACAGAGCACGAGCAGGGGAGGTGCAGAATCGGAAGCAGGCTCCAGGCTCTGAGCCGTCAGCACAGAGCCCGATGTAGGGCTCAAAGCCACGAACCGTGAGATCGTGACCCAAGCTGAACTCGGTTGCTTAATTGACCGAGCCACCGAGGTACCCCCAAGGAAGTACATTTTAATGGTGAAATCTCACTACCTGTGGCAGGCACCTTTCTCAAACACCTGAAATCAAACCATATTGCTATTTACATGTTCTACCAACTCAGTACAGCTCAAATATTGAGGGCCCCTTATGTAGGGCACTGTGCAAGCCTATTTATTGTATTATTATTACACAGTCATTCTAATTTTGCTAAATACAGGGAACTGAATGTTAGGAACTAATTTCCAATCTGATCAAATCTAGCAATATCTGTGGGTGATGGGCATTGAGGACGGCACCTGTTGGGATGAGCACTGGGTATTGTATGGAAACCAATTTGACAATAAATTATATTTAATAAAAAATCTAGCAATATCTAAGGTAATTAAAATAGGAA
Organism: Panthera pardus; assembly: GCF_024362965.1. Classification (NCBI taxonomy): domain Eukaryota; kingdom Metazoa; phylum Chordata; class Mammalia; order Carnivora; family Felidae; genus Panthera; species Panthera pardus. Next base: position 14,028,698 of record NW_026526810.1, on the reverse strand, counting down.
CATGTGTATGTTCAAAACATTTAGTATAAAACTGTCTTAGTAAATAAATTAGGAGTGTATTTCTGCTCTATGTAAAACACAGTAAAAAACGTACTAAGAAGGCTTTATTTCTATATCCTGTAAATTCTGGCACACTCATAAAAGTTATATTTGTATAAGCTTAAAGTAAGCTCATTTTTTACTTTGATAAAGAGGAGTAAAGAATTGAACTCATATAAGGGGTTCTCTCCTTTGAGACTGTACAATTGCTTATTTTCTGAATATATATATTTATTACCAGGAGGCTCCTATAGGTTTACACAATTTAGATTTCAAAATTTTTAAATTTAACTCTTAGCATTGTCTTAGAGTTATTCCATATCAAAAATGCATTTTGGGGTTGCCTGGCTGGCTCAGTCAATAGAGCATGTAACTCTTGACCCCAGGATCATGAATTCAAGCCCCATGTCGGACATAGAGCTTACACACACACACACACACACACACACACACACACAGAGCTAGAAAAATGCATTTTGCTGAATATATATTGGAAATAAAGACAAATGAAGTCATCACCCTATCTCCAACATAAAAAGGACTATTTTATAGAAATTTTTATTATAAAATAAAAGACACATGAAATCACACATAACAAATATATGACTTAATTATTTTAAGATGAGCATCTTTATTTTTTTAATTTTTTAATGTTTATTTATTTTTGAGAGAGACAGAGTGTGAGCGGGGTGGGGCAGAGAGAGAGAGAGGGAAACACAGAATCTGAAGCAGGATCCAGGCTCCAAGCTGCCAGCACAGAGCCCGACGCAGGTCTTGAACTCATGAGCTGCAAGATCATGACCTGAGCCGAAGTCGGAAGCTTAACCAACTGAGCCACCTAAGCGCCCCAAGATGAGCATTTTTATAATCACCACCCATATTAATAGAATTTCCAGCTGCTCCAAAGTTTCACAAGTTGCAATCTCAACCACCTTCTTCCCCACAAAAGTGACCACTCTATTTATGGTAGCCAATTCCTTGTAAAAAAAAAAAAAAAAAAAAAAAAAAAGATGATTCTGAAACTAGGTGGCTTAAAACACCTGTTTTATTATGCTCACAGATGTTGTAGGTCAGGAATTCAGATAAGACACAGATGAATACCCCGATTTGTAGTATTTGCTCACTTCTGTGGGGCAAATACTCCTACCATGACTAATTTCAAGCTACCCATGTGACATCACTGAATGTGGAGTTGGGAAAAGATACTAACAATTGACTCTGCAAACCAGTGCAAACGGGCTACAGCATTCCAGTTTCTATTTCACAGTGTTTGAGCTGGGAAGACTCAGTGCCTGGAGGTGATTCAACCTCTTAAGGCTGACGTCATCTAGAAGCATCTTCCCCCATGTGTCTGGGGATGGATCCTGTTTGTCAGCTGGGATCCGAAGCTCAGCTTGAACTGTCCACCAGAGGACCTATGTATGGCCTCTCCATGTGGCCTGGGCTTTCTCACAGCATGGCAGCCTCATAAAAATCATGTTTCTTACAAAGTAGTTCAGGGCTCCCAAAGTGAGTGTCCCCATGAGCAAGGAGGAAATGTCATTGTTTTTTATAACCTAGTCTCAGAGGTCATGCAGAGTCACTTCCACTGCCTTCTTTTTTTTTTTTTTTTTTTTTTTTTTTGGTTACAGGTGAGTCACTAAGGCCAGTCCAGATTCAAAGGGAGGGCTCCCAAATGGGAGGAGTGTTTGACATTTTGTAGGCATGCTTTAAAATCACCAAACTTGCATTTCATTATAGCTTCATCACCTGAATGTCCTTTAGCGCTATAGTTGAGTCTTGCTCTCTCTTTTTTTTTTTTCACTTGCCAAATCTCCCCCATCCCTTTCTTTTCTTTACAATCTACCTGTTGAAGAACATGGGCCATTTGTCTTGCAAAGTTTCCTGCAATCTGAATTTTACTGGTTGAATATTCATATGCAGTTTGACACGTTTCATTGCTTCTGCAAGTTGGCAGAATTCAGAGGCTTACTCAGGCTCAGGTTCAATTCTTTTAGCAAGGCTATTGGGTGGTGTCGTTTCCTTCCTCATGAGGCACATATGTCTATTTGCCTCTCTTTTGGGGATGTCTGTGGCTGTTGATGCTGCCTAGATCCCTAATTCATAGCAAGCTGAAAATCATAATAATCTACCCTATATCTTTTTCTTTTATTAGTTAGAATACTTCATGAAGAAATGATTCCTTTCACCTGCTATTTGGTTTCACAGTAGTATGGTCCATACCATACAGCAAGGACAATGATTGATTTTTCCCATTTATTTGTCAGTTATTAGGATATTGAATTGATTCCCTCTCATCCTCTAATGGTGACTAGTAGATTGAAATATGTGTATATATATGTGTGTGTGCATAACCACATCATTACCTCATGGATTTTAACATATCTATGTGTTTCAATCCCTTGCAATTATCATATTCTCACATTTTCTTTCCTTGAGTACATTAAATACGTTGCTCCATTTTCTTCTGGAATAAAGCATTGCTGCCAAGAAGTCTAAGGATTATCTAATTCTTTTTCATTTAAAAATCACTTGCTCTTTTTGTCCAGATACCCAAGGAAATTTGTATTATTTTTCCTTTAAAGTCCACTAGTTTTACAAGAACGTGTCTTAGTTTTGATAATTCTAAGTCAATTTTCTCAGGTGCAGTGTGTTCTCTCAGTGCAAAGTTTCAAATACATATATTTTTTTAATTTCAAGGAGGTTTTCTTAAAGCCTAGTTTGTAGTATTTGTTCTGTTTCCTAATCCCTGCCTCCTTCCCCCTCCCCACCCCCCCAGGTACTCCTATTACCTGTATGCTGGATCTCCTTTGCTTATCTTCAATGTTTGCCACCTTATCTCTGATCTTTTTAAATTCCATCTTCATTGATTTTTAAAATCTTCCTCCTGGGGCGCCTGGGTGGCTCAGTCGGTTAAGCGTCCAACTCTTGATTTTGGCTCAGGTCATGATCTCACAGTTCATGAGATCAGGCCATCACATGGGGCTCTGTGCTGACAGTGCAGAGCCTGCTTGGGATTCTCTCTCTCCCACTCTCTCTGCCCCTCCCCTGCTCACATGCATACATGCTATCATTGTCTCTTTCTCTCAAAATAAACACTTAAAAAACAAAATAAAATGTTCCTCCATTTCATCTTCCACTTCTCTTAATGTACTTACTCTATTGTACTTACTCTCTTAATGTACTTACTGTAATCAAATGTACTTACTTTTTATTTTTTTAATTTTTTTTCAATATATGAAATTTATTGTCAAATTGGTTTCCATACAACACCAAGTGCTCATCCCAAAAGGTGCCCTCCTCAATACCCATCACCCACCCTCCTCTCCCTCCCACCCCCCATTAACCCTCAGTTTGTTCTCAGTTTTTACTTACTAACTCTTGAGTGTATTTTAGTTTAGTCTTCATTTCCAAAGTAATTTTTTTATTTCTAATTCATTCTGAGTTTGTTCATTTCATTTTGATTGTTTCTAACTCCAATTTATATGGTTCGTTCATGTCTCATATCATTTTCTTAGCATCTTTTAAGGGGGGTGCTTAAAAGTTGATCTTTCCTGTGGGTATATCTTTCTGGTCTGCTTTTATTGTGTATAGAAGTGCTATTCTGTTCTTATTCTCTTTTTCACTACAGTAGTCTTCTATAGGATTTGACTTCCTTACTTTCCTATTGCTTGTTTTTACGTGAAATGGGTTTTCTTGAACTTTTTGAACAAAGCAGTTTCCAGGATAGCTTGTCTTGCTTCACAGAGAATCTTTTCTGTTTTCACAGTGTGGTCTTAAAATTTTTAAAGTCAGCTTACTTTTGGAGACTTTCTGGTCCTCCATTTTTTTCGGACCTTCTCTTCTCTTTGTCTCTATCTGGTTCACTTTTGTTTCCATGCCCAGCAGTTTGTCCTCAGTGTGGGTCCTTTCCTAAGGAAGTGCTGGTAGGTCAGTTTCAAGAGTTCCTACAGCTATATTGTTCCAATCTCTTCAGACCTTACCATGAGACCCCTGCACTCTCACGATGTTGGAGAGAACAAACACCCCTTCATTCTCAACTTGACTGGCTGGGCTTTCCAGTGAATACCTTTTAGCTATTTTGGAATTCTCCAGATGCCTCACTGATTCCCTTTGCTGATACCATAAAGATCTTGTGACTGCTATTGCTTTGTTCCCACTTACCTGCATACTGGAGATCATGAGAATATTGTTTCATTTAGATTGTAGATGTCATCCATGGGTTTGTTTTTGTTTTAGAGTTTCTTTGTCTTTTTTTATGTGGAGACCAAGCAATAATGCTGCTATCATTTCCCCCAGAATCTCCCCTCAAGAAACAGATTGTTTAAACCACTTAATAGTCATCTTAAAGGCCCACATACCCAGGCAATGGGAGAGTTTTGTAGACATTATGCATAACCATGTCTTCCCTTTTTCCACTGCTACCACCATCACCTTCTTTTATCTGAACTATTCTAATAGTTGCCAACTAGTCTCTCAGTTTCTACCATGCTGTACTCCCACAGCAATGGGAGTGATTATTTTTAAAATGTCAGCCAGAATTATGTCATTCTTAGCTTAAAATATTGCAAAAGGTTTTCTCAGCTTTCAGGCCCTATGAGATCTGGCCTGTTCTTTCTCTCTGACTTTCCTCTCCCAGTGGAGTAGGGCTGCATCAGCTGCACTGGCCTCAAACATACCAGGCACCCTCTCACCTCAGGACATTTGCGCTGCTCTCCCCCTCTGTCCCCAAGCTCTTCCTCCTGATTTCTACCTAGCTTACTCCTTCACTTCTTTGGTCACTCTCTGCTCAAGTGTCATCTTGTCCATGACCACACCTCACCTACCATCACAAACTAGAATTCTCATCCTCTTCCCTTGTTTTATGGCTCTTATTACCCCCAAACATACTATATATCCATTTTTGTATATATCTTTCTACTCATAATGCCATGAAAGTAGGAACTTTGTCTTCTTGGTGACCTGAATAGTTGTTTTGTTTTGTTTTAGCACAAAGGTAGCACTCATACAAATTTGGTAACTGAATAAATATATAAAATTCCTAGCACCTAATAGGTATTCAAGAAATGTTAGCTTTTTTTTTTTCTCTTCATAGGGGAAAGGAAATGATCTGTAGGGAATACCACTATCCCCCATGATAGGACCCATGATGGAAACAGAGTCATAAAAATAAGACAAAAGAGTGGCATTAGAGTCAAAAGAAGGTTGTAGTCAAAGTATCAAGGAGGTCACGGCTGAATAGAAGCCTTAAGACTAGTGCTATGGACTGCACTGTATCCTCCCCAAATTCATATGTTGAAGCCCTGACCCCTAAATGTGACTACATTTGGAGATAGGGCCTGTAGGAAGTAATTAAGCTTAATGAGATCATAAAGGGTGGAATTCTGATCCAACAGGATTAGTGCCCTTAAAAGAAGAGACACCAGAGTGCACATCCTCTCTCTCTTTCTTTCTTTTCCCCACCTTGGGCATATGAAAACACAACCACTGTTGGCAAACAAGTCAAAGAACTCTTAGGAGAAACCTATCTTGTCTATGCCTTGATCTTGGACTTCCCACCGTCTAGAACCATGAGAAATAAATTTCTGTTGTTTCAGCATACAGTCTGTAATATTTTATTATGGTGGCGCAAGCAGAACAATATAATTAGGTATCTGAAAATGTCATAAAATTTAGGGTTAGGTCAATAAAAAAATCTGGAAACCAAAAGTTTTTCTATTTTTCTATTGTAGGGTCACATATTAGAGTTGTAGTTTCCAAGAAAACCAATATGGCAAAACCCAAATCACAGAGTAAGTCACTGAACTTTAAAGAAAAACTCACATATTACTTGGAGAATATTCATTGGAAAAAAAAAATCCACTCTCCCCCCCCCCCCCGTTTTTCCTTCCAAGATTTTGTAAATTTAAGTTAGTTAATATATAGCATAGTATTGGTTTCAGGGGCAGAATTTAGTGATTCACCACTTACATATAGCACCTGGTGCTTATCACAAGTGCTCTCCTTAATACCCATCAATTATTTAGCTCATTTCTCTACCCACCTCCCTCCAGCAACCCTGTTTGTTCTCTATATTTAAGAGTCTCTTATGGTTTGCCTCCCTCTCTGCTTTTATCTTATTTTGTTTTCCCTTTCCTTCCCCTAAGTTCATCGTTTGTTTCTTAAATTCCACATGAGTGAAATCATATGATATTTGTCTTTCTCTTACTGATTTATTTCGCTTAGCATAATACACTTTAGTTCCATCCACATCATGGCAAATAGCAAGATTTCATTCTTTTTTTTAACATTTTTTTTTTTTTATTTTTTTTTATTTTTGGGACAGAGAGAGACAGAGCATGAACGGGGGAGGGGCAGAGAGAGAGGGAGACACAGAATCGGAAACAGGCTCCAGGCTCCGAGCCATCAGCCTAGAGCCTGACGCGGGGCTCGAACTCACGGACCGCGAGATCGTGACCTGGCTGAAGTCGGACGCTTAACCGACTGCGCCACCCAGGCGCCCCAAGATTTCATTCTTTTGATGGCTGAGTAATATTCCGTATTTTCATAATTTGGTTATTGTTGATAGTGCTGCTATAAAATTGAGGTGCATGTGCCCCCTTTGAATCAGTAATCTTGTATCTTTTGGATGAATGCCTAGTAGTACAATTGCTGGGTCACAGGGCAGTGATATTTTCAACTTTTTGAGGAACCTCCATACTGTTTTCCAGAATGGCTGTACCAGTTTGCTCTGGTTTTGAGATATAACTGACCTACGAGTTTAAAGCATATAGCATAATGTTTGACTTACATATATTGTGAAGTGATTACTGCATTAAGTTTAGGAGCATTTCATCATCTCATACAGACACAGTAAAGAGAAAGCAAAGAAAAAATTTTTTTCTTGTGATGAGAACTCATAGAATTTACTGTCTTAACAGCTTTCTTATATATCATACAGTTGTATTAACTATAGGCATCATGCTATACATTACATCCTTAGTACTTATTTATCTTGTAACTGGAAGTGTGCACTTTTTGACCACCTTTCTTCAATTCCCCTCTCCTATCCCTTGCCTCTGGTAACCCCAAATCTGATCTTTATTGCATGAGTTTGTTGTTGTTGTTGTTGTTTTTTTAAATCCATTTACGGTAGAAAAATCAGACTATTCATAAAAATTTTTTATTTTTTATTTTTAACGTTTATTTATTTTTGAGACAGAGGGAGACAGAGCATGAACGGGGGAGGGTCAGAGAGAGGGAGACACAGAATCTGAAACAGGCTCCAGGCTCTGAGCGGTCAGCACAGAGCAGGACGCGGGGCTTGAACTCACTGACCGTGAGATCATGACCTGAGCCAAAGTCGGCCGCTTAACCGACTGAGCCACCCAGGCGCCCCTCATAAAAATTTTTAAATGTGTATGCACAGTGTTAACACCCATAATAACCCAAAGAACTTAACATTTTAAAGTACAATTGTGGTTCCTGAGCAAATGAAATCATGTGTTACCCAAACTAACAAGAAAAATCAGTAGTGTTCTAAATCCAGGATAAATTATTTTCAGAGAAAAAGCAAACTTTTGAATCTCAAATTTTTTTAATGTTTCAATTAGCAACACTTGTCAGTATGATTATGATTCATATGGTCATACTGGAGCTTCCTTGTGACATTAGTTATAAAATGCTGGATTAGGGGTTTATTCAGAGCAAAAGAAGGATCAACTCTCAACTAACAGATTCACCAAAGTGGTACATCACTAGCCCCCCTCCACCAAAGGCTGCTTCAGTTCGGAAATATGTTTCGAGTTAGGAAATGCCCTGTGCTCCATATGCTTAAATTCATCTAAGTGTTAACTGCAAAATTAACAGGCGGACTTTTTGTTCCTTTGCCTAATGAAGGCCCCACACTGCTAGTGCCTCACTCTTGCTGGGTTTTTGATCATTTATCTGCTCACTAGGTATCTTTACCTGTGAGGATGGGTGAGAAAAGAAAGGACGTTAACTTGTTTAATATCTTTTATCCACATTAAATTTTAATAAGGAGGGTCAAAGTTATAATAAACTAAGTTGAGGAGTCTGAGTTGCCTGCCAATGTCATGTCAGTCCCTAGGCCCACGCTGGTCTCAACATCCCATGGAAATCAGCAGTCAGCTCAGCTTGGTAGGATATCCCAGTCTCAAAGCTTTGCGCAAAGACAACAGACGGGATGATGGAAGACAATCTCCCAAACTGTAGGACCTTTAAGGGAGCTTTATCCAGACTGCGCTAGACGTTTAATCCTGGTCGCTGCTGGCAGCACTGGTCCACTTTCCCAGTGCGGTTCCTTCACATGCTGGACGCACAGTGTGACTGGCTGAGTCCGGGGCACCAGAATCCCTTTCCCCATGCCTGGGCTCCTCCCGACGACTTAAAACCACAATGCTCGCGCGAGCTGGGTGTCTAATGAGCCGCCGTCAAGGGAGCTGTGCCAGGAAAAGAGAGAGCTCTGAGCCAAGGTCGCCGGCCCCTCCGGCTACAGCCATGACCCCCGCGGGCCGCCGTAGGTCCCTGTGGGCCCCAGTGAGCCCTGCGGGCCGCCGTAGGAGCGCCCTCCCCAGCTGTCCTCTCAAGATGGCTGCCGAGCCTCGCTCCCCCCGGCGCGCTCCCTGAAGGTCCCGGCAGCAGGCGGGCGGCGCGAGTCTTGCGTTCCGGGACCAGCGCGGCCTAGAGGCCAGGAGCGGCCGGCCGCCGACCCCGCGCGCACCGTCTCTCGGGGCGGGGCGCCGGGCCCCTTCCGGGGATGGGCCCAGGCGCCCGAGTCGACCCAACTCTGCCCCGGCTCCTCCCCGCTCGGGCGGGCGCTCCGCCGTGTCCCCGCCCGTCAGTCCGCCCGGGCCGGCTGGCCGCAGACGGGGCCTGGGCGGCCGCACGGGGAGCTCTGAGCCCGCGGGCGTCGGGAGGCGTCGGCGCTACCGCTGGCCCGCGGCGGGTCCCGGGTTGCGACCCGGCGGGGGCGAAAAGGCGGCGGCACCATGTTCTCCCTCAAGCCGCCCAGACCCACCTTCAGGTCCTACCTCCTGCCGCCGCCCCAGGTAAACAACCCCCTCCTCGAGAGCGCTCCTCTCCTTGGCGCTTCCGGGGGGCCGCCGGGGCCGACCCCCTCGGGAAGCTCCCCGGGTCTCCCTATCCCCAGCCGTGCGACTGCCAGAGCCCCGGCGCAGGGAAACGCACCTTCTCCGGAGCCCCCACTGGATCGGTGGAAACTTGTAAAACTTCGCCACAGCCTTTCTCTGCCTGGAGACCTGTGATCCGTAGTTTTGCCGTGTGTGGGGAGTGTTTGGAATCGGACTTATTTAGCTCTTCGCCTGGCGATTGTCCGCGCGGTGGCCGCCAGCATGAGTGCATCGTTTGTGGGCACCTGGTGAAGAGGTTACCTGTCATAAATGTGAACACCTGGAAACGGCATCGGCCGTTTTCATATTTTTGTCAGGCTCCCCAATCGATAATGAACAGATCTTGAAAAGATCTGGTAGAACATGTGAAAGATTTTAAGGGGGCGGGAGCAATATGTGTCTGTTGCATGTGTCATCACTTAGAAAACAAAATTTGCTTTGGTATCTCACGGGGGAGGAAAAGTTTTGATCTTGATTTATTTTGCTAATGTATTTCAGACTGACGATAAGATTAATTCGGAACCGAAGATTAAAAAACTGGAACCAGTCCTTTTGCCAGGTAAACATCAGAGTTTCAGCGGACACTTTAGTAATGTGTTTTGGTCCAGGATTATTCTACCAACTAGTACCATGTGGTTAACTTGTTTCTTCTATTTCATTTTAAACTTTATCCGGTTAAAAATCTAAGGACTGAGGGCAGAAAAACTTGATGTTTGTCTTTGAAAATATAAGCACCCTAGGAAACTGTCAAGAATATCACTGTCTTTCTTTCTTTCTTTCTTTGTCTCCTGAAATGGTCATTTTTTTAAGCAATCATTAATTGCTTAGGTAGGGAAAGTACTCTTTGCCCTTCTTGCCTGCAACTTCATGCATTAATGATTAATAGATCATCATTTTAATGGTATGAAAAGCAACTTTTATTATGTCTGGGTCTCTATACCAATAACAAAGCTTAGTGAACTTTGAATTACTTACTTGGCAATTGTTTTTTTGAAGGTGTCAGCTGTGTTTGCAAATTTACTTGTTTCAGTTTAGAATGGGGTTTCCCAACAGAGGCACTGTTGACATTTTGGGCCTGAGTATTCTTTGTTATAGGGGCTGCCCTGTGCATTGTAGGATGTGTATAACAGCATCCCTGGCCTTTGCCCACCAGATGCCAGCAGCACCCCCGCTCCTCCACCTCCTAGTTACAACAACCAAAACGTCTCCAGACGTTGCCAAAACTTATTTTTTTTGTTTTTTGCCTCTGGGAGCAAAATTTCCTCCCAGTGAAGAAGCACTGGTTTAAAGCAAAATTTACCTTAGAAGACCCTAAGAGGTAGAGGTAGGAATTGTGGTAGATAGCTTAGTTTTAAAACATAAAATATTTAATTGGTATTTTGAATTGTATAACAAGGTATAATAATTAGGAAAGTCAGTTGTTTAATGTGACTATAGAGGGAAGTAGTCAGATACTTAGGGAAGCCTGTTTTAAGCCTGAAATCTAATCACATACCAATTTGTGTGGCTACCGTCAGCATTTAAGAATCTTACTTGTTACTTAATGCTAAATCTAATAAAATGATTGGAACTTTATGGGTAGTAATTGAGCAAATATGGAAACTTTAAATTTTGTGCTTTAAAATTTTAAGTGTTAGGTAGGAACAAACACATTAAAAACGTCAACCTCTTAAAAATTATAGATGCAAACTCTTAAAAACTGTTTTTAGCTTTATTATGGGAGTTAGTTATAAATATTTTGCCTTTATTTTGTTAATGCTTTTTATCCTACCAGGGCGTACTAAATAATCCTTTGTACTTTTCCTTAGTATTAACAATAGAATTAATAAGTAACCTTTGCTCCGTGTGCGTGCTCTGTTTTGGCCTTAGTCACTCCAGGCATTTCAAAGTCAGCTGTGGGAAACAGTACTCATCTTGAATGAGTGCCTGTGAGCTATTGAACTTTGGCTTCCTTTACTTTGTCTGAATAGGCCCTGTTCTTCGGCGTTGATGTCCCTCTTCCGACATTATGATTTGACTCTAATAAACAACAGGTCTTACATACAAATGATAGTGCTGGATTTTTTTAAGATTGAGTTTTATATTTAAAATAATGCTTATGAAAGTGTTACTTCAATGAGCTTGAAGGACTTCACACTGAAGGATTATGGTTCTGTAGAATTAGCTAAAACCTTACCTCTCTACTAAAAAGTCACAGTTTTCTGGGGAAGACATAAACTTATTTCCTGACTGTAAGTGGTTTACTTGTCCCAGAAAGGGCAGTTAAATCTGGATAGTCTGATTTGTGTTACATTTTCTTGCATTGGCTCTGGGTACACATATGTGATGGCTCTGGTACCCTGGGTTCTGTTTGCAGCTAACTTATTTCTTACAAAACATTTAGCCAATCCTAGATTAGTGTGTCTTTTGCCTGCCTTCCTCACCCCTTCTGTTCTTACTTTCTCCTTTTGGCCTTCCCACACACTTACAGTTTCTATCTGACCACCCTGTTGTCTCTCTTTCTTGCTTTTCCTCTTGAGTGACGTGTCTGACCACCACTAGAACCTCTGTTGCTCCTTCTTTGGCCTGCATCCTACTACTCCACCTGTGAAATCTGGGAAGGCAGTTGGAAAGTAACTGAGGCATTGGTGATCTAAAGACATGGGCTAGGTTAAGGCTTTTACTGTAAGGGCTTACTTAATAATATAGTTCTTGCCTTCATTACAGTCAGCAACCAAGAGAAAACTTGGCCACGTCACCTGTGGCTTTACATAGGCATGCAGAACAAGAAGGAATTGTTCAGATACAGTATTGCATGTTATGCTTGGGCATAGTGCCTTGGATTCAAGGATATCCTACTTTAGATGCCTGAAGTTTGAACTTTTATAAGCAGATGAAAATTAGACACAAAATCAGCTGTTTGTGTGCAGTTACTGTGTGCTCTGTTGGAACTTAAGGCTAAATTTAAAACGATCTTCATCTTTTGTTAAATGAAGAAAAGAGAAGACACTGGTCACTTAATTTAGATTGTGCTTTATGCTTTATGTTAGTAGTTTTCAGTTTGCCTGGTTCATGAACTTCCTTGAGATGGAGGTTGTACTTAATTCAACTTTGTGGCTGTGTTGTCTATTGTAGCGCATTGAGATGTTGATTGAGTGAATGACTAAATGAAAGAACCCCTCAGGGGCACCTGGGTGGCTCAGTTGGTTCAGCCTGTGACTCTTGAATTCAGCTAGGGTTATGATCTCACGGTTCCTGAGATCAAGCCCTGCATCGGGCTCTGTGCTGACAATGAGGAGCCTGGTTGGGATTCTGTCTCTCTCCCTCTCTCTCTGCCCCTCTGCTGCTCACATCCCGCTCTCTCTCAAAATGAGTAAACTTTAGAAAAGAAAAAAAGAACCCCTTAGAACACCAGCTTGAATGGTTACCATAGACATGCACACACGCAGACAGACCAACTCTCAGATTCAGCAGTCAGAGGAAGACTTATTTTGTCATGTGTCTCTGCTGTCTCCCAGAGCCACGCTTCTTAAGAGAATTATTATCTAAGTCTGGAATTGAAATACAGTCCCTTATCAAAGCAGCTGGCTTTGTCTAGGCTTTCTCTTCATCTTCCCAGCATTATGGGAATCTTGGTCTTTTAACGATTGTATATGTATAAAATCACCGCAATCCTTTTGAAAATGGGGAGAGTTTGAATTTTTAAATGAATGTGTGTGTATGTGTGTTCCTGCATATATTTGTTAAGACCAAGTACTGTCAGACTATGCTCATATCTTTGGATAGCTGCTGGACTGGTGAGGCAGTTCACTGAGCATCTGAGTGTAGCTCAGTGCTAGATGGGGAAAGTGCTGGGAGTAGTGCGCCTGGATCACAGCAAGACCTGTGGACAAGGTGGAAGATTGTGACCTATATCACTGTCTTCCAAGGTCTGGCTGGCATTAGACCTGGATGAAGTTTTTACCAGCTCTTGGTCAAATTAAGAAAATGCAGCTTTTTTCCATAGAACTAAATTGATTTTTTTAAGTTTATTTTTGAGAGAGAGAGAACACAAGTTGGAGAGGGGCAGAGAGAGAGGAGACAGAGAATCCCAAGCAGGCTCTGCACTGCCACTGGAGAACCCAAAGCTGGACTCAAACTCACCAACCGTGAGATCATGACCTGAGCCAGTCAAGAGTTAGTCACTTAACCTACTGAGCCACCCAAGCGCTGCTGAGCTAAATTGATTTAAAGGATTGTCCTATGTTCTGGGATTTTGTCCTTCCAGCTTCTGGTGTAGATATATTCTGTTAAAGGATGGTGACAATAGCTGTGTTTTTAAAGGAGTTTTTAAATTAACAAAATAAAGAAGGTTAGGAATTCTGTGTTGGTTGCCTGAATTGTTTTTGTAGTATACCTAATTTGTGGAATCTGAATTTGATGATGTTTTCATAATATCATAGGTGCAAATTAATGAGTACTTACACAGAGATCATCATTAATCTTGTCTGCCTGGGAGTCTTTTCACTGTCTTCTGAAAACTTCACCCTCTCTCTTTTGACACATTGGTCTTCCAAATCCCCACACAGCCTCTAGTGTCCCCAGCAAGGATAACAACCCATCCCAGACTGCAAGAATGGGCACAGTTCTGCCTCTGGGTATTTTCAGATTGGTACTAAGCAAAGAGATACTTTTTGGTAATTCTTCCAGTGATCATAGTTCAGAAAACCTGCCCCGAAGAGTGAAATCACATGTTGGAGAGAGGCAGAGTCACACCACTGGGGGAGACTTCCAAAGGTGTTAAAGCTCCTCGGCTTCGTTTCTGACCCTTCAGCTAAGATCCTTAACTAATATATAGTTTCCAGGTTATTCCTCGTAAAGGCTGTTATCCAGGAAGCACCAGTTTATTATCTTCATGTGACAGATGAGAAAACTATAGTTGCACATGTTGTTACATATAAGTAACTTGCCCAGTATTGCACAGCTAGCAAGGGCAGAGCCAGAATTCTGAGCCCAACTCCCAGCCTGAGCCTTTAACCACTACGCAGCAGGGCCTGCCTGACCTCCCTGGTGACATTAGGGTAGATTTATGCTTTGGAACTGGAGGGAGGGCGGATTGGATGTCCACCTAGAAGTTATCTAGTAAGGTGAAAAGAGCTCTGTCCTTGGCTATGCCCTTTCCACAACAGTGACAGATTTTGACCTAACTTGAGCAACTTTGCGACTCAGCTGCCAGAAAATGGACCGTCTTGGGAGGCAGTGGACTTCCTGTCGCTGGCTGTGCCAAAGCAGAGGCTGGTGGAATGCCAGCGGCTTTGTCATGAAGTTGTGAGATTTGTAATAAGTAGGCTTAATGGCCTTTTGTCTCTTCTAACTCTGCAACAGGATCTTTTTAAGGATCTGTGATGTGGGAGGGAGGATTTGAGGCTTGGAACACTATGGCTAAGAGTAAGGAGTTAATTGTTCAGCAGGTATTGGATGCATGTTCCACACTGTTTGGCAGAGGAGTAAAAAGCTAAAAAAAGTTGGGGTCCTGTCGTGAGACAGTTTCTGTTTATTGGGGGAAATGCTTCAGGAGAGCAGAGGTTAAGAGAGCTCAGAGGAGGGTCACCTAAGCGAGATTTTTGGGGAGAGGGTGTCAGGAAATGACTTCTGCTCTGCATCTTGAGTGCCTGCTAAGCCTCAGCCACTGTGCTAAGGCTGTGTCTGCTCAGCTCTTTCCCCTTCCCATCTATAATGCCAGCAGGGCTTTTCAGCATTGAGATTAACTGTTAGATCGATAATGAATGCACTCATTGTCTGAGTCTTTTGTAATCGGATCAGAAAAGCATACGACCATGGGCCATCTGGAAAATGAAAATAGCCATTGTTGAGTAGATGTCTTGTTTATATATTTTTTTAACGCATTCACTGTTTAGACCTGTTTTATCTACTGTTTTTGTTTTCTGCCTCACTGTAGTTCTTATGTCTTCACTTGCATTGTAAATCCCTTAATGGTCCCCTTTCTCTTTCAAGTGTTTTATGTTTTGTGTTGTTTTTTATTTTTATTTTTTAGTTTGTTTATTTTGAGAGAGAGAGAGAGAGAGCATGTGTATGAGCTAGCACAAGCTGGGGAGGGGTAGAGAGAGAGAGAGAGAGAGAGAGAGAGAGAGAGAGCGCATCCCAAGCAGGCTCCACACTGCCAGCGCAGAGCCCGACTTAGAGCTCAGTCCCACAAACAGATCATGACCTGAGCCGATATCAAGAGTCAGATGCTTATCCAGCTGAGCCACCCAGGTGCCCCTTTGTGTTGTTTTTTAATACCCTTTTGTAGATAAGCTTTAGAGATGATTGTAGGCTGATTTTCTGTAGTATTTTAATTCATACGTACGTTACTTTTGAAAGTCCGGAAGGACTTATAACTCCATTTGGTGCAGTGTACCGTGTAACCATTGTGTTTGTCCCTCACCTATAGAGCCTTCAGGGCTGTTGTCCTTAGGCTGCTGCTGCGGTACCATAAGCCAGCATTTTGCTACTCGCTTCCTCCGTTCTGACCACCAGTCTCTTTGTACCTTAGCTCCTGCTCAGAAACTCTTTGTGAACCTGCACAGGTAAAATCCTGCTTAACCAGGATAAAAATCCAAATTCTGTAACCTCTATAATTTGCTAACACTCCACCTTGCTGACCTCTGCACCGTTTCCCAGTGTTGATACTTGCTTCAGTCAGGCTGCTTCCTTTCTCTCTTCCAAATGCCTGTTTGCTTGTGTAGGCCTTTGTTACTATTTTATCACATGTTCTCTCTATCTCAGTCCTCTTCTGCCTGCAAGATTTCCTTCTGGTTTCTTCCCAGAGTCTGCACTTCTAACTGTCCTTCAGCCCACATTGTGGGTGGCACCTGCTGGAGGTGCTGCTTGATTACATGCTTTTTTGTATTGTGTGACCTGCAAAATTGGACTCTTTAGTATCCACGAGGGCATCAGAGTTGCACATGTTGTTACATATAAGTAACAATGTGTTTGTCTTCTGTATAGTTTCAACCTCCATTAGTAATTTTTAGGCCACTTAAATTCCTGAATTTATCTATAGCTAAGGTTAACAACTGGTCCCACTTTGCTCATGACTATCCTGTATTAGTGCTGAAAGTGCTGTATGCCAAGCCTCCCCTCAGTTCCAGACAGCCAGTCACCATATGTAAAGCCATATATTGAATTCTGCTTTGGGCCTAAATACATTCTATAGGTTAATTAGCCACTCTACACAGTAAAGTTTTGTCTTAAACTATTTTCCAAGATTAAAATGTATGAGAAAATTAAATTTTATTCATCAAAAATGGATTGATTTTCTAAATGTGTAAGGTATCATGAAAGATAATATGAAATTCTTTGGTTCTCCAGAAGTTAAAAACTTAGCTATACCATTTTTGGAGATTTATTAATTTTACTTCCTTTCTTATTTATTTTTACACATGGAAGGGTCTTAAGAAAGCAAATTTTGATTCCTTCCCAGATGGTAGTAGAAACTCTTGACCTATCATCTTCTGATTTAGATAGCTTTTTCTGTGGTGCCTTCTGCTTACCCCACAGTGAAGCCAGTTTCCTACTTTGTCTTCTATGAGGCCTCCCTGTGGCTTCCCTTCAGTGGTGTGCTGGAAAGTGCTTGGTGGTGAAAACCCTCCCACCAGGTCTGATTGCAGGCTGTCAACTTGGGAGCACAGAGCTAGGGGTGGAGGGTGTGGGGGGAGGAGGAACTCGATGGTTCTCATGAGCCAGTGCAAGCCTTCCAGCACAGCACTGCTCTGCCACCTGAGAAGCGCAGGCGCGCGGTCTCTGGGAAAACTTCATGGTCTCCTGGAGTTTTGAAGCTTTTGTTAGGTGTTTTTTTTTCCTCAGGGGTCACTAATTCAAGACACACCAAGGACAGTCCAGAACTCTTCTATTTATGTATCTGTGCTCTCTAGGAAAAGGCCATTTTGTATCTTTTTCTTTCTTGTTTGTAAGCTAGTGTTGTGGCCCACAGGACTGCAGTACATAGTAGCTTTAACAACTCCTACCCAGTGTTACTTCTTTCTTACTAAGTATAAGCAGAAAATTATTGTGAGAGCAGATAGCCGTGTTACATGACCCAACCATTTTAAAGACTGATTCCATGTGAGTGAACATAATTTAGTGTCATCAAGTAAAACTCAAGCCAGGTTAACTTGACACTTAATTATACGTTTATAATAATAAGACCCAAATAGAGCATCTCCCCAGAAGTGCCCTCCTTTTCTTCCCCTGCCCCATCCCGCCCTACTGCTCTTTCTCTCCCAAGGGCTTATTCCCGTTTTCTGCTCTCAGAGCTGTGTGACACTTAAGTTTCTTTAAAAGACCATAGCATAGAGTCCCCCTGTTCCACTTTTGTTGTTGTTACTTTTCTATTTCTTGTCCAGTTTTTTCTCAGTTTTACTTTTAAATAAGCTGGATTTATAAAAGAGTTGTATAAGAGTGCAGATAGTTAACATATACTGTTCACCTAACTTTCCCTAATGTTAACATCTTACATAACCTTGTTAAATTGAGCTAAATTAAAAAAAATTAGTATTGTTATTAACTAAATCGCAAGTTTTATTCACATTTCCATAGTCTTTCCACTGATGTCTGTTACTTGTTCCAAGATGACGTCTGGGATACTGTATTGCATTTAGTCATTATGTCTCCTTAGTGTCTTTAGTCTGACAGTTTCTCCATTTTTACTGATAGTTTGGTGAATTCTTTTGTGTTGGTGTATTGTTTTGAAATGTCTTCCCTCACCCCCTATTCTCCTTCCGTACTTTCTGGCATTCTGGAACTACCAAAGACTCCCAACTCCTCTTTTTGTTTTCTCTGCCCTGGCCCTGGAATTAGCTGTTTTTGCAAGGAGCTCTAGTTCCTTCTGTTGGAGAATGGTCTTAAATACCAAGATCTGTGTGCTGAATGTGCTTTTAGGCCTGGAGGGGACAGAGTAGAAAATATGCAAGTGTACTAGTAACCTAAGTATATACCCATTTCTTTATGTCTGCATCCATCTGTGTATATGTGAAAGTTCTCACTTAAGTAACCATGTCTAGCACAGGGGAAGGCAGACTTTCTGTAAAGTATCAGACAATAAATGTTTTCAACTTTGGAGGCCATAAATTCTCTTTTGCAAGCACCCAGCACTGCCTTTGTCCAATGAAAGGAGTCATAGATAATACACAAACAAATAAGCATGGATGTGTTTCAGTAAAGTGTTACTTACAAAAACCAGGTCTGGACACATTAAATGTATTCTCTTTTTATCTTTGTCTCATTCTCAACTGCACTCATGGACTTGACATTTTACATTTGTGCCACCAGTAAGAGAATCATGTTGCTAGAGAAGAAGGGCTGTTCTAGAACGTGTGCATCATAAATACAATTGACTGATGGTACTAATGAAGTTGCCATGTCCTGTCCAACAAGACCTCCCATCTCTTTCTGTCCAATATTACATTCTCTTCCCTTCTCAGAAACCTAAAATCTTGTGGCATAGCTATTTTTTAAGTAAACTTTTGAATATAACATTCATAAGAAATATATATGAATCTTTAGCATTACAAATGAATGAATTTTTGTAGCACTGTTTGAAGTCTTTGGGCAAGTGAGTTGGCTAGTTAAGAAGAGTGGCACAGGGGTGCCTGGGTGGCTCAGTTGGTTGAGTGTCTGACTTCGGCTCAAGTCATGACCTTGCAGTTCGTGAGTTCAAGCCCCGTGTCAGGCTCTGTGCCGACAGCTCAGAGCCTGGAGCCTGCTTCCGATTCTGTGTCTCCCTCTCTCACTACCCCTCTCCCACTCTCTCTGTCTCTTTCAAAAATAAATAAACATTAAAAAAAAAAAAAAAAAAAGAGTGGCGCAGCATGAAGTGATTGATGTAGGTTATACTTTGTGAGCCAGTAGTCTTACTTTGAAGAAGTCCGTGTTATAGGAGTAATATCTAACTCTGAGAACTGAGAACTGTGAATAATTAATGCAGGGTTGTTTTTTGTTTTGTTTTGTTTTGTTTTGTTTTTCAAGTTAAGGGTTCTCTGTAATTGGTAACGAAGATTTCTTGGTGGGAAGAAAGGTTGAGTATTCACTAGTTCACATTCTGTTATTGGAAAGCATTGGGTTCAAGGAGCTATGGAAGATTTAAATTTTATGTATTTGAACTATTTAATGAGTTTCAGTGTATATTTTTGTCTTTTCAAATTTTTTTCTCATTAGAATCCAGTTAAGAGTAGTACTTTGACTCTTTAGTTCTGTTTTTATGCTTCCTGTATTTAGATACAGTACATTTCATTTTATGTAAGCATAGAGAAATACTGAAAATTTTCTTCTTACTAGTTTAAAAAAATTTTTTTTTTAGAGAGAGCACAAGTGAGCAGCGAGAGGGACCCACACGCACACACAGAGGGAGAGAGAGAGAGAGAGAGAGAGAGAGAGAATGAGAATATCTTAAGCAGGCTCCATGCTCAATGCAGAGCCCAACACAGGGCTGGATCTCATGACTGAGATCATGCCTTGTCCTAGGCATTTGTCTAGGAACTGAAATTTCAGCATTGAAGAAAAATCAGCCCATCTTCTACCCTCATGAAGTATATGATCCTGAGGGTGGGACAGGCAGTGATTTTAATATATATATATACACACACATATATATCAACAGTGGCTGTGTAAATGCTAGGAATTACAAGTGTATGATGCTAGGATTGAAGGATTTAATCTAGTCAGGGAGATTAAAACAAGGCATGGGGGGGGGGCATTCCTGAGAAAGTGATTAGGCTAAAGGAGAAGAAAAGAATATTCCAGGAAATGGGAACAAGATGTGCAAAGACTCATGTGATGGAAGAAGTAGGATCCCTAGAAGGATTAAAAGGGCACTGTCGCATGATAGTGAGGAGGACAGTGTTAGAGGGCGAGAGGCACAGGGCCTCACAGGCTATGTGAAGGAGGCTTGGTTTCAGGATGGACAGCTACTCAAATGGTATAAGCTGAGAACTTGACATGAGTAAATTTCAATTAAATCCTCAAGTGAATGTTAGGTTGCTGTTCTTATAATAGGCTTATGCATTTTTAAGTATAAAAGTTATTGCAATTCAAATTTACTATAACATTAGTTTTGTTGAGAGAAAGATCGTTTTGAGACGATAGTTGCATTCTTGAATTGGTAAGTATTTGGGGCCTGTCCGCAAACAGGTTCTACCACCACTGTTAAGGTTTTCATAATGATAGTGCAGATGAAGTAGATCAGTACCCTCACTTGTCCACCATTGACTCTGGAGGTGAATTGCTTAAAGGTGTCCTTGGGTCTATTTGAGTATTAGATCTTGAAATTAAGGTTTATTTTAATGATGACCACACTTTAAATTCCTGTCAAAGCACATTATAAATTTTGTTTTGACCTCTTATGTTTCTTTCTTTAATCTTCGCTTTTAACTCTAAAACTATATTTTAAAGTTTTATTGGCGGGTAAGTTCAAATTTGGGTGCAGAGAGACACTCACTTTAGCTTTGTGGAATATACCTTATTTAAAAAAAATTTTTTTTAATTCAATTTATTTAAAAAACGAAAAACTGTTCTCACCCATTTCTCCCATCCTCCACCTCTGGCAAACTAATTCTTCTCTGTACCTAAGACCTTGGGTTGTTCTTGTTTGTTTGTTTGTTTGTTTGATTCCATATATAAGACAGATTATGCAATATTTGTCTTTGATTTATTTCTCTTAGCATAATGCCCCCAAGGTGCAAGCATGTTGTTGCAAATGGCAAGATTTCATTTTCTTTTTCAACTGAATAATAATCCTGTGTGTGTGTGTGTCTGTGTGTGTGTATCACATCTTCTCTATCCATTCGTCCATTGATGGACACTTACATTGTTTCCGTATTTTGGCTATTGTAAATAATGCTGCAGCTACATGTGGGTGCAAATATCTTTTCAAGTTATGTTTTCATTTTCTCTGGATGAATACACAAAGGTGGAACTGCTGGGTCATAGGGTAGTTCTATTTTTAATTTTTGAGGAACCTTTATACTGTTTTCCACAGTATCTGCACCAGTTTACATTCTCACCAGTAGTGTACAAAGGATTACCTTTTCTCTACATCCTCGACAACACTTGTTATTTCTAATCTCTTTGATAATAGCCATTTCAACAGGTGCGAGGTGATACCTCATTGTTCTTTTGATTTGCACT
The DNA here is from genome assembly GCF_024362965.1 of Panthera pardus. NCBI lineage: Eukaryota > Metazoa > Chordata > Mammalia > Carnivora > Felidae > Panthera > Panthera pardus. Next base: position 14,007,384 of record NW_026526810.1, on the reverse strand, counting down.
TCCCTGATGATTAATGATGTAGAGCATCTTTTCATTTTCCTGTTGGCTATCTGTATGCCTTTGGAGAAATATTTATTCAGATCTTCTGCCCATTTTTTAAATCAGGTTTGGTTTTGTTTTGCTGTTGAATTATATGAGTTCTTTATATATTTTGGGTGTTAGCCTCATATATATAATTTGAAGGTATTTTCTTTCATTCATTAGGCTGCCTTTTATTCTGTTGATAGTTTCTTTTGCTGTGCAGAAGCTTTTTAGTTTGATGTAGTCCTACTTGTTTGTTTTTGCTTTTTGTTGCCCTTTTGGTGTCAGATTAAAAAAATTATCACCAAGGCCTATGTTAAAGAGATTACAGCCTATGTTTTCTTCTAGGAATTTTAGGGTTTCAGGTCTTATATTCAAGTCTTTTTTTTTTTTTTTTAAATTTATTGTCAAATTGGCTTCCATGCAACGTCCAGTGCTCATCCCAACAAGTGCCCTCCTCAATGCCCATCACCCACTTTTCCCTCTCCCCCACCTCCCATCAACCCTCAGTTTGTTCTCTGTATTTAAGAGTCTCTTACAGTTTGCCTCCCTCCCTCCCTCTGTGTAACTTTTTATTCCCCTCCCTTCCCCCATGGTTTTCTGTTAAGTTTCTCAAGATCCACATATGAGTGAAAACATATGGTATCTGTCTTTCTCTGTCAAGTCTTTAATCCCTTTTAGGTTAATTTTTGTGTATGATGTAAGATAGTGGTTCAGTTTCATTCCCTTGCATGTCACTATCTAATTTTTTTTTTAATTTTTAATGTTTATTTATTTTTGAGAGACAGAGAGAGACAGCATGAGTGGGGGAGGGGCAGAGAGAGAAGGAGACAGAACATGAAGCAGGCTCCAGGCTCTGAGCTGTCCGCACAGAGCCCAACATGGGGCTCGAACTCACGAACTGTGAGATCATGACCTGAGCTGAAGTCGGACGCTTAACCAACTGAGCCACCCAGGCGCCCCTAATTTTTTCTTTTTAAAATTTTTTTGTTTTAGAACAGGTGAGTGTGGAAGAGGGGCAGAGGGAGTGAGTATCTTAAACAGGCTTCACACTCAGTGTGGAGCCCAATGTGGGGCTCAATCCCACCACCCTGGGATTGTGACCTGAGCCAAAATCAAGAGTCAGACGCTTAACTGACTGAGCCATAGGTGACCTGGCTATCTAATTTTCTAAACACCATTTACGAAAGAGACTGTGCTTTCCCCAGTATATATTCTTGGCTCCTTTGTTATAAATTAATTGATCACGTATGTGTGGGTTTATTTCTGGGTTGTCTATTCTGTTCCATTGATTTATGTGTCTGTTTACCAGTGCTGTATTACTTTAATTACTATAGGTTTGTAATATAGGTTGACATCAGGGAGCATCACACCTTCAGCTTTGTGCTTTTACAGGATTGCTTTGGCTTTTTGGGGTCTTTAATGGCTCCATACAGATTTTAAGATTGCTTGTTCTGTTTCCGTGATAAATGCCACTGGAATTTTGATAGAGATTGCATTGAATTTGTATATTTCTTTGGGTAGACGGGACATTTTAAAAATATTAATTCTTCCAATCATGGACATGAGATATATTTCCATTTATTTGTGTCATTTTCAGGTTTTTTTCATTAATATCTTCTAGTCTTCAGTATACAAATTTTTTACTTCTTTGGTTACATTTATTCCTGGGTATTTTATTCTTTATGATGTAATTGTAAATAAGATTGTTTCCTTAATTCCTCTTTCTGATAGTTCATTATTAATATATGGAAATATAACAGGTTTTTGTGTATGGATTTTGTATCCCACAACCTTACTGAATTCATTTATTACAGTTAGCAGTTTTCTGATGAAATCTTTAAGGTGTTCTTCTGTATATATGTATATATATCGTGTCATCTGCAAGTAGTGACACTTCATTTTCAGTTTAGATGACTTTTTTTTTCTTACCTAGTTTCTGTGGCTTGGAGTTCCAGTACTACATTGAATAAAAATGGCAAGAGTGTGCATCCTTGTTCTGTTACTGATTTTAGAGGAAAAGCTATCAGTTTTTCACTATTGAGTATGATGTTAGCTGTGGGCTTGTCATATATGGCCTTTATTATGTAAAGGTATGTTTGCCTCTGTATCTGCTTTGTTGAGAGTTTTTATTGTAAATGGATGTTGAACTTTGTCAGATTCTTTTCCTGCATCTATTGAGATAATTACACGATTTTTATCCTTCGGTTTGTTAATATGTATCACATTGACTGATTTGCAGGTGTTGAACCATCCTTGGATCCCTGGAATAAATCCCACTTGATCATGGTATATGGTTCTTTTAATGTATTATTGTTGAATTTTTCAGTTTGCAAGTATTTTGTTGAGGATTTTTACATATATGCTCATCAGGGATATTGACCTATAATTTTCTTTTCTTGTGGCATTCTCGTCTCATTTTGGTAATTGATCCAATTTATTGGCAATAATAGAGTCCCCAGCTATTACTATATTGCTGTCTTATTTTTCCTCTATAAGTCTGTTAATATTTTCTTTATATATTTCGGTGCTCCTATGTTGGATGCATAAGTATTTATAAATATTATATCTTCTGGTTGACTTTTTTATCATTGTGTAAAACTCTTATTTGTCTGTTATCACAGTCTGTTTTAAAGTCTATTTTGCCTGAGATAAGTAGAGCTACCCCACCTTTGGTTTACATTTGTATGGAAAATCCCTTGTTCCATCCTTCTTTTTCAGTCTGTGAGTCTATGATAGTTAGTGTATAGATGGTTCTTGTTTTTTTTTATCCATTCATCCACTCTATATCTTTTGATTGGAGCATTTAGCCCATTTACATTTAAAGTAATTACAGAGAGGTATATGTTTATTGCCATTTTGTTAAATTGTTTTCTGGCAGTTTTTGTAAGTTCCTCTCTGTTCCTTTCTTCTCTTGCTCTTTTCCTTTGTGGTTTGATTACTTTCTTTAATGGTAAGCTTATATTCCTTTCTCTGTATCTTTTGTGTATTTACTATAGGTTTTTGATTAGTGGTTACCATGAGGCTTGCATATAATAACTTCTGTCTATAAACAGTCTGTTTTAAGTTGATAACAACTTAAGTCTGATCCCATTGTAGAGCTCAACATTATTACTGTTCCCACCCACATTTTGTTTTCGAAGTCACGTTTTACATTTCTTTATCTTCTGTATCCCATAACTAAATATTGCAGTTTTAGTTCCTTTTATTACTTTTGTCTTTTAACCTTCTTAGTAGCTTTAGAAGTAATTAATCCACTACCAAAAAAGAAGTAACTAATCCCCTACCTTTACTATGTGTTTATTTTTTCAGTGAGATGTATTCTTTCATATGTGTTCTTGTTATTAATTAGTGCCCTTTCTTTTCAGCTTAAAGAAGTCCCTTTAACATTTCTTGTAAAGCCAGTTTAGTGGTGATAAACTTCTTTAGCTTTTGTTTGTCTGGAAAATTTTTTATCCACTTCTAAACAGTAACTTTGCTGTGTAGAGTATTCAAAGTCAAAAGAATTTTCAGCACTTTGAATATATGGTGTCCTCTCTTCTGGCCTGTGCAGTTTCTGCTGAAAGGTGTGATGGCCTTATGGGGTTTCCCTTGTAATAGCAAGTTGTTTTTCTCTTGTCAGAGAGAGAGAGTCAGAGACAGAGAGGGAGACAGAGGATGCAAAGCACACTCCGCACTGACAGCTTAGAGCCTGATGCAGGGCTTGAACTCAGGAACTGTGAGATCATGACCTGAGCCAAAGTCAGATGCTCAACCAACTGAGCCACCCCTTCCCTTGTTGCTTTTAATATTCTATACTTGTTTTTATCTTTTGACATTGTAATTGTAATGTGTCTTGGCATGGGTCTCTTTGGGTTTCTCTTTTTTTTTTTTTTTTTTTTTTTTTTAATATAATTTATTGTCAAACTGGCTAACATACAGTGTGTAAAGTGTGCTCTTGCTGTTAGGGGTAGATTTCCGTGGTTCATTGCTTACATACAACACCCAGTGCTCATTCCAACAAGTGCCCTCCTCGATGCCCATCTCCCATTTGCCCCTCTCCCCACCCCCCATCCACCCTCAGTTTGTTCTCTGTATTTAAGAGTCTCTTATGGTTTACCTCCCTCTCTCTCTGTTTGTAACTATTTTTTTCCCCTTCCCTTCCCCCATGGTCTTCTGTTAAGTTTCTCAAGATCTGCATATGAGTGAAAACATATGATATCTCTCCTTCTCTGACTGACTTATTTCACTCAGCATAATGCCTTTCAGTTCCATCCACATTGCTGCAAATGGCATGATTTCATTCTTTTTCATTGCCAAGTAGTATTCCATCATATATATATAAACCACATCTTTCAGCACAGAGCCCTTTGCAGGGCTTGAACTCCTGAACTGTAAGAGCATGACCTGAGCCTAAGAGCCACTCAGGCACCTTATAAACCACATCTTCTTTATCCATTCATCAGTTCATGGGCATTTAGGCTCTTTCCATAATTTGGCTATTGTTGAAAGCACTGCTGTAAACATTGGGGTACATGTGCCCCTATGAATCAGCACTCCTGTATCCCTTGGATAAATTACTGGTGCAATTGCTGGGTCGTAAGATAGTTTTATTTTTAATTTTTTGAGGAACCTCCACACTGTTTTCCAGAGTGGCTGCACCAGTTTGCATTCCCACCAACAGTGCACAAGGGTTCCCATTTCTCCACATCCTCTTCAGCATCTGCTGTTTCCTGAGTTGTTGATATTAGCCACTCTGACGGTGTGAGGTGGTATCTCAGTCTGTTTCCCTGATGATAAGTGACATTGAGCATCTTTTCATGTGTCTGTTGGCCATCTGGATGTCTTCTTTGGAAAAGTGTCTATTCATGTCTTCTGCCGGTTTCTTCACTGGATTGTTTGTTTTTCAGGTATTAAGTTTGGTAAGTTCCTTATAGATTTTGGATACTAACCCTTTATCTGAAATGTCATTTGCAAATATCTTTTCCCATTATGCCGGTTGCCTTTTGGTTTTGTTGATTGTTTCCTTTGCAGTGCAGAAGATTTTTATCTTGATGAGGTCCCAGTAGTTCATTTTTGCTTTTAATTATTTGGGTTCCTCTTATTGGGAACTTTCTGAGCTTCCTGGATGTGGATGTTCATTTTCTTTTCCGAGTTAGGGAAATTTTCAGCCATTATTTCTTCCAATAAAATTTCTGCCCCCTTTCTCTTCTTCTAGGAGCCCTGTGATGTAAATGCTAGCTATTTGATGTTATCCAGTAAGTCCTTTAAGCTGTCCTCACTTTTTCCATTCTTTTTTCTTTTTGCTATTCTGATTTGGGTGGGTTCTACTGCCTTGCCTTTGAGTTGACTGATTTGTTCTTCTTTTTTATCTAGTCTCTTGTTGAACCCCTGGGAGTATTTTTGGTTCAGTTATTGTGTTCAACAGTTCTATGACTTCTATTTGGTACTTATAACTTCCATCTTTTTGTTGAAGTTCTCATTGTGTTCGTGTGTTCTTCTCCCCAGTTTGGTGAGCTCTTTGAACTCTTTATCAGGTAAATTACTTACCTCTATTTAACTAAGTTTTTTCTCTGAGATTTTATCTTGTTCTTTCATTTGGAATATTCCCCTGTTTCTTCATTTTTCCTCGACTCTCTGTGTTGGTTTCTATACAGTAGATGAAACAACTACATCTCGAAGGAGTCTTCAAAGACTTGAAGTCTTGAAGTCTTGAAGGAGGGTCCTTGTATAGGAGGTGAACCTTATTGTTCTCCCCTACCCCAGTTCTTTGTTGTCTCTCAAACTGTCATGCTTGTCCAAACGGCCTATTATATTTTTAATAGCTTCCAGTAGTTTAAGATGTGCCAAACCTGTCAGTGTTCCAAAGGGGGGTTCTCAGCACCTAGATTCCAGCTGACTGGAAGCCAACCCTCTGGCATCAACTTTTTAAGATACACAAATGTATATAGTCTTGTGGGACCACAAGTGTAAGCCCTGCTGGCCACCAGAGTCGGAAGATCTTTAGATGTTCCCTGAGTAGCAGTAGCAAAAATCAGGGCTCTAGACAAGTGAATAAACACTTTTCTGGATGACACTGGCAGGCTGAAGAAAGGCAGAGGGAGAACATCAAGATGGCCCCCACAAGGCTGCTTTCTTCGAGGGCAGTTCTGTAGACCACTAACTGTATGCCAACCTGAAACCTGCCCTTCAGGCCAAGGCTCTAGCACAAGCAGAGAGGTCTCCTTCATAGAAAGACCGAGGGTTTGTGCCTGTCTCCTGGCTGCACAGCGTCCTAGGGCTGGTAGTGTGCCAAAAGCCATCTCCAATTGCCACAGTTTCATGGGACCCAGGAATGTAAGAGCCTCACCAGAGCCAGGTGATCAAGGGATGTCCTCGGGCAGCAGCTGCAAAACCTGGGGCTCCAGACATAAAAACCAGGGCACCAGAGACATGTAAAGCTCCCCACTAGGAGATACTGATGCTGTGGAGTGCTGCAGAGGATGACCACAAAGACAGCGCCCACCCTCCGCAGTCGCTGGAAAGAATTACAGTCAGACCCTGGATGTGTCTGTAATTAGAAACCTGCCTCTCAGGCCGTAGTTGTGATGATTAGCTAATGGTCCTCCTTCACAGAAAGACTGTGCTTCTGGGTCTGTTGCCTCTTGCTATGCTCTGAGGGTAGCAGCTGTTCAAGAACTCTTTCTCTGTTGGTTACAGTCCTGTGACTGTAAAAGACCCAAAAGTGTAAATCCCACTGGCTGCCAGAGCCACATGATGGAGACCTGTCCACTGGCAGCAGTCACAAAAATCAGGGCTCCAGGCAGGGGCATGTGCTCCTTTCTGGGTAACATTGACCATTATAGTCCTGTGGGACCAAGAATGCAAGCTCCCCTGGCCTCCAGAGCCAGGCAGTCAAGAGGCATTCCCTAGTTGGCAGCCACAAAAATTGCGACACCAGATGCATGTAAAAGCTCCCTTCTGGGAGATACTGGTGATGTGGAGCACAGCAAAGGGAGTGTGCAAAAATGGTGCCCACCAGTCTCTGTTTTGGGAGAATGTTCCAGCAGGCTCCTAGATAAGCATGTTAGAGTAGATGCCTGCCCTTCGGGCCAATGCTTTAATATAAGCAGGTGATCCTCCTTTAAGTCTGGGTACCATTGGCTGCCTCTGACCTGGGCCCTCGGGTGGGTGAGTCTTAAGTGTCTGAGCCTTTTAAGGGCAGCTTCTCAGATCTTTATCGTCTTATGGGTCTTATTGGGACACAAGCCTCGTTGGTTTTCAGAGTTTCTTGTTTTGGGGTCTTGTCTCTTTAAGGATTGCCTTAAAACTTGGGATGCCTGTTGTGTAACATTTGAACTCTTTACTCTTCAGGGAGAGCCTCTGGGTTTTGAGTTCCATCCTCATCATGGGTCACCATGCAGGGATGCCCCACCTTCTCTTACCTGCTTCTATATGGTTTCGTTCTCATTTGCCCAATGTATAGCCATCACTCAGCCTTCAGGTGTTGTTGGGTTTTTAAAAAATATTTTGAAATGTTTATTAATTTTTGAGAGTGTGTGCATGTGAGCAGGGTTAGGGCAGAGAGAAAGGAAGACAGAGGATACCAAGCAGGCTCTGCGCTGACAGCAGAGAACCCATTGTGGGCTTGAACTCATGAACCATGAGATGGTGACCTGAGCCGAAGTTGGACGTTTAACCACCTGAACCACCCAGGTGCCCTGCCTTTACTTTTTTGTCTTTTTTGTTTTTAACGGGAAATTATCTACATGTAGCTATAAACTCTGTTCGTGAGAGGAGGTGAGTTCAGGATCTTCCTACCTTGCCATCCTGAACCCTATTTACCAATAATAGATTACATTATTAATTTTTGGGTTAAACCCAAAGTCTGTTTCTCATCCCTTAGGAAAGGAGTCAAAGACATTGGTTTGGGATGTAAAATCACATGTTAATAAAACACAAATATTCCATCCAGTAATACTCTGAAGGAGTATAGTTTATTTCTTCTCCAGAATGCCTTTCAGTAAATGATAGTGGAAGGCAGTATCACATAGTATTAAAGAATGCAGGCTCAGTTTCAGCTTTTCTGGTTGAACCATCTCAGACCTCTAAGCTCTTTGTGCCTCAGTTTTTGTACTTATAAATGGGGGGCAGTCTCTTGCTGTTACTGGTACTGTTGTGAGGATGGAAACCCATGGTGCCTGGCTCCTGTAAGCGTCCCTTCTTACTGTCGTCATCTGGAAGTAGTCCTTGTAGGCCACACAGTGACTAGACATTTTATGGTATAGTTGTAGCTCACACAATATTTTTTTTTTTAAAGGAGAAATTGTCGTAAATGAAGTCAACTTTGTGAGAAAATGTATTGCAACAGACACAAGTCAGTACGATCTGTGGGGAAAGCTGATCTGCAGTAACTTCAAAATTTCCTTTATTACGGATGACCCAATGCCATTACAGGTGTGTTTCATTTGTGTGTTGTTTAATTGTATCAAGGATTTGACTGTAAGGAGTACATATAATTCCGTAAAAAACAGGTGTGGAAAACTATAATAAAATCATTAAGGGATTAACAGTGTTGGGAATTTATTATATTAAAATTCAAAATAAAGTTTAAGAAGAATGTTGGGACTTGAGGAACAGAATTAGTGAGATGTGAGTCACCTTGGTTTTTATCCCCTGTGATTATTGCTTATGTATCCCTTTCAATAAGGGAGTTCTTATTTTCTTTCTTCCACATCTTAAACTGCTTTTAAAAATAAGATGTCCATTTTTTACTAGTCATAAAGAGAAAAGTTTATTTAGCAAAAAATTTTGTAAGTGCAACACATTTTATAGATTTCATAGTATTTTTAACTAATTCCTTTTCTGAAACATCAAATTCTAGTTTGAAATTTCAAAATTTCTAGTACAGTTAGAATGAAGAAAAATACGAGTAAATTTTTTCCTTAATCACCCTCTTGCCATTTTATGGTCTCACTGGAAAACGGTAGTTCCATATAATTTTCGGTTTTTAAAAGTTCAGATGTTCATTTGATTAACTTTAAAATTCTGGACTTTTCCTCAGCTTTTCTATTTTGATGTGTAAAGTGTTAAATACTTTTAACCCCTGGATTTTTATTTATAATAGTAATTATTCTCTACTCAAATATTTGGATATTAATTATAAACTTTTGACTGAAGTCTTACTCTAGGTAAGTATATTTCATACAGTCATTCATTAATTTACCAAAATATTTACTATATATTTGTGTGTTTATTGCAAGATTTTGTAGGTATATTTAGACTAAAGGCATTTACAGATACCTAGTATATAGATACACTTGCTTATTTGGCTGTAGACTAGGTTTTCCCCTTTGTTTTTAGCTTCATTTTTATCTCTGGCCCAGACTTCACTGTAAATGAGATGCATATACTTGAAATAGCATACATCTGATACCACTAATAGCCAAATAAGCCAGTGCTCTACTGACAGCAGGTTAATAGTGTCAACTATGTTCAGAATTTTAAAATGAGTATAAAACATTTGTTCACAAGTTTAAAAAAAAAAAAAGTTATAATTTGCCTAAAGATTATTCCCAGTAGAATTACTGCTCTCAAAAGAGTTACTTTTTTTTTTTTAATGTTTATTATTTTTGAGAGAGAGAGAGAGAGAGAGAGAGACAGAGTGTGAGCAGGGGAGGGGCAGAGAGAGAGAGGGAGAGCGGTCAGCACAGAGCCCAATGCGGGGCTTGAACTCACAAACCATGAGATCATGACCTGAGCTGAAGTTGGACACTTAGCTGATTGAGCCATCCAGGCACCCCAAAAAGAGTTACTTTCTAAAGAGTGATTTTCTGAAATCTCCTTTGTAAAATCAAAATCTGATGACTTAAGAGTCCCTTTTTCTTTAATATTTAATGACAGTTTAACCAGAACTAGACATGTAAATGGTTGCCTATGAAGTGATTGACAATATTATATATCTGAGGTATTATAATGATATTGTATTGTAGTGTACAGTTTAACCTCATATATAAAAGTTTGAAGAGAAAGGTGGAGAGAACATGAACACAGCATGCGTTTCTTTTTACGACTGAAGTGTGTTCTAAGATACTCTATCATTAGAATTGTCATAGCACTGCAAGCAAAAGCTTTTTATTCTTTTTAGGGATAGACATCACAGTTTCTCATCACATTTGAAAGTAAGGCTCTTATTACTATTTGAGGTTATTGGGAAAAGACTTAACATGAACATAATTTTTTATTTCAGAAATTCCATTACAGAAATCTTCTTCTTGGTGAGCATGATGTCCCTTTAACATGTATTGAGCAAATTGTCACAGGTATGTAGTCTTTACTCAGTCCATGAAAACTGATTCTTCTTAGGAAGTATTGCTTAAAGAATCAGATACTTGGGTTGGAATTTATTTCTATAGGTTTACTTCCCCCTCCCCTTTTTTTTCAGTCCTAAGAACATTAATGAAAGAGAGAGAAGTCAATAAATTATTATAATTTTTTTTAACATTTATTTATTTTTGAGAGAGCGCTAGCAGGGGAGGGGCAGAGAGAGAGAGAGGGAGACACAGTATCTGAAGCGGGCTCCAGTCTCTGAGCTGTCAGCACAGCTGACACACTCACAAACCGTGAGATCATGACCTGAGCCAAGGTCAGACACTTAACCCACTGAGCCACCCAGGCACCCCATATTTTTAAGTGGAAATATAGCATATATAGCTTTTTGTGTTTTCTGAATATTTGTCCTCTCTTTAATTAAAATTTTAAGCATTAAATGTGTCTTAAGTGGTTTGTGCAAAGATCATTTAAAATCTAGTCAAAAGCAAAGTTAACACCAATATCCTAAAGCTCTAGAAGTTGTAGGCAGATAGGACAGATTCCAGAGAAGCCGTGCTCAAATGGTGGGTAACTTAATTATTTTCAGTAATAATTTGTTCAAGTGTATGAAAGGCTGGGTAACAAGAAAGAATTTTTACACATTTTTTCTTTATTTTTTCATTTTTAGTAAATGACCACAAGAGGAAGCAGAAAGTCCTAGGTCCCAACCAGAAACTGAAATTTAATCCAACAGAGTTAATTATTTACTGTAAAGATTTCAGAATTGTCAGATTTCGCTTTGATGAATCAGGTCCTGAAAGTGCCAAAAAGGTAATATTATTAAGCTTTATCAAGTTCTGTGTTTCACACTGTATTTACCAATATCAGTTCTGTATGGAAATTCTCCTTTCTCAGTTGCTCAGACTTTTTTTTAGGGGAAGTTATCAGATATCTCCTTAAGTAAAGTCAAAACCAAGAATGTTAATAGAACTATTTCCTTGGACTAATTTATGACTGTTTTAAAGTATTCTGTATAGTTGTGGGGTTTTTTTGTCATCAGCTCCTAATATACCAAAAACTGTGATGTGAAAATTAGTGTATCTTTTGCATTAAGACCAGTACCAGCTGGTTTCTTTCTTGGTTAGAACTTTAGAAAATACCTCAGAACTTTATCAATGAACTAAAGGCTAGACTTAAGTTACCGAAGGGTTAAGTAAATATATAGTTATGGGAGAGACCCATAGTCTTTAGTGCTGTAAAGAAATCATAGTGAATTAATTTGAGTGCTATTCACAGGAACAGCTAAAAACTAGGGACTTTTTCATTGGCTTTGTTTTTCTCTTGCCTTCTGGGGAATGTTTTTTGCCTACTCATGGAATAAGGTTCATGACAGAAATTCCTACTTCCTTCATCCCACATTTGGCTTTGGCCAACAAGTGAAGCTGGTGGACCTAATGCCCTACCAGCCCATCTATATGGTGCAGCAAATGCAGAGAATAATAACAGAATTTTCAGGAGAAGCCTGCTCCTACACATTGGGAATAAAGGAACAGTTTTCTTAGTGAAGTGGAACCTTCTTGCAGAAATGAGACAGCTTTTACACCACGAAAAAATGGGTGCATTTGTTTTCCATGGTTGGTAGACTTACCGCAGTGAATTTTCTGATGATTTCAAAATGAGGCTGTCAAAAAATTCTTAAGGCAGCTGTCTTCATACACTTTGGTGGTTTCTTCACAGGAAGGCAATCATAATAAGATAAATGTCTGAAAGTGCTGGACCACTGGGACTAGATAATCGAGCAGGGTGATGGTGGACTCTGTGGCTAAAAGTTTTCAGAGGGAGTCTGTGAAACCATCTTCCAGCATGCTGCATTTTTGAAAAGTCAACTAGATTGCCTTTTTTTTTTTTTAAATGTTTGTTTTATTTTTGAGAGAGCGTGAGCAGGGGAAGGGCAGTGAGAGGGAGAGAGAGAATCCTAAGCAGGCTCTGTGCTGACTGCGCAGAGCCTAATGCAAGGCCCAATCCCACAAACCATGAGATCATGACCTGTGCCGAAATCAAGGGTCGGATGCACAACTGACTGAGCCACCCAGGTGCCCCTAGATAGCTTTTTTTTTTTTTTTTTAATGTTTATTTCTGAGACAGACAGATCATGGATGGGGGAGGGGCAGAGAAAGAGGGAGACACAGAAAGAGAAGCAGGCTCTGAGCTGTCAGCACAGAGCCCGATGAGGGGCTCGAACTCACAAACCATGAGATCATGACCTGAGCCGAAGTCGGTCGCTCAACTGACTGAGCCACCCAGGTTCCCCATCCCCTAGATAGCTTTTAAAACCCCTTTCAGCTGTTCATTTCTGCAGGTTGTGATTTTGGCATTTTACTAATTTGAGATGCCCACTCATATATAGAAAGACTTCAGGCGTAATTAGGCAATAGACTGTATATAAAACATTTTAGCCAAGTTACTTTCTTGAGCTAAAATATATATGTGTAATTTAAAGCATCAAGAATCTGCTTATGCAAACCTTAACTTCAGGATGTATAGCATTTCAAGAATAGGGACACCATAGAACTTAGGAGATTTAGTTAGGACAGGATTTTTTTTTTTTTAGAAATTGATACAGTGGCCCAATATTCTTTCAGAAAGTTTCCTTTTCTCCCACTCTCAACTGTATTTTTCAGTTGACTCTATTTCAATAATTGGAAATCATAATTATTTGGCTTTATTCTTGAGCCTTCTAGTATATACTTGCTGGTTATTTTTGATGTGTGAGGCAGAGTGCTTAGTTGAGAAGATAGAGTGTGAACAGCTGAAAATTAAATAGTGGTACAAAGTAGTGACATAAAAGATGTTTCCACATAAGTGAGTAGTTGCCAAATGAATGAAACAGATGAGTGTTCTGGAAATTCAGGATATCCCTTGTGCTGCTGGTAAGTGATGGAGGGGGCCGCATTGAACGGTCTACAAAAACAGCCTAGTCCAACTGTTTATGCCTTTTCCCAAGACCAAGTTTCTGGCAAAAATCCTTTTCCCCACTATCTTAAAATATTAAAAGGATGTAACCTCAGGCCTGAAGGAAATGCTCTTTTTGTCTTTTGTACAGTCATGTTGGGGGGAAGGGAGGCACAGGAAAAAAATTAGAGGCAGTAGGAATATAAATAAAGAATTTTTTCCCTAATTTACACATTTTCAAACACAGAGAGGTTAAGGCGTGTGCTGTTAAAGCTTACTGGCTTCATGAGTTAAAAATGAGAATTCTAGCATAATTCTTTTATTTGAAGTGAACAAGTTTTCATCTAAAATTAGGTAACAGTTGGAAAGTTACAGCTTGACTATATCTCCCAGAAACTTTGCTAAATTTTCTCTGGAAATGCTCTGATTTTTTAAGTTGTTTTAGGATGCACGTTTTAAAATGCAGTGTTTCAAGATGCATGTTCAGAGTTCTTTGGTGGGTAAACCACTGATTAGCTTTGAAATACTAAAAGCATTTATATTTCTGTTTGAAATACAAGATCTCAGAATGCTAAATTGGTTCACATTTTGTTAAATGTTGCTCTATAGCCTTCTGGTAGTCTAGTTACTGTTGCCTAAATTATGTTATGACAAAATTAGATGACATTGTGCTACTGCATCCATTAGCATTCTTCATTATCCTTGGTCTGTCACAGGTAAATAAGGATATTTGGGACAGATCTGTATAAAGAAAAAAGGAATTTGATAATGCAGAATTTGGACACCTAGCCTCAAAGCAACTTGAAGTCACCATTTCCTTTTGTAGAACCTCTGCTCAAAACTGAGGGACAAAAAATATATATATTTTTCAATGATTTATCACTTATAAAATATATATATATATATAAAGATGGCAAGTGAAATATTTGTCCTTTGTCTCCACTTTATTCTCAGAATACTTGGTGGTGAACTACTTGTTCAGGCATACTTTCTAGAAGTGAAAATTCAACCCATCTATAGATTTTAACAATAAGTTGGCCTTTCCTGAACTTTTCTTTTTCTTTCTTTTTTCTTTTTTTTTTTTTTTTTTTGCCTTGAATATGAGACTTAACTCCTTGGTGGCTTTTTAGACCACAAAAATATAGGAAACCAGTTTTGTGTGCCAGTGTGCTAGAACTTGATAAGGTTTGAGCTTCCCTAGGGCTGCACCCCTGGCTGGTCTTAGAGGAGAAGCCAGCTGTGGGTACTTCTGGCTTCTGTCCACAAGAATCAGTCTTGGCCCAAAAATCACTTTAGAAGTAGTTTACTTTTTTCCTCCAATAAAATATTTACCGTAATTCACTGTCTTTAATACCAAGATACTCTCATTCTTTATAATAACCAGTGCAAATGAACTATTTTCAGGAGCAGTTTTTAAAGATGTAGAGATTTTCTAAAAATTTTTAATGCTTATGGAGTACATTACAAAATTAGAATAATTTTACATGAAAATGAGACCTACTTTTTTAAGTCTTTGAAACTCTCAGTGACAGAAGCTAGGAATGTGGACATAAGCTTTTTAAAGAGCGTGTATGAAAACGCTTGAGGGAGAGGAATGTTGGCTTTATTTCTCTTCTCAAAGTGTCCTACATAACAGCATGATGTAACCCAGATAACGCAAGTGGTATGTGCCTATATCTGGGTTCTCAAAGATGACCCTCACTTAGGTTACATAGAAATACATTTTGCATCTTTTAATGACACTGCTGAGCACAAGCTTTAGTTCAAGTTGTGCCCCCTCCCTGCCAAAATCCGGCATTGTGCAGGTGATTAAACAATATCAGTTTCACAAGATTGTTCATAGTCTTCTTTAAGTGAAGATGGTATTACACATACCCATTTGCTTTCCTAACCTTAAAAATGTGATGTTGTGTTATTCTTAAGGGCTTTTTAGAATTGGGCTATGTTGGGTTTTGCCTAGCAGATAGGCTTTGTTTGTTTTTGCTTTGTGGCCATAAACAGCGTATTCCATCAGTGATCTGTGAATTTCTTTTGTGTAAACAAGGCCTGTGGCTGCTTTCTAAATGTCTTAGAGAACATGATATGATCGTTTCATTGGCTTAGAGCACTTTTCCTTACTATGTTGTAAGTAATTTTGTCCACTAGTATTTTTAGTGCAGCTGCTGTTATGCTCAAAGCAACCTCAGAAAGCTACTAAAGAGAGCAAAAATGCTTAGAAGTCTTTAAGTCTTCGCTCAGCTCTGTGCAGAGAGGTCTTTCCTGGTCTCCTCTAAATTATTAACCTATTTCCTTCTCGCCTCACCATAACATTTCATATCCCTTCCCTGCTGGACTTTTTTTTTTCCTTTAGCACTTAAAATTATCTCACTTACTATAGTTTTTGTTTATCTTGTTTCGTGTCTGTTTTCCCCCCTAGAATGTAAGCCTAGTGAGGCCAGGGATCTGTGTCTCTGTTGTTCGCTGCTGCTGCCCCAGGGCTTTGGACATGGTGGATGTGCAGGAAGTATCTGTTGAATGAATGAGAGACGCAGCATCTACCCTTGAGGAATGGAATTTAAAACAAAGAACGCCCATGCCCTTTTTATCTATACTTAAGTAAAACTATTTCATGAATACTTTGTATTTTATCTATACTTAAAACTATTTCATGAATACTTTATACGAAAGCATAGCTAACTGAAGAGACACTTTATATCACAGTGGCTGTTATTCAGATAGAACAGAAGCGTTTCTGCAGTTAATACTGGGAAATCAGCTCTGTCATGGGAAGGCCTGTGAAGAGATTCGAGTTGAACAGAGATGGTAGTTTCAGATACAGTGTGGTTGGCTGAGCTGTGGAGAAGGATTTCCCGAGCAGTATGTGGCAGAGGAGGTGACTGTGAGTGAGGCAGACACAGTATTGTGCAGGCACGTCATTCTCTGACAGGAGACCACTGAAGGAATATTGGGATGGGAAGGGATGTCTGGTGGAGGAGAACCAGTTTGGGGAAGAGTCAAGAATGAGAAGATTGCATTTATTAGGCAGGTATCTGGGCACTGTGGCAGGTTATCCCGGGAGCAAAGTTGTTGGTCAGAATTTTATCTTCAGAAGAGAAATCTTAGGCATTGTGGATTTTTTTCAGAATGTGGGGAAGCCCACAGACATGCCGAAAGGTGAGTATGGCTTAAGAACATGGCTGTGATCGTGCAGAGAAATGGAACAAAAATGAAAGATAATCTTGAAAAAAGCGCTACAAAACTCATAAAGTCAATATGGTGCCCGGAGGAATAGGAAGTGGTGATTCGAGGTACGGATTGCAGTAGTCTTGCTGCTAGAAGAGGCTCTTTCAGGAAGACTGTTGTACAGATCAGGGATGGAAATGTAGTTTACTCTCTCTAATTGCATTAAATGGGACTGTCATAGAAAGCTCTCCTTGTAGCCATTGAGAAAATCGAGCTATTATATAAAGGTTTCAGGAACCTTTGGTAATTGTTGTTTTTAGTCAGAACTAAAACTAGTGATAAACTCTGTCCTCTTATTTGTATATATATTCTAATTTAGTAAGACAGGAAACATTTATTCTGTAAAAGACTTTTAAAATGTATTTTAAATGAGAACTGGTTACAGTTAGAACCTGCATCAACACATCCCAAACACTGCTAATGGACATGGACTAACAACTGAACTTTTCCTGCTTGCTCACTGTTGGACATATGTCATGTGGCTTAACGCTTTTCCTTCTAAATGATATGTAATCTTTTCAAATAAGATCTCCTCTTCTCTCCTTGCATATGTCTTATAGTTCTTCTTTCCGCTCTGTTCATTTAAGAGTGTTTTCTTCTACAATCTAGGGCCTTGCAAACATAGAGCACTGTCTGTCTTTCCTTCTATCCAGCAGCAGTTGGTAATAATACCAACCATATTTCCATGTATGGAGCTTCTCCAGAAGCCAGGCATGCATTAAGATTGTTAATCCTTATTTCAGCCATAGGTATTGTCTTCATTTCACAGGTGCACAAACCGAAGCTCAGAGAGGTGAACTGATTTTGCATCACTTACATGGCAGGTGTTTGGTAGACCTACGATGTAAGCCCCGATCTGTTTGATTCCAAAGCCCACACTTTCTCTACCATAGGCATAGTCTCAAACCATTTCCTTAAACACACGTTTTTGTTTGTTTTTTTTTTTTTTTTTGATGTACCTCTTTGAGCCATCCTGTATGTTAGGGTTTCTTGCTAATTTTTATTTTTTTGTCACTGTAGCTTTTCTGTTAAGTTCAGGTTTTTTTTTTTTAATCCATGGGGTATGAACATTAAAATTTCATACCTTACATTAAACCTTCCAGATTGCTGGTATTAAGTCATTATAGTCCACCAAAAATGAAACTATTTCAATCCTTTCCTTAGGACTGTATATATATGTCACTGCCTTTTTAGAGAATGCTTCTCTAGGTTTTGAGTTTCATTTATTTGAATAAAATTACTTTCCTGTTAAAATTCAACTCCGTAAACACTTACTGAATACTTAACCATGTACTCACTAAAGATTATAAACAGTGTCCTGGGGGCACAACAGTGAATGAGATACCTGGCCTTAAGGAGCTCTTTCACATTCTAGGTCAACAGAAAAAAACATGTAAATAAATATCTGTAATCACTGCCCCATCCAAGATGATGCTCCCAGTAATCAAGGCCTTATTGTACATTTTCATTTAAATAAGTGTGTTAAAATCAAATTCTAAATGTAGAATTTTTCCTAGGTATGCCTTGCAATAGCTCATTATTCCCAGCCAACAGACCTCCAGCTACTCTTTGCATTTGAATATGTTGGGAAAAAATACCACAATTCAGGTAAATATGAAAATATTAAATATTGTGACTAACTTTACTTTGTGTAAGTTTTATTCTTATGTTTGTCAGAGGCTTCCAAGTACATGGGCTTTAATGACTGTAGAATTATGAACTTCATAACTGTTAGAGAAGTGAGCGCTATATACTAAAAGAGACAATATTTGTTAGATTATTTCTTAAAAAGTGAACAGGGAGAATCTGCAAGCAGCTATAAACATAGGCTTATAAAAATCATGTCAGGTATTTTATCTACAGTCCCTGGCTTGTATTTTATGGTGAAGAAAGATCTCCCTCCTCCCCACTTTTAATTGGTAGCTTGAGTTAGAGTAATCTTATCTTTTAAGAAAACTGGCAGAAAAGTAAAAGATATTTGAAATGCATGATCTTTTCTGGCATGGTGTGGTTTCATGCAAAAGCTAGAGTGGTTAGACTTTTCAGTGGACTTCATTAAGATCATCAAAATACTGACTTTATATTTCTGAGTAAGATTGATGAAAGGAAGAGGAGCATCTGTCCAAAGGACAAGTCTATTCTAGGCAGTTTCTGTACAAGTAAAATAGTACTCTTCATATGCTGAACTTGTAATTACATCACTCAGTGTGATGGCATTGCCAGGGAGAATTCCAGTTGACCATGTAATTCTGTACATTTTTAATATGCAAAGATAATTTTAATCAACCATTTTTTAAAAATCTCATAAAAGGATAGAGGAAGAACAAAGAGGTCACATCTCATATCAGCCCTTTGTGGATTAGTGACCTGCTGAGGCACATGCTCTCCTACCATTAAGGAAGAAAAAGAAATCAGTTACATATTTGTAATGAAAGATCAATTCACCCCAGCATGGTCTGGAGAGAGATCTTACAAATTAGTAGTTGCACTGGTCTTTCATTTTGTTACCTCAAAACATTGTAGTAATTTAAATCTACATAATAAAAGCATATTCAAGTATCACTAGACTGTAAATACATTAAGATGTAGGAACAGTACACAGTATCTGCAGATGCATATGGTATAACTGTATTTTCACTCTTTTAAAAGATACTTGTAAGCACCATAGAAATGGTAGCTTTTATCATATGGTGCTATATTTATAAAAATTGGATGAAAAACTATTTGTTGCTTAATTTTTCTTATCAAAATGTAACTAATCATAACTTAGGTTTTAGCAGTACAATTGACTTTTTAAGTGTATCTCTTAACATAAACTATAAAATTCACTTACAACCTAAACGTAAAGTGTCGTAGACCCTGCACTACTTGTTAGGTGACTGTTTCTTTGGATCATCATCAAGCTACAGACCATCACCATCAAGGTTATTTTCAATAAGATCCTCACCCAAAGTTGCAAGAGAGTAACTGAAATGCAGGTTTCAAGAAGTCCAAGAGTTGTAGGAGAGAGCCTTTGATTCCCACTTAAATTTGTTTATGATACAGATCAATTCTTGATGCTATTTTTTTTTCTAGTAGAAATGATTCAGTCCAGGGTTTAGATGCATGACTTCTGCAGTAAAATGTAATGACTTGAGCTCAGCAAATACAGTGAACTTCATTATGCGTTTGGGAACCTGATGCCTGCTTCAGTTACTTTTCAGTTTTCTTCATCCATTCCTTGTGGGCATCTCTGGGTTAATTATACTTTAAATAGTTACTCAACCCCTAGCTCTTCTTCTACTGGGTTTTCTTATTTACATCAATCAGATCTATAGGTCTTCTTACATATAGTCTGTTGATAAAATTTGATAATTCATACTTAAAATATTCAGGACCACTTTTCATATTACATCCTTCAGTCACCTCCTCCTTTGACAGGTACTTCATAAACATAACACTTGACCAGAGTTTTGTTAAGATTCCTCATAGGGTAACATCCTTTAATATCCTTCCGTGCTGTTGCAGAAGCATAAACTGCATCTTTAAGATCAAAAGAAGCCTGAAATTTCCACACACTGCAGTCAGAATTCATTAATTTGTGAGTGAAAGATGCCCACTAATCCACTCTTGAACTTCTGGATGCCACCTTGATTCATTGGCTGGATTAAAGAATAAAGAAGTCCTTTTTGCAGGCAGGTAGGTGACAAAGCTGTTTCCACAAATAAGATCTGAAGTTAGAGGATGTCCCCTGCAGTTACCTAAGGACAGAATCTGTGGAGGAACTTAGGCACTCTGAGGTTTTCTTTCACATTGGGCATCACTTGCATAAAAAAAAAAAAAAACAAAAAACAAAACACATCTCTGAAAAGCTTAGCAGTCACCCAAGTACTTCTGAGAGGATCCCAAAGGGATGATGCATAGCACCCACAGGCCTGGAACATTCCTGCACGATGACGCCACAGGACGCACTGGCACAAACAAAAACAGTGGCTCTATTTTTTTCTTTTTTAATTTGAAAGGACCCTGCTTTCATCAGTCAGATTATTATTGGTCAAATAGTGTCCTCAAAGTACAGATTCATCTTTGTGATAAAATTGATAAGATGTCAGATTATGCTTCTGGTCTGAAGAAGTGCAAACCTCATGAAGTTATCTGTAGCCTCAGTGTTGGCAGCTCTCCTCCGTGGCAGAGCTTGCAAATGCTGGGATGTAACCTCAAGCTGTGATTAGACTCACGGCAGAAAGTAAACGTTTTCAGTGAGGTTGATTTTATTTTGTAATTTTGTCCTTTTTATGAACTTAGGTCTTAGTGTTAGATTTTCCATTACATGCTTATTTGAAAACCACTTACAGAATACATAGTCCATTTGAAACAGCGTAGGAATTTTTAAAGTTTGTTGCTTGTCAGTTCTTTTAAGATTCTTAGTGTAGCTATACGGAGCTGTGACTGATCTTCCTGTCTCTTGATTACTAGTGGTTCTGGGCCAGCCTCCTACATCTTTTAGAAATGCAGCCATCCTGGCCTCACCCCAGGCCCAAAGTCCAAATCTCGCTACCCACTTCATTGACTCACTCTGTTGAACTTAACATCACAGCTCTGTTTTTACCCTTTTCACCCTATGGCTTCTAATTCCTGCAGTATCATCAGAGTGATAGTCTTTCTTCTCATGGTGACCACTTTTATTGTCTTTGCTGTTGCTTGAGACCATTCTAAATATGGATGAGGCTAATTTAGTGGAAACTGTTGTCGATAATTTCAACACAGCCTGGGATTAGAGTTCTGAGTTTCACAGAAGATAGCGAAGGTCAGGAATGCCCACTATATAGTTCACTTTTAGTTGGCTAATGAGCTATCCTCAAACCTCACTCAGGTAACTCTCAGGGGAGCTGGATCTCCCTAACATGACTGATTTTTGCCAGTCTGTTGCTGCACCCCTATTAGTAATCCACTGGTAGAGCAGGCTGCGGGCATCAGGCCTTTGGGATTTCTGGAAAGCATTCGAATTTCCTGACTCTTTAATGCCAGATTGAGTATCTGCTACACATTCTCTAATAAGCTCTCCTTGAAGAAGATGCAGAGCATACAGCCTAGTGCTGGTTGTTAAGAAACAGGCAGGTTTTCAGCAACTCAAGCCTATAAAGTAGTAAACAATGCATTGTCTTACAGTTTCTGTCATTTATGTTCAGAAAATTGGTCTTAGTTAGATCTTGAGACTAAATCTTGCCAGAGAAACAATCTCATGTTTCTCAGCCTGGCTTACTAAAGTCTGTAACTTCAAAACACTCCAAAGTATTTGGTCCTAGACTCCTAGGTGAGGGTATCCTGCCAAACTATTTATGTCACTCTTTGAAAATTGTGAGTGTGTTCTTTATACTTCTTTTTCCGTGGTGGTTATCTCATTGTGTGGCGAGGACCTCTGGTACAGTGTTGAATGGTAATCATGATAGCGGGCATCATTTCTGTTCTGGTTTTGATGAAGGTGATGTTTACTGTGTGTTTGCTGGTAATTACCCTTTATCAAGTAAGGAAATTCCCTTTTATTCCCAATTTGCCAAAGTTTGTTTTTGGTTTTTTAAATTATGAGTAGGTGTTGAACTCTATCAAATATTCTCCTGCACTTTGAACTGATCATATGGGTTTTTTTTCCCCTTTAATTTGATCATATGATGAATTACTTAGATTTTCTAATATTGTATAGCTTTCTGTGGTTATTGGTGTTCTGGAACACTGTGTAAAGTGAGAATTGCCTGGAAATTCCATGAAGGTTCTGTGTCCTGGAGAGGTTACAACTCCCAAGTTCTTCTGCATACATTCTTGTACCTACCCCAGAGAAGGCTCTAGATGGGGTGACTCCAGGCTGTGCGCTTAGCTTTAGCATTTGGATTTTAAACAAGCCCTGCTAAAATCAGAATCACTGGGTAATCACACAGGATCCTTTCTAATCTAGAGTAGCACTGTCCAGGGATGGAAATATTCTCTCCTCTGCGTTGACCAGTATAGGAGCCACTAGCCACATGTGGCTCTTGAACACTAGAAATGTGGCTGGTACAACCGAGGAACTGCATTTTTAATTTAATTTTGTTTCAACTTAAATAGCACATGTGGCTAGTGGCTAGTGGCTACTTTTTGGGGCAGCACAGACCGAGAGTCTTGGCCCCATCTAATTTTCCAGCCTCTCTTCCCCCATCCTTTGCATCCCTAAAGCTCTAGCTGTATTTCATTACTTGATGTTTTACAGTTACACCATGTGTTTTGTGTTCTGCTCTGCCCAGCATGCCTGCCTCCTTCTCACTAGCCACCTGGCAATGTTTGGCTCATTCCTTAGGACTCTGTTCAGTTGTGGTCAAGTCCTGAGGCCTCTCCTGTCCCGGCCTTTGTCTCCAGCGAGCACTAGGGTCATTTTCCTCTGTGCTGTCACTGTACTCATACATTTGCCTCACTGTGACTAGTGCTGAGCTCACCCTCCTCTGTCTCGTTAGCGCTTTCAAGACAGAGAGACAACCTTACTTTTAAATTTTCGGGCCTTGGTACATGGTAGGTTCTCAGAAAATACCTGTCTCACACCAGGTGTTAAATAGTCAACAGGAATGGGCATGGTGTGTTCATGGGATGATGAAAGGGCTTCTTTGGCTACAAGAGAGAATGGGGTTAGGCAGTAATGAGACATAAAGATCAGGTCAATTATCTAAGGGCTTTTTAAGCAAAACCAAGTAGGTTTGCTTAAGGAAGTTGGAAAATGAGCATGAGGGAAAGTCGAGGCAAGAGTATAGCATCATGAAAGCATGGTTTTGGGGGGAATGTGTCTCGTGGCAGGCTGCAGGCCAGTTTGAGTGCAGCACATGCCAGGGATGTCAGCAGCCTTCAGGGGTGAGACACAGGACCAGTAAAGATCATGCTGTGTGTCACCCTGGATCGCCAGGGTAGATGAGGCTGATTGCTGAGATGTCCTCTTTCTCTCTGGTCATTCTGCAGGCTCCTGAGGCTGTGGGCTTCTCCCAGAGGGTAGCAGCTCTCCTTGATGACAGAGGGCTCCTTGCTAAGGAAGTTCAAGTACACTTGCGCTCTGCTGAGATCCCCAGATGGGAGTGGCCCTCTGGTGGAGAACAAGGAGCACTTGTGAGCTTATCAAAGGAAAACTGAGTAGATCTAGAAGACCCAAAAATTTTATAGTGAGCCATAGAAAGGATTGAGACATCAGTATCAGAAGGATGAAAGATCTGGACCAGAACAAAGATGATTGGATGCAGTCACTGTTCCAGGCAAAATGTAGAGAAAATGAGCAGTTGAGGGCAGGGGACTGAGGGAGGCTCGTGAGTGGTTTCTGTGGAACGGTAGGGATGGAAGACCATTGAAGAGGAGAAAATGGGGAGGAAATCTGCACAGCAGGCATTGTTCATCATTTGGGAAGGTGGTCAGTAACAGGGAGGAGGGAAAATGTATAGCCTGGGCAGCTGGAGTGGTGCAGTGCGGTCAGATGAAAGTCTTTTCAAAGTCAAGGTGACTTACTTGTGTTTGAAGGCAAAAGGGATGGAGCCAGTAGAAGGACAGAAAAACCAATGGTGCTAAAGGAGTCAGGAGGGAGCTGGATAAGGAAAATGAGTTCTTTTGACAAGAGGAACGCTGCCTCTTTCTCAGGACTGCTGGGGGCAGTAGGAACATCTAGGAGAGGTGCCCCGTCTGCGCGTGTTTCTGATAGGAGGTGCCCAGAGAGGAGAGGGAATGTGGGACGAAATGTGACCATTGAAACAAAATTAATAGTATTGCTTTTTCTTGTAGCCAATAATATTAATGGAATACCCTCAGGAGGCGGCAGCGGGGCTGGTGGTGGCAGCAGCCAAAAGACTCCACTCTTCGAGACGTACTCAGACTGGGACCGAGAAATCAAGAGGACGGGGGCTTCCGGATGGAGAGTTTGTTCTATTAATGAGGGTTACATGATATCCACTTGGTAAGTCCCATTTTTACAGCCTTATTTATAGCTGGAGGTGACTTCTTCTGAATAATAATCACTCTGCTCTCTGATAACTTACAAGTTATGGTGAATGGAATATTTGTTTTTAATAATGCTTTCATGAGGGGCACCTGGGTGGCTCAGTTAGTTAATTGTCCAACTCTTGATTTTGGCTCCCCTACTTGCTCTCTAATCTCTCTCTTTCAAAAATAAATAAATAAGCTTTAAAAAAAAAAAAAAACGATAAAAAAACTGCTTTCATGGATATTTTATCTTAAAGATGAAAAAAGAGAGAAAGGAGGATGTCTTACGGTGCAGTGAGCACTAGTAATTGCTGCCCAGTCAGTGAGTCTTCGTGTCTTTGGAAACAGGAAAGGTTAGAAGGGGGAGATAAGGAGCTGAAGCTTTTTTTTTTTTTTTAAGTTTCTTTATTTTTAGAGAGAAAGAGTGTGAGTAGAGGAGAGGCAGAGAGAGAGGGAGAGAGAATCCCAAGAGAGAATCCCAATCCCTCTGCACTGTCAGTTTAGAGCTCAACACGGGGTTTGATTTCATGAACCATGAGATCATGACCTGAGCTGAAACCAAGAGTCAGATGCTTAACTGACTGAGCCACCCAGGCACCCCAGAAGCTAAAGCTTCTTGGTAGATTTGTGGGTTTGGTTTGGTCTTGTGTTATGTGCCTTGGATTCTTACCCATAGAGAACAAAGGTGGGCATGTTTCTCAGAAACCGAATACATGTTTGATTAATAATCATTTTGGAGAATATTTTAGACATCTCCTTTGGATGTTTCCCCCTGCTTTAAATATAAGTTTTGTGATAATTGACAACATCACATGTGTTTTAGACAAGAGATGTCTAGGGTCAACCTTGTCTTCCATGGTACCTACCATGTGGCCACCAAGTAGGGTGCACATTAAATGGGGATAAACGTGTTTAATTACATATGGAGTCTTCAGAGCACACTTACCTGCCTAGAGCACAGGATTCTTATGTTATGGTTTGCTTTTTCCTCTCCAGCCTTCCAGAATACTTTGTAGTGCCAAGTTCTTTAGCCGACCAAGATCTAAAGATCTTTTCCCATTCTTTTGTTGGAAGAAGGATGCCCGTAAGTGCTGTCTGTTGGATTTCATTCATACCGATGTCTTTTTCTCTACCCAGTTACATAAAGGCTCTGCTTCTCTCCTAGTTCTGGTGCTGGAGCCACTCAAATGGCAGTGCCCTCGTGCGAATGGCCCTCATAAAAGATGTGCTGCAGCAGAGGAAAATCGACCAGAGGTATCAAGAAATGGTCATTGTTGCTGTAGACATTTTTAGTTGTCAGAAATAATATATTAAACTCCTGACTACTTGAAAATAGTTAGAAAGTGGCATAGTTTTATTAATTAGTTAGTAACATATAGTCTATACAAGAATCACCATTTTGGAAAAAAATGTGAATATATTAAAATTAACATTTAAGTTATACTAAATAGAATTTAATTCTTTGGCTTATAAGACACTGGGGAATCTTACAGTGCTGACGTCTTGGTATAACAGTGTTGCCTTTAACGTATTTGTAACGTGTGGTGATTTCCAGCTGAGATACTTTAGGGTAAATCAGACCTTTCTTGTAGTTTGGTGTGTCTTAGGTCTACAGAGTCACGTAGCTTAAGTGGTGGTTTTAATTAGCTACCACAAACAAGTTTGGCATCATCTGCTATAAAGTCGCCAGTAATCTCCATGTCATTAGAGCAGAAGGCATTTCTCAGTCAGTGGGCATCACTATTGTTTAGTCTCTCCCTAAAGCCCTCTGAGTCCTGCTTCTTTCCACTCTCCTGAAGCCCCTCTTCCTCACCAGTACTCTGCCCTCTGCAGACATTACCTAAAATCTGTTTCAGGCCACTGCTTCTTCCCATTCTGCATTTCTTTTCCTAAACAAGTTTACCTATGGCTGTGGCTTTAGTGACCATCAGATTTTATCTCTAATGGGACATCTTCCACGTGCAAGTCTCAGAGGCCCTTTAAACTCAATATGATCCAAAACCAGCCTCCAGCATACAAGCACCGCGCACTCTCCCAGCCTGCCCTCAGAAATCCAGGAGTCATCCTGGATGCATTTTCTTTCACTTCCTTCCCCACGTTGAGCCTATCATCAAATCTGTCACTTCACTTTTTAGAAACCTTACAAACTGTGTCCACCCCAGCTACACCCCTACCATGAGTGCCCTCATTTCTTCCCTCCACGTCTCATCCACTACCACACCCGTGGCTCCTGGCCCTGGCCACCATGGACTTTGCCTTTGCCTTTGCCTGTGCTTTCCCATCTCCCGATATTCACCAGTGCTGTTCCCTTCTGGGCTGTCTTTCTTCATGCTTATCCTCCAGCACTCTCCACCCCACCTGCTCGGTACTCCCTCGTTCTTTATCTCTCATGGCAAATATCACTTCCTGAAGATAAGCTTTCCCTCACCTCCTAAATTAGATCAGGCCTCAAGTTATACATTCTCTATGGCTCTCTAAATTTTCTTTATAACACTTACTTCAGTCTTTAATTGCATGTATGTGTTACAGTTTGATTACTGCCTATATTTGCTACTAGGCTATAGGCTTCTTGAGCTGAAGGGACTATGTTTTGCATACCATTGTACATTCAGCACCCAGGAAACAACCTGTGATGTTGAATATTTATTCAATACTTGTTAAATAAATGAGGAACAAAGGAACAGATCTTAGAAAACCAGCTCAGAGAGCCTCAAATTGTATATCACAGTCTGTGACTGTTACAGCCAGATCTTAGTTTTTTTTCCCCAGGGCCATACCGAAGAAAGGCACCTTTGCTGAAGCAAATAACTGACAAGTGACCCTCAAATGATCCTTCAGGAAAGGAAGAGGAGTATTATTCAAATAATCCCTGATGGGTGTTTTTTACCTTGGTCACATTTGAAATGACCTGTCATGTCACAGTCCAAGCCCAGTATTCACTGCCATGTCTGCTGGTTAGATGCACAGGAAGGGTGGGGGCTGGGGGGAGGCAGCTATTAGAGGGAAGCCAGCAGCACTGCTGGGTGGGAGTTTGTCCTGAACCCTCACAGCCAGTGGCACTTGTAATGTTTTAATTTTATTAAGCTGAGAATTGTTTTGATTCGTTCTATTTTTTCAGCTATCCTGTTCTTCATAAGTAGGACAGGCTCTCTTTGTTGTCAAATCTCTCTCTGCCCCTTTCTCCTTAGACATACCATCTCAGGCCCTCTCTGTGTTTCTCCACAGCCAAGCTTGTGTCCACCACAGGACCTTTGCCCTTACCTTCCCTCTGCCTAGAACACTTTCTCTCAGATCTTTCATGGCTTCTAGTTATTTGGGTTTGGGCTTCAGTATTACCTTCACAGAAGAGCCTTTCTGACCACATGACTTGAACTAGCCTGCATTCACTCGATTATGCCACCCAAGGCATTCACCACAGCCTGTTACTTTATCATTTACCCAACCACCACCAGAAATAGAAGCCCTGTGAGAGCAGAGGCCCAGCCTGTCTTGTTTATCTATCTCCAGCTCTGAGAATAGTGCCTTGGCTCATAATAGGTCTTCAAAAAATATGTGTGGCATGAATGAATGACTCAAGGATTTTGTCTTTATTAGGATTTGTAATGCAATAACTAAAAGTCATCCACAGAGAAGTGATGTTTACAAATCAGACTTGGATAAGACCTTGCCCAATATCCAAGAAATACAGGCGGCTTTTGTAAAACTTAAACACCTATGCGTTGATGGTAATTTCATTTTTATTTTATATATATATATATATATATATATGTATACAGTGAATGGGTGATAACACCATTGCATGAGGCATGTCAGAAAAAGTGATAGCCCTTGAAAATATAGAAATAGATATATTTAAGTAGAGGCACATTGAAATACTTTTGCATGACAGTATCAGAAGCTCTTAGAAAATGGAGTTTAAACTGCTTTTTTGTTTTGGAGGGAAAAAAAAAACAATTACACCACTTTGAAATAAATAATAAATGGTGTGGTAGGATACTTCTATAAAGTCCCAAGGAGAACAGTGAGCTACCCATACAAACTTCCTAAGATTTTAATGCACATAGTTATGTTTTAAGATAAGGGACTTGACATGAATTTCAAACAGAGCCATGTTGTAATCTGCGTGGCCTCAGATTTCTAATACATGTATTAGAACAAGTGCTTCTCAGGCACTTTCATTGTGCCCCAGGAGGATGACTCCCGTGAAAGCATCTCTGGCATAAGTGAGGCCTCCTTGAAGTATACACAGAGTCCTAGTTACCTGGGAGCCAGGAGAGGCAGCCATTGTGGCAGTTCTGCAGGGATGAGCGGGTGCTTGCCTGGAAGGAGAACTGGGGAGGGACATGGTGTGTTAAAAAAGCACAGTGACATGAATTCTTATCAACCATCTGGTAATTGGAACATTACTAAAGCCTGGAGTTTGTGAGGTGAGCGACATCTTGAGACAGGCCACGCAGGACTGAGTCAGGACAGTGCAAGCCCTGCCAAGAAGATGCCCTCATTCCTGCTGTCACAGAAACTGTGCACTGAGAGGCAGCGCTGGCAGCAGGAACAGGGGAGAGAAGCAAGGAGGGTGAGGTTTGCAGTCAGGAAGCTGTGAGTAGGGGGCATCAGAATCCAGGGGTGGGCTGACCAGGAAGGTGGGAACCACTGGCTTTTAGGAGGCAGAGGTGGTTAGACTCTCCAGGACTTCCCTGAAAGCCTCCAGGGGAGTGCTTTTTTTGTTTTTTTTAGAATTGTAACATGTCTTCTTAAATGACTATATTATTAAGTGAAAATGCATACTTCCTTAAAGCCAACTAAATATGAAAAACTGTGACATATCACTTAACTCTGATATTGATCATGTAAAATTAAGTTTAAAAAGCCTAAAAAGGTGTGTGCATACATTTTATATATATATATATAAAATATATATATAAAATATAAAATATATATAAATATATATATATTTATATATATATATAATATATATAAATATATATAAATAAATATATATATATTTATATATATATATATAAAATGTATGCATCCTATATATTACATATATATGTTTTTTAGATAAATATTACCATATTTATTGCAGAGCCTTTTGAAGAAACTGAAGAGAAATGGTTGTCTTCACTGGAAAATACTCGGTGGTTAGAATATGTAAGGTTTGTACAACCACTTTCCTTTTTCTTCTTTAACTTTTTATTTTGAAATAATTATAGACTTCTAGGAGATGCAAACAGTCCAGTGCTCCACATACTCCTCACGTAGCTTCCCCCAGTGGTTACATCTTCCATAACTAGAATGTGGTATCAAAACCAAGAAACTGACAGTGGTATAATATATAAGCCTTATTCAGATTTCACCAATTTATATGTGTTTTTGTGTGTGTGTGCGCCTGTGCATATGTGTGGTATTATGTGCGTTTTTATTGCATGTGTGGATCCGTGCAGCGTCCACCACAGTCACTATACAGAACTGCTCCATCACTGCAAGGCCCTTCATGCTGCCCCTGCAGAGTTGCGTCCCCATCGCTGTGCCCTGGCAACCACTCCTCTCTTCTCCATCTCTGTGTTTTGAGATTTCAAGAATGTCCTGTACATCAGCCCCCATTTTATAAAAGGATTAATGAATTTCCCTGATAGAAAAATCAAAACATACTCTGTTGGAGAGTCACTTAAATGCTGATGAAATTTGCAAAGGTTATTGAGAACACAATACAGCGCGAGATTAGTTGTGCTTGATTTCAAGTACTTTTAAAGAAATATTTATAGTGGAAATTTTATTTTCTTAACAGTATTTTTCCCTTTCTCTTTTCAGGGCATTCCTTAAACATGCAGCAGAACTCGTGTATGTGCTAGAAAGCAAGCGTCTCTCTGTAGTCCTGCAAGGTAATTCATTACTGAAAACAATGGTCACCATGCCAGCCAGCGTGGTGACTGCCCGCATTCAGGTAGATGACACTACTGCTAACCCATCAGGGACACTACAGATTCTGCCACAAAGACCGCAGGTAGAAAGGAGTCCGGTTTTCTGCCCTGTGTTAAACCTTCTTCCCATATTATGGGAAGGGTTGGGTTGCAGCTCCTGACAGAGTCAGACAGAGTGTTAGTCTTGGCAGAGCATCCTTTCTGTCTAATCTTGCTGCGTTTCGAATTCATAAAAATTTCAACCTAAATGCCTCTGGATCACGCTAGATTGGGCTCTACAGAAATAGATGGGTATCAAGAAATTGTCTGTAATGACACTATGTGTTAACTAACTTGGATTTAAATAAAGTTTAAAAATTAAAAAAAGAAAAGAATAGCCAATATTCTGAATTTTGTCTAATGTTTAGTAGGAGTAAAGTACAATATAATAATGTTTCAGTTAAGTGAAGGATGATTGTATGTTAGGTAAATTTAACAGCTAACAATTTCTAAGCTTACTGATGTAGTTTAATAAACCATGAACTTCCTACCTTATCATATAATATATTTCACATTACATAGTTTGTGAATATGCTACACTACTGAAGCTTACAAAAGTATTTTTACCAACTGTCAAATTTAACAGACTTTAGCAAAGTAAAGATATTTAAAACCTTTAAAGGGGAAAAAAGAATAGTAATGCACTATTTCAAGTAATCCCTAACTGTGATGCCATCAGAGTTATTTAATTCACACATAAATGCAGACTCTCACAATCCAGTAATCTCTCCTCTCAACCAGTGGGTATTCTAATCCTATTGCAAAAATCCTACTTAGCACATGTCTTGATGGATTTGTATAATACAAAAAGGTTAGAAGAGATACTGAGCCTACATCTTAGTAACACTTTTTTTTAGAACGTGGTTTTGAAATCGTTTATTGAGGTATAACTTGCATATTATAAAATACACCCATTCTGAATGTGTATTTTTAGTACACATACAGAGTGTAGAGTTCAGAGTCCAATTTTAGAAATTATTTATCACACCAAAAAGATTACTTGTGTCCCAGCCCCAGACAACCACTAATGTGCTTTCTGTTTCTCCACATTTGCTCTTTCTGAGATGTCCTGTGTAAATGGAATCATACAAAATGTGATCTGTGCCTCTTGCTTTTTTTATTTTACATACATGCTTTTGAGGTTCATTCACGTAGCATGTATTAGCAGTTTGTTCCTTTTTATTTCTGAATAGTATTCCTTTGTAAATACCACATTTTATTTATACATTTACCCACTGGCAGACATTGAGCTGTTTCCATTTTATGGCTATTATGAATATGCTGCTGTGAACATTTATATAAAAGTCACCATGGGGACATATTTTTTTATTTCTTGTGGGTAGGTACTTAGAAGTGAGGAATTGCTCAGTTATAGGAGTTGCTATCGTTAAAAAATGATGTTGGTTACAGGTTTTCATGGACTCTTATCAGGTTGAAGTACCCTTCTGTTCCTAGTTTGCTGAGAGTTTATCCAGAATGAACTTTGGATTTTTATCACATAGATGCTTTTTATGCATCTAATGAGATGATTATGTTATTTTTATCACTTATGTCTATGAAGTGTTACTTTTTGTCAGATGTTAAGCCAACCTTGTTTTCCTGGAATAAATTCTTGAATTCATGAGATAATATGATTTGCTTATATTTTGTTGATGACTTCTACAATCTAATCATAAGGGATACTTGGTATAGTTTTTGTCTGATTTCTTCGGCTGGCTTTCATATCAGGTATTACTGGCATTACTGAAAAAGACACCAGCTATAAAAGATAGGAGGAAAATGTTTGCCACCTTTTCACATGGTGGTGGACAATCCCATTCCCCTTGTTCACTTCTGAGTCACCATGTGGAATTGCCAGTAGTAAAATTAATGTTCTTAGGAAGCAGAATGGACTCTTGAAAGATTTCCACCCCAAACTACTGAAATGTAAAAAGTGTGAGGAATATGCTCTGTTATTTGGAAAATATTCATATATAAAAGATTATTTCCCATTAAACACTGATTGAGCTGAAAGTCTATAATATTTTAGAGTTGCTGGAATCCATTGAACCCTCCTAGCATGGGTTATTTTGAAGGTAGCTCGGGCAGAGAATAATGTAGTATCCACTTGACCTTCCCTTTCTCGCTCAGCATTTTTCTATGTAGTAGTTATTTTCTTTTCCATTTTTCTTAACAGAGGAGGAGGGAAGAGACTTGAGCTGTATGGTAGCTTCTCTTGTTCAAGTGATGCTGGATCCCCATTTTAGGACAATTACTGGATTTCAGAGTCTCATCCAGAAGGAGTGGGTCATGGCCGGATATCAGTTCCTGGACAGGTGCAACCACTTAAAGCGATCGGAGAAAGAGGTAACAGAATCTCGGTGCTTGTTGTGAGTCTGTAAGTGTACACAAGGCAAAATTCACGTTGTCATGTGAAGAGCTATTCTGTCTGTAAAGAGACCAGGAGGCTTTTTAAATATTGCATTTAGCACCTCTTTGCTTCCTTAGTCCAAGACTACCAATGGATTAGCATCCAAATTGATGTACTTATGAAGATTATTGTAATAATATAGGTAAAATTCCAAAAAAAATTGTTAAATTTCTCCACGTTGAGAACTACTTGATAAAATGCTGTATTATCTCTCTGAAAAGCAAATAATGAGCACATCAGGTATTTTGGAAAATCAATTTTGGAGTATCACATTTTCTTGAAATGGGGCACGTGTGTTAAGAATGGGATGTTTGAGAGGGACATCTTTGTAACAGCTCTGGGCACAGGGGCTGCCATGGGTGCAGAGGTAGGAGAGCCTGTGAAAGGCCCTGCAGGCATCTCACAGAATGGTGGTTTCAGAAGCATAGGCTGACTGAGCAGTACAGACTACCATCTGAGGAAATCTCGACAGCGAATACTTCACTTAAAAGATGCTGGGGGCGTGGGACACCTGGGTGGCTCAGTCAGTTGAGTGTCTGACTTCGGCTCCAGTCATGATCTCACGGTTCTTGAGTTTGAGCCCCACATCGGGGTCTGTGCTGACAGCTCAGAGCCTGGAGCCTGCTTCGGATTCTGTGCCCCACTCTCCCTCCACTCCACCCCTGCTTGTGCTCTGTCTCTCTTTGTCTTTCAAAAATGAATAAACATAAGAAAAAAAAAGATGCTAGGGGTGCCTGGGTGACGTCTGACTCTTGATTTCTGCTCAGGTCATGATCTCAGTGGTTGGTGAGTTTGGGCCCCACAGTGGGCTCTGTACTGCCAGGGCGGAGCCTACTTGGGATTCTCTATCTCTCTGCCCCTCCCCTGCCTGCTCTCACACACTCTTTCTTTCTCATAAATAAATAAACTTAAAAAAATAAAAAGATGCTGGGACTCCAGGATACAATAGCTGTCATCAGCTGTTATACTTGGGGCTCCACCATGTGACCTAGAGGCTAATGCCAACTGTTTTCTGAAACTCTGGGAAGTTTTCCGGATGCTGAGCCTGCACGGTGCACCAAAAGCTAATTACAGAAGTTGTTTTTTGGTTTGGAGTTGTTGGTTTTTTGTTTTTGTTTTTCAGCATTCTAAAGAATTATTTCTAGATAAGCTTAGTCACATATTTTAGTATCCCCCATTCATACAGTGACACTTGCCTGTTTGTTTACTTTGCCATTTCAATGATACTACACAAGTAAGGGCTGTGATGTTTATCACAGTTGAACTTACTTCTTAGGTTTGACATAAGCTGGTTTCACCTATTTGCATATCCTTGGCTTAGCTTTGGAGCCAAGTGTTTTAGGCTTAGCTGTTCTCTTATTCTCTTCCTTACTGTAAGCAGTAAGTTTGGAAATAAATGTGAACAACTGAAGGACAACATTAAATCATCCCATTTTCTGTTTGTATATGCCAGTCTCCCTTATTTTTGCTGTTCTTGGATGCCACGTGGCAACTGTTAGAACAATACCCAGCGGCCTTCGAGTTCTCAGAGACCTACTTGGCTATACTGTACGACAGCACCCACATCTCCCTGTTTGGCACCTTCCTGTTCAACTCTCCTCACCAGCGGGTGAAACAAAGCACGGTAAGAGATACTGTGGCGATAGCTACTTCTCTTTTTTGCTTTTACAACTTTATTGATACGGAATTGAAGTACAGTTAGCCGCATATTTAAATATGTAAATTAAAAGTCTTAAGCTACCATTTTAAGCTGTAATTTCTGAATGAATTCCATAAAAGCCTACAAAAATCTAGGAAACTGTTTCATTTTTATGACTGAGCATTTTAGGTATTTCTCTCTGATGTACATTGTTCATAATAAAGCAGTTTTTAGGGCTCCTGGATGGCTTACTCGGTAGAGCATGCAACTCTTAATCTCAAGGTTGTGAGTTCAAGCCCCACTTTGGTCATGGAGCCTACTTAAAAGAGAAGAGGGGCACCTAGGTTGCTCAGTCGGTGAAGCATCTGACTTTGGCTCAGGTCATGATCTCACAGTTCATGAGTTCGAGCCCCGCGTCAGGCTCTGTGCTGACAGCTCAGAGCCCGGAACCTGCTTTAGGTTCTGTCTCCCTCTCTCTCCACCCCTCCCCTGGTTGGTTTCTCTCTCTGGCGCGCGCTCTCTCTCTTTCTCTCAAATAAATTAAAAAAAAAATTTTAATGTGATATGTAACAATTAAAAAAAACAGATTTCAAAGATGTAAATTATTACACCCACTTTAAATGTTGTGCTTTTATATTTATATTTTGACATTCAGGCTCTCCAGATGAGTAATTTAAAAGGTCCTCTTTGAGGACTTTTGTTTCCTAGAATAAAAGATGTACAAAGCAAGATCATTTTCTTCAAGAGTTCTGTGGAGAAGGAATTTCAGAGATGAAGCATAGGGATGGTGCTAGACTCAAATTCTTGGCAGGCGCTGGCTGACCAAGTAGCCTCAGAACCAGTCCCACATGCCACACAGCAGTCCTGTTGGGTAGGATGTTCAGTTTCTAGTCACAGTTCATTGACCTAGAGGAAGAATCATGACTAAGGAGGGTCTCAAGCCAAACTTGAAACTGACTTCTGATTGCCGCTGGTAGAACCTTCCAGAACCCTGGGTTCTGACTCACCCACATTGGAACTGACATTGGGAATAGCTGATAAATGTTGCAGTAACCATTGAGAGAAACAGAAAGGAGAGCTCTTGCGGTCCTCAGCCTCAGCACTAAGGCCCTGGTCCAGGTGATGTGGCCTGGTATAATATGAGTCCCTCCTAGGGTCAGAAAACCTGAATCCTGGCCCTGGTCTGGGAGAATGGTGAGCCCAGGTTCCTCATCTGTAAACTGTGAAGCATAATGCTTCACTATTTGCTAAAGAAATGAATTAGTCTAGATTGTGGATGTGAAAGACAAAGTGCACTAGACATTTAAGGAGATGATTTTTATTCAGGCTATTGTAATAGAGAGACCTTTATTAATGAGGAACATCCCAAAAAAAAGGAAGGGGCCTGGGGCTTGTTACAAGAGGAGGGAGATGGGAGGGAGGGGGAGCTGGTCTTACCTCAGAGTAGGGGAGCCGTGTCTCAGTGGGGCTGCTGTCCGGGGGCTCAGGGTCAGAGAAACTTAGCACTGCCATAGGGTATTTATTTTAGATCGGGGAGTTTGTGAAGGAAGTTTTTATAAACTATATTCTGTGCTTCCCTAATAGAATGTAACCTCTCCCAGTACTGCGCTCAGACCGGTGGTAGGCTGGAGCCCTGAGGTGTGGGAGACTATTTGTTCCTAAACTAAATGGTCTCCGATGCGCTCCTTTTCATTCCTCGTTCACTGGGCATCATCCAGTTTGTGCCCCTTGAGCTTCACTGTGGGCTGTGCATCTGGTGCTGTTGCCTGCCCATCATACTCCTCTCCCTTCACTGCCCCGTGTACACGCCCATGCACACCCCTAGTACACTCATGCATGCACACACACACCTTGTGAGCCTTCAAAATGTACACAAAGCTAGGAAATCAGCCTTGTTAGATGTAGAACATTCGATGTAAAATGCCAGTACATCGGCCCTAAGGTCCCAGTGACTGCAGTGCCTCCAGCAGGCACTGAGCAGAGGACTCTGCAGAGCTCAGGTTGGACCCCAGAGACACTCACTCCTCACCCTGCTCCTAGGCTGGACTCTGGATGTGCCCAGATAAGTTTACAAATAGCTTTCGATGTGGAAATAAAAGTTAAATATTTTTTAAAAGTATATCATCTGAGGGTGCCTGGGTGGCTCAGTCAGTTAAGCAGCTGACTCTTGATTTGGCTCAGGTCATGATCTCATGGTTCATGAGTTCAAGCCCCGCATCATCGAGGAGCCTGCTTGTGGTTCTCTTTCTCCCTCTCTGCACTTTGCCTCTCCCATCTACACTGTCTTTCTTGCTCGCTCTCTCAAAATAAATAAATAAACTTAAAAAAAAGTAGATCATCTACTTTCCCTGGTCCATGCTCTAATACTGTATTGTTTTTTTAGCCTGGCCTTTTTCAAAAGCTTTTCCTGGCGAGTACTAGCATGGATCCCTCCTTGTCTCATCACTTCATACTGATGATTTGATGTAACAGCCAGATTGAAGGCCATCAGTGCCACCTCTGCCCTCCTTGGGAAAATGGCTTTTGATGTAAGGTCCTGATTAGCACAACCGCTGTTCTCAGCTTAGTCTCTTCCATAAAGACGTTTCCTTCTCTTCTGAGGCCACCTTAGATGCTCATGGTCAGGTACTCTTTGTGGAAAATCTGATCTTTGGAGATAAACATTTTTAGTTTTCACATAAAAAAAGATGAGTGTTTTCTGTTTATTTTTCTAGAAGGGCCATTAAAACAGCTCTTAATACTGTCTTTTTAAAGGAAATGGGTTGTTTCTACATGCATATATATTTTGAAATTTCAAGTAACTAAAAAGGTTTTTTTTTTTTAATATATTTGGTGCTTAATGAGTTAAGTTTTACTCGTTTGCAATAGGACATTTTGTAAAATGCCCTATACTGTTAGATAGCTTATCTGTTTCCTGCTGGCCCTGAGTCAACACTACAACATGGGTCACACCTGGTCATACCTGTGGTGTGGAGCTGGTGTCCTGACCACAGTGCTTCTTTAGTAATAACAATGAGTTTTTGCCTTTTTCCTAATTTCCAAACAAGTTCTTGGTTGTTTGGAGAATACTGAAAAGTACGGAGCAGAAAATAAGAATCAGGCCTCTCCCACCATCCAGGGACTCGGTATCTTGAGAAATTTCCTCCAGAGAACTAACCTACGTAAACCGATGTGCCAGCCTGCTTTGGCCCTCAGCCAGGATGACAGCCCCTTTCTCCATGCCACTAAGTGCAGCTGCATGGTTTGATGCTCCTCACCTTCTCCACACAGAGGCAGTGGGCTGTCTCCCTGCAGCATTGTGCCCTGCATCAGTAGGCCGCGTGAGCCCACAGTGGGCTGGAGGCAGGCTCCTGGGAGCAAGAGGCCCGGCCTCAGTGTGTGGTCTTCGTGGTCGTGGCCAGATGCCGGGACTGTGTGCACAGGGTCTGAATTCCCTCCTCCCTGCTCCTGGGGTGTGGTTCAGATACTGAAGGTCACTGGATAAGTGACGTGTGAGCGTGGACTTAGAAAATGGGATAAAATAGATGGCAGTGATCACCACGCACAGACTGTCTTACACATCCACTCACCAAGTTCTGTGCCCAGCAGGTAGTTGCGTAAATGTATCACGTACTCAGAAAGTAAAGTGCTACAATTACAAAAGTAACTGGGACACCTTGAAGACTTTATAGTATGGCTTTCCTGAAATTTTACTTGTTGTAATAATATATTCCTTGCTCAGAGGGTCCAGCTTCCTTGGTGGCTTCCAGAAGAAAAGGTGCTAGAGGGTCCAGCTTCCTTGGTGGCTTCCAGAAGAAAAGGTGCTCTCCTTGCTCATATAGGGTGTGAGGTGTCCCTCTGATCCAAGGTGCCAAGAGTGTCTCTTCTCTCAGAGCAAAACATGCTGCTCCCGGTGAGCTAGAGTTGCTCTAGTCCAGAAAATTCCCCATAGTGAGAGAATGATTTTGGCTCATCAAAAAAAATATATGAGAAAATCATTTGGCATCTTCTCATAAATGTTCAAATATTTATCTTGCAGGAATTTGCTATAAGCAAAAATATCCAGCTGGGTGACGAAAAGGGTTTAAAATTCCCCTCAGTTTGGGACTGGTCTCTTCAGTTTACAGCAAAGGATCGCACCCTATTCCATAACCCCTTGTACATCGGAAAGAGCACACCCTGTGTACAGAACGGTTCTGTGAAGGCTTTCAAACGGACAAAGGTAAATTACAAAAACGCACCAACAATAAAAACACAGTGTTTGCTTACACCTAACAAAGGTCATATTTTCAGAACACAGAGTATTAAGATCCAGGTCACTTCCCTTGACACTGCCAATGCAGATTTTGAGGAATCATTTGCTTTGTAACTGAAATGACCATGCCCTGACTTTTCTTCTTGGTGACTGAGGCCCACAGAGCTTGCTCAGCATGTAGGATTCAGCGGATAGCAGCTCTGAGCCTGAGAGGCCCCATTCCTGAAGCCCATCCACTTGCCTTTCTTTCTAGAATCAGCCAGATCCTAGGTTTCTCCCTAACCCAGAGGTCTTAGAAATTTGCACTTTAGCAGAATGATGAACGGGAGGTATCCCCTCCCTGCCAGGTCGCAGGCCAGCGCTAATGCCCTAGGCAGAGCCCATTGCTAGCTAATGGGACTCAGGTGGAAGAGGATCAGGAGGAGGGTTGCAGGGGAAGGGACAGAATGTTATGACCGCCATTCCCCCATTTTGTCCCCACATCCAGTGAATATTTGCCACTGGGCCTTTCCTGTCTATGCAAAGGGGGAGGCTCCAGGAAGGTAACGCTGAGGTCGCTCTCCTTCCAGAAAGGCTACAGCTCCACACTGAGGGGAATGCCAGCTTCCTTGAAGAACGGGATCGTCACCGACCAGGACCTGGTGCCGAGGCGAAACTCCCTGATCCTGAAAGGAAAGCCGGAGCCGCTTCCGCAGCCCGGCGACCAGGCCCGTGGCGCAGAGCAGTATCTCCGAGAGTGGTTCTCCCGGCCGGTGGACCTGCATGGCGCCCTTCTGCCGCACGTCTCCGGGACGCACGTCAAACTCTGGAAGCTGTGCTACTTCCGCTGGGTCCCCGAAGCCCAGATCAGCCTCGGGGGCTTCATCACCGCCTTCCACAGGCTGTCCTTGCTGGCCGACGAGGTGGATGTGCTCCGCAGGACGCTGCAGCAGCACCGGGCCGGCCCTCCGGAGACCCGCTGCCCGGAGCCTGACCAGAGCCGGATGTACTTCCGGGTGGGCGGCCCACAGGCGGCGGGGACGCCAGAGTTCCTGTCTTCATCGTTCCCCTTCTCTCCCGTGGGCAACCTTTGCCGGCGGAGCATTTCGGGAACGCCGCTGAGCAAGTTCTTGAGTGGGGCCAAAATCTGGTTATCTACCGAGACGCTAGCAAACGAAGACTAACACACCCGTTTTCTGAACGTTTTGAGGGGAGCCATAAACCGGCTTCCTCTGAATCAGAATTGCTAACCTAGGCATCAGAGGCTCTAAAAATTTTACGTGTCGGAATAATAGTTGAAATTTGCACTAATATTTAAAAACAAGTCGAGTTAACACTTCCTCACAATTCTTTTTTAAAAGACCTTTTCTTTTTTATGTCCTCTTTCTGTCATTTTCAGTCTGGCCCAGTTTCGGGTGATCTGTAGGCAGACATTCTATTTTTACTACTGTGAGCAAACAAATCAGGTTTTGTCTGTGACGTTTATTTTGTCTGCATCCACTTTCTCCCACCAGCCACTAAAGGTTGCCTGATCCTCAGCCTGGCACTCCAAAGAAACAGAGGTCAGGAAAGTTAAGAAATTAACATTTAGTCTATTTTCAAGAGCATCCGGTCAGCTCTAATAGGTATTAATGTATTTTTCTGGTCACTTTCTATTCTAATTGAACTCACCTGAGGGTTCAGTGTTCCAAGGCTATTATTTATTTTAGATCACCTTGTTTGGGACCGTAGATCACTGTGTTTTAAAACCATGAGTTTGCTGTTAACTTCCCAGGACTAACTTTAAAATGATATGCACTGCTGACTTTAAAAGCATTTGCTATAGATAATATAAACTTAGAAGTGCCTTTGACATTGAGGTATGCATAACACAAAGTAAAACACAGTTTTCAGTTTTTAAAATCAGGGTGTTAACCTACATATTGGTAATGGGCTTGTCACTGCTGAGCTTCATACCAATAGCCAGGAGTCCCCCAAACCACATTTCCTTTCCTCTGAAAGTCAGCGAGGACACAGCGGGCCTGTGGGGTGGTCGGTGTGGGTGTGACAGCGGCAGGAGCCATTGCTGTCGGCACCGAAGCCCACCCTCCAAAACAGAGGGCTGTTGAGAGGGATTTGGGTGTTTGCTGCCCGTATTTCCAGTCTGGTAAACTGTTGTTGGCACTTTACCTTGGAAATAACTAATGAGTCGGGTCACCTGCACAGAGGTCCCTCCTCCCGCCCACACAGTTCTTAGTGGTTAGGTTTAGCCAACAGGAGAAATAAAGTGTACTTCTCTCAAAATACTGCCATTTTAATATTGAGGGAAACCCCCCCCCCTCCCCCCGCCCCCGACCTCTGACAGCGGTATTGACAGGGAGAAGGTGTGTTCTGCGTCAGACTGTGGCGGGAACCCAGCCAAAGCTGTGGGGTCGGAGCTGAAGCTTGTTAGGGCGACTGGCGGTCAGCACCATCCCCCTCCTCCCCACCCCCCTCCTCCTCTGCCCACCCTGTTCCCTGTTTACAGGATGGATGTTTTCAGATTGGGCTGTTAGTTTCTTAAACTGCCATCTTAAGCTTTAGAAAAGTTTTATAGTGAAGTGGCTAGCTTCTAAAACAAGTTTTTTCAAAGCGTGTTTTACCTTTATGTGTAATGAATAGCTGTTTCAAAATGTCTGAATTATTTTCCTTTTTAAAGTTGATGTCTCTGGACCTAAAGGGACAGAAGTTCTTACACAGTGTCTTAGGAAATTTGTCTTCTGGATCAACCCAGTTTTTTCAGCTTGTTGCCTAGAAAATAAGGGCTTTTTTCACCTTATATAAATAAATAGCACTATTGCCATTAAACATTTTATACTACTTGATTGGAAACCAGTCTCAATCCCCTTAAAGTCCCACAGCATATCCTGCTATTGAAAGTGTGATAATTCTCCCTCTTTGATTAAACTGCCTTTTTATTATTACAAATAATTCTAAATTGGCGGGGGGGGGGGGGGGTGGGGTCTGGGAGTGGTTGTTGAGCATTTATTTCTAATCCTCTTCCCTCACACATTTATTTCAACTCCTTTAGTGATTTTTTTTTTAATTTACAAGTTTAAAAAAGATTAGGTACTATTAACATACTGTCTTAAAATAGAAAATGTGCATATTTTTGTATGATAATCAAATGTAGTAAAATATGGTTTTTAGTTTTATTTTTGCTGGATGGTTGTTCTATCATGATTATTGTGCCACAACTTATGCATAATATGAAAAACAACTATAACAGCTTTAAGTCCTGGCCATTCTAAAGCTGCCTGGCACCTCTGCTAGCAAAAAGGATGTGGTGGTGACCGAAGTCCTCCGTGTGGTTACGGATGCTGCACCAAAGAGCGCTTCACACTCTCCAGCCCCACAGCCCCGCGAGCGAAGTCTGTGCCGAGGGGCACCGCACGGGCTCCAGACAGCTTGGGACTTTCTAGTACTGAACTTAAAGATGTACAATGTCTTACTGTTATTTTATGATGGAAACCAGTTTTAAAACCAAAAATGTCTTAACTTTATTTAAGAAAAGTATATTAATGTGTGCTAACAGAGGGTGAAAACTAGTCAACATACCTTCAACAAAATCTGCTTGCTATAGCAGTAACCTCAAGTAGAACTTGATTTTGAGAGAAAACTAAAACCTTTGTGCCTAAAATTACGACCTGAGTTAAAGTAGGATGAGCAGGAAGATGAGAGCTCTTGTTCAACAGTGATGAATGTGAAGGAAATTTTGACTGCTAAATAAAATTTCCACAGAAATTGGTTGTTGTAGTTATCGATGTGAAATCTACAAGAACATAGTGATTGAAGAAGCGAAGGCATTTTCTTCCAGCCACACTTGTGGGGGTGTCATCCAACTTCTTTGCTCTCAAGCAAGGTTGTGATCAGTTAACATTTTCAGCATTGATTAGAACTGGCTGTGGTTAAGGCCATCTGGGTATTAATGGACTATGCCCTAACTTGTCCTTCCACTCAATAAATTACCAAGCTCGGGGCATCTGGGTGGCTCAGCCTAAGTGTCTCTTAATATTGGCTCAGGTCATGATCTCAGGTTCATGAGTTACAGCCCTGTGTCAAGCTCTGTGCTGACCGTGGGGAGCCTGCTTGAGATTCTCTCTCCCTCTCTCCCTGCCCCTCCCCTGCTTGTGCTGCCTCTCTCTCAAAATAAAGAAAAGTTTTAAAAAATTGCCAAACTCGAGGAGGTAACATTTCCCTAAGAAGATCTCAAAATTAGTCTGTGGGGAGACTGGGATCTCCGTCCCTGACTCCTGGTCTTACTGTTCTGGTAAGCTGCCTTCCTACCATACACTTTCCTCCACCTAAGGCTCTCCCAACAGTGATAAACAGCCCTGTTCCAATGATACTGTATGTAGAAAATTGCCCCTCACCTAGTCATTAGGGATGTTTCCAAGGAGAAAGATGAAAAAGGACAATTGTCTTTGATAGACTGTTAATACCTTTGGTGATCTAGGCCCAATTAGTAAGAGTAGGCCTTGACAGATCTTTTAAGGAATTTAATGACAATTTTTTTAATTCCAAGAGAAATCAGAATTTCAATTGTTTGTACCCTTTTTAGATAATCCTAAAACAAGAATGTTAAATAGCTGAGTGTATCTGGGCATTATAGGAAACCTTAAATTCAGTTTGCCCACATACTTATTAGGAACACTATAGGCTACTTTTATAAAAGACCAAAAGCTGTGAAACATCCCATTGTTTGAATCTTTTCCAGCATTTTGCAAGTCTAGTGTAATAACATAAATGCATCTATTTCCTGAGATGGCCAACACGAAGGTTCTGTATTTTTCCTTTTTATTTTATTTTTTATTGATTTTTTTATCATTTATTTTTTATTTTGAGAGGGGAGGGGTAGAAGGAGTGAGAGAGAGACCTGTGGAGCCTGAGGGAAGGCTAAAATCCCACGGCCCTGGGATCATGACCTGAAATGGAATCAAGAGTTGGACGCTCAATCAACTGAGCCACCAGGCATGCTGG
Source organism: Panthera pardus (assembly GCF_024362965.1). Lineage (NCBI taxonomy): Eukaryota > Metazoa > Chordata > Mammalia > Carnivora > Felidae > Panthera > Panthera pardus. The sequence goes on along the minus strand of NW_026526810.1, from coordinate 13,963,744 downwards.
TTCTGACCTTTTAGAAAGTTCATTACCTGCTATGTGTAATCAGTGAGTACATTCAGGCCAAGACCAAATACACAGATACTGTACAATGATGAGTCTTAAACTCTCAGGTTTATTATTGACAAAATCAAAGTTAAATAAAATGTAAGAATGCTTTACGCTTTTGAAAATCTTCAATCCCAGATATTCCCAATTCCATAGCTCTTAGTTCAGACCTTTGCTCTTAGCTCCAACTGCAACCACGTGGCAGACTTCTACTTCGGCCCCCAACTTCTGCAGTTCGTGCAACCAGACCATTTGCTTATGTGAAAGACGATCGTTGGGGCCTTTAACTTCCACCAGCTGGAAGATTTAAAAAAATTATTAGTATCTTACTGAAACGGAAGAGCCAAGTAAGCTATAATAGTTTTCACTAACAACTACTTCAATGGCTTCTACTGTATTACTGTACTTACATATATAAAACAAATATACATATGTGAATTACATTGAGAATTATTCAGTACAAAGTAGGCAGTTCCCGACAGAGAATTAGTAAGTTGATTCTGAATACATAGTTGAAAATTTTTAATGTTTATTTTTGAGACACAGAGAGAGAGAGAGAGAGAGAGAGAGAACATGAGCGGGGGAAGGGCAGAGAGACAGGGAGACATAGTCTGAAGCAGACTGCAGGCTCTCAGCTGTCAGCACAAAGCCCGACGTGAGGCCCAAACTCCTGAAACGTGAGCTCATGACCTGAGCCAAAGTTGTATGCTTAACCCACTGAGCCACCCAGGTGCCCCCAAAAACAATTTTTAAAGCATGTACTAGACTGTTGCTCCCCTGCTTAAAACCCTTCAATTACTTCTTGTTATGTCTGCAATTAAGTCCACTTTTGCCATGACCCACAAAACCGTATGAGCTGGCCCCTGCCAACCACTCCAAGGGCACTTCAGTTTCCAAGAAAAGACCAGACTCTTACCAACTGAAGGGCCCTTCCATACGCTTGCTGTTCTGCTGCCTAGGACATTTCTTCTGGTTCTTCACATGTCTGACATGTTACCCTTCAATGCTCAGCCTAATTCATCTCAAAGAGGTCAGTACATCTCTATGCAGGGTCCTTCCTATGCACTTCTTTCATGGCATTTATCAGAAGATAAAACTGTTCATTATATATCCACTCCATGAAGCCAGGAACTGTGTCAGTTTTATTCACTCAACTTCAAAACAGCGATAAAAACTATCCAGATTTTTCAAATTTGATGGAAATAATAAACTCAAAGATCCAAGCAGCTCAATGAGCCCCAAGTACAGAAACATTAAGAATACTACATACAGAAACATAATTAAGTTGCATAATCAGTGATAAAGGGAATATTTTAAAAGCAGCTAGAATTTTTTGAAGCCTAAAGGAAAGGATTACAGATTGATCATTATATAGGACAGTGGAGTGGACCAATATTTTAAAGTACTGGAAGAAAAAAAAAACTATTAACATAGAATTCTTGCCTCAGAAAAAATATCTTTCAAAAACAAAGATAAAATAAAGACTTAAGACATAAAACCTAAAACATCCATTACCAGCTGACCTCCAGTTCAAGAAGGGTTAAAGTTCTTTAAGCAGAGGTGAGGTGGGATGATAGCACATGGAAGTCTGGATCTCTATAAAGGGAATAACAAGCATTAAGAAATTGTATCTATGTGAATAAATATAAAGATTCTTTTTTTTTTTAATGTTTATTTTTGAGTGAGACAGCGGAAGTGAGGGAGGGACAGAGAGAATGGGAGACACAGAATCCGAAGCAGACTCCAGGCCCTGAGCTATCAGCCCAGAGCCTGATGCAGGGCTTGAACCGATGAACCGCAAAATCATGACCTAAGCCAAAGTCAGACGCTTAACTGACTGAGCCACCCAGGCACCCCTAAAGGTTCTTAACAATCAACTGTAGAAAGCAAAAAAAATGCAGAGTTTATAACATGTAGAAATATAATGTATGAACATCACAAAGGCTGGGAGAGGAGATACAAAAATATACTCTTGTAAGTTTCTCTATACTATATATGGGATGATAAGATCACTTGAAAGTAGATAATAAGTTTAAGATGTACACTGTTAACACTGGAGCAACCACTTATATGTACAACAAAGTTACAGTTAACAAGCCAATAAAGGGTTAAAACGCAATCTGTAAAAAAAAAAGGGGGGGAGGTAGAAAAAGGAGAGGAAAGGAGAACAAGAGAGCTGAGACAAAAAACAAATATCAAAATGGCAGCTTTAAAGTCAAATGTCAATAATCACATCAAATGTAAATGGCCCAAACACCCAATTAAAAGGCAAAGGAAACCCGCCTATAAGAAATTTATTAACTATAAAGACAAAATAAGTTAAAAATAAAAGACTAGAAAAAGATACATTAATACTAATCCAAAGAAAGCTGGAGTGGCTATATATTAATAGTCAATTTCTGAGTGAAAAACGTGACCAGGAATAGGAGGGTCATTTCACAATGATGAAGGGATCAGTTCACCAAGAGGACATGAGAGTCCTTCAAGTTTGTACATCTGATCACAGAGCTTGAGGATATATGAAGCAAACTGGACAGAACTACAAGGAGAGAGACACAAATCCTCAGTTCCAGTCAGAGATGTCCTAGGACCCCAAAAGCACAATCCGTTAAAGAACAGAGAAGTGGGACTTGGCCAAAATGTAAAGTTTCTGCTCTTCAAATGACACTATTACAAGAATGAAAAGACAAGGCACAGACTGGGATGAACTATATCTGATAAAGGACTTGATTCCAGAATTTTAAATCTCAAAACTCAATAATAAGAAAAACAACCTGGGATAAGCAGCAGGATAAGACCAAGGTGAGGCAAGGGGGGGCAGGGGGGAAATGAGCCTACAACACGTGATGAGGCGCTCACCCTAAGCTCACTTAGAAGACAGTTCCCAGTCATCTCAGCCTCATGGTGTTCACACCCTGTGGAATCCCCTCCCTTTGAGCATGGGCTGGACCCTGGGACTTGCTTCTAAAGGAAGAATACAGCACAAGGGAGGGATTGTTCCTTGCACGATCAGGTTACAAGAGACAGACTTCCATCTTGCCCACACTGGCTCTTCCTGCTCACCTGCTCTGATGACGAGAGCTGCCAAGGTGAGCACTGCATGGTGGACAGGGGAGGCCCACACGCGAGGGGCTGAGGAGGCCCTGGCCGACCGCCACTGAGGTACCATGGCCCTCAGTCCAAGAGCTTTTGAGGGATTCAGTCTTGCCAACAACCATGCAAGGAATGCCTACATTGTAGCCTCTCTTTAAGTTGCTAATAAAATTATCACAGAAATAGGACTTTCCATTCTGGCCCAACTGACCTTAAAGTGATGACTCTGGGAGTCCCACACCACCAGGTCGGGGAGGCCCCCTCGGCAGTGCCGGAAGTCCACAGCCAGCCGCCTGCACACACCACTGAGGACAGGGCCGCCCAAGCAGGAAACAAGATCCTGCACACAAAATATGTGGACGGTTAGCCGTTCCCTGTGACAGGGATCCTGAAATACTTTCACTGATCACAAGATAGGAGAAAACTGTGTAATTCGACACAAGTGAATTCCAAGGCCTTCAGGTGGTGTTCTGCTTGTGCCAGGGCTCCAGAGCCACTGGCTAAAATGCCCACTGGCACAGTCTGGGGAGTCAGTTACACTTCTGTCCAGCTGGGAAAACCCTGGGGAACAGGTGAGGAAGAGGGAATGTGGTGTAAATACTCGGGAATAGGACAGTGATGGCTTGCAAAGGCCAGCAGTTGCAGGGACAGGAACGGTGCCCTCCCTGCTGAGGGTCACAGGAGGCTGTCAACTAAAGGGAAGAAGGCATAACGGGGCTTATTTTGTGCCCTGCCACATTCCCATCAAGAACAGTGGCATCTGGACTAGGGTATTATCATATATATAAATGTATGCACGGGCACAGTCACATACACACACACACACACACACACATGCATATAAACATACATACACGCGCACACGTATGCATATACATGTGTACACACACGTATACACACAGGTACATGTATATACAGGATTTCTGACCAAATCCGGCTGCAGATTCTCACCTGAGCTTGCTGAAGAGAAGCAAAGCGATCCCAGCTGACAATGGAAGCCACTCGGCCTTCCTGGGCCTGCCACGCGGCTGCCACCCAGGCCCGCAGGCTCTCCGCAGGGGCGCTGTGAATCAGCTGCAGCCTGGCTTCAATGGCCGGCCCCCTGCTCGTGAAGAAGCTGTCTGTACACAAGTCCAGTGGGCATGCCTATGTCGCAGGGAAAAGAAGCTCTCATACTGTGCCTGGAGAGACCCTGATTCATCCGAACATTCAGTACCTGTAAAATTTGGAAGCTGGCCAATCTGATTAAATGGACACATTCTTTTTTTTAAAAGATAGGCAAAAAACAATCTAAGTAATCTAACATAAAAGCAACTTATTGTACTGGTTTGCTAGCACAACAATCTGTGAAAAGAGCTTTTAGTTGACGTTGGTGGCACTCTTAGCAGGTGCGTGTAATGGAGCACGTGATGGTGCAGGCCCGGACAGGAGCCCAGTGACAGCCGAAGCCGAAGAAACCCAGGAATGGTCTCAAGGGGAATGAAGAAGGTAAATAAAGCAGGTTAAAGTTTAAAACTTAACAGACTTAACATTTTAAATTCTAGGAGCCTGACTTTAAAATAAAAACTCTTACAGAGAATCAGCACCATCCAGAAGATTGTACTTGACAGATTTCTGATGGCAGCAGGCACATGGCACACGGGTGGGCAGGAACCAGAAGGGGCAGTATCGTCTGCTAGCCTACAAAGCACATGCGCCTGGCGCTGCCTAACCTGAGTACCTGGTAGGCATTTCTGAAGACGTCTGGTATCCCGTCCATGAAGATTACATCCCACAGGAGGAGGCCATACAACGTGCTAAAGGTGGACCCTTCCCCATGAATCCCTAAGACAAAGTCATACACACACAGAGGAAGGTCAGTTTTTTCTGTTTTTTAAAAACTACCACCTTAACCTACTGCTTACTCAATCTGAAGGGAATAATAGATTTTGGGTTCAAAATCAAAGGCTGTTTTCTTGCCATTCCTAGCTCATTTGTTTACATCACATTGCTTTTCTACAGAAGGCTCATATGAGAGCGAAAATCTGAGAAATTATGGAAAAATTCAAATACACATTTCAGAGCCATAAAGTAGCTGGCAGTTCTCAAACTTTAATGAGAAACCCAGGGAAAGTTCTTAAAGCTAAATAAAAACAAATTTCCGCCTCAGGCTGCAGGGATTCAATATGGTAAGTGTGGGTGGGCCGAGAACCCCACACAGGGCTCTAGTGTAGGGACCCTTGGCCACACTTGCAGAAAGGCCCCCCAAAAGAGATCGGAGAAAGATGGGGACCCCGGAGTCCGTGCCCTCTGACCTAGCAGGTGCCATCTCCATTCACCTCACTGGACCTACCGTTCCACTGCTCTGGCCTGGACAAGCATGCCCAGTGTTTCTGAGATTCAGAGCTCTTATGGAAACTTTCTACCTCAGAGACCACCTAGCTCAGACCCCTTCCTCACACCACATACAAACTGTACTAATCGGGTGACGACCTCAGACGATCTACCACGTGCCTAGGCCATGTACATGTCATAGCAAAGTCAGGGGGACCAGGGGCTCAGCCTTGGCACAGCACGCAGGCCTGTCTCCCAGGGCGAGTCCTCTGCACTTTGCCACACCTGACCAGGGACAGTGGCTGGGCGGGCCCCCCTCTCCCCCCACATTACAGCCTTGACCAAAGGGGGTGCTGCCCGCCCCCCCCCCCCACAACCGACCCTGTCCCAATATGCAGGCAGAAGGGCACTTCTGGCTGGCAGGCCCTGCTCTGTCATGTGCCAGGTCACGGTGCAGCACAAGACACAGAGAGCAGAGACCAGGCCGTGCCTGCACGTGTGTCCTGTGTGGAAGTGCAGAGACCAGAACTTCTGCCGGAAGTGGCATGGCCGGGCCCCCTCTGTCCCGCCTTGCTGAGGCTGCGCTGTGCCTTCTGTCCCTCTCTCAGTTCTAGCCCCTCGGCCATGCAGCCTGTCTCGGAGACGCGAAAGGACAGCCACAGGAACAACATGAAGTGTCTCAGGCCTCCGGGCTGGAGCTGAGCCCTTTTCTTCAGCAAGTTGCACGCTGGGATCCTGGGCTCCTGCCCGGCCGAGAGTGAAACTGTGTGAAACTTGATTTCCAGCCTGCTTTCTGTCTGGGAGTATGCACTATCCGCCGGCCAGGCAGGAATGCTGGAGGTCAGGATCCCTGAACTCCTAAGCCATCTACGCCATGCATTTGTATTGTAAGTGAAATCATTTTTGGTGAGCTCCTTCTGAGTTAAGTCAGAAATAAATTTCCCTGAAGAGAGCCTGACATTGCCCTTACCCTCTCATCTTCTCTCGAACAGACTGACAGCAAGGGTTTGCTCACTTTCACTGCATCAATTTTAATAAATGAAGAAAATATTTTATATTCTGGAATTGGAATCATCCGTCTGTTTTTCAGGCTTGTGGCTAAACGGAAAGCATTTCACTGGGTCTGGCTCACAGCCCACCCACCACAGGCCCTGATATCCATGCCCTCCTCCCCCAACTGCCCAGTTCATGCATCTCCTACAGTTCATCTGGGGACGGCTGCTCATTCTATTCTTTCATTTCTAACCTTTCAGGTCTGTTTATCTCTGTCTTCACTGGGGTTCACACTTCTTCTCTATAGCATCTCTCTTCCCTGTAAGCAATAAAGATGCCACACAGATATTCTTAACTTCCAACACTCAGTGTCGCTTCATGATCCTCATTAATCCATGAATCCTCATCCTCGTTATGTAAACGCTTACATAATACTCAAGAGAAATAATGTCCCGATTTTCACGTATTTGAAGGTATCAGAATATTTTTAAGCCTCATGGATGGGCACAGAGAAGTCCTGTCTGGACAGAGGAAGGGCTTGGTGGGTACCCCGGGAGTGTCTGGGGTCAGCCTCCACCATCCGAGGGCGGGGGCATGGACCAAAGACTGGAAGAAGCTGGCAGTACCTGGGGCTCACTGCACCACTCCACTTTTGTACAAAGGCATGTTCAACATCTTCCATAATAAAAAGTTTAAAAAAGAACACAAGACGGGAGTGGGCCTCTCCGGGAGAGCTGCGCTGCCTCCCCCTTGTCTCTGGTGGGGCAGATGGGTGCTTTCTCTGCAATCTTGTCTCACAGTTTGACTTGACGTATTCTAGTCACTACTACCTTTCACTAAGGACAGAGTGACAAGCGCACTGTACCAATCAGAAGGCAAATTCTCAGTGTCTCCTCTTACACCAGGCCTCAGATAAAGCACTAATTCTCTGAGACCAGAATCAAAAAAGAGAATAAGAGGGAAGAGGGGCTGATGTGGATAAATACACAAACACAAGCAATTCCAGAAAACACAAGAGATAAGTAAATTAGTTAAAAACAAAACAAAACACTTGGCTGCTATGTAACAAGGCTCACCACAGGGTGACCAGAGACACCCAGAGCAGCTCCCACTAACAAGTGCAGGGTCGCCCCATGGCACGTTGGACACAGACCGGGGGGGCACCCCAAAGGCTAACGGACCCTCCCAGAGAGGGAGGGGGCTCACTCTCCACCGTTCTATGCGTAGGAAATACCCAAGAAGCGTGCTAACACCTCCAGTCAAAGATGGCTCCTGACTGGGCACAAAGGCCCCGTGACAAACTGTGCCACCAAGATACTGGAGGCTCACCTGTGTTTTACTCCGTATTTTCTTGCTCGGACCAGTCCCAACTCCCAAACAGGGACTTCCCACTTTCACTGTGCATTTCCTCTTGAGCCCCATTTGGTCACACATAGCACAGTAATGAGCTGTCAGCAGGTACAGGTGCCCTTCTACGGAGGAGAAGCCAGACCTCAGGAGCCTGTGTGTGTGTATTGTACTCTGACTTACAGACTTTTATTCTCCTCCCTCATGTGATCAAGAGAGCTCATTCTACAAGAAATTCAAAGCACTGCTCTTTCAGCAACTTCTCTGGTTTCGCGGGTGCTATGTCATTCCAGGACTTGGTCCTTCAATCCCCTTAAAGTCATTAGCTGACGATGAGGCCTGCTCACTCTTTCCAGAAGCTTGCTCTTTCCTGGCCCAGCTCCACAGCTCCTACATCCTCTAAAGGGCTCTGTTACCACGCAGCACTCCTGGTAGTCCTCTGCCCTTTCTTATCCTCTGCTGCCCAACACAAGCTCTCTGAGAGCAAAATGGGCCCCACTTGCTTCTAACGTCCTACCAGAAAGGGCTATTCCTCACAGGCCTTGGGTGGTGGATGCTGGTTATGTGGAAGATGGCCTTTAACAACTATAGAATTCTTTTCCACATCCTCCCTGGTCAGCAGCATCTTCCACCGGGGACAGGACAGAGAGACGGTAGCCACCCACTGCTGACAAACCATCACCCAGCAACAGGGCAGGCCGGGAGAAGGGCCGTGCATTACCCTGGTCGAAGCCGCTGCGTCTATAATAGGCCAATGCCACCTCCTCCACAGAGCACAGGACCGTGGCAGGGGCGGTGGGCCCCCCAGCCTCCATCACGAACACAGACTTGCCCATCCCACGCTGCGGGCACAGCCGGCCCGTGATGGTCACCTGAGACAGCAGCAGGAGAACACCCATTAGCCTCACTTGAGCTCCAGTCCCCACAAACCTGACTTCCGTGTCCTAAGGACGCACCTTCCTATACTCCCCTCAAGCCACAGATTCTCAGCAGAGTGTGAGGCCATGTGACCCACACTCTGGTGCCTGTGAGGGTGTAGACAGGTCACCGCCCCAGCCTGGGGGAAGTCATGGACCCCAAAGCTACTCTCCAGGCACCCTGACCAAGCAGGAGACACTGGAAAAGGCTGTGAGCTTCTGACTCAGGGGTTTTACAGAAAGTCACTCAACCCCGGGCATGAGCAAACCAACCCACCAGGCTGGGCTGAGCCTTCCAATGTAGGAGGCACGGGTATGAAAACAAGGAGTCACTGTCTAAAACGAGCATTAGAATTTTCTAAGTCTAAAAGAAAATGCACATTGAAATAGTCCTTAGGCTGTTTCCATTCAGGAAAAAACCCAGTACATGCTTTTAAGTCCAAAGCACCCAAAGGATATTTACTTACATGTTTAACATCTTCCACAGTTATTTCTGGTAGCCGATGGAAGAGGTGCCTGTACTTCTGACAGCTTGGAGACTCTCTCAGGCGCACGGCTCTCTGATACAGTGAAAGACGATGTCCTGTTCTTACTTCTGGATCTGCCAGCCCTTCTGCGATGCACTTAATAGCCTAACAAAGAACACGGTCCCACATTAGGATCCTGAAAGACCTCATGGCAGCATCTGCTAATTCAACGTGACAGGAAACCCCACTGTTAATTAATTATTCAATTTTGCTAATTAGCAAGTGGCCAAAGCAATAGTTCCAGAGAAAAAGGTTATTATTTCCTTAGATCTCATTCTGCTTTTAATGCACAGATGAATCATAATCCCTAACTATAAATGTCTGACACTATTTCCCAGTTATATCTGCAGACAGGGCAAATCTCAGCTACCACACCCTCAGGGAGACTGAGAAAGTTAGAGATGCCCATGGGTAACGGGCTGGAGAAGACTGACAGAAAGACTTGACTCAGTGGTTCTCAGAGCACCACCCGGGGAGCTCTGAAAACATACATGTGTTCTCCACCTCTGATCTGCATAAATGGGCATCTCTGAGCAGGAGTGGGAGTGGGGGACAGGCATCTGACCACTTCAGAGCTGCCAGTTAAGTTTCATGTGCACTCAGGAACCACAGAGCTGGTCTAGACCCCTCATTTACAGGGAGAAGAATCTTGGGTTTGGAGGACTTAAATGCATTTCCTAAGGTTATTCAGAGTTGCACAAATAAACAAAAATACTGAAAACCACAACAGGATACCACTTCACACCTAACAGGATGACTAAATCATAAAAAAGGAAAATAGTAAGTGTTTTCAAGGATGTGGGAGAAACTAGAACCCGCATGCATTGCTGGCAGGAACGTAAAAATGACTCAATACTGAAAATTGGTAAGCAGTTCCTCAAAAAGCTAAACACAGAATTACCACATGACCCAGCAATTCCACTGCTGGGTTTTACCCAAAAGAACTGAAAGCAGAGTTTTGAACAGATATTTATACACCCGTAATCACAGCAGTGTTATTCTTAACAACCAAAAGGTGGAAACAACCCCAATGTCCATCAACAGAAGAATAAATGAACACAATGTGGTCTCCATGTACAATGCAGTATTATTCAGCCTTAAAAAGGAAGGAAATTCTGACACCTGCTACAACATGGATGAACCTGGAGGACAGGCTGCTCAGTGAAATAAGCTGAGCCACGAAAGATCAAATATTGTACTATTTCACTTCCATGAAATATCTAGAAGAGGCAAATTCATAGAAACAGAAGACTGGAGATCAGTGGGGGCTGTGGGGGAAGAGGGAACAAGTAGCCACTACTCAATGGCCACACAGTTTCTATTTGGAGTGATGACAAGTTTTGGAAACAGTGGTGATGTTTGCACAAACACTATGATTATAATTAATGCAGCTGAATGTACCCCAATTAATGCCACTAATGTACCCCAAAAATTATTCAAATGGCAAGTTTTATGTGTTATATTATTTAGTACAATAAGAATAAAAAGTAAAAACAGGGGTGCCTGGATGGCTCAGTCGGTTGAGCATCCGTCTGACTTTGACTCAGGTCATGATCTCGTGGCCCATGAGTTCGAGCTCCATGTCGGGCTCTGTGCTGACAGCTTGGAGCCTGGATCCTGCTTCAGATTCTGTGTCTTCCTCTCTCTCCACCCCTCCCCTGCTCATGCTCTCTCTTTTTCTCTCTCTCAAAAATAATTAAACATTAAAAAAATTAAATAGAAAAGAATAAATGTCTTATTGCTTAAAAAAAATAAAAAGTAAAAAAAAATACTACAACAACAAAAACAGCCACTCTGAACATTAGTGAAAGATCAGGCCATCAGGAGTTGAGCAGTCAAAGGAATCAATAAGAGTGAAGGAGACACTGATTCAGCTCCACCACAGGGAGGGGATGTCCAGCTACCCCCCTCGGCCTGGCCCAGCTGCTGAGCACTTTGCAAGAATAAGAACTCTGCTGATGAATTCCTTCGCTGGAGACTGAGGTAAAGAAATGAGCAGGATGGTAACAAAATGATGAAGACTGTGAGTGTGGCCAGTACGATCTCTGAGAAAGGGCTAAAAGGAACTAGGATTTTCTAGAGGTCTCAAAAATAAGCTCAACTCGTCTCCCTCTGTGCACCTAAGTGAAGGCTCCTCTTGGTGGAGCTGTGAACAGGGGGGAGATCCAAGCCCTTTCAGCGAAAGAAAGAGGCAACAGAAACAGCCTTTCTCTGCCTTTGGCTGTGGGCTAACGGATACAGTCTCTTGCTATTTCAGCCTGAGCAAACAGCGAGAGGTAAGGAAGCACACCCGCCTCCGAAGAAGAAAACAGGCTTCACGGGCTTGAAGCACTTTAGGTAACAAGGCACTTTTTCAGTTTAAGGCAGTAAAAATAGTATGTCCTACTTCCACACCCTTGGTCAACTTTTCCACCCCCACATCACCCTGATTCACTTAAAGTTGCTGCTGGAAAAAAACAAAAGCTTCCCAAGGCACAGTCCCCTCCATTCAACACAAATGCAGGGCTGCCAGGCAGGAACCTCAGGCGGCCACACAAAGAGCCACTGTCGCCACTGGGCTCAGCAGAAGCTGCCTGTGGAAGCTCCACCCTGCTCAGCCCTGGCAGTAACCGGGATCCTGGACTCCCAAGGTCCCTGCCACAAAGAATACCAGCACCCAGAAGAGAAGGTGGCCTGCTGCATTAGTCAGACAATACATTTCCCCATGGAAAGAAACCTCTTCCGTCAGACTTTCTACCTGGAGGCCCCATGCAACAAATGAGTGACATCACCATTTCCAAAATGAGGACGGGACCTCTAAGTCTCCTGCTCCCTTAATTCCTAGATCTCGAATTCCTAAATCCCAACACACAGCCCCACTACCAACCCACGTTCCAAATCAGTGAAGACAACAAGAAAGTGTCCTGTCTTCATTGTAACACTTCTGTTAGCATCCCTGTTAGTTTTGGGGGGAGGGGGTTGGAAGAACACAGACAAAAGAAGAAATGTTAAAAAAAAAATACATATTCTAATTACACTTAGAATTCTAAGGTATTAACAGTTTGCTATGTATTTTAATTTATGCAAAAGTTTAAAAAGGCTCAGGGTGTATCTAGTTACTGAATACCGGTTCAAGGCGTTTCAGGTGCTGGTGTAAGTTGAGAGCCAATCTATCCCACCACCGGCCTCTGCTGTCAGGACAATACACTTTCTGTGACAAGAGGTTTTCAAGTTCCTTGACTGCTTCCTGTTGCAACAACAACAAAGTAAGTTCATTAGGCTCATACATACCCGAGAAAGTAACTACAGTTAGTGGCCAAGAAGATTGGCAAAGTATATTTTTATAACACACGTGTTCCACTCTAAAAGGCCGAAGACCCCGGAATGAGAAGACTGAGAAGTCCCCTCTGGAGCAGGCCCGAACCCATGAGGCATCCCCACTTTTCACCCAGGTCTCCTACCAACTGGTGAGTGAGCAAACAGAGTTCTGTCAACAGTGCTTGATATTCTCTACAAACCAAGTCAACTGGCGCAGGGCTGCACAGTCAAGTTCCAGCGGCCAAGCACTGGTCAGGGGCTATAAGGCCGCATGCTTCTGGGAATACAGTAGGTCACAGGGCCAAGGGTGTGAGGAATGAATGGGGGGCAGGACAGGAATGAGCAGAGTCTTCATCCAAACACCCCAAACACCCCAAACACCCCACCCCACCTCAATAGGGAAACTTTCTGGTCTAGATCTATACACACACTGTTCAGTTTTTGTGGTTCATGGATCTCTTGAAAACATCTAATGATTCCCTTCAGAAAAGTATGCACAAACCCCCATATAACTCACTTGTGGGGTTCACAAACTTCCCACAGCCAATCCCATGATCCTCTTGGGTTTCGTGAACCCGTGACAAGAGGCCTGGGTTCTGTGTATCCTCTTTGTAAAATAGCATTTTCCATACAGAAATGTTAACATAACAATAGTTAACTCTAGCCATTTCATTCAGTTTCGTACAGGGAAGGATATGACTGATTTTCCGATTTGTGATTTTAAATTATTTCCCGGTGGTCCGTGCTGGTCATCAGGGCAAGCAGATAGGAGGTTTCCACCTCAGAGATTTCTGGAGACCTCACAAGTCACACATGGAATTGTGACACAGACTCAGGCTGAGGCTTCCTGCACAGCTCCGTCCATGATCCCCAGGCCGTCCTGGTGCACACGCAGCCAGTCACAAGCAGATGAAGCGATTGGTCCTCCTCGGCCCTCTTCCTATTAACCCTGAAGACAGCAGGCTGGCCACATCACGTCTGCTTTCATGACATTACTGTGTGCGGACTAAGCAGGCTCCCCCGCACAACTCATCGCTGGCACAGCAGTAAAAGCCAGGGGTCGGGGCTTGTGCTCTAACCTCATACAAGTGAAGTCGCTGCAATATTTCAACAGTACGGGACAGAATCCTTGTGTAAATCCACCCGACAGTAAAGCAGCGCAGAAAGAGTGGTAAATTCTCATGGTATCTAAAATGAAGATGGATACCAACAGTTCAGCCATCTGATTTATTTGTTGCAAGATAGTCATGAGAAGTGACAAAGATAGATTCTAAATACTGGCAGCTGTACACAAAGTTCTACACCACAAACCTACTTTCTTATAGCCAGCCACCATCTCCTTGGTCACTCAGTGGAGTAAAATAAGAACAAGCGGAAATATCCTAAGCTGGAGGTCAGCAAACTAAGGCCAAATCCTGCGCCCGCTAGCTGATTTTGTATGTCCTGCAAACTTAGAATGGTTTTCGCATTTTTAAGTGAGTAAAATAAATCAAAAGGACAATAATAGTCTGTGGCATGTGAAAATTATATGAAACTCAAATCTCAGTCCCTAAATAGTGTTGGCACACCGCCCTGCTCATTCATTCACAGCCCGCCCGTGGCCACTTCAGTGCTGCAGCAGCAGAGGTCAGCAGCAGTAGCAGCCGCCGCCCGGCCTGCAGAGCCCTAAACACCGACCAGCCGACCCTTCACAAGAGTCATCCACCAACCTCTGCTCTACAGTAATCTAACACCTTGGCTATGATTTTTCTTTTTTTAATGAAGAAAATAATCTACTAATTTGTTTTAATGGTTTGTCTTGCTGTTTGGTGTGAGAAATGTTACCAAATTTACCTAACCTGTCCTAAGAAAGAAAATCTTCCAATGTATATGCACATCACAGGAGTAACAACTCTACATTGGTTACCTCATTTCTAGAAACTAGAAAGGCCATTAAGTGAATGGCTCAACCTTGTGTCTGAAGTACAGAATACTTCCAAACGAAATATGGGCAAAATATTCAGTTCTTTTTTTTAGCTTTAAAGGCCATTTTCCTGGCAATGGTTTTTAAGTCATTAGTATTTCTGTATGAAGTTTATTGTTGTAGACTCTGGGTCTAGAGTTCTCTCTTGTCAAGCAAGAAAGCGGGACACAGGATTAAAATGTGAGAGATAGCTAATGGGAAGCCATTAGGGTCCTTGCTCCGTTTTTATTAGGATCAGAAGGCTTACAAACATGGTGATGGATGTGCACAAAGGGACAATGAAACTGTGAACATTAACTCATGGACGTGAGGGAAAGGGGGTTTTCAAGATATACGGGGTTAGGCGTTTGGGTTAATATAAAACAAAATCCTGGTGCCCAGTGGAAGGTTGTTTACAGCAGATGTGAGGCACCACCTCTGTTTACCTAAACTGGCCTAGGGGACAAGAAAGACAGAGCATGTAACCTCTGAGTCTTTTGTTAGCACCTCTCTGGGCAACTTTATAGCCCTATTTACCTGTTAACCTAATTTGGTCCTTCCTTCCTGTGACAGCAGCTTTCTGCTATAGTACTAAACTGGGGGGCATTTCAACCCTGAATACCTAATCTTGTTTATCTCATAGATCTTTGTTCTATACTGGGGCCTTTGCCCCGCCCCCTCTATACCACTTACCTAATCTTGTTTACCCAGACTTGGGTGTGAGCATCCTATGGCTTTGTAATTCTTTATGCCTTGTTAACTCATCAGTGCAGGCTCAGGGAATTCCTAAGCTTATTCCCCACAGTTTATGTCCTAAATGTTTTTTTGAAAGAGGTATTTAATAATATAAATTTGTCTCACCCCTATGTAAAAATAAAGGAATAAAATCTCCTTTTTTAAAAAAATGTTTGAGAGAGAGAGAGGGAGAGAGAGAGAGAGAGAGAGAGAGAGAGAGAGAATGCATGTGGGGGAGGGGCAGCCAGAGGGGGACAGAGGATCTGAAGCAGGCTGTGTGTGCTGACAGCAGAAAGCCTAATGAGGGGCCCGAACTCACAAACCTGACCTGAGCTGAAGTTGGTTAAGTGACTGAGCCACCCAGGCGCCCCAAAGGAATAAAATTTCTTAACAAATACAGAGTATGCTTAACAGTTATCAAGGGAAAAAAATAATCATGTGCTGTATACTTGAACTTTTGAAGAAAATATGCAATTCAGTTTTCCTTTTCAGATTAACATCTACTTGAATTTCTATTGGAAGAACGCATCTAGCATGGCTCACTCCACGTCTGTCCTGCTGCTGGGTTTCCCCCACATCTCAGTTCAGCTGACCAATACTCAGAGAAGCCAACATGCCAAAAGATGGTTAAGTTAAGGGGGTGGGAGAGTGCACAAAAAGGGTGAAGGTAATTAAAAGGTACGAACTTTCAGTTATAAAGTAAGCCATTGGGATGTAATGTACAGTATAGGGACTATAGTTAATGAGACTGTACTACATAATTCAAAGTTGTTAAGAGAGCAGAAAAAACTTTTGTAACTATGGTGATGGATGTTAACTAGACTTACTGTGATGATCATTTTGCAATATTTATATAAATATCAAATCATCATACTGTACACCTGAAACAAATACTATATGTCAATTATATCTCAATTTAAAAAAAAGATGGCAAATGGAAAGCCATTTGTTCACTCCAATGCCTGGTGCAAGCGATCTGAGTTATCTAAAATTCACTTCAGACTTTCAGACATTTCCTTCTATTTCACACAACACTGTGGGTATGCAAAGCAAGTGGGGAATTCAACTGCACAGCTGCTTTGACCACAGAACAAAAGGAGTAAGTTCTTCCTGAAGAGAATTACCTCAAGTGGTTGAAACAACTTGATCCTAAGTAAACTTTGACAGGCACCTAGAAAAGATCTCACCTCAGGGAAGGGTGGTTTTTCAGTTTGTTCCAATCACTTTTTGCACATTGAGAGAGCTCTTTAGCTTCTTTCCAGTTCCCATTGGCCATTGCAGTAGAAATGTCACTCAGCATGTGCGCGGCCACTGCGTATCTGGGAGAAAAGCCCCACACCATCCAAGTTTCAAATGTGAATGAACATTTACATAAAAAATACCACATCCTATCCCCAGGATCTAATTCTGAAGGGTAAGAGTGTGTTTCTGAAAATATAGGGGTTATTTAAATTTGATTCTAGGGGCACCTGGGTGGCTCAGTCAGTTGAGCATCTGACTTTGGCTCAGGTCATGATCTCGCAGTTCGTGGGTTCGAGCCCCGCGTCAGGCTCTGTGCTGACAGCTCAGAGCCTGGAACCTGCTTCGGATTCTGTGTCTTCCTCTCTCTCTGTTCCTCCCCTGCTCACACTCTGTCTCTCTCTCTCTCTCAAAAATAAATAAAGATTAATTTAAATAAATAAATAAATAAATAGATAGATAGATAGATAGATAGATAGATTTGATTCTAATAATAGCATATTACTGCCCTAAAGTAACCTAAAAGAATACAGGCTACCCAGCTAGGAGGAGAAAAACAGTCACACTGTATCATACATTAACATGTTCCATAGATAAATGTAATATTCATCAGTTCATCATTTCTGATTCTTGGTACTCATTCATTCAGCAATCTGGCAGCAACCATGTAAACAGTAAGTGACTTCAAAGTCACATTAAGGCGTGGATCTGGTAACCTAATCATTTAGGCAGATGTAGCCAGACTTTGGGTGATATCACCCAAAGATGCATTCTTTGGGAGACAGCAATGCTGACAGGTTATGAAACCACTTAGCTGAAGAAAGACAACTCCTCATTGCATCTTTAGATACACCCAAAACAGAGACATTTGCCCAAGTGACACTGCATACATGGTCACTGTATTTTGGGCTCACACCTAAAAGAAAAGCACGCACTATCATTGTGTGCAAATGCACTCACATAAAAATAAAAACAAATTGCCTCTAAATGGAAAAATTTGCTCACAAATTTGTAGATCTAATTCTCTTATAAAATGCTATGGGACATTCCCGAGGTCCATAAGAAAGGAGAACACAACAGAGAGAACTGTCTGGAGGCTGGCCCAGCCTGGCAGGAGCACCTCCATGGCCAGGAGTGTCAGGAGCAGGCCCCATACTCCCAGCCTCGTGGCCTCAACAAGCCCCACAGAGCCAACCGACCCCCTCGTGCCTCATCTCCCCTCATTGCCACTGGAAAGGGTCATCAGCCCTCCTCTCATCCACACCTCCCTGGTGCTGCCAGAACCTCCCACTGGCAGCACCTCTCCCATCTCAACCCCTCCCCCCCACCCAGGTGTCTCCTGCCACCTCAGGAGAACAAGGCTCCTTCCCAGCTCCCCCTGCAGCCCTCTCCAGCAGGGGAGGGCTCTTCTCTCAGCCCTCCCCGCCCAGAGACAAATGGAGGAGTCCATCTTTCTTCCCAGCTGCTTCCCAATCACTCTCCCCTCCTTGAAAGCCCCCATTCCTTGGAAGCCCGTGCTTCTCCTCGAGGGCACCTGCTGGCCTCCTATCTTCTGTCTTGCTCTGCCTCAGGTCTCCAGCCACAATGGCATGTGACTTCAATGTCTGTGAGGATACACAGCACGCTCAGTTTCAAGACCTCCTGGCCAATAACCCTTTACTCACCTCCCTTCTGCTACCCACACCACAGCTGTTCTGAACCTCTGTCTCTGATGCACTGCATCACCCTCAATATCTTCATTTTGAGCATTTCATTCACTGACCTCCACCTCCAATCCTTCCAGCTCTCTTATGATGGCAACAATTCCCCAACTTTGCCAAGACCCACCATGACCCCTTCCCCAGCCATAACCGTGTCCTGTCCTGCAGGCCTCCATGCCCCACCTGGTGTCAACCAGCCACCACTCGCTGGTGAATTCACATTGTTCATCAGGCCCACCCTCATCACAGTGTCCAGGCTGACCACTCTGAGCCTGTGCCCAGGTCCCTGAATGGTGCTGAAGAAAACCACAGAGCCAGGCTCACTGGCCCCTGCCCACCCTGCAGGACTGCTCCTTCCTATCTTTGCCTTCCCAGCCACATTCGCCATGCAAGCTTCCCCATCAGACCTCTCCAGCAGGGGCAAAGGCCACTCGAGGGGCCCTCTTGGGTTCTCATCACTGCAGCCTCACCCCTGCCCACACATCTACCCTCCCTCCGGCCCTCTGGACCCCAGACCGTCCCATCTCCCCACAGCTTTCTGCCCTCTGGCTATCCCCTCTTTCCTTCTGGCCAGCCTCTCCTTTTCTATCGGTTATCAGTGCTTGAGTGCACAGGCACCCTTGTATCTGCCACCCTTAAAACAGCAGAACAAAACTGCTTGCCCTCATACCCCACTGCAGCAGTGGCTGTTTCAGAGCCATCCTCTGCCTCCCCTTCTTCCCAGAATGGCTGCTGGCATCCCCATCACCCTCCACACATTCCACTAAAGCGGCTCTTGCGCGGGCCACCAACTACGCACATCTCGCCAAATCCGACAGTTCTACCTCCGGCTCCACATCTACTCAGTCCCCTAGTGACTGCAGACACAAGACTGCCCCTCCTTGAAACACTCTTCTCTAGGCTTCCATGCCACACGTGCTCCTAATCTTCCCCCCACTTTCCTGGACACTCCTCCACTCCACCTGACAAACTCTGGCTGCCACGGCCCCTTCCTTCTCTTCCCCCTGAGGGGTCTATCCAGCTCCATGGCTTCCAACACCGTCCACATGGGGTGACTCCAAATGCTCACAGCCTCACCTGAACGGCTAGCGGGCATCCCAAACACCGCTCCCCTCCCAGCACTGCCATCCTTCCCACCGCCTCTCTCCCAATTCCCAGCTCATCGAGGGTACCACCAGCCGAGTCAGAACACTAGAGCCCTCCGTGATTCTCCCACTGTATCTAGTCATAACCATAATCAAGGCTTGTCTCTTATCCTTCCAAAATATCTCACCCATTCACCTCACTGCCACTGCCACCAGTCAAGACCTTAGCCTAGGCCACCAAGTTAGTCAGCCTTCTCGTAGCTTCCCTGGCTTCCTTCCACCCGCTACTCCACAGGATGCTTTCAGAAAATATGAAACAGATCACTCCTCTGCCATAACCTCTTCAATGGCTGCCCACTACTCAGAGAGCATGACTGAGTCTGTCCAGAGGGCTTCTGAGGCTGAGCATCCCCAGCTCTGCATTCCCGTCTGACCTCTGGGGCTTGCCCTACTGCCCCTAGGGCTGTGGCCACAGAGGTCTTCTGAGTTTCTCTGACTCAGCAAGTTGGCTCCTGCCTCAGGGCCTGTTGCACATGCTCCCTGCATGGCTGGCTCCCCCTCAATCTCGAGTCTCAATCCAAATGTTACCTCTCCAGGGGCACTTTCTCTGCAAAGCAAAACTTCCCCAGCCAACCCCTCAATCATCAAAGCATTTTTCACATGCTACAATTATTCTTATTTTCTATCTCCACTAGGAAAACATAACCCCATGGAGGCAAAACCCCATCTGATCATGTTGTAACCCCACCACTGAGGCACGTAATAGGTACTCAACAATCAACTCATATATGTTGAATAAATGAGAAAAAAGAAAAGAGAGGATAAGTTATTTTAAGTACCAAGGTGGCCAAAAAGATTTCTCAGACTAGGTATCATATCACCAGGTATTATATAATTACCATTCCTGAAGTCAGTTAAATCCAATTTCATTAACATGCTAATGTCCTTTGCATAACAAAAGAAGTTTTAATTATTTTTTTTATTTACAGGATACCTACTTTCTCACAAGAATCTAGGATGGTTTAGTTTTTCACCCTAGCTCCCCCACTTTTGAACTTGTCAACCATGGTTATGTCAATCATAGAACTAAAAAGTAATCTCCCTTAGATATACCAGTAATAAGGACAATGATAATACTAGGACATACTAAGCAAACCCCAAGGACCAAGGACTAAGCACTTTACGTGTATTAGCACAGATCTGGAGGAATACACTATTATTCTCCCTGTTCACAGATGAAGAAACTGAGGCAAAGAATGGTCTTATAGGTCATTAGTACAGAGAGACCGAAACTTAGTTTCAGCATACACAGTCTCACGAGAAAGAACAGCAGCAAGTCACTAAAAATGAAAAGGTAAAAGACATGGGACAACTCAAACCAGAGTAAGGAAATATTCTTATTAGAAGACTTTATTCCAATCAAACACCAACAAGACAGTGAGCTTCCTGAGAGCTAAGCAAACTGGGCTGGAATCAGTTTACACTGATGCTGCTTTGATTCAATAATTTCAGTAAATTATTTTTTTAAATGTTTATTTGAGAGAGAGAGTAAGCACAAGGAGGGGAGGGGCAGAGAAAGAGGGAGAAAGAGTACCAAGTAGGCTTCGCATCGTCTGCGCAGACCGTGAGATCATGACCTGAGTAGAAATCAAGAGTCAGATGCTAAACCAACTGAACCACCCAGCCGCCCCCTCAATAAGTTATTTTTTAAAGCACACATTAGACAACACATAACCAACTCTCCTGCAATCAGAGATCAGAATCTATTTCAGTTACATTTGAGTCATAAATCTTAAGTCAAGAATCAAAAGTGCCATTTTAGGAATTCGAATTAATTTTTCTTGTTAAGTGATGGGTTTTTTTTTTAAGGAAATCTAAGTATTTTTTTTTCCTCTAAGACCTATACCACTCTTTACCAAAACCTTCTATGACGAGTCAAACCAAACATTCACTGAGTCCATGTACCAAAACACATCAGTGATAATTTCTAAACTATCATGTGTGTGATTCAAGTATACAGCACACAAGTTAGTATTCACTTTATCTAAGTCATTATTACATGAAAACATTCATCTTCAGCCTTGTTTGAACCAACAAGATATTCACAAGGCAGGTTTGTTCAAATATCTGTATTTACAAAATGTATCCTGCCGAAGCTATTTGGGAATATAAGCCAGGGAAAAGTTTCTAACTCAAAGCTCATTGGTTTTGGCAACCTTAATCTAGGTATGTTTCTACATTCTCCTTATAGTCTTAGAAACGTACACAAGTGGGACAGAAGGATAACAAAAAACAAAAAACTTCAAAAACTGTTTTGGCTATTGACTTCTGTTTCTACTGTAACTGGTAAATAATAATAATAAAACTTTTATATACATTCAGTCACACAGCTATTATAATGAGTTAATATCATCTTACCTGATGAGATCATCTCTATCTTGGAAGATTTGGGTTTTCCGATTGATGGTGTACCTAGGAAACTCCATTCGGCCAAGATTGACCAAAAGCACAGTAGAAAGCTGTCCCTGACCACCACAGGCAGCTTCCTCGTCTTCCATGGAGTCCGTCAATGAAAATAGCAGCAAGACCCGGGAAAACACAGCCCGAGGGCCTTTACAGACTCTCAGTGACTCTCCTGCCAAATCTTTAGCTCTGAAAAATGTACAACATAGAAATAAATTTCTGGTATTTTTAAAAGCATTTGGATGTTAGATTTTACAAATTATTCTCATCTATTAACATTCATTTTTTATACATTTTTTTTTAAGTTTATTTATTTTGTGAGAGAAGGAGCACGCATGTGTGGGATGGGCAGAGAGAGAGAATCACAGAGAGAGGATCCACACTGACAGTATGGAGCCTGACACATGGCTCAAACTCATGAACATTGAGATCATGACCTGAACTGAAATCCAGAGTCAGATGCCTAACCAATTGAGCCACAAAGGCACCCCTACAAATTACTTTTAGATAAAATAAAGATAAGTTGCATTCATTATTCTAAGCTAAAACAAATCTACCACTTCCAGCTGTGTGACTTTGGAGCATAACTTAACCTCTCTTGGCTCAGAGCCTACCTAGGGACATGGTGAAGATTAAATGAAATGTTATCTCCAAATAGTTTCACACATGGTTTGGCTCAATAAAAGGGCAAGACAGGGTTTACACTGGTCATGAATGTGTGAAATACCAGGAAAACTCATAAAAGTATTACCTATCTGACATGAGCAATTTTCACTTCTTGACAAGTGACAATTCAGATTAAATAATAGTTATTTTTTTTTAAATGTCATTATTGGGGTGCTTGGCTAGCTTAGTTAGTAGAGCATGCAACTCTTGATTTTGGGGTTGTGAGCTTGAGCCCCATGTTAGACACAGAGATTACTTTTTTAAAAATTTGAAAAAATAAAACAAAATGTCATTATCAAAGGCTATTGGTTAGGCAGCATATTTTCATGCACCAAGAAGTGGTACCAAGATTTGGTGCTGTTGTGTGTGTGCAAAGTGGTCCAGAGGCATCTCCACTCCAGGGTAACCTCTGTAAATCCTGGTTTGATTCTGGATGCCTTCAAGGTAGGTTTGGAGGTCTGAATTAAATTCAGGGCTACATGGACCCTCTAGCTCTCACAACTTGGATACCATCTAGAACAGTGTTTCTCAGGGCACCTGGGTGGCTCAGTTGGCTCAGTTGGTTGAGCATCTGACTTTTGATTTCAGCTCAGATGATGATCTCATGGTTCATGGGATCGAGCCTTACATCAGGCTCTGTGCTGATAGCACTGAGCCTGCTTGGGATTCTCTCTCTCCTTTCTCTCTGCCCCTCCCACATGCACACTCACTCTCTCTCTCAAAATAAATAAATAAACATTAAAAAAAATAGATCAACGTTTCTCAAACTTGGCACTATCGAGATCTGGGCAAAATTCTTTGCTGGGGAGGAAAGCACTGTTACGGGAGGAGGGTATTCATTACAGGATACTCAGCAGCATCACTGGCCTCACTAAATGCTAGCAGCACCCACTTCCCTCTTCATCATGACAATCAAAAATACCTCCAGATGTTCCCTGGAGAGCAAAGTCACCCCCCAGAAGCTATTAACCTAAAAGAAGTGGTGCATCTCTAGGGGTGTTGTAGGAATCGATGCCACCACCAGAGGCATGAGGGGACAGGGGTGAGATTCTTATCACACCACCATTTAATTGAGAACCACTCATCCACAGAGACTGATAAAAAGAGTCCAATTCCTCCATCTTCATTCAGAGCCTCAGCAATGCAGTCAGCCAAGTCTCCGAGTTCAGAAGGAACCATAAAACATGGTAAAATGAACAGTGATTATCTACTGGGATGAAGAAAGTGTAAATGATGTGCCTTTTTCTGTTTCTTCATGATAACCGCAGAGTAAGATAACAAGACACTGCCCTCACATGGGGCTGTCAGAGACAGATCTCAGTGCAAGGCTCTAAAACAAAATGAAGAAATAAAGTACAGTCTTGAAGGACAGTGATTTTAGTACAACTAAAATAGCCTTGAGAATCTTATGCTCCTGCAAGTCCAAAGTTAGGAATAAAAAAAAAAAAAGTTAACCTTATTTCTTTTATTTCTGTTCATATGCTTAGTGCTTATACTGAGAGTGTTGCTTGCTAATTTTAATGTTCACTTACTTATAAAATGTTATATAAGGTTAACAAAAAATATGTAATGAATACAATTATAGAAAGGACTTAGAATGCAGGATACAAAATCAATGTACAGAAATCTGCTGCATTTCTATATAACAATTATGAAGCAACAGAAAGAAATTAAGAAAACAACCTCATTTACAATGGCACCAAAAATAATAAGGTACCTAGGAATAAACCTAACCAAAGAGGTGAAAGACCTGTACTCTGAAAACTATAAAACACTGATAAAAGAAACTGAAGAGACATTCCACACCCATGGATTGGAAGAACAAATATTGTTAAAAGTCTGTAGTACCCAAAGCAATCTACACATTTAATGCCATTCCTGTCAAAGTACCAACAGCATTTTTCACAGAACTAGAACAAACAAGCTTAAAATTTGTATGGAACCACAGAAAACCCAAATAGCCAAAGCAATCTTGAAAAAGAAAAGCAAAGCTGGAGACATCACAAGTGCAGAGCTCGAGTTATATTACAAAGCTGTAGTAATCCATAATCCTTACACCCAATGTGGGGCTTGAACTCACAGCCCCGAGATCAAGAGTCCCATGCTCTACCAACTGAGCCAGCCAGGCACCGACAAAGCCGTAGTAATCCAAACAGTATGGTACTGGCACAAAAACAGACACATAGATCAATAGAACAGAAAATCCAGAAATAAACCTACAATGATATGGTCAATTAATCTTGACAAAGCAGGAAAGAATATCCAACGGGAAACAGTCTCTTCAACAAATGGTGTTGGGAAAACTAGACAGCAACACGCAGAAGAATAAAAAATGAAACCACTTCCTTACACCATACATGAAAATAAATTCAAAATGGATTAAAGACCTAAATGTGAGTCAGGAAATCATAAAAACCTTAGAGGAGACAGGCAGTAACCCCTTTGACATTGGCTGTAGCAACTTCTTACTAGTTATGTCTCCTGAGGCAAGGGAAACAAAAGCAAAAATAAACTATTGGGACTACATCAAAATAAAAAACTTCTGCACAGCAAAAGAAATAATCAACAAAACTAAAAGACAATCTATCGGATGGGAGAAGATATTTGCAAATGTCATATCAAATAGTATCCAAAATCCATAAATAACATACAAAACTCAATACCCAAAAAATAAATAATACAATTTAAAAATGAACAGAAGATATGAACAGACATTTCTCCAAAGAAAACATTCAGATGGCCAACACATGAAAAGATGCTCATCATCACTTACCATCAGGGAAATGCAAATCAAAACTACAAGGAGAGGGCACTGGGGTGGCTTAGTCAGTTAAGCATCTGACTCTTAGTTTCAGCTCAGGTCATGATACCACGGTTTTGTGAGTTCAAGCCCTACATCAGGCTCTGCGCGGGCAGTGCGGAGCCTGCTTGGTATTCTTTCTCTCTCCCTCTCTCTGCCCCTTTCCTACTTGCTCTCTGTCTCTCTCGAAATAAGTAAATAAACTTAAAAAAAAAAAACAAACTACAATGAGCTATCACCTCACACCTGACAGAACAGCTGAAATCAACAACACAAGAAACAACAGGTGTTGGCAAGGATGTGGAGAAAGGTGAACTCTCCTGCACTGCTGGTGGGAATGCAAAGTAGTGCAACCACTCTGGAACAGAGTATAGAAGTTTCTCAAAAAGTTAAAAATAGAACTAGAGGAGGATCCAGCAACTGCACTACTAGGTATCTACCCAAAGAATACAAAAATACTAATTTGAAGGGATATATGTGCCCCGGTGATTATTGAAGCATCATTTACAACAGCCAACTTATGGAAGCAGTCCAAGTATCCATCAACTAATGAATGAATAAAGATGTGGTATATGTATACAATGGAATATTATCCAGCCATAAAAAAGAATGAAATTGTGCCATTTGCAACAATGTGGATACAGCCAGAGAGTATAATGATAAGTGAAATAATTCAGCCAGAAAAGACAAATACCATGTCATTTCACACATGCATGAAATTTAAGAAATAAAACCAACAGCGAGCAAAAGGAAAAAAATAAGAGGGAGGAGAAATCAAGAAACAGACTCTTAATTACAGAGAACAAACTGATGGTTACCAGAGAGAAGGGAAGTGTGGGGATAGGTTAAATATGTGATGGGGATTAAACAGGGCACTTGTGATGAGCACCAGAGGGTGTTGAATAGAAGTACTGAATCATTATATTGTACACCCGAAACTAATATAATACTGTGTTAACTGGAAGTAAAATAAAAACTTTAAAAACAACTTAAAAAGAAAGGACTTTGAAGAGATTTAACATACTACAACCATGTGGATCTTAAAGCCAATTAACTCTAAATACATAATTAAAATATTTTTTTAAAAAGATACAGTATAAACTTTTTGAAGTGTTAGTAGTGACAATTTTCTTAATAATTTTTTACACCTATGTTTTATAAAAGAGTAGTATTTATAATATCTTCCCAACAAAGATGGACTCTTGGCAAGTAACAGCTGAAAGTTACCTGTGCACAAGCACATGTATATCTTTGTGTGTATTCAGATATACACAACATATATATTATACAAAATAAATAACACTGACACTGTTTTAAAGTATTTTCAAAAGCATCACTCACTTCATCCTTAACAATTCCAGAACAGTGGACTCCCAGACTAAAGTTATTATAGTTGTATTTTATAGATCATGTGAGCAGAAAAAATAAATTCTTAAAGTTTTCACATTTTTCCCAAACTGAAACAGTTCAAGGTTGTCACAAAAGCTAAAGAGGGATGTCTGGGTGGCTCAGTCAGTTAAGCATCAAACCCTTGATTTCAGCTCAGGTCATAGACTCATAGTTCATGACATCAAGCCTCACGTTGGGTTCTGTGCTGGTAGTATGGAGCCTGCTTGGGATTCTCTCTCCCTCTCTCTCTGTCTCTGCCCCTCCCCAACTCATGCCCACCCATGCTCTCCTTCTCTCTGTCTCTCTCAAAATAAAAAAAAATTAAAAAAAAAAAAAAAGCAAAAGAAACAAACCACAGTTTTTAGTAAATTTTATGTCTAAACTCAAAAATAGTTGCATATTAAGACTGACAGATTACACTTCAATAAAAAGTTGACTAAAATAAATATTTGACTGAATAGTTTACCCTCAAATCCTGTAGGAACAGTAGCCAAAACTGCATTTTTCTTGAATAATAAAATACTAGAATTTACTAAAGGCCTATTGCCTCCTAATTTTTCTTGGTCCTAGAAATTTCTTGCTCCAAATATAGTACTACAAGAATTATAAATAATAAACTAAGAAAGAATCCAGGCTATTGTAATAAGCCTTGTAATACTCTTTTGACTTCTTAATCTAACCTCAACTGAAACAAGTAATTATATTTTGAAAAAAATGTACTGTTATAATAAGTTAATATGTGCTATCAACATTTTAAATGCTTTTATTGTTATGACGGTCAACAAAACCTTTTTAAAATCACGGCACCGATTCCAGACTGATTTTTTCCCCAAGTGCAGACTGAAGGCTGTTTGGCCAATTTGAGAAAGGTGTCCACGAGTTGCTGTTTCTGTCCATTGGGATTCACCAAGTGGAAGGTCTTGGCCAGGGTTTTTAGTTCAGGAGCAGAAAGCAGTTCAAGCACTTCAGAGAGTTCTTGCAACTCAGACTCTGAAATGGATTTAAAAAAAAGAAAAAAAGTTAAACATAGTTTTAAGGAATTTTACTATTTTCTAGCTCTATTTACTTTAAGAAGAATGAAGCTTAGTTATATGCAAATACAATGGAATTCTACTGCAGAAATTGTAATTAGTTTGCCAAAGCAATTATTAAAGAATATAGAGGGGCACTTGGGTGGCTCAGTTGGTTAAGCGTCTGGCTCTTGATTTCAGCTCAGGTCATGATCTCATGGTTTGTGAGGTTCTGTGCTGACAGCCTGGAGTCTGCTTGGGATTCTCTCTCCCTACCTCTCAGCCCCTCCTCCTCCCACCCCTTGCACGTATGCACACATGCTCTCTCTCAAAATAAATAAACACACAAAAAAAAAGAATATGGAAAATAGATACCTCATAAAAGTTATAAATTAATAGAATTTCTCACTAAAAAAACAAAGGAAAATAAAATAAAGACACATATGGATAGCCATTATAGCTTGCACATTCTCCTTAAAAACTCACTGGTATATTTGCTCTCGGATTACAAACCCTTCAAATGGACCTCTCCCAAAGCTGACCATCAGCTCTCCTCCCTCCCCACAGGCCTCTTCATGGATTCACTCACTCAACATACATGGATATGTCTGCTATTATAGGCCCCAGACATCACCCTAGACCCAGGATGCAGCTGAATCAGACTTGGCTGGTATCTGCCTTCTAGGCATTTACAGCTTAGGGCAGTGCCTTTTTCCTCCACTCAGCAAGTACTTAGTGGGTGTACACTGCATGCCAAGTAATCTTCTATGGCCCAGAGTTTATGTCTAAACTCAAAAATAGTTGCATATTAAGACTGACAGATTACACTTCAATAAAAAGTTGACTAAAATAAATATTTGACTGAATAGTTTACCCTCAAATCCTGTATGACCATACAAGTTACAATGACCAAAACAAGTCCTGGTCCACAAGGAGCTCAGCTCCTAGCATAATAAGCAAGTATATATGTCAAGTGGGGTAATGGTTATAATGAAAATAAAACTGGCTATGGCCAAGCAAACATGGCAGGGAGCAAGTGGTCAGGCAAATGTCTGATGACGTGACACAGAGCACAGCTGGATGAAATGAGCCGTGTGGCAGCAAGTACAAGGCTCTGAAAGAGGAGTGCACTCAGCATGCTGAAGAACACCGAGGAGCGCTCTGTGGCCATGACAGAGCAGGAGGGGCAGCCAGAGCCAGGTCCCACAGGGTTGTGCAGATCGAGGGCAAAACTCAGACTTGACTGAGTGCAACAGTGAGCCACAGGGGTTCTGGTTCTGTTGCCTAAAGGTCGTTTAAAGGTAAGTCAAGGCTCACCTGCAGCGGTCACCTGGCATGCCTGTTAAACTTGTGGATTTATGAATCTTCATCAAATCCTCCAGGTGGGGACAGGAGCTCCCAGGTGACACTATGGCACTGACGCGTGGGAAGCAGTGCTCCAAGCAGGGGTCCGAGTCCCACTGCCTAATCCTTCACGTTCAAGCCTCTTTACTGAGCATCTATGTCTTCCCCCAGGACCACCACATCACCTAACCTCACTTTACTAACTGCTCTCCACTACAAACCACCACACAGAAACCACCTGGCTTTGGCTTGATTTGCTTATTTCAGTCTACACTGTCAGCAACTACTGAAGACTCACATTCTTCCTCCACCTACGTTTCCAGTACAACACTGCATTCAGTACAGGTAGGTGCTTAATGAATCTACTGACAAGACAACCATAGTTATCTAATAGTCTCATAGGCCTAAGTCAATGAACTTCTGAGGCAATCAACTTATAAACTATAAGAGCTGTATATGCGTGCATATAGGGGTAGATGAAGCTTTTAGAGGCAATATTAACTTCAAGCAAGCCAGCTTTATTCTATCACAAAGATAAGGCATCTGAATGAGTCAGATTCTTGCTGGAAGGTGAGAGCTGAGAAGGGATGAGTTTCTTCAGTGGACCACGGCCACCTATCTATCCAGAGAGGACTTTATCATCCTAAATACGAAACAGCCAAGAAAACAACAGTGGTCTTCACACAGGCTAAGAATGGCTTTAACATGAATAATCTGTTGTCCTAAGGTTAAAAATTCAATTAAAAAAAAAATTACTATTTACCAGGCACCAACCAGGAGATGACACCATCCTGGTATCACCATCATTCTGCAGAAACTTAGTTATTCGTGTCATATTTTCATTTTACATTTCCTTTGACTAATCATACCTGTCTGCAGAAAGCCTGCTTGCTGCAATTCTCCAATCACAGGTGTTAAGTCAGGAGCAATCTCTTCATATTCCAATTTATTCATCTTAATCCAGCCAAATTTACGTTGAAAAAGTCTTACGTATAACTTCTGACCACTAGCTGCAAGAAAAGTCGTGAAAACTCTCTTCTCAAAACAACATACAAACATTCACTTTTTAAAACCGAATACAACATATTCTATTAGAAATACACTTATGCTTACTCAACTGATCACCCAAGAACATCTTTTTCTTCCTTTGGAAAATACAATTTATTTCATATAGAAGTCCCCATGGAGATGTCTCCTTGTCCTGTGTGCCTGCCACCATAGGACAATAAGAATATCCAGGATGGGACCAGCCCTGCCACTTCTGAATTATACAAATCTATGAACCTTACCGAGACTCCATTTTCTCTTCTGTTAAAAAAGTGGGGGTGGGATGGGGCAATAACAACATCTTCCCAATGTTGCTGAAAAGATTAAACAAGATGAGGCATTCGATGATTGGTGTATAAACAACAAAAAATCTCCAAAGTTGGTCATGGTTATTGGCCATTTTAAAACTTCTAAGTACCAGGTTTCCCATTGTCTAGCCACCAACATTTTTACTCCATCAGAGAAGCCCTACCCAGAATTCCAGTTATTTTATTCTCCGCTTTCAGCTTAATATGAACGATTGTATCGTTGGCTGAAAATAATCTGAAAAGATTTTCAAAATTCGTCTAGCATTGGTAGGGCAGTCATCTCTAACTTGGTGATCTTGGCTAAGTTATTTAATTAACCTGGTCAGTTTTCCTGTT
The DNA here is from genome assembly GCF_024362965.1 of Panthera pardus. Lineage (NCBI taxonomy): Eukaryota > Metazoa > Chordata > Mammalia > Carnivora > Felidae > Panthera > Panthera pardus. The sequence continues at coordinate 13,933,151 of NW_026526810.1, read as the reverse complement.
ATCTGGATTATCTTCAAATTTCTGCCAATTCTAAAATGGTGTAACTGTATTTCTTAAATCTTCAACTCCCCACCCCCTTTTGTTCCTTAAAGAGGAAAATTCAATTAGCAGTACTTATTTTCACACAGAGACACTGAAGATTATTCTCTGTGGGGAGCCATACACAAGAATCTGCAGAAATTCCATTCAGGGAACTATTCATTCTTCTCAATTATACAGAAGTACAGAGCCATGGACTACTCAAATGCTCACATGAATACAACCAGTACCCAACTAAAGATCTGTAACTTCCATGGACAGAAGAGTCAATGTGGTGTCATTTATGTCCATGTTCTGGTGAGGACAGCATAAGTAGAGACTGAGGCTGTGAGGATAATTAATGCAACTGTGCCTAGAGAAGTATTACTCGCATGTCAAAGCAATACTAAGAATACCGTAATTCCATTGTGTGCATTTAAAACAAAAACCCTCCTCTTGAACATTCCTGGCAATGTTTAAGATTTTTTTTTTAACTCTACTGAAGAGTCCAACCTGACTACAAATTATGGGAGGTCAGTGTAGCTCCCAAGTAAGCGTTTCCTACCTCAGAAGGGACTCAGTTCCATAAAGCCATCATGGCCCTTTGGATTAGCAATGCAACAAGGGTGGCTTTTGCTCCAAATGTGCACTATCGGCTCAGAGCCACCACTGGCTGCCAAGGAACTGAGGCATAGACCATTATTTTTAAATGCACCAATTTAGCCTGAAAGTTTCCAATTCCTCCACACCCTGACCTTAAAAGGCAGAGTCAAAAAACCTAAAACGGAAGGAAAAAATAAGCCTTAATATACTTTGGTTTGTTCTTTCCTGTATTTTACTTCAGTTTTGAGAAAATGGTGTGTAAAAACAATAAAACAACCTAAATTAAGCTTGATTACATGCTCAAAAGCAAAGAATACTTTTCTAAGTCACAAAGGTTATTTTTTTTAACCTGGAAAAGGCTGTTTTACAACCATCAAATATACATAGAAAGGAAAAACAGATGCTTCCATTATAACCAAATTACAGCTTGTAAGGATGATACTGCAGAAGCAGACATCACCGGACACAAAATCTCTTTTTCATGCATGTGCTTCTCAAACCTTGTGGCTGGCTGATTCCCAGGAGCATTCCCAGAGGACTCACAGAACCACACTGACTCCTTGTGGTCATTAGGTTACTGCCCAAATCAGGCCAGCAAATGGAAAACAAAAACTTGAAAGCACACGAGCTTGATACCTGATAATTGATGAAATTTAGTTACAATTCCCCTCTCATGTTCATCAAAGAGCATCCTATCTTCTTCATTCTCAAATACAGCTCTCAGCACCACGAGGAAACTCCGAAGGTAGTAAGGATGACTTGGTGGTACTGTAACTGTTTTACCAGGAACATCACAGCTTGACCCCTGCTCCAAAGGAATTCCACAAGTGATTTCATTCTTTAAGTCACTGTCACCTTCCGGAGAAAGGTCCTGGATGTTATGCCCTTTAGAATCATCATGTGCAGGACTATCAGACTTTGCCTCCCAATTTGACAACTGTGTTTTAGTTTCTGAAGCAACAGTCACTTTCACTTCTTCACAACTACCTGCCTCGCATTTTTCAACATCTTGATTATCTACTCCTTTGATGCTCTCCCACTTTGCAAGACTGTGCTCTGAAGCAGACTTCAATGTATTCCGAAGAGTTAAATCTGGTGAAAATAACATAGCAGCATTATCTGAGAAGGCAGGGCCAAGGGGTGATCTCTCATATTCCTGGGTAGCCTTTTGGCTTTCAGCTTCCATTATTTTTGTGCCTTCTACAGTATGTTCAGGTGTACTCTGCTCCTTAAGAGAATCACAGGCAAACACATTTTCCTTTTGAGAACTGTTCTCCAAAATTTGATCCTTGTCCTCAGTATCTGAACAGTTATCAACCAGGGTCCTAACCATTGTGAATGAGGAACTCTGTGGACTCTTATTGGCAAATTCCTCATTCTTATCTATTGCTCTTTTAGCCTCTGTGTATCTTCTGGACAATTTAGATGACAGGCTTCCCAAAGTAATGACTTTCACATTATGATGTCTCAGCTTATCTTGATTTTTGCACCCCAAATCATCATTATTTTTAAAGTAGGGGCTGGTCTGCTGTTTTACGCCCATTTTTGCTGAATCACTTTGGTCAGGGGTTAAACTTATCTTTGATGGTGACAACTTTCCTGGCGTTACATCTTCTAACACAATATTGGTTAAATCTACTGTAGGCACATGTGAATTTGTTAAGTCAACATGCCTCTGATCAACTGGAGTGATGTCATCATTGTTAGCACACTTTTCATCAAGATGCCGGTTTAAATCATATCTCTGCACCATTTTACTACAAACAGGGCAGGCAAGCTTAGCAGGTGGTGCATTGTTAAAAAATGAAATAATAGAGTTACATTCTTTTGTTTTAGTTTTACTGGCTGATAAACTTCTACGAGGTCTTTTCTTCGCAGGAGCTTTCCCTTCTGACATCATGAGTATTAGAAAAACTGGGTGTTTCCAGTAGTAAAACCCAGGATATCACTGGAAAAAGACAACAATGGTTTACTTTTACTTCCCTGTCTTGAAACAATACAAAGGGGGATTCTATTTGGCTTCATGTTTTTCATTTAGTCAATTTCTTCTTCCTACAAAATAAAACACATGTGGATTAAAAACACTTTAATGAATTCAACAACAGAGTGGAAAACAGTAAAACGTGCAATGGCAGTATCCCTTGAGAGAAGGAAAACCCTGGGCTTGGCACAGAAGACCCAAGGCTCTACTCCCAGCTCTACACGCAATCTCCGTGTGACCCTTACCCATAAAATGACGGCAATAGGCTCCGCAGGGATATTTTCTCAGACTTAAGATCTAAAATTACCCATTTTTTAAAAGGGAAAATTTGACTATTCCAGATCCCCCTTTGAAAACTACTGCATCAGTGGCTTTTTCCGGGCCAGAGAATGCCTGTCTGCCCGATCCCCGGAGTCATTCCGGCCTCACTGCCCTGCACGGATAAACTCCACCGCCCCCCCCATCCCCACCCCAAGTCACAGACATCTGTCAACACGCATGGGTCCCCCGTGCAGCTACGGCCACCGCACCTCTGAGGCTCGGGGGAGGACGATCCCACTGGGGCCGCGTGCGCGCACGTGGGACGCGCACCTGGGCTCCGCCAAGGTGCCCGCCCTGTCGCCCTCTTTCACCCTCCCTCCCCGCCGCCCCTAGCCGCCCGCGGTCTCCCCTCCCGCGCGCCGGCCTGCCGGCGACCCCAGCCGGCCACCCCACTCCTCCCACCGGGCTCCGCGCGCCCAGGCATTCCCAGCCGATCCCCGCATCTCGGCTCGCCATAGGCTCAGCAAGTGGAGGCCCGAGTGATCGATCCCTCTTTCCTTCCAGGTTAAAGGCTCCTTCCATCCAGAGTGACCGAGTCCAGCCGAGCGGTGCAGGGAGGTCCGGGAACCTCCACTCTCCACGCCTGGAGACCCTTGCACGTGCACTCGGAGGGAGCCCCTGGCATCAGTCGTTGGGAAGGTTGCCCGTGGGGGCCGCGCTCAGCGTCAGAAGGGGCTTGCTGGGAGCAGATGCACACGGGGACTCCACCGACCCGGCGCCCGCGAGTTCGCGCGGTGGGCTCAGTAGCTGGGCATTCCCAAAGATGAGCTGCTCGCCGCCTTGCTAGATGTGAATAACCTCCAGAGCAAAGGAACAATAAAACGAAGTCAAGTCGTTAGGGAGCAGTGAATTGGGGGTGTTCATTACTTCCGTTTTTCATATGGTTTAATTGTGAAGCCATGCAGTTAAATGTATAATAACATATTTAACGGGGCGCCTGAGTGGCTCAGTCGGTTAAGCATCAGACTTCGGCTCAGGCCATGATCTCGAGGTTCGTGGGTTTGAGCCCCGTGTTTGACTCTGTGCTGACAGCTCTGAGCCTGGAGTCTGCTTCGGATTCTGTGTCTCCCCCTCTCTTTGCCCCTCCCATGCTCATGCTCTGTCTCTATCTCTTAATAATAAATAAACGTTAAAATTTTTTGAAAAAAAAATTAGATATTTAAGAACAGAAATTGGTAACTGAAAGATAAAGTGTATCACTCAGCTCTTCAGCACGGTTACCAGCTGGTTCCAGCATCCCCATGAATGACCCAGAATGTAAGCAGAAATTTCTGAGTACAGGGGGCACTTTACCAGTGTGGTCCTTTACCAGTGCTCTCCACAGTGGTCAGCACTGTGTAATTACTCTGTAAATATATATCGAATGAATATGGATAAATGAACAAGTCAAAGAGAAAAGGAACATGAATAGGGAATTCACCAACAAATATGTATTAAGTGCCTACCTCATGTTCTTGATGCTCAAAATATGGCAGCGAACAGAAATGAGGAATAGGGGGTGGGGGGAATCCCCTGCCTTCATGGAGAATATATTCTGGTGAAGAAAGACAAAACAATTAAATAATGTAGAGAATTAAGGGGGAGAACTTCGAAGAAAAAACTGGGAACATCAGGGTGAGGACGGAGATGAGAATTACAGTATGAAAGAGTGGTAAGGAAAGGCTCCACAGAAAAGGTAATCTTTGAGCAGACTTGAAGGAAGTAAGGCAGTGAATACTTGAGAGGAGAGAATTGTAGGCAGATGAAACAGCAACAGCCTCTCCCTGAGGTAGAAGCTTGCCTAGCAAAAACACCAAGAAGGCCAAGACAACTCACTGGAGCAGAAGTGAAGTGAGATAGGTAGCAGAGAGAGGGCAGATCATGTAGGGTAACAAACATTTTCTGTAAAGGGCCAGGTAGTAAATATTTTAGGCTTTGTTGGCCATGGGATCTCTGGTCACACTGCTGTTGTAGTGTGAAAGCAGGCATAGACAATACGTAACATAAGAGTGTGTGGCTGTGTTGCAATAAAACTTTATTTATAAGTAGCTGACCAGATTTGGCCTCTGCTATAGTCTGCTGACCTTTAATAAAAGGGCTTACTGGACATATGGATATTAGCATTTACTTTGAGTAATATAGAGGAAACATTCTGCATGTTGTGTTAAGCACAGATGTTGGGGAGCAGGGACTGAAAGCAGGAGTGGAAGCAGGGAACACAGAAAGCTAATGAAGTAATCCCAGGAGAGATGATAGTGGCTTGGGTCAGAGTGCTAGTGTTGCAGTTGATAAGAAATAGCAAGATTCTGGATACATTTAGTAGGTATAACCAATGAACAATTTGTTCATGGTACAGGATGTTAAGGTATGAGGGAAGGAAAAAACTGTTCTATCAACTAGAAGGATGGAAGGGAATAAATCAAGAGTTTAGATTCAGACATGTGTCTTAGTCCATTCAGGCCACTTACAGACTGGATGGCTTATAAATAATAGAAATTTATTATTCACATTTCTATTGGCTAGAAGTCCAAGATCACGGTGCCAACACAATCAAGTGCTTCTTCTGGATCCCAGGCTTCTTGTTTTATCCTCACATGGTGTAAGGGGCTAGGGAGCCCTGTAGAGCCTGTTTTATAAGATCACTAATCCCATACATGAGGTTTCTACTCTCATGACACAATCACTTCCATATCCTAATACCATTACACTGGGGTTTGGCATTTCAACATGAATTTGGGGTAGAAGAGGCTTCCTCTTCACCCCAGGCAGGGGTGCCTGGGTGGCTCAGTCAGTTAAGTGTCTGACTTCGGCTTGGGTCATGATCTCATGGTTCGTGGGTTTGAGCCCCACATCCAGCTCTGTGCTGACAGCTCAGAGCCTGGAGCCTGCTTCAGATTCTGTGTCTGTCTCTCTCTTTGCCCCTCCCCCACTCACGTTCTCTGTCTCTCTCAAAAATAAACATTAAAAAAAAAAAAAAAAAAAAAGAGGAAGGGCAGACCCAAATGTTCAGACCATGGCAACATGTAAGTTTGAAATGCCAGTTAGACATTGTTGTGGATGAAAAGACACATGAATTTATTAATGAAATAAGATCAGGAAATAAAAATTTGGGAGTCATCAGGATTTATACAGTATTAATATATGGCACTAAGGAGTGACTATGTTATGCCCAGAATTCGTGATCCCCAAAGACCACTAGGGAGCCGAGTCCGATGCAAAAGCAAAAGAACCTTTATTCGAGCTAGCTCGAGCTCAATCCCCTACCTGCACCAACGCAGCGGTGAGATACCAGGGAGAGAGAGCGAGTTTCAAAAGCACAAAGGTTTTATAGGGGTCTAGGGGCAGTTGGTGAGGTAATGGCTGTGGCCTCAGCCGATTGGCTGGGGAAGGGTCGTGGCCTCAGCCGATTGGTTGGGGAAGGGTCGGAGTCCTGTTACGCAGGTCGCTGGGCGTGTTTTGATCAGAAAGTTTGAACGGGTGAGCGGGAGGTTACTCAAGGGGAGGAGGCGCAGTCTGAGGTTTCTGTGAATTTCCCGGAAAAGGGGTCATGTCGGGGACATAGTCACTCAAGGTGGAGAACACAGAACAAGATGGAGTCGGCCGGCGTAGGCCCGCCCTTTCAACTACAAATAGAGAATTAAAAGGTCGGGAAGACTTGGGGCGCCTGGATGACGCAGTTGGTTAAGCTGTTGACTCTTTGTTTCTGCTCAGGTCATGATCTTACAGTTCGTGAGTTTGAGCCCTGCATTGGGCTCCTCAATGATAGCACAGAGCCTGCTTGGGAGTCTCTCTCTCCCTCTCTCTCTCTCTCTACCCCTCCCTCTCTCTCACAAAATAAATAAACTTTTTTAAAAAAATCTATAAAAGTTCAGGAAGACCTAACACTACAATAAAAAGAGGGGAGATGAGAGTGCCAGCAAAGGAGTCTGAGAAGTTACCAGTGAGGAAGAAGGAAAACACTTGGCATCCAGAAAACCAAGTGAATCATGTGTATTGAGGATTGGGGGATATCAGATGCACCTAGAGTGGAAGTAAGATGAATGTTGAGAACAACCATTACATCTAGCAATGTGGAAGTCATTTGGTAACTTTGACAAAAGCTATTGTGGAACAGTGAAATGATTGAATAGGATTCAGGAAAGAAAGGGGAGACAGGAATTGGAGACAATGCAGGAACCCATTCAGACCCCCCAGAGCTGGTATGAAGATTATTTTAAGCTGAAGGCATCAGCGGATACAGAAAGAAGCCTTTTTGGAGCTTCCCTTATCTGACTACAAGAGACTTCTAGGAAGTAAGGCTGCCATAAATTCCCTCTTTGAGGGGTAGATGAGGGTGGACTTTCATTACCAGGAAGGAGACCTAGAATATATCTACCATAAATTCTCTCTCCAGGGGAATCTTATGGCCATGGAGACGGAAAAAAAACCCACACCTGCATGAACAAGCATTATCACAAACTTTCTTATCTCCCATTTGTTCTTCTAGAAACCCAGGTGCTCTTCCCCCAAAGGCTTTTTCTACCCCTCTTTTTTCCCCCTACCAACTTTAACCATTTATCAAGCTACTTCTTTTGTAAGCTCCCATAATTTTTCTTTCCAATCTTCTTCTGTCAGGTGAATTCACAGGCCCCCAGACAATAAACCTAAGAGGGCAGAGGAAACGTTTTTCCTCTCCAACAACAGTAAACGTAGAGGTTTCATACTGAAGGAGAGCAGCGAGGTATAGCCAAAGCTAAGGGGGGAAGTGAGGTTGAGTTTTGTTTATTTAATATGGAAAAATAACAATGTGCTTATATGCTGATAGGAATACTCAGGTGGAGTAAAATATGAAGCAGGAGAGAGAAGACTTGCTGGAGGAATATTCTTAGGTAAGTGAGGGGATAGGATACAGGCTGCAAGTGAAGCGGTTGGCCAAGTAATGAAATAGCACAGCACAACAAAATCCCAAAGTATTTATGGGAATGCAATAAATCCAGTACTCAACACAGTAAATGTTGTAGGGTACTGAGGAAAATCTGACTAGTCAATAAATGGTTTTTGAGAACAGGCTACCTACGTGGAAAAATGAAACTGGATCCCTACCTCACACCAAATAAATACACAGATTAAGGCTAAATAGATTAAAGTAACAATTGTGAAAAGCAAAGCTTCAAAACTTTTGGAATACAGGCATTTTTCAGAGATATGGGTTGGGTTCCAGACCACCAAAATAAAGTGAATATCACAATAAAGCAAATGAAATGAATTTTTTGGTTCCTTGATGCATATAAAAATTATGTTTACACTACACTGCAGTCCATTAAGTGTAAAAGAACATTATGTATTAAAAAAACATGTAATACCTTAATTTAAAAATACTTCACTGCTGGGGCATGCGTGGCTCAGTCAGTTAAGCATCTGATTCCTCATTTCGGGTTCAGGTCATGATCTCACGGTTCATGAGATCGAGCCCTGTGTCAAGCTTTGTGTTGACAGTGTGGAGCCTGTTCAGATTCTCTCTGTCCCTCTCTCTGCCTCTTCCTCACTTGCACTCTCTCTCTCTCTCTCTCAAAATAAATAAACATTAAAAAATACTTTATTTTTAAAAAATGCTAACCATCATCTGATCTTTCAGGGAGTCATAATCACTGATCAGAGATCACCATAACAAATACAATAATGAAAAAGTTTGAAATATTGTGAAAGTTACCAAAATGTGATCCAGAGACGTGAAATGAGCAAATGCTATAGACTTGCTCGATACAAGGCTGCCACAAACCTTGAATTTGTAAAGAACACAGTATCTGCGAAGTACAATAAAGTGAAGGGCAGTTAACATGAGATATGCCTGAAGAGGAGATCATTTTATTATCTTGAAGGTATTATAGGATTCCTTAAATAAGAGAAAAACTGCTACTGTAAAGTAACAGATTGATAAATATGGCTATAGTTAAATTAAGAACTTTCTAATAATGGCCATTTCTATTTCTAGCAATGGCTGTGTAGCTTATATTTTACTGGGCTAAAATACTGCATATCACAAGTATGAACAATGTAAAAATTATAAACAATATAAAAATTACAGAAATAAATGTTTGGTGACAATTTTAAACAAATTATAAGCAATTGCAAAGTGTAAAACACCAAAGCCTATTCGAAAACATTGGAGAATGACCAAAAGTAGTCTGAAATTGGAAGGCCAGTAGCAAAAACAATAACAATCCATTGTAGGATTTGACATACCTAGATGAATTATAGATTACAACAATAGCAAAAAGGATGAGAGTGCAAATGTAACTATATTGCTGCAATAGTCTTACATTTTATATGAAGTGGTAAAATATTAACTCTAAGTAGACTGTTTTTAAACTTTTTTAAATTTTTATTTATTTTTGAGAGACAGAGAGAGACGGAGTGCAAGTAGGGGAGGGGCAGAGAGAGAGGGAGACACAGAATCTGAAGCAGGCTCCAGGCTCCGAGCTGTCAGCACAGAGTTCGACTCAGGGCTCGAACTTACTAGCTGTGAGATTATAACCTGAGCCAAAGTCGGCTCCCCAATCAATTGAGCCACCCAGGAGCCCCTCTAAGTAGACTGTTTTAAGTCAAGGATGCATACTGTAATTCCTAAACAACTGAAATTAATGCAATGTAGAGTTAATACATTAAGGGAGAAATTCAAATAGAATATTAACATATTTGATTTAAAAAGTAGAAAAAGAGGAAGAGACAATAAAATTAGAAGAGACAAAGAGAGGGGTGCCTAGGTGGTTCAGCCAGTGAAAAGTCCAACTTTGGCTCAGGTCACGATCTTGTGGTTCCTGAGTTCAAGCCCTGTTTCAGGTTCTGTGCTGACAACTCAGAGCCTGGAGCCTGCTTCAGATTCTGTGTCTCCCTCTCTCTCTGCCCCTCCCCCACTCACACTCTGTCTCTCAAAAATGAAAAAATGTTAAAAAAAAAAAAAAAAGAGAGACAAAAAGAAAATAAATAGCAAAATGGTAAAACCAAGTAAAACCAAACCAATAATTACATTAAATGTGCATGGACTGGGGCGCCTGGGTGGCTCAGTCGGTTAAGCGTCCGACTTCGGCTCAGGTCACGATCTCGCGGTCCGTGAGTTCGAGCCCCGCATCAGGCTCTGGGCTGATGGCTCAGAGCCTGGAGCCTGCTTCCAATTCTGTGTCTCCCTCTCTCTCTGACCCTCCCCCGTTCATGCTCTGTCTCTCTCTCAAAATAAATCTCTCAAAAATAAATAAACGTTAAAAAAAAAAAATTTTTAAAATAAATAAATAAATAAATGTGCATGGACTAAAAGCTCCAATTTAAAGATAGGACTTGTCAGATTAGACTCAAAAAGCAATTCCTAACTATATGACATATAAGAGACCCAGGTAATTGGAAAGTAAGAGAATAGAAAAGGATATATTATTCAAACAATAATCAAAAGAGCCATAGTATTATACTGAAAGTAGACTTCAAGACAGAGAGTATTACTAGGGGTGTCTGGGTGACTCAGTTAAGTGTCCAACTTTGGCTCAGGTCACGATCTTGTGGTTCCTGAGTTCAAGCCCCGTTTCAGGTTCTGTGCTGACAGCTCAGAGCCTGGAGCCTACTTCAGATTCTGTGTCTCCCTCTCTCTGCCCCTCCCCTGCACATGCTCTCTCTCTTTCTCCCTCTCTCAAAAATAAATAAACATTAAAAAAAAAGTTTAAAAAAAAACCTTAAAAAAAAAAAAAAGACAGAAGTACTACCAGAAAAAAAGAGGTCATTTTATAGTCAAAAGGGTCAACTCATGGGGTGCCTCAGCTGAGGTCATGATCCCACGGTTTGTGAGTTTGAACCTGAAGATGGGCTCTGTACTGACAGCTCAGAACCTGAAGCCTGCTTTGGATTCTGTGTCTCACTCTCTCTCTCTCTGCTCCTCCCCCACTTATACTCTGTCTCTCTCTCTTTCAAAAATAAGTAAACATAAGAAAAAAAAAAAAAAAAAGATGGGGCACCTGGGTGGCTCAGTCAGTAAAGCAGCCGACTTCAGCTCAGGTCATGATCTCGTGGTTTGTGGGTTCAAGCCCTGCTTCGGGCTCTGTGCTGACAGCTCAGAGCCTGGAGCCTGCTTCGGATTCTGTGTCTCTCTCTCGCTCTGCCCCTCCCCTGCTTGTACTCTGTCTCTTTCTCTCAAAAATAAATAAACATTAAAAACAAATTTTTTTTAATAAAAAAAGAAAAGATGCTTTAAAAAAAAAGGTCAACACTCATGAGAAAGACATAAACATCATGAGTATGTACCTGATGGTAGGGCTTCAAAATACATGAAGCAAAAAATGACACAATTAAAGGAAGAAATAGAAAATCCACAATCATAGAGATTTTATATGCTTTTTAAAAATGTTTCTCTAATTTTATAACTAGACAAAAAAATCAGTAAGGATAACTGAACAAAAATATTAAAGCTTTGGACTAATTGAAATACAGAACACTATAGTTAACAACTGTAGAACACGTTTTTTCCTCTTCTCGGTATAAATTCACTAATTCTGAAACCACTTGCATATTCTAGCCTTGAGTAAATGAATACATATATTGAAGACAATGGGAGCAAGATTTCTCACTGTTGGAAAAGGCATTACAGACGTGGAAAGAGTGAATACTGGAATATAATCTACAGGGGCATTCGATTAGAATGAGAGGTTTGGGCATGCATTCATGTGCAGAATCCACACACACACACAACCATAATTTCCTAGCTCTGGTTAGTGGGCCTAGTAGCAATAGTAGCAATGAGCATGCTTATTTTGCTCATCTTTGTTTTAAAATACCAGTCTCCACTAAAAGGAACCAGCGTTCTGTGGGAAAATGACGAATTCCAGGGAAAAGACAGGATATGCCTGGAACATTCAGTAGCACCAGAAAATGAGGAAGTGCTCAGAGAATAATGGGAACCTATCAGAACTCAGAACCTGGTGGCCCTCACTGTAACAAACTCAAAATGTTTTCATCTTCAGCTTCAAAGCGACAAACCGATTATCTCGAACCTCTGTATATGAGGTACTAAAGACACACCTCTGCTATGGCCTTCCTGCCAAAAGTGCATAACCTGAAATCTAATCCTGAGAAAACAGGCAAATTCAATTTTGAGGGACAGCCTATATAACTGGCTTGTATACCTCAAAAATGTCATTCAAGAAAGGCAAAGAAAGCTCAGGAACTGGAAACTAAACAGACATGACAGCTACAAGCAGTGAGGAATCTTGGTTACCTGAACCTAGACCGGGGGAAAAGAGTTAGAACATACATTATTGGGACAAGTGATAAAATCTGAATATGGACTGTGGATTACTAGCATTGTACTGATGTTAAATTTCCTGACTTTGATAATTATAGTGTGGTTATACATTAGTGAATATTATTTTTAATTATTATTTAAAATGTTTATTTTTGAGAGAGAGCACATGTGCACGTGCATGAGCTAGAGAAGGTCAGAGAGAAAGGGGACAGAGGATCCTAAGCAGACTCCACGCTGATGCAGCGAGCCCAGTGCAGGGCTCTAACTCACATACTGTGAGATCATGACCTGAGCCAAAGTTGGATGTTCAACTGACTGAGCCACCCACGACCCCCTAAATTATGATCTTTAAGTATGCTCTGTGCCCATTGTTGGGCTTGATCTCATGACCATGAGACTGAGTCACGAGTTCTACCGACTGACCCAGCCAGGCACCCCGATTATTGAATATTCTTAGGAAATGCATACTGAGGCATTTAGGTGAAAGGGCCATGATGTCTCTAACTTCCTCTCAAACTGTTCAGAAAAAAAACAAAATAGTAAAGCAAATGAAACTATATTTACTAGAATTTTGCTGTAACTTTAAAACATAAAAATAAACGAGTTAAAAATGATACAGAGAACAACAAAAATGCTCCGTCTCATTAGCAGGAAAACATAAATGAAGACCACTGAGGTGTACACAGCAGAAAGGCAAAATATTTTTTAAACTCTGCCAATACAACCTCTGACAAAGATACAAGTCCAAGTTTGTACAACTACTTTCAAAAGCAACTTTCAAAAGCAAGTCTTTTGCACTTTCTACCCTGCGATTCTATTCTAAAGGACACTAGAAGCTAGAGCATAAGAGTAACACTGTGTGGGAACAGAAGGTTCAAAACAGCATTGTTCCTAATAGCATAAAATGAAACAAATGTCTTCATGTGACTGGGTAAATAAAATTGTGGTAGATGCATATACTGTGCAGCGCTGTAAATGAATGGATGAATGAGGGAAATCAACAGTGAAAAAGCAAGCCATAGATGAGTACATAGAGTGTCTTATTTTCATAAAACTCAAGTACTAGTGAAGTAAACAATGCATGAAGAGATATATATGGTCAAACACATACAAATGTAAAGGAACAATGAACACAACTCAGAACCATGGTTTAACTTTTATTTTAGATAGAGTAGAAGGGAAAGAGAATCTTCAGCAGGCTCCACACTCAGCACAGAGCCCAACACAGGGTTCAATTCCATGACCCTGGGATCACGTCCTGAGCCGAAATCGAGTTGGATGCTCAATGGACTGAGCCACCAGGCACCCTGGTTTTCTCACTTCTTTAACATACGTGAAGTAGATGAAGAGCACCACTGAGTACTGTTTTGTGTTTTTAAAGAATTTATTTTTTTAAAGTAATCTACACCCAATATGGGGTTCAAATTTACAACTTTGAGATCAAGAGTCCCAGGCTCTGAGCCAGCCAGTGCCCCCATTTTGTGTTTTTAGAGAAAGGGTGGTTTCTCCAATGTGTTGTTTTTCATAATTGAAGTATTTTTATTTTATGTACAATGAGTTGGCATTAAGGTAGGTAGGTATCTTGGATGACCCATTCAAGGAGATTCACTTAGTCCAACTTAATGTAGCCTATATCCTTTGTGAACTGATGGAAACACTGGCGGCACATACTGAGGCCATATTGCCAGATCACACAGTACTGGTGTGAGCAGATGCAGCAAGGTGAGAACCCTGGCCAAATTTCCTCTTTCCTCAGATGGCTCTGGTAGAGCTGTTGGTGACCCATCTTGCTCTCTCAGATGCAACAAGGCAAAAAAAAAAAAAAAAAAAAAAGTTTACGTTATGTTTCTAATTTACATAGAAAAAGTACGTAAATTTTCCACCAGAATGTACACTTCATAGGTATAAGAATCCTTTTGTTCGGTTATCTCGCTGGTACCTAGGATATTGCCTGGCACAAAGTAGGTATATAAAATGAACATAATCTTTAGAATGTGTCAAATATTGCATAAAAAAGCAAATGAACAGATATGCCTCACCTAGAGGCAGGGTGAGAAATGAAGATAAAAACGATTCTAACTATGCAAAACATCAAACTGCCCTTGGACAGGTAAGGTGAATCATTTTGGGATCAAACATTCTGATCTTGACTAATCATTATGAAAGAAAGACTCAAGGGAAAGAGAACTAAGCCAGCAGTTGAATGGGGACTGGCAAACTGAATTTAAAAAGAAAGCAGGAACTCTTAGAGCCATAGAATACTCCAATTACCACTAAAACCAAATGACACTTTCAGTAAGGCTGGACTGAGAGCTAGAGACCTAAAGACACAACCCGCCACAGGCTCTTCCTGCCCACTCATTGTTCCCAGTGGATGAAAAACCGAAACAGCTTCGGGAAAAGCTGCTCTCATTTTCTTCCCATCGGAGGTAAAGCTTACAGCATTTCCACCAAAGCATAATATGAGGTCCTGTTGGACAAAAGGCAGTTTTCCCTGGATGGGGAGGCGAGAGCCTGGTGGTCACGGAAGATTCACCACATCTGCCAGTCTACCTTCCTTGCGTGTTCACCTTCTATCACATCTAGGTTGTATCTGCCCTCTCTGCATCTGACTGTGGACACTACTCTATAGGCTACATGAAGTTTTTGTCCGTGTGACGTGAGATCACCTCCCAAAGGGAAAGATGTAAGACACGAGCATGGCAATGTCACTGTGTTGTAGAAGGATGACCAAGCAGTGGGAGAAGAAAGTCAGGACCCCAAAGAGTGAGGACCCCTGCTGTAGACAGCTGCCTGTGACAGGGGTGGCTGGCTCCTGTGCCCTTGTCAGCCTGCAGACCAGCTCCTGCTCACCAGCTGGTGGGCCCATGCTGGCCTTCACCTGGGCCACAGCAAGGACACAGTGTGTAAAGGGGCTTGGCAGCTACATCCAGCTTCATGCCCAGAAGAAGCAATTCAGGGTTTTCCAATGACAGTTGGGAGTTTGTCTTTTCAAACTGTGGAATTCTCAAATATCTGCCATTCATGAAAAGAAAAGTTCTCAAATTTTATTATAAAACAGAACAATGACAGAATATAAGCTTACACATTAATATTTACATTATATTCAAAATATATTACAGCTTTAATTTATGAACAGAAATATCCTGCTTTTTCTTCTTTTTCTTTTCTGTTTTCTTTGCATCACTGATTTGCATTTTTACTTGATCTTGTAATTTAGAAAAGAATGCTTGAGATGACTTCAAGGCTTTGTCTTTACCTTCATCCTGCAATTAAAGACAGTAACACACTCACACTATAAAATGCGCTTGTAAGTTAAAAAAAAAGCCAAATGATTACAACAATGTATATGGAAATATAAATATCCATAAATGGACAAGGAATTATGAAAACTCACATCAGTTTGCACAGAGATTTTATATACGTTTTATGCTGCTGTGATATTCTTGTGACTTAAAGGAGGAGTGAGTAGGAAGAAAAACTCCTGCCAGGCCCCACGTCAGGGAGGGCCATGTGCTTTGGGCTGTTATTCCAGCCAGGCACCCACGGCCTCTCACTAGGCAGGTGGGTAGCGTCAGGTGGGTCTGACCCTCCGTGGATCGATGTCACCTACCACTTGCCACCAGTTTCCCCACACAGGCCCCGTTCTGCGGTTTTCCTTCCTGCATCCTTACCTTTAATAGCGAAGCTTTGCCTGCTTTGGTCAGCTGTTTTAATTTCTCTGAAGCTGCTGCCTTCGTGTATTTCCCGGCTTGATCTGGGTTGTTCTTTTCAAGCAGTTTTCTCCGCTTTTCCTTCTCCTTTAGTTTCATACGCTTCTGATACTTCTTTTTCCTCCGTTCTCGTTTCTTGTCTGTAGCTGTTTTCTCAGCAGCTGTTTTTACATCTCCAGCTTTATTTTTTTCCTATTAAAATAATCACCGGCACCCTAGTTGATCTAACTTAACACAACTCAGGAAATTAGAAGGGAAGCAAGTCCACAGAGCGTGACCAATAGGCTGTGTATCTACAGCCAAGAGTGAGTACGCAGTACCTATTTGCACCCCAAAGAGTTTGGTAGCTCAGTTCTTTAGGCCTGGAACTCATTCTTTGATGAAGCAGACTCTCACAGTGACAGTTCGGCTACATCAGCACATCACAAAGGCAGCCTGGAGAGCTAGGTTAGCAAGCTGACAGTCCCAGAAGCAAGCCCCCTTACAGCACTTAAGACTCCAGGGACAACCTCAGCGCCAAGCTGCTGATGACAGCCACTGGCGGCAGGAGGGGTTCCCCAAAATGGAAGGGAAATATCTATATACTGACGATCAATTTCCTCTCTTTTCTCCCCAGCTGCCAGCCTATCCTGCCAAGGCTGTCAACTGTAGAGGTGGCAAAAGTGCTAAAAGGGATGGGTGTGGGTGCAGCAAAGTGAGGAGGGACGAAGAGCCATGTGCCAGGCCAGCTGGGAAGATGAGACCTGTTAGAAACCATCATTTCTTTTTACTGCATGAGCTTCAGTGTTCATGAGGTAGGGACTGCCTACACTTGGTATGTCCCACGTCTTCTAATAACTCAAATGTTCTATTCTAGAAACTGATTCTATTATTGATAAGCATTAAATGAACAAAATAATGGGGGAAATGCTGATATTAAAGGACTACTAGTATATGAGCAACATAAACAATTTATTTTAAACCTAGTATCACTGATAGTATTCAAATTGGATTATAACAAGATATAGATATGGGATATTTACAAACAGCTTTTCTAATAATTCTATCTGTACCTCATAATATCTGATTATAGAAAACTGAACACTATTATTTGATTATACTTAAAACTCCAGGAAAATGACATTGAGTAGAGATCTAGCTATATACCAACTTATAAAAAAAACCTTAATGTTTCCACACTGGCTTTTTACCTTGACTTCCTCTGGGGCCAGGAGAGCTGCGTCACTAACGCTCACTGGGGCTACCTCCTCCATGGTTATGGCCGGCAGATTTGACACAACCTTAATCTCTGGAACAGGCTAGAAAAGAGACAACACATTTAATAGGAAGTCAGAAATGGTCCTAACACAAAATATTTGTATTGTGAACCTATTAAAGCATACTATACAAAATACTCTATGGAGATTATTTAAAATATGAGATGTGTTGACAGCAAAAATCTTAAGATAACTGGAATGATGGCAGTGTCAGTGGGCAACATGGGCTACCTAAGGAATTAATAATCTGCATGTTTTAGGAACTATTCTTTCTCATTACTACACCAAGAACCCTTATTTCTGCACTTTTGCGGAACATTTCTGCCATATTCAACACCAGTTCTTTCACCTAATTTTACTAAATTATTCCCATCAGTAACAGATGTGGACATTTTCAAACATTCCTATCTAGTGTTAAATAAATCTATTGATATTTGTGAATATTACCTTGTCTTCAGTTATGGAAAAAAGGCCAGCAATAAGAAATATATACAAAAAGATGCAAGGAAAAATGCTTATAGGAATGAGTCAAAATAGACTACCTGATAAACAAATTTTGTCATCTTCCAGCTACTGAAAACATAACTTTATAAACAGAAATATGAAATGATACAGAACTCCTTTGGAAAACTAAAACAGTATCAAAATAAATCAAACCTATTAATTATAAAAAGGAGAAATGAATGCAATGCTCACCAGTCTTTTTTTTTTAATGTTTATTTTTCAGAGAGAGAGCGAGCGAGAGTGAGCACACACGCACACTAGCGAGGGGCAGAGAGAGGGAGTCACAGAATCCGAAGCAGGCTTCAGACTCTGAGCTGTCAGCACAGAGCCCGACGCGGGGCTTGGACCCACAAACCGTGAGATCATGACCTGAGTTTAACCAACTGAGGAACCCAGGTGCCTTTTTTTTTTTTTGAAAGAACTTCCCAGGAAATTCAGAAATTACAAGAGGTTTCATACTGATCAGAACACTACTGATTATTTACCTAATGCTTACACTAATGCTCTTTGTATCTAATTCTTGCACATCTCTGAGGGGCACCAGGGCACAGGGACAGGGACTCTGTTGGCTAGAAGAGAGTAAGAGATGGAAGTGTGGGGCACAGCAGGTGCCCTGGAGAGAACATGGCACTGAGACTCAGGAGAAAGGGGGCTCTACTACAGAGTGTGTCACTGATCCCTTTGCACACTCCTTTTCCTTACCACAGTCCTGTCCCTACCCCAGTTAACTGGACAGATGTGTGTCCCGGGAAATTTCAGAAAGAATAAAAAGGACATTTCACACAATGTCAGAGTGTTAAAGAAAAAATTTCTTCCACTGGACTACTGACTGTTCACTTACTTATTAGTAACGTTGTGTTCCATTCTGTAATTTAAAGAGAAACAGAGAAAACGGAGACAGCCCAGAAAAGAAAAAAAAAATTATGACTGGTCAATAGGGTTTATGGAGATTGTGAAATACCAAACTGAGTATGAAAAAAAGTTCCTATTAAAAGGAACATGTACCAAAAATTCTACATTTCTGAAGAGGAAAAAAGAAAGGCTTCTATATTGGGGCATGTAGCCCCAAATGCATTCTCTCCTTCTTTAATTCCCAAGATTCCACGGAATGTCTAATTCCCCATATCAGGCTCTGTGTTAGTGTGATGAACAGAGCAGGGAAACAGCAGTGAACAAAACACATTTGTGCTGGCTTGGAAACGAGTAGAGAACAATTAGCCATCAAGCAACGACGGTGATGGTGCTATGAGGGAAATGCGCAGAGCAGTGACGAATGCGGGAAGGAGATGGCACTCAGCCTGAGACCCCAGAGACAGGAAGGAGCCAACCATGGAAAGAAGGAAGCGCAGCCTAACAGGAGGAGGAAAGTCCAGCAGGAAGATGTGAGGAAGGAGGCACTCTGCTCACTGAAGGCACTGGAAGACCAGTGTGGCTGGGGGATAGCAAGCTATGGAGACTAGAGGGGTGAGAGGGAGCCAGATCACGTACGGTCTTGTAAGGCACAGGAAGGGATCATGTTCTTCATATTAGTAACTTTTTCACAGTAAGACCTGCTGGCCAAGAGGGGATGAAAATTCCTCTCTTCATTTATTCCACAGCCATACTTGGCACTTTGGTATCTAAAAATGGCTCCTGCCACCACAAACTTACTGTCATACAAATTATACCTTGATTAACCCAAAACAAAAAGCCAGGTGATAAAAGCAGACTGTCTTAGAAGACAAGATACTCACACAGGAAAAATCCCCTAACCATCAAAGAATCCGAAGGATTTTAGCGATTACCTCTTCTATACAGAGGAAAGGTGAAGCAATTTGTCTAATTCACAAAGCTAGTCAGGGGCAGATTCAGACTCAGGTTTCTGACATCTAGACTAGTCTCTGAGATTCATGACATCTCATTTCTAGGCAACACAAAGGGGCAATAGGTTGGCAAGTACTAAAAGGAAGGCATAGCACATTTTATGGGTTCACAGAGTGTAGTGAGTGGGAGAGGCAGCTCCAAAGAGTAAAGAGGCACTGAGTCAAGTGTGGTGAGAATCAGACAGACAGAGGTCGCTGGAGGTCTGGGCCTGGCACAGGGGGGCATGAGGTAATGGGGACAGCATGGACCCAGAGTTAGATCCAACCCTTCCAACCTTTTTTTTTTTTTTTTTTTTTAATGTTTGTTTACTTTTGAAACAGAGAGAGAGAGAATGGGCGAGGAGCAGAGAGAGGGAGACACAGAATCCAAAGCTGGCTCCAGGCTCTGAGCTGTTGGCACAGAGCTGGATACAGGGCTTGAACCCACTAACCATAATATGACCTGAAGTGAAATCAGATGCTTAACCGACTGAGCCCCCAGGCACCACCCACCCCCCCCACCCCAACCTCTTAAGCCTTGGTTTCCTGATCTGCAAAACAGAAAGAATAGCATCTACCTTAATGTTTTGTGGATCGAGTTAATGTGCAGGGACACTGACATCATCAAGATGGCAACACAAGTTGATCCCAACTTTAGTTGTCCTCACAAGACCAACTAGCAACTATCCATGGATTAGATAGCATTGTGAAAATCCCAGAACCCAAGGGTGAGGCTGAAGCAACCCCCTGGACCACAGAGACTGAGAAGGACTGCATTAGAAAGGTAGGACAGGCTACACTCTGACCATATCCCTCCCCCCAGCCAGCACAGCACCCCACTGTGAGAGACCACCTGGACCTAGGGTTTCTCCAGTGGGAAGAGAGCCTAAGTAGACCTGTAACTCCCCAGCATCGTAGGACACTTCTAGACAGGCCCAATCATGTCGGTGTCATAGGGATCACCAAAGTCTGTGGGGATTGACCACTGGGGATCAGACTAGGATGCAGAACAAGGGCAGGGCATATAGCAATTAGTGCTTGGATCTTGGCAGACCAGGTTCCTCCTTGCAGCAGTGTCCAAGTAGAGATCCCAGCCAGCGGCCTTGACCATATGTAGAGCCAAGCTGGTGCCCCTGTCTGGCTCCAAGAAGTATCTGCACCCCCGTGTTCACTGTAGCATTATTTACAATAGCAGGCCATGAAAACAATAGAAGTGTTCATCAACAGATGAATGAATAAAGACAACATGGTATACACACACACACTGGAATACTATTTAGACATAAAGAGAAGGAAATACTGCCATTTGTGACAACACTGACAGACCCTGAGGGCATTATGCCAAGTGAGATAAGTCAAATGGAGAAAAGACAAATACTGTATGATCTTGTTAGGCAGGAAACTAGGCATGAGCAGCAGGAGGATGGACCTTCGACATCCAGATGGAGAGCTCTACTGGAGACCACCCAGGGACCACCACAACCCACCCCTCTAGCAGTGGGTCTGTGGTTACAACGTCCTGGCAGAGGAAGAGTTAAGTGTGTTGTGCATGTGGCACTTGTGCACAGAGCAGCCCCTTGTCCTTATTTGACCTATGTCTCCAGAACAGAAATAATGTTGTGGCTTCCTACCCTTGCAGGCATTTCAAATACATCTCGGGAAAAGACATGAGAATTTGGGTAATTATTATATAATCCTGGTCTGTCATTCAAATGTTGTGACCCTAGGGCCCACCCAAAAGAAAAAAAAGATCAAAGTCCACACTCAGGAGTTTCTGGGGCCTGTGTCTCTCTTGACTGGCAGGCTCCTCCTGTGGAGTATACTTGAATACAATTTTTCTATGCTTTACTTTTGTTTCACTGTAATTATTTACCATGGCAGCCAAGAGAACTGAGGCTTCTTCTTTCCTTTTCCATTTAACTTTGGGTAACAATCTCACTTAGATGTCTCTAAAAAAAATCCCCCAACTGATAGAGAACAGATGAGTGGCCACCAGGGAGTGGGGGAAATGGGTGTAGGTAGTCAAAAGGTACAAACTTCCAGTTATAAGAGAAGTTCCAGACAGAGTTAACAGTATTGTATATTTGAAAGTTGCTAAGAAAGTACATTATAAAAGCTCTCATCATAAGAAATAAAACTGCAACTACACTGGGTGATGGATAACTAAACTTACCATGGCAATCATTTCACAATATACACATGCGGGTATTCTGTGCCCTTCCAAAGTTCATGTTAGGCCACTTTGCTTTTATAAAAGACCTAGATTAGTACCTGTTTTTGCTAACTGAAAGAAATCTGAAAAGAATTTTTACTTTTGTGAAAGCAAAAGTAGTGTTCAGCATCTGTTTTGCACTGAGCTCCCCTGCCCAGCTCCTTCTGCAGGAACCACACTCGGCATCTCAGCATCAGGCCACCAGAGCTTTAAACTGTGTCTGTGAGCATTTGTGTGCATCTCCACGTGTTTGTGCATCCGTTACAAGACTGGTTCTGAAGTAACAGAAAAGCCTAGGAGAGGTTCTTTTTTGGGGTCTGAAAAGCTCAAAAACTTTTCCATTTAGTTCATGGTAATTGCTTCTTTGGTTTATCCATTTAGGCTTACGAAACGTTTCATAGGAACATTCTACTTTCTGACGATGGGGGAACCTCTATATCAAACCACTGTTGTACATCTTAAATGTATACAATGTTATTTTAGCTTTTAAGTTCATCTTTTTTTTTTTTTTTTTTTTTTTTTTGGGAGAGAGTGCAAGCAGGGTAGGGGCAGAGAGAGGGGGTGACAGAATCCCAAGCAGCCTTCTCGATGTCACTGCAGAGCCCGACATGGGGGCTCACGAACCGTGAAATTATGACCTGGGCTGAGATCAAGAGTTGGACGTTCAACCGACTGAGCCACCCAGGTACCACTATGTCTATTTTATCTTAATAAAATTGGGGAAAAGGGGTTCACATACATAAAGAACCTAATATGGTACATAGCAGGTATTCAGAAAATATTCAGCAGGTACAGACATCACAGGTCTCCAGACACACCACAGGATGAAAATACAACCCAAGACTGAACAACAAGAAAGAGTGAGTAATGAAGAGACCCTGTGGCTAAGATTTTAGGTCTGGCAAAGGCCCATCTGGTGATGAGGCTGGATCAGCAGAGGAAGCCAGAACTGTCCAGGACTAGATGTAAGCCTTCCTCAAGACAGGCCCTGCTTGTAATTTACAGGGAATGCCTATAGGTTTGTATCTAAAACCAAATAAAGTGCTAGCCTCACAAAAGCTCAAAGAGGAATTAAAGGCACATTTGTTCTGACTGCACATTGAAATGTTAACACACTTACCGGTTTAGGGATGAAGTGAAAGTTCGAGAGGGCATCCAATTTTAAGAAGAGGGAATCCATCATCTTCTGAATTTCTTTGTGCTCTGGATTTTCTTCTTCTGCTGTTTTATGCTTAGGAAATGAATTCAACAACATCAGATTAAGCAGCCTAATACAAATCACAGGGCAAAACCCTGAAGGTCAATAAGGGTGCTCCCCATTTCTCATCATCAAGGCTCCAAAAAAAACACTACAAGGCAGAATTCAAGTTCTCAATACCATGACGGTGCCAGCACTAGCCAAAGAAGAATGTGCTCTGCACTTCAGGAGCTGCAGCAATCACTACCTCTAAGATTCAGAACTTACAATTTAATTCCCTTGGTATTTATTTGTCAAGAACTAAGCCATTCCCACTAGGATGGCTATCATTAGGAAAAGGGAGGAGCAGATAACAAGTGGTGGTGAGGATGTCGAGGAACTGGAACCCTTGTGTGTGGCTGGTGACAATGTAAAATGGTGCCATCACAATGGAAATGAATCAGGCAGTTCCTCAAGAAGTTAAACAGAGAATTACCGTATGACCTAGCAACTCCCCGCTTAAGTAAATACCCCAGAGAATTAAAAAAGAGGTTCTCAGGGGCGCCTGGGTGGCTCAGTCCGTTAAGCGTCCGACTTCAGCTCAGGTCATGATCTCATGGTTTGTGAGTTCAAGCCCCATGTCGGGCTCTGTGCTGACAGCTGGGAGCCTGGACCCTGCTTTAGATTCTGTGTCTCCCTCTCTCTTTCTTCCCCTCCTCTGCTTGCACTCTGACTCTCTCTCAAAAATAAATAAACATTAAAAAAAAAAAGGAATTAAAAAAAAAAAAAGACGTTCTCAAACAAATACATGTAGCCATATGTTCAGAGCAGCACTATTCTCAACAGCCAAAAGGTAGAAACAGCCCAAATGCTCACAATCCCCTTTTCCTTCTGCCCATAATGCTTACTCTAAAAGGCTAAGACTCTTTATTTTTTTATCAAGGCATAACAGAACAAAACAAAACCACACACACCAGAACAGGGAAGCCACTGGCTCTTTGCCTGCACCACCTTGATACCAGAGATGCATCCAGGTCTGTTTCTAATTCTGTCACCAGAGCCCACTTTCCAGCCACGTCCAGGCATTTGTCACTGCTTTAGTTTAACTTAACTCATTTTTTTATCCTCCACGTGTCATTTGCCTTATCCCAGATAATAATGGCTGTGAAATCATCTTTAAAAAAAAAATTTTTTTTAAACATTTATTCATTATTGAGACCCAGAGAGAGACAGCACGAGCATGGGAGGGGCAGAGAGAGGGGGAGACACAGAATCTGAAGCAGGCTCCAGGCTCTGAGCGGTCAGCACAGAGCCCGACGTGGGGCTGGCTGTGAAATCATCTATATACAACTAGAAGTTCATTCATGTGCTATTTATTATCACGTTGCCTATTACCTCTAGGACAGCTACCAAACTTCAGGAAATATTTATCATTATCCCCAGACTAACTCTTAATTGAATGGGTCTAGAATTAGCCTAAATTAAATCCATACTCAAAAACTTATGATTGACTACTGACTTCTGAGACCTCAATAAAACTGGTATTTACAGAGCTGGTACAGCTGTCCCATTACACATTTTTAACTCTCATGGTTACAAAATACTTTCTGTATTTACTGAATCCTCTCAAAGTAGCCGGGCAATGTTTAATAATATGTTCCTTCAACTACCACTTTGGGTTGCAGAGCAGCCAGGAAGAATTTTAATTCAAATCTTTCTAGATCTTCAACTTAAAAGCAGCATCAAGGGCACGGTTTGCTATTGCTGTGAAAGTGGCATTAATTAATCAAATGGCTTTTGCAAATAAAAAATACCATTTTACCCCCAAGTACATACTGACCACATTCTGAATAAATCGAATGTGGAAAAATAATCCAATCACTAACTGGTAATATAATATTACTGGAAATTACTGTGTCCTACTTAACCAGATAGTTTTTTTAAGAATCTAAGTGAAAACAAAACCAAAACCACATAACCCACCAGACCTAAACACGTGAATGAATTCACAGATAATGTTATACTGGTAACTTCTAAA
Organism: Panthera pardus; assembly: GCF_024362965.1. NCBI lineage: Eukaryota > Metazoa > Chordata > Mammalia > Carnivora > Felidae > Panthera > Panthera pardus. The sequence goes on along the minus strand of NW_026526810.1, from coordinate 13,908,249 downwards.
GAATGAAAGAGAAGTGATTTTAAAATTGTGGGACTACTATAATAATTTCTAGAAAGTTAATAATTACCTTTGGAACAATCGGGTGAACAATGACTAACTGCAAAACAAGTTCCCCTACCCCCTCACATTCAGGGGTCATATTGTAACCTCTCTAACACACTGTCTCACACTTCAATGAGGTGAACCAAGAGCATAAGATTTGTTTCCTGACTTTCAGCCATCACAGTAGAACCAGAAGAGCCAGCTGTCTGCTTCTCTTACTTTAATAACAATGCCTTTGCCTTCGGGGAGTCCTCACCTGGTTGAGTTTGATGTATTCCTGTTCATAAATTTCAGCAAGACTCAATTTGCTCTTCTCATGGTCTAACGTTAAACGTTTTTTATATTCATATGCATCCTCCTTAGGTTTTTCTTTACGTACTACATCATCCCAAGCCTGAAATATGAAAGGCACAAGGACCATAAATTAACAAAATCTATCATTTCTTTCTAAGCTCACTTAAGACTCTTCCTCTGGAATATTTATTATCATTCCAGGGTAAGCAAATTGTAGCAAAAAGTAATTAATTTCAATATGTAAAATGACTATTCAAGTCACCAAACATAGGTATTATGAAAAATAAAGAGGGCATTACTTAAGTATTCTTTTTTGTTCTTGTTTTAAATGCACCTTTCTCCTCGTTACCACCTTTAATTCCACATTTCCCCATCAAGGTTTGTTTACAAGTCAATACTTGAGTTTCTCATTTCATTTCAAATTTAAGGATACTCTGCATACAGTACCCACCCTTCAAACTCTTCGTATTTTGAGCAAACACTATACACATTTTAAAGCCATCTCTTATTGTACGTGTCATATGCCCAATTTTATTCTAAGTTTACAAAATAAAATCAATTCTTAAACAAAAACTTTGCTAGGTTTTTAACATTTGAAAAAAATAAACCCTTTGTCACACTGTGCCCAGATACTGTGTGCCAGATGAAAGGTCCCAAGTATGACCCTATCAAGTCAGAATCAGTCACCACACCTGTCATCCTCTACCAGTTTCACCGGGCGCCACCAGGCAGATGAGCAAGGCACAGGAAAGACTGGCAGTGGCTCTGGCTCCCCCTTCTCCTCAAGCACAAGGCTTTCCAGAGCTCTAGTGAAAGGCAGTGCCTCACACAACAAAAGAAAGATAGTGCAGACTTAAGCAGTAGTAGCCTTCAGTGTAGATTTAAGCTTTAAATGAAGAACTGATATAAACAAAATTTCTACGAAAACAATGAAGAGTGTTGGTCCTGCTCCCAAAATACTCATATGTTATTTCTAAAAATTCCAGTGAATTTTAAGTTCAGTTAAATTTCATTCTTACTGACCTGATCTCTTATCCTCTGCTTAATGATATCTTCCAGTTGAAGGGTGGTTTCCTCTGTAATCACAGGAGCTAAAGGAAACAGAACATGTACTCATGAGGTAGGTATACACTAGACCAGAGGTTCTCAAAGGGTAGTCCTTGAACCAGCAGCATCAACACCTGGGAACTTGTTAGAAATGTGAATTCTTAGGCTCTACTCCACACCACCTGAATCAGAAGGTGGGGGGAAAGGGCCACCTATCTGTGTTTAACTAGCCCTCTCATGCTCCCTCTAGTTTGAGAACCACAAAAGTAGAGTATATCCAGTAATCAGTGCTAACACTTTTAGTCCATGCACCTGGGTACTCACCCTCTTTTCCAATCTCTCTAGAACTAAATAAAATGGAAATTCATTTTGATTTCACAGATACAAGAAAGAGTTTGATGAGATGACCAGGGTTCCTGGCTAGAGTTCACAATTTCATCAGTAGAAAATGATACCAGGCATTGTATACAGATCACTAGCAGAAATGATTATGGATTTAGGCATGAATTAGCATAACAGTAATTCCTGGGTAAATTAATAGTACTGTGACTGTATAAGAGAATGTCCTATTTCTTAGAAGATACATGTAAATGTACTTAGGCATGAAGTGTCATAATATTGGTAAACTACTTTTAGATGATTCAGGGGAAAAAAGTACACACAGATAATCACATACATACATAGGGGAAGGAAAACAAATATGGCAAAATGTTAACGATTGGTGAATCCAGCTGAATAGCATATATGTGTTTGTTGTACTATTTTGTCAACTTTTCTGTATGTTTGCAACGTTTTAAAATAAAAAGTTGGGGGAAAAGAAATATCATTTCAAATCTTCCTATGAAATAAAGTCATAGAAAACACATGGAAACGAACATCTGCAGGAGCCCCATGGGCTCACGTACCCATGCGGACTGCATGGTCAAAGTGCAGAGTCTCTTCTAGAAGGCTGTTCTCTGGTCGCTTTTGAGCTGTCACTTCCCCTTGAAGCTGCCAAGGTTTTTTTTCCAACAGCTCTTTTTCTAAAGATGCAATTTTTTCATTCATCTAAGAAAGGAACAAAAAGTTATTACACATTTAGGAAACAAATCAGGCTTATAGCTGAATAAAAGCAACTACTTTAAAAGCACAAAAGCGGGGCGCCTGGGTGGCTCAGTCGGTTAAGCATCCGACTTCGGCTCGGGTCATGATCTCCCGGTCCATGAGTTTAAGCCCCGCGTCGGGCTCTGTGCTGACAGCTTAGAGCCTGGAGCCTGTTTCGGATTCTGTGTCTCCCTCTCTCTCTGACCCTCCCCCGTTCATGCTCTGTCTCTCCCTGCCTCAAAAATAAATAAACGTTATAAAAAAAAAAAGCGCAAAAGCAAGAAATATATTATTTCTCAATACATTTTTGTTTTTTCTTGCCACCATTTTATTATTAAGCCAACAGTAACTTCCTATTCTTAACACCTGAGGTGGGGTGAGGCACTGCAGATGACTTCTTTCCCTCATTGATTTGAAATGCCATGTTTATAACATACTAAATTCCCCCAGAAGATTCTGGACAGATTTCTGGGCTCTGTTCTAGTCAAATGATCTATCCATTCCCAAGCCACTATCAATTTTAACTATTAGAGCATTCCAAAATTAATTTTTATTTGAACATTAGACTTCACACCCCCAATCCAAATTATTTCTAACTTTTAGAAGACATCTATAACTTTTTATTTATTCATTTCTTAAAAAAATTTTTTTTATGTTTTATTTTTTATATTTGAGAGAGAGAGAGACAGAGAGACAGTAGGGGAAGGGGAGAGAGAGAGAGACAGAATCTGAAGCAGGCTCCAGGCTCTAAGCCGCCAGAACAGAGACCAATGCGGGGCTTGAACTCACGAACCATGAGATCATGACCTGAGCTGAAGTCAGACACTCAACTGACTGAGCCACCCAGGCACCCCTATTTTTTTTGTTAAGTTTATTTGAGAAAGAAGAGCATGTGCAAGCACAAATGGGGGAGGGGCAGAGAGAGGGAGGGAGAGAATCCCAATCAGGCTCCATGCTGTCAGGGCAGAGCCCAACACAGGGAACAATCTCACAAACCATGAGATCATTACCTGAGCCAAATGCTCAACCGACTAAGCCACCCAGGCAGCCCTATAATGACTTTACAGTGTAGAAAATGCCAGCCTGAAAGCTACCTTACTGAATTCCCTTGTTTTTCTAATAGCTTTCAGTTCATCTACTTAGGTTTTTCTGGTATCCTTTGCAAATATTAATGCTCATTTCAGTTTTCCTTACCTCGTATCTCTTTCTACTGTAGTTGCACTAACACTTCCACAAGGATGTTAAATAACAGTGGTAAAGGTAATAGTGGACATTTTGTCTTACTCTTCATTTTAAAGGGCTATTTCTAGAATTTTACCACTGAGCATGATGGCACCTTTTGGTTAAATGCATTTGTATTTCACTGCAGGTGAAAAAAAATTAAGGATGGATACTAAATTCCATCAAATGTCTTTTTTTAAGTTTATGTATTTTTGAGAGACAGAGAAAGAGCACATGTATGTGGGGGAGGGGGAGGGAGAGAATCCCAAGCAGGCTCCACAATGACCAATGACAGTGTAGAACTGGACATGGGGCTCAATCCCATGAACCTGGAGATCATGACCTGAGCTGAAATCAAGTCAGATGCTTAACTGACTGAGCCAGCCAGGTGCCCACATCAAATGTCTTTTTGACATATATGGAGAGAACCATACAGTTTTCTCCTTATCCTGTTACAACCAAGAATTACGTTAATAGATTTCTTATTCCTAAATCAAGAAAATGAGGCCCATTTGGCTGTGGTGTTGTCAGTCTTTCATTATGCTATTTGGAATATTCACATCACTATTCATAAATGAAACTGTGTGTGTGCATGTGTTTTAATGTCAGGTTTGGGTATCACGTTATTAATAGCTTCACAAGAAAAAAAGTCTGGAAGCTTTACTTTTTGTACGTGGAAATTGATTAAACAACATTACTTCTACTTCTTGAAAGTTTGATATAATTCCCCAATAAAACTAAACCTGCTTGTCTTTATCTTAGGGAGGATATAGGGAGGGAAAGACACTAACTCAATGAAATTTCTTATTTTGTTTCCTAGTGCTTCCCCACCTCCTCCTTTTTTTAAAAAAAAATATTTATTTATTTTTGGGAGAGTGTAAGTGGGGGAGGGGCAGAGAGAGGGGGACAGAGGATCCAAAGTAGGCTCTACGCTGACAAGCTGACAGCAGCAAGCCCAATGTGGGGTGTGAACCCATGAACAGCGTGATCATGATCACGATCTGAGCTAAAGTCAGACGCTCAACCAACTCAGCCACGAGGTACCGCCCCCCCCCCCCCCTTTAAATCTATCTCTTTGGGGACAATCTGACAATCATAGATTTAACTCAGATTCTCTTTTGCTAATAATTCTTTTGATATCCTTGGTATATTTATTTGCCTATTCTCATTTCTAATTGCGTGATATAATTTTAAGGTGGTTAAATGACACAAATAACTGGAGCCAGGCTGTTATCTATTATTTGCAAATGATACTTCATTTGCCTGAAATCATGTCACAGGAGATAATTTTTATCAACTTTAGAAAATGTATTTGAGATGGCATTAATTAAAATTCAGGTATGTGGAGCCATCCACAGAGCATCTGAAAGAAGCAGTATCCTTAAGAGCAGCTGAAAGAGCTACAAAGAGAGGTTCACAAGACAGCTAATTAGGAAAAACATGCCACTAGGTATAAAGAAACCAGGGACAAAGGGAAAAAAAACAGCTTTTAACACAAACTGAAAGTCAAAGGGTGGGAAATGCAGCACTGATTTTTACAAATTAGCTACCTTCCACGTGGGCATCTGGATATGGTGTGCTGTAGGGAATAGCAGCAAGATTTTTGTTTTGTTTTTAAAAGATAATTAAGCATTCAGCCAAGAAAAACAGTGTACATTAGTTATCTGGGAGTCCCATAGTCCTGGTAAGTATATACAAAATTCCTTCAATTCTTAATCATTACCTTTTCCTGTCTTTTCTCAAAAGAGGATTTAACTTCATCAGAATCCTTCTGTACATTTAAGATATTTGTATCCTCATTTTCCTCATCATCTGGCAAAGCAAAGGTCACTCTTTTTGAGGTTTCTTTATGTTGTTTACTGTCTTCACTTTCTTCAAAGTCATCATCTTCATCCCTATAAATACCAAAACACTTATGAAAAACAATAATACACCACTTTTCATTAGGAAAACAAAACTTATTGTCTAGTAATTTAAATTCTTTTGTATACCTAATGCAAATATATATTCAGAATTCCAAAGTCATTCAGTTATTAAGGACCAGAAGGTATTATTTCAGTGAAACAGAACAAAAAGTGTACAATATATAGAAAATATTTCTCAATCTATAGTACAAACTTATCTCACAAAAATAACAGTAAGGTATTTTTATTGGCACAAAAAGCAAATAAATAAAGATCTGATTGCCGGTGATATTTATCTTCATTAGATGATCTCTAATGACTCTTTAAATTCAGAGACTTTCTTCTGGCTACCCTGAGACTATCTGATGTTAGAGAATATAGCTTCTTAGGATAAACATATTTGACAACTATGAGTACACACATATAATTGTGGACAGTTCTAGCTTACAATGTAAGGGACTCAAACTACTCACGTTTCAGAAATGCTTTCTTCTTCTTCTTCTTCTTCTTCTTCTTCTTCTTCAGCAATTTCCTCGTCTTCTTCCTTTGGATCCAGTTCATCATCATGAACACTTGCTAGATCTTCATCACTTTCAACTGGATCAAAGAAGTCTTTGTATTTCAGGTTTCTGGAACTTTTACCTGACTAAAATGAAAAGACTTTTCAAACTTCTGACTAAGAAGAGAAAAACACATTAAATCATGCATATATGTGTATGCATATTTTTTTTAAAGACTTTTTTTTTTAACGTTTATTTTCGAGAGTGGGGGGGGAGGGAGGCAGGGAGGGAGGGAGAGGGAGGGAGGGAGGGGGAGAGAGAGGGAGGGGGAGAGAGGGGGAGGGGGAGAGAAGGGGAGAGAGAGAGAGAGAGAAGGGGGGTGGGGGGAGACACAGAATCCAAAGCAGGCTCCAGGCTCTGAGCTGTCAGCACAGAGCCTGACGCGGGGCTCAAACTCACAAACTGTGAGATCGTGACCTAAGCCGAAGTCAGACACTTAACCAACTGAGCTACCCAGCCCCTGTGTATGCATGTTTTATAAGGAAAACTGGCAACTACAACACTACTATAAAACTGAAAGAACTACTAGACCGTAACAAACTGGAAGGAAGTATTGATTCATTGTAACTGAAGACAGAGCACAACATTCCTATCTCTAAATCTTCTAACTATAATTATTTCCAAGATATCTCAGCTTAAAGTAAACAGATGCCTTCCTTTCACTTATTATCATTTTTAGTGTTTGGTGAAAATATGTTTAAGGGAAATTCTGAATACCTCTAACATGTGTGGTTATGGTTGTGAAGCTACAAAAGAAATATTTTGTGATAAGCTTTGGTTTAATTTTTCCAGTCCAGTTTTCAACAGATCTAAATACTTCACTCGTGCCCTGATGAGTTTTGAGGTATTTGAAACCTCTTCTCAAGAAACAGAACAAAATCTCATATGAGGTAGAAAGTCCTCTTTCTCTCCTCTCCCAAGACTTTACCTTAGGTTTTTGACTTCCAAGCAGTTCTCTTTCATCTTCATCAGAATTGACGTCTTCAAAAAAATCAATATCTTCCTCCTCATCACCTTCTTGTTCCTCTTCTTTTTCCATGTTTTCTAAAAAGGTCTCCATTTCAGATAGTTTGAAAAATTTATCATCTACTATGGACTTCTCTCTTGGTTTCCTAGGCACTTTGTCTTGCACCTTGCTTTGCTCCTCCAATTTGCTGATATCAAAATCAAGATCAGAATCTTCATCACTGAAAACTGGACTTTTCCTCAGATCAATTGTGCTTGAGTTTTTCGTTTTCTCATCCCCTGCAGGATCATCACCACTCAGGTCGGCCACTTCCTCCTCCTCCAAATCTTGTTCGAGGGCCTCCTGGCCATCAGCCTCCACCTCTGAGCCATCCTCTTCACACTCCTGCTCTTCATTCTCTGGAAAAAGACTGATGTCTTCGTCTTTAATGGTTTTACTAACTGCATCCTGGAAGTGTTGTAAAATTGGTTCATTTTGCAATTCTAGTTGTTGCCAAATCTGCTCATCATCAAAATTCTCTATCACCAGTTTTTTTAAAGGACTTCCGTGGATTCTGCCATTCTCTAGTGTTTTGTTAAAATCATAAAGTACTTTTGTTAATGAAGTGAACTTTGATGCCAATTCATCTTGAATCCTATTAAGGGGGCATGGGGAGGAAGTTTAAAGAGATTTATAATTATAGATAATAATCTCACAGCACTGTGAATTAGACAAAAAAAGCCCAACTCTTGTGCAAAACCAAACTTGAATGAAATACCAATTTTAAGTATAGATCCTGGCTCCCAAGAGTGTATTATCTTGCAGATGAGCCACATTAATATATAAAAAAGAGTCAGCTAAGTGTCTGTGAATCTGCTGTATGGATTTTAGACAGGGAAACTACTACACACCTCTTTGCTTCAAGATATATAGTGAATCTTAGTCTTAAAAAAAGCTCAACTCTGCTATGTTATATGCCACTCCATCATTCAGTCAGCCAATGGTCAAAACTTGCTTTGGCAAGAGTGTCAGAGACTACCTCTCTGAAGATGTGACGTCTGAGACGACACCTGTACATAAGGAGATAGTCTTTCAAAGCTCTGGAAACATTATCTTCTAAGTAGAGGAAAAAGTGAGAATAAATTTCCTAAGATGGAAATGAGCGTGGTGAGTCTGAGGAACAAAAATGCCAGCATAGCTGGAGTGTGATGGAGGAGGCAGAAGGTTAGGGAGGTAGATGGGAGGTGAATCAGAGGTGAATCGTTCAGGGCTCAGAGGTAAGAGTTTGCCATTTTAAGTATAAAGAGAAGCCATCAGAAGAATTTAAGCAGAGAAGCAAAATGATAGAATTTACACTCTGGAAAGACGGCCAGTAGAGGAAACGTTACAGAAGTACAGTGATTAGGTTGACAGCCATCCAGGCAACGGATGATGAAGAACTGTGCAGGGGTTAGGGGAGCAGATTCTGTGAGAAGCAGTCGAATTCAGAATACAGTCTGGAGACAGCACCGACAGAATTGGCTGATGAATTATATGTAGAAATGAGAAAAAAGGAAGATAGCAAAGAAGTCGCTTAGTTATATGTCTGAACAACAGAAAAAATAGAGCTGCCGTTTGCTGAGATAGGGGAGGCAGGGTGGAGCATGGGGAAAAAGTATCACGGAGGGCACTGTACAGGAAATTAAATAGAAACAGCAGCTCATTTTGCACATATTAAATTTGAGATGCTGAAAGAATATGTGGCTGTAGTTGCTGTGAGCCTGAAGCTGAAGGGAAAGGTCGGGTTTGAAATATAAATCTGAGAGCCATACTTTCATACAACGTATTTTAAGTCCTTCAACACAATACAAAGAGCTTATGCTGGCAAGAGATATGAAAGACAGTCCTAATTCTCAAGAAGTGGAGGTGGACAGGCAAGCGACAAACTTAATACTTCCAATGAAGGATATGGATAAGTAAGCACTGGGTGGATTGAGAGCATATTGGAGAAAAGAGCAACCAACCTAGGGTGCACGCGCCTGTGTGTAAAGAGTCGGGGGGTGCGTTAAGACTCAATGGAAGCCTCTGGGCATTAATAACTGAGCTTAGTTTGGTTAGCACACGACTCGGAAATCTGCACTGTACAGCTTTCAACAAGTTTAAAATTTTTGATAGGCTAAGTGTGCGTCAAGTAAATGAAATTTGGGAAAAAGAGGTGTACGCTTCCCTTTATCTTCCCCCTACTCCAGAATTCGCTGGGGGCCATGAGTCCGCACCCACGCTGAGACCCGGGCTTCACCCACAGTCCGGCTCTGCTCACTTACGTGAGGAAGCACTCTGGCCGACCGGTGGCTTTACCAACCTCCTTCAGACACCGCTCCAGGGTTCGTCGACGCCAGACCCGCGGGGCCATTGCTGTCTGCAACTCTCCACACAGCGCCGCATGTAAAGGGAAAGCGCTGCCCGGAAACCGCGCCACAAAGACGCGCCTCGCGCAGCCTAGACCCTGGAGGCGAAGGTTCCGTCGCTCAGAAGTTCCGGACCCACCCCCTGCCAGAGTCAGTGGCAGTGCAAGAACTTTCACTGGGCCATTGATCAGTTCTAGCGCTTTTGAACTTTCTCCAAACTTTCTGTTTTGTAGTCCTGAGGGGCTCATAGCGGTGACGCCTCCTCCGTTTAAGTTTCCTCTTTAGATACACTGGGGAGCTCGTCCGCCGCACCACAAGAACACACCGACGCTCGCCACGCCCCCCCCCCCCCAATCATCGTATGCCCCGCCCCCGGTCGGGTTGCCCTGCCCCTCGCCCGAGCTCCTCTCCCACTCTGACGCACCTCGGGAAAGAGTGGGTCGCTTTCCAAAATGGCGAGCCTACTGAAGGCGGTGGCGGCTGTTTCGGGCGCAGTAGGTGAATACCTCGTGCGGCCGGGGTTCGCCGGGGGATGGGACGCGCGGGACGCGCAGGCCGGGGGCTGGAGGAGGCGGCGGGTGGCCAGAGCAGCCACATCCTCTGCACTCTGTCTCCCCCACCCCCCCAGGAGGCGCGTTCCGTGGTCTCTGTCTGCACCTGTGGGCAGGAGGTATATCCAAGGAATGTCTCCGGTTAGCGTGGGGTTTCCGTATAGTATTTGATTTTCACCGCCACCCTGGGAAGTGTGTGCAGTTGACGTTGCCCCTCTTTATAGGTGGCTCCCAAAGAGGCGAGGGAACCTGCCCAAGGGGACTGACAGCAAGGCCGGGACAGAAGTAGATGAGGTAAATGCAATAGGGACAGTGAGTTTTAGCTTTACAGTGCACCATAAGAGATTGGGGAGAAACTAGAAAGAAGGGCAAGTAGTTTTAAAAAACGTAAACTGAACTCCCACGTACTTCCAGTGTCCTGCTGGGAACACTTGGAGGTCAGTTGTGTAAATACCAAAGGAGTGTTTTTCCTTTCGTGAAGTAATATATTTACTATCTTGTATGTAAACAGGAAAGATAAAGGCAGACGGATCTGGAAGGTTGCTTGAGTCCTCTCCACCTCCATTAAAAAAAAAAAAAAGCTGGATAGAATCAGTAATGACAGAAACTCAAGTTTTCTGACTCCCAGGCCACCCACTTTCTTCTCTTTCTCTTTTTCTTTTTTCTCCTTCATCAGAGGGCCACTATTTCCCTTAATCTGAAAGTCCCTGTTAGGAAGAGTGCCAAGTGGTAATGTTTCAGAGTTACTCCTGGACATTTGTCCTGAAGCCTTCAGCTTAGCAACCTTCAAGAAGTGTTCAAGGGGACGAATCTTTAATAATGTTAGGCCTCTCTGCTAGATAGTGCTGTGTCCAAACTTACAGTTCTAGTCTTCCTTTGAAGTCCCGTCTCAAACTGAAGCAGTTCTTTATCGATCACTGTAGTCTTTCTTACCAGCCACAACGTTTCTTTTGCATTTATCATGGCAAGTCACCAGGGCTAAGTGATGAGCCACATACAAAGAAGTGCACCTTAATAGTTTTAATTGTCTCAGCACTTAGCAGTTTAAAGAGGTGATGTGTATACATGAAAAAATATTGTAACAGGCTGAGCACACCTTGTTGAAATGAATCTAATAGGTGATTCTCAGGTTCTTACAATAACACATCTTCCTAGCCTGTCCTTCCTCTCCTTGGTAAAATACAAACAGTATCTTAGCTCACACACAATTGCAAGTAACCCTTTATAAAAAAAAAACTCATAAGATAAAGAGTCATCTCTCATTATCTCTGAGAAAGCCATCTGGGGGCACCTGGGTGGCTGGATCAGTTGGCTGGGCGTCATAGTCTTGATTTCAGCTGAGGTCATGATCCAGGCTTGTGAGATCCAGCTCCCACACCCTGGACTCTGTCATGGTCTGGAGGGTTGTGTACTGCACTGTCATCCCCTCTGCACGCCCTGCACACTCTCAAGGCTTTCTGCCCCTGCCAGTGCCTGAATTCCCACTGCACACCATCAGTTGCCAATCGCCTGCTCCCTGCCTGCACTCTGGAGGGTAACAACCCTCAACCAGCTCTGGCCTGCCTAAACCCACCAACTTGTCTGCTATTTGCTGGCTGAATCATACCTTCTCCCATAAAGTCTGAACCCCTTCCAAGATTGTCCCTCAAGTATTCTTGCTCAGCTCTAAGGTATCACACAGAGTTTCCTTATATCTCACAGTTACTATTTTATCATAGTTAATCATTCCTTTTACCAGATTTTCCTTGTTTAACAATGTGTCATTTCTACCTCTTGATTAGACCTAGACTATGACAGAATTGGTCTTGGGAGTGGTCCTAGGAGGTAGACCCCTAAAGACCGGATTTGGGGATTGGTTTGGTCATGCTCTTAACCTTGAGTGCAGTGCTGAACTTGCCAAAGGTGGGTGGTAGGATGCTAGTAACCCATGGAATACAGTTGCATCACAATTAATCAAGGTATGAACTGTGGTTGACAGATGAAGTGGCAACAGAAGCATGTAATTTGTGAACCCGAGTAGCTGCCATGCTTGACTCTTACGGCAGTAGTGACGACTGTAAGGCCTGTGATGTGGCCTGGATCCTTCTGAGTGCACTTGAGTGCTTACAGGCAGAAAATGACAAACTGATGGGGTGCCTAGGTGGCTCAGTCAATTAAGTGTCCGACTTCAGCTCAGGTCATGATATGGTTTGTGAGTTCGAACCCCGCATTAGGCCCTGTGCTGACAGCTCAGAGCCTGGAGCCTGCTTTAGATTCTGTGTTTTCCTCTCTCTGCGCCTCCCCTACTCATACTCTGTCTCTCTTTCTCTCAAAAGTAAAGAAACATTAAAAAAAATTTTTTTTAAAAAGAGGAAGGGAATGTAACTTCGAACAAGTCATACATTTATTGCAAGAACTGAGTACTAATATACATTTTTTTTAAAAAAATTATATAGACATCTTGTCATAGAGAAAAGTAAAATGAAAACAGTATTCTGCAAAGGCTGGCTTTGATTTATCCTCCTATTTCAGATGCTTCAACCGTAAATAACCCCACTTTTTCATTTATCATAGTTAAATATACATAACAAAATTTGCCATTTTAACCATATTTAGGTGTACAGTTCAGTGACATTAAATACAGTTGACTCTTGAACAACACAGGTTTGAACTGCATGGTCCATTTACACTCACAATTTTACAATATAGTACTGTGAGTATATTTTCTCTCCCTTGGTTTTCTTAATAACATTTTCTTTTTTTCTAGCTTACTTTATTGTAAGAATATATAGTATATACATTACATACAATGTACAAAACATGTGTTAATCAACTGTTTATGTTATCAGTAAGGCTTCCAGTCAACAGTTACGTTTTGGGGTAGTCAAAAGTTACATGTGCATTTTCAACTGTGTTGGGGGTTGGCACTCTTAACCCCCCCATTTTGTTCAAGAGTCAACTGTATTTCCGTATTGTGCAACCATCACCACTATCCATCTCCAGAACTTTTTCATCATCCCAAACTGAACCTCTATACCCATTCAACAATAACTCCCCCATTATCCTCTTCCCCTAGCCCTGGCAACCACTGTAAAACTTTCTCTCTGTGAATTTGACTACTCCAGATGCTGTATGTACAATATTATACCTTTGCATATCTTGTTTGAGGAAACGTAGCACATTTAGAAAGCCAGTCATCAGAAGTGCCTTCAAGATGGTTGGTAAGAAGACCATATATTTTGAGCATTCAACAAGTGGATTTCACAGCATCATATAATATTTTTGAATTATACAATATTCATCCTTTTGTGACTGGCTTATTTCACTTAGCGTGTTTTTAAAGCATGACACTTACGTGTCAGAACTTCTTTCCTTTTTAAGGTTGACAAATATTCCGTTGTAAATGTACACCACATTTTATAATTTTCATCTGTCAGTGCACATGGGTTATTTCCACATTCTGGCCATTGTGAATAATACATGTATGAACATGGATATATAAATATCTCTTCAAAAGCCGGTTTTCAGTAGTGGGATTGCTGGATCATGTGGTAATTTTATGTTATGACTCCATCTTTAAGGAACATAATACTTCACAGAAAAATAGGAGAAGCTCAGAAAAATGAATGCTGTCAAGCACACACAGTAAATTCCAGTTTGGCTTGCAAAGGATTGGCTTCGTGAAAAGGTTAGTTTTAAAAATGGAAGTCGAACCAATTAGGAGACAACAGTGGCCAAGTTATAGGACTGTGAGGAGACATTTACTTTTATTATGGAGTCATGTGTAAGTGGGGTAACAGAAACATGGTCTGTTCACTGACTGTGATGAATAAAAAGTTATTCCTGACCATAGTTTTAAATAGGTCGAAAATATTATATGATACTGTGAAATCCACTTGTTGAATGCTCAAAATATGCGGTCTTCTTACCAACCATCTTGAAGGCACTTCTGATGATTGGCTTTCTAAATGTGTTACATTTCCTCGAACAAGATATGCAAATGTTCAGACTTAACAACTTATTACATGTTCTAAATTAGATTATGTAAAGTTTGTACAACTTTGAAAATATGTAAGAAGACATTGAATTGTACACTTCAAATGGGTGATCCTTATAGTGTATAAATTATATCTCAATAAGATGTTAGCAAGACCTTATTACAAGTGATTGTCACAATTCTGTGAAACTTTATGTACAAATTTAACATACAGTGTCTTTAAACAGTAAGAACCATTAATCCATTTGAGTATAGACCCTTCCAACTAAACCTTTACTTATTTGGAGCCAATGTTTGGAAAGCCTGGTGTCTGAAATAAATGGATGGAAGGAAATGCAATGTTATTTTTAAGTCATGGCACTAACAGTATTTAGCAAGAGCCATATTGAGGGACAGATAGGAGTCAGAGTTAACACACACACCAGATTTGGTAACATATCTATTTCTTGCATATCACATTTCCTGATATGTGGACGTCATTTGTTTTATAAATCTGTAGATACTCATCTTTGCAATCCTATTGGATTTTAACGCTCCTGTTTTTAAATATCTGTTGTATTTATTCATATATTTGTACATTGTAGTTTATTGTGAAACTATGTGGAATAGTCACAAATTACGCATTATAGAGTTCAAAGTAATGCAGTTGTACCTTTCTGAGATGGAAGACAGAGAAACGTAAAGCTACACTTGTAAATTCCAACCAGTCAGAGGTCAACCTTAAATAAAAATATATTTTAAAAGTTGCCAAGGACTTGGGGCACCTGGGTGGCTTAATCAGTTAAGCGTCCAACTTTGGCTCAAGTCTTAATCTTGTAGTTCATGAGTTCGAACCCTGTGTCAGGCTCTGTGCTGACAGCTCGGAGCCTGGAGGCTGCTTCAGAGTCTCTCTCTCTCTTTCTCTCTCTCTCTCCCTCCCTCCCCTGCTCGTTCTCTGTCTCTCTCAAAAATAAACAATAAATATTTTTTTAAAAGGAAACCTTTTAAAATAAAATAAAAGTTGCCAAAGGCAAAGGAGAAAGTATAACTTCTTAAAGGTCCACAGACTTTTCAGAAATCATTTTTTATTAAGTGTCTACAAGGATCTATATCACGGTACCCCTTTATTCCGTGTTTCCTGCTCCAGTTTGCTTGGTCTACAGGATTTCATATTTTGCCCATTGCATCATCCCGTTGTTGTTGTTTTAAGGTAATTCACATAACACAAAATTCTTGAATGTACAATTTAGCAGCATTTATTACATTTATCATGTTGTGCAACCTTCACCTTTATTTATTCCAAGACATTTTCCCCACCCCAAAAGGAAATCTTATGCCAATTCAGTCAATCCCCATTCCCTTCTCCCTCTAGCCCTTGACAACCACTATCCTGCTTCTTGTCTCTGTGGACTTCCCCATTCTGGATATTTTATATAAATGGAGTCATACAGTATATGACCTTTTATGTCTGACTCTGTCACTTCACATAATGTTTTCAGGGTTCATCCATGTTGTATCATTGCTTCATATTCATTGTATGGATAATGTTCCATTGTATGGCTATGAATCATCTCCCATTGCTTGGCTATTGGGGAATAGTGCTGTTGTGAACATTTGTGTCCAAGTTTCTGTTTAAGTCATGTTTTCAATTATTTTAGGTACCTAGGAGTGGAATTTCTGAGTCATATACTAATTGTATATTTAACTTTTTGAGTTTTCCAAACTGTTCCATGGCAGCTCTATCATTTTACATTCTTACCAGCAATGTAAAAAGCAGATTCCAATTTCTCCATATCCTCATCAACAGGTTTTGTTATGGGTATGAAATGGTATCCTGTTGTGTTTTTGATTTGTTTTTCCCTAATGGCTATGATATTGAGGATCTTAATGTGCTTTTTGGCTATTTTTATGTTTTTAACCCTTCATTTTTAAAAAATTTATTTAAGTAATCTCTATGCCAATGTGGCATAGAATTATTGAATTCTTACCAGCATCCCTGTGTTTATTTTTACTCTATTCCTAAGGCTCAAATAAAACCAATATAGTGATGTTTCTTTTTTCAAACTAGCTTACATTTCTAGAGATAAGATAAGCCTGTAGAGCCACAAAGTCTTGACTTTTACATTACATAAAGATGTTATTATCTATTTTTCCTAACATAGAGTGAAGATTCATTTTATGTTTTATTAAAAAGAAACAGAGCCAGTCATTCCAATAAACTTTTTCCTTTTCTCCCATTTCCAAATGGTAAGGTGGTTATGGAGAAAGACAGGCTATACTGAGGCTTCTAATGACATGGCTTGCTTGGACTTCCTTTTCAGTGCCAGAGGTTTAGAAATGTCCCCCCAAAAACTGGTATAGTATGTAAAACTTTACCTTTGCTTGGACATTTTGTTTGTTCCTTTGATATTTCTTTATGTCCCATTGCTAAGTAATAGGATGCCTGCCAAGGAAATACCAGTTGCCCCATCTCTTATAGAGATAATACTGGTAAGGACAATTCAGAAATACCTAGGCTCCGTATTTGACATACTCTTAAAATTTCACAGAGCAAAGGACTTATCCATTTTATTCTAAAGCTCATTGGCCCTACCTACCATGTTTTTGTTTTTTTTTTATAATACAAACACATTCTGTATCGAACTTTCGTTGTAAAATGCACAGATAGTAGAGATGCAAAGAAAGAAGGAAAGAGCAGTTTGACCAATGATTTTTTAGTTCGCATTTTTTTAATTTTAATTTTATATAGAACACAAGCAGGGGAGAGGGGCAGAGGCAGAGAGAGAGAGAGAATCCCAAGCAGGCTCCATGCCCAATGCAGTGCCTAGTGAGAGGCTCAAGTCCACGACCCTGGGATCATGACCTGAGCCAAAATCAAGAGTCAGCCACTCAACTGACCGAATCACCCAGGTGTCCCGGTTGTTAGCATTTTAAAAATTCACTACCACTGTGCCCTTGAGATAATTTCTGCATGCCACTCAGCAAACAATTATTGTATGTCAGTAACAATAAGAATGGCTGAATTTGTTGTGCACCTGTTATATATGTCTGGCACTGTATTATATTTTTTACATCAAATATCTATACAACAAACTTAACAAGGTAGATGTTTGGTAGGTAGTACCAGAATTTTTTAAAAACTGAAATAAAATACAACAGAGTAGAAAATATCAGAGCGCATCACATCTTTGAGGATTAGGTATGCCTTTCATGAAATTTACTTTCAATTGTACATTTATGTATGTGCTTACTAAGTTGGCATACGCTTGAATTTCATAATACAGTCCATAGAACTGGGCTGTGTCAACCTATTGATAATGACAAACTTTGGATATTTCAGTAACCAATAATACAGGCTTGAGCATACCAGAAGACTATCTTAGGTGGAATTTTGCCTTCTGCTGACCTATGATGCATCACATTTGTCAAGCAGAGTACCATGCACTGGTTACCAGTCCCAGAGGAGGAATCTAAACACTTCTGCCCATTGCATCTTGGTATCAGAGTCCATCAGAGATGGAACAATGCTTTACTTACATAGAAATGAGATAGGGCAAGATTATCTTTAATGGTGGGTTTGGTCCACCATCACCAATGGGTCTCTCCCAGTGGTCAGTGCAGGACAGTTTGCGCACGCCCCTCTTGTGTCACAGTACAAAGAACCCTGTTCCCTCTCTGCAGAGGACTGCTATAACAGGTTTGCCGTATGATGCACACACGTTAAACTGAGACAAAAGAGCACTCACTGAGTCTGGAAGAGGGAAAGATATTCCCAGCACAGTGTGATACACAGGCTGTGTGGGCTCTTTATCTCTTGCCAAGGAACTTTTCATCCTTCTGTGGTTAAGTGGGGGTTAACATATGAGACTGCCTTTCCCCACAAGGTCTATGGTCTATAGTAGTGTTACTTTAATTTCCTTGTTATCAAAAATTTCAGTAAAAAGGAATTAACTATTTTTAGCTCTGTGATACTAAGTACTATTTAAAGTATTTTCCATTAAGAGCTAAACCTGATTGTTTAGAATATGTGTTCTTCAATATGCTATTTTGTACTTTTTTTTAATTAAGTGATGTAGTTTTACAAGATTATTCTTAGACCTCATATATGTATACAGTTTTCATCTTGGGGAGAATCTGGCTCTTAAAGTCCAGTGTTTTGGGAACTGGGGAAACAGTAATCCACAGGGAGGACACATTATAGGTCTCTTCAGTTTCTTAATGAAAGAAGTTTCTTCACATTCAGAAGCAATTCTTCTCGTCTTCAAAATTATAAAAAGAAACAATAAGAAAAAACTGGTCTCAGAGGGAATTCTCATAAGTTTAAGGATCCTCTTAATGTTTGCTTGTCTTTCTTTTCTTTAGTAATCATTAAAATAAAATCTTATTAAAGAGCACTGTAATGGGCATGGCTTTAATACGTATTGCAGAATATAAGACAAAAAATTGGTTATAGGTAGAGGAGAAAATTGCTTGTTCTCATCATTAAATGAGTATTGTGTCCCTGTCAGCTTCAAACTTACCCCTTGTGAAATACAGAGAATAGCAAGTTATTCTTTTTTTTAAATTTTTTAATGCTTATTTTTGAGAGAGAGAGAGAAAGAGAACGAACGTGAGTGGGGGAGGGGCAGAGAGAGAGGGAGACACAGAATCCAAAGCAGGCTCCAGGCTCTGAGCTGTCAGCACAGCCCAACAAGGGGCTCAAACTCACGAATGCGAGATCATGACCTGAGTTGAAGTCACACACTTAATCCATGGAGCCACCCAGGTGCCCTGCAAGTCATTCTTAATGCTATGTAGCTGTCCTTGAAGTATTATCAATAAATAGAAATTATTATGAAAAATGCCATCTTTGTTTTAAATCTAAAAAGCTCACAATTAGTTTTTTAATTCCAGACAGTTGTTTCATGGCAGAGTGAGTAATTTTGACGTCATTTTTCCATTAAACTCCCCAATTTAATATCAGTAATTAAAACCAGAATATGTATATAAATAATGTTTATATGTATTAGTCATTTAGTGTTTTTTTTTAATTAATTTTATAAATCCATCAATTCTCAAGAAGGCTATCAATGGCTGTTCAATTTTTCAGGGCTTTTTTCCAGACTTCAGACTTCAGCTCCGAAAGTAAAAGCTCTTTCCACATCACAGTCCTCGCATCAAGTGGCAGGTCCTGTGTGGAACCTGGGTCGACTCAATCATGTAGCAATTGCAGTGCCAGACTTAGAAAAAGCCAAGGCATTTTATGAGAATGTTCTGGGGGCCCAGGTAAGTGAGGTGGTCCCTGTTCCTGAGCATGGTGTATCTGTTGTTTTTGTCAACCTGGGAAATACCAAGATGGAACTGCTTCATCCACTGGGAAATGACAGCCCAATTGCAGGTTTTCTGCAGAGAAACAAGGCTGGAGGAATGCATCATGTCTGCATTGAGGTATTTTATTTTAATGTTTGTTGTTTCCAATTTCTCTTACAAAGTGTCTTTTACTTTTTAAGACCATGTATTGTCACTGTCATCAGAAACTGGTAGTAAGTTATTTAAAGGGAATGGTAATTCTGGTCTTACTCAAAGGTAGATCTATCAGTATATTCTCTTGCCCTATAGAAAATTATAAATAATAATAATAACATCTTTTATTGAAGTCTGGATTTAATGGCCACAATAAAGGCCACCAAAGCTGCCAAAACAGATTTACATCTTTTCTGTAGTGTTTATTGATTATACATGACCTTCCATGTAATAGAAATACAGCTGCTTTCACTATCACAAGGTGATTAGAAGAAGCAGGTGAAAAGACTTTATACAGTAATAATTTCCGTATATATGCTAAGTATTCTTATGATTATTTTCTATCCTTAAAATTCTAATACCTTGTTCCTTATTACAAAAGCAGTACATTTTCAATTACTGACCGTGGTTTTTAAGACCTTTCAATCGCATCTGCTTACAATTCCCAAGAAAAACTTGAAATGTTAGATAAGAATATTCTCATTAGAGAGCCTGTATCTGTAGATATTCATGTTCAGATAACTGCCTTTTGTAATATCATCAATACTAATTATGCTTTGGTTTAAATTATTTTGATAGGACAATTCTTTTGATAAAAAAGAATGGAATGTTTAATAAGTAGGCCTCGTTCCTAATGTAGAAAACAAAGGGGTTGACTGTAGAGTGAACTCAAAGGTTTATTCAGTTCATATTACAAACATATTTGAGAACCTACAATGTGTACTGTACTGAGAGTGGGATTTAGCGAAGAAGAAATGGACTGTGCTCACAGTGAGGAGGGGCAGCTGTTTAAACAAGCAATTACAGTATCCTTTGATAAGGAGAATTAACATACATGTCTTCTCGGTAACACAAATGTGGGAAAGGTTGATTGCCCCTGGCAGGTGGAAGAGGTGAGAACACACCACAGGGCATGAGTTATAATAAATGTGAAGGAATTCCCCAGGTCCACAAGAGGAGGAAGTATTCCAGGCAGAGGGAATAGCATATGGAAAGGAATAGAGTTACCGTAACAACTGGCATTGAATCCTTTGGCTGTGTACAAGTACTCGATGTGTATTATTTTCTTTAATTTTCATCGCTATTCTATGAGCTACTCTACTCACCTTCCTCAGGTGAGGAAACAGAGACTTGAGCAGTTAACTTTTTTATTTTTTATTTTTTTAAATGAAAACATTTTTTAAATGTTTATTTTTGAGAGAGAGAGAGAGAGAGAGCAAGCGAGCACAAGTGGGGGGAAGGGCAGAGAGAGAGGGAAACACAGAATCTGAAGCAGGCTCCAAGCTCTGAGCTGTCAGCACAGAGCCCAGCGCGGGGCTCGAACCCACCAACCATGAGATCATGACCTGAGCTGAAGTCAGACACTTAACTGACTGAGCCACCCAGGCACCCCTGAGCAGTTAACTTACCATAGACAAGTTAGTAGTAAGTGGCAAGGCTGAGGTTCAAACCCAGATGTGTTCTGATTCCAGGATCTGCACTGTTGGCAATGGTGCCAGATTGCCTTCATTGTATTGGTTGAGTTTAAAATTTGAGGTAAGGGAGCCGTAAGATGGTATTATTTATTGTTAATATTTAACTTTTACCCCCTTTTTTAGGAGTTTAATTTTGGCTGCCGGTCTTTATTTTAGTAGACTTGAGGGTTTGTTTAAGACCTCTCCAGGATGAGGGGCGCCTGGGTGGCTCAGTCGGTTAAGTGTCCGACTTTGGCTCAGGTCATGATCACACAGTCAGTGAGTTTGAGCCCCACGTCGGGCTCTGTGCTGACAGCTCAGAGCCTGGAGCCTGCTTCGGATTCTCTGTCTCTCTCTCTCTGCTCCTCCCCCACTCATGCGTGCTCTCTCTCTCTCTCTCACTCTTTCTCAAAAATAAATAAAGCATGAAAAAAATTAAAAGAAAAAGACCTCTCCAGGATGAGAGGCAGGATCATAAACCTTTGAATTCACTCTTCCCTCTCCCACACTACAGTGTCTGTGTCCTACATCAGAGAGCCCATGTCTTCAAAGGAAGCTGCTATGTGAGTTCAGTTTAAGTAAGAATAGTGGAAGTTCAGTAATGTAACGGCAAATTCAAAAGTACAGATTAAAAGGGGGAAATAAAAATGTATAGCAGTATAAAATGAAGGTGTGTAATAGGAAAAGGTGTGAAAAGTTAGTTGTTGCTACGTTAGCATGACACCCCTCCCCCTGCCATTGCTCTCTGTTCTTTGTAAAAATTAAAGTGGCTTAACTAGATAGATCGATCGATCAATAGATAGATAGGAAATAGGTAGATAGGTAGGTAAGTAGGTAGAATGATTTTATTTTTTCTGTTCTCAGTCTAAAAGCTAAGTGTCCTAGAGGCGAGTCCTGTAAGGAAAGGACCTGGAAATTACACATATCACTCCTGTTCATGTCCCGTTGGCCCAAGCTTAGTCACATGGTATGGTTGGCTGCAAGTGCAGTCTGAGTCAAGCAGTTATGTGCCCTGCTAAAACTTGGGCTGTTGCTATAATTAAAAGGAGGAAAAGGTGAGGCACCTGGGTGGCTCAGTCAGTTAAGCATCGGACTTTGGCTCAGGTCTGATCTCACTGTTTGTGAGCTCTAGCCCCATGTCAAGCTCCATATTGACAGCTCAGAGCCTAGAGCCCGCTTCAAATTCTGTGTCTCCCTCTCTCTCTGCCCCTCCCCTACTCGCACTCTGTGTGTGTGTCTCTCTCTCAAAAATAAATAAACATTAAAATTTTTTTTAAAAAAGGAGCAAGAGGAGAATGCATGTTGGAGACCACCAATCTATGCTGCACTTGGTAATTTTAAAAAAATGGTATTGCCGAGATAGCATGACCCTTTTTCCGAATGAAGATATGCTATAGGATGTTAGCATTAGAGAGTTAGTGTTACCTGCTGCAGCAGTATGTGAGATCAAGTTGTCATCACATGCAGGTGTTTGATTCCCTGACTCACCAAATGGAACAAAATTCCCTGCCTATACTTGAACAGGACACATTTTTGCTGAATAAAGCCACTGAGATTTCAGGGTAAATTATTTTAGCACAGTGTAACCTAGTCTCTTCTGGCTAATACAACTTGGGTCTGAAATTGCCTTCTACTGAAAGTACAAAAAGGGATAGAATTGGTCAGAAAATACTTCCTTGGTCATTAGAGTTACTGTTGCCATTGATACGCATTATCCCACAACTTTGGGGTGGCAAACAGCAACTATTTGATTTTGGTTAGGATTTTGTGGGTTAGGAGTTTGGGGGAAGGCTCTGCCTGGCAGTTCTAACTTGGGCTCTCTCACGTGCTTGCAGTCAAATACTGGCTGGGGCTGCAGTCATATGAAGGCTCAACTGGGCTGGGCATCCCACATGCCTCACTTGAGGTGGCGGTTGATTCCAGCCAGCAGCTGGTTGCTCAGCCCAGCTTTCCAGTAGGAGCACCTGCGTGTAACCTATTCATCTTCACCTGCTGACAGTAGTTTAAGGATAGTTGGACTTCTTTTTGTTTAAGGTTTATTTATTTTTGAGAGAGGGAGAGCATGAGTGCAGGAGGGGCAGAGAGAGAGGGAGACAGGATCCAAAGCAGGCTCTGTGCTGACAGCAGAGAGCCTGATGCAGGACTCAAACTCACGAACCGTGTGATTATTACCTGAGTCCAAATAGGATGCTTAACCAACTGAGCCACCCAGACACCCTGGGATCGTTGGACTTCTTACTGCACAGTTGGTTTCCCCCAGAGTGAGTGTCCCAGGAGAGCCAGGCAGGACCATATGGCCATTTCTGTCCTAGTCTCAAAAGGCCCACAGCAGTCTTGGTCATAAACAAACTTTTCAGGCAGATCAACTATGTGAGAAGAGGACAAAGACCCTACCTCTTGATGGGAGGAGCAGCAAAGAGTCCGTGGACAAGTTTTAAAAGTGTATAGCCATCAATATACTAATGTGCTCTAAACAAAAGGACAATGTGGAAAACTTTTAAATGCTGTAGAATGATTTTATTTTCAACTAGCCAGAGGTGGGAACCAACAACATTCTCATATGCATGAGGAAGTGACCTATTTAGCCTTTGTAAATGTAAAGAGACTTGAGCTTGGTGCTTGGTAAGGTAGAAGATGATAAATATCACATAAACAAAAACCAGAGACTTCAGCTTTTCCTGTTTTGGGAATAGACAGCATTCAGAAATGTGTCTTCTGAAAATGCTCATAATCTTCTATTTTATGGCCCATAGCCATTTATTTCTTAACGCCATTCCTTCTTTTAAAATGTTAAATCTACCCCTTCAGAGAAGTGACTTTCTTTGTAATTATCACAAGGATGCTTTATGTTCTTTTTCACTGAGACCTCACATAAAACCTCTGGTTTAGCAGGTTGTCTCTTATGGGTGTGCATCATAGCTCTTAGTTGACTTAACAGAGACTTTATTTTTTCATTTTTATTTTTTAAATATAATTTATTGTCAAGATGGCTAACATACAGTGTATACAGTGTGCTCTTGGTTTTGGGGGTAGATTCCAGTGAGGCTTAACAGATTTTAGACAAAAATGTACTTTTTCTCGTACGTAGATTAGTATCTCACCCACTACCAACATTTTTCTGGCAAAGTTGGCTTTTGGTTTCCATTTTTTTCTTGTAAGGTTTGCCCACATTTCTTACACTTGTGTGGTTTGTCTTTCACTAGAGGAAGTTTGGAAGTCTTCTCTTGCTTATGTGTGGACCAGGTAGCCAGCTGTTTCCTGGCACAACTTGTACTGATGGTGCCCATGTGCACTTCCTGCCTTCTGCAGGCCCCTCCCTGAGGAGATGGTTCTGGTATTGAGGAGAATAGGCTGTGCTTTCACTAAAGAACTTCCCTAAAGAACTTGCCCAGACAGCAAGGTGTATCACGGTGCAAGCCTTTCTTGTTCAGCAAATTTGTATTAAGGTTTCAAAATGTTTTTTAATGCTTCCATGCTAGTTGGTTAAACAGCTCCTGCTCTAAACCTCCTGAGTAACATCCCTCTTCCAGAAGGACCCTTCCCTGAGACCCCTACACTCCTCACACACACACACACACACACACACACACACACACACACACGCATGCACAGACACACACGCACAATTCATCTCCTAAAGGGTTAACACGTTCAGCAGGGGTCTTCCAGGACTCCGATCCTCAGTGAGGTCCCCCCATTCTATTTGGTTGGTGTCTTTGTCTATATTATATTGCTGGTTGTTGAGTATTTTCGGTTTCACTCTGATCTTCACTGTATTAGCTGCTGGGGATGCGTAGCTGAGTGGCCCACTTGCTTCATGTGTTCACAACATGCCCTGCATTTTCCACAGAGGATTAGTGGTGACTGACCAAAATGCAGCTTATAAGAAATAAAACAAGGACAGTAGTAATAGTGCAAGTTAGAACAAAAAGGAAATGTAAGGCAAGATAAAACTAAAGGTAAGATTAGTGCACCTATTTGCTTTGCCAAATAATGCTTTGTAGTGGCCAAAACAAATGAGAAAATGAACAGTATTCAAAATAATTATGGCTCCTTCTCCCTTCCTTCCCTTCCTGTACAATTCAATCTTGAAGACGTTAGGTAGGGCACTCCCGTGTTTGGGGGGAGAGCCGAAGTAGCCCAAATCAGGGTGTGTTGTGGCCAAAGTAGGGTAAAAAGAGCATCTTTAGGTGGGAGATGCCTGCCATAGGAAAGCCAGAGACCAAGTAGGATGTCCATGCCTGGGGAGGTCCAGCTCAGGGTGCAGTATTTGAGCAGAGTGGGATGGGGGTCGTACCTGCAGAGAGGCAGCTCAGCTTCAGGCGTCAGAGTGAGAAGGTCATCAGCATGGAAGGCTAACCTAGTGTAGGCCTGTGGAGGGTGACATTCATGGGGGTGGCGGGAGCATCATGGAGTGTAAGAGCCTGAATAGGGTGAAGGAGGCATTAACACCGCGTGTGTGTATGTGTGTGCGTGTGTGTGTGTGTGTGTGCGCGCGTGCGCATGCGTGAGTGTAGGGGGTACCCAGCATGGGGAATCAGGGCCTGGCTCCGGTGAGGAGTGCATCAGTACAGGGGGAAATGGTGACTCAGTGTGGGGAGCTGAAGCCAAGTGGGCTAGTGCATGTTGTCACATGGGGTGGCCTGATATGGGGAGCAAGGGCCTGACCAGGGTGAGGTAGACATCCACATGGGGTGGCAGCAGATATAGGGAGTCAGAGCTCAAACAAGGAGTGAAGGGTATGCATACATCGGGACAGTTCTGTGCAGGAAGTTGGGGCCCAGACATGGTGAGGAGGGCTTAAAGTAGGAGTGCGCGAACCCAAGTGGGTCAGGAGGCTTCCACATGGGGCCTGGTAACATGGCGTGGTGACTGGGAGCTCAGGGGGAGTGGGAGATGCAGCCAGGTGAGGAGTCAGGGGACACACCTGCGGTGAAGAGTGCATTGCTGAGGGAGGTACAGTAGCAGGGATAGGGGCTGATTTCTTAGAGGGTTTAATGAAATAAGTAAGTATAGTGAAAATCATGGGAGTCAGGTTTCCCAGTCAAGAAATCGCATTACAAGCACAGAAAGGATATTGGATTTCATCTGGAGATAATCCTCACTGCACCAGACTGATGGGGAAAAGCACATGATAAAAATGTTATTTAAAAAATAAGACAGGATTAGGGTGCCTGGCTGGCTCAGTTGGTTAAGCATCCAACTTCAGTTCAAGTCATGCTTTCACGGTTCATGAGTTCGAGCCCCACATCAGGCACTGTGCTGGCAGCTCAGAGCCTGGAGCCTGCTTTAGATTCTGTGTCTCCCTCTCTCTGTACCCCTCCCCTGCTCATGCTCTGTCTTTCTCTTAAAATAAATAAACATTAAAAAATTTTGGGGGGGCGGTGCCTAGGTGGCTCAGTTGGTTAAGTGCCTGACTTCGGCTCAGGTTATGATCTTACAGTTTAATGTTTAATAAACATTAAAAAAAATTTTTTTTTAATTTTTTTAAATAAGACAGGGGCACCTGGGTGGCTTAGTCAGTTAAGTGTCTGACTCTTTTTATTTTTTCATTTTTTTTAATGTTTATTTATTTTTGAGAGAGAGAGACAGAGCAGGAGCAGGGGAGGGGTAGAGAGAGAGGGAGTCACAGAATCTAAAGCAGGCTCCAGGCCTTGAGCTGTCAGCACAGAGCCTGACATGGGGCTTGAACTCATGAACCACAAGATCATGACCTGAGCTGAAGTCAGTCACTTAACCAACTGAGCCACCCAGGAGCCCCAGTGTCTGACTCTTAATTTCAGCTCAGGTCTTGATCCTCATGGTTTGTGAGATCAAGCACTGACCTTGCAGGGCCTGCTTGTGATTCTCTCCCTCTCTCTCTTTTCGTCTCCTGTGGGCTTTCTCTCTCTCTCTCTCTCTCTCTCTCTCTCTCTCTCTCTCTCTCTCAATAAACATTAAAAAAAAATAAGATACAGGGGTGCCTGGTTGACTCAGTTGGTTAAGTGTCTGAATTTGGCTCAGGTCATGATCTCATCGTTCCTGAGTTCCAGATCCATGTCAAGCTCTATGCTGACAGCCCAGAACCTGGAGCCTGTTTCAGATTCTGTGTCTCCCTCTCTCTCTCTGCCCCTCCCCTGCTTGTGCTCTGTCTCTCTCTCAAAAATAAATAAACATTTAAAAAAATAATAAAAAAAAGATACAGTGTAAAGAAATGTAGCAGTTTTATTTTCTGAGTGGTCCCATAATGGATGACTTATTTTTTTATTTGTTTGTTTTTATAGATCTTTTGCCATTGAGCATATATTATTTATGAAAGAAAAATTGTAAGGCTAGTAAGACAACTTATTTTTTGCATGCTGAGGAGTGTCTGTTCTTCAACCAAGAAGGCAGAAAATTCTGTTTTTTAAAAATTTCCATTCTCTTTTTGGCTTTATGATAAGCCCTAGGGAATAGCTAAGCTCCGCCAGTGAATTGTATGTCGCCAGTTCCCAGATGTGGAAGTTTCATTTAAAGATAACATTTCCAGAGACCAAACAAAAAAAGGGGGCGGTGTGATGAGGTTTTAAACTTTCTGTGTTATTAAGTAAGGAAAAAATTTTAACTTCCAACTACAGCTAAGATCATTTTGTAAAACTAAGAGCAATATATTACCAAGAAAAAATAAAGAAGGAAAAGGAGAGAGCCTCTTGAAATAAGAGAGTCCTATCAAACAAATGTGAAAGCTGAGGTGGCATATGCGCTTCTGAAATAATTCTCAAGAATACACAGGAACCCTCTGAACTCCATGCGAAGTGAGAACATTGTGAAGTTTGCATAATTTAGTTAGTTAGTTTTTAATTTGGGGGGAAAAGACAGTTGAAACAAATATTTTATCCAGGCTTTTAATTTTAACTGTCATGGATTTATATCAATTTGAAGATTACATTTCATTCATTGTTGATATCATTTAGCCTCATAATTTTATATAAAATAAAAAGCCTATATCTTTGAAATTAGTCAAAACATGCATCCTTGAAAGTAGCACATTACTCTGTGCATTACTCAAAGTAGAATTATTGAATTAGTATTGTTGTATACCTGACTTTAATGTGACATTGTATGTTAATTATACTTCAATAAAAACTTTTTTTTAAGCAGCACATTATTGTTCATAAAATTTGGTCACTGAGAATTATAGACCTTAAGATTTTTTTTAAATTTCTTTTTGTCTTTTTTTAAGTAGGCCCATGCCCAACGTGAAACTTGAACTCCCACCCCTGAGATCAAGGGTTGCATGCTCTACCAACTGAGCCAGTCAGGGACCCCCCCCCCCCCCCATATCTTAAGGTTTAAAAAAAAGATGTTATTTAGTTCAACTCCTTGCCTTCAAGCAAGTAAGATTGCATTGACATTTTCAGATGAGGCAGTTAAGGACCAGAGTATAAGATTTACGTGGAGATTCTGAATTCTAATTGTGACAGTCTGAACATCTTTTATTTGGAGTATTGTCACTCTTAATTTACAAATGACAGGAGAAAATCAAAATAAATTTCCAGATACCAGGTACAATCCCATGACCACTACCACTAAAAGGAAAAAAGAAAAGAAAAAAAAAGAAAAGAAAAGAAAAGAAAAGGGAGGGGGGAGGGAAGGGAGGAAGGAAGGAAGGAAGAAGGAAAGAAAAAGAAAGAAGAAAGAAAGAAAAGAAAAAAGCCAATAAGTTGAAATCAATAGCCCAGATTTTCACCAGTGGTATTTAAGGTCTTATAGAATTATAAGATGCACAACTGTAATTGTACAAAGGACTGTAAAAGGAAAAATTTGTAGATGGCTTATTATTGACTGTCATTTTTATTACTTAGGGGGAAAGACTTAATTTCCCAATTCAAGTTGCTTTGCATTTATTATAACCTTAAAGTAGATAATGCATCTACTTTCAATTCAGAAAATTAAAACATTTTCATTTCATTCTTTTTATAACTGCCAAGCAAAACATTAGGAGTACTTCTAAAGAATTGTAAAGTTCATAGCAACACTGTAGCAGAAGGATAAATGTGGTAGAGGTCTTTAAAATCAAAATCAGTAATAGAAACAGTAACAGAAATAGAAATTGATGCTAGTGCAATGTTAATTCGGCATTTTTTCAAAACATAAATCTAACTTACTAAATCTTTTATATATATATATATATATATATTATATATATATATACATACTCTCAATTTATATATATTTTTATATATAAATATATATAATATATATATATATTATATATACATACTGTTATACATATTATATATGTATACATACTGTCAATTTGGTTTCCATACAACACCCAGTGCTCATCCCAACAGGTGCCCTCCTCAATGCCCATCACCCACTTTCCCCTCTCCCCCACCCCCCATCAACCCTCAATTTGTTCCCAGTATTTGAGAGCCTCTTATGGTTTGCCTCCTTCCCTCTCTGTAACTTTTTTCCCCCCTCCCCCTCCCCCCTGGTCTTCTGTTAAGTTTCTTAGGATCCACATAGGAGTGAAAACATACAGTATCTGTCTTTCTCTGCCTGACTTATTTCACTTAGCATAATACTCTCCAGTTCCATCCATGTTGCTACAAATGGCCAGATTTCATTCTTTCTCATTGCCAAGTAGTAGTCCATTATATATGTAAACCACATCTTTTTTATTTATTCGTCGGTTGATGGACATTAACTTATTAAATCTTAGATGTATTTATTGGATTAAGGGATATTGAAGAAGCAGTATACTAAAAACTGAGTGCAATATCAGAATTGTAGATATTTGTACTTGGGTAGAGTGTTCTTTAATGAAAATATCCATGATCATATTTAGCGTAGAAGTTATCAAAAGGACACTGAAAAAAGTCATGATTCTGTTATGAAATATTTCAAACATACAAGAAGTAGAAAAAAAATGTAATGCAGTCCCATATTCCCATCACCCAGATTTCAACAGTTTTCAATATCTTGGCACATTTGCTTTATTATTTTTTTCCTTAAACTAAAAGTCCTTCACAACATGTCATTTCACCTTTATGTAGTTTGTGTCTCTAAAAAATTAACCATGATGACATTATCATATTGATCAAAATTAAAAATAAATCTTTTGTCACCATCATAAATAATAGTCCATAAATCAGATTTATCAGATTAATTCACAGATGTCTCTAGAGTTGACTTGTTCTAATCAAGACTTAAACAGTGTCCATTTATTACAAATGATTGTTAATCACTTTAGGTCCTTTTTTAAAAAAAAATTATTAACATCTTACTAGTATAGTACATTTGTCATGATTAATGAACCAAATTGATAACATTATTATTACCTAAAATCTATGCTTAGATTTTCTTAGTTTTTACCCAGTGTCCTTTTTCTGTTCTGGGATCCCATCCAGGATCTCACAGTACATTTAATTATCATGTCTCCTCACGCTCCTCTTGCCAGTGACAGTTTCTCAGAGTTTCCTTGTTTTTGATGACATTGATATTTTTGAGGATTACCAGTTACTTTGTAGAGTCCCTCAACTCTCATGAGATTTTTTTCTCATGATTAGATAGACTTGGGTTATTGATTTTTGGGAGGAAGACCACAGAGGTAAAGTGTCATTCTCATCACATCACATCAAGGGTATATATTATCAACATGACTTACTACTGTCGATACTGCCCTTCATCCCCTACCTGAAGCAATGTCATCATGTTTCTCTACTGTAAAGTTACTCCCCCCCCCCACCCATTCTCCATAATATAAACTTTGGGAGGAAGTTTCTATGTGAGGCCAGTGCTGAAGGCATGGAGAATTATGCTCCATCTTTTTGATAATTCCATAAATTACTTGAAATTTTTGTGAATGGAAGATTTGTCTGTTCTTCCCCATTTATTTACTCAATTATTCATTATTCAGCAATTTACTTAGTGATTCAGACATTTATTTGCATCAGTGAGGATGTATAGATATTTATACTTCGGATTATAATCCCAAACTACTTTGTTTTGTTGCTCAAATTGTTCCAGCTTATCAGAGGGGCACTTTGGGTTGGCTCCTGTGTCTCTGATATACCCCGTCTTTTTTGTTTGTTTTCCTCCCACACCTGCTTACTTTCTGGTACTATAAGATGTTCCAGACTCATCATCTGTATTCCCTGCCCTAGCCTAGAACCAAACATTTCTCCAAGGAGCCCTGGTTCATTTTACTAGAGATTGGTATTAGAAACCAAGATCTGAGCTCTGTATGTGCTTGTTGCTACTAGAGTGTCACTGTTTCTTGGCCTTTTGAGCTAAAAGCAAGGGTATATATGTGTATATATACATATATCTATAGATATTTCTCTATATAACCAGATAGAACTTACAAGATTTATATATAGCATACTCATGAACTCATGAGTTTATACTGATGTTTCCAACTCTAACCCATTACTATATGGATCACTGTAGCCTTCTTTGTTCATAACTGCCCATTCCAACAGTGAGAAACTTGGCTCCCACCATCTGCTATCCATTTATTTAATTGTTCAATTTCAGTATGGATATATAATGGCTGTATTTGTTTCCTAGGGATGCTATAATAAATCACCATAAACTTGGTGGCTTAAAACCGCAGAAATTTATCTTCTTAGAAAGTTCTAGAGCCTAGAGTCCAAAATCAATAGGAAGAAATATGGAAGAAGAAAAAGAACAAAACAGTGTAGATCATAAGAGAGAGATGTAGAACATGGTCAAAGGTTTTATCAGAGTATAGTTGGAATCCCGGAAAAAGAGGAGAAGAAAACATAAGTAATAATTGAAGAAATAGTCTACAAGTGCATTACCAATCTGAAGTAAGACATCAACCCACAAATTCAGGAAGCTCAGCAACCTCAAGTAGGGCAAATTCAAAAAACAGTACCTAAGCACACTATGATCAAGCTGAAAGCCAAAATGAAGAGAAAAATCTTAAAAGCAATCAGAGGGGGGGAAAAAAAAAGACAACAGAAATGATGAAATAACATAATATGTAATGACATTTTTTTAACATACAAAACCCCCTGCCAATGTAGAATTCTAATTGTAGCTGAGTTAACAGAGGCCAGGTTTATCCCTTTGCCTCAAACAAACAAAAAATCTGACATTAGACAGCACAACTCATTGATTCATGAAAGAAGGGAAACAAGATGAGCCCTGCAGTTTTCCAGCTTACTGGCTGGAGAGAGTTTCCAGGCTGCAGTATAGGAAGGGGGAATCCAAGTGAAGGTTAGCAGTCTCCCTGAGTTGAGGAGATAGAAGTTGAAGTCTGGGGAGGCCACGGGGATTGAGTTTGCAGTATAAAGTACAGGAAGAGAGAGCTCCAGAGAGAGTTTTCCAGAGATCTGCAGTACTTCTCCAGTCTTCATCTGAGTATTGAACAGTGCATGATACATGTGAGGAAGCTACCTGAGCCTGGGAGTAGAACCCTTTGAAAGCATCAGAATAATCTTTACGCCAGTTGGACCAGTTTGTGTTCTTACCCACCGTAGTGGAAGTTCTTGTAATTTACAGGGTGTTGGGTAGAGTATTTAGAAGGGTTTTGCCTTATCAGTGAGGAAAATCAGTCCTAGATTCAAGGCTGCTCTGGTCCTTCAGTAAGTGAATGGGTAAATAAGTTGGTACATCCAAACAGTGGATTATTTTCAACACTGAAAAAAAGTAAGCTATCAAGCCATGAAAAGTCATGGAGGAATCTTAAGTACATATTACTAGTGAAAGAAACCAGTCTGAGAAGGCTACGTACTGTGTGTGACATTCTGGAAAAGGCAGAACTGGAGACAGTAAAAAGATCAGCGGTTCAAAGTGCGGGTCGGGGGGAGAGGAGAGAAAGGATGAATAAGCAGAGCACAGAGGATTTTTAGGGCAGTGAAAGTACCTTGTGTGATACCGCAATGATGGGTACATGTCATACATTTGTCCAAACCTGTAGAATGTACAATACCAAAAGTGACCCTATGGTGAACTGCACTTTGGGTGATAATGCTGTCAGTATAGGTTCATCAGTTGTAACAAATGTACCACTCTGGTGGGGTGTGTTGATAATGATGGGAGCTATGCATGCATGTGGTCAGGGGTTATATGAATAGGAAATCTCTGTACCTTTGCTCACTTTCGTGAACGTAAAACTGCTTTTAAAAAGAGAGTTTAAGACAAAACAAAAACGCTGTCATTCTAGAATTCTGAACTTGATGAAAATATCCTTCAACAATGAAAGTGAAATGGAAACATCTTAAAAGAAAATGAGAGGATTCCTGTCCAGTAGACCTGCGCTATAAGAAATACTAAGGAAGTATTCAGGGTGTATATTTAGTATTCATCCCTTCAGGATGAAGGGAAATAATACCAGATGAAAATTCAGATCTTTACAAGGATCGAAGAGTACTAGACATGGTAAATTTGTAGGTTAAAATAACAACTTTTTTCTTACCTTAAATTATCTAAGAGACAATTGACTTGAAGTTTTTTAAATGTAGAGTTTATAACAGAATAAATAAGTGTAAAGGACAGGAATTGGGCAAATGGAAGTATCCTGTTGTAAGTTTCTTATATGTGCATTGGTGGACTAATAAGATTAAAATATGAATTGTAAACTCTAGAATAATCATTAAGAAAATTAAACAAGGGAAAACTAAAATATAACATAAAATAAAAAGTACAAAAATACATGTTTTTTTTCCAAGTTTTATTTAAATTACAGTTAACGTACAGTGTAATCTTACTTTCAGGTGTAGAATTTAGTGATGTAGCACTTAGAACACCCAGTGCTCATCACAACAAGGGCCCTCCTAATCCCCATCACCTATTTAACCCATCCCCCTCCCCCTCCCCTCTGGTAGCCATCAGTTTGTTTTCTGTAGTTATGAATTTGTTTCTTGGGGTCTCCTGGGTGGCTCATTCCATTGAGTGACTGACTCTTGATTTCTGCTTAGGTCATGATCCCAGGGTTGTGGGATTGAGCCCAGCGTCTGGCTCCGTACTGAATGTGGAACCTGTTTAGGATTCTTTCTCCCTCTGCCCCTCTCCCCCACATGCTTGCTCTCGTTCTCTCTCTCTCTCTGTCTCAAATAAAAATTTTTTAAAAATTGGGGGGACGGCACTTGGATGGCTCAGTTGATTGAGCGTCTGACTTTGGCTCAGGTCATGATCTCACATGGTTCATGATTTCTAGCCCCGCGCTGGGCTGTCTGCTGTCAATGAAGAGCCCGCTTCAGATCCTCTGCCCCCCTCTCTCTCTGCACTTCCCCCACTCATGCTCTCTCTGTCAAAAAATAAATAAACATTAAAAAAAATTTTTTGTAAAAGTCTGTTTCTTGGTTTTCCTCCCCCCCCCCAAAATGCATGTTCAACCAATAGAAGTCAAGAAAGAAAGAATGAAGTATTAATGAGACAAAAAAATAAGATGCTAAACAAATTCAACTGTATGAATGTTAATTAAATGTAAATGGATTAAACATTAATTAAAATGCAAAGTTTATATATCTGGATTTTAAAAAACCCCATACATTTAAAAAAATCTATACATCTGCAGATGAAATTAAGAAAACCGTTCCAGGGGCGCCTGGGTGGCGCAGTCGGTTAAGCGTCCGGCTTCAGCCAGGTCACGATCTCACGGTCCGTGAGTTCGAGCCCCGCGTCAGGCTCTGGGCTGATGGCTCGGAGCCTGGAGCCTGCTTCAGATTCTTTGTCTCCCTCTCTCTCTGTCCCTCCCCCGTTCATGCTGTGTCTCTCTCTGTCTCAAAAATAAATAAACGTTAAAAAATTAAAAAAAAAAAAAAAAAAAAAAAAAAAAAAGAAAACCGTTCCATTTATAATAGCATCAAAAGAGGAAAATACTTAGGAATCAATTGAACAAGGGAACTGCAGAAATTGTACTGGAGCCTGTTTCAGATTCTGTGTCTCCCTCTCTCTCTACCCCTCCCCCACTCACTCTCTGTCTCTTTCTTCTTCAAAAATAAATAAACATTAAAAATTTTTTTAAATCTTAAAAAAAATATTGTCATGCATCAGATGACTATTGTTAGGGAGACAACATTCTCTAAATTGATACATGGAGTTAATGTAAGCCCTATCAGATTCTGGCTGGCATTTTTGCAGAAATGAACAAACTAATCTTAAAATTCACATGGAAACGCAAGGGATTCCAAATAGCCAAAGCAATCTTGAAAGAGAACAAAGTTGGAGGATTCACACTTGCTGATTTGAAAACTTTATACAATGGTATAGTAATCAAAATGGTGTGGTACAAGGATAAGGATAGACATACAGATCAATAGAATAGAACTGAGAGTCAGATATAAATCCTCATATTTACAGTAAGTTTTCAACAAAGGTACAAAGACCATCCAATGGGGAAAGACCAGTCTTTTCAACAGATGGCATTTAGGACAGCTGGATAGCCACATGGTCACACCATATGTTTGATAAGATTTATAAGATTCTTTTGATGGTGGGGACACAAAGGCAAAACTGTTCTTTAGAGCTCCAAATGACAACGCTGCCATGTAGGCCACATGGGATTGCACCTGGGACAGAGTGCTGCAGTTTTAGGGGGCAGCTTAATGAAGCAAATGTGTTGAGGTTAGCTTTCATAGGCTCCTTTCAGCCTGGTTAATTTGAATAATTCTGTGGGCTCTGGGGTATATGGACTGTACCTGGTTGTTTGGTACTGTCTCTGGAGCAATTAAAGTGGCCACATAATGGCCCTAGAGTGTGAGAGCCTAATAAGGGAGATGGTTGAGAGGTGGCCTTTTATCAGTTGCTCAAGAACTGACCAGCCTCTAGCCAGGGACTCAGAACTGGGTCAAGACAGCATTTCAAAAACGCTTAAAGCTATATTACACCATATATACAACTTAACTCCAAATGGGTCAAAGACCTAAATGTAAAAGCTAAAACTATAAAGGTCTTAGAAAAAAAAAAATAGGCATAAGTTTTCATGACCTTAGCTCGGCAATGGTTTCTTAGATATAACACCAAAAACATAACCAATAACATTGGCTTCATCAAAATTAAAACGTTTTGTGTAAATACAATTCACAGAATGGGAGAGAATATTTGCAAATCACATATCTGATAAGGGAGTTATATCCAGACTTATATTCAAAGAACTTACGACTTGTCTTTATCCTTAATCTTTTGTCTGTTTGATGGATATATCAGATACTGAGAGCTATGGATGTTTGTTTACTTTTTATTTTTCAAGGTAGTATCATTAGGTACACACAGAGTTGATATCGTTTTGTCATCTTGGTGGATTGTTCATTTTATTTATAAGTTTTATCTGTCTTTAGTGTATTTCACTTTAAGTTTTGTTTTAGCTGATACTAATATTGTATCAACTTTCTTTTGGTTAATATTTGCCTGGTATATCTTTTTTCCATCCTTTTACTCATCTTTTATGGTTTTGTGTAGGTAAGTCTCTTCTAGGGAGCGTATAATTGCAGTTTTTTTATTGTTGGGTGCATATATCTCTTTCAGTAAACATATTTTTTAAATTTATATTCATTCTGACAATCTCATAATTCATTTAATCTGTTTTCCATATTGGAACTTATTTTCTACTGTATCATATAGTATTTTCTTTTTACCATTTTTGGTTTTTGTTATTTTTTTCCTTCTGCCTTTCTTTGGATTGACTAGCTTTTTTTCTTTTTTACATTCCTTCTGCTATTTTATGTACAAATTTTTTTAATGTTTATTTATTTAATGTTTATTTTAATGTTTATTTATTTAAATTTTTTTAATGTTTATTTATTTGACAGAGAGACTGAGCATGAGTGGGAGAGGAGCAGAGACAGAGGGAGACACAGAATCCAAAGCAGGTTCCAGGCTCTGAGCTGTCAGCACAGAGCCAGACATGGGGCTTGAACTCATGGACTATGAGATCATGGCCTGAGCCGAAGTCAGTTGCTTAACCAACTGAGCCACCTAAGCACCCCTTCTCTTTTTTGATTTAGCTCAGTTTTGGTAGAATATGTCAATCTGTTCTCTTAATTTTGTTTTAATGTTTCTTAAATATCTCCACCAGTTCCTGCCATGTGCTTCTATCTTCAAATGTCAATGGAATCTTGCCCATAAACTCAATCACCAAGCTCTCTTGTGTTCTATTGGCAATTTAGCATCTAACCATTGAAAAGGGTCTAGGTTTCCCTTCTAGCCTAAATGTTTATTAGTAGGGGAATGATTAGGTAACCTTTTTATTTTTATAAAGTAGTTTTTTTTTTTTAAGTTTATTTATTCCCATTGGGGCGCCTGGGTGGCTCAGTTGGTTAAGCATTTGACTTCAGCTCAGGTCATGATCTCACAGTTCGTTAGTTCAAGTCCTACATCAGGCTTTCTGCTGTCAGTGCAGAGCTTGCTTCAGATCCTGTCTGTCTGTCTGTCTCTCTCTCTCTCTGCCTCTGCTCACTCTGTCTCTCAAAATAAATAAATAAACTTTAAAAGTTTAAAAAAAAATCTATGTTTTGAAAGAGACAGAGTGTGAGTGGGGGAGCGGTGGAAAGAGAGGATCTCAAGCAGGCTCCACACTCTCAGCCCAGAGCCAGATGCGGGGCTCAAACTCACAAACGGTGAGATCATGACCTGAGCTGAAATCAAGAGTTGGACACTTAACCAACTGAGCCAGTCTAAGGAGGATGACTTTCCAAAATAGAGGAGAATCATTCTTTCATGAAGTATATAGAAACACATTTGCTCCTTTTTTAGCCTGCCAGTATATATGAAGAAAATAGAAATGATTGAGAAGAGAGTTATACAACTATAAATGTTTGGATTTTTCAGAATGGGGAAAAACATTTTGGTGGCAATTTAATAGTCATTTTCATATGTATGAAGTTTTATTTTTATTTATTTAATGTTTATTTTTAAGAGAGAGAGAGAGAGAGTGTGCAGGAGAGGGGCAGAGAGAGAGAGGGAGACACAGAACCTGAAGTGGGCTCCAGGCTCTGAGCTGTTAGCACAAAGCCAGATGTGGGGCTAGAACCCATAAGCCGTGAGATCATGACCTGGGCTGAAGTCAGACATTTAACCGACTGAGCCACCCAGGCACCCCATGTATACCAAGTTTTAATCTCAAAAGTCATAACCTGGTGGTTTTTCAGGTGGGAGGTTTGGGGATCCAGGGA
This sequence comes from Panthera pardus, assembly GCF_024362965.1. Taxonomy (NCBI): domain Eukaryota; kingdom Metazoa; phylum Chordata; class Mammalia; order Carnivora; family Felidae; genus Panthera; species Panthera pardus. The sequence continues at coordinate 13,870,195 of NW_026526810.1, read as the reverse complement.
AGCACTCCTACCTTTTGAGTACCTACCACAATCTGTGTCATAAACTCTTATCTGTTACCATTTTAATCTCTTGCCCATTTATATGGTAGGCCTCTTCTCTCTATTAAATTAAGAACCCAGGGCTCTTAAGAAAAAACAATATGTGCAGTATCACCAAGAGTACTTCTAGAAGAAAATATTGTAAATTATACATTTTTTAGGTTACAAGGAGAAATGGTTAATAATGGTGAAAATTCTTAAGCATTGTGGTTGCTCACCTATGGAAATCTAGCAACTTCTTTTACTTTTCTGGAAGCATTAAGCTGAAATTTTTTGAAAGTTTAAGGATTCTGCCTAAAGCTACTGGAGGAGATATTTTCTTCTTCAAAGTTTTGAGATACTTAAGATGCTATAATTTGGTATTTTTGTGATATCAAATGTGTTCTTATTTATTTCCTTTTCTCAAGGTGGATGATATAAATGCATCTGTGATGGATTTGAAAGAGAAGAAGATTCGTATTCTAAGTGAAGATCCCAAAATAGGAGCACATGGAAAACCAGTGATTTTTCTCCATCCTAAAGACTGTTGTGGTGTTCTTGTGGAATTGGAGCAAGCTTGATTTATATTTGCAAGAAACTTAAAAAATTCCCATCAACATATACTGAAAAACCCCATCAAATTATACTCCAGCATTGAATTCTTCACTCCTTCTATCAATGAAAAGTTCAAAATTAAAAGCCAAATTAAAGAGATTTTTTTAAATTATATATACACATAATATATATTTGACATATTTGTTAATTTGGGGTTTTTCTGATTTGGAGGAATCCTTGGTTATTAAATACTTAGGGAATATTATTAAAATCATATTCATAGAAATAAATTTTTCCTGTCCAAAATGGGGTAACTGATTACAATATGTTACTGTGTGACGGTGTGTGTGTGTGCACGCGTGTGTGCGTGCATGCACATGCACGTGTGTGTGAGGTGGGTTGGAGTTATGAAATGATGCCTGACAGTTGCATAGCTACATATTTGGGACAAAGTGCTTTCTGAGGATGTTATGGAGAGTTTTTTTAATTTAATTTAATTTTTTTAAATTTGTTTAATGATTTATTTTTGAGAGAGAAAGAGAGCATCAGAGGAGGAGGGGCAGAGAAAGAGGGAGACAGAATCCGAAGCAAGCTCCAGGCTCCCAGCTGTCAGCACAGAGCTGGATGCAGGGCTTGAACTCACAGACCACAAGATCATGACCTGAGCCAAGGTTGGATGTTTAACTAACTGAGCCACCCAGGCGCCCCAGGGAAAGTTTTTTAGAACAAACTTTTAAACTTACGGAATTTTGACAAAATTTGTGCTCCTCTGGAATAATTCATGTTCGGGTTCCATATGGGCAGGTATTTTGGGTGCTAGTGATAGGTATATGAATAAGTTTTGCAGAAAACTTCATGCATGATCTAGTGAGTGCATAGGTAGCTGATTTTTTTTTTTTTTTCTAATCAGTAGGCCTGAGAGGGCAGTGAATTTGTAGGGTTATCTATCACTTCAGGTGATGGAATACCCCACATCCTAGAGAAAAATATAAAATAAATAGAAACCCATTGCCAAGAAACTTATGGTCCAGTTGGGAAAACTACTTCATGAAGTAAATGTAAATACGCACAAAGCAATATGAAGGAATTGAAAAGAAAAGGAAAGGGAAAGGAATATCAATCTCAGAGGATGAACTTAGGGGTATATCAGATTATAATATAGTAGAAGTATCAAGATGAATTTCAAGAATCTTGGATGGATGGATAAAATGCATAATGTATGGGAAAGTGGTTAATGTCTCAGATTCATGGATGATTGGATGTTGAGTAAATGAGTAGTGGGGTACACACTGAACTTGTTATAAAAGACAAGTACACATCTAGTTATACTTGTCACTTAAAAGTTAAAAGGAAAAATAGCATCTGATGTGGTTCTCAATGTATGTAGAGGTAATACTCAAGACAACTGTAACATAAGGGAGGGGGAAGGATAATGGAACCTAAATGGTGATTAAGTATCTACATTCCACTTGAAGAGGTAACTTGATACTAGTAGACTGTGATAAACTGTGTATGTATATTATAATCCCTAGAGTAACCACTGAAAATACTATACAGAGTTAACACTAAAATATGTAGACAAATAAAAATGGAATAGTAGATAATGTATTAAAATATTATAAATATTTTATATGTAAAATATAAAAACATACAAGTATATATAAATATAAAAATATTGAATATAAAAAATTCACTTGAATTTCTCTTCAAGCCCACTTGAAGACAGATAAGGGGAAACAGAAAAAAACCAGAAAACAATAAAATGACCTACATCCTAATGCATCAATGATTACATTAAATGTAAATGGTCTAAACACAACAATTTAGAGATATTCAGTGAATAGATAAAAAACAAGCCCCAGCTACATGATATGTACAAGAAATTCACTTCAGGTTCTCCTGGATGGCTCAGTTTGTTGAGCATTTAACTGTTGATTTTGGCTCAGGTCATGATCCAGGGTGTGCAATTGAGCCCTGCATCAGGTTCCACACTGAACATGGAGCCTGCTTAAGATTCTCTCTCTCCCTATCTCCCATTCATTTGCTCTCTCTCCCACTCTAAAAATAAAAGTAAAAAATAAATTCACTTCAAATATAATGGTATTAGTAGATAAAAGAATGAAAAATATATATACCTTGCAAACACTAAAGAAAACTAGGGTGGTTGTAGGCTTTAGAACTAAAGAAAATTGCCAGGAACAAAGAGGTACATTGCATATGATAAAAGTACCAGGTCATGAAAAAACATAACAATATATGTACGTTCGCCAAACAACAGAGCTACAAAATAGTACAAAGTGAGAATTGACAGAATTGAAAGAAAAATAGGTCAATTCACAGTTAAAATTGGGGACTTTAACACCTCTTTTGGCATTGTATAGAACTGCTAAACAAAAGTCAACAACTATACAGAAGAACTGAACAGTACCATTAACTAATACAGGATACACATTTTTTCCAAATGTATGGGGACCTTCACCAAGATAGACCATATCTTAGGTCATAACGCAAGCATTAACATATTTTTAAAAGGTAAAGCCATAAAAAATGCCTTGTGGTCATAACTGAATTAAACTAGAAACCACAAATAATAGGAAAAGTCTCCAGAATCTTGTAAATTACACAGCAAATTTCTAAATAATGTGTCAAAGACGAAAGAAATCTCAGGGAAATAAAAAACACTTAAACTAAATTAAAATCCATAATCTTTTAAATAAAATTAACTTTGTGAATTTAATTCATCAATTAATAATACAATTCTGTTTTCATAAGCAGAATAAAATTTGGTAGCAATATATACACAATATTATGTGTTATAGTGTTGATAGCCTCTTAGCATCCATTCATTTTCTCCCTAATAAAATTCTGACTTTGTTAGGTATCGATGCTTATTCATGCTCCCTCCCTACCTTCCCCCCCACAACACACACACATAAACCTCAGGTAAAGTCTCACATTTGGCCTTAAATTCCATCGACCTTGCCAATGATGGGTTCATAACATGTAATCTATATTTCTATTTTCAATGGTATTTTAAAAGTGTTCATTATTGAATAACAAGTTGAGTTCATTTTATCAGTGTTTTTTTTTTAATTAAAAGAAAACTATTTTCACTGAAAAATTATTTCTAAAAAATAAAAATAATTATCTAGTACATCTATGTAATTATTTTAAAAGCTTGATGTGGCTTTATGAACATTAAAAAACAAGCAAAATAATTATTCTTGTTACTCATATACTTTAATAAATGCCTTAGTCTTATGTATCTGTAATACCTCATTACATTTTTTCAAAAAAATTTTTCTATTATGATAATATTTTAAAATACAAAATGCTTATATTTTCATCAAAATTATAATTGAGAATTTATATATTGGAAATTATTGATATGTCCAATTATTCTGTGTGGAACATATATGTTTTTTTCTTTTAAATAAGCTTAATTTTTTAGAGCAGTTTTAGGTTCACAGCAGTATTGAACAGAAAGCACAGAGTACTCATATAACCCCTTCCCCATAAATGCACAGCCTCCCCCAGTATCAACTTCTACATAAGAATGGTACATTTGTTAAAATTAACCTACATTAACACATCATTATCACTCAAAGCTCATAGATTACCTTGGGCTTCACTCTTGGTGTTAAACCTTATATGGGTTTTGATAAATGTATAACAACATGTATCCACCATTATGGTATTATACAGATTAGTTTCACTGCCCTAAAACACCTCTGCTCTCTATTCATCCCACCCTCCCGTCTTTCCCTTGGCAACCACCGGATATTTTTAGCATCTACATAGTTTTGCATTTTTCAGAATGTCATATAATTGGAATCATACAGTACTCAGTCTTTTTTTATTGTCTTTTTTATTTGACAGCTCATTTCTTTTCAGTGCTGAATAATATTCCATCATCTGGATATAATACAGTGTATTTATCCATTCATCTAGTGAAGGACATCTTGGATGCTTCCACATTTTGGCAGTTATGAATAAAGCTGCAATAAACATCTATGTTTTGGTGTGGACGTATTTTTCAGCTTATTTGAGTAAATACAACGAACATAAATACAGGATCTTACAGTAAGAGTACACTTACTTGAGTTGCCTGGGTGTCTCAGTCAGTTAAGCATATGACTCGATTTCAGATCAGGTCATGATCTCACAGTTGTGAGATTGAGCCCCACATCAGGCTCCACACTGGTCATGGAGCCTGCTTAAAATTGTCCCTCTCTTTCTGCTCCCCACCAAAAAAGAGGATGTTTACTTTTAAGAAACACCAAAATGTCTTCTAAAGTAGCTGTACCATTCTAAATTCCCATCAGGAATGAAGGAGAGTTCCTATCCTTGCCAGCATTTGTTGTTGCCAATGTTCTGGATTTTGGCTATTCTAATAGATATGTCATGACATCTTGTTGTTTTAATTTCCATTGCCCTGAGAACATATAATGTGGAGTACCTTTTCATATGCTTATTTCTCATTTAGATATTCTTTTATTTTTAATGTTTATTTATATACTTTTGAGTGAAAGAGAGAGAGAGAGCACAAGCAGGGGAGGGACAGAGAGAAAGAAGGAGACACAGAATCTGAAGCAGGCTCCAGGTTCTGAGCCATCAGCACAGAGCCTGATGTGGCACTCAAACCCATGAACTGCCAGATCATGACCTGAGCTGAAGTTGGATAGTCAACCAACTGAGGCACCAAGACATCCCTATCTTTCCATTTATTCACATTTTCTTTAATTTCTATTATCTATTCTGTTTCATTAATTTGTTTATTCTTTTACCAATACCACACTGCTTGAGTGCTACAGGTTTACAGTACATATTAAAATCAGGTAATATCAGTCTCTGATTTTGTTCTTCAATATTGAGTTCTCTGTACTTACTCTTTTGTCTTGTCATATAAACTATAGAATATCTTTGTTGACTTCTACAAAATAACCTGCTTGAATTTGGATTGGCATTGTATTTAATCTGTAGATCAAGTTGGGAAGAATTGACATCGTGACAATACTGAGTTTCCCAACCATGAATATGGACTATCTCTCCATTTATTTAAGTCATCTTTAATTTCTTTCATCAGAGCTTTATGGTTCCTTCATATAGATCTTGTACATTTTGCTAGATTTTACCAAAGTATTTCATTTTTTGTGAAGTGCTAATGGAAATGATAGTGTGTTTTTAATTTCAAATTCCGCTTTTTCATTGTTGCTATATAGTAAGGCAATTGATTTTTGCATATTAACCTTGTATCTTGCAACCTTGCTGTAATTACTTAGTATTTCCTGGAGGGATTCTTTGGATTTTCTACTTGGATGATGACATCATCTGTGAACAAAGAGTTTTATTTCTTCCTTCTCAATCTGTATACATTTCTTTTTCTTGTCTAATTGCATTAGCTAGAATTTCCAATACAATATTGAAAAGGAGTGGTGAGAGAGGACATTTTTGCCATGTGCCTGATCTTAGCAGGAAAGCTTCAAGTTTCTAACCACTAAGTATGATGTTAGTGGTAGGGTTTTTGTAAATTTTTAAAAATCAATCAATTCTGCTCTATTCCTAGTTTACTGAGATTGTTTTTCTATCATGGATAGGTGTATTAGGGTTATGCAGAGAAGCAGAAATAATAGAATATATATACATTTAGATAGACAGGCAGATAGATAGATGATAGATAGATAGATAGATAGATAGATAGATACAATTTATTGCAGGAATTAATTCACATGGTTATAGAAGCCAACAAGTACCAAGATATGCTACCTACATGGTGGAGAACCTGGAAAGACTGGTGTAGTTCAGTCCAAGTCCAAGGCCTGAGAATCAGGAAGTTAATGGTGTAAATTCCAACCTGAATCTAAAAGTCTGAAACCCAAGAGAGCCAATGTCTGAGGGTATGAGAAGATGGATGCCTCATCTGAAGTAGAGAGTGAATTTGTTCTTCCTACACTTTTTTGTTCTATTTGGGTCCTCAGAGGATTGAATAATGTCCACTTACATTGGGGAGAGCCATCCATCTGCTTTATTCAGTTTACCAACCAACACAAATGCTAATCTCTTTCAAAAACACCCTCACAGACACACCCAGAAATAATGTTTACCAGCTATCTCAGCTGCCCTTAGTCCATTCAAAGTGACACATAAAACTAACCATCATAATGGGTGTTGGATTTTGTCAAATGGTTTTTTCTACATCTATTGATAGGATCATCTGATTTTTCTTCTTTTGCGTGCTGGTGTGATGGAATACATTAATTGATGTTTGAAGGTTGAATCAGCCTTGAATACTTGGGATAAATCCCACTTGGCCTTAGTGTATAATTGTTTTTATGCATTGTTAGAGTAGATTTGTTAATATATTAATGTTTTTTGCATATATGTTCATGAACTATATCAGTCTGTAATTTTCTTGTAATGCCTTTGGTTTTGGGATTAAGGTAATCCTGCCCTCATAGCATGAGTTAGGAGGTATTCTCTCTGCTTTATCTTCTGAAAGATTGTAGAGAATTGGTATAAGTTTTTCCTTAAATGTTTGGTAGAATTTACTAGTGAACCCATCTAGGTCTGGTACATTCTGTTTTGTTTTGTTTTTTTTAACGTTTATTTATTTTTGAGCGACAGAGAGAGAGACAGAGAACTAGCAAAGGAAGAGCAGAGAGAGAGAGGGAGACACAGAATCCAAAGCAGGCTCCAGGCTCTGAGCTATCAGCACAGAGCCCAATGCAGGACTCGAACACAGGAACCGTGAGATCATGACCTGAGCTGATGTCAGACACTCAACCGACTGAGCCACCCAGGCGCCCCATGGTACATTCTATTTTGTAAAGTTATTAATTATTGATTCAATTTATTTAATAGATATAGGCTTATTCAGATTGACTTATTTCTTTTATGAGTTTTGGTAGATTGTGTTTTCAAGAAGTTGGCCCATTACATCTAAGGTATCAATTTTGTGGGCATACATTTGTTCATAGCATTCCTTTACTATGCTTTTAATGTCCATGTGATCTGTAGTGATGTCTCCTCTTTGATTTCTAATATTAGTAATTTCTAAATTAGTAATTTTTCTTAGTTAGCCTGGCTAGTGGCTTATCAATTCTACTGATCTTTTTTAAAAAACACATTTTGGTTTTATTTTCTCTGTTGATTTACTATTTTCAATTGCATTGATTTCTGCTCTAATTTTTATTGTTTCTTTTCTTGTGTTATTTTTTATTTAATTGCACTTTTTCTAGTTTCCTAAGGTTGAAGATTAGATTATCGATTTTAGATATTTTCTAATGTATTAATTCCTAGCTATAAATTTCCTTTTAATCACTGATTTTGCTACATCCCACAAATTTTGATAAGTTATATTTTCATTTTCATTTAGTTCAGAATATTTTTACATTTATCCTGAGGTTTCTTCTTTAACCCATGTTTAAAAAGTGCATTGTTTAATCTCTATGTGGTTTCTATTTTAATTCCATTGTGGTCAGAATGAATGCACTGTATTATTTTTATTTTTTAAATTTGTTAAGATGTGTTTTATAGCTCAGAATGTGATCTTTCTTGGTGTATGTTCTTTGTGAGTTTATGACGGATGTTTTCTGCTGCTGTTGGATAAAGTTGCCTATATTTCAATGATACCTCGTTGATTGGTGGTGCTGTTAAGCTCAGCTATGTCCTCACAAATTTTTTTGTCCATATCTGATAGGGGGATGTTGAAGTCTCCAACTATAGTCATGGATTCATCTATTTCTCCTTACAGTTCTATCAGTTTTTGCCTTGTGTATTTTGACCATCTTTTGTTAGCCATACACACATTATGGATTGTTATATCTTCTTGGAGTATTGACCTCTTTATCAGTATGTAATATTCCTACTTATCCCTGTAATTTTCCTTGCTCTGCAGTCTACCCTGTCTGAAATTAATATAGCAACTCCAGCTTTCTTTTGACTGATGTTTGCATGGTACATCTATCACTTTACTTTTCATCTATATGTGTCCTTATATTTAAAGCAGATTTCCTGTAGACAACATATACTTAGGTCTTGTTTTCTTTTTTATTCATTTTGACTTTTAAAATCTGTCTTAAATTTTTAAATCTGTCTTGGCATATTTAGACCATTAACATTTAAAGTTATTATTTATACGGTTAAGTTAATATCTACCATGTCAGTTACTTTTTTCTATTTATTGCCTATTTTCTCCCTATTTTTCTCTTCTATAATTTTCTGCCACTTTTAGTTTTCATTAAGCATTTTATATAATTCCATTTTCTCTCCTTTCTTAGCACATAAGTTATACTTCCATTTTTAAAAACTTTTTCTTAGTGATTGCTTTAGAGTTTACAATATACATTTATAACCAATCCAAGTCCACTTTCAAATAACAGTATTCCATTTAGCAGGTAGTGCGGTTATCTTATAGTCACAAAATATTTCTAATTCCTTCCTCCCATCCCTTGTAACATTGCTGCCATTTGTTTCACTTATGTATAAGCTATAATCATCAAATATATCATTGTTATTATTTTGAATAAACTGTTGTCTTGTTAGATCAATTGATAATAAGAAAAATAAATGTTTTTATTCTTACTTCTTTTATTCCTTCTGGAATACTCTTTCTTTCTTTATGTAGGTCTGAGTTTCGACCTATACCATTTTCCTTCTCTCTAAAGAACTTGTTTTAATGTTTCTTGCAAAGCAGGTCTACTGGCTACCAGTTCCCTCAATTTTTGTTTGTCTGAGGAAGTCTTTATTTCTCCTTCACTTTTGCAGGATAATTTTGCAAGTTACAGGATTCTAGATTGGTAGTTTTTATTTCCTCTCAACAGTAAATATTTTATTTCACTCTCTTCTTGCTTGCATGGTTTCTGGGGAGAAGTCAGATGTAATTTTTGTCTTTGGTCCTCTATAGCTGTTTTTCCCTCTGGCTTCTTTCAAGATTTTTTTTAATTTTTAATCTTCTGTAGTTTGAAAATGATATGCCTTGGTGTAGTTTTTTGTTGTTGTTTTTAATTTATTTTACCTGTTGTTCTCTGAGTTTCTTGGATCTGTGGTTTGGTGTCTGGCATTAATTTAGGGAAATTCTTATTATTATCACTTCCAGTATTGCTTCTATTCCTTTCTATCTTTCTTTCTCTGTTATTCCAATTACATACATATTCTGTTCTTTTTTTATTCAGCCTTTTCCTTTGCTTTTCAGTTTTAAAAGTTTATACTGACACATCCTCAGAGATTATTTCCTCTGCCATGTGCAGTCTACTAGTGAGCCCATCAAAGGCATTCTTTATTTCTGTTACAGTGTCTCTTTTTTATATCAAACATTTCTTTCTGATTCTTACAATTTCCATCTCTCTTCTTACATTGCCCATCTGTTCTTTCATGCTGTCTACTTTATCCATTAGAGCTCTTAGCATATCAACCGCAGTTGTTTTAAATTCTCAGTCTGATAATTCCCATATCCCTGTTGTACCTGAGTCTGGTTCTCATGCTCGCAGTTTCTTCAAACTGTGCTTTAACTTTTAGTATGCCTTGTAATTTGTTTTTGTGGTTGTTGAAAGCCATTTATGATGCAGTGGGTAAAAGAAATTCCAATAAACAGGACTTGTATTAATGTGGTGGTAATGTCTGGAAGGAGGGGAAACATTCAGTAGTCCTATGATTATGTCTTTTAGTGAACCTGTACCCTGGGCTGTGAATTTCACTAGTGCCTCTGAATTCCTCCCTCTTCCTCCTTAAGTGAGACAGAATGGCTGGAGTTGGATATTTTCTTTCCCCCATGTTGGTTAGACTGTAATAAAATACCAATATGTTAGGATCTGGCAAAATTGTTTTTCTTGTTAAAAAGAACAAAATGCTCTGGCACATTTCAAAATGGGTGCTTTCACCCTACCCAGGGGAAATTTTCTTTTTCTTATATTCACTGAGGGAACATGGTAAAATTTCTGGGGGTAAAACTCACAAAAGCGTGGGGTCCCCACTGGAATTTTTAACTCATAGACATGTCCACAATGAATCTCCAGCAATTCATCACTTATAATATACATTTTCCACTATGGCACTGGTCCCCACAGTGGTTTCTGCCTGTGAGTTCTGCTCTGGTAAGGTGTGGTTCTCTGTATCTGCCTTTCTGTGTCTCCAATTTTGGGGGCTGCCGTTTGCTCTGTGACCTCACTTCTCTGATGGCTATGAGTTATTAATTTTTTAGTTTGCTTAGCTTTTCACTTGTTGTTAGGATGGAATGATGAGGTCCAACATCTTTATATTCCAGATCAGAAACTGGAAGTCTACAGTTTTCAATGATATTTTTAATTGCTGTATTGTTCAGTTCTGAAATCACTCTCCCTCTGAACTGCCTTTTATATGAGCTAATTAATATCCTTAGTTTTTAAGCCACTTTGATTAGAGTTTTTTGCTATCTCTATGTAGCTGAAAGCATCCTAGTAAAGTACAATTAACCACAAAAATGAAACAAACAAAAATCCCCACAACTACATGGAAAAGTTCTAATTAGTTTCAAGTACAGAAAAAAAAATAATGAAGTGTTCATAATTCATGTCAAGAATAACTCAATAGTATATCATTGAGAAAAAAAGCTAATGGCCACTTGTAGTTTTTTTTCAAATAGATTTTAAAATATTACATTTTAAATTGTTTAACTATTTTATCAAGTTAGTAATGGTTGTAGTTGACATGTGAGAATGACTTAGGATGTAAGCTGTTTTGTTCACTGCTATATTCCAGTGCTCATACAACACTTTGCATTTAGCCAATGCTCAGTAAATTGTTGAATACATTACTTTTGTTGGTTTAACCTTTTTAGAAATCAGTTTAATAAAATGTAAAATTGTAGATTCTTAATCCTGATAAGTTTCCTTACAGCAGATAGGGGCAACTAAACCATATCTTTGACCTGTTCGAGCTTTGAATTAGCGTGTTGCAGGTGCACACCTTATTGCTGTAAATGAGGTTGATGACACTAATCTCAGGGTGTTAGGGTTGCTGAATTTAGATCAAATAAGGTCCCCAGAAAAGACAAATACTTGTAAGCCATTCCATTTGACACTTGCTTGATGGCTAGCAGACACTTCACTCTCTAGGGAATACATAAAGGCATCAGCTTTTTAATACTGGTTTTTTTCAAAGCAGTTTCAAAATATCTTCTTCCAGAATTACTAAAACTATTACCTTGTGTTTCTTGTCTTTCTATGTTGAGACTTCAGAGAAAGTCAGCTGAATTAAAGATTCTAAAAACCAAAATTAAGGACAAATTAATTAACTAAAATGTCTCAAGAATAGTGGCATGTGAAGAAACACAAGGTGGGGAACGCCTTCACATTGCTTTCACAATGGATATAAACCAATACCTATTGGTTTTACCAAATCTAGATACTCATATATTGGAGCTTTCTAATTATACAAAAATTTGATCACCAACATCTAAAGAATCTGTGGTGAAGCTGGAGAAACATTTTTTCCCTGAAGATTTTATTTTTTAAGACCCAACGTGGGTCTTGAACCTACGATTCTGAGATCAAGGGTTGCTCACTCCACCAACTGAGCCAGCCAGGCACCCCCGGAGAAGCATTTTAAAAACATGTAGAATGGCTCTTTGGTGGAAAGACTAGACTTAAGTTTCAAAGCCCAATTCAGGTTTTCTTAAAGTTCCCATTACTGTGACTTTTTCTTAATCTGTAGTTAGTCGGGCAGGGGATAGGGAATCCCCATGGTTTTAAATTGTGCATGAGACAATCTATTGGAATACAGAAAGAAAATACTAAAATTTCCATTTCCATTTCTCTTTTATGTCATTGCAAATTTTGCTTTTATGTTCCATAATGTACATAATAATATTTATATATATTTATAATAATTAAGTACACCTATATAGGGAGACATACACAATATGTTTTTACTGAAAATGTCATTAGGAAAGTCTAAAGACCATTATACTTGCTTCTCTCTGTGTCTCTTGAGGACAAAAGGGAAAGGTGAAGGAACAGGGGTTGCTTGCAGTTGGCCCACTTACCACTGGCCTCCTTAGTATTGGCAAAGGAAGGAGACCACTAGGATCGTAGAGATCCAGGAAGCTTCATGCCACTGGGCAGTTAAGCCAACAAATGGAGGTTTTTCTTACTGAACTCTGAGGAGAACACTGTCCTGAAATCTGCTCCACCTTGCAGTGGCTTGCTGAGTGTTCTCTACTCTATTTAGTATAGGCATTATTACAGGTGTCAGTCACAGATGTCAGAACCTTCAGTCTGTGGGAGTTTGGGGGGGAATTTTATCCCTCCTGTGTCCCAAGGGTTTGTTCCACCTACCTTCTCTCTGAGTCACCTCCCTAGGTAGATAATTCTCACCTCAGCTTAAAGATAATTTTTACATGGGCACAATCACCATCCCTCAACTTATGCTAAATGCTTTAAATTCACAACAGTTCTATCAGATTGGGCTCTAATATTAACCCCCTTTTACAAATGAGAAAAGAGCTGGGGTAAAAACCCACTTCTGCCTGATGTCTCTAAATCATGCTACTTCCAGTATTTCTGTCTCTAAGAAATAAACAACTAAATGTCTTAGGGGAATATATACCTGTTTGGAGGCCTGAATATGGACCTGCATATCTCTAGATATTCCATCTAAATCCATTGTTCCTTGCTCTCTTTACATTGACAATGGGCACAGAGTGGATGTGGGTACTCGTGCAACAAGCACGCTTCTAGAAAAGAACAGGACCAGAGTGATGATCTAGTGAATGAGAAGATCTAGTCTTGAAAATTATTCTTGGAGTCTGGGGTAGGAGAGTAAACTTTTTTTTCTGTATCTCTCAGCCAAAATATTTTAATTTACTTTTCTCAGAGCTGTTGAATGGACTGAGAGTATTGTGGGCTTGTATGTACCTTTTGGTCAGACAACCATGTTCAGCTTGCAGCTACAAAAACAGGATCCTATATCTCAGGGTGACTTACAAAGAGTTCCCCAGCATCCACAGGGTGTGGGTGTGGATGGTGTGACCCTGAGTTTAAAGCAATAGTAGGTGTTATTTCTGTTCCTTTCACCAGTAGGACAAGTAATTTATTTTTGAATGCTTATTGTATATAAAAAGCTACCTCTGTTTGCATCCAAATCTTAGTTGCTTAAAAGAAAAAATAAAGTCTTTGTTTTTATAAATCAAAAAAATTGTTTTTTGTAAGTGAAGAAGGCTGCCATGTTTTTACTAAGAGAAGTGTCAAGTAACTCCTCCTGAGAATGCAGAGATGAGAAAAAAGGGGTTGCCCTTTGCCAGGCACACAAGTAAAATCCACAAGTAGTGGATATGATTAGCAATTTTTTCCAGAAAACAAACTAAGATATTGTTTTCAAATGCACAACTAAGCAGTTATCCCCCAAACTCCTATCAAGGTGATCAGAATAAAAATTTAAGTTCAGAGTGGAAAACAGGAATGCAAAAATAATTTACTAACTAAAATATTGATTTTTTGCAACAAGACTATGGACATAGCAAGGAAGATTGAGAACAGGGAAAAGGGATGGCCAATGAGCTGAAGATTAGCAGAACATTCTAATCACCATCCCAGAGCACACCATCCCCGCTGATGCTAGATGTTCGGGTTTGTTTATTATTATTTTGGGGCATAAAATTAACTCTCTTGGTTGGCATTCCAAGTTCATCAAACATGTCAATGCAACACCCAAGGACTACATGATGAATTTATTTTTCATCCAAAATTAATAATATGAAATTCTGCTTCGTATATCAGTCTCTGTTGGTTTGGTTAATGTATGTCTGCCCCTATAAGACAGGCTCACTTGGGTTATGCCCAAATCAATCTTTTGATCTGGGCAGGCTGGGAGATAGACCAAAGTAAATGTCACTTCTAGGCCTCTTGGGAAAGAGCTGGGTTTTTTGAAATTAGTCTCCATTGTTGCAAGATAGCCTGATATAAACTGCAGCAAAAGACAATGGAAAAGTCAACATTTTACTCATTTTTGTCTTTGAATTCGTTTTATGCAATATTGCCTCATGTGAGGGCAATGTACATATATACACATGTTACAAAGGTATATATAATACAACAGAATTAAATAGATTTTAAAGGTCACAGTAATTGGAATTAGATATGATTAGTGAAATAGTGAAGTAATTGCACTCCTGTGCAATTTCCAGAGGTCAACCACACATTTGTCTCTGATCTTCTTAATAGTCAAATAACATAAGAAAACAATTGGTTGTAAATTGCAGAGGTTCCAGAAGATAAAACTTTGCCCATAACCTAAAACAATCAGGATTTTCTAGTAGTGACACCTGAGAGAATTTTTTCTCATAGAGAAGACACTTTGAGCTTATGGAAAATGTTCCATCACATCCCTGTGATAAATAAGGAGAAAATTTCAAACAGCTATTTCCCATAGGGTCTCTCTATGAAGGTTAATGCCAATCACCCATTTAGTCCATCCCCCCACCCAACACCCCTCCAGCAAACTTCAGTTTGTTCTCTGTATTTAAGAGTCTCCTTATGGTTTGCCTCCTTCTCTGTTTTTATCTTATTTTTCTTTCCCTTCCCCTATGTTCATCTGTTGTGTTTCTTAAATTCTACACATAAGTAAAAACATATGATATTTGTCTTTCTCTGCCTGACTTATTTCGTTTAGCATATTAACTCTAGTTCCATCCATTTTGTTGCAAATGGCAAGGTTTCATTCTTTTTGGTCATTAAGTAATATTCCATTATATAAAATATATTATATATATATTATAATATATATTATTATATAATAATAAATTGTATAATAATAATATAATAATAAAGTATATATATTATATATAATACATTATATACATATTCCATTGTATAATATATACAATGTATATAATGGAATATTACTCAATGGAATATATATATATATATATATATATATATATATATATACCACATTTTCTTTATTCATTCATCAGTTGATGGACATTTGGGGTCTTTCCATAATTTGGCTATTGCTAATAGCGCTACTATAAACATTGGGGTGCACATGCCCCTTTGAATCAACGTTTTTGTATCGTTTGGACAGACACCTAATAGTGTAATTCCTTGGTCACAGGATAGCTCTATTTTTAATTTTTTGAGGAACTTCCATACTGTTTTTCGGAGTGGCTGCACCAATTTGCATTCCCAACAGTGCAAATAGGTTCCTCTTTGTATACATCCTCGCCAACATCTGTTGTTTCCTGAGTTGTTCATTTTAGCTATTCTGACATGTGTGAGGTGTTATTTCATTGTGGTTTTAATTTGTATTTCCCTGATGATTAGTGATGCTGAGCATCTTTTCATGTGTCTGTTAGCCATCTGGATGTCTTCTTTGGAAAAGTGTCTGTTCATATGTTTTGCCCATTTCTTCACTGGATTATTTGTTTTCTCTTTTCTTTCTTTCTTTCTTTCTTTCTTTCTTTCTTTCTTTCTTTCTTTCTTTCTCCTTCTTTTTTTTTTTTTTTTTGTTATTGAGTTTGATAAGTTCTTTATAGATTTTGGATACTAGCTTCTTATCCAATATGTCATTTGCAAATATCTACTCCCATTACGCCGGTTGCTTTTGAACTTTGTTGATTGTTTCCTTCATTGTGCAGAGGTTTTTATTGTGATGAGGTTCCAATAGTTCATTTTTGCTTTTGTTTCCCTTGCCTCTGGAGACATGTCTAGTAAGCAGTTGCTGCAGCCAAGGTCAAAGAGGTTGTTTCCTGTTTTCTCCTCTACAATTTTTATGGTTTCCTGTTTCACATCTAGGTCTTTCATCCATTTTTAGTTTATTTTTGTGTATGGTGTAATAAAGTTGTCCACATTCAGTCTTCCACATGTTGGAGTCCAGTGTTTCCAATAGCATTTGTTGAAGAGACTGTCCTTTCCCTTGGATATTTATTCCTGCTTTGTCGAAGATTATTTGGCCACACATTTGTGTGTTCATTTCAGGGTTCTCTATTCTGTTCCGATGATCTATGTGTTTGTTTTTGTGTCAGTACCATACTGTCTTGATGATTACACCTTTGAAATACAGCTTGAAATCCAGAATTGTGATGCCTCCAGCTTTTTGTTTTGTTTTGTTTGTTTTCAAAATTACTTTGGCTATTCAGGGTATTTTCTGATTCTATACAAATTGTAGAATTATTTGTTCTAGCTCTGTGAAGAATCCTGGTGTTATTTTCATAGAGATTGCATTGTATAGATTGCTTTGGGTAGTATAGAAATTTTAACAATAATGAGCATGAATGTTTTTTCCATGAGCATGGAATGTTTTTTCATTTCTTTGTGTCTTCTTCAATTTCTTTCATAAGCTTTCTATAATTTTCAGTGTACTTAACCTTTGGTTAGGTTTTTTCCAAGGTATTTTATGATTTTTGGTGTAAATGAGATTGTAAACGGGATTGAGTCCTTGATTTGTCTTTCTGCTGCTTCATTATTGGTGTATAGAAATACAACCAATTTCTGCACATCTATTTTATATCCTGTGACTTTGCTTAATTCATGTATCAGTTCTGCAGTTTTTTGGTGGAGTCTTGGATTTTTCACATAGAGTATCATGTCATCTGTAAAGATTGAATATTTGACTTCTTACTTGCTGATTTGAATGTTTTTATTTCTTTTTGTTGTCTGATTGCTGAGACTAGGACCTCCAACACTATGTTGAACAACAGTGGTGAGAGTGGACATTCATCTAGTGTTCCAGATCTCAGGGGGGAAACTTTCAGTTTTTCCCCATTGAGAATGATGTTAGCTGTGGGTCTTTCATATACAGCCTTTACAATGTTGAGGTAAGTTCCTTTTATCCATACTTTCTTGAGGGGTTTTATCAAGAAAGGATGGCTTTATTTTATCAAATGCTTTTCCTGCATCTATTCAGAGGATCATGTGGTTCATACCCTTTCTTTTATTAATGTGATGTATCATTTTGATTGATTTGTAGATATTGAGCCACCCCTGCAGCCCGGGAATAAATCCCACTTGATCATGGTGAATAATTCTTTTAATGTATTGTTGGATTCAATTTGCTAGTATCTTGTTAAGAATTTTCATATTCATGATGGTCATCAGGGAAATTTGTCTGTAATTCTTTTTAGTGGGGCCTTTGTCTGGTTTTGGAATCAAGGTAATGCTGGCCTCATAGAATGAGTTTGGAAATTTCTCTTTCATTTCTATTTTTTTCAAACAGCTTCAAAAGAATACGTATTAACTCTTCTTTAAATGTTTGGTAGAATTCCTTACCAAAAAAAAAAAAAAAAGGTTTGGTAGAATTCCTTTGGGAAGCCATCTGGCCCTGGACTTGTTTGTTGGGAGATTTTTATTACTGGTTCAATTTATTTACTCTTTATGGGTCTGTTTCAATTTTCTATTTCTTCCTTTTTGAGTTTTGGTACAGTGTGGGTGTCTATGAATTTGTCCATTTCTTCCAGGTTGTCCAGTTTGTTGGCATATAATTGCTCATAATATTCTCTTATCATTGTTTATATTTCTGTGGTGTTGGTTGTGATCTCTCCTCTTTCATTTGTAATTTTATTTATTTGAGTACTTTCCTTTTTCTTTTTGATAAATCTGGGTAGGGGGTTATCAGTTTTGTTAATTCTTTCAAAGAACCCCATCCTAGTTTCATAGATCTGTTCTACTGTGTGTGTGTGTGTGTGCGTGTGTGTTGATATCATTGATTTCTGCTCTAATTTTTATTATTTCCCTTTTCCTGGTTTTGGGATTTTTTGCTGTTCTTTTTTTCTAGCTCCTTTAAATGTAAGGTTAGGTTGTATATTTGACATCTTTATTCCTTCTTTAGGAAGGCCTGGATTGCTATATACTTTCCTCTTATGACCACCTTGGCTGCATCCCAGGGACGTTTTGGACTGTTGTATTTTCATTTTCACTGGCTTCCATGTACTTTTTAATTTTCTCTGTAATTTTTTGGTTAACCATTTCATTCTTTACTAGGATGTTCTTTAAGCTCCAAGTATTTGTGATCTTTCCAAATTTTTTCTTGTGATTGATTTCAAATTTCATAGCATTGTGTTCTGAAAATATGCATGGTACAATACCAATCTTTTTGTACTTGTTAAGGTCTGATCTGTGGACCAGTATGTGATCTATTCTAGAGAATTTTCCATGTGCACTTGAGAAGAATGTGCATTCTGCTGCTTTAGAATGAAATGTTGTGTACATTTCTGTTAAGGCTATCTGGTCCAGTATATCATTCAAAGCCATTGTTTCCTTGATGATTTTCTGCTTGGATGATCTGCCCATTGTTGTAAGTGGGGTATTAGAGTCCCCTACTATTAAGGTATTATTATCAATGAGCTTCTTCATGTTTGTGATTAACTGATTTATATATTTGGGTGTTTCAAGTTGGGGGCATAAATATTTACAATTGTTAAATCTTCTTAACGGATAGACTCCTTAATTATGATATAATGTCCTTCTTCATCTCTTGTTGCAGTTTTTCCTTTAAAATCTATTTTCCCTGAAAAAAAAATAAAATAAAATCTATTTTGCCTGATATGAATGTGGCTACTCTGGCTTTCTTTTACCTCCATTAACATGATAGATGATTCTCCATCCCCTCACTTTCTTTTTTTTTAATTTTTTTTACGTTTATTTATTTTTGAGACAGAGAGAGACAGAGCATGAATGGGGGAGGGGCAGACAGAGGGAGACACAGAATCGGAAGCAGCCTCCAGGTTCTGAGCTGTCAGCCCAGAGCCTGACGCGAGGCTCGAACTCATGGACTGCAAGATCATGACCTGAGCTGAAGTCGGACGCTTAACCGACTGAGCCACCCAGGCGCCCCTCCATCCCCTCACTTTCAATCTGCAGGTGTCTTCAGGTCTAAAATGTGTCTCTTGTAGGCAGCATTTAGATGGATCTTTGTTGTTTTGTTGTTGTTGTTGTTTTACCTATTCTGATACCCCATGTCTTTTGATTGAGGCATTTAGTCCATTTACATTTAGAGTATGAATTTTGTGCCATTGTGTTGCCTGTTTCTGGTGATGTTCTTGTTTTTTTCTCCACTCAAAGTGCTCCCCTTAAAATTTCTTGCAGGGCTGGTTTAGTGGTAATGAACTTCTTTAGTTTTTGTTTTTCTGGTAAATGCTTTTATCTCTCCTATTTTAATGACAGCCGTGCTAGATAAAGAATTTGTGGTTGCATATTTTTCTTATTCGACACGTTGATTATATCCTGCCTCTCCTTTCTGGCTTGCCAGGTTTCTGTGGACAGATCTTCTGTGAACCTGATCTGTCTTCCCCGAGAGGTTAAGGACTTTTTTTCCCTTGCTACTTTCATGATTCTTTCCTTGTCTGTGTACTTTGTGAATTTGACTATGATAAACGTTGGTGATTGCCAGCTTTTGTTGAATCTAATGGGAGTTCTCTGTGCTTCTTGGATTTCGATGTCTGTGTCCTCCCCCAAATTGGGAAAGTTTTCAGCTATAATTTACTCACATAAACATTGTCCCCCCTTTTAACTCTCTTCCTCTTCTGGAACTCCTATTATATGAATGTTCTTCCTCTTTAATAAGTCACTGAGTTATCTAAACCTTGTATTGTGATCTTTTGCCTTTGTTTGCCTCTTTTTTTTCCTGCTTTATTATTTTCCATAATTTTATCTTCTATGTCACTGGTTCACTGCTCTGCTTCATACATCCTTGGCATCATGGCAGCTATTCAAGATTGCATATCAACTATAGCATCTTTAATTTTGACCTGACTAGATTTTAGTTCTTTTACCTCTGCAGAAAAGAATTCTCTGGTGTGTTCTTTGCTTTTTTCAACCCCAGCTCATATTCTTATAATTGTGGTTTTAAATTCTAGTTCAGACATTTTACTTATATCTGTGTTGATTAAATCCCTGGCCATCATTTCTTCCCATTCTTTCTTTTGGGGTGAATTCCTTTATCTCGTCATTTTGGAGGAAGAAAAAAATTCAATAAAATAAAAAAATTTAAATTTAAAAATTAAAAACAGAACAAAACAAAATCAAATAAATGAAGCTAGATCCTAGGTGTGTTTTGGTCTGCTTGTTGAAAGAAGCTTGATGGAAGAGAGAGAGAGAAAGAGAGAGAGAGAGAGAGAGAATGAGAGAGAAAAAAAAGTTAAAAAATTTTAAATTAAAAACAAAATTACGTAATAAAATAGAATAAAATAAAGAAAATAGAATAGAATAAAAATGTAACAAAACTTTTAAAAATTGCCCTTTCTGTATCCAAGAAAGAGAAAGGAAAGAGAAGAAAAAAGAAAACAACATAAGCAAAAACAGAAACAAAGAAAATGAACAAACAAACAAACAAACAAGCAAACAGAATGGAAACTGAATGAATTTACATCCAGTTTCCCCTAGAATTGAAACTTTGCAGCACACCAAAGTCCATACTAAGCAGGTGGAAGGGATTTGTGCTGGTCTTCTGGGGGATGTGACTCGAGGACACACGTGGGTGGGGTTTGGTGTATCAACTTCACTCTCCACTTGGTGGTGCTGCTTAGCACCACTCGGGTGGATCAGTGTGTGAGCACACACAATAGGAGTGAAAATGGCTTCACCCAGCTCTCTAATCTCTGGTACAGGAATTTTGTGCCCTCACAGACATGAAATAAGCACCCCTCCTTAGTCTCAAGTTTCATCCACTCCCACCTTTACTCTGTCTGTGTTTGAGCTATCTGCCTGCCAGGTGGTGCCTCCCTCCAGAGTTTTGTCTCAGATGGGGCTGTGTTTCAAAACCGCGCATTTCAGAGACCCCCACAGCTTGGACCCATGCTGATTCTCTGGGGGAAGTTCTCGCCAAGCAATGCCGGGTGCCACCTTGTCCTAAAAAATGTTTGCACAATTGTGCGGTGGCAGAGGCTCAGAGTTAATGTTAAATCACAACACACAGACAGCACCAGGTTTTGCTGTACTCTGGTGTCTTTGTTCACATATTGGTAAATGTGGCTGGTCTCCAGGGTTGGCCGGAACTTTTGCCCACAGGGATGCCATATAGCTTCTACCAAATGCACTCCCATCAAGGAAACCTCTTCTCCCCGTGTGGCATATGGACCCCTCAGACCCTCCTGCCTGTTGCTGCGGATTAGCCTACTTCCTCACCAGAGCACTGCCAGGCACTGAGCTCCCAGCCTTCAGACTCTGTGATCCACTGTTTGTAGAATCCTGGTGGTACCGAAACCCTCTCCTTTCTCCCTGTCAATGGTTTTGGGGAACAGATTTCTTGTTCAGTGACCTGCAAGTGTTTTCACTCTTTCTCTCTTTTTTCTCTCCAGCTACTTTTGGGGGGGAATGCCTTTCTTGTACGATCCTGATGCACTCCAGTCTCACCCTTTCTCTTTCTCTCTCTGTGAAAACAGCTCCCTGACCTCCATGGCCCTGCAGCTTTTCTGTCCCCCAATTCACTTCTCCACACCGCATTCTTGCCAAGTTCTCTGGCTCCAATTATACAGATTGTTGTGTTAATCCCCAGATCAATTTCTAGGTG
This sequence comes from Panthera pardus, assembly GCF_024362965.1. Classification (NCBI taxonomy): domain Eukaryota; kingdom Metazoa; phylum Chordata; class Mammalia; order Carnivora; family Felidae; genus Panthera; species Panthera pardus. Next base: position 13,848,145 of record NW_026526810.1, on the reverse strand, counting down.
TTCAAAATTGTGTGATGCTGATCTAGCTGCCTTTCAGGGATGAGACAAGCTAAGGGTCCCCACACTATTCTGCCATCTTAACTCTACTCCATATGTCTTTTGATTTTCTTAATAGCGTTTTCCACTTCCAGAACAGAAGTTTAAAATTTTATGAAGTCAAATTTATCAGTTCTTTCATTTATGACTTATGATTTTGTGTCTTACCAAAAATATTTGCCTAACCAAAGGTCACAAAGATTTTCTCATATGATTTAGAAATTCTATAGTTTTAAGTTTTATACTTAGATCTTTGACTCACTTGAGTTAGTTTTTGTATATGGTAAAGATATGAAGTTCATTTTTTTAAATATAGATTTGTGTTTATTCCAGTATCCTATCCTTTCTTCACTGAATTACCTTTGTGCCTTTTTGAAAATTGATTATCCATATATATGTGGGTCTATTTTTACATCCTGTATTCAGTTCTATTACGTTTTTGTCTACTTTTATGTCTATATGTTTATATGTCTTTATGTCTATCTTTTGTCTATAAAACCTCTCTTGATTGTTGCTTTGTACTAAGTCTTGAAATGAGGTAATATAAGCCTCCAACTTTGTTTTTCTTTTTAAAAGTTGTTTTGGCTCTTGTAATACCTTTCCCTAAAATTTTAGAATCAGTTTATTAATTCCTCCAAAAAGCAGGGCTTTGATTAGGTTCACACTGACTCTATATATTAATTTGGGGAGAATTAATATGTCAACAATGTCAAATCTTTTGGTCCATGAATGTAGTGTATCTCTCTGTTTAGGTCTTCTTTAATCTTTCTCAGCAATGTTTGTTTTGTCAGTGTACATATCTTGCATATCTTTTATTTGATTTATCCCTAAATATTTAATATTTTTGATGTTATGGTAGAGGTTTACTTTATTTCAATTTCTGATTTGTAACAGGGTAATGTTTGCCTCACAGAGTGTGTTGGTAACCATTATCTCCTCTTCCACTTTCTGGAAGAGTTCATGCTGACTAGGAATTATTTCTTCCTTAAAATTTGAAAGTATTCCTTAGTAAATCTATATGGTCCTGGAGTTTTCTTTGTGGAAAGGTTTTTAATTAAGGTTCAGTACCTTTAATAGATAGAGGGTCATTTATATTGTTTGTCTTTCTTCAGTGAGCTTTGGCAATTTATATCTTTCAGGATTTTGTTTATTTCATCAAAGTTGTTGAACTTATTGAATAATATTGCTCATAATATTTCCTTATTATAATTTTAATATCTGTAGGACCTGTAATGATGTCACCTCTATCATCCTTGATATTTGTAAGATGTGTTTTCTGTCTTTGTTCCTCATCAGTCTAATGGTTTATCAATTTTATTGATCTTCTCAAAGAACCATCTTTAGATTTTATTGATTATATTCTTTTTCTGTTTTCTATTTCACTGATTTTCACTCAGATCTTTATTATTTCCTTGCCTCTTCTTACTTTGAGCTTAATTTGGTCTCCTTTTTCTAATTTCTTAAGGTGGACACTGAATTCATTGATTTGACTTTTCTTTTCTAATATAGGCATTTAGTAAGGTACTGCTTTAGTTGTATCCCACGAGGGAAAATTATAAGCTATCTAGAAACAATGAAGAGTCAGACATTCCATGCCCAAACATATGGGACACAGTGAAAGGTTTATGTAAAAGAAATATTATAAACTTAAATGCCTTAATACTTAAAGATGTTTAAAAATAAAGTATGTATTCTCCTTTAAAATGGATGACAGAGAGGACATAATAAAAATCCAGGGAGAAATTTTTTTGGCCTAGCAAAGTATGAATTACCATAACTAAGAAGAAGTGGAAAACATTAATAGACCAATTTCAAATACAAGAGATTTAAATTGTGATTAAAATTCTACCATTGAAAAGTCACTAGGAACAGATGGGTTTATAACTGAATTTTATGTAAACTTTAAAGAACAGCTAATTAGCTGGAAAAGTCCAGGAGAAAGAAAATGATGTAAGGCTCTCCTAGCTCATTGTACAATATCCTATAACTTTAATTCAAAACCTAAGAACACTGACAAAGGAAAACTATAAATGCATGAATTCTAAATACAAGATTAACACATAAAATTCAGGAATATATCAAAGAAAAACCAGGTGCTCTGTCCCCCAAAGCATACTGTTAGACAGAGTTGTTAAAACTCTAGTGTGATCATTGAGGACTGAAATTCTTTTGTTTTATGATTTTATCATTCTAGGAAACAGAAACCCAAGTTCTCTTTATCGTTACTGGTTCCCTGATCTTACTTTAGTGTGAATTGTCAAAAATATGTGTCCCTAAATTAGAAATGGTCAGTTTGACCCTCCAACTTTATTAGTAGCATGTGCATTCACTGTGCAAAGTCAGCTCTCCTCCACGATCTGTTTCTAACAGATGGGACACAGTGAAAGGTTTATGTAAAATAAATATTATAAACTTAAATGCTTCTCTGTTAAATGGGCCATCTGGGAGGCAAACCTTTCTTCTTCACTTAATGACCACAGATGTTCCCTTATCATCTGTTCTTTTTTTCTTAGGCTTTCTGTTCCTGATTTTGTTTCTCAGAACTGATACAAACATGGTGTTTCTATGACCATGTGACATAAAACTGCACTATTTACTTAAGGAGTTGGTTTTTAAAAATTTATTTATTTCTTTTGAGAGATAGCGAGAGAGAGAGCAGAGAAAGAGGGAGAGAGAGAGAGAGAGAGAGAGAGAGAGAGAGAGAGAGAGAGAATCCCAAGCAGGCTCTGCACTAATAGTGCAGATCCTGATGCAGGGCTTGAGCTCACAATCTGTGAGATCATGACCTGAGCTGAAATCAAGAGTCAGATGCTTAACTGACTGAGCCAGCCAGATGCCCCACTTAATTAGATGTTTATTTTTTAAAACTAGCCGTTTATGTATGCATTCTGTCCATAACCTCTTGGGCCTGGCACCAGGGTCTCTTTCACCCCCTGACTGATTCCCTTGTTAGCAAGTTAATGAACTTTGACATGTGCTCAAGATCAATTTCTCTAAGAAAGTTTGTGGCAGAAGATGTGGTAAAAATGGATAAAAAATAATTAGACCACAAAATCCAGTCTGGATGCAACTCAGTCTCAGACTATGAATGACAGTTTTCTGTCTTACAAGTTTTAAAATTAAAAAAAGTTGTTAAACATTTTTAAGCACATAGTTTAAATCAAACACTTCTCAAGAGTTTTAATGAAAAACATAAGTCCTCCAATATTAACATACCACTATACCATTTCTCTCTCTCCAGACACAATCCCTTGAAAATATTTTAGCTGATTCTTTTAATATTTACCTTCATATCACTAAATAATATACTTTCATTACTATTTTGTAATTTTTCTTAACATTTTTTATGGAAGATTAAAAATTAATCTCTTAAATATCTCCCTTGGCACCTAGTGTGCTTTCACACATACATACCCCATTCTCTTCCCATGATGCAAACATAATAATTTTGGTTAGATTAGTATTAGGTAATTATATTATTACATTTCATTATTATGGGCATGTATGATTATGGCAGAGTTATGTAGTGTCTGGAATTTCCTTCCTTGCAGAATGCTTTCCTTTTTTCTTGAGTAAATGATTGAATTTTGTCTCTTTGCTTGATCAGTTATAAATGACCCAAACCCTTCAATTGCCTTCCCCTATATCAACATGTTGAAACAGCTTTAAGATGTTTCTTAAAGGGTGATGTAATTTTCATCTTATTTAATAGGCCTTTCCTAAAACTCTTTGACCTGCTCCAGTAAGGTTGAGTTGTCCTCTGCACTCAGCTGGAAGGACTCAGCCAAAATTCTTTCCTATCCCTGTACTAAACATTACTGGGACATGGCAAAATAACTTATTACTTACTTCAGGAAACACTTGCTCTAAGGAGTGAATCAACTAAAATACTTTACTTATCAGGACTCAAAACATACTCATCAAGGCTCTCCAAGAACCCTGCTTCATTGTGCCCAATGATCCAAATCCATCAGGTCATAAACATTATCCATCCAACCACTTTCCCATCTTGTGAGACCCTTCTGAAAATAACCCAGCTTGGACCCTAAATCCTGATAAATATCTTTCACTGATTCCCCACTGTTGAGACATTACTAAGATCTGTCAACATGATTTTCTTCCCTACTGCAGTTGGCCTAATAGATTTAGGTATGTTTAATCAAAAGGATCTTCCGGTGGTAGTTTGGTAGGTCAACAGTCAACAGCTTTACTATGAGATTTTCATCATCATTTTCGGGGCTTCTTTTGGCTCTCTTTTATGATAGTCATACTTGAAAAATATGCTAAATCAGGGGTACCTGCCTGGCTCAGTTGGTAGAGCATATGACTTGTAATCTCAGGGTCTTGAGTTCAAGCCCCACATTGGGTGTGGAGCCTACAATAAAAAATTTTTTTAAATTAAAAAAATGTAAATCAATTGGAAATTATTTGAGCTGCAAGTGAGAGAAAACCTAACTACAGTGGCTTAAATAAATACAGTTAATTTTTCTTATGTAATTTGAGGTAGGCATTTGTAGGCTCCATATTGTCAGGGTCAACCATCTCTGATTCTTTCAACCTATCCTTCATGATTAGAAGATGTCTGTGTAGCCATTATATCTGCATTTAGAACAGGAAGACAGAAAAAGAGGACACATAAGCAATGTCTTTCTGTTTATCAGGAAAGCAGCTGCACAACCCTTGGAGCAGACCTCCTCTTTTGTCTCATTGACCACATCTGCATCCCATGTGTCCCCTAGAAGGAAGAAAGTCTTGGGAAGGGTGAATTCAGCTATTCAGTCTCTATTATGGTGACTCATAGTGTTATGTATTTGCTGAACATTGTTCTAAACCTTTATGTCTTACACACTTGTTTTCTCTTCCTAGAATACATTTCATCCCATTTTCCTGCCCATAGGCATCTCCAACTGTCTTCAAGTATTTGTTCAAATTGTGTCTCTTCATGAAGCCTCTCCTGACTACTCATAGTTAGAATTCATTTCTCCTTCCAATGTGCTCACAGCTTATGTCATAAACAAAAGCACTTGGCACACTATGCTTACTGGTCCACCATGTCTTAGGAGTTTCCCTACTAAGCAGTTATGTGATTGCCAGTGTTTCACTATTACATATAATGCTGCAGAGAACATTTACAAATCTCCTTAGCGACATGTGTGTTTTTCTAGACACTTAGAGATGGAATTGTGGGTCATAGTATTTCACATTAAAAACATTTTGGTGGGGGGGGGGGCGGGGCGCCTGAGTAGCTCAGTTGGTTAAGTGTCTGACTTCAGCTCAGGTCATGAACTCATGGTTCATGAGTTCAAGCCCCACATTGGGCTCTGCACAGAAAGTGTGGATCCTATTTGGGATTCTCTCTCCCTCCCTCTCTCTGCCCCTCCCCTTGTGCTCTCTTTCCCTCTCAAAATAAATAAATAAAAGTTTATTTATTTTGAGAGAGAGAGGGAGTGTGTGTGAGAGAGTGGGCGAGGGGCAGAGAGAGAAAGGGAGAGAAACCCAAGCAAGCTCTGCACTGTCAGCCCGCAGCCTGATGGGGGCTTTACCCCACAAATCCTGAGATCATGACCAGAGCTGAAATCAAGAGTTGGACGCTTAACTGACTGAGCCAGCCAGGCACACCTAATTTTTTTTTAATTGAGTATAATTGACACACAATGTTACATTATTTTTAGGTGTACAAGATACTGATTCAACTACTCTATGCATTATACTATGCTCACCACAAGTGTAGCTACCATCTATCACCATACAATGCTATTACAATATTGTTGACTATATTCCCTATGCTGTGCCTTTTATTCTTGTGACTTACTCCTCCCATGACGGGAAGTCTGTATCTCCCACTCCTCTTCACCCATTTTGTCCATTCCCACACCTTCATCCTCTCTGGCGATCATCAGTTTGTTCTCTGTATTTATAGGTCTGATTCTGCTTTTTGTTTGTTTGTTTTTTAGATTCTATTCATAAGTGGTACTTGTCTTGCTTGGTCTGACTTATTTCACTTAGCATAATGCCCTCTAGATCCATCCATATTGTCTCAAATGGCACAATCTCATTCTTTTTTATGGCTGTATAGTAAATATATATTTTTTCTTTTTCTTCTTTATTTTTTATGTATTTATTTATTTTTTTAAAAAATTTTTTTAACGTTTATTTATTTTTGAGACAGAGAGAGACAGAGCATGAACGGGGGAGGGTCAGAGAGAGAGGGGGACACAGAATCTGAAACAGGCTCCAGGCTCTGAGCGGTCAGCACAGAGCCCGACGCGGGGCTTGAACTCATGGACTGCAAGATCATGACCTGAGCCGAAGTCAGACGCTTAACCGACTGAGCCACCCAGGAGCCCCTCTTTTTCTTCTTTAAAGTTTATTTATTTTGAGAGAGAGAGAAAGAGAGAGAGGCAGAGAGAGGGGGAGAGAGGGAATCCCAAGAAGGCTCCACACTCAGCAGGGAGTCCCATGTGGGGCTCAATCCCACGACTGTGAGATCATGACCAGAGCCAAAGTCAAGAGTCAGGCACTCAATTGACTGAAACACCCAGGCACCCTTACACCACATTTTTCTTATCCATTTGTCTTTTGATGGATACTTAGATTGCTTCCATGTCTTGGCTATTATAAATAATGCTGCAATAAACATAAGGGTGAACATATCATTTCAAATTAGTGTTTTCATTTTCTTTGGATAAATACCCAATAGTGGAATTATTGGATCATATGGTATTTTTATTTTTAATTTTTTGAGGAACCTCCATACTGTAGCTGTACCATTTACATTCCCACCAAAAGTGCATGAGAGTTTCTTTTTCTCCACGTCCTTGCCATGACTTGTTATTTCTTGCCATTTTGAATTCAGATATTCTAACTGCTGTAAGGTGATATCTCATTGTAGTTTTGATTTGCATTTCTCTGATGACTAGTAATGTTGAACATTTTTTTCGTGTGTCTATTGGCCATCTGTATGTCTTCTTTGGAAAAATGTCTATTCAGGTCCAGGTTTTCTGTCCCTTTTTTAATTGGTTGTTTAGGTCTTTCTTTCTTTCTTTCTTTCTTTCTTTCTTTCTTTCTTTCCTTCTTCTTTCTTTCTTCTTTTCTTTCTTTCTTTCTTTCTTTCTTTCTTTCTTTCTTTCTTTCTTCTTTCTTTCTTCTTTTCTTTCCTTCTTCTTCTTCTTCTTCTTCTTCTTCTTCTTCTTCTTCTTCTTCTTCTTCTCCTTAGTTGTAGAAGTTCTTTATGTACTTTGGATATTAACCCCTTATCAGCTATATCATTGGCAAATAACTTTTCCCATTCAGTAGGTTTTATTTTTGTTTTGCTGGTAGTTTCCTTTACTGTACAAGGGCCTTTTATTTTGATGTAGTCCCAATAGTTTATTTTTGCTTTTATTTTCTTTGTCTTAGTAGACATATCTAGAAAAACGTTTCTATGGCCAATGTCAGAGAAATTACTGCCTGTACTCTACTCTAGGACTTTTATGGTTTCATGTGTCACATTTAGGTCTTTCATTCAATTTGAGTTTATTTTTGTGTATGGTATTAGACAGTTGTCTACATTCTTTCTTTTACATGGAGCTGTGCAGTTTTCCCAGCACCATTTATTGAAGTCTTTTCTCCATTATATATTCTTGCCTCCTTTGTCATAATTTAATTGACCATGTAAATGTGGTTTATTTCTGGGGTCTCTGTTCTGTTCTATAGATCTATGTGTCTATTTTTTGTGCCAGTACCATACAGTTTTCATTACTACAAATTTGTAGTGTATCTTGAAGTCTAGTATTGTGATACCTCCAGCTTTGTTCTTATTTCTCAGGATTGCTTTGTCTATTCAGTCTTTCTTTTATGTCCTTCAATTAAATTTTATATTCTATTATTTATATCACCATCTTTCTTTTTTAATTTTTTGATTAATTATAGATGAAGTATATGAGAACTTTTGAATTTTATATGTTTGGTATTGTATCTCATCACCTTGCTGAATTATTTTAATAGGTTAATAGTTTATTAGTTGGTTTTCCTAGGATTTCCAGGGAGGCAATCATATGGTCTGCAAATAATAATTATTATTCAACTGCCTTTCTAATATTTATATATTAGGTATTTTTCTTGTCTGATCTTATCAGAGAGAATAGTTATACAATGTTACTTAGCAGTAGTGAAAAGAGGCATCATTGTATTATTTTTAAATTTAATGCTTTTATTATTTGTTTATTAAGCATGGTGCTTGCTGTAGATTTTTGGTAGATATATCAGTTAGGACTACATTTAGCTGCATAAAAAAGAAACCTGATTCAATGACTTAAAGAAATATAGGTTTCATTTTTGTCACCTAAAATATGCAGAGGAAGGCAAGCCAGGTCTCTTTCCAACTTCCTAATATCATCTTTACTGTGTGGTTTTTGTTCTTATAGTCACAATATGGCTGCTATTCCTCCAGGCTTGGGTTGCTTTCCAGGTAGAAGGAGTGGGTAGAGTAAAAGGCCAAGTCTATCTCCTTTTATCTGAAAAACATAGATTTTTCCAAAGTTTAAGGATTAGACTTCCATTTTCATCTTTTTTGGCTGCAACTAGGCTATGTCACAATCCTCAACTGCAAGCAGTAAGTATTTATAACTGGGCATGTTGCCACCTCTTCCATTAATAAGAAGGGGATAACAAGTAAGCAACAAGTAGTATCTTTCATGTTGTCCTCACCAGGTTATAAATTTCACTTATTCTTATTGGATTAACACATGTGAAATCCTACTTGATATTATTTAAGAGGGGCATCAACTGAATAGCTCATGTTGTTTTCATCTTTTACTATAATTTTAGATTATCCTTAAATATATGGAATAAAATCTATTCTGTCATCTTATAGTTTTACTTTTAATAAACATTTTATTGAAATAAAGTGAAAGAAACATGCATAAATCATAAGTTTACACTTTGAGGAACTTGACAAAGTGAACTTGCCTTGTAACCATTATCCAAATTTCAAAAAAGAACTTTATATAAACACCCAGCAGTCCCTCTCATATTCTCTTTAAAATTTTTTTAAAGTTTATTTATTTATTTTGAGAGAGAGAGAGAGAGAGAGCTCAAGTGGGGGCAGAGCAGAGAGAGAAAGAGAATCCCAAGCAGTGTCTGCACTGTCACCATGAAGCCTGATGCAGGGCTTGAACTCACAAACCACAAGTACATGACCAAAGCTGAAATCAAGAGTCAGTTGCTCGACTGAACCACCCCGGCACCCCCTTCCCATATTCTCTCCCAATCCTTTTCCTCTTTCTCCATGGCAGAGGTAACCAATACCTTAGTTTCTGATATGGATAGACTTCCTAATTTTGAACATTATATGACTAAAATTATACGAGATGTATTAGTTTGGGTCTGGCTTCTTTTGGTCATAAATATATTCACGGGTTTTACCTATATTGTATGAAGCTATAGTTTGTTTCTTTTCATGGCTTCATTGCTTTCACTGTATACATATATCAAAATTTATTTCTGCATGCTTTGCATGTTCAATGTGTACCACAGATTTTAATTAGATCAAGTTTGCTAAGTGTGTTGTTCAAAGATTCTAATACTGATATTTTTGTCAGTTTTTATCAAGTACTGAGAGAGATATATTAAAATTCCCCACAATGATTGTTAATTTATTTCTTTTAGGTTTGTGAATGTTTGCTCTCTGTGTTTTAAGGCCATGTAATTAAGTATAAACAAATTTAGAATTCCTGTTTCTTACTAGTGGCTTCTGTTTTATCATTATGAAATACCCTCTTTATCTCAAATACTGCTCTTTCATTAATGACTATTTTGATAATTTAGCTACACCTGTTTTCATTTAGTTAGTCTTTGCTTGGTCAGTCCAGTTTTTCTGTATCTGCATTTTAAAATAGGCTTTTTTTTTTAAGTTTATTTATTTATTTTTTAGAGAGAGAGAGAGAGAGAGCACACACGGAGGAGGGGCAGAGAGAGAAGAAAGAGGGAATCCTAAGCAAGCTCTGCACTGTCAGCACAGAGCTCAATGTGGGGCTTGATCTCATGAACCATGAAATCATGACCGAGCTGAAATCAAGAGCTGGATGCTTAACTGACTGAGTCACCCAGGTGCCCCAATATCTGCATTTTTTTTAATACATGTCTTTCATAAGCAAGAAATAACTAAATTTGCTTTTTTTTCTTGAAGTCCAATCTGACAATAATTTTTTAATTTGGAAAATTAAATATATATATTCAGATATATATCACATTTATTATTAAATTATCATTTATATATGATATGTGATATATTTATTCATATATATTCCTATACTGTGACTGAAGATTAGAGATGTCTACTTTAGTTGAAATGGATTTCATATATCTGTTTCATAATGTTTTAACTTTTCAGAGTAATTTATAATAGGAGAAGGAGGCACATAAATCTTAACTCTGTCCTCTTAAAACCAGCAATATGCCTTTTATGTATTATGATTTTGAAAAGTAACTCTGCAGCCATGATCTCTCATCTCTTTTTGGCCCTAATGTTGATTTTTCTTATCACACTTGTGAAAGGTTTTGTTTTATTGTTTCTTTAAAGTAACTAGTATTAATAAACTCTTTTCAAATTACCCAGTTTGAATGGGTCATCAAGCTCCTGTCAAATATATAATAATTATATAAATGAATTCTATTGTTAAATTATTTTTGAAAACATTCAGTATGGGAGTCTCTGTCTTGTAATAGGTGAATTTAACTCACTTATATTTATTGTGATTAAAGAAATATTTGGACTCTTTTCTGATATCTTATTTTTTGTTTTTTATTTATTATGCTTTATCTATGTTTCTCTTTTTTAAAATTATCTTTTCTTGCTCATAGCAGAAAATTGTCATGCTTTTGGGGGCTACTCAACCTCTTCATAAATTTCTAAGTTTGGAGGAATTTCTTATCTTTTGAGCTTATATCTCCCCAAGGCAGGAACCAGAAACTGACATCTCAGCCTCCATAGCATCCAGGGTGCAAACATGCCATTAGTGAGGCTCCATAAGATTTTATTCAAGAGAGAAAGAATCAGAAGTAAGTATTATGCAGAATCCATTCTGGCCTCAGTAGTGGTAGACATCTAGCTTCCCAGGGCTGCAGTGGTAGTAGCATGAACTATGGAGAGACAACTTACCTGTGACTCGTAGAGGTGTCAATAGGAACAGCAGGAATTCACCTGTAGTGTCCTGCAGTGTAATCTGAGCACCATTTCTACCAACTAGCTCCTGCCAAGAGTCTCTGGCCCACCTGCAGATTCATTAATTTATCTAATTTCATTTAATAGGTTCCTTTTCTACTTCAAGTAGCCAAGAGAGGTTCTTTTGTTCCCGCCCAATGAATTTTACTCCCAGCCTGCTGTTCAAAAGCACTCTCCCAATTCCACCAAATCAAAATTCACTTAAATTTACTAAAGTGTTTTACTGACTTATATGCTCATTAATGTTTCTGGAATTTTATTACTTCCTCCTGGGTTCACTTTTCTTCATGCATTATCCTTTAGTAGTTCTTTGTGCAAAGATACCTGGGTGGAAATTTTTCTAAATGTGCCTGAAAGTTTGTTTCATTCTCACTCTTGAAAGATAATTTTCCTAGGTATGGTACTCTGGGCTCCAAGTTATGCCAGTATTTTCCCTCAGCATTTTGAAACTCTTATTCATCATCTTTGTGCTTCAAAGTTTGCTAATAAGAAATCTGATTAGTCCAATTTTTATTTCTCTGTAATTAGCTTATAATCTATTTTTTTCTCTCTAGAAGCTTATCTCTTTTTTCATTATCCTTGATGTGTTGAAGTTTCATGGTGTGTGTCTATGTGTGTGTGTGTGTGTGTGTGTATGTGTGCATGCACATGGCCACACATTCACATGATTCTTTGCAAGTTCTGTTCAGCACCTTGCCTGCCCAGCCCCTGTATTGAATTGTTAATTTTAGTAATTGCTTTTTTTTTAATTTTGAAAGATCAAAATTGGTTCTAGTATGAGTTCTTCCTTTATTTCTCTAAGGTATATGTATTTTAAAGATTTTTTTTCAGATGTTCTACTATCACTATACCCTTGGTTCTTCCATCAATTGCATTGTTTTGCATTTATAGTATAAAACTTCCTTGGGTATTTGTTAATATTTGGTTCTGCACTTGTCTTTTAGGAGAAAACTCTCCCCAGTGTGTTCTGAGTTGTGAACTGCTCCTTGCAGGCAGCCAGCTGGAGGCATCTCTGCACAGCCAGTATCAGTCTTGGCCTCCAGGCTACATGCAGATGGCTACAGCCTCTCTTATTTCCCATATGCATTTTCCTCTCTCTCTCTCTCTTTTTTTTTTTTTTAAGAAAAGCTTTACCATTTCAAATCCAAGGAAGTTCCCTTTCTTGACTTCAGTCTTAGCTATGAATTTATTATTCTGCTTTACATGTATTTTCTACCACATCTAAAGATGTTATGTAGAAGGAAGAAATTTTAGCATGTGGTCAAGCTGCTGTCTTGATAGTAGATGTTTATATCTAGCCAAATCTGGCACCAGACTGGAGTGGCAGAGCAATATCTGGGCCTCATCAGGGGTCCTCTGTCTCCTGCTGGCAATGGTGTATGGTCTTCTCTTGTGCCTACTCAGCGCTCCTGCTGGTGTTGGCTGAGGTGTCTGTGATTCCCTTTTGGGCTGGGGATTTCTGGTCAGGTTCCACATCTCAGCTCAATTTGTCACGGGTCAGGGCACCAAGTGGGGTGTGGACCATCTACATCCAACAAGCCTCCAGGCCTCATGGGGAAGCATTTGGCTGTTCTCCAGGGAGTTCTGTGAGGCTGATGCTTCAGTTCCCACTGCTCAGGTAGCACTTCAACTGTCTTTACTGTTCCACATTGGGACCTGGTAACTCTCTCAGCCTGTGGTCCCCAAACTTCACTGTGCATCAGAATCACCCCAAGGGTGTTAAAAATATAGATTTCTGGGCCCTACACATGAGAGCTTCTGATTTTGTAGGTCTGGGGCGAAACCTGAGAATTTTCATTTCTAACTAGGTGCCAGATGATGCTAATCCTGCTGGTTAGGAGACCACAATTTGAAAATCACTGTCCTGGACAGAGGAGCAGGAACTGTTCTTTCTTTCTTATCCCCAGACCTTAGCTTCAGAAGTAGAAGAGCCAGGAATTTGACTGACATAGTCTCTGATTTTGGTGGCTTGGGGACAATATTTACAGGTAGGAGCCTGAGCTGGAAGGTTAGGAGAAGGGTGGTGAAAAATAACATGGATTATCACAGTATCATCTGTCCAGTTTAGTTGGTATTTTAAGGTGATAGTCTTTTTTTTTCCCTCCAAGAAGATATATACATATGTCACTGTAAACAATACTTTCTTTTTTTTTTTTTTTTTTGGTACTTACTTCCTCCTCCACCTGGAATGACAGACGCTAGGAACTGAATGGGATCTAGCACAGCCACCGGGAGAACATTAATGTTATACACTCTGAATCAGAAGGCTCCTGGGAAGTGAAAAGTTGAAGAGCTTCAGATGCCTCAAGTGGCTTCACAGGCCACAGGCGGGAGAAAACCAATTTCAGGGAAGCCTGTTCACCTGCATCATTTGCTTGGGTTTATATTTGAGCCGCCACGTCCTGCTCTGAACACAACTCCAGGCGACTCCCAGCCTCTGCCACTTTCTCCCGCACCCCATTCCCCAGCACATTGCAGAAGACCAGGGAAAGAATTAACATTTTATAGATGGACTGACATACCTCTTGGCACATGTGATTTACTAGCTTGGTATTTTAAATCCAAGATACGTGTTGCTGTTTAAAACTCCACTAAGGTGTAGGAGTAATGCGCACATTCAGTAAAGGCAAGAAGTTAGTGGTTCTCATAGCAACAGTGGAAAACATATTCGATCTTCCCCAACAAACCTGGCCCTCCTTCAGCATTGCCTGTCTCAGGGAAGGGTACCATCTTTGTTCAAGTTGCACAAGCCAGAGACTGAAAATAAATCCTGGCACAGCCTCTCCCCAACCAATGGCTCCCAAAGTGCGCATGCGCGCCTGCACACACACAGCGCTCACAAAGTCCTCTTTATTTAGTCTTTGAAAGACCCCAGGGTCCATCTGCTGCAGTCCCTCCTCCTTTGTCTGGGCTCCTTGCATCAGCTCTGGTCCCCATAGTCTTTCTACACTCTGGCAGCAAGAGTGTTTTTTGTTTGATTCTATTATTATCATTAATGACATTTATTGTTACTATTATTTACAAAACACCCGTAATCATGCAGCAGCTATTAAACATGTCAAAGAGGTCAACTTCACACATAATACAGAAAGGATAACTTCAGGCCTCACTAAGATACCATTTCCTACTGATCAGATGGGCAAAGATGAAAACGTTTGATAACACTGTCGACAATCGTGGGGAAGCAGAAACTCTTACTGCTGCTGATGGCCGTGTACATTAGGAAGCTTCTATCCAGCTGTACCACGGCCATGGTACTTTGGCAATATTTATCAAAGTTATGCTTTTGCATAGTTTTGGATACATTTTTACAAATGTATCCTATAGGGAAAAATGTTGTATGGTGATGATTATTTGTTGCACCATTGTTTGTAATAGCAAATGATTGGAAACTAGCAAAGGGTTTATCAATAGGGGACAGGCTAAGGGATTACATTCATATAATGGAATTCTATATGGCTATGAAAAACAATGAGGCAATTCCCCATGTATAGTCATAGAATGTTCCTTTTAATTTTTTAAGTTTATTTATCTTGAGACAGAGAGAGAGAGAGAGTGTGTGTGTTGTGTGTGCAGGTGGGGAAGGGACAGAAAGAGACAGAGAATCACAAGAAGGCTCTAAGCTGTCAGTGCAGAGCCTGGGCTCAATCCCATGAACCATGAGATGGCAACCTGAGCCCAAATCAAGAGTCTGATGCTTAACCAACTGAACCACCCAAATGCCCCTGTGTCTAACTTTTGACTCCCCAAAAACTTAATTGCTAGTAGCCTACTGTTGACCAGAAACCTCACCAATAATGCAAATAGTTGATTAACACATATTTTGTATGTTTTATGTATTATATACTGTATTCTGACAATAGAGTAAGCTAGAGAAAAGAAAATGTTATTGAGAAAATCATAAGAGAAAATACATTTACAGTAGTGTACTAGAAAAATCCACACATAAGTGGATACACTCGGGGCGCCTGGGTGGCTCAGTCGGTTAAGCATCCGACTTCAGCTCAGGTCATGATCTCACAGTTCGTGAGTTCGAGTACCGCGTAGGTCTCTGGGCTGACAGCTCAGAGCCTGGAGCCCTCTTCAGATTCTGTGTCTCCCTCTGTCTGTCCCTCCACTGCTTGCACTCTGTCTCTGGCATTGTCTCAAAAATAAATAAACATTAAAAAAATTTTTTAAAAATAAGTGGATACACTCAATTCAAACCCATGTTGTACAAGAGTTAACTGTATATTTGTTTGTATGTGCATAAAATCTTTCTAGAAGAGTACACTAGAAGTATCCAGAAGATACTAGTATTCTAGAAGAGTACCAGTATTCTAGAAGAGTTTTAGAAGTATCCAGAAATGGATAACATTAAGTAAGCCATGGCAAAGGAGATGAGTGCCTGTAGGGAGAGATTTTTCCTTCTGTCCCCTATCATTACTTTGGAATTTTAAACCGTGTTAACAATGTTGTTACCCACTCCAAAAAGTGCATAGAAATTTATAAAATGTATCATGTCAGCGCTTAAAACAGGCCTGGCACATGGTAGCTCCCCAGTATTTGCTAAATGATGGAAATATGCCAGCCCCTTAAGGAATATGCTCTGTATCAATGATCTTGTGCTATGTAACAAATTACCCCAAAACTTGCTGGCATAAAACAACCAACATTTATTATTCCCTGGTTTCTGTAAGTCAGGAATCTGGGCATGGCTTAGCTGGGTGACCCTGGTCGCCGTCTCTTGTGAAGCTATGGTTGAGCTACGGTTACCTGAAGGCTTAGCTGGAGCTAGGGAATCTGCTTGCAGTCTCATGTATGTGTATGTTGACAATGACCACACCACATGGGTCACCCATAAGATGCCTGAGTGTCCTCACAACATGGCAGCTGGTAAACCAAGAGAGAGAGAAAAAGAGAAAGCATCCAAAATAGAAGCCCCAGTCTTTTTATAATTTAGTCTCAGAAGTGATCTCCCATCACTTCTGCGTTCTGTTCATTAGAAACAAGCCAATGAGTCAAGCCCACACTCAAAAGGAGAGGAATCTTAAGGGCATGAATCTCAGGAGGTGTGGATCATTGAGCCTGTCTAAAAGGCCACATATCACATGTTCCGATGGTTTTACTTGTTCTTGATTAAGACAAAGACTTTGATAAGGCCTAGTAAGCCTGGCCTGCCATCTGCATGCGGCCCCCCCACCCCCAAACCCCTTCAGTCTCCTATACATAAACCTTTCTTAAATTCCTCAAACATGCTGTGCTCCTGCCAGTCCTGAGGCCTTCGCACATGCTGTTTTCACTACCTGAAATGTTGACTCAAATATAAGGGGAAAACACTACCCTCTCCCACTATGAGCTTTTGTAGGACCATGTGTCCATCCTTTCCTCTGTTTAATTTACCTTCCCCTTTATGTCTGTTGGATTAATGCCTGTCTCTCTCAGAAAGCTCTGGAAGGGCAGAGAGTGTGTCTGGTTTTGTTTCAATGGTTTCCCCAAGGCCTACCCCTAAATTACATGGTAACTACTCAATAAATATTAGGTGAATGAATTAAGTCTTTTCCTTGAATTGGTCAGGGTCCTAGTAGGAAATAGATGGTATCTTCATAAGAAATAAATGAGGAGAGTTTAGGGAAAGAACTGTCTCAAAGGTGGGGCGGGGTTAAGAGAAATCAACAATCTAGTACTCTGGGGCTGGCAACACTGGGGAGCCGTTAGTACCCCAGGAGCAAGTTGAGGGAGCAATTATGGCAATCTAGTGAGACATGCAGTTGTGGGAAAGAGGTGTGAGGTAGCAGCTGTAATCTTTGCTAGAAGAACATGGCCAGCTCATGGTGCTCTGGAAGGAAGAGAGCTGGGGGAAATCCACCAATATCACCCTTTTTACTCCCTCCAATTTCCTGTCAGTATCTCCCATCAGAGGTAAGCCCAACTTGAAGCTAGAGGGCCAGGGACCCCATGGACACAGTTTACAGAGGTCAGCTTCCTAGGCACAGAGCAGGGCAGGAAGGGTACAGAGTGAGTCTGGAGGGGCAGGCAAGGAGATATCCCTTGCAGCCCGCTGTTTCACCCTCCTGTTCTTTGCCTGGATGAAGATGTCTCATTGGCCACAATATTATTGTAGGATCATGTCAGCTCAGGCAAATTCTCAGTTGGAACCTAAAATGTTAACCAGTTTGTTCATTTGGGGAAGTGGGAGCAGGGGAGGGGAAAAGAAACAGCCAGCTAACTTAAAGCATACCAGGTGCCAGGCACTCTGTTTTGCTCCAGTCTAGATGTACATCTGGAATATTTCCAAACCCCATCTAGAATAGCAGCAGTGGTTGGAATCATTGCCAGATTAAGTTTTATGACAATCCATTGTCATTTTCCAAGATCCATATGCCATCTACACAGACCAAAGAGGCAAATCAAATGGGGCTGTGAGAGACATCTGCCCCCCCACCCCTTCCAGTCTCTGATTATGACTGTGATATTTTCAGCTTCCCAGGATGCAGTGCTGCTTCTGGTTTGCTATCCCAGGAGGGAAGAGCAGTTCCTTACCATTTCTTCCTACAATGGCCCTCATCCCATGGGTCAGGGGAGCCGATCTGGGGACTCCGCAATGTCTCTTCTAATGATACATTCTGGAAGTGGGAAAATAACTACATGGTAGGTCTGCAGGCTGTTAGGCCCATTTTGAGTCAGATTTGGGCCCAAGCTCCATTTACTCAAGCCCCCACAAGCCCCCACTTTGACTGGTAGAGTGTGTGGCATTCTGATTTCTGAAAAACTTTCATAGCAGTACCTAAGAATTAATGTCACTTTGGAGCCAATGTCCAGAAATCTCCAAAAGGTCTTGGCCATTTCCAATTTTCCACCCTATACATGACCATAAGTCCCAACAGGGAAGAATTGGAGGAAGATTTATAGCCCATATTTGTGGCAATTGCAGGGTCTTTTCTCAGGATGCTAGGTCTCCCCTTTAACCAAAGGACTCTGGGTCTGGGAACTGGCTTCAGTCTGAAAATGTGGCTGCTATTAATTTCATTCTCAAGGGTCCATTAGCCATTGCCAAAGGTCATGTGGGTCGAAGCATTCTGCTGACTTCTGTCTTACTGCTCATTACAACAAATATACTCCCTTGTCTTTGGTTGTTAAGCACGTGCCACTTGGTTTCTGCTGTTGTGCAGTCCCACCAACACAAAGGAGAACAGTAGTGACATTTCCCACCATCAGACCTGGTCTACAGGAGACCAAGCCCAGAGTCTTTAAGCCAGAGAAGGCTAGTATCCTTAGACACAGTAGAGCAGGCCATTTCCACTAGTTGGACACAGACTCAGATTCAGACAGACTCATGGTTCAAGATTCTCACCTTCATCTGAGTCTCCTAACATGTTGCATTCCAAACCTCAAGGCCATGTTCCTTTCCATGTTCGCTTAGATATCTGTCAAGTCTTTGAATTCAACCGACATTGTAATTCTGCAATATTCACAAAGTTAGGCAAAGTTAACCCTATGGCTATAACACAGAGGATGACAGAAGTTCTCTGGTTTCCTGACTGTGATTTGAGCTCTAAGTTTAAACTCCAAATTTGTCATTTTCTTTCTGTAGGATCTCTGGTATAGTTAGAAAACCCAGCCAGTTCCATAGCCCTTGAAGTCACCATTACTGTATGTAAGGGTGGCAGTTACTTAGTCCCCCAGGGCTCTGGCTTTAGTAAGGACTTCACCCAAAGCAACCACGGGCAATAATTTAACGAATTGTAATGCCCAGCATGGCATGGATTACCAGCACCATGTTTCCCACTGTCAAGGAGCTCAGCACTGTGCTCAAGCCTTGGGACATGACCAGACCAATTCCAGAATCTGTCTTAGAGGGTCTGTTTCTAGGGAACATGACAAGTGTTGCCACTGTGTTTGTCAGGGTCTAGGCTTGGAAACAAAACCCACTCTGGCTATTTTAAAAGAGAGATTTTAAGATATAGAATTGCTTAAACAGGTATTGGAGGACTCAGCCAACTCAGCTGACTATTATGTCACTTGAAGCTACTATTGCCAAATCTCAGATGAGTGCATCAATGCCAGCACATCCTGCATGGCCAAACCTCCTGATCCATCTTTCTCAGTCTGAGCGTCCATGCCCAAGGAGGCCACCCTGCTGTCTGCTCCCAGTCAGGCCTTTATTATCAGTGTGCCAGTGACAGGGCTCAAGCCAGTTTGCTATTGCTACATTCCAGGCCTCAGGTCACATTCCAGGTCAGTGTGTGGCACAGGAGTATTTTTTTTTAATGTTTTATTTTATTTTTGAGAGAGACAGAGAGTGAGCAGGGGACGTACAGAGAGAGAGAGAGAGAGAGAGAGAGAGAGAGAGAGACAGAATCTGAAGCAGGGCTCCAGGCTCCAAGCTGTTGGCACAGAGCCCGATGCAGGGCTTGAACCCATGAACTGTAAGATCATGACCTGAGCCAAAGTCGGACGCTTAACCAATTGAGCCACCCAGGTGCCCCACAGGAGTATTTTTAACACATACGATTAATGATGAAATAAATTCTTACAACTACTTTCTAAAGAAGAAACGACGATCCCATTTTGCATTTGAGGAATCCCAGCCCTACCTGGAACCCCATGGACCTGAAGTTTTAGGTGGAGGTTAAAAAAATGTCAAGAAAGCAACAAGCCATCATAGATGGACATGTGCATTTTACAGCAATGATGATTAAAATAATTGACCAACCTGAATTGACTCTTTTTATATGCTCGGCTCTGGGTTAAGAGACATGTGCCACCTAATTCAACTCTTACAACAAACCTCTAAGGCAGGTAATGATATTCCCCCCATTCTACAGCTGAGAAAACTGAGGCTGTGTAGAGGAGGACCACTTACCTGGGGTCATAGCCCAGAATTTTGGCTTGACTGTCTGGTTGCTTCATCATGATGCACACTGCTTCCTTTGAACAGACATTTCTAAGCAGCTGTGCGCCGTGGTAGGCAGAACAATAGCTCCCCAAAGATGCCTACATCCTAATCTCTGAAACTTGTGAATAATTACCCTCCAGGAAAAAGAGAGTTTGCAGATGTTGTTAAGGACCCTGAGATTGGGAGATTATCTGGGTGGGCAGAATCTAATCACTTCAGTCCTTGAAGACAGAGAACCTCTCCCACCTGTGGTCAGAGAGAGACATGCAAAGACAGAAGCAAGGCCAGAGAAATACAATTTTCTTGGCTGTGAAGATGGAGGAAGGATGTGATGAGTCAAGGTGTGTGAGTGGTCTCTAGAAGCTGCAAGAAGCAAGGCATAGATTTTCCTCTGGAGCCTCCAGGAGGAACCAGCCCTGTGAACACCTTGAATGTTAGCCTTGTGAGATCACTGTAGGACTTCTAACCTACAGATATGGTAAAATTAACAACTGTGGGGGCACCTGGGTGGCTCAGTCGGTTAAGCATCCGACTTCAGCTCAGGTCATGAACTCGAAGTTCTTGAGTTCAAGCCCTGTGTCAGGCTCTGTGCTGACAGCTCAGAGCCTAGAGCCTGCTCTGGATTCTGTGTCTCCCTCTCTCTCTGTTCCTCCCCTACTTGCTCTCTCTCTCTCTCTCTCAAAAATAAATAAAGATTAAAAAAAATCAACGTGTTGTTTTAAGCCACTACTTTTGTGGTGATTTGTTATGGCAGCAATACCAACTAATACATGCACCCTCCCCTGAAGCCAAGTAGATGGCTCCTTGCTTCAACTGCTGGATAGGAATCTGCCTCATACCCAGAAACAGTACACTGGGTATGAGCCTTTGAGCAGCCTTTCTCTAGAAATGGCTCAGTCATTTTGCCAAATTAGCTCAGATGTTCAGTGACATACATAGATGTCCAGTGATTAAGCAGAGAAGACACCCATCCTTACCAATGATTACTGTTGCAATTATCATTTTTCTACCATTATACACAATAGTCATTGTCTTCAGGCTGCTCTGAGGGTCTACAAAGTGACAGACATGTCCAGCTCTCCACCCACTACAACTTCAGTCACCCAATGGCAGGTCTCTAGAGAGAAGTGTGTTGCAAGCTGTAGCCAGGAGCACACAATGATGGAAAGAATACTAGTGATCCGACAGGAACTCCCACAGTGTCTGCTAAGCCCAGCCCTTATACCTCTCTGGCGCTGCTTGCTTCTCCTAGTAAATTTACTAATCCTGTCCTGGCTTCTTGGGGATCCTGCTTGGTCGTATTATCTGAGGGAGATCTTGCCAGGGAGAGTCAGGGGATGAGCTTCAGACCCACAGCTGCAGTTGGTCCTGAGGCCATAAATGATATTCAATATCTTCCTCTGTGTTATGGGCTGTATTGTGTCCCCCACCAAATTCCCCCTCATCCCCCACTTCAAATTCATATATTATATCATAGCCTTCAATATCTCTGAATGTGGCTGTTTGGAGAGAAGGTCTTTACAGAGGTGATAGAGTTAAAATGAGGCTGTTAGGGTGGCCCTAATCCACTAGGGGTGGTGTCCTTGTAAAAAAGGGGCAACTTGGACAGAGAGACAGATGTGAACATGTGGAAGACAATGTGAGGACACAGGGAGAAGATGGCTACGTACGAGCCAAGGAGGGAGAGGCCTGGCACGGATTCTCCTTCACAGCCCTACTGACACCCTGATTTTGGGATTCTGGCCTCCAGGGTTGTGAGGCATTTCTGTTGTTTATGTCCGTGTCTATGATAGTTTGCTATGAGCTCCCCAGGAAACTAATACACACTGCTACCATCTGTCCTAAACTCCTCTCATGCTTGGCCAGCACTACTGTCTGGGTGGTATGCCCAGCGGGATCACCTCCATCTCTGGGAATCTGAGCCCCTGGTTACCATGCACTTACCAGGTCATGGCTGCAGTGCTGTCTGGTCAGGGTTAAAACTGGACTTGAGAGCATCCAGAGATGCCACAACGGAGCCCCGATTCGAGGACAGTTCTCCTGTTCCTGTCTCTACATGATGAATAGGGCTATCCCCTTACAGGATGGCAACTCTTTTCTTGACCCACTTGTCTCCTGGCACAGGGAACCCTGAATTACCAGATAGTAACTGTACATGTAAGTCCAGTGTGACTCCTACTGGATCTCCAGTGGAAGATCCCTCCCCCTCTGGCAACGAGGACACCTAGACCCTCAGCAGACCCACAGAACTTACAATTGTGGTGGTGGGAAGCACTAGTTCCTTGTGTGGGTTGCTTGGAACGATAATGAGCAGGATGATTCCCACAAGGGACCCCTGTTTGTTCCTCGGCTTGTGCATCCAGTCCTCGTAAACCTCTAGTTGAAGGCATGTGCCAGCCTGAAGAGCAGTGCCCAACCTTGCAGGATGTATCTCTATGTTGGCAACTTAGCTGCAACTTTAGGAGGCTAAACTTTAGGAGGCTCTTCCCATGCCCCACTAGGCCAAAACCTTCTGGCTGGTTTAGAATCTTGTAGGAACCTGGATCTTAGGACCATGTGCTCATTGCTACCTATGCCTCCTTTTCCATAAAGTAAGCCTCTTGGTCCAAGGTAATGTGCAGGACCTCGTATCAGACAATATAAGTACTCAAATAGTGGTTCTGACAGGAAATGCTAATCCGTCCCTGGAATATGCAACATTCCCAATCAGGATGAATTGTTGGAATTTGCAGAACAGAAGGGGTAATTCATTGGCCACCAAGTGGCTGTTTGGTCTCTGTTAGGGGTGGTGCCATATCTGGGGGGGTCAGCATGGTCTCTGTTGCTGACAGGTGGGACATTCAGCAGTGGCTGTAGCTAGAGATCAGTCTCGGTGAGAGGAAGTCCATGCTGTTGGGACATGCATAGCCTTCTCTGCCACCATGGTTACTTTTCATAGGCCCCTCGTGCAAACCCTGGGCCGGCTGAGGACAGACATTGGTGGACTTCTCTCAGATGAGTCCCTTTGTTTACCTGGTTATGTCATACTTCCTTTGCACTGGGTGTTGTCAGGCGGGCATTAATGTGCAATGCCAAGATCCCTCCACAGGGTGCTTACTCCCATAGGTCCATCCACATGTGGTCACCATGACACAGAGCTTCCAGTCTTGCTCCTTAGGTACTGACCAACCGGCCAAGACATTTACTACTACTCATAAGTATGTTCAATTTATGTAAATATGGGTCATTTCTCTCACCATTCAGAATGGCTGACCAGGTACACTGCTTGAAGTCTGACTATGGGAGGATTCCCCCTCAGCACTATCTTTCAGGGACCTCCTTGAGTGGGGCTTCACTCCTTTGCTAATAGGGCCTTGCCTCTGCTCCGGGAGAATTGCTGAGGCCCTGAATGCAACAATCTCCCCTAAGGTGACCTGACCAATTCTTCTCTGATGCAGGAGAGGAGGGTTTGCTCAAATGCTGCCATGTGCCTTGAAATGGTAATTGATCAACCTGAGCTGATGGTTTCTTGTCATTTCCCACTTACTTGGGTCACCAGGAACCACACAACCAGTGCATCCCCTTCCTCTTGGTTTCTAGTCTTATTCAACACAGGTGAGAGTCTTAGGACTGCAGTGCTCTAGAAGGGGAGCCTGTGGGCTTCTTGGCATTCCACTCACCTCTGCCTGGTAAGGCATCTGTCTCCAGAGTCCCAGCCCCAGGGGCGGCACCCTAGGGCTACTCTGCACCCTTGTTCTTAGGTCTGGGGGCCTGAGAAGGATGTGCCTGTGGAGGTGGCTTCTAGGAAACCGCTCCCAGGAGAGCCCGGCAAGGGGGTTGGGAGAAGCAGGACAAGTCCCTGGAAGAAGCTGAGGAAGGGTGAATTTTCAGGTGAATTCCCAGATCAGGTCCATCCCATGTGGGGCTGGGAAGGGTCAATATACCCCTCTGGGTTTGTCCCACTCCATGGTAAGAGAACTTCCAACTTCTGTACCACTTGCTGCCCTGGGGGATGTTTACTCCCAGAAAGTTCCAGCCTTCCAGTGGTGTGAAGGTGGTTCTCCAAGGACAGCAGAGGAGGGACCAGCCTAGAAGGAAAGCCCATCAAAGCTGGCGGAAGGGTGCTCCTGGGATCAGGTGGGCACAGTTGGTGTCAGTTGCAACGTGTCGCTGAAGCATCCTAATTTCAAAGATGTATTGGTTCCCTGGGGCTGCTGTAACAAAGTACCATGACCTGGGTGGCTTACATACCCGAAATGTATTATCTCCAGGCTAGAAGTCTGAAATGAAGGTGTTGGTAGGGCTGGTTCCCTTTGAGGGCCATGAGGGAGAATCTTTTCCAGGCCCCTGCTCTTGCTACTGGTGGCCTCAGGCATTCCTTGGTTTATAGATGGTCTTCTCCCTGTGTCTTCACATTATCTTCCCTCTGTGCATGTCTGTCTCTGTCCAAATATCCCCGTTCTTTTTTTGGTAAAGATTTTATTTTTTAAAGTAATTTCTACACCCAACGTGGGGCTGAAACTCACAACCCTGAAATCAGGAGTCACATGCTCTGTGGGCTGAGCCAGCCAGGCACCCCCAAATACCTCCCCCCCTTTTTTAAAGATTTTATTTATTTAAAGTTTATTTATTTGAGAGAGAGAGAGAGAGCATGAGCAGAGGAGGGGCAGAGAGAGAGAGAGAGAAAGAGAATACTAAGCAGGCTCTGTACTTTCAGTGCAGAGCCCAATGAGGGGCCTGAACTGTGACATCATGACCTGAGCCGAAGTCAGACACTTAGCCAACTGAGCCACCCAGATGCCCCAAGATTTTATTAAGTAATCTCTACACCAATGTGGGGCTTGAACTCGCAACCCGGAGATCAAGAGTCACATGCTTTGCTGGCTGAGCCATCCAGGCACCCCCAAATACGCTCTTTCTATATGGACATCAGTCATATTGGATTAGGGTCCACCCTAATGATCTCATCTTAACTTGGTCATCTGCCAAGACCTTATTTCCAGATAAGTCACATTCACAGGTGAAGAGGGAGTATGGGGCAGGCTGAGGACAAAGTGCAAGCTAGCCACCCCCCCATCCCCCCCCCCCAAGTGGGATATGTGTGATATTCCCCAGGCACTCTTGGCTGCCCAAGGACAAAGGAAAGGAAAGAAAACAAATGGTTAACTAATAGAGATCACAGTCATACAGGACATGAATCTCCATCAGTTTGCAAATGTCTTGGTAAATTACAAGAAAAAGGCAATCTTATCAATAGCCTAATCTCCAAAAACCTAAAGCCTCAGTTTCCTGGAGCCCCTAATATCACCCCTCCATAGTGATGTGAGGAACAAAGGCAAGAAGGAAATTGCAGGTAAAATTAAATTTCCTTACAACCTGCAGCCCATTGACAAATACTTGAGGTAAATACAGACTATAATATTTCTCCAGGAACCCCCTACCGTCCTAATGCTTTAATAGAGGGAAAACAACCTTAGCTTGACAATAGCAAAGCCTTAGGTGTGTTAGGACTCCTCTTTAGCATATCAAAGTCCTTCTGGTGGTCTCCCTTTTGACTGTACTTCGACAACTTCGACAGACAACTTCGTAGTAAAGAAGGAGCCACTCTTCACAACCCCAGTGCAGCTCTTCCTGTCCACAGGTCCCATCCCATGCTTTAGTAAAATCACCTTTTTCTCCAAAGACATCTTCAAGAATTCTTTCTTGGCCATTGGCTCCAGACCCCATGAACCCCACCATCACTCCAAAACTTCATCAATAGGTACTAAAGGTTAGGACCTTAACATTGTTGGGGGTCACAACTCAGTCCATCACGGATGCTAAAATATGAAATGCTAAAGTTGATGCACTGTGGCATGCTCTGGGCTCTCTTGAGCTGGATAGCTGTGGGCATGTATCTTTATCTGCCTTACTGGCCAAGACGTGGCCTCCTAAACCCACGAAATACTCCCAAATAGGATAGAGCCCCATGATTATCCATTAGATAGAGATGGCAACAATTCAAGTGCAAAAGCTGATCTGAGCGGCCTCATTGCATCAGTAGCATGTACAGCCTCCAGTATCAGCGATCATACAAAGAAATGGTGAGAGCAGACTCTCCTGGAGAGCGAAGGGGCCCTGTAAGAAGGGCCCTCAAGGGGGGCACCCACATTGCCAAGGCCCCTGTGGGGAGAGAAGGCAGCTGAGAAAATGGAACAGTTGTCAGGCAGGGGTGTGGGGGAAGCTGCCAGTCCACTGGAGCCCTGCACTGCCAGGAAGACTGGGCTTTCTGCCTGGGGTGTCTTTAACAAGAGCTTCTCTGAGAAAGCATCAAAGAGCCCACTCCAGAGAGAAAGGAACCCTGCTGCAAAGGAACAATATCTCAAAGTCCTTTCTGGAAGTTATGAGGAGGCTTCTTGGGGTCACTGCATTCTGTGTAAAGGGTTCTAAGACTGACCAAAAGAAACAAAGGGGATCCAGCCCAGTGATTGGGGCAGGGTACCGGTGGGGAAATGGGGAATTAGAGGGCTGTGGCAGGGAGGGAACCAAGGTACAAGGCAGCCTCTTGTGGGCTTGATGCACTCCTTCCAGGAAGCCCTCCCCACAGCCCTTCTCCTCACCAGGGAACCATCTATCTGTTACCTTGCCCCTAATGTAGGGGTCAAGGTTGTCATCAGGCCTTGCCAGACCGAGGCCCTGGGACCTCCACCAGCAGAGCAGGAGCTCAATCATGCTTGTGGAAGAGGAGCCAATGAATATGCCAGGAACCAGTCCCTTCCTCTGGTGCTGGGCCTACATTTAAAAAAAAAAATGTTTATTTATTTTGAGAGGTGAGGGAGGAGCAGAGAGAGAGAGAGGGAGAGAAGGAGAGAATCCCAAGCAGGCTCTGTGCTGTCAGTGCAAAGCCCGATGTGAAGCTCAAACCCATAAACTGTGAGATCATGACCTGAGCTGATGCCAAGAGTCAGATGCTCAAATGACTGAGCCATCGAGGTGCCCCATGCATTCATTTGTACCTAGATGTGGGATGGTGGGCTCTAGCCCTCTGTCTGGGCGTGGGGGAAGCTCTTCACAAGGGCCACTGTTCAGGTGTGGAGCGGCCAGTCATGACGACTCAACAGGCTATGAGGAGGACCCTGCCCTAACCGTGGGTCAGGCTTCTTTCAGACCAGGACTTAAGTCTGGGGCCACAGCCCTGCCACTGTCTGGTTCCGCATCTTCCCATGCCATGGAAATATAGTAATGGCTTTTTGTTATTTTAAGTCATTCCCTGCATGTGATTAACTTTTAGGTATTCATAAGATTTTCTTCATGTAGATAAATGGGCACATTAGAAGATAATATGGCAGGGTTTCTCAGTCTCAGCACTACTGACATCTGGGCTTGGACCAAATTGCTTTTTGTGTGAGGAGCTGTCCTGAGCATTGTGGCTGTTTAGCTGCACTCCTGGCCTCTAGCCACTGGATGCCAGTAACTTTGGCCCCATCTGTGACAACTCAGAATGTCTCCAGACACTGCCAGGGTTAGGCTCCAAGTTCTGATGTGTGACTGGGAAATGTGGTTTATCTTGTGTAAACCAAGGACAGCAGGTTTGGAGACAAGGTGGACTCTGAACCTGGAGTGAAGTCATTCAGCTTGGGGTCCCCCTGGAAAAACCACATTGTACAGCTGTGCTTGGAGCCCTCATCTGAGCACCACGTGAGCCCATGCAAATGTTGAAGGTCCCTGCAGAGCCTAGCACCAGTGACTGCAAAGCTGCTCTGTACAGCAACACCCCCACTGTGGACCCCATTGTGATCCAGCATGGGTCTGTGCTTCCCCGTACAATAACTGGTACAGCTACAGAAGTGGTTCTCTGAAGACCTCCCCGAAGCTCTCCTTCTGCAAGCTTTATGTACCCAGTTTTCAAAGTTCCTTTTAAGACATGGTTCCAAGGTTCTCCGGGTGCTCAAGTGAGACTGTTTTTGGAACTGAAATAGGCCCTGTGACAGTAAATGCTGCTGCTTTTTCTGGAATCTCTTGGTTCTCTTTCTTCCTAGTACTTGGTGGAAGCTACCATGAATAACCCTCATGATTCTCATTGTATCAGACAAGACGATTAAAGTCACAGGAGACAGAAACTCAGCTTAAACTAACTTACATAACTGAAAAGTCTAGCAGCAGGGAGATCAGGCATGGCTGGATCCTGAGCTTCAAATGAGATCATCATGGCCTACTCCTCCCTTCAGCCCTGCTTTCCTCTGTCTTAGCTTTAGTCTGTAGCAGGCCCCATTCACGTGGGGGCCCTGACAGCTCTAGGTTTGCATTATCCTTACTGTGTACAATCTCAGTGGAAAGTGTGTCTCTTTCACAGTACTTTCAGCAAAAGTCCTCGGACTAAATCTTTCTGTTTTTTATTTAAAAAAAAAATTTAAAGTTTACTTATTTACTTTGAAAGAGACAGAAACAGCATAAGTGGGGGAAGGGGTAGAGAGAGAGGGAAAGAGAGAGAGAGAGAGAGAGAGAGAGAGAGGGAGAATCCCAAGCAGGCTCCACACTGTAGAGCCTGATGTGGGGCCGAAACTCACGAAACCGAGAGATCATGACCTGAGCCAAAACAAGAGTTGGACTCTTAACTGACTGAGCCACCCAGGTGCCCCAGGACTAAATCTTAAGGGACTTACTTGGGTTGCATACCTACCCCTGAGCAAAGCCCTAAAGTCAGGGGAAAAGAACATACAGATTTGGGTTGACCCAACTCATGTGCCCGTTCCAGGTACCCATTCCATGGGAAGGGTGAGTGGGCCGGAGGGGCCCCTTCTCCTAAGCTACAGGGACTGAGGATAAGGGAAGTGCAGTTCCTCAGAGGAACATCTGTGTGGCCATTACCAGAAGAAGGGCAACTCATTGCTACACAAACTATCTGATGGTCTTGGTGCTTAGGGAAAAGCAAAAAGATGAACCCCATAGCCCAGAGCCAAGGATGTATTACCCTATCATACCACCCGCCTCACAAATACCAGTTACAAATCGAGGCTACTGCTCCTTTACCTTTCCTTGTTAATTGTTAATGCTCAGTCTGTGATCAGCATCTTGTTTGAAACTGTTCTTGCTGAAGGGGTGCAGATCCCTTCCAAATGCTCAGCAGATCCAGAACAGGTGCAGTCAGACCTTGAAGGCAGAAGCTTCTCGATACCAACAAGAGCCCTCAAGATGGGTCCTGCTGGTCCTCTTGGCCCTCCTTGATCCCCGCTCTGATGAAGTTGCGCAGTGGGCTCTGCCCCCAGTCTATGGCCATGCCTGGCCACTGATCCCCAAACACATGCCCTCTGGACACAAGAGAAGCCTTGTGCCTGTCACGATCTGGCCCATCCTCTGTACCCCAGTGAGATTGTTGGTGGCGACATGTCCCATTCCTTGTAAGTAGGCATGCTCAAGTGACTGTCCACACTGTATCACACTTGGTCCACTCTGCTCTCTCTGCTGCACGATCTACCTCCCATCTGCACCAACATACTACCCACGTTCATACCTCATGGTCTCTGCTATCTCCCCTCCATTATCTACACTAGAGAGTCTGTATGATAAAGAAGGTCTGCACTGTGGTGATTTCTTGCCCCGCGCTGTTATCAAAACGCAATGGGTATCTTCTCTCATAGAAACAACAGACCTCTGCTTTTCCCAGACTCATGCCAGCACCCACACAATGGGTCCCTCTTCAAAGGTCCAATGCAAGGGTAAGCTCTGTGCTCCAATGTTCCTGGAGCCTTTTCTCTGTAGCTCCCAAGGCCAGGATCTGGACGGTCAGGAGGCAGAGGTTTCATTGTTTATAATAATCCATTTATTGCTATAAAAGTCTGGAATTTGGTGCAGAATCTGTGTCCTGAAATCGGTAAAAAAAAAAAAAAAAATCAATGGTATTTCCTTTTTAGGAAGATATTTTGCTTCCACAGTTGTCAAGGCATTTTCATGCTATGTGTCTCTGTGTCTTCTAAATTTTTGTTTAATGTTTATTTATTTTTGAGAGAGAAAGAGACAGAGTGCAAGTGGGGGAGGGGCAGACACAGAATCTGAAATAGGCTCCAGGCTCTGAGCTGTCAGCACAGAGTCTGATGAGGGGCTTCAGCTCACCAACGGTGAGATCTTGACCTGAGCTGAAGCCGACGCTTAACTGACTGAGCCACCCAGGCAACTCTATCTCTGTGTTTTCTAAAGTAAAGCACTGGGTCTTGGAAGAACCAGAGTGTGTTGTGGTTGGTGAATTTTCCCACTGACTTAAATCCTGAAAAAAAAGAATGAAGAGATTCTCCAGGGGTAGTTTAGATGACATTTCTTCTGATACATTGGGAACCTTGGGGATTTTGGGGGCCAACTTCCTCACCTAAACAGAGGAGGAAACTATACCACTGAGGCTCCAGGCGATCTACCTGAGGCCTTGTCCTGGCTGGTGCCTTAGCTGGGGTCAGAACTGAGAACACTTGGCTGCCAGTTCAAGGTATTTTGACCACACAAGGATGAAGGGTTGAAGGGGTAAGGAAGAAAAGCTCAAGTGTGCAGAATTACAAGAGAGGGGAGACCCAACATGGCCTAGTGGTAGCTTTATGGGAGATGAATTGTTCTACCCTCCCCAAAGGCAGAGGACATGTCTTTATCAGTCTACCCTCCCCACAGACAGAGGACATGTCTTTATCAGTCAAACCCATTTATACACTCAGCTTAGGAAGAAAAATTAATATTCTGTCATGCAGGAGTTTTATAAGGGAAGGTCCTCCCCAGCCAACAAGGCAGAGCATTAATCTTCTGCCCTATATAAGGAAGGCGTGTGTTGTTTTTTACAACTAAGTTATGGTGAGTGCTGAGGAATTGACAAGTTTTTGGCTCCACTTTATAAATGCCCCGTAGGAAATCTGTCCTGGCGAGGAGATCCCCTGGTCTGAATGATATTGGCACCAAGCTTGCAATTCATGAATGGTGCCACCAAGTGGCGGTAGGTGGCATGGCCCTGTGGTCCAATCTTGGAGTCATGGCAGTGTATGTACTTTAGTTTCTGGATCAGAGTGTCTTATTTTTTTTTTCCCTTTGGGAAAGGACCAGAGATTTCAAAAATCTGTTACTCTTTAAAGGGTTAAGAATCAGGGCACCTGGGTGGCTTAGCTGGTTGAGTGTCAGACTTCAGCTCAGGTCATGATCTCCAGCCCTGCAAGGGGCTCTGTGCTGACAGCTCAGAACCTGGAGGCTGCTTCGGATTCTGTGTCTTCCTCTCTCTCTGCCCTACCCAGCTCATGCTCTGTCTCTCTCCCCCTCTCTTTCGAAAATAAAGCATTAAAAAAACAAAGGGTTAAGAATCATGGTTATGAGAGATAATTTAAATTTTTGTTTTAAGATAAATAATATTATATACTTCAAAAAATATAATCAGTAAAAGGTCATTCTGTCATTTCTGCTCTAGCCACCAGTTTCCTTTCCATAGATGACCAACATTTATTAGTTTCTTATGATCCTTCAACAGAGGCTTTATGATTGCTTAACACACATGCATATGCTCTCTTTTTTCTTGTCTGTTTTACACACACGGGCATGTCACATACACCTTCTTCTCTTTGTTCTTTTTTTTTCAAACAATATATCTTGAATGTTCCATGTTAATTCATCATATTTCCTTGTTCCCTCCTTTTATGGCTGCATATAATTTGAGTAGATGTGCCCTCACGTTTTGAAGAGTCCCCTATTCATGGGTATCAAGGCTATTTGCAGGCATTTACCACACAAACAACACAACTCTGCTCATGGCTATCTTCCATGTGTGTAGTATATGTGTATATAAATTCCTAGGAACCGAATTTTTAGGTCAAAGGGCTTGTGCACTTGTAATTTCAATAGAAGTGATCTAATTTTCCTCTATTGAAGTTGTACCAATTTTTACTCCCAGGAGCAGTGCAGGCTTCCAAAATTTCCCCTCGCCCTTGGGATATATTGTGTTGATGCACTCCTGGGTCTCTGATAGGTAAAAATTGTGGTGTTTAGGTATATGTGTGTGTGTGTGTGTGTGTGTGTGTGTGTGTGTGTGTGTGTGTTTAATGTTTATTTTTGAGAGAGAGAGAGATGGGGGTGGGGGGAGACACAGAATCTGAAGCAGACTCCAGGCTCTGAGCTGTTAGCACAGAGCCCGACGCAGGGCTCGAACTCACAGCCTTGAGGTCAGTCACGACCTGAGCCAACTCTGATGCTCAACCCACTGAGCCACCCAGGCACCCCTAGGTGTATTTTTAAACTCACATTTCTAATTATGAATAAGACGGATACCTTTTCAGATGTTTAAAAGTCATTTGTATTTCTTTTCCTGTGAACTGTTTGCTCCATATCTTTGTCTGTTTCTTTTCTATTGAATTGTTCTTTTTTCTTATCTATTTTTGATGCTATGTATATATTAGGGAAATGAACTGTTAGTGATCTGAGTTGCAAATACAGTATTTTGTTCCTTATTTGTGTTGACTTTGCTTATGGTGATGATTGCTATGTAGGAAGTTTTCTGAAGTCAAATTTAGCATCTTTTATGTTATGGCTTTTTAGTTTTGTGGAAGACACAGAGGCCTTTTCTGCTCCAAAATTCTTTCAAAATTCTCTCAATAGTGACGGTTGGCTATGGCTCACCAGATTTAGGAGTCCTGAGTTAGGTGGAGGCAGGCCTGTGCCTTTGACCCTGTGGAATGTGGACATCAGCCACTACTGCTCCTGTGTGAAGGGATGGGGTCCAACACCAGGGTTAGCCCAGAGGCTGCCCATGGGAAGAGTTTCAGGAGAGTTGTTGAAGGGAACAGGTCAGAATTAGCCACCCACCCCTATCCACAGATGCACAAGGCTGTGCAGATCATCTCTAGGCATAGGTGTCTGGTTTCCTACAGGATTTGACCACATGGGAGAAAGGCAAGAAGATGAAAGCATTTGTATTCCATACTTGACATTTAAGGCTATGGAATCATTTCCTCCCAATTGTTGCTATCCAGTGATTGACATTCAGGGTGGGGGGTGGGGTGGGAAGCTGGGCCCCTAGAAGGCTAGATGAAGCTGAACTTTTTGTTGGCTAGATGAACAGCATATTTAAGTAGGTGGAACACAAACAGTGGAGACAAGCCCACCTCAAGCGGCAAGGGGCGGTAGGTCAGGAATCTGCTCCTGGCCTGCTTTTGGGCTCTGCGGTTTCTGCTTTTGTTTGGCACTTGGGCTACAAAGCTGCCCTGCCAGGACCAGCTTCTCCTCTAAGGGGAGGCTCTGGCCCTCTGCGTCATTGTGAGTGTTTATTGGGCTGGGAGAGAGGTTTGGGGAGTGGAAGGTTGCCCAAGGCTACAGGAAGTCCACACCAAGTCTGCTGTTAGTGCCAGTCAGGCTCAGGATTTAGCTTTACCCAGCTCTTTCTCCTCAGGGTCTCAGCTCTGGCCCTCAGAGCTGCAGGAGCCCCTCCCCCCACCCAGGCCTCCTCTTCCTTTTGCGGCCCTCCTCGTTTTCACCCTAATCAAGCCAAAGGAGAAAAGAAAACAGAAGGCAAATAAGCAGGACATGGGGGAGGAGGTACCTGAGCCTCTGCCCTGAGCATACAAGGCACCCTGTGCACAAGGCATCCAGGTATAGTCCACAGCTTACATCTGCCCCAGGACTGAATGAAAAGGCCAGAGGGGTCAAAGGTGACACTAGCGTCTCCAGCACAACCTTCAAGGACTTCAGGGGGGATTATTCACATTCTGGGCGGGGGGCGGGGGGGGGGGGGCATCACCGACACTGTTTGGGATGTGTGTGGGTATCTGGAAATGGACGAGGTTAGGGCCCTTTGCATTCAGGACAGCGAGGAGAGAGGAGGCTCGGGCGAGGCTCTAGGTAGGGGAAGTCAGCAGTGGAGGGCTCAGGTCGCCCTGGGCATTAGAAACAAGGGTGATGGGTGGTTACAAGAGACTGGAGACCTGGAATGCAGCCCACGACTGGGAGGTCTGCGGTGGGGGAGCCTCCCCTCCCAGATGGGGCTTTCCCGAGAGGCTGTGATCCCCGAGGGCTTCTCGCCTGGGGCCTCCGCACGCGGCCGCGCGGGGCCGAGCAGGGCGCGGTCGCCTCGGCCCCACCACGCGGCACGAGCTCCCGAGCCCGCCAGGGGGCAGCGCGGCGCCGGGGGCAGAGTGCGGGCGCGGTGGAGCTCGCCGTCACCTGTTCGACCTGCCAGAGGACCAGACCACTACGGCTCCCGATCCGGCAGGTCCGGGGCGCTCCCGGGAATCTGTGTGCTCCCCAGGGTCCCGTGGGGGGGGGGGGTGTCGGGGCGCCGCGGCTTCCAGAGCCCGGGCTCCAGTCCCGGTCCCCGAGCTCAGCCCCGAAGAGCCCGGGGCCCCAGGTGCGCCCGCCCGCCCCGCCGACTGTCCCGGCGCCGGGCTCGGGCAGGGGGCTGGGCATCAGCGCATCTTTGTCCTCCCTTTCTTCCCGCCGCACGGTCTCGCCCGCGGGCGTTTTCCGACCCGCGCGGCTCGCCAGCGCTGTGGGTGGGGGGCGGCGGGCGAGGCCGGGCGGGGCGGTGGTGCGGGCGCCGGGCGGCCGCCGCAGGCCGGTGCGGGGAGCGCCGGGCGACCGCGCCGCGTGCGCCCGGCAGAGGCGGCCCTGCGTGCCGTACGCCGCGTCCGGGGCGCGCCCGCCGCTATTCAGCTTCCCGGGCTCATTAGCAGTCTCGGTGTGCGGCTCCGCGCGGGCTCACAAAGAGCTGCGGCGGCGGCCGGGCGCTCGGCCTCGCGGACGGAGCCAGAGGCGGCGGGGCGGGGGCGGCCGTGGACCCGCGCAGCCCGGCGCCCGGCCCAGGTAAGCTGGGGGCCGCGGCCGCAGCCTGGGGGCTCCCGGGCCGGCGCGGCGCGGGGGTGGGGGGACCCGGGACGCGGGGCGGGGCGCGGATGCCGCGGCCCGAGCGCTGCCCCCCGGACCCGGCGGCACTGCGGCGCCGCCGGGCGCCGCTGGAGTCTGGGGGTGCGGACCGGCGCCCCTTCCGACCGGCGGGCGGGCGCGGCGAGGCCGAGCCGGAGGCTAAGGCATGCCCGGCGGGGGGCGCCACGGCGAGGGGCGACCCTGCGCGGACAAGGGGCGCTGGCCGGCGGTGGCTGCCCGTTCCGGTCCCGCCGGGCTGGCCGGGCCGCTGGTGCGTACCGCGGCCCCGCTTGGCGCTGGCACCAAGTCCCCGTGCAGAGCAAGTCCTGAGTTTGGGGTCGCTTATGGGTTCCCTGCCTCCCGGGAAGGCCAGCCCAGATCTTCGCCCCCCCCCTCCCCCCCAATTTCCCTTTATAATGAGGCCCAGAGGGAAAAACTCCTCAATTAAAAATTTCACCCCCTGGTTCCCCTGGGCCACCGGCACGGGGCTGGGGGTGCGGCGCGACCCGCCACTCGCGTCGGCCCCTGCCTCACGGAGGGCACAGCCTGGCCAGGTTGCTGTTGGGGCATCGGGCCACCGACGATCCGGGCGGACATCGAGCCCCCGGCCCCCAAGCCGGGCTTTGCGCGGCGCGGGTCGGGTCGGGCGGCGGGCCTTGGTGTGCCGAGGCTGGGGGCGAACTTGCCCGGGGCCGGGCGCCGAGGAAAGGTCCGGAGGGCGCCCGCGAGGGGCCCGCCCTGTCTGAGCCTCCCGGTGCTCGGAGACTGAGATTGAGCCTGCTGGTCTTAACTTCGCATTTACTTGCAGGAGGAGGACTTAATTCTTTCAGATCAGTTCGTTCACTGCCTGACAGGGACCGGACTCAAATCTGCGGTTAAAACAAACTCACAAATGGCCATGCAGACGGTGAAGTACCCCCAACACTTCTTCCTGTGGGTGGGGTGGTCCCTGGCCTCTTCAGCCTCTGCCCTCTTTTCTGGGACTCCGGCCCCCCCCCCCCCCCCCAATGTCGGTTTAAGAAACAACAGTGGTTTTAGAAATGATGACCTGCAAGCTTCCGGAGAAGAAGCGGGACAACTTTTCCTGAAGTACACATATGAGGTGCTCCGTGGGTACCCGGCCTCCGGGTTAGACCTCCTCCTGCTGAGGTGATAGTGGAGGCTTCTCCTCCTGTGGGCAGCCGCCACCATGCAAGGCCACACGGTCCTGTTTCTTAGTCCAGAGCTGCCAGGATGTCCTGCCCTGTGTCCTCACTCCAGGGTGGCGATCTCCACTGCTTGCGTCTACAGCGTGGGCTGCAGTGGGTCTCCTGGATGAAGGACCACATCGGCTTGGGAGCTGCTGGGACTCTGGGCGGTGTCCAGGGAGTTAGTGGACCAGTTGGAGCTTGCTAGAGGTCAGCTCCCTGAGCTGGCAGCCTCTCCAGGGGGTGCCCCCAGCACTGGCCAGGAGACCCTTGGAGTGGTGTCCAGAGCGGGGCTTGCGTCTGGTGGTGGCAGTAGTGATGGGGCACTGCCAGGGTCTTCTGTGGGCCTCTCTCTCTCCAGACCTCTTGTCGTTTGTTAGGGGGCACTGTGGTGCCCCTCCCCCCACTGCCTGCCTTTCCACCACCAGCCAGTACTGGGCTTCTGCACCTGGGAGATGTGCAGCCTGAACCAGATGGGGTGTGTGTGTGTGTGTGTGTGTGTGTGTGTGAGAGAGAGAGAGAGAGAGAGAGAGAGAGAGAGAGAGAGAGAGACAGAGAGAGAGAGAGAGAGAGAGAGAGGTGGGGTAGGCCTGTCAGGAGAGTGAAGCTTGTGGTGGTCAACTTCTTACTCTTCCCCGGTATGTGCTTCCTCGGACACCCAAGGCCGAGTGTGGCTCGTTAACTTGTTTGCATGATCATCCTCTGAGTAGTTCTGTCTCTCTCCCTGCCGCCTTTTTAAATATAAAATATTAGTTTCACAGGAATAATTGGTGGGGATGGATTGTGAAATGGAGGTGCATAAATAATTCAATTTGCCAACCGAGCTAAGAAATGCTTGATAAAAATAAAAGATAATTGTAAAAGACACCAGTCGCACCCCTGGAAGCTGAGAGGGAGCGCTAAAACACCTTGATGTTTCCTAGACACAACTGAGGAATTCAGAGGAAAGACACATTGGATGGGGAGGTTGGCATCGGGCTGGACTTTGTTTGGATTGGGTGACTGTGTGGCTTGTCTCGGGGGAGAGATACACGGGGGACCCCCCTAGGCCTCGGCTTCTCCCTATCCTGGCTCGGCTTGCTGGACTTGGTGACTCAACAGGTGAGGGCCTCTGGTGACACCACAGTTGGAACTCTTGGAGAAACCTTTGTTGTCAGGGGAGGGCAGGTGGGCACAGAGGCCCTGAACACATCAGCTGCTGACCTTAAGGGCTTTCTGGAACAAGTGGCAGAAACGAGCATGCCTGCCTTGCAACTCGGCCTTAGAGAAATGGAGAGAGGGAGAGCCCAGGTGCCAATACTTCTGACCTTGCCAGGTGGCCGTGACGAATGGGCAGGTGTAGGCATGGACTGTCATGCAGCTCAGTCCCTGATGTAAGTCCCATCTGATGATTGCTCACCAAAAGGCAGCCCAGGTGCCTGTTGGTGGTTGGACCATGTGCCCACAGGGAGGATTCTGTGGCTCCATCCCCCTCTCTGTGTCCCCCGCCCACCACCTGGGTTGGGTCCAGTTTGTGTCTCTGAGGAGCCTGCTGGCATAGGCTGAGTCAGCTGGCGTGGGCTGTCTTCCCTCGCCTTTCCTGAAGTCAGTTCATTCTCTCCCTGTCCTCTCTTGGACACACGAGGGAGCCCAGGGAGGACAGTAACCTCAAGGTCACAAAGCCAGGCTCTCTCCATGGGGCTTACAGTTCCCCAGTCTGCTTGGGAGCCCTACATATTGGTGGGGTGCCATTGCTCTGTGAATTAGGATTTCTTGGCTGGCTCTGGGGTTTTTAAGTTGGGCGGCAGGGTTGCCTCTCAGCAGATGGGGCCTAGGCCAGGTCTGGTGTTTCTTGCTCAAGTCCTCAGTGGCTTCCCAGTGCCTACTCCACATGCACATCCCTTGGTCTGGTTCCTCTAGGCAGACAGGATCACTGCCCAGGCTTGTCCTGGGTTGTTCCCACCCTGTCCTTGCCTGCCACCTTGGCCTGGGGCCCTTGTGTCCATCCTTGATGATCCCAGCTAAATGTGGACTGCTTTCTTCTTATCCCCTGGTTCTCAAATTTGCCAAGATCATACTTGCCTCAGGGCATTTGCACCTGCTTTTCCCTCTCCTTGGCATGGCCTCCAGGTGTCCACCTTGCTTTCTCCCTCACAGATCTCTGTCTCTGTGCCAGCTCCCTCCATCACCTCCCCCTTTCTTCTTGCTTTGTGTTTCTTCTTAGTACTTAACCTTTGATTTGTTATTTCCATCCTGTTTTTTTTTAAAGTTTATTTATTTATTTATTTTTGAGAGAGAGAGAGAGAGAGAGAGAGAGAGAGCGAGCGAGCATGAGTGGGGGAGGGGCAGACAGGGAGAGAGAATCCCAAGCAGGCTCCCCGCTGTCAGCATGGAGCCTGATGTGGGGCTCGAACTCACAATGACCTGAGCTGAAGTCAGACACTTAACTGACTGCACCACCCAGGCACTCCTTGCTGCTGCTTTTTTTTTTTAATTGCTTCTTACCACTCCAATGTAAAGACCTTGTTCTCCTCTGTATTCCTGGCAGCTAGAACAGTACCAGGCACCTCGTAGACCCCTCAGTGCTACGTGGTGGATGAATGAATGAGTGAGACCCCCAGGAGTGGGGGGTCTTCTTCCCTTCAGCCTGGCTCCCTGCTCATCCTTTTTCTAAGACCCAGGGCTGGAACTGAGCTGTAGTCACATTAGTCACATTTGTATTCACGGTTGGTGGATCCTTCCTAGAGCTCTGCACAGAACCTTGTGCTCAGTGGGCAGACAGGAAAGAGCTGGGGAATTATACAGTGCAGGCGTGTTTTCACATAGGCCAGGAGACAACACGGTTGGAAAGGCAAGCCGGCCCAAGGAGTGGGTGTTCTGATTCTTCACAGAAACTCCTTTTTGGATTCTTGGTTGTTTGGTGTGCACTAGGGCTGTTCCTACTGCCAGAGCCAGCCCTGCGTTATCCCTATAGTCACCTGGAAGATAGAGGCGCTGGGAATGAGGCATCCTCTTGCCCAGGTTCCCTTCTTCCTCCATCTGGATATTTCTAAACTTGTCTTGTACCTTACGTCAGACCCGACATCTCAGGGCTCCCAGCAGCCCTGCCTGCCCGTTTGCCAGCCTTCCATTCCAGAAGCCTCCCCCAACCTGATTCTCTGTGCCTGTGCCATGGCCTTGCCTGGGAAGGTGTGTTGGTTTTATAAGGAGGAAGGCAGCATGAGATTGGGAAAGAGGATGGGGTTTGGAGTACTGAGAACTGGATTCAGAGAACCTGCCTCTGCCACTAACCCTTGGGGCCTTGGACAGGTCACCGGCCTTGGGAGTCTTTCTCTGCATATGTCATACTTACATTATAGCTCTTGCCTGTGGTTGTTTTGGGGGCATAGGTGAGCCCCAGGATTGAACTGATGCGAGGTATCTTTACCACGGCTAGGGCTTCGTGGAGTCCCTATGTGGCCTGCAGGCCTGTTGTGGTTTTTCCTATTTTACTGGGGAGTTTGAAGGGTCAGGTTTTGGTAGTTTCAACTACAGCCTTGTAAGAGAATGTAGCGTAGGTGTTTTGTAAACTCCAAAGTGCTGTTCTCAGGTTAAGTGTTACATCTGTTGTTTTGTGTCTGAAAGATCAAAATGAAGAAGGAAAAAAACATGCGGTTGAGTTTCCTGCATCTACCGACTGAGAAAATGTTTTCGTCTGGTGGGGTTCTGAAAACTGAAGCACTCCATCTGAAGATGGTTTTTGATGGAGAGACCAACCCAATTAAACACCCAGTTGGTGGGCACTTCTGTGTGTTGAGTTCTGTTCCTCGGTGTTTGCTATTTTTAATAATTTCCCATTTAATCCCAAATCTGCCTGAGAGGCAGATCTGTTGTCTCATCTTGGCAGCAAGAAGGCTGAAGACCAGGCGACTGTGACTGGCTCGAGAGCACCTTCAGGGCAGTTAGAGCTGGGATTCTGGCCTCAGTTGGAGAGAGCACAAGGCCCGTGTTCTCCCCCAAACTTCCCATCCCACTGCAGCCTAGTTCTTATCATACTAAGTTTTTAAACTGGGTGGGTGTGAGTAGGGTTTATGACCACTCATGTGATACATACAAGGGTTAATTTTCAACATGTGCTTAGAGACTCTGATAGCTTGTGACCAGTGGGACGTGAGTGCTGGTTGGTGTTTGGAGAGTCATGGACATGTCACAGATGCCCGGGGGCCCTTCATGGGGACAGAGAGAGGGTTGGGAGCTTGCCACCCAGCAAAATAGCTAACACTGTTGGTGGGTCTGTAAGGTGTTTTCCTTTTTGCACTTTGAGCTAACATGGATTCTTTGCACTTCCTGCCCCAAGAATTAACTGTGCAGAGAGTCACTTGGCTCTGAAATGCTCAGGCCCTTGTTCTGAAAATTCTAATAAGTAAATAGTGAGGAGAACAATATTTGCATTTAGAATTCTCGGTTGGGATATATCTATATATAATACACGTTTATATATATATATATATATATATATATATATATATATATGCATGTATACATTGTATCTATCTATCTATCTATCTATTTTAAAATTGATTTAAAATTTATATTCCTGGAATTGATTCCCCAGCAAGGCAGCCCTAAATATGAATTTCTCTGAATTGTTGTATGCATCATTAATTTAATAAAAAATATATAATGTATTGTTTTTCCCTGTTGGCTTGATTATCACTTGTCTCGGAAAAATCCATTGTTTCAATAACAGGAGCCCCATTAACTGAGTGAGTGCATGCATTTAGTGATGATGGATTTCTCAGGTCCTCCGGCAGCAAGTGTGTGCATTGTTCAAATAAAACACACTTTACGTTTCTCGGTCTTTTGGTGCAATAAGTGAGCCATGTGCTCTAACATCTGTCCGTATTATCCAGAGCTGGTGACAGCTGTCATGGGTGGGGTAGAGTAGGAGCGGGGCCTGTGTTAGGAATTGGAAGCTCTAGAAAGCCCTGGTCTGCCTCCAAACAGCCAGCGATCACCGCTGCTCAGACTTAAATCCTTCTTAAAAGGGCACACGTAGGTCTGCGCTTCCTTCCGCACCAGCCGCTAAGTTACACTGAGTTATGCAGATGAAGTGAGGTAAGATGTGGGCGAGCGTTTTGTTACAGTAAAGTGCTTGCTTGATCAGTGCCAGTCACCAGGGTTAGAGAGAGAGAGTGTGTGTGTGTTTCTCCCCAGCCTGCCTGATGGGCCTCAGACACCAGGAACTCCTTGGGTCCCTAACTGGTGCTGGCTGGTAACAGTGAAAGCGGGCAGCTGACCAGTGGATGGGTAATTGATGCTGCCCACCTGGCCTGACTGTTAGATCACGCCCCTGAGGCAGCCTGCTCGTGTGGATGGCTGTTTCTCCAGGGAGCGGTGGTGGGCTAAGCCTGACCCACAGCCCCTACCAGCTGAGCCTTTCTTTGTGTATGTACTGTGAAGATTCTGCTTGTGGCCTTTCTCTGCCCTTTGGGTGCTGGAGAGGAGCATGCCAACGTATGGCAGCATGGATGTGCCATCTGCCTTTGGTTCTTACGGGGACATCTCTGAGGTGTTTCTTGGGTCGGAAACTCTGAGAGCAGAAGCCCCTCCAGACCCAGAACTCCTGACTGTGTCTGTCCTTTGGGCTTTAACAGATTTCGGCTTCTAAGTTAATTGCATTTCATTAAGTAATGGTTTTCTTCTTGATCACAGGCTGGTCTGTGCTTAATCAGCGATGAGCTGGTGCCTCTAGATTTGATGTGATGCCTGCAGAGGCACCTCTGACTTGCATCGGCTTCGTGTCGGTGCCTGCCTTGGGGGGACCCCTGGATGTGGCAGTGTTCTCCCCCTGCTAGCTATGGGAACCCTGTCTTAACTCTCTGTATGTGTTATTCTTTTTATCCATTCTTTTTATCCAGCCTGTATCCATGGCTTACTACTGATGGAAACAGTGGGGTGCTGGGCACTTAAATGGCAGCCCCTCACCCTGCCCTGCCATTCACCTGTCTTTCACCCCCGTTTGATAAGTGGGGCCTCTGCAGTGCAGGCATTGGGGACAGGTGCCTCCATGTTAGATACCTCTGAACTCTTTGCTGGGAGCTCTATCCATCCATCCATCCATCCATCCATCCACTCAACAGGTATTTTCTGAACAACTGCTCTGTCCTGTCTTTCCCAAGCCCTGTCTAGAGCTAGGTGAAGTCAGGAGAGAAGGAGCAAAGAGGGGTTGCTGGAAAATGTGGGATGGCATCAGAGGCCTCAATTCTGGCTCTGGGTCCAAAGCACAGATTGGAGGGTGAGAGCCCCAGTATGGGTGGGAGTGGTCATGTACCCCATCCTGGAAGACTGTGTGGGATTGCCTCTCCAGAGTTCAGGCCAGAAGAACCCTCCAGACAGAAGGGGGGCAGCCTGGAGTGGGGCATACGGCGGGCGGGATGGGGGGAGGGATGGACTGTGTAGTTGGCACCAGGCATTTATGGTTTGTGCCAATCAGAGCTGGAGATGGGGGAAGGGATGTCCTGACCACCAGGGCCTTCAGCTGCCTTTTGAAGCCCTGGGGTGTCCTTGCTGTGGGTTGGGGGCAGAGGAGGTGGGATAAAAATGACATGCACTTTGCCGAGAGATCTTTAGGACAGTGTTTTCTATCAGCAGACTTCACAACTAGTTGGAACATGGGAGAGGGGCTCATTGAGAGCATGTGGAGGGCCCATGCAGGGGTTTCAGGAGGGGCGTGTGGGGAGGCATGTGCGGAGGGTGTGGGAGCCCATGCATGGCTGAAGAAGGCCGAGGCCGCATCCTGGCACCTCTCAGAGCCATGTGGCTCCAGGGCCTTCACTCCCTACCGTCTTATGTAGGAGGAGGCTGCTGCTGCTGCCAAGTCCCAGCCTTGCTGGCGCGGATGTTTAATTTTACCCTTTAGAGATTTACAGGCTTTCTAGATTAAATTGCCACTGTTCTTCTACAAAAACGACAAAATCCATGACAAACCATAAATCACATTATTAATTTGCTCACATAGAGTTAACCTCTGCAGCTCTGCTGACTTACTGGAAGGACGGTCGTGAAAACAGAGGAGCCTAGTTTCCAGTTGTCAGCACTGAAAGACCAGAGGGACACAGGTCACAGTGGCAGGTGCTGCCTCAGCCTGGTCGCAGTGGCCGCCCTGCCCGCCACATGGCCATCTTTGCCCTGTTCGGGCAGCCTGGTGGTCATTGCAAGGGCTCCTGGTGGCTTTCTGGCCTTCTGTAGGGAGGGGGACTGACCCCTGTTGCAGAGGGCAGAGGGAATGGGGAAGGAAGGAGGAGGTGCAGTTGCTGGACAGATGTGCTGAGGCACACAGGGGGCTGGCTTCCAGACGCCTCCTGTCAGTGGTCCTGACTCCTCAGGGCACCCACACCCCGTGCCCTTGCTTCCCTTTTCAGGCTCTAATAGGCTGCAGTGGCTCTTCTTCCTCTGGGTTGTGATGGCTCCAAAAACATCTGTTACAGTTGCTTTCCTCTTTGGAGAGTGGTCAGCCTGTTTTCTGCTTTGGCACAGCATGGGGGTGAGCGCCATTCTCCCCGCTGAGGCCTGTAGCATGGCCCTTGTCACTGCCTGCTGGACCAGGCTTGGGCGCTAGCTGACGTCTTCTCCTTTACTTACTGTCAAACACAGTGTCTGGAAATGGCTTGCTGGTTGTTGGGCTATTTAGAAATCATGATTTGTTGAGAGAAAGCTTTGTTTGATGGGGGGGTGGTACCTGTGTGTTGACCTTTATCCTGCCCATGGGCCACGAGGTTGCACTAGGCAAGGAAGAGTGCGGTGCAGCACTGAGCATCGTGCTGGAGAGGGGGTCTCAGGGCTCACTCTCCTGACGATTTTATCAAGCACCTGATACCACACTGCAGTTCACTTTGACTGATTCCCAAAGCTGCTTTCTTCCTTTACCGTGGTAGAGAAACCAACCCATGGCATATTCAATGTCTGATGTTACACAGCAGAAATCAAATAATTATGTTGGTGGCATGGCAGCCTGTCCATGCTCATGCATGACATCCACAGCAGGGAACCAATGAATGTCTTTGTTGAGGGACTGGCTGTCACTGTCTCCTGAGCCAGAAGAGTCCTGTAAAATCCACACATATTTGTAGAAGTACAAATAGAGTTTACTTTCTTTTTTTTTTTTAATAAAGTATATTTATTTATTTTGAGAGAGCGAGAGGAGGGGGGGTAGAGGGGGGGGCAGGGGAAGAATCCCAAGCAGGCTCCACACCAACAGTGCTGAACCCGATGTGGGGCCTGAACTTATGAACTGCAAGATCATGACCTGAGCCGAAATCAAGAGTCGGAAGCTTAACCAACTGAGCCACCCAGGTACCCTAGAGTTTATTTTCTTTTTTTTTTAATTTTTTTTTTAACGTTTTTTTATTTTTGAGACAGAGAGAGACAGAGCATGAACGGGGGAGGGGCAGAGACAGAGGGAGACACAGAATCGGAAGCAGGCTCCAGGCTCTGAGCCATCAGCCCAGAGCCCGACGCGGGGCTCGAACTCACGGACCGCGAGATCGTGACCTGAGCTGAAGTCGGACGCTTAACCGACTGAGCCACCCAGGCGCCCCTAGAGTTTATTTTCTTAATGACCATCCTTGCAGTGAAATTAGCTTTGGTTTCAGGAGGTAAATAGAGAAGTCATGAATTTGGGGCTGATTATTTTTAACTCACCCACCCCAGTTCCCAGGCTCTCCTGCATATTCCTTCTAGAAACTGCAAGCTCACAGAGGCCTGGAGTCCATGATGGGTGTTCGTTTGTCCAGAATTCATGTCAGGTAATCATGTGGACACAGGTAGACCTCACATCTCAGGCCCTGACACCAGAAATGTTTTTTTCCCTTCAGACACA
Organism: Panthera pardus; assembly: GCF_024362965.1. NCBI lineage: Eukaryota > Metazoa > Chordata > Mammalia > Carnivora > Felidae > Panthera > Panthera pardus. The sequence goes on along the minus strand of NW_026526810.1, from coordinate 13,803,176 downwards.
TGTGCTTCGTGGAATGTAGTCTAACAAATTACTCACCTTAAAGTAATGCACTACATAATTAATAAGAAAAAGGCAGACAACTGAGTAGAAAAAGGGGATAAAAGACACTTCACCTGAAAAAGATCCCAGTAAACATATGGCAAGATACTTGACTCCATTAGTCATCAGGGAGATGCAAAATAAATTATAAACATGTGCATTAGTCAGGGTTCTCCAAAGAAACAGAATCAATAGGATACGGGTGTGTGTGTGTGTGTGTGTGTGTGTATGTGTTTATTATGAGGAATGGGTTCATGTGATTGTGGAGGCAGAGAAGCCGCATGATCTGGAAGCTGGAGCCCCAGCAAAGCTGGTAGTGTAGTTTAGTCTGAGTCTGAAAGCCTGAGAACCAGGAGAGCCAGGGGTATAAACCCCAATCCAAGGGCAGGAGAAGAAATGAGCTCTACCCGGAGGCAGGACAAAGGGGTGAATTCTACCTTCCTCTACCTTTTGTTTTTGTTCAGGTCCTCCATGGATTGGATGGTGCCCACCCACATTGGGGAGGACCATCTACTATATTGAGTCCACTGATTCAGATGCTGATCTCATCCAGCAACACCCTCACAGACACTCCCAGAGACACTACACTGATCAATCTGGGCACCCCGTGGCCTAGTCAATTTGATGCATCAAATTAACCATCACAATGTGATATCATTATATACCCACCAGAATGGCTAAAGTTAAAAGAAAATAGGTGTTGGGCAGCAACTGGAACTCTCGCTGTTGACTGGGGTATATATTTGTACAACTAGTTTGGGAGGCTGTTTTATAGTACCTACTAAAGTTAAAAATACATAATCTCTCTGATCAGCAACCCCCCTCTGAATGAAGCTACATGAAATATGCGTATGGCCCCTGGGCTGTTTGCTGGCCCCTAAAGATAATCAGGTTCTAATCCCAGGAGCCCATAAACATTAACTTATATGGTAAAGCTTTTGCAGATGTGTTAAGGATTTTGAGATGAGATAATCTTGGATCTTCTTGGTGGGCCCTAAATGCAGACATAGGGGTCCTTCTAAGAGGCAGGGGGAGATTTGAAGAGAGAAGGAGCCTATGTAACCACAGAGGCAGGGATTGGAGTGATGTGGCCACACGTCAAAGAATGCTGATGGCCCCCAGAAAGTGGAAGAAGAGAGGAATGAGTTCTCCCCTTGAGCCTCTGGAGGGAGCATGGCCCTGCTGAGGCCTTGGTTTTTGCCCAGTGGAACTGCTTTCAGCCTTCTAGTTTCTACAGCTGTGAGAGAATACATGTGTGTTGTTCTAAGCCACTCAGTTTTGTGGTGATTTGTTATGGCGGCCATCAAGAGGCATGCGCGAGAGTGTTCACTGCAGCATGGCTGTCATTGCCAAACTGCACACAATCCAGATGCCATTGGCAGCAGACTCACCCAGCACACCGAGACTCACCCAACAAACCAAGGTTTACTCACAGGTGGAACACCATCAAGCAAGCTGAGAGTGCATATTCTATAAGTGTGTGCAACAGTATGGATGAGTCTTACCACCTACTGTTGAGTGAAAAAAACCCACAGCTCAGAGTCCCTTACTGCATGTTTCCATGATAGGAAGGTCAACAGACAACTCTCATCTGTGGGGCTGGAAGTCAGGTTGCCCTTGGGAGATGGTGATCAGAGAAGGCATGGTGAGGCCAGGCAGAGCTTCTGGAGGTACTGGAAACATGCCATGTGGTGGTTTGCATGGGTGAGTTCCAATTTATGATACGAAACTTTTCAGTACATATTCTTCAATAAAAGCTGGAAAAAAAAAGAGCAGTGCATCATCTTGAGATTTTCAAGAAGAACTTTCAATTGACTGACTCATGGCTTATTTTACTGCTGGAACAATAATATCAAAATCAAGATTACATTTAATGTGAGATAATGAAGTTTTGCTATTCCAACAAGTGCTTATTAATATTTAGATTCCAACTGTACTTTCTAAATAAAATCAGAGAAAAACCCAAGTAAGATGTTAAGATCTATATGCATGTAATTATCATGGGTAAATTATCTAGATGGAATGAGTTTTAATCCCTGCATGTGAAGGCAGCTGTGCTCTTAAAACCAGACACAAACAATCCAGGTGTTGGGGCGTCTGGGTGGCTCAGTCGGTTATGCGTCTGACTCTTGGTTTCAGCACAGGTCACAATCCCACGGTTTATGGGATTGAGCCCTGTGTTGGGCTACATGCTGTCAATTTGGGATTCTCTTTCTCCCTCTCTCTGCCCCTCTCCTGCTTGCGCACAGGCTCTCTCTCAAAATAAGTGAATTTTAAGAAACAAGCAAATAAACAACCCAGGTTTGTGAGCGTCAGATGCTGTGCGCTTTCAGGTGGGCATGAAGGAAATCCAAGAGTGTTAAGACCGAGTAGAGGGAAATGGTGTGTATGAGCTCTGGGTCAGCCCAGAAATCCAGGTAGAGGTTCCCATCATGTACCCCATGCACCCTTCAGGCCACCTTGCCCATCACACAGAGGTCCCCAGAGGTCCCTGCTGTCTTTGCCTGTGTCTCTCCCTGGTCTGTTTTTCCTACCCCTTCTGCCTGTGAATTCCTTCTCATCCCTCTCGGCCTTGTATGGGTGGTACCCCTGCTGTGCTGGGAGGCTCTGTCCCTGAGACTGCATTACATAACCAGCCTGCTCCAGTGGTCTTTTCCACGGTTTCTCTCCAGAGATGGCAAAGGAGGAGGCAGAGTGGTGACATGTGACAGAGTCACTGTGCAGGCTTGGAGGTTCCTTGTGTGTCCCTGGCTTCACTCTGGTGAACTGTCAGCCTTGACTTGGCACAGGGACATCATGGTGGCTTCTTCCACATGGCCAGAGGGCCGGAAGGGATGCCTGAGGGGTGTTCCCAGGCAGGCAGAGGCTGGGGGATCTGTGGGGCCTGGGCCCATCAGGAGCCAGCCTGGTGCAGTGGGGCCCTGTGGCCCTGGTTCTGGCTGGTATTTGTGATGTGGGGAGCACTTCTGCTTGTTGTGGGGGGCGTCACTGTGATTTTAGGAACGTGTTTGGTGTGTATGGTGGTGTACATCAGACATCTAGAAGCGTGGAGTCTCCGAGTCCCTGATGGGTGCTCTCTAGCTGTATCTCCATCCCAGCGTGTGTGTGGAAGCTTTGTTTATGAGGCTGGGGAGAGAATTGGGTGGCCCAGAACCCAAGTCCTCCTCACCTCCCTCACCTCCTCATGCCCCCTGTCCCCTTTCTCCTGGACCAGACATAGCTTCCTAACTCTTCCCTGCTTTCTCTCGGTGCTGCTTCTGAGACCTATTCCCAGTGAAGACACGTCCCTGGTATCCCTGTCTGAAATGCATTTCCCCTTCCCTCCTCTTACTTGATGTTGTTTTCCCTCTTGGCACTTACCATTCACCTGGCATCATACTATGAGTTTCTCATCCTACTGCATGGAGAGCCCGCTGAGGATGGGGGTGCTCCACTGTGGGGGGAGGGTGGGAGGAGTTGGGGGCGGGCCTGGGCCGGTAGCAGTTTTGGCCCTGGACGATTAGCTATGGAGCTGGACTCTTGCCAGAAGCATGCCCTGCCTGTGTTGGTCCAAGGACTACTCCTGGTGGCCTGGCCACCCTGGGGACATTGGCACAGCTCAGGGGCGAGTATTTCCATGTGTGTGGTATGCAAAGCATCATGCTGGGTTCTGATACACACAGGAAACAGTGTGGTGAGGACTGGATGCTGCCCTTGGGGCTTTTGATTTGGTAAGTTTGTTGTTGAGGGGGGGATGTTATCATCAATGGATATAAGAATAAAGGGTCAGGGGCGCCTGGGTGGCTCAGTCATTTGAGCATCCGACTTTGGCTAAGGTCATGATCTCATGGTTTGTGAGTTTGAACCCACATTGGGCTTGCTGCTGACAATGTGGAGGCCACTTCGGATCTTCTGTCTCCTTCTCTCTCTCTGCCCTTCCCCTCGCTTGTGCTCTCCCTCTCTCTCAAAAATAAATAAACATTAAAAAAATAAAGGGTCAAAAGGGGTCCTGCAAGGAGGCATCAGGGAGGAAGATGCATACTTGAATGAGGTGGTCATTCTGATGGTGGCTAATAAAAATCAGAAGGTGATAAGGGGGTGTGTATACCAAGACGAGACTGTACTGGGTTATATCCTTCCAGAGAGCACAGATGGAAAGGGAAACAGTAACTTGGCAGTGGAGAAACCTGACCATCACTGCCTTGGCTAGGTGGTTGAGGTCAACACCAGTGGCGATGAGTCATGTTGACTGTATGCACCCTTGATAGGATGCGATGGAAATGGCACTTTACCTCTGTGGTCTGTCTCCCCCAAACCCATAACTTCCATCTGATTGTAAGGAAAATGGCAGTTGAATTTCAACAGAGGAGCAGTCTGTAAAATACCTGCCTGGGACTCCTTAACACTGATGAATCAAAAACGGAGACTCTGTCACAGCCAGGAGGAGCCTAAGGAAGCATGATGATGAACTGTGATGTGTCCTCGTTAGGAACCTGGAACAGAACAAGGACAATGGGTAAAAACTAAGGAAATATCAGTAAAGTGTGAACTTTAGTTAACAGTAATGCATTGATACTGGTTCCTTAACTGTAACAAATGTAGAACATTAATGTAGGATGTTAGTGATCTTACATTAATGGGAAATGGGATGTTGGGGTATCTGGAAACTCTGCTCCCCGCTCAGTTTTCCTGGAGGCCTCACACTGTTCTGAAAAGTAAAGTCTGAGCCTCGCTGTTGCTCCTTATCCAGCTCAGACCCTCTTGGCTTTGTCGTCCTTGCTGGTCCTCTTCCTTTACTTTCTGCAGGAAAACTGGGGGGAAAGTTCAGTGTAGAACTTGGAATATATATTTTTGTATGCCCCTGCATTTCTGGGTGCTTGAAAATAACAGTGTCTCAGACGTGGTCTGCCTGGGTGCTGGGGACCTCCCCCATGTGAGCCAAGCCCAGCCAGGAAACTCACGAGCACGTGGGCCAGCTTCCCTCTGTCCGACGACTGGACAGCAGAGTTTCCTTCTGGTTCCTTATGTGTGCTGGAAAAGGAAAGCATTCCAAGTGTAAATTTCCTGAGCTGCCGCCCTCCCCTGATCTGTCCCTGGGTCACCTACAGTTAGTGACCAGAGGCCATTTTTCAGGGTAACATTGGTCACAGAAGGCAATGTGGACCAAAGCTGATGTGTGTGTGGTTGATGGTCCAGTGAGGAGGCAAAAGGAGCCGGGTGTCTCTGGGCTGGGCTGGTGCTGAGGATTCATGGCCAACACCAAGTAGGTGGTAGGAATGGCTTTTTTCCCATAGGAAGGGCCGGCTGGCAGGGATGCTGGAGAACAGGTCTGCCTTGCAGCCGATCCCCTGGTTTTGGGTAATTTCATCTTCTCTAATGTACTTAAGCATCACTTCCTATATGTTTGGAGGAGGCATAGGAGACAGGGAAAGGAGGAGTCCCCAGGGGGAGGGAAAAGCCTGGTTAGGATCCCTGCTGTCCTGTAAATGGGCACAGCCAGCCAGGATGGCTGTGGTTTATGGAGAATTGTAAGGGCCTCCCTGGGGCTTAGTCTGCTCCCTGAAGCCCAGCTGGGCAGTGGTGGGCGCATCTTCCAGCCTCCTCCACTTGTAGCCAGAGGTGACACCTGCTTTGCAAGATGGCACAAGTCATGAGAGAGATGATGTGTGCAGCACGTCACTGTGGGATCTGGCACACGGGAGGTGCTTGGGGTGGGGCGGGTGAGGCTGTGTGCTGTGGCTTGTGGAAAGGGTACCTACACCTCTGAGGACCTTGTGCAAGTCAGGGCCCCTCACGTGTCCCGGAGCCAGAGGAAATGATTCCCAAGTGAGTCTTACAACTCACCTGGATTTTATGACAACATCAAGTTGAACTGTGTGAACCTGCTATTTTTGTTAAGTCAGAAGTGGTCAAATATAAACAATTTCCTATGGTTCAATTCAATAGTTTAGTGTTAAAGCAGTTTTTGGCAAGAGAGAATACTTTTTATCTTAAAAAGTTTATTTTTAGTTATTCCATACCTGCAAATTCATTGTGTTAGAAAGTAGAGATAAGTTGGGGTGCCTGGTGGCTCAGTTGGTTAAGCGTTTGGCTCTGGATTTCGGCTCAGGTCATGATCTTGCAGTTTGTGGGATCAAGCCCCTGTGTGGGGCTTTGTGCTAGGAGCCTGGAGCCTGCTTGGGATTCTCTCTATCTCTCTCTCTGTCCCTCCCCCTGCCAAAATAAATACATAAACTTAAAGAAAATAGAGGTAAACAAGCAGAAGAAACTTTGTAACACCCAGGTCTCCCTGCCAGGGGACTGTTGTTCACACTGGGTTCCTCCTGTCGAGTTGGGCACTTGCGTGGCTGCAGACTTGATTCTCCCTGTGTGTCAGGATCCCTGGCTATCGTGTTTCTTTCTACACCTGGTTGTGATAGCTGTTGCACATCATTCATTGACCCAGGCCCCCAGGCTTGGATGTCGGAGCTATTTTGAATGTTCTTCTTCTATGAATGATGCTGTTTATAAATATTTGTGCAGTTCCTTTTTTCTTTTTTTTTGCAGATAACTCTGTTTCTTTCCTGGTGATAAATTTCTAGTACAATTTCTGGACCAAATGTGAAAGCTTCAGACTGATCTCAAGAAAGGTTCTTTGCTCACTGATGGTGTGAGAGGGAGGGGGCTGCCTTCCCTCCCTCTCTCTCCCTTCTCCTCCTTCCCTTCTCCCCCATCTCTCCTTTCCCCTCCTCCACATTGGATGGGACCCCATTGAACAGCAGTCCAGTGGATAGCACTCCAGCCACCCCTTGGTGCCTCATGGCACACTGGCTCCCTGTGGCCCATCTTCCAGGATTTCCTTTTGGTGCTTCAAGAGGAAACCAATAACTTGTGGGGGAGCCTCTGGAGAGTTGCAGAGACTTCCCAATGACACACAGGTGGCCAGTCAGCGTGGGGCTGATGACTCAGGTGTGGTACCATTTCTTCCAGGGAGACATTCCTTTCCTGATTGCCCCCACCCCCCACCATGTGGGGGGCACTGGGTGTTTGCCTCGTGGGCTAGACCCAAACCCTGAGCTCACGAGCCATTATTATTTAAAAAAAAAATCTTATTTTTCTGGTAATTTGGCAAGTGGAGTGATGCCAAGCCTTCTCCTCCTGAACTGCCTGAGACTGCTCAGACTGCATGTGAGTCAGGTGGCTGGTTGCCATTGTGGGACACTTGGCCTGGTGTCCTGTCCTGGAGCCATTGGCTGCCCTGAGAATCCAAGGAAAATCTGCCGAATTCTGCAGCCCCAGGAGGATCTTTGTCCTCCTTTTGCAGAAGCAATAGACTCATGGATTCTCTCTGCTGAGCTGGAAGGAAGAATTTTGAAATTTCCTCTGGTTGAAGAACCTCATATGGGACAATCTGTATCAATTCCCCAAAATTGGACTTTTAAGCATGTTATTGGAAAAATGAACTGTTTTCTATGTGTGGAAGCACATTTGGTGGGAGCCTTCTGGTAACGAATTTTAAAGTGCTTGTCTATTAGTCCCATTCTCAAATACTGGGAGTCTTGAAAACCAGAAGCTGCCCCATCAAAGCCTGCAAGGCAGTACTCCCCCACCCTGAGTTGGGGACAGCTGGGGAAACCTACCTTCCTCTGCCCCAGTTCCCCTCTCCCCAGGTTGGCAGCATTGTTTGTAACCAGGGGTAAATATTCCTTCCACCCCCTCCTAAAGATCTTGGAAGAAGTCAGAAGGGTGAGATGCAACACTGGAGTGACCCTGAACTTGTTTTGGGTATATACTGCCTGGTGATACTCAGAGATTGCGTGCAGTGGCATTAGCTAATGGTGAAAGAGCTAATAATTAAAATGAATAGATACATCTCTGTTTTTAAAACAGTGCCTTCTAACAAGTATCTTGTATCTCTAGAGGACGAAAGAGCCATTTTTCTGGCAGCAGAGTTTGAAATTGAGAAGGACCCTGGCCTTATTGACGAGGAAGATGTCTGACATACTGTAGATCTGGGATTCTTTTGGTCTTGGTTTTGCAGAAACAGGTGTATATATATGTGTATATAGGTATGTATATACTTGTATGTGTATACCTATATATGTATGTATATACCTATATAGGTACATGTACCTATTGATACATACATATAATATATATTATATAGGTATATATATATATATGTATATATATTTTTTTACTTAATTTTATTTCTGGTTATAAAGCTAATATCCATTCATTATAAAGATTCAAACTTTATAGGGATCCATAATGTAGAAAATGAAAGCCCCGTAAAGACAACCATTGTTGAGGTTTGATACAGATTCCTCCTTTTTGTTTGTTTGTCTGTTTATAGAAATGTTTTATTTAGATTTTACACAAATACATATTTGTTTATTTTTAATATTTTTCAAAGAACTGAGATTAGATTATCAATGTGATTTGTATCTAGACTTCCCCCCACCCCCTATCAATGTGTCTTAGACGTTCCTTGTCAGCTGTGCATAGTAATGTTATCCTTCCTAAAACATTGCACGATACTTGACTGTTTCCTTACTGATGGACTTTTGGGTCATTCCCATTGTCCACACATTGGTCATGCTGAAATGTGGCGTCTCACACGTATATCCTTGCACACGCCTTGGGACGTCTTTGTGGCAAAGGTTACGGGGGCAAACTTGTGGGGCCGAATGGTTTGAGCATTTCCAGCATGAATAGATCTCACCAAAGTTCTGACCATTTTAAAGTATGTTGGTTGCGTAGGACAGCTGTTTCTCCATGTCCTCCCCAACAGATGATGACGATCTTTGTAGTTTCACTCAGTTGTATTGGTATAAAGTTATCACTTATTTAAAATTATGAATTTTAACAACAAGCTTCCCTTCAGGTGCTTAATAGGAATCTAAATTGCTTCACACCCTTGCCTGTTTTTCTGTTGACCTGTTCATCTTTTCCTTGTTGATTAAAAGGCGTTCTTCGTACCTGAATAATAATTCTCCTTTGCTATATACATTGTAGATTATTTTTCCCCATTGTCTTCTATTCTTCAACTTCATTTTAAAGGCATCTTTGATGGTAGAAAAATGTGGAAGTTTTATGTTGTCAGATCTATCAAGCTAAGTTAGAGCTCCTGAATTTTGTATTTTACTTAGAGAAAGGAATTCTCTGCCCTAAGTCTATGTAAGTATCTTCCGTATAGGTGTATTTTCTTTTAATATTGACAGTTCAGATTTTTTGACATTTACATCTTTTATTCATCTGGAATTTAGTTTTAGGTATGGTGTAAGCTGGAGATGGAGGTTTTTCACACAGTTTTCTTGCATTATTTATTAATAGCCCATCTCTGTTTTGTGATGCGCGTTTGTCATGTGTGAAGTTGTTGTTGTGTCCCGGGCTGTGGGACTGTCCTGTGTGTCTGGACTGTCCATTTAAAAAAAATTTTTTTTTAAATGTATATTTATTTTTGAAAGAGATAGAGCATGAGTGGGGGAGGGGCTGAGAGAGAGGGAGACACAGAATCTGAAACAGGCTCCAGGCTCTGAGCTGTCAGCCCAGAGCCTGACACGGGGCTTGAACTTGGGAATGGTGAGATCATGAACTAGGCTGAAGTCGGATGCTTAACCGACTGAGCTACCCAGGTGCCCCTGGTGTATTTTTCTGCCAACATCTCCTGTTTAAGTTACTGTGGCTTTTGTTATACTCTCTGACCTTAAAGGGCCACTGCCTCTTCATTATTTTCCTTTTCCCGTGTTTTTCTAACCTTTCTCGTACATTTCCTTGACCAGACAAACTTTAGAATAAACTAAATTCATCCCAAAATCTGATTGGGATTTCAGTTGGGATTGCATTAGAGGTTTATTTGAGGGAGAAGAGACATCTGTATATTTTCTTATCTGGATATTTTGACTTATTCAGAAGGCCTTTTATATCTGTTGCTAGTGTTTCATTGCTTCGTTAGTGTACATTTGAAGCATTTCCTGTTGCATTTATTCATAGGCATTGTGTGGCTCCTGTTGCTGCTGTCTGTGGGGCCATCCCATCCTCCGGCCTCCTTTCCTAGCTGATTGTGGCTGGTATACAGGAAAGCTGTTGACTTCTGAAGAGCTGGCCTCTTTGCCCACCTGGCTTAAATCTCTCCTTTGGCTTACCTGGTTGGTTAGTTGTTCCTCTTGGATTTCTAATTGGGGGATCATTTGCCAATGTTGACCTTTCCTTCCTGATCTGTGCCTTTTTGTTACTGGGTCATTGTTGTAGGGAGTGTTGATTACTCTGCTCTGTGAGCACCTGGGCTCTCACGGCCCCTTCAGGATGCCTGTCTACTTCATGTCACTGGGGTTGGCCCTTTCGTGGGACCCGAGTGGGTTTACAGCCCCTCAGGCCACATGCTCGGTCCTGAAGTAGGGACAGGCTAATGGGGGATGTTGTGGGCTCCCATGCCAGCCTGGCATCTGCTCCTCCCCTGAATTGGTAAGGCCCTCCCAGTCAATAGTGGTGGCCCTGTGGGTGCACAAGTTGGGGGTGAGGTGGGGTGAAGAGTGTAGGATATAGCCCGGGTTCTTGAAGCTCCCCTTTTCAGATGGTGGGCCAGCATATGGGAGTCAGAGGCTGGGGGAGCCCAGTGAGGTGGCTCCCAGCAGGGGAGTGTGGGCCTTGGCCAAGACTGCCCAAAGAATGCCCCGTCACAACTTTGCCAAGAGTGTGTTGCTAAGGTTACAAAACTCCTACCTGGATCCTTGGGGTAGGCCCTAGAATCTGTGGTGATAGTCACTCAGGGTCACCCTTAGGAAGTGAGTCCAGGCAGCAGTGGTGGGGGGGAGGGGTCAGGGGGTTGGAGGGGGAGGAGGAGATGAGTTGAATATGGGATCCCCTTGCTCGAATCCCTTTGTTCATACCATTAACAAAAACATTGATTCCTCTTGTTTATGCTGTAGCCTTGGCCCTGGTGCATCACATTGTCCAGTTCTTGGTGCTTCTTTCTGACAAATGGCAGAGAACTGCTCTTGCAAATTAGGTTTCCTAATTTATTTTGCACGCCATGGAATTTTTGCATTAATTTTCACCAGTTTCATGTAGAATGTTTGTTGAGCATATTATAGCTATCAATACTTGTTAATAACATGTTTGGGATAATGGACACTATTTCCTCCTTTTACGAGGTTAACCAGCCACCTAGTGCCTTTAGGAGGTGGTGCTGATGCTTGGCACTTTGGGGTATGATGGGCACTGACTGTGCAGGTTAAGCCTCCAGAGGGGACTGAGCTGTGCCGTGGCATGACCCACGCCTTCCTTTGGTGGCAGGCCGGGGTGGGGGGGTCTGAGACTTCCCGGATGGGAGATCCAGGCCCAGGAGGGTGGAAGTCTGATGGAGAGAAGAGGCAGCCTGCCTGGAAGTGTGGCCTCGAGACCTGGTGTTTTTGTTTTTTAGCATCCCATCAGGCAGGAAGTCATTTCTCCTTCAGGCCCCTTGACACCCCATTTCCAGCCTCATTCAGGCTCATTTCCTCTGCTCACAGGAGGGTGCACAGCGGGAGGAGGCTGCATGGTTTTCCATGTTGTCTTCAGAGCTGATGGAGGCAAAACTAGGCCAGCCATGTCACAACCCACTGGAAGAGAAACTAGCAAGAAAATCCACTCTGCCTGTGGCTCAAGAAACTCTGGTGAGAGGAATGGCTGGGAGTAAGGACAGGAAGTCCCCTTTGGAGAGCAGGTAGCCCCCAGGACGTGGGATATGGAGACAGGAAGGTAGATGGCAAATCTGAGGGTCTTGGGTCATTGGGTCTCCATTATTTGAGAAGGACTTATTTATTCCCTGGTTAGCCAGACACGGTTTCTCTTTTGTTTGAGTCCTTCCCTGCAGTTTGGGATGGGTTCTGGAATTCTAAGTGATGAAAAAGGCACAGGCAGCCTTTCATGATAGTGGGATTAGTTTTGTCAGGTGCTCCTGAACCGGAGAGGTGGTGTTAACATCCAGTAACTCAGCTTGTGCACCATTAGTAAGGACTTACATACCTAATTATGTCCTGCTTGAAAGTTGGAAATCTGTAAGGTAACTTTTAGGAACCTTGGTCAGGGGCTGCTGTGTGTGGGGACGGGTTTAATATCTGCTCATGTGCACCTCATTTCCTGGGAACCACTGAGGAATAGCTCTTTGATATGCAGTTTTAAACCTGATCTTCCGACAGTCGGCCTCTAGAGCGGAATGTGGAAATGGGCTGTAATTACGGTGTTCCCAATCGGGTGGGTTTTATTTCAAATGAGTGGACTGTGACAGAATTTCACTGCATTCATATGCCTGCTCACAATAGCCCATTTTTCTTTCTTTTAATGGGAAATGTGTAGCCAAATCCTGCTTCACAGTTCTGTTCCCCACAGTGGCCTGGGCAGATCCCAGCTCATCTCTGAGGCCACCTGCGTGTGTGGTCACACAGGCCAGCCACAGCCAGAAGGGGAGGGGAGGGCAGCGGAAGAGGGGCCCCAGATCCAACTCAGGGACCCATGTGGCTTTTATTTCACTGTGTTTTGCCTAGAAACATTTTTATTCAGGGCAGAGTTGTGCTGCTGTAGGCCCTCAGCAGGAGCAAGGCAGAGCAGTAGTACACGGGCTTGCGTGAAGACCAGAGACAGTGGCCCGATGAGGAGGTGGGCATGCACCCAGGTGGGATGGAAGCTCAGGTCCCTAGGAGCCTGGCAGGGCCTGGCCACTCTCTGCACCAAAACTGTTTGCTGTTGTAGACATCGGTCATGCTCTAAGTCCGCCTGCCCTGTCATTCACATGACTGCCTACTACCTCTCCCTGTAGCTGTCCCTTGACATGTTCTGGAGGGAGTGAGTGTCTTTGGGCCACAAAGTCTGCCTTATCCCAGATGCCGAAGGTGTGTTTTCACTTTGAACCGACCCTGATGAGGCCTGCTGAAGTGTCAGAAAGAAAATGTCATTCTTGACACATGCAGAAGGGAGCCCTTTCATTTTGAAAGTCTGTTAAAAACTCTTAGGGTTCTTAACAAAAATTAACTTTACCTTTGGTAAAAAAAAAAAAAAATACCTCTTATGTAGTTTGCAAATTACACCTCTGGCCTCTCTGCGGTCCCCCCTGAGCACATGATGGTGCCCCTGCATGGCCAGATCCCCTGGATTTTACATATTTTCACTGGCCTAGTGACTTGCTGTGAACTGCTTGTACTGTAGAAAAGGCACTTCTCCCTGATTTTGAGAAGGTCCTCTGAGTTCCTCATGGGAGTAGAGTATCTTCTGTAGCCCCTGCCTCCCTTCCTGTGCTGTCTTGCTGCTGTGTGCTTCCTGCTCAGAGCCACTCCACCAAGGCTTTGATTGTTTCTTAGACTGAGGCATCCCTTTGGGTGACCTCAGACCTGGGGCTACTCTGTGGGCAGAGGAAATGCTCTGGGAGCATCACCCCTCTTCTGTCTTCCAGTATCCAGGATATTATAATTATTTTTTTTTTTTAGTTTTCTAAATTGTGGCAAAATATATGTAACCTAATATACCATTTTAACCATTTTTAATTGTAGAGTTCATTGCCATTAAATACATCCACATTGCTGTGCACCCATCACCACCATCCACCTCTAGAATATTTTCAACCTCCCACAGTGAAACTTGGCCCCCATCAGACTCTGTTTTCTCCTCCTCCCAGTCCCTGGCAACCCCCATTCTACTTTCTGTCTCTATGAATTTGACAGCACTAGGAACCTCATAGAAATGGAATCATACAGTGTTTGTCCTTTCGGGACTGGTTTTTTCACTCTGCATAATGTCCTCAAGGTTCATCCATGCTGTAGCAAGTGTCAGGATTTCCTTCCCTTTTTTTCCCAGGTTTATCAAAATCATATTAATATATAAAAATTCTCTATATTTGGGTTGTACAGTGTGATGTGTTTTCATGAAGTGTACAACATGATGATAGTGCGTAGGTATGCACTGTGAAATGATCGCCTCAGTCAAAATAGCACTCCTATCACCTTATATAGTAGCCTTCTTAAGATCTACTTTCTTAGCAAATTTCAAGTGTTTAAATACAGTGTTATTAACTGTAGTCACTATGAGGTCCCCAGAATTTATTCATCTTGTAACTAAAAGTCTGTATCGTTTGACCACCATCTTCCCATTTCCTCATCGCCCACCCCAGTAACCACCATTCTGTTCTCTGGTTCTGTTTCAACTTTTTAAGATTCTGTGTGTGAGATCACATAGTATTTGTCTTTATCTGTGTGGCTTATTTCACTTAGGATAGTGTCCTCAAGATTCGTCGAGGTTGTTGCAAATGGCAGGATTTCCTTTTTTTGTATGGCTGAATATGTGTGTGTGTGTGTGTGTGTGTGTGTGTGTGTGTATGTCTCTGTGTGTTCAGTCATCCATTGATGGACATGTAGGTTGTTTCTATACCTTAGTTACTGTGAATAGTGCTGTAATGGACATGTGAGTGCAGATATCTCCTTGAGTTACTGATTTCATTTCCTTTGGATATTTGCCCAGAAGTGGGACTGTTGGATCATATGGTAGTCCTATTTTAAATACTTTGAGGAACTTCTATACAGTTTTCCATAGTGGTTGCACCAATTTACATCCCCACCAATAGTGCACACGAGTTCTCTTTTCTCCATACCATTGCCACCACTTACCTCTCATCTTTTTGGCACTAGCCATTCTGACAGGTGCAGGGTAATATCACACTGTAGTTTTGATTTGCATTTCCCTGATGATAAATGATGTTGAGCACCTTTTCTTGTGTCTGTTGGTCATCTGTAGGTCTTCATTGGAAAAATGTCTGTTCAGGTCCTCTGCCCATTTTTAAATCAGTTTATTATTATTATTTTTTTTTTTGCTGAGTTGTGTGAGTTCCTTATATGCTTAGGATTTCATTCCTTTTTAAGGCTGAGTGATATTCGTTTGTAAGTATACATCGCATTTTGTTTATCCATTTTTCCATCAGACATCAACGGTATCTCACATAGTAGAAAGAATGAAGCAACAAGCGAGGAGTAGGTAATTGGTCTCAGCTACTCACACCCTCTGCTGTCAAAGAGTCAGGAGGCACTGGCTTGGTTGAAGTGGTATTTGCTCACTCCTGCCCCCTAGCAGACAAACACGGTATCCCTCTAGGCATCTGAGCCTGGTTCTGAGTGCAGGCAATGCACATGTGATAGGAGTCCGTTCCTGTTCACAGTGATCAGCAGGGACGTACCAAATTAATGCCAGCTCCTATCTAGGGCTTTTAAAGGTTTTGGGGTTTTTTGTTTGTTTGTTTGTTTTGGTTTTTGAAAAGAGCCTGTATTCATCCTGAAGGCTGCATGATTATAAGCCATCTGAAGGATGCTTATCTGTTCCCAGAATTGGGTGGGAGCTTCTTGGAAGGATGTGTTTCTCCCAGAGCTCCCACCACAGATGGGAACTCCCATTGTGTGTTCTATAGTATGTACTATGATCATGGTCAGTTGCACCAGAGTGTGGGAGGTCCTTCAAATGTCAGCTCTCATATAAGGATGTCAATACATCTTATCTAAAGTCAATAATATATTCAGAGTATATATTATTGTATCTATTTTATTTCATTTTTAAAAGGTATTTATTTTGTGAGAGAGATAGAGAGTGAGTAGGGGAAGGGCAGAGAGAGAGGGAGACAGAGAATCCCAAGCAGGCTCCACACTGTCAGTGCAGAGCCTGTGAGATCATGACCTGAGCTGAAATCAGGAGTTGGATGCTCGACCAGGTGAACCACCCAGGTGCCCCTTATTGTGTCCGTTTTATTTTTTTAATGTTTTTTAATTTAGTTTTTGAGAGGGAAGGGCACTGGAAGAGAGAGAGAGAGAGAGAGAGAGTGAGAGAGAGAGAGAGAGAGAGAGAGAGAGAGAGAGAGAATCTTAAGCAGGCTCCATGTTCAGCATAGAGCCAAATGTGGGGCTCAATCCCACAAACTGTGAGATTGTGACCTGAGCCAAAATCAAGAGTCAGATGCTCAACCTATTAAGCCACCCACGTGCCTCTTGTGTCTATTTTAAAACAGAGTTTAAAACCATTATCTGGAGGGGTGGAAACAGCTACCAGGAGAATCAGAATCAGAAATGATGAAAAAGATTGGCCATGGAGTGGGGAAGTCTGGGTCAGGGAATGTGGCTTTTCTTTATAAGCCCTTTCCTCATTTGATTATTTAGTCTGAGTGAAAGAATCATGTCATTTCTTTAGAGCCTTGCAGCAGCCTGCGACTGACCGATCTGCCTGCTTACCTGGTAAGGCTGAGACAGAGGTGTCTGTCTGCAGGTGGGTAGGGTGGGGACGGCGGCCACAGCATAACGTGCCCAACAGCAGAAGGCAGGAAATGAGAAGTGCTCAGTGATTGGTGGGGTAATAGTATCTGGCACAGTAATTCCTGATGAAATTAATGGTGAGCAATAAATTAACGTCCTGCCCTAGGTGGATGTTACTTGCATCTTGACAGCAACCTTTATTGTCCTGTGTCAGAGGAACGAGGATTGGAGCATTTCTAGTCCATGAAGGGGGTTGGTGAAGGAGTTTTCAATCTGTGGCACCTAGACTGTGCTTAAAGCCTCCATGTCATGCCCAACAGGGTTAGTTGGGAAAGAAAGTTTCTACTGTCTTCTTTTTTTAGTAGACTATTTTTAGAGAAGTTGTAAGTTCACAGCAAAATTGGGGGCAAAGTAAAGAGATTTCCCATATCCCTTCTGTCCCCACATATGCACAGCCTCCCCATTATCAACATCCCCACCAAAGTGGTACATTAGTTATAATTGGTGAACCTACACTGTCACATTATTATCACCCACAGCCCATAGATCACATTAGGAGTCACTTGGTTGTATATTCTGTGGGTTTGGATAAATGTATAATGATGTGTGTCCGCCATTAGAGTATCGTACAGCCCAACAGACTTAGTTTCATCACCCTAAAAGTCTCCTGTGTTCTTCTTCATTCATCCTCATACCCCAGAGACTCGTGGCGACCCCTGATCTTTCTACTGTCTCTATAGTTTTGCCTTTTATGCAATATCATGTAATTGGAATCATCCAGTAAGTAGCCTTTTCAGCTTGGCTTCTTTCACTTAGTAGTATGCATTTAAAGTTCCTCCATGTCTGTGCATGGCTTGATCATTCATTTCTTTTTAGTGCTGAATAATATTCCATAGCCTGGGTGTACCACAGTTTCTCTGTTCATGTACCAAAGGACATCATGTTGCTTCCAAATTTAGCAGTTATGAAGAAAACTTCTATAAATATTCATGTGCAGGTTTTTGTGTGGTCATGCATTTTCAACTCTTTTGGGTTAAAATACCAAAGATTGCAATTGCTGGACCATATGGTAAGAGTAGTATGCTTATTTTTGTTAAGAAACTGTCACACACACAAAAAAAGAAACTGTCAAACTGTCTTCCAAATTGGCTGTCCCATTTTGCGGTCCCATTTTGTGGTCCCACCAGCAATGAATGAGAGTTCCATTCTTGCCAGCATTTGGTGTTGTCAGTGTTCCACATTTTGGCTATTCTAATAGTTGTATAGTGGTGTCTCACTGTTTTTTTGTTTCTTGTTTTTAATGTTGATTTATTTTTGAGAGAGAAAGAGAGACAGAGCATGAGCGGGAGAGGAGCAGAGAGAGAGGGAGACACAGAATCCAAAGCAGCTGTGCTGACAGCTTAGAGCCCGACACGGGACTCGAACTCATGAGCCGTGAGATGATGACCCGAGCCAAAGTCAGACGCCTAACCGACTGAGCCCCCCAGGTGCCCCTCGCTGTTGTTTTAATATATTTCTCTGATGACATACGATGTGGAGGATTTTTTAATATGCATATTGATCATCTTTATATCTCCTTTGGTGAGGTGTCTGTTCACACGTTTGGCCCATTTTATAGTTGGAGTGTTTGTTTTCTTATTGTTTAATTTTAAGTGTTCTTTTATATTTTGGATAACAGGCTTTTATCAGATATGTCTTTTGTAAATCTTTTTTCTCAGTCTTTGGCTGGTCTTTCATTCTTTTGACAGTGTCTTTCACGGAGCAGAAACTTTCAATTTGAATGGAGTTCAGCTTATTAATTCTTTCTTTTATGGTTTTTGCCTTTGGTGTTGTGTATAAAAGAAGTCATTGCCAAACACAAGGTCATCTAGATCTAGATTTTCTCCTATGTTCTCTTCTTAGAGTCTTGTAGTTTTGTGTTTGTCATTTAGGGCTGTGACCCATTTTGAATTAATTTTTATGAAAGATCTGAAGTCTGTGTTTGGATTCATATTTTTGCAAGTGGATGTCCAGTTCTAGTGCCATTTGTAGAAATGACTCTATTGTGTTTGCCTTTGACTTTTTTGTCGAAAATCAATTGATAATTATTATGTAGACCTACTTCTGGTCTTTCTAGTCTATTCTATTGATCTTTTTGTCTATTCTTTTCACCAATACTATACTGCCTTGATTACTGTAGCTTTATAGTAAGTCATGAAGTCTGGGAATATCAGCCCTCCAACTTTGTTCTTTTTAATAATGTGTGTGCCCACCATTTTCTCTTAGAACACTTGTCCCATTGCACTGCAGTGATTTGCTTTTATAGATGTCAAAACCATGGCTGGTTTCAAGAACATCAAAACCATGACTGGTTTCAAGAACATCATCTTTGGAAATCCTACATAGCAATGAACCGGTTTTTATCTTTTCATTTTTGTTATGTAGCTGTATCTATTTGAAATTTTAGTTTTGTATCAGTTCTGTTTAGTAGTGTATCTGGTTTAGAGATAGTTTGCATTCTATTCCCTGGGCTTGATATGAAATTATTTAAAAATTAGGATATTTCGAGTTTCTAGGATCATAAAGTCGTGATTTTTCGGGCATGTCCCAATTTCTTAAATGTGATTCTTTTCCAAAAACAAGGGTCACTATATGAATAACTTACATTTTCTGGTTTTCCAATAAGAACAATGCTTCTGGTTATAAATGTTAAATTTCTTCTAGGCTTTGCAGTAAGAAACGTTGATTAATTGTGTTAAAAGAAAAAACAACCATAGGAAGATGTGATTTTGATTTCGACTTCATATAAATACCTTCTGGAACAGAAGGTTCTCTGTTCATGGGTTCTGCATTTTTGATTTGGAAACTGTGGTGCGCTGAGGTCTGGTTACGAGGGAAGAGCCTGTGAGTGAATGGTTTGAGTTCTGCTGGCTGCTTTCCTGCTCTTTATCTAGGGAGACTGGATCCCAGAGAAGGACAATAGCAATTAGGCCTTGTCGGGAAAAAAGAACACAGCCACCAGCGCTGGACCATTTTGCTTCCCCTGAACAAATAAGATAGTGTTATGCTGGCGTTTGGGGCTTGCACAGGACTGTGTGGCTGCGGCTTGTCTGCTGGCCTGCTTGGTGGAGATAAGATGCCCGGACCTATGCTGGGGTCAGGGAGGGGGTTTCATTCAGTGCACTTCCCTGCATTTCATTTACAGTTTTGGGGCTGATGATATTCACTCGTTCTGTCAGGGGCTGTGTATGGGTTCTCTTCAATTTAGTAGAGCTTTTAAATCAAAATACATTGTGCTTAAGGTATCCAGAAACGTTTCACATTAAAAAACAAACAAAAGGTAGCTGTCGTGGTGACCCCCTCACCCACCCCCACACCGTAGCCCTGTGGACAGTCCCCTGGACTGTTCCCAGCTGAAAGTGTTTCTGATTCTCCTCAGAAAGGGAGCTGTAACAATGCAGATTATAGATGCATGTTAGCTTTAGTGATGGCAGGATGGAAATAGATGCTTCCTTGTTATTGCCATTCCAAGTACAATAATGAAGCTGCATATTTGCAGCTAGCGCTGAAGCCAGACGTCACTAGAGTAATTTGGATTAGTAGGAAGTTGGAACATATTGTTTTAAAAGAGATTTCAAGAGCGTCATCTTTGGAAATCCTATATAGCTATGAAGTGATTTTTTTTTTCTTTTTTCAATCCTACTTACATAGCTGTATCTGTTGGAATTTGTCATTCCATATCCGTTCTAATAGTGTATTTGCTGAAGCTATTTTGAATTCTGTTAAATGGGCTTGTTATTAAATTATGTTAAATACTTTTTTTGCCACTCGGAAGACATGGGGGTATTTCTAGCATTCGTATTTGGGTCATGGAGATGCCACTTTGCATCATTTTGTCACATGTAAGAGCCAGGCTATTTCAATGAAAGGCCAGAAGAGAGACTTTTTATTTCTGAGGATATACTATGGACTAGGAAGCATGGGTTATTCAAAGATTTGTCCTCTTATGCTTTGAAATCTGAAATGGAGAAACTGGGGCCTCAGTGACATGGAGATTTAGAATCTGTGATTAGGCTTTTGCCTTCATTCAGGACTGGCTTTTTTCTTTTTTTTTTTTTTTTTTTTTTTCCGGGAACCACATGGAGCTCTAGACAGGCTGTTAAGATGATGCGTACCCCGAATGCAAAGCCACGAATTCCAGGCTGCTGGTCACTTAACTGGGCAGGAGCGGAGTGAGGAGGCTGGATGGCTGGTTGGTGGGAGGCTAAAACTTGGCACCCTCCCGGGGCTGTCCCTCTTTACTCTTCAGATTCTCTGGAAACAAAAGAAGAGCTGGCCTCATTTCTTCTAGGCACTCTTATGCAGTTATCGGGAAATCCTTTCAAGCTGCAAGGATGTCAGAGGGCAGGCCCCTGGCCCTAATGCTTCCTGATTTTTATCCTTTGTTCCCTGGGCCTTTTACTTGAAGATATCTTGTGTGTGTATTTACTTTAAAAATACACCTTTAAAAACTTGCAAGGAAAAGATTTCAAAGACACATCACATCCATCCATTTATCCACTCATTCATCATTCGGCAAATACTTATTGAACATCTACTGCCAAGCACCGCGGTGGGCCAGCCGAGGGCTTCCTTGTTGCATGGAGCCTTGCATTCTAATATTTCCCACATTAGCACTGTCTGGGGCAAGGACTTTTGAGTTTTTTCACATATAAAGCAGAACACCTCCGCACCACAGTGTGCGTGTGTTAACATACAAGGCCTGAGTGCAAGAACTTCTGGACAGTTGGAGGCGGGCTTGGGGCAGCCTGCTCAGTGACTGGCTTTAAAACAGGTGGGTCCACCCCTCCTAATACTGCCATCCCTGCCATTTGTGTGTGACACCAACACCTTCACATCTGTTAGTTGCTTTGTCTTCACAGTAGCCCACGGGGTTGACAGGAGAGCGGGTTGAGGCTGGGGTCTCAGCAGTGGCCCTTGCCCAGTGCGCGCTGGGTCAGGTGATGGAGTTACAGAAGCAGATGGGAGAGGGCATCTCCCACCACGTGTGGCTCGTGGTCTTTACAACTTTAGCAGTTATCAAAACTTTGGAAGAAGTTCCATTAGTTGTGGCATAAAATCACTTTGTCTTGGATAACTATGCTAGCCACGTGGTATTCCTTTCTCTTTGTGGAAGTCCTTGAGGAGAGAAACTTTATTTATTTATTTCTAAAGTTTGTTTATTTATTTTGAGAGAGAGAGACAGAGGGAGAGAGAGAGAGATAGAGAGCAAGAGCAGGGGGGAGGGGCAGAGAGAGAGAAGCCCAAGCAGGCTCCATTCTGTCCGAGTGGAGCCCGATGCAGGGCTCCATCCCATGAACCGTGAGATCATGACCTGAACCAAAATCCAGAGTCAGATGCTTCACTGACTGAGCCACCCAGGTGCCCTGAGGAGAGAAACTTTAGAAGAAACTTGGTTTTTAGAAAATATTCTAGGTTTCCATTGTGTCTGGTCTGAGAATTACTTCTTGGCTTTTTAATGATGTGAGAGTACCTCCTAACAGCGGTGTTGGAAGAGAGTCTCCTTGCTGCCCTTCTGGGTATCAGTGCCTGGGATGGTGCAGATGAGACGGGGTGAATCTGGTAGTCTGCCCACAGCATCTAGGGTCTCCGCACCCTGGGAAATTGGCTCTCTTCCACGCATGGTCTATATGAGAATTTAATTAAAAAAAAATTTTTTTTAACGTTTATTTATTTTTGAGACAGAGAGAGACAGAGCATGAATGGGGGAGGGTCAGAGAGAGAGGGAGACACAGAATCTGAAACAGGCTCCAGGCTCTGAGTGGTCAGCACAGAGCCTGACGCGGGGCTCGAACTCACGGACCGTGAGATCATGACCTGAGCCGAAGTCAGACGCTCAACCGACTGAGCCACCCAGGCGCCCCGAGAATTTAATTTTTATTAGGTGGCTTTAAAAGGGAAGATCTGTACACAGGAAGATACGTATGTTTGCTTCTGAGCCTAGGAAGGATTCGACATTGCAGCAGAAGTTTGAAGCAGGTTGGGGTTTTGGGGCCATCTTGCAGCAAAGTCTCTTTTTTGGATGCTTTTGTTGTGCCGTGGACGCCTGCGAGGCCCGCGCTGCACCGTGGGAGCAGATATGCTGCCCAGATTTCAGAAGGGTGGCTGTTTTGACAAGCTGCTCGTGTTCCCTGGGGCACTTTCAGGGACTCTGCGTGTCTGCTACCTGCTCCTCCTCGTGGCGCAGTCCCCCTCACGGGGCTCTCCCTTTGAGCTTATTCCCGACCTCCCCCTCCCTAGAGAAGGTTAAAGAAAACAAGCATCCAGAGCACTTGGGGTCTGCCCTTCGTGAGTGCTGTTTTGAGAGAAGGAGATGCTTCCCGTTCTCTCCACCTAGAGGCTCAGCACCACAGTCTGATGCCTGAGCTGTTGGGGTTGTCACGGTGTGGGGTAGGGGAGGGGCTGCCGCTCTGCACCCCCTGGCCCTGAACCCTGCCCAGGCACAGCAGGTCACTGTGGTGTGTCCCAGGCTGCCGGCCTGCCTGTCTTCCCCAGTCCTCCACACACAGCAGCCGCACCACCCAGCACATATGTATAAGCCCACACCATCCGTGCACACCACAGACACCACACATACACATTGCACACACACCCGGCACACACAACATACACATTCCTACACACACACACACACACACACTACCCATGCTCATGCACACTCCCATGTCCACCCCCTCATACGCACACGCACCACCCACCACACACATCCACACACCCCTGACACACTTGTGCCTAAACCGCTCAGTGAATGGAACTGAATTCCTTACCTTCCCCTGCCCAGATTAATACTCCAGCATCACCCACTGTTCTGGCCTAGAACATCTTAGTCCCCAAGGTCCCCCAGCCCTTGTTTTATTTCTCTCTTGGGCCACGGCCTCCTCGTGTGTTTTTGTCATCTCTGGGCTCACCCTGTGATGTGTGTGGATGTTCTGATCAATTGGGAGGGTTGCATCTCTGTGCCAGGGGTTGCCTTCCTGAAGAGACTCCGACTCCCCCCCACCCTTTCCTGATGTTCAGGAGCAGTGGCTCCTGCGTGGGAAGCTCCACTTGCTCTCTTCCCATTGATCCTTCCCCTTCCCCTTGGTCATTTTTCTTACTGCAGACAGCTCCCCGACTATAATATGAAATCCTGGAAGGCGTGGGCTGTGGGTGTCATTACAGTGCTGGGGAATAATAAATGTATTTGGGCAAAAGACCCAACAAGTACACACATATTTAATAAATTAAAAGTGAACACCCCCTTAGCCTCCCTCCCGTACTTCTACTCCCTTCCCCAGAGGAAACTGCTGACAAGCGTTCTGCCCTTTCTGGCCTGTTCTGGATGCCTTTGCACCCATACATGAACTTGCAGATACGTATACATTTTCTAGCTGGTTTGATGGATCTCTAACTGGGATCTGTACACAGACGCTCAGCCTCCAGCTATCTTTCCGCTTTTCACTCAACAGTAGGCCTTAAGATTTCTCCCTGTCAGTACGTACTGGTCTGTACTCTTGTAGAAAAAATGCCTCAGGGGCGCCTGGGTGGCGCAGTCGGTTAAGCGTCCGACTTCAGCCAGGTCACGATCTCGCGGTCCGTGAGTTCGAGCCCCGCGTCGGGCTCTGGGCTGATGGCTCAGAGCCTGGAGCCTGTTTCCGATTCTGTGTCTCCCTCTCTCTCTGCCCCTCCCCGTTCATGCTCTGTCTCTCTCTGTCCCAAAAATAAAAATAAAAAAACGTTGAAAAAAAATATTTAAAAAAAAAAAAAAAAAAAAGAAAAAATGCCTCAGAGTATTCCAGTGTGTGGACTCTGCCATAATTTATTTAACTGCTCTCCTATTTATGGGCACTTAGGTTGTTTCCTAAGTTTTTTAAAAAGATGGCTGCAATGAAAAACCCTCATACAGACATCATTTCAGATCTGTGTGAGTCCTCCTGGAAATGGCGTTGTTGCATGAAAGGATGTGCATATTTAAGTTTCTGAAAAGAGAGTGCTGAAATGCTTTTCTGAAAGGCTTCATTGGGACTCCTAAAAAATATTTTTTTTTTAAAAAAGAGAAAGCCCGCAAAAAAGGTCATTCACCACCAACAGCCAAATACAGAGAGAATACTCCCTCAGGCCATGAACTCGGAAATGCAGCAGCTTGGGAGAGGCCAAGGACGCAGGCTAAGGTTTTGCGTGTTTTCTAAGGTTCCTTTGCTGTCTCCACACTTGCTGCCCACCACCCCTCCCCCAACCCTACAAAAACCAGTCTGGGGGTGGGGAAGAAGGTGAATAACTGAAACCCTGAGAACTTACTAACATTCCTCAATTTGAGGAGCAGGAGGCTATGGTGGCTGGCTTTGGGGAGGATGTTCCTGGAGCCTAATGGCTCTCAGCAGTCAGGGGAAACCTGGCCTCCTGTAGGGCTGCTTCCTAGGGTCTGTTTGCATTGCATTCTGGGAGAATCCCTAAACCTCATCTTCCAGTTTACCCATTAGCTCCTCAGTGGTATCTATTCTTACATTTAGCTCTCAATCAGCCATTATATTTAAAAAAGTTAGCAGGATTAATGCTTTTCAGCAGTTTTAGGCTTTACAGAAAAACTGAGCAGAAAGTTCAGAGTTTCCTTTTGCCTCCTCACTCTCAAATGCCTGCTTTCCCCTATTATTCACATACAGTCTTAATATGGCATATTAGTTAACAATCGATGAGCCAATACTGATATATTATTGTTACTATAAATTAGGGGAAGTCTCACTCTTTGTGTTGTGCATTCATGGGTTTTGACAAATGTTTTGACTCAACTAGTTGTGTACTTGTTTTGGGACTAGCCTTTTGTGATAGCCTTTTTTTTTTCTTTTTTAAGTTTATTTATTTTGAGAAAGAGACTGAGAGAATGTGTATGAGTTGGGGGAAGGGCAGAGAGAGAATCTTAAGCAGGTTCTGTGTTGTCAGCATGGAGCCTGAAGTGGGGCTTGAACTCATGAACTGTCAGTTCATGACCTGAGCTGAAATCAAGAGTCAGAAGCTTACCCGACTGAGCCACCCAGGCGCCCCTTGTGATAACCCATTGAGTATTTGCTTTCTGTGGCATGGGGGAGGGCCGGGGTGCTGCGGTGCTGGCTTGTGTCTGAGGACTGGTGCTCCTGTGGTGGCCTGGTCCCCCGACTCCTCAGTTCTTATCCCATGTCCACTTGCGTCCACCTGTCCCAGCACAGCTGCCCACTGATTATGGGCCATTGTGGGGCAAAGAGGGGCTGGCGACTTGGCTGCCCTAATTGGTCCCCAGCTACTCAGCCTAAATAACAATAATAATAATCACTGGGAGCCTCTGTGAGATTCTGAACTGGCAGCAAGGTGAGGCAAGGTGGCCTTGCAAGGAAGCACTCCTCCCTCCCCTCCCCCCACCCCCAATGCTCCTCTTCATCAGTTTTTGTTCCTTATTCCCTCTTGGATTCTGTGTTGTTTGTCTTGTAATGTTCTGGCAAGATATAGGATTTTAAAGGAATATCGGGGTGGGGATGGGTGTGCGTGGGGGGTGGGGATGCGGGGCCTGTGCAGGAGCCAGGCTTTGGAGGCAGGAATCAGGGTGGCCGCTGCCCGGACTTGTTGTCCCTATAGTGGGTGGAGAGTGGGCAGCAGTGTGGTGTACTGTGGGGGCTGATGCTATGGCACAGCCAGGAGACACACGGGCCACTGTTCTGCTGCTGTGGCCTCACGTGTGCTCAGGGAAGTCCGTGTTCCTGTCCCCGCTGGCTCATGGGGAGGATGTGAATATAGAGGAAGGTGGGATGGGACTTGAGGTCTCTTCCATATGAGACCCGATACCTTTCTTTGTTAGAACAGGAAATAGCCTGGATGTGGGTGTCTCAATTGGAACAGGCTGTTTTCGCACAGTCCTACAGGGGAGGTTTCCCTAACGGCATCCTTCCAACTGTGACCATTCATAAGGCAGAGCCTGTGTCCCCCTCTGTGTGCTTGGTGGGGATGTGGCCCTCCTCTCCAGCAGGCCTGGCTCTATAGGCCTCACAAGCCCTTGTAGCTGGAGGCTTGAGTGGGGAAGGCAGTTTCCCCTCAAGTCACAGATGGGAGCTGTGTTTCCAGGTCCTACCTCTGGGGCCTTTGCTCACCCGCAGCCTGTGCCTGGCACATAGGAAGTATTGATGAGTGAGCTGGTCCCAGACATGGTGTGGGGCTGGTAGGCAAGTATAGCTGAAGTCCTCAGACCTTGGTTGAAGTGGCCACTCTGCCCACCTGGCCATGGGTCTCCCTGAGCATCAGTCTGTGTGTGTCCTGGGGACAGTCCTGTCATTGAATCAACATCCAAGGGGCTGCCATTGAGCACTTCTGTAGGTGCTGTAGGTAGGGGAGTATTTCATAGACCACAGCAGGTGGGAATTGAGGGGCGTCCACCCCAACAGATGAGGTGGATCAGGATGGGTGCAGGACAGGACAAGGGATGCAGCCTCGGGGTGAGTGGGACACCATGGAGGTCAGGCCGGATGTGTCTGAGGAACAGCAGAGAGCCTGTGAGGCAGGGGCAGAGCAAGTGACTGGGTGGAAAGCCAGAGGGTGTGGATGCGGGAGAGGAAGTTTTCTCCACCATCGTGAGAGCTTTTACTCTGAGTGGCAGTGGGCTGTTGGAGGAAGAAAGAGGTTGAGAAGAGGAACATGTGATCTGACTTATGATTTAAAAAGCTTTATAACAGCTTTATTGAGATATAATTCCCATACTGTAAAATTCACTCCTTTAAAGTATACAGTGCAGAGTTTTTTAATATGCTCACAGCGTTATGCAACCACCACCACCCTGTAATCCTGGAACATTCCCATCACCCATACCCTTCAGCAGGCACCCCCCCCCCCATTTCCTCTTCCCTATTACAATGCCTTTGATTTCTTTTTGTTTTAATTTTTATTTAAAAACATTTTTTTAATGTTTATTTTTGAGAGAGACAGAGACAGAGTGTGAGTGGCGGAAGGGCAAAGAGAGAGGGAGACATAGAATCTGAAGCAGGCTCCAGGCTCTGAGCTGTCAACACAGAGCCTGATGAGGGGCTCAATCTCACAAACTGTGAGATCGTGACCTGAGCCAAAATTGGACGCTTAACTGACTGAGCTACCCAGGCATCCCTCTACCCCCCCTTTTTCTGATTTCTTTAAGTGAACATTTTATTGAGGTGTACCTACCATAAGGGCATGTGCACACATCCTGGATTGAATGTTTGTGTCCCCCCCAATTCATTATGGAAATAAATACCCAGTCCCCATATCAGGAGGGAGGCCTTTGTGGGTGATTCGGTCACGAGGATGGGGTCCTCATGATGGGATTGGTGCCCTTATAAGAAGAGGCCAGACAGCTCTGTGAGGATATCCACTATGTGACGACATAGCAAAAAGTTGGTGCCCTACAGCCCAGAAGGGGACTCTCACTAGAACCTGACCGTGCTGGCACCTTGATCTCAGGCTTCCAGCCTCCAAAACTGTGAGAAATAAATTTTTGTGGCTAAGCCACCCAGTCTGTAGTACTTTGTTTTAGTAGCCCAAGCTTAACTGAGACACTATGTAGTTCCTCTGTGTTATGTTTCAGGACCGCTCTGGCCGCTAAGGTAGGGTGCTATATAGAGTGAGGGTTGCAGCAGGCAGCCCTGTTAGGAGGCACAAGATCATGGAGGCCATGGCTGGGGAGGATGGTGGGGAGGACCAGAGGAGGTAGAGCTCTGGAGGCACCTGAAGCTCAAGCCAGTACTGGGCACTGGTGAGAGAGGAGTCAAGGGTGTCCCCAACTGGGCAATGAGTTGTAATCACCTGGGAGTGGGGGAGGCTGTGGGTGGAGCTGGATCTTTTGCAGGGAAAGTTTGGCCCACCTTGGACATGCTGAGGTCAAGATGCCTGATAGACACGCGTTGGAGGTCCTGAGAGGTGGATGGCGGGTGTGGACTTCCAGAGAACTCAGCTGGAGTTACACACGAGGGAGTGCTCAGCTTAGATGGGTCTCAGTCCATGGTCCTGTACTTGGTGTCTGCACATCCATCAAAGGACAGCCCACCCAGCCACAGCTGTAGACTATTGAAGTCATGGCAGGCCTGGGGTGCAGATCAGGGGCATCAGCTTCCTGTGGCAGGTGTGGTGACCCAACCAGAAGTCGAGGGAGCTGTTTGGGGGCTTAGCACCTATTTCTAGTTTTTACTTATCTGGGGATCCAGTCAGGTGCCAGATTCCCCTCAAATTTCCTCCCAATTCAGATCCATCAAATTAAGAATACCTCATATAGTAGGCAAAAAATTTAGTCCATTTGGAGAATTTTTACACAATTAGTGGGATTTCCATCATCTTCCTTACTCTGTTTGATCATATTGAGATTTTTGTGACAGTCAAAGAGAAGTGTCCTTTTGGCATAGAACAAAATGATAACACTCTCAAAAGTTGGCAACGTACAACAGTATACCTACAAGTGCTTCAGTGCGGCCACATCATCATATCTTGCATTGGATGCTACGTGTCTGATGCCCAGATGGAAGGCAGCACAGTGGGCATAAGAAAAGAGAGGGTTTCAGAATGTGGTCACCTCAGGGTTGGGCCCCGAGAAGTCAGTGGGCCCCGACTTCTCCTGGAACTTAGCCCTACCACCCTGAGCAAGTGACTTACTTGCCCTTCCTTAGCTTCTGCTGGCCTGGTTGTGCAGGATAGGAATAGAATTCCCTCAGGGCTATTGTGCTGACTCCCTGGGGGTGAGGCTCCAGACTCACTGGCTTCCTTCCTGCTGGGCAGATGGACCTGGAGTCTTTCCTGGAAGGCGGGCCTTCCCTGGTGTATTTTGCAGGACAAGGGGCTCCCTGACAAGGACCAGGACCCTCCACTCTGGGCCAGTGGGTTCGATTTGTGTTGATCCTTCTGCCCTAAACACTGTGTGCCCCTCTGCTCTCTCTGCTGGGGCCTGTGTCTTGCTATCCCTCTCACCCCTGGCACCACTTTGTGAGATACATGGAGCCTGTGGTCACTGCTTTGCAAAGTCACCATTTTAGGGGCACCTGGGTGGCTCAGTAGGTTAAGCGTCTGACTTCGGCTCAGGTCATGATCTCATGGTTTGTGGGTTCGAGCCCCGCGTCGAACTCTGTGCTGACAGCTTGGAGCCTGGAACCTGCTTTGGATCCTGTGTCTCCCTCTCTCTCTGTCCCTCCCCTGCTCATGCTTTCTCTCTCTCTCTCTCAAAATAAATAAACATTAAAAACAAAAACAAAGTCACCATTTTGGGTCTTTCACAGTCAATCCTGATTTTTGTTTTTTTTTGATCCCACTCACTTGACTGGGTGGCCCTGCTGCCTTAGGAGTCTGCATATGGCAGACTTATATGGCCTTATATGGCCATTGTCACATGTAACAGAGCAGAGTACCTTTCCAGGCACAGATGTTTTTAGAACACACCTTGACTCCTAGGGTGGCACCATTGAGGTGGGGTGTACCTGTGGATTTGAAATTTTGTGAAAGGGAGTGGACCCCCTTTACCTTTGTCCTGGGCCTGGACTCCACCTGAGAGCACAGCCCTATGCCCCCATGGCTAGTCTTGCAGAAGTGGCCACCCTAGACTTTCCCTGAAGCCAGTGCCCAGCATGGTCCCCCAAAGCTAGGGAGCACCCCTCTGCCTGCCAGCTGTTGGCTGGGGTGGACTCAAGTCCCGTTTACTTATCTGTGCTCTGGGAGACCAGGGCTCTGTAGAGGATTGGAACATGAAGGCACAGGGTGGTGTCATTTCTCTACCCGCTTGCCCTTCCTGGGAAAGCAGGACATGGAGGTGCCTGTCTTTGTCTGGGTTTATCTGTTGTGGGTTGTGTCTGGGAGCCCAGCAACAGGGAGTAGGCTCTTGTCATCCAGCCATGGACTTGAGCCAGGACTACTGTTCCAGACCCCCTACTCCACACCATCATAGGAAGAACTTTTTTTTTTTTTTCAGGAAAATTATGGTGAATCTTGGTGTTTCCTGTCTGCAAAGTGTTCTCTAGAAGACCTTGTGGAGCATGCTCACGTTAGATCAGTAAGGAGAATTCTGGGAGGGTATTGAGGACAGAGCCATTAGATATGTGGACCATTTAATTCTATTTCCTCTCATTATTTTGCTTAAAGTTCTAGTTCCTCTCCATCTTTTCAGGGTGCTTTTCTCGTTTCTCATTTCCCCATGCCCCAGGGCAGCCTCGTATTGAAGGTGTTGCTTTAGAGTGTCACAGTGCTTACTTATCCCTGGCTGATCTTGCTCTGGGCAGTTTGGTGCATGTTAATGTTCTTTCTGAGATGTCTGAGGTCCCCCATGTTCTAGATGGGACAGGAGGGGCCAGGGGAGTTAAATAGTTTGCTGGGATTCTCAGGAAGCAAGCCCAGGCAGTCTGGCTCCAGATGGGCTCTTCACCACTCTGCAACTGCCTCTGGGGGTGCTTGTGGCCAGCCTTGGGTCTGGTCCCTGTGCTCACTGCTACCGGGGTCAAGGCGCAGACTACAGCAAAGCTTGGGATGGGGCGCGGAGGGTCTGTGTTGGCCTCTGAGCCTCGGCTCCTCACCTGCAAAAGGAAAGGGCAGAGCTGGTGCTTCCAGCTCTAGGCTCTAGGTAGCATCCTTTTGGGGCTTATCTGGACCCAAGAAGGGCTTCCTCTTCTTCCTTTTGGGCCGCTTGGTGGTGCTGGAGTCATGTCATTGTCACTGAAGTGGGCAGCAGTGCTGTGTCCCCATCAGCTCCCTGGGCCACTTGGTGCTGGCTGTGGCGTATGCATGTCCTGCTTTCTTCCTAGGTGGAGGATGTATTCATTCATTCATTCCATGTGTTTTTATTGAATGTTGGTTGAAAAAATCTGCTTTCATAGAGCTGGCTTTCCAGGGAGGGCAGGCAGGCAATAACCAAGATAAATAAAAGACACATATCAGGTATTAGATGGTGGCAATAGCTATGGAGAAACATAGAGCAGGGGAGGAGGCCAGGGAAGGCTGGTGGATGGTATCGTGGTTTTAAGTAGGGTGGTTAGGGAGAGTAAGGTATGAGCAGCGGCATGGAGGGAGCCATGTGGATAGCCAGGGGCATGGCCCCTGTAAAGGCCCTGGGGTACCATCTGTCTGTTATCTTCGAGGGAAGAGCAAGGAGGCCAGGTGGCTGGTGCTGAATGAGCGAGGGCACAGGTATAGAGGGAGAGGTCACGAGGGGTGGTGGAAGGGATGCATGCCAGATTGTGTAAGGTCTCAGAGACTGTGGTGAGGACTTACCACTGGGGATGATCATTTGGCCTGGTGCACCAGGGCTAGATTTGCAGGGGCCAGCATAGAGACAATGAGATGTTAGGTGCCATACAGCCATACAGGGCATGGGGGCTCAGCCCAGGCATCAGTGGTCATGGGGGAGCAGTGCTGGGAGTCTGTGTTGACTTCAGAGGTAGAGCCAGCATGATTTCCCTGATTAGTGTGAGGGTGAGGGAAGGTGAAGGGCCCAGGATAGCTCTGAGGCTTCAGCCTAAGCAATTTGAAGGAAGTAGCCATCAGCTGAGATGGGAAGGCTTTGGGAGATGTTGAGAACAAGTTCTCCATGTTCTGTCTATCAGCGGACCCATGTTTGGCTTCCCAGACAGACACCTACAGCAGCCCCTGATTTTCTGGTTCTTGGAGGTAGAGGAAATATGAAGGGCTTCTTGGACACTGACTGGGCTGTGTCAGGATACCTGCCAGGGCTGTGTGCCATTTGCTTGAGGGCTGTGAGGAGGATATGGCTGCCCCAGCTGCTGTTTGCCACCTGGAGGCTGGGCCGTGTCTGTGCAGGGCAGAGCCTCAGGGCAGAACCTTCTGGCTTGCATATCTGGGTCCCTGTCCCTGGTCTGTACATTCTCATTTCTGTCTTCTCAGACCTAGGTTTGATCTTTTTTCCTTCTCAGATTTTTTTTTTTTTGAAGTTGAGGTATAATTAACATATAACATATTAGTTTCAGGTATACAGAGCAATGATTTGATGTTTGTATATATTGTGGAATGATCAGAACATTAAGTCTAGTTTCCAGCCATCACCACACATGATTACAAAATTATTTTCCTTGTGATGAGAGCTTTTAAGATTTACTCTCTAAGCAACTTTCAAATATGCAATACAATATTATTAACTATGGTCATCATGGTCTCTATCATATTCCCAGGACTTATTTTATAGCTGGGGGTTTGTATCTTTTGACCCACTTCACGCATTTCACCAACCCCCATCCCTCGCTTCTGGCATTCTGTTCTCTGCCAATCTGTTCTCTGCATCTATGAATTCAGGGTTTTTGTTTGTTAGTTTCTGTTTTTTTTAGATTCCACATATAGGCAAGATCATATGGTGTTTGTTTTTCTCTGTCTGACTTATTTCACTTAGCATAATGCTGGTAAGGTCCATCCATATTGTTGCAAATGTCAGGATTTCCTGTTTTTAAATGCTTAATTTAATTTAATTTTAATTTTAATTTTTTTGAGGCAGAGGGGGGCGAGGGGCAGAGGGGGGGGAGGGAGAGAATCTTAAGCAGGCTCTATGCGCAGCATGGAGCCCAACATGGAACTCAGTCTCACAACAGTGAGATCATGACCTGAGCCAAAATCAAGAGTCGGATGCTCAACCATCTGAGCCACCCAGGCACCCCCTTTTTAATGGCTCAATAATATTCTACTGTGTGTATATATACACTTTTTTTTACTATGTTTTCTTTATCCATTCATCTGTCAGTGGGCACTTAGGTTGCTTCCATATCTTGGCTATTGTAAATAATGTTGCAATGAACATAAGAGTGCAGTTATCTTTTGGGGTTAGTCTTTCATTTTCATCAGATAAATACCCGCCGGGGGAATTGGCTGGGTCAAATGGGAGTTTTATTTTTAATTTTTTGAAGAACTTTCACACTGTTTTTCACAGTGGCTCCACCAACATACTTCCCACCAACAGTGCACAAGGGTTCTCTTTTCTCCACATTTTCATCAACACTTGTTATTTCCTGTCTTTTTGATACTAGCCATTCTGACAGGTGTCAGGTGATATCTCATTCTGGTTTCGAGTTACATTTCTCTGATGATCAGCAATGTGAAGCATTTCATGTACCTGTTGGTCATCTGGGTGTTTTCTGTCTCAGATTCTTTAGGGACTGGGTGGAGAAAGGCCTCACCAAGCTCACTTGCGCTGTTGGCCTGGGGGAGGGGACATGGTGGGACCTTTCTCTGACTGAGAGAAGACAATATGCTCTGTGCACAGTGGTCTGTTGAAGTGTGAGCAGGGGTGGGGCAGGAATGGGCAGTCCAGCCACTGCACATAGAGGACCATAGGCAAGAAGTGACTCTAGCAGGCTACAAAGGTTAGGGCTGCCCTTGACCCTGGGGATAGGCCTGACCCTGTGAGCTCTGCCTTCCTGAGTTTGGTCATTTTTCTGCTGTCCAGGGGCCCAGTGTCAGGGTGGAGCTGGTGGAGCTGGGTGTGACATTGCTAGCATCGTGTCCCTCCCAACAGGCCAGGCAGCTTCCCTGTGCCGGCCCAGCCCTAGCTTGTCTGTTCACAGCAGGGTCACTTCATCCCACCAGTCACCATTCGTTGTGAGGTGGACCAAGCTGGCTGGTTGTCAGGAGCAGAGCACTAGCATTGGCCTGGCATGCCTGTCTACCCCCGTGTCTTCCCGTATTCTTTCTGGGGTTGAAGAGGAGTCATGGAGGGCACCGCTGAAGTTTACTCCCAGTCAGTTCGCGACTGGGGGGATATATGAGTTTCTGGAGTGTTTACCATTTCCTTGTGAACCTTTTTTCTGGGTGAGCCTTGTGAGCTGCTGAGTGTAGGGCAGGGGGGAGTGGGGAGGGGCACAGTGTCACCTGCTTCTTACCAGGGAGGGTCGTCTGCCAGACATTGCAGAAGGCAGAGAGCTGAGGACCCAACCTGGGCACATAGTAGGTTGGCTCCACAGTTGGCTTTTGAATGGAGGGAGATAAGCAACCAAGAAAGACTCTTTGGTTCCCAGGCAGCCTCACCTCCACCTCTGTGGATGGCCTCTGGAGGAGGAGTGTCCCTGAGAAGGTCGTTGTATTTTTAGCCTCAGGGACATGCTGCACATGGCAGCCTATGGCTCATGGCGGTTAGCAGGTTGGTGAAAGGCAGTTTTGTGCAGTGTGGTAATTATGCAGCTCTGGGGGCTGGCAGGAGGCTTTCCATACAGAATGCAGGGCCTGGAGTCATGGAGAGCAGGGGGATGTCATGAAGGAGCTTTTCTGTGCAGCCTCTTCTGAATAGCTCCATAAACATACCCTTTGGGGGACTTCTCTCCAAGGGACTTTGCAAGTCTGACCCCTACAGGGACCTCTGCATTTCTTCCGGGGACTTGTGGATGAGCCCTTCTCTTCCCAGGTCATCCTGCACCAAACTGACCTGATAACCCCCCTCCACAGTCAGAAACTTCTGGTGGCCTCAGAGCTTGGTGTTGAGTGCTCAGTATGGTTTCAGTGGCATGTTTCACCGCTTCTGCTGTGGCTGGTGTCTGTGACCCCAACCCAGTGCTCCCATTCAGAGCCCTTTCCCGGTCTTTGTAGCTCCTTGCATTGACTCTCCCCTTTCTTGAAGGCTATGTTTGAGGCCCGTGTCCTTGGTTTGCTGGCTGCTGTGGCATCTGTAGTCTGGAGTGCTGCCTTCATGAGGCCAGGTAGGCTCCTAGAGGGAGCAGGGGATATGGTTGAGAATGAAAACTGCAGAAGCCGGACAGACTGAGAAGAGTGTGTTTACTACTGAAGTTCAGGGATGCCTTTCCCAGTTGGGTTTTGAAGAGTGAATAGGAGTTTGTCAATAAGATTCTGGAGGAACAAAAAAAGGAATGACTCGAACACTGGCAGGAAAGGGGTGAAGCTCCAGTGGTATGGGGTCTTGGGGAATGATGAGGGGAGACTGAAGCAGTGGTCAAGGCTGAGGCCTGGGAGCTGTCTGCTTTGCATGCTGTGGTCAAGTCAATGACCATGTCATGTAGTATCATGCCTCCATGCACCCCATTAGTGTCCCTGGCTGTGGTTGGGGCAGGCACAGGTGTGGTTTGGCCTGGTTGTTACCTGCATGGACAGTGATGCCCTCGTCCATCGGTATTGGAGTGGGCCCATGGTTGGGGGTGGGCTCCATGTTTGGATTTAGGAGGCCTTCAGCTGGATGGCCTGTTCTGTGGACAGGGAACATGGCACCAGCCATCGACACTGAAGCTCAAGGAACCTAGGGTGCCTGAGTTGGTTGAGTGTCCAACTCTTGATTTCAGCTCAGGTCATGATCTCACGGTTCGTGAGTTCGAGCCCTGCATCTGGCTCTGTGCTGACAGTGCAGAGCCTAATTAGGATGCTCTCTCCCTCTCTTTCTGCCCCTTTCCTGCTCTCTCTTTCTCTCTCTCAAACAATGGATAAACTAAAAAAAAATAAAAATTAAAAAAAAAAAGCTTAAGGAACCTTGTAAGTCATGGGGGTCGGTGCCTTCATTTGACATGATAGGGAGACCAAGGTCTTGGTGTTGGAGGTGAGGCCTGAACCCCAATATCTTAGTGCTCCCATCCTCCTCTGAAGTAGGGAAACTGAGGCATAGGTAGGTTCCTTAGTCCTCCCAGGCTGTAAGAGGCAGAGTTAGGATGTCAGCCAAGGTGCCTCCGTAGTCCAGCTCCTTGCACAGATCCAGGCAATGGCCCATGCCAGGGTGGCCCTGGTCTGCAGGCTGGACGCTGCGCCCCCGTGTGTCAGGGAGGAAATGATGTCACTTGCACAGGGGATGACTTGCACTGTGCCCCCACATATGCATATATGATCACTCTGTCTTTGAAAAGGCTTTTTTCAGTGTATTTTGTAGAACTCCCAGCCATGTATGTCACATACGACTTTAAGATACTGCAGGTGACATGAAGCTCTGTATTCTGTGTAGCATTTTGCTTCTTTGGAAAACAAATTGGGAACAGAACTTTGAAGAATGTGCTTCATTTCCTGTTAGAGCAAGTGAAACCTGAAATATTAATGCTATAGGGTTTCCCGTGTCTTCTTCCAAAAGGGTTAGAGAAATACATTCCCCACTCTTTTCTATCGAGGCCCGGCCGCTGGTGGCCTCAAAATCGTTAGCTGTCTGTGTGTGCTGACCTTTGGGAATGAGCAGGAGGGCTCACTTGAAAACTTGGAGAGACTCACGATCTATTTGCAGCTCTTTGATTTTCAAAATGTTCAGCTGTTCTGCAGAACCTTGGAGTTCTGATCCCGCAGTTCCGAGCCGCCTTTGACGTTTCGGTGCAGGGAGTTGTTAGCCTCTTTTTTTTTAAACGTGTGGTCCGTCGCTCAGATAAGAGAGTTGCCATGTGTTCATACATAAGCAGCTTGCTTGCAGCCCATTGATACCCTATTTGTGTTCTCTTGTTTCAGTCTCTGGAAGATTTAAGCTTTGCTGAATCCCGTGTGGGCAAACCAGCCTCTGAGGCCAGGACCGTCCTGCGGATGGCTGAGAGTCCTCTTGGGCCTGGCGACTGCGAGTGAGTAGGACCTCACCACTCACTGGGTGATAGTCACCACTGTGCTGGGCCCCACCTGCCATTTCATATACACCTCGGCTCCCATGCTGAATGGGAGCTGAGAGAACAGTGTTGTGTCCTGTGGCCCTCACCTCTCTCTAAGAAAAGCTTAAATGCACCTACACTAAAATTTTTCATTGCTTTCTGTTTTTACAAATTTACCTTTATTTTGCAGAAAAAGGCAAGAAGGAGTCCAGGGTGTCCCTAGAGGACCAATGGCCACACAGTAGACTGTTTCCTATGACCCCGCCTGTGTCCCCTATCAGACTCACCAGGGTGCTTTCTGCTGCACTGTGTTCTGCGTGGCACTGTGTTGCCTCCCCAGGCAGCCCCCCTTCCAGTTAGGTGCACGTGGGCCAGGGACATCCAAGTGAGTGGCTCTCCCTGGGAGTGCAACAGGGCCAGCAGGATGTGGGCAGGGTCTCCCCGCCCAACCCTGACCAACTCCAGGCTACTCATCGACCCAGGTGGTTGACCTGAGGTCCTGCCATTAGGGGCTCTCTCCAGGGTCACCAGGTGGGGGCAGGGCAGCTTGGGGACTGGGGGCCACTGTGGAAAGTCTCCCCAAGTGGATGGAGCCGGGCACTCAGGCTGTGACTGAGGCATTAGATAAGGCTGTGTCTGAGGGTGTCACCTGTTGGCAGTGAGAGCCGCAAGCCTGTGTTAGCTATCTAGGGCTGCTGTGACCAAGTACCACAGACTGGGTGGCTTAAACAACAGAAGCTTATTTTCTCACGGTTCTGGAGTCCAAAATCAAGGTGTTGGCAGGGAGGGCTCCTTCTGGGGACTGCGAGGGGGAGTCTGTTGCAGGCCTCTCTCCAGCTCTCGTAGTTTGCTGACAGTCTCTGGCCTTCCTTGACTTGTGCTGCTATAATTGTAACCCCCACATAGCTTTCTCCTTGCGTCGTTATCTCTGTGTCCAAAACTCCCCTTTTTATTTTTTTTTAAAGTTTATTTATTTATTTTGAGAGAGAGTGAGCAAGTGGGGGAAGGGAAGAGAAAGAGAGAGACAGAGACGGAGGGAGAGAATCCCAAGCAGGCTCCACACTGTCAGTGTAGAGCCTGACGCAGGACTCGAACTCACGAACCGTGAGATCATGACCTGAGCTGAGACCACAAGTCAGACACTTAACCCACTGAGCACCTAGGTGCCCCCCAATTTCCCCCTTTTAAAAGGACACCACTCAAAATGGATTAGGGCCCACTCCAATGACCTCATCTTCATGATCACCTGCAGAGACCTTGTTTCCAATTAGGGTTTCATGCACAGCTACTGAGGGATAGGACTTGAATATTGCCTTGGGGGCCATAATTCAACCCATAGCAAGCCCCCTCCCAGGACAGGGCCCATCTTCCAGGTGCCTGTGGGGTGTGGTCAGTGGAGCGGCCCAGCTTGTCCTGCAAAGGGGAGAGGACATCAACAGCTGTGTAATCATCCCACATGAGACCTTTTCCTAGCAGGGTCCCCAAGTGCAGCTTACAGCCAGCCACAGCTCCCAGCCCACGTTCCGTCCTTCAGTGGCCAGTCTGCCTGGCCTTCCGGCTCCCTGTTTTTATACAGCACCTTCGTTGGCTCCCATTCTGCCCTCCCCCCAAATCCTTGCTGTGCTTCACTCTCCACCATCTGGTCCCTAATCCAGACCCCACTGAGCAGCTCAGTGCCAACCCCACTTTACACCGTCTTTCGGGAAACATCCTGACCCACCCCATTATGTCTCCCTCCTGCCTCTCAACCTGGCAGCATGGCAGCTCCTTCAAGTATACGTGGAGAACGTAAAAGCAGTAAGAGCACTATTTGTTCTGTACTGAGTGGGCCAGGCACTGTGCTGGGGGAGCCACACAGAGTGACTCCCTGAATGCTCGCTGAAGGCCAGGGAGGAAAGTGAGGTTCTTGGTCACATGCACAGACCTGGAAAGTGCCAGAGCTGGGATTTAAAATCACGGCTGCAGTTCCAAAGCCTCAGCCACACCTCCAACACTATGCTGGGTCCTGTTCTGGGTGCTGTGGAAACTGAGGTAGCTAGGACCCAGCCCTGTGCACAGGTGTGCTTACACAGCATTCTTGGCCAGGTCCTTTCAGGCTGTGACATGACATGCCCCACCTGCCCTTAGCCCCCCTGACAGCCCTGGGTTCGCTTTTTCAAATATTATTTTTATTTTATCGCTATCCTATACATATACATGTTTTAAGAAGTCAGGAGTTCTGTAAGGTTTGTGAAAAAATAGCAGATTCTTGGCCATCGCTCCTACTATCCCCACGCGAGCCCTGCCCTATCCCGCTCCCTGTGGACCACCACTTCCAGCTTTCAGCTGTTTCTTCTGAGATTTATCACACATTTGTAAAGATTATGCATGCACTCTTATTTCTGAACTTCCTATGGTGGTGAAAATGATTTTAACTCACAGTTTTCATTTCGTAGGGATGCTCTATTTAACCAGTATAGTTATTTCATAATTTTGGGTTAAATCCCTATAAAACGTGTATCAGTCAGGATAGACTAAATCAGGAGACAGTTAACACACATCCCCTAGATCTGAAAAAATTCAGTTTCTGATTAGCAGGTATAGTATTTATTTATGTTTCTGGCTCTCCTTTTGTTTTTGAGCAGTTTCAAGAGAAGATGAAGAAAGGTTTCTAACCCTGTTTCCTAAACACCAGAAGTCAGTCCAATTGTTCTTTAGCTTACTCTGGTTGGCTTCCCGCTCTCTCATCCCACTGAGAATTCTCATCCAGGTCACCAACACCCAGTGTTGACAAATCCAACACATGATTTTCTGTCAACATCCTGAGTGCCCTGCAGTGTTGGGATGTTGTTGTTGTTGTTGTTGTTGTTGTTGTTGTTGTTTTTTCCTCTCTCTCTTTCTGCCTTGGTCTCCATCTTAGGGGGAAAGTCTCTAGTTTCTCACCATTAAATATGATGTTATCTAAATTGTTAAAAAACTGAGATAAAATTCACATAACAGAAATTAACCAGTAACCAGCTTAACGTGTGTAGTTTAGTAACATTTAATGCTTCTCCTGTGTCGTGGGGGATCCATCCCTTCGATTGTGTTCCAAGACATTTTCATCATCTCAGAAGGAAATGCTCATGTTTGTTAAGTGTTCTGTCCCCATTCCCTCTCCCCTACCCCCCAACCTCATCACTCAGCTTTCAGTCTCTGTGGATTTACCTATAATGGATGTTTCCTATACAGTTAGAAATAATACAGTATGTGACCTTTTGTGTCACAGCCTCTAGAACTGTGAGAATTATTGTTACAAGCCACATAGTCTCTGGTACTTTGTTACAGCAGCCCAAATGGACTTTGATTTGGCATAATGTTTATGCGGTTCATCCAAGTTGTAGCAGGTATCAGAACTTCATTCCTTTTACGACTGAGTACCGTTCCATTGTATATTTATATACCACGTCCTGTTTATCCGTTCATCTGTTGATGGACATTTGGGTGGTTTCAACCTTTTGCCTGTTATGAATAATGCTATTATGAACGTGTGTGTACAGGTATTTGAATACATGTTTTCAGTTCTTTTGTGTATATACCTAGGAGTGGAATTGCTGGATCACATGGTAATTTTTGAAGAACCACCAATGTGTTTTCCACTACTGCTTTATTACATTCTCACCAGTGGGATGTAAGGGTTCCTGTTTTCCTCAACCTTACCTACTCTTATTGTTTTCTTTCTTTTTTTTTTTTTTAAAGTGATGGCCAACCATCCGGGTGTAAAGTGTATCTTATTGTGGTTTTGATTTGTCTTTCCTCTTGTCAAGCTAAGGATGGTCTCCTCAATGACTAATTTGGTGAATTTTTTTTTTTAAAATCAGGAATTGGTGTTGTCTTTTGTCTAATGCTTTTTCTGCATCAATTAATATGATCATATATTTTTTCTTCTTTTGTCGGTGTGGTGATGGCTTATATCAGTTTATTTTCTCATGTTGATCCAACATTGCATCCCTGGAATACATCTCACTTGGTTGTGATATATAATTCTTCTCAGATATTGTTGGATTCTATTTGCTAATATTTTGCTGAAGATTTTTAAGTGTGTATTCATGAGAGATACTGGTCTCTAGTTTTCTTTCTTGTAATTATCTGTTTTTGGTATTAGGGTCATACTGGGTTTATGATATAAGTCAGGAAGGGTTCCTTCCTTTTCTAATTTCTGAAGTAGATTGTAGAGAATTGGCATCCTATCTAACTTAAACATTTGGTAGAATTCCTAAGAGGAGTCATCTGGGCCTCGTGATTTTGGGGGGAAGATTATTAATTATTGATTCAATTTCCTTAACACAGATAGCTGTTTGGTTTGTCTTTCTCCTTGTATGAGTCTGGTAGTGTGTATCATTTAAGAAATTGGCCCATTTTATCTAAATTATCAAATTTGGGGGTATAGAATTCTTTGTAGTATTCTTTTATTATCGCTTTAATGTCTGTGGGATCAGTATTTCTTTCATTTCTGATGTTAGTAATTTGTGTCTTCTCTCCTTTTTCTTGGTTAGCTTGGTCAAAAAACCAGATTTTTAGTGTGTTGATTTTTTTCCTATCATATTCCTGATTTCATTGATTTATACTCTTTCACTATATTTCTTTTGCTTGATTTAGGCTTAAAATTGTTCTTTATCTTGGGGTGCATGGGTGACTGAGTTGGTAAAGTGTCCAACTGTTGAGTTTGGCTCAGGTCATGATCTCACTGTCATGAGATCGAGCTCTGTGTTGGGCTCTGCACTAAGCATGGAGCCTGCTTGGGATTCTCTTTCTCCCTCTCTCTTCGCCCCTTCCCTGCACATGTGCATGCATGCTCTCTTTCTCAAAATAAATAAACATTAAAAAAATTGTTATCTTATTTCCTGAGGTAGAAGCTTAGGTTATTGATTTTAGATCTTTCTTCTTTTCTAATGTATACATTTAGTGCTATAAATTTTTCTTTAAATACTGGTTTTGCTGCCTTCTGCAAATTCTGGCAACTGGTATTTTCATTTTTGTTTAGTTAAAAAATTTTTTTTTTAAATTTGTCAGTAATTCCTCATTGACCCATATGTTATTTAGAATTGTGTTGTTAAATTGTCAGGTATTTGGAGATTTCACCTGTCTTCCTGTTAATTGCTTTTTGGTTTAATTCCATTCTAGTCTAAGAAAATACTTTGTATGATACCTGTTTTGTAAAAAACTTGTTAAGGTATGTCTTATGGTCCCAAATGTGGTCTTTTTTTGTGCTATGATCATAATATTGGTATCTCCCCAGCCCCTACAAGTTCTTATGTTGAAATCATACCCCCCCCAAGTGATTGTATTAGAAGATGGCATCTTTGGGAGGTGATCAGGTGATTAGGCAGCGCCCTTGGGATGGGGTTACTATTCTTATGAAGAAGGCTCCACAGAGCTCCCTATCCCCTTCTGCCGTATGAGGACGCAGTGAGAAGTCTGAGACCCAGAAGGGGACCCACACCTGACCATGCTGGCATCCTGATCTCAGACTTCTAGTCCCTAGAACTATGAGAAATAAATGTTTGTTGTTTATAAGCCACCCAGTCTGTTGTATTTTGTTATAGCAGTCCAGTGGGCTAAGACACTTAGGTGAATGTTCCATGCAAGCTTGAGAAGAATGTGTGCTTTGCTGTTGTTGGATAGAATATTCTATAAATGTCATTTAGAAGCAGTTGATTGATAGGGCTGTTTGAGTGAACTATGTTTGTTGATTTTCTGCCTGCTTGTTATATCAGTTACTGACAGAGGATGGTGAAGCCTCCAATTATAATAATGAATTTGTCTCTCTTTTCAATTCTATCAATTTTTGCCTCATATATTTTAATACTCTGATGTTAGGTGCATAGCTGTTTAGGATTGTAATATCTTCTTGAATAATTGAATAGAATTACATATCATTATGTAATGCTCCCTCTTTATCCATGATGATTTTCCTTGTTCTAAAGTCTGCTGTGTCTGAAATTAATATTGGTACTCTAATTTTCTTTTGATTGGAGTTAGCATGGTTTATCTTTCTCCATTCCTTTTAACCTATCAGAGTCTTTATATTTATTTTTTTATTCCTTTTTAAAATGTTTATTTATTTTGGGGAGAGAGAGCATGAGCAGGGGAGGGGCAGAGAGAGAGAGACAGATAATTTGAAGTAGGCTCCATGCTGACAGTAGAGACCCAATGTGGGGCTCAAACTCAAGAACTGTGAGATCATGACCTGAGCCAAAGTTGGATGTTTAACTGACTGAACTACCCAGGCACCCCAGAATCTTTATAGTTAAAATGGATTTCTTGTAGCGAAACTATGGAAAGAGCCCAGATGTCTATTGACTGATGAATGGATAAAGAAGATGTGATATATATATATATCAATGTGTGTGTGTATGTTTGTGTATGTGATATGTGTATACATGATATATACACACATGTATACATGTATACATATATGTATATGATGTATATGATATATATATCGTATATATGGACACACACATATACACACAATGGAATATTACTCAGCCATCGAAAAGAATGAAATTTTGCCATTTGCAACAATGTGGATGGAGCTAGAGTGAGTTATGCTAAGGGAAATAAGTCAGAGAAAGACAAATACCGTATGATTTCACTCATGTGGAATTTAAGAAACAAAACAGATGAACATATGGGAGGTGGAAAAAAAGAAAAAAAGACAGGGAAACAAACCGTAAGAGACTCTTAAAGATAGAGAACAAACTGAGGGTTGAAGGAGAGAGGTGGGTAGGGGATGAGATGGGTGATGGGTATTAAGGAGGGCACTTGTGATGAGCACTGGGTGTTGTATGTAGGGGATGAATTTCTGAATTCTACTCCTGAAACCAATATTGCACTGTATGTTAACTAACTGGAATTTAAATAAAAATTTGAAAAGAAAAAAAATGGGTTTCTTATAGACAGCATGTGGTTGGATCTTGTGTTTTTATTTACTCTGATAACCTCTGCCTTTTACTTGATGTATTTTTAGACCATTCACATTTAAAGTTATTGTTGGAGTATTTAGATTAATATCGAACTTTTTAATAGCTTTTATTTTTGCAACAGGCTCTTTTTTCTTCTCTGGTTTTCATGGACCATTTTATATGATTCCATAATGTTCTCTTAGTTTATCATTTATATTTCTTTTTAAAAATTTTTAGTTCTGAC
Source organism: Panthera pardus (assembly GCF_024362965.1). Lineage (NCBI taxonomy): Eukaryota > Metazoa > Chordata > Mammalia > Carnivora > Felidae > Panthera > Panthera pardus. Next base: position 13,759,231 of record NW_026526810.1, on the reverse strand, counting down.
CTCAGAGTTTACGATATACATTCTAAAATAATTGAAGTCTATCTTCAAATAATACTAAGAATACTTTTTCATATTAGTGCAAGTAACAGAGTAAAAACAGAGTATTAGTAATTCCCATTCCTCATGACATTGCTATTATTCATTCCACTTACCCATAAGCTATAATTACACAACATGTTGTAACTATTATTGCTTTAAATAAAAAATTATTTTTTTAGATCAGATAACAGTGACAAAAATAAGAGATTTTATTTTACCTTCATTCATTTCTTCTCAGATATTCTTCTTTCTTTATGTAGATTCAAGTTTCCAACTATATATTTTTCCTTCTGTGTGAAGAGTTTTTGAACATTTCTCTCGATCTGGCTGCTGGTGACAAATTCCCTTGGTTTTTGTTTGTCCGAGATAATATTTATTTCTTCTTCACTTTTGAAAGATAACTGTGCTTGGACATAGACTTGTAGGTTGGTGGTTTTATCTTTTAAAACTTTTAAAGATTTTCCTTTACTCTTTTCTTGCTGACATGGTTTCTGAGGAGAAATCTGCTGTTAACTCTTTTCTTTGTTCTTCTCTAGATAAAATGTTTCCACACCTCCTTCTGGCTTCTTTCATGATTTTCTCTGTTTGGTTTTCTGCAGTTTGAGTAGGTATTTTTCTTTTTGTTTTTGTTTGTTTTCTTTTTTTTAAATATTTATTCTGTTTGGTGTTTTTTGAGCCTCGTGTGGAAAATTTTTGGCCATTGTTACCGCAAATATTTTTCCTTCTCCATTATTTCTTTTGTTTCCTTTTGATGTTCCAATTACATGTATGTTACATCTCTTGATATTGTCCCACCGTTCTTGGATACTCGTTTGGCCCACCCTGCACCCATTCTTTTTTCTGTTTGTGTTTCAGTTGGGGAAATTTTGTTGACTTGTCTTTAAGCTCACTGATTTCTTCCTCAACCATCTCGAATCTACTGATGGGTATTCTTCATTTTCAAAGGTAGTCTTCATTTCTATTATAGATTGTTTTTAAAAAAATTTTTCTAGCATTTCTTTTTGATTCTCAGACTTTCTATCCTTGTGTTTGTATTACCAATCTGTTCTTCTGTGTTGTCTACTTTTCCCATTAGAACCCTTAGCACATTAGTCATAGTTACTTTAATTTCCCAGTATGATAATTCCAAAAACTATCATATGAATCTGGTTATAATGCTTGCTTTACTTCTTTTAAACATGGGTTTAAAAATTTATTTATTTATTTATTTACTTACTTATTTTGCCTTTGATATGCCTTATATTTTGTTAAAAGCCAGGCATATTATGTTGGAAACCTTTAGTGTGAGTGTTTGTAAATCTCATTAGGGATTGGGCTATATGTCATGTCTTCCTTGGTTTTGTCTGTCCCACCTCGACTGTGGCCTTCCCTTGGCGCTCCTGGTTAGAGAATCTGGGGTAGCTCCTTTAGCTTAATCCACTGGTGTCATACTGGAGCCCTGTGGTGTGGTGGAAGCTGTGGGGGAGCAGAAGTATTCTGTAATCTTATGATGAAATCTCCATCTTTAGGTGGGCCTGTGCTCCCAGCCTGTGACTTTCGCCAGAGTTTCTTCTCACATGGCTCTTCCAGCCCCCTTAGAGTGCCTGGCACACTCTAGAGAGAGAGGCTAGAGTGGCTTCAGTGAGCAAAATGCCCTCCCCACCCTTCCCTGGTGGCTTTGAGACAAGATTCTGGCTAAGTCTTTCCCCCTGGACAGCAGACCTTTGTTACGGAGAAGTTTCTGGGTGTTTCACAATGGTTATTTCCTCCTCCCTCTGCCAGAATCAAGAGATGTTTCTTGGTCCTTCAGATTTCAGGGGGCCGTCTGCAAACTTAGTTCATTGATGGGTCCAAGAAAAGTCACTGATGTTCGCTTTGTCCAGCTCTTTCTTATTGTAAGGGCTCAAGTGGCAACTTCCAAGCTCTTTTCGTGTTCGAGCTGAAACAGAGTCCTTCCCTGGGCTTCAGTTTTCCTCATGACTCTTGTCACCACCTAGAATTACATACAGTAAAACCTTGGTTTGCGACCATAATTCATTCTGGAAACATGCTTGTAATCCAAAACACTTGTATATCAAAGCGAATTTCAAGAACCTTTGGCTCAGTTGTGATCATGTGACATTTGGCGTCATGTAGTACTTGTATTGCAAGACATCACTCCTTTATCAAGTTAAAATTAAAATTTATTAGAAATGTTTGCTCGTCTTGTGGAGCACTCACAGAACAAGTTACTTGCAATCCAGGGTTTTACTGTACTTTATTTGATGGTTCAGTCATTTTTTGCCTGGCTTCCTCCTTAGAACATAAAACCCGGAAGACTGGAACATCGTCTGTCTATTCCCTGCCATCCTCACACCCAAAAGAGTGCCTGGCACATTCTGAATGAATAAAAGTGATAAAGTATGTTGCCAGGCCACCTGGGCATGGGTGGCTGCTAATTTGTACATTTTCTCCTGTGCATTGTGGTTTTGGTAGATTTGAAGCAGAGATGAATGTGACTACATAGAGGAGGTGTCCAGGTGTCCTCACCAGACAGAGGAAAAAGCCCAGGAGGCTATTGTTTGCCTCTCACAGGTACTGATGGTCTATCATGGTGGCTCTGGAAGCTGAGCTCCCTGGGAGGCAGGGTCGGCCCAGCCAGTGCAGAAGCAGGTACTTTTCTGTGGTCGCTTCTAAATGGCCCAGCTGTTTTGCCCTCTTATTGTGGATGAATCTTGCATCCCACCCCTTCCCCTCCATTCCCAGGACCTTGTTTTTGGGATTACAGTGGTAGGCCTTCTGCACATCAAGAAAAACAAAATCGCCCCCGTGCTCCCCATCTTGCTGATGATCCTGCTGCCAGCATCACTTCTCATGAACAGATTTTTCAACCATTGCCATCTGTTCTGCTCTTAATTACGAGTGTAAGAAATATTGTTATCCCGATTTCATCAGGGGAATGGGGAAGGGGGAGGGATATGTATTCTTAAAGACTAAAGTTCTCGTGGAGGAAGTGTGGATCTGGCACCCACTCACTAAAGATAAGGTTGCCTCTGCCCCAAATTGAGGCATTCACAACAGTTATTTTACTGAAAGGACAATATTGGCCCACTTACTTCTGTATAAAACGAACTTTTGGAGAAAGGTAGAAGTAGCCAAGTTGATGCCGTTAAAGAACAAAAATCCAACTGAGGATATTTGAAAATCTTATTGGCTTCATTAAATGATTCTTGAATCAGGCAGCACCCCATCTAGCAAGTAGAGGGGAGCTCTGAGGAGTTGTACAAAATGGATGGTTTTTATAGGAAGGAGGGTGAAGCAAGGAAGTTGTTAGCAAAAGAAAAGAAAGGATTGTCTCAGGCAGGGTCACTTTCCCTTTGGGGTAAGAGTTAGGTGGCCCATATCATGGAGATTATATAATTTTCTTTTGGGGAATGGAGAGGGCCCTGTGACAGATGACCTCACTGATGCTGATCAGAAAATTCTACACCAACTGAGCAAGACTACATTTCTGGGAGAGGCTGAAACTGTAATTGGGTTAGATATTAAGCCCCTGTTTGGTGACTTTGCCTAAGTGATGCCATTTTGGGCCTGGGGTTTTCTTTTTAACAATGCAAAGGCCCAAAGACCATGTCTCTTCACCTCTCTGAGGCCTCAGCCCTCTAGGATACAGGGTGAAAATGGGCTGGCAGTGATACATAGCGCCAGCTGCTGCTGGGGATGTTTCCGGAAGAAGGCCAAGTTTGGGGGCTGTTTTCTGCCCTCAGAAGCTCTTGTTAGTTTCCAGGCCCGTGCCCAGCTGGTAGTGCTAACCACCAAGCTGTGGCACTGGGTGGGGAGCCTCTGTGTCCGTGGCAGACCTGTGCCTCCCATTCTGTTGCATGACTTTTTACCTCAATACCCAGGGTTCGTTGTCTTGTGGCTTCGAAGACTGAAGAGGTGGATACAAAGCAAAATGAGCAGCAGGCAAAAGTTTAGTAGAGTGTGAGATCAGAAAGTAAGAATAGTTTGAAAGCTCTGTTTACAGAGAGGGGGCATTTGAAAGTGAATGCCTGCAACTATAGGCAAGGGACTTTGATTTACAGGTTCCTTCTCAGGTCCTACCCTTATTGTCTAGGGAACTCTAAATGCCTAGTCGTGCCTTTTTGATTGGCTTGTTTCTGTTGTATGAGGGGTGGTCTATGGCCATACTGTTGGTGGTCTATGGCCATACTGTTCCTTGTGGGTCATACGTTTTATGGTCTACTTGTTTTTAGTCAGGTCTTTTGTGAAATTCCTGGGGGAAGCCTGAGGGAGAGTAGGTAGTGTCTGTCACATTCTCAGGAGGAACTTTCCACCTGAGGGAGTTTGCTCAAGGTCAGACATTCCCGAAGAAATGTTTTATTTTATTTTATTTTATTTTTCAATATATGAAGTTTATTGTCAAATTGGTTTCCATACAACACCCAGTGCTCATCCCAAAAGGTGCCCTCTTCAATACCCATCACCCACCCCCCCCCCCCCCATCAACCCTCAGTTTGTTCTCAGTTTTTAAGAGTCTCTTCCGCTTTGGCTCTCTTCCACTCTAACCTCTTTTCTTTTTTTTTCCTTCCCCTCCCCCACGGGTTTCTGTTAAGTTTCTCAGGATCCACATAAGAGTGAAACCATATGGTGTCTGTCTTTCTCTGTATGGCTTATTTCACTTAGCATCACACTCTCCAGTTCCATCCATGTTGCTACAAAGGGCCATATTTCATTCTTTCTCATTGCCATGTAGTACTCCATTGTGTATATAAACCACAATTTCTTTATCCACTCATCAGTTGATGGACATTTAGGCTCTTTCCATAATTTGGCTATTGTTGAGAGTGCTGCTATAAACATTGGGGTACAAGTGCCCCTATGCATCAGTACTCCTGTATCCCTTGGGTAAATTCCTAGCAGTGCTATTGCTGGGTCATAGGGTAGGTCTATTTTTAATTTTCTGAGGAACCTCCACACTGCTTTCCAGAGTGGCTGCACCAATTTGCATTCCCACCAACAGTGCAAGAGGGTTCCCGTTTCTCCACATCCTCTCCAGCATCTATAGTCTCCTGATTGGCTCATTTTGGCCACTCTGACTGGCGTGAGGTGATATCTGAGTGTGGTTTTGATTTGTATTTCCCTGATGAGGAGCGACGTTGAGGATCTTTTCATGTGCCTGTTGGCCATCCGGATGTCTTCTTTAGAGAGGTGTCTATTCATGTTTTCTGGGTTATTTCTTCACTGGGTTATTTGTTTTTCGGGTGTGGAGTTTGGTGAGCTCTTTATAGATTTTGGATACTAGCCCTTTGTCCGATATGTCATTTGCAAATATCTTTTCCCATTCCATTGGTTGCCTTGTAGTTTTGTTGGTTGTTTCCTTTGCTGTGCAGAAGCTTTTTATCTTCATAAGGTCCCAGTAGTTCATTTTTGCTTTTAATTCCCTTGCCTTTGGGGATGTGTCAAGTAAGAAATTGCTACGGCTGCGGTCAGAGAGGTCTTTTCCTTCTTTCTCCTTTAGGGTTTTGATGGTTTCGATGGTTTCCTGTCTCACATTCAGGTCCTTTATACATTTTGAGTTTATTTTTGTGAATGGTGTGATAAAGTGGTCTAGTTTCAATCTTCTGCATGTTGCTATCCAGTTCTCCCAGCACCATTTGTTAAAGAGACTGTCTTTTTTCCATTGGATATTCTTTCCTGCTTTGTCAAAAATTAGTTGGCCATACGTTTGTGGGTCTAGTTCTGGGGTTTCTATTCTATTCCATTGGTCTATGTGTCTGTTTTTGTGCCAATACCATGCTGTCTTGATGATGACAGCTTTGTAGTAGAGGCTAAAGCCTGGGATTGTGATGCCTCTTGCTTTGGTCTTCTTCTTCAAAATTACTTTGGCTATTCGGGGCCTTTTGTGGTTCCATATGAATTTTAGGATTGCTTGTTCTAGTTTCGAGAAGAATGCTGGTGCAATTTTGATTGGGATTGCATTGAATGTGTAGATAGCTTTGGGTAGTATTGACATTTTGACAATATTTATTCTTCCAATCCATGAGCACGGAATGTTTTTCCATTTCTTTATATCTTCTTCAATTTCCTTCATAAGCTTTCTATAGTTTTCAGCATACAGATCTTTTACATCTTTGGTTAGATTTATTCCTAGGTATTTTATGCTTATTGGTGCAATTGTGGATGGGATCAGTTTCTTTATTTGTCTTTCTGTTGCTTCATTATTAGTGTATAAGAATGCAACTGATTTCTGTACATTGATTTTGTATCCTGCAACTTTGCTAAATTCATGTATCAGTTCTAGCAGACTTCTGGTGGAGTCTATCGGATTTTTCATGTATAATATCATGTCATCTGCAAAAAGTGAAAGCTTAATTTCATCTTTGCCAATTTTGATGCCTTTGATTTCCTTTTGTTGTCTGATTGCTGATGCTAGCACTTTCAACACTATGTTAAACAACAGCGGTAAGAGTGGACATCCCTGTCGTGTTCCTACAGTTTTTCCCCATTGAGGATGATGTTAGCTGTGGGCTTTGCATAAATGGCTTTTATGATGTTTAAGTATGTTCCTTCTCTCCCGACTTTCTCGAGGGTTTTTATTAAGAAAGGTTGCTGAATTTTGTCAAATGCCTTTTCTGCATCGATTGACAGGATCATATGGTTCTTATCTTTTCTTTTACTAATGTGGTGTATCACGTTGATTGATTTGCGAATGTTGAACCAGCCCTGCATCCCAGGAATGAATCCCACTTGATCATGGTGAATAATTCTTTTTATATGCTGTTGAATTTGATTTGCTAGTATCTTGTTGAGAATTTTTGCATCCATATTCATCAGGGATATTGGCCTATAGTTCTCTTTTTTTACTGGGTCTGGTTTAGGAATCAAAGTAATACTGGCTTCATAAAATGAGTCTGGGAGTTTTCCTTCCCTTTCTATTTCTTGGAATAGCTTGAGAAAGATAGGTATTATCTCTGCTTTAAATGTCTGGTAGAATTCCCCTGGGAAGCCATCTGGTCCTGGACTCTTATTTGTTGGGAGATTTTGATGACTGATTCAATTTCTTCACTGGTTATGGGTCTGTTCAAGCTTTCTATTTCCTCCTGATTGAGTTTTGGAAGTGTGTGGGTGTTTAGGAATTTGTCCATTTCTTCCAGGTTGTCCAGTTTGTTGGCATATAATTTTTAATAGTATTCCCTGATAATTGCTTGTACCTCTGAGGGATTGGTTGTAATAATTCCATTTTCATTCATGATTTTATCTATTTGGGTCATCTCCCTTTTCTTTTTGAGAAGCCTGGCTAGAGGTTTATCAATTTTGTTTATTTTTTCAAAAAACCAACTCTTGGTTTTGTTGATCTGCTCTACAGTTTTTTGAGATTCTATATTGTTTATTTCTGCTCTGATCTTTATTATTTCTCTTCTTCTGCTGGATTTAGGCTGTCTTTGCTGTTCTGCTTCTATTTCCTTTAGGTGTGCTGTTAGATTTTGTATTTGGGATTTTTCTTGTTTCTTGAGATAGGCCTGGATTGCAATGTATTTTCCTCTCAGGACTGCCTTCGCTGCATCCCAAAGGGTTTGGATTGTTGTATTTTCATTTTCGTTTGTTTCCATATATTTTTTAATTTCTTCTCTAATTGCCTGGTTGACCCACTCATTCGTTAGTAGGGTGTTCTTTAACCTCCATGCTTTTGGGGGTTTTCCAGACTTTTTCCTGTGGTTGATTTCAAGCTTCATAGCATTGTGGTCTGAAAGTATGCATGGTATGGTTTCAATTCTTGTATACTTATGAAGGGCTGTTTTGTGACCCAGTATGTGATCTATCTTGGAGAATGTTCCATGTGCACTTGAGAAGAAAGTATATTCTGTTGCTTTGGGATGCAGAGTTCTAAATATATCTGTCAAGTCCATCTGATCCAATGTATCATTCAGGGCCCTTGTTTCTTTATTGACCATGTGTCTAGATGATCTGTCCATTTCTGTAAGTGGAGTGTTAAAGTCCCCTGCAGTTACCACATTCTTATCAATAAGGTTGCTTATGTTTGTGAGTAATTGTTTTATATATTTGGGGGCTCCCGTATTCGGTGCATAGACATTTATAATTGTTAGCGCTTCCTGATGGATAGACCCTGTGATTATTATATAATGCCCTTCTTCATCTCTTATTACAGCCTTTAATTTAAAGTCTAGTTTGTCTGATATAAGTATGGCTACTCCAGCTTTCTTTTGGCTTCCAGTGGCATGATAAATAGTTCTCCATCCCCTCACTGTCAATCTGAAGGTGTCCTCAGGTCTACAATGAGTCTCTTGTAGACAGCAAATAGATGGGTCTTGTGTTTTTATCCATTCTGATACCCTATGTCTTTTGGTTGGTGCATTTAGTCCATTTACATTCAGTGTTATTATAGAAAGATACGGGTTTAGAGTCATTGTGATGTCCGTAGGTTTCATGCTTGTAGCGATGTCTCTGGTACTTTGTCTCACAGGATCCCCCTTAGGATCTCTTGTAGGGCTGGTTTAGTGGTGACGAATTCCTTCAGTTTTTGTTTGTTTGGGAAGACCTTTATCTCTCCTTCTATTCTAAATGACAGACTTGCTGGATAAAGGATTCTCGGCTGCATATTTTTTCTGTTCATCACATTGAAGATCTCCTGCCATTCCTTTCTGGCCTGCCAAGTTTCAGTAGAGAGATGGGTCACAAGTCTTATAGGTCTCCCTTTATATGTTAGAGCACGTTTATCCCTAGCTGCTTTCAGAATTTTCTCTTTGTGCTTGTATTTTGCCAGTTTCACTATGATATGTCGTGCAGAAGATCGATTCAAGTTCTGTCTGAAGGGAGTTCTCTGTGCCTCTTGGATTTCAATGCCTTTTTCCTTCCCCAGATCAGGGAAGTTCTCAGCTATTATTTCTTCAAGTACACCTTCAGCATCTTTCCCTCTCTCTTCCTCCTCTGGAATACCAATTATGCATAGATTATTTCTCTTTAGTGCATCACTAATTTTCCCCTCATACTCCTGGATGTTTTTTATCTCTCTTTGTCTCAGCTTCTTCTTTTTCCATAATTTTATCTTCTAGTTCACCTATTCTCTCCTCTGCCTCTTCAATCAGAGCCGTAGTTGTCTCCATTTTATTTTGCAACTTGTTGATAGCATTTTTTAGCTCCTCCTGGCTGTTCCTTAGTCCCTTGATCTCTGTAGCAAGAGATTCTCTTCTGTCCTTTATACTGTTTTCAAGCCCAGCGATTAATTTTATGACTATTACTCTAAATTCACTTTCTGTTATATTGTTTAAATCATTTTTGATCAGTTGATTAGCTGTTGTTATTTCCTGGACGTTTTTCTGAGGGGAATTCTTCCGTTTCGTCATTTTGGATAGTCCCTGGAGTGGTGCGGGACTGCGGGGCACTTCCCCTGTGCTGTCTTGAATAACTTGCGTTGGTGGGCAGGGCTGCAGTTAGACCTGATGTCTGCCCCCAGCCCACCGCTGGGGCCACAGTCAGACTGGTGTGTCCCCTCTCCTAGGGACGGGCCACTGTGGGGTGGCGTGGCCCGTCTGGGCTACTTGCATACTGCCAGGCTTGTGGTGTTGGGGATCTGGCGTATTCGCTGGGGTGGATCGGCAGGGTGCACAGGGGCGGGATGGGCAGGCTCAGCTCGCTTTTCCTTCGGAGATCCGCTTCGGGAGGGGCCCTGCGGCACCGGGAGGGAGTCAGACCCGCTGGAGGGATGGATCCTCAGAAGCACAGCGTTGGGTGTTTGCGTGGTGCCAGCAAGTTCCCTGGCAGGAACTGGTTCCCTGGCAGGAACTGGTTCCCTTTGGGATTTTGGCTGGGGGATGGGCGAGGGAGATGGCGCTGGCGAGTGCCTTTGTTCCCCGCCAAGCTGAGCTCTGTCTTCTGGGGCTCAACAACTCTCCCTCCCGTTGTCCTCCAGCCTTCCCGCTTTCCGAGCAGAGCTGTTCACTTATGACCTCCCAGATGCTAAGTCCAGCTTGCTGTCGCAACACACTCCGTGCGGCCCCTCCGCTTTTGCCAGCCAGACTCGGGGGCTCTGCTTGGCCGTTGGGCCGCCCCTCTGCCCCAGCTCCCTCCTGCCAGTCTGTGGCATGTGCACCGCCTCTCCGCCCTTCCTACCCTCTTCCGTGGGCCTCTCGTCTGCGCTTGGCTCTGGAGACTCCGTTCTGCTAGTCTTCTGGCGGTTTTCTGGGTTATTTAGGCAGGTGTAGGTGGAATCTAAGTGATCAGCAGGACGCGCGGTGAGCCCAGCGTCCTCCTACGCCGCCATCTAACCCAGAAGAAATGTTTTAAAATATGTGTCCCCCCCCCCCCCCCGAAGGGAGGGACCTTCAAACCCCAGCCTCTCCCTTTCTGTCTACAGAATCCTATCTTTCCCTATCATAACCCCGCATGTGGATGTGGGCAAATATTCTGTGGTTCTGAATCAGGTTTGGGCCAAACACTTGGAACAAAATGCACATACATACAGCACATGTGGAGTTTTGCAGCTGGAGGACACCAGGAGAATGTTATTGGAGAAGTGTGTCTAGTCTCATACCCAACGTGTGGTAATGCTGCTGTCCACCGAGACATCAGAGCCTGATGCCACTATATCCACTACATTGAATGACTTGGGGTGTGGAAGAAATGAGTGAAAGATAGCTTTTTCTTTTTCTTTTTTTCTTTCTACCACTGCTGTCATTTCGAACCTGCCCAACTGAACATTCAGGGAAGTCTTGGAACTTTCCGTTGGTCTAAGGCAATAAAATGTTCCTCTGGTTACTTTCAGTCCTAGGAATCTCATTTCGGTAACAAAATGAGTAATCATAGAATCTCTGGAGCTTCTTCCAGGTGGTTGGAGCCTGACCTGTCTTGGAAGGGGCGGTGGAAAGAGGGCTGTGTGTGTCCCCTGCTCCCTTCTCTCACCTCTGTCCCTGCTGGCCAGGGTTGGGCCTCTGCCTTTCTCCTGGTCTCCTGTGGGCCAGAACACTGGGAAAACTGGCTTGGGAATGTGGTCAGGGGGCCTCTGTCAATGCAGGACATGGGCATGATTGCCGCCTCTGCTGGTGCCCAGGGGCAGCTGGACTGCTCTCACAGTGTGTTGTCCCACAGCTGGTAGCCTCCCAAGAGAGACAGCCTGGAGTCAGTCACTCTGGAGCTCCTGGACTTTCAAGGGGGCCCCCACATTTTAAGTTACAGTGAGGACAGAGAGCTAAAGGGCACTGTGATTCAGAGGGAGTTCCGTGCCTCCACCCAGTAAATGAGGATCCCCTGCCTGCAGAGACCTGGTGCTGGAGACCTGAGATCAAGTCGTTGCCACCTTTTCAACAGGGCAGTGCTTCTCCTCTAGTTGCTGGCTGGAGACACACTCTCATTTTGCAAAGCTGAAAAAAATGACTTTCCAGGGTTTGTAGGGATGGGGGTCCACATGGTTTAGGAGCGGTTTCTCCCTGGGAGGGTTCCAGAGTGGTTGTTTTCGTGAGTTTGGTGGTGTCTAAGGGTTAATTGGGATGTTGTTGTCTGCATTTGGTTTGGAGATGGGAAAGCTTTATGTTTATTCAAATTAGCAGTTAATTTAAAATTACAATTTTAGTCTTAATTGTATGTATTTGGGGATCCCATTTAAGTCCCTGGAAATAATTGCAGAGTAATATTTTGGGAAGTTATATTAAAATGCACAGATGTTCGAGGAAAGAAAGGTCCCTGTGGGTGAGCCTCAGCCCTGGCGGGGAGAGGGTGTGCAAGACGGCTTCTGCGGCAGGGAAACAGGTGACTTCCACCTCCGCCTTGGTCTGCCTCTGGGCAAGGCTGCAGGTGAAGCCCCTTTAAACACAGCATTGGCTGGATCCAGCCCTCCTTTTGGCTGCTGTCAGGTGCCAGGAAACAGAGGCTGCATTGTCACTGTGGCACGGCCTGAACTTGGGTCAGTCGATGTCTCTGCTTCTGGTGAGGCATCTGTGAGAAGGGAGGGGAGAAACCAAGGTGGGGAGAGCAGGAGGGGTAAAAGGGTGAGGTATACCCTTAAAACTCTGAGACAGTATATGAGGGCAGGCGTCAGAGGTGGTGCTAGTAGAGGGGCTTCAGGTTCACCAGGACTTTGTTTCTGGAGTCCCCAGGTGGGCCTGCACCCTGCACTGTGTGGGGTTACTGGCTCCTGTGCCCAGGAGTCATGGGCATGGTGAATAGCTGACCCAGCATAGAGGGGTTTAAAATCTGAGGACAGCTCACCCCACAGGACGTCCCCGAGGAGCTCCGAGGGTCTCTCCCCTGCTCATGTATAGGATGTGGGTGCTTGATGGCCACTGGGCAGTCATGAGAGGGAGCTGCTTCTGTGACCAGAGCGCTGGGGGCTGCTGACCTAGGGGGAGTGTCCCAGGAGGCCTTGGCAGCCACCCAGTGGGCCTCTTCCCTTTGTCTTTGTTGACTTCTAAGTGTCGGTCCTGGGATGGTCCCCGAATGCCCCCTTCCTTCCTGCTGTCCTACAGAGCAGCTGGGCAGGGGTAGATGAGGGACAAGAGAGCCCCTCACCATGCTCTCCAGGCAGGACCTGCTGGGTACTTCCACCATGTCTTCCATGCCCCAGAGGCATCTTGTATGAGAGCTCTGGGCATGACTCACAGTGACACTTGCAAATGCTTGTTTGTGGCACTTGCAAATGCTTGTTTGTGGCACTTCCTGGCACAGAGGATTTTACTCAGCACCTTAATACACCTTACCCCTGAGGTCCCATTCAGAGCACTCCGTTCAGGACACACAAGTTTCTCCAGCCCCTCAGGAATTTCTAGGCCCCAGGTTAGGCTGGGCTAGGCCCTGGCACAGAGGTGTTGTCCAGACTCTGGAGCCCAGTGAGCCTACCAGGATGTGCGGATGAGCAGTGATGGCATCTGGGCAGGAGGCCACACTTTGTGCAGGGATGGGCGTGGAGAGACCCTGCCTCCCTGCCTCAGGCAGTTTTAAGAGCAGGAAACCTCTTGAACAGCAGAGAGCCAGTCTGTGAGGTGAGACCAGTGGGTGGACTCTGCAACCATGAGGGAAGTGTGCCCACACGCAATGTTGAGGGTCTTTGGGCCAGCGTGTGCTCTCTGCAGTTCACCTGCCTTCGCGGCCACAAAGGTGCACATGAGTTTTACCACACTCTTATCATCCCCCTGGGCAGTGAAAGAAATGCCTCAGCTTCTTGCAGGGGCCATTAGCAGGATGACTATCGCTTTCTAATGGTCGGTGGATGGCCCCCCCCTGAAGCGGGTTAGTCCTGTCTCGCCAGCAGAAGGGACCACAACCTCAATGGCCAGCCTATGACTTTCAGCACTGGGCAGATTAAAGCCAGCTCTGTCTCAACCTGCAGTGGGAATGAACATCAAGGCCCTTCAGACAAGTGTACTACGTCCTGCTCCTTGAAAGAGACTTGGGGAATGCCAGGTGAGGCCCTGTCTGCTGGTTAGCAGTCACTAAAACCAAGTGCAAGCCCTGAATGCAACCTCAGGTGTTAAGATCTTACCTTTGAGTTGGAAGCAGAGTCTGTGAGTCCACAGCTTGCTGGCCTGAAGTGAGGGGCCATTGCGGGTGCTGACAGGCTACACAGTCAGCCTGTGGAGACATTTTCTCAGGTGCACCCTGTCCTCTGTGCTCTGTGCCAGTTTGGCTCTCTGTGGAAGGGGGAAGCGTGACAGACACACTTCCTGCCCCAAGGAGCCCATGGTCTGGGGTATGATGCTGGAGCTCAAGGAGGGTCAGCCCATGGTGAGCTGGAGCAAAGGGCACTGGGGAAGTTTCCAGGAAGATGTGATTACTAGCTGAGGCTGGTAGGAGAAGATCAGCCCAGGAGAAAGGGAGATGGGGGGGTGGCTTCCAGGCAGAGAGAGTTGCCCGTGTGTGGGGACAAGGTGGGGAGTGCAGGGCTATTTACTACTGGCCTATAAATTGAAGGAAAGGAAGTTCTGGGTAGAAGAGACTGGAGCAGAGGTGAGTGGAACAGGCGGGTGGCCAGACCCCTGCAGCCTCGAGAACAACGTTACGGAGCTTGGACTATGTCCTGGGGCAGTGGGGCCTTTGTAGGGTTTTGAGCAGGGGTTGGGGGAGACCGGACAGAACTTGCTGTTTGTGATTCTGAATGTGGGAATGGATGTGGGGGATGGCAGATGCCGCTAATGGCTGTGCACACCTTTCCACAGGGGAGGACCAGGGATCAGTAATTGGCCCCAATTGTGCAAAAGCAGGTGCCTGTCTGCTTGGGGTTCAGTCATCCTTGTCTGCTGTGTAGACCTTGTTGAGACCTGGCAGCTAAAATGCTAGTCTTTGTGAGACAACAAAGAGGGAAACACATTGGAAGCAGAGTGGAGGTCGTGCAGCGACCAGTGAGATCCCCGGGGCCTGGGCAGGCGTGGTTTCTGGGGCGCCTGTGTGGGCTCTGCCTTGGCTGTGGGTTTTTGGGGCTTGTGGTGGCTCTGGGCTGTCACTTGTCAGCCTCAGTGCTTTATCCTCAGGGGCATCCCCAGAGCCAGAGAGGATTTTCATAGTCCTAGAAAGAAAGATTCCCCATGCTGCTCCTGGTAGCTTGGCTGCCCAGGGCTGTTGGGTCGTAGCTTTACTGTCAGAGAGTGAGGTCAGGAAAAGGAAAAACAATGTTTAAGCAAAGGACCTGCACTATGAAGTAGTAGCTTCATCCTGTAACGTCAGTTAGGACTAAGTTTGGCTACGTAAAGCAGAAATGGCAAAGTAACAGTATCTTTAACAAGAAAGAGGTTAATGTTTTTTTTCACTTGAAAGAAGCCTAGATGTAGGCAGCTCCATGGGATCATCAGAGACAAGAACCCTTAGGCCTTTTTGCTCCACTGTCTTAACACATGGCTTGCATTGCACAGCATCTTATGGTCCTACGTGGTTGCTGGAGCTCCAGCCATCAGGTTTGTATTCCAAGCAGCAGAAGGAGGAAGGGTGAGCAAATGGGGCCCACCTCCGTGCTGATTAAGCTGCCTTTAAGGATCTTTCCTGGGAGTCCCTGTTGCATTTTTTAAGAAGTCTTTTTGGCCAGAAGCTAGTTACATGGCCCCGATTAGCTAAATGGGGGAGGCTGTACAGTTCAGATTAAAGTATGAGTTTTATTTTCCAGAGTACCAGCCCTCCCGGAAACATCTGCCCAATGGCATTGTTCTGCTCCAAAGCAAGCCAGCCTATTCGCCTGCCTTCTTTCTGCCTCTCCTTTCTCTGCCACCTCTTTCCCAAGCATTTGCTGGTGCTCACCATGTGCTAGGCACTGGTGGTCAAAGATGAATAAGACGAAGAGGAGTCATGGACCTCACAGGCTCAGCTGTTGCCCGCTCTGCTGCTTGGATACTGCTGTGGTTGGTTCTGCAACGTGTCCTTAAAAGACAAGCGGGTGGCAGGGGAGGCAGGCTGCTGAACGGGACAGAGTCTGAAGATCTAGACTGTAATCCACTCTGTAGAACTGACTAGTCGTGTGCTCATAAAGTGTGGGTTTCTTTGTCCTCCCAGGGCATGGTGAGCAATGAGTGGATAACAGTAAACTGTGCCCCACATAGGTCCCGGTACACTTGGTATAGCCATTATTGTTATTATAAAAGATAAAAGCAGGGATTTTCCATTTGTTCCCCCCACAGGGAACTGGGAGTGGGAGAGGCAGTTCTCCTATACCATATTTCTTTGAATTTTTATGTTGGTTGAAACTTCCCTAAATCACAGGTCTCCCAGAACAGAGCAAGAGCCCTGCACAGTGGCCTGAGCCCTCAGGACCCCTTGCCATCTGACACGCCTTCCTTTAGCTTCCTGCTCTGGTGTGAGGATGGTGTAGAGCATGAGGATGGAGTGGAGGCAGCAGCCAGCGAGCGTGTCCCTGGTTAGCGTGACCCCTACTTATCCAAGAGAAGAAAACAGTTAATTTCTCTTTAGCTTAGTGTCATGCTGTGTCCCATTCCTTAACCATCAGTTATAGAGGCAGGGCACATCGCTATGAACCAGGATACATGACCAGGCAGAGCTGCCGTTCCCAAACCGGAATGTGAAATGGAGAATGTGCATTTGGATGAGTTTTTGAGACCCTCATTTTGTCTTGTTGCCTGTTGATTCGATTGCCTCTGGAGGAATGAAGGCTTTTGGCTTGCTGGAATTCCACCCCCCCCCCCCCCCCCCCCCCCCCCCGCCCAGAGGTATTTCAATCTAGTTGAAAGTAGATACAGATTTTGGTTCTGCAGTGATCCTGGCATCTCCAATAACTGCAGCAGTGGGTCTGTTGGAGGTGTTGGGAGCCTCCCGCGTGTGTGATGTTTGGTGGTTTTGCATTTGCTCCTCCAGCTTTGAGACGTGGCTCCCTTTCTGCCAGCCCTCTTGTACGTTTTCGTTTTTGAGGAAGATGTTTTGGTGGAAGCTGTGGGCTGTCAGTCTCCCGTCTGTTGCCCTGTGACCTTCCAGACCAGCTCTATGCTGGGAGTTGTGGGCCCCTTGCCCCCCAGGATGCAAAGCCGTTGGCAGGAAAAGCATCCTTTGAGAGCTGGGAGTGGAGCGCCCTGGCAAAGCATGTGTGGACATGGTGAGTGGCCAGCTCACCCCCCAGGAGTCACTGATGGCTCCAGCTGAAAGATGATACCCATGCATGAGATGAGAACTGGGTGCCTGATGTCTATGTGTTCCTCTCTGTGGCTGAGCTCCCCCACAGAGGAGAGAAGGGGTTCAGAGAGTGGGCTGGCAATGGCCAGAGTTCACCTGGCCATTTCCAGCCCATCAAATGGAGGTCCTGGGCTCTCCCAGCAGACTGTGCCACCCAAGGATGGGCAGATGGACCCCAAGGAAAGCAAAAGGGAAGCAGAAGGGCCTGGACAGGGTGCACATGGAGGGATTTGGCGAAGATGGGTGAGAGCAGGTGGGGTGGGGAGATAGAGTCCCCAAGAGAGCAGAGAGAGGACAATGGGACCAGAGGCAGAAATGGGCCCTGACTCATCCTCTTGTGGACTGGGGTGCCCAGTGGGAGCCCCAGGCCTCTTTGAGACTCTTTGAGTCTCTCCTCCTTCCAGTCTCTGAAATGAGCGTAATGGAAATCTGTTTATGCAGAAAGAGAAAGCAGTTGACAGATAGCAAAGCACTATTCAGGTCTTCCTGGCTCTACCTCCATGAGAGTTACCCCTGTTGTTGCAGAAGATGCACGCCTGCCTTGGCCATAGAGGCAGAGTATGGCCAGCAGGCCCAGCAGAGGCATTGTTGCAGTGAAGGTGTGTGGGGCTGGGCTGGGAGGCAGGGCATTTCCCATCTCGTCTCCTTCCCCATCTGTGTGGGCTTGGCCATGACCAAGGATATGTTGAGAAGGTCATTCTTAGGTGGGAAGGTCATGCTCTCCTCCATGGGAGAGCAGCCCCTCCTGGCGATTTTTTGCCGTGGCTGAATTCACACATCACTGAATGTGTTTGGTGTGTGGCCATGACCACAGTTGGCGGGGTCAGATGGAGCGTGGCTGCTCTGAGAGGGCAGGGCTGGGGGTCAGAGGCCAGGGGAGAAACGGCCTCGTATGGGCTGCTTACTCTCTGACCCTGCTTTGTCCTGGCAGTGTGAAATATCCCATCATTGAATCCCTTTTGCCCCTTCCTACAGCACAGGCAGCTGACTGCTGTCATTTCTAGTATTTTGTATCTCGGATCTTTTATTGTAAACTTACCGTTAAATCTGTTTGTTGTTTTTTTTTTTAAACTTTTTAAAAAATTATTTATTTTTGGCAGAGAGAGAGAGAGAGCATGAGTGGGGGAGGAGCAGAGAGAGGGAGACACAGAACCCAAAGCAGGCTCCAGAGTCCAAGCTGTCAGCATAGAGCCCGATGCGGGGCTCGAACTCACAGAGTGTGAGATCATGACCTGAGCTGCAGTTGGACGCTTAACCGACTGAGCCACCCAGGCATCCCTGTTTGTTGTCTTTGGTTCTGTGCTTTACAAAGGGTGTTTTGGATGTTGTTTCTGTGATTTTTATTCCATTTTCTTTCTTGTAAGGAGCTGTGTTAGGGGCCGGCCCTCTGCAAAGCGGACACCAAGGCAGGATTAGATATGTATGGATTTTATTGGGAGAACTGCCTGAGGGTGGGCAGGGGGAGCCATCAGACATGAAGGGGAGGTGGGTGGGTGGAAGCTTCCAGGCATCAGTCCAAGGAAGGCACAGATACCTATATACCCTTTGGACCAGAAGTGCTGATGGGGGAGCCCTGTGGCTCCTAAGGAGGGGTCTGCATTAGTGTCCCCTCTGTGCTCAGTCCCTGGGATGTGGGGCATGTGCAGACACTGCTGTGTGGCATCTGCTGTGTGGCATCTCAAGGTGACCGAGTGAATCACTGAAACCCTGATTCTGGCAGATTGCCATTTGGCTTTGCCTCGGGACTTTACAAGAATTCCCTGTGGATGGCAGTGTGGTGTGGTGGTTAGGAGCAGAGCTTTGAAGCCACATGGCCAGGGTTCAAATGCTGGCGGCGCCCCCTACTGGTGTATGACCCCGGCCAAGTTATGTAGCCGTGCGGTGCCTCAGTTTCCTTATCTGTGGAATAGAGGTGGTGCTGGGAGCTGCCCCACAGGACAGGAGGAATGCATGACTGCACAGAGCTGCAGCGATGTGGGTTCGAGTTGGGCCCAGCCAGCCAGCGCTCTGGGGAGCTCAGGAGACATTCATCTGATGATTTGGTTACAGTGCCTCTTGGCCTTCCTTATGAGGATTTGTGGGAGGAGCACGTGTAAGCTTTTGCTGTTACTTTTGGTATTTCTTGGGAGTTCCTTGGTGCAGTGTTTTGCCAGCAAACCCAGCCTTGCAGTTGGACACACTGACACCAGTCCAGGATTTCCCCGCTGTCTTTGTCTCTTTCCCACCAGCACCCTGACATATGGGCGGCTCCCCCTCCAATAGGTGATCCGTGAGGTGCCCTCACCCCCAGGACTGGAGTGACCTGCTGTTGAACAGACCCAGGTGTGCAGACCAGAAGGACACATCCACATGGGCGGCTGCTTTGTCTTCCCCCTAGGATTTCCCTCTGAGGAGAGAGTGAATGTCAGGCTAGGGTCCTCCTTGGCCCAGCCTTCCCCGTTGCACGGCCGTGGAGCCGTGGGGCAGCCCGTGAGTGTGCTCACTGCCAAGTGGGGCTTCTGTTGGAGCATCTCTGTGATGGTTTCAACTGTCTAATTTGTAAATACCGTGACTCACCCAACATTATAGAGCCAAGCTAATATGGAATTGAGAATTTATAGATTTCCTTTTGCTCATGCGGTTCCTTGAGTTTGGGGAAAATCCAGTTCAGAATGAGACGGTCCTCTAACCAAGGCCTCGGATGTGTCTGGGGCCTTGCTGATGTCTGCCTGGTTGTGTGGGTGAACTCTTGGGGCCTTGCACTGAACACCTGTTTCCTGCCCCTGTGCCTAGGTTCTGGGCCAGGCAGCCCTTCTGTCTCCTAGGTGGACCCATGGAAGCTTCTGGAGCTTACTTGCCTCAGTCTGGGAGTGACACAGGCCCCCTCTGCTTATCCTCATGGGCCAGAACTAGCCCAACCCCAGGAGGCTGGGAAACACCTGTGGGGGACGCACAGCCTATTTGATGAGCAGCAGCTGTCCATGCCAGCCCCGGTGTGTGCACAGCACCTTCAGGCTTCCAGAGAGCACTGGTCATGTGGGCCCTCACAACAAGGCCTTCTTGGCCCAGGTGGTCTAATTTGATGGGCTGGGAAACCGAGGCTCAGAGGTGGGCGTGCTTTCGGTGCTACCTTTGGGAGGTAAGAGCTCAGAGCTGCAGACATCCCAAGAATGTCCATCTGGACGGAGGTAAACTTGTCCCTTGGCACTCGTGTGAGACCTTCTCCGACCTGAGTCTGAGTCAAGGGCTCCTGCTCTGCAGGGCTCTCATTTACTGCCTTGCCTCCTTCATCCCCACCTTGGGTGGTAGCTGCACCTGAGCTCCAGCCACCCCTCACTTCTCATTCTAGACCCAAACGCCCATAGGTTCTTTATGGATCCCAGAGAGCCCCCTTCTGCCGGCCTCACATGCCTGCTTGGGGAGGCTGGGGTGGTCCCTCATGGTGCTCTGCTGGCCCCAATACACACTCCCTCAGCTGCCTCCATCTGCAGCCAGGGCTCCCCCTCCTCCTAACCCCCACTGCTTCTCCCTGATGTCCAGACCAGCCTCCTATCCTTTTTTTTTTTTTCCATTTAGTTTCCTCTATTTTTTATTGTGGTGAGAACACTTAACATGAGCTCTAGCTCTCCAACAATTTTATTTATTTATTTTAAAAGAGAGAGAGAGAGAGAGAGGGAGAGAGAGAGAGAGAATGAATCCCAAGCAGGCTCCATGCTGTCAGCACAGAGCCCGAAGCAGGGCTTGAGCCCATGAACCTTGAGATCATGACCTGAGCCAAAATCAAGAATTGGACCCTTAACTGACTGAGCCGCCCAGGTGCCCCCCAACACATTTTTAAGCACGTAATTCGGTATTGTTGACTATATTCTTAACTGTAGGCACAGTATTGCATAGCAGATATCTAGAACCTGTTCATCTTGCATAATTAAAACTGTATGCCCGTAGATATATAGTTATATACCACACTCATAGCAATACCCCAATTCCCCCTCCCCCAGCCCCTGGCAACTACCATTCTACCAACTACCAACGTGGGGCTTGAACTCATGAACCATGAGAGATCATGACTTGAGCCAAAGTTGGACGCTTAACCAACTGAACCGCCCAGGCACCGTGGCCTGTGCCTTTGGCCTTGGAAGCCTCCCCATGTCCTCCTCTTCCAAGTGGTCTTTCTCTTCTGCATGTGGCAGCTACTCTTCTTCCCAGGAGGCCTTCCCAGGCTGGGTGAGGGACCACCCTGTGTACCACTGTTCACACTACTGGTCACGCACCTTCCAGCCTGTCTGTTCCCTGGATTTGATGTCCCCCAGGGGGTGAAAGCTCCTGGCAGGAACGACCTGTGCCTTTTGTAACCTAATATAGTACTTAGCATGTAGAAGGAGCTTAGTGGATATTTGAGGAATGAATGCCAAAGCTCTAAGGTATGTAGACATGTGCAGAGATGGGGCGGGAAAGAGCCACTGCTTCATGCCTCAGTTGTGAATATGGGGAAGAATGTGAGAGGTGGTCATCAGGAGCCCCTTCCTGCTTTGGGATGGTGCCATGGAGAAAAGTAGACAGAGGCTGCCGTCCTGCTAGGCTACTTGCCTTGTGGAGGTTCTGGAGTTTTGTGGACTCTGGAAGAGCAGCCCAGAGGCCGGCAGGAAGGTTGGAGTGTGAGGTCCCTGGGCTGGGGCGGAGAACCCCTCCCACCTCTTGTAGGGAAGCAGTGGGCTTCATCTTTCTTTCACACTTTGCCCTGAAGGATACAGCGTTGTTCTTAGAGGCATCTTGGGGAGCATCATGCTTTCCAAGCACACCACAGCCACGCAGGCAGGGAACGTACGGGCCCATGTGGTACCTTGTTGTCTTGCCACGGTATGATTGTCGGGACTTCATGAAAAATGAAGTTTTCGGGCTCCTGGGGGTCTCAGTCAGTTAGGCGTCCAGCTTTGGCTCAGGTCATGATCTTGCAGCTCAGGAGTTCGAGCCCCTCATCAGGCTCTATGCTGATAGCTCAGAGCCTGGAGCCTGCTTCGGGTTCTGTGTCTCCCTCTTTCTCTGCTCCTCCCCTGCTCACACTCTGTGTGTGTGTCTCTCTCAAAAATAAATAAACATATATAAAAAACGAAGTTTTGTTTGGGGTGGGGAGGGCCTGAGGCAAGGAGACTAGCAGAGCATAAGTACTTATCTCAATAATTAAAAAGTTAACGTGGGAAGCAACATAAGTAATAATGCAGAAGGTGATCCCGGGGTGGTTTTGGCCGCTGACCGTTAATGTTTATGAGCGTGTCGATTCTGGCATCTTCCCAAGGTGCCTGAAACAGCCACGCCGGGTGGTGCTGTTAGGGTTGTTTTGTCAGCATTGAGGATTTGGGGGTTTGATAATGAAAATTTCACATTGCAAAATAAAGGGGGAAGTGAGATTTTCAGTGTGTGTTTAGTGTTGCCAGTGGCTAGCTGTCTTAAAGTAATGATCCATACTCATTGATTTTTGTTGTGTTGCTTTCCCAAGAAGGCAAGGTGGTTGGAGGCAGAAAGTGTGGTCAAGAGGGTGGCACTTTATTTACAGGCCATCTTGAATAGAGTCATGATAGAGAGGGATTCTGGGCCTGCGGTATAAAAGGTTTTCACCGAACAAGGCTGTTTGGCTGTTTTGGCCACACCTGCTGTGAAGTAGATGGGTAATGAGCTTATTACCGTTATGCAGATGAGGAGAAGCCGAGCACACCCTTGTCATGTGTTTCTGCCTCATGAGCCTTGCTTGTTTAAAAAAAGCCACTTATGATCTTGGTTTTGTTGTAGATAGGATTCCTATTTATTTACTTATTTATTCGTTCACTCATTCATTTATTTATTTTAAAGTTTATATATTTTGAGAGAGAGAGAGGAAGGGGTAGAGAAAGAGGGTTAGAGAAAGAGGGAGAGAGAGAATCCCAGGGAATCTCTGCACTGTCGGTGTAGAGCCGGACATGGGGCTCGAACTCACAAACTGTGAGATCATGACCTGAGCCGAAATCAAATCAGACACTTAATTGACTGAGCCGCCCGGGTGGCCCGATAGGATTCCAGTTTAAGGAGATGGTCCCCCAAAGATGTCTACACCCTAGTCCCTGGATTCTGTCTGTTACTTTGCAGATATGACTGAGTGAATGGAACGAAGACGGAGTGATATCCTGGGTTATTTAGGGATAACCATGCAATCATCGGGTCCTTCTAAGAGAGGCTGGAAGAGTCAGAGGAGAGGTGGTGGGATGATGGGATTATGGGAACAGAGGTTGGGGTGATGTGCTGTGGAGATGGAGGAAGGGGCCACAAGCCAAGGGAAGTGGATGGCTTCTAGTAGCTGGAAAAGTCAAGGAAACAGATTCTCCCCTAGAGCTTTTAGAAGGAACCAGCTCAGTCAACAACTGGGCTTTCACCTGGTGAGACCCATGTGAGGCAGTAGACTTGTGTTGCTTTCAGTCACTGACTTTGTGATACTTTGTTACAAGAGCCATAGGAAACTAAGACAGACATACTGGCTGAGTTTTGAAGGGGGTGGCAAGGTTGACCAGTTGTCCTGGTCATTTTGCTAAGTCCTTGCAGCACTGGCCTGCCTTTCGTAAGTAATGGGAGCTTATTTTGGGCACCAAATCTTCTTTGCCCTGCCTGGATGTACTTGTACCTTTTGGGAGGTGGATGTTCTGCCTGCTGCTCTTCTGGAATGATATACGCTGGGCCATTAGTGGGAAACATCTGGTGAAATGAAAGTCAGCTCCCTGGGGTGGGGGGATGATGAACAGAAACCTGCAGGGTGTCCCTGAGAGCTAGCACCTGAGCTGTGCTCCCCTCTGGGTATTTTAGGCTTATGTGTTGGCTGCATGCCAACTGCACCAACTGTCCATCCTCGTGGCATGGCCAGGTGTGTGTGCAGGTGGACAAAGAGAACCGAGTTTTTTTTTTAACGTTTATTTTATTTTTGAGAGAGAGACAGAGTGTGAATGGGGAAGGGGCAGAGAGAGAGAGGGAGACACAGAATCCAGAACAAGCTCCAGACTCTTAAGTTGTCAGCACAGAGGCAGACATGCGGCTTGAACCCATGAACCTCAAGATCATGACCTGAGCCGCATTCGGATGCTCAACTGACTGAGCCACCTAGACGCCCCAAGAACTGAGATGTTCTTGAGGGACAGTGCCTTCTCCCTGCTTATTCCAGAGCCAGAGCTGTCAGGAAGTGGTCCTCACGGTCCTGTCCTGTCCTGCTACCAGCACTGGGTCCCTTGAGCTGCCTGCCTCTCAGTCTTGGGGATGAGATGGCTGCCCTCAGCCTGGGCTTTGTAGGCTTCTTCATTTCTTCTGACCAACTCCACAACTGCGGCTGGGAGCTCGGAGCCCGGCAGCCTGGCCCCTGCCATGAAGGATAGAAAGGCTTGTCTGTGTAGCTGCTGTGGGACCAGACCTCCCAGTCCTGTGTCATCATAAAATGAGCCTTAAAATCAGAGCTGCTTTAGCCTCAAAAATGCGCCTCCCGAGATTAAGAAAGCTCAATCGTAAATAGTGCTCAGAGCTAATGATGGATTTATTATTCAGTACTCGGATTATACTCTAGTCTGTTTATGGGTTTTTCCTCTAAATTGCTGATGTTTGAAGTGGAAACGTTCGATGCTGATTAATGCTTCTGGTTCAAGATTTGCTTTCAGGCAACTTATTTATAAATAACATAGCTTTTCAAGGAACACCGCAAATTTCAACAATAATTAGTACGATGAGATGCAGAGACACCCCAGGGTTCTGGAGAGCCCAGTTCTCCATGTGGGGGCATGGAAATCTGGGTCCTTACACCATTGGGAAAATGGGACATTTGCATATGTGGATTCATTTGCTTTTCAGAACAGCCCAGTAGGGATTAATTTGTACAGAGGAGGACCCCAAGACTCAAAAGAGTTCAGGGTTTTGCCGGGGGACCCCACTCCTAACAGGGGGTGCTGGCATTTGTGCCGAGGCTGGTGCCCCCTCTGTGTTGCCGGCTCTTCCAGGGTGTACGTTTTGTTTCTTTGCCATCATGGCTATTTATCCTTCCTCTTTCTCCCCAATATTCTTGTTCCCTTTGACCCGAGGGGACTCTGATTAGTTTTGGAAAAAAGCATTAAAATTTTTGGACCCTGAGATTGAAGAAAAGTCTGCTATTGATTGATTGGTTGATTGATTGTTTTGGTTTGACTTTTGAGCTTCCTGCCCTGTGTACCTTCAGAATTGGGCAGGTGAGGGGGGAAGCTGTGTGTCTGAGGGCAAGGGTGGCCCCAGTTTTCTCCTTCCAGCCTCATAACGGTCAGCAGCCCTGCTTAATTCTGTTTACCAGCAGTGGTGCCTGCCTACACCTGTGCCCAGTGAAAGTTAATAAGGATGTTTCTTTGTCCTGTGTCCCTGTGTTGTGGGCTTACTGCACCTGTTCTCTTGTTAGAGGTGGGACGTTGTAAACGTGGATACAAACTGTGGCGTGTGATCTTCGTTCTTAAGGGGGCTCACGGCACGTTTGGTGATGCTCACTTCAAACTGGCAGAGGATGGAACTATAGGGGAATGACCCAAATTATGGGGGAAATCTCGAGTCCCTTATGTGTTGTGCAGTGCCAGGCACACAGTAGGTGCTTAGCGAATACTGCTGGAGGAGAGGCTGGGTGGTCTGTGAGGTTGGCATGGGCAGGGGGGCAATAAGGTTCCAGGTGGCAGAGAGCAAGCGTCACCTGGGGGTAGTCAGCAAGTCCACTTTTTAATACGGTTGCCAAAGGCTCTGCCTGAGAAACAGTACTGATTTGGCTGTTGTCTGTCTTACCTGTTTGATTTCTTGTTCAAGTGCGGAGAAGGAAGGGAGAAGGGAGGAGAGGGATTGGAGGCTCAGCAGCATGCGGTAGTGGTAAAGCTGCTGTCTTTGCATGTCTGTGTACAGACTGCTGTGCCCTGGAACCCTCAGTAAGGCTGCCACACCCACAGAGTAGCGTGTGTGTGTGTGTGTGTGTGCGTGCAAGTGTGTACATCAGGCACAGAAGAGAGGAAGGAATGCTTACAAGGAGTAGAACTTTTAGAAGACCAGGATTTGGTGGAGGCAGCAAGTCGCGGCAGCTTCAGGAATGGAAGCCGCCTGAGTTTCTGCAGAAGTCTTGGGGGCTTTGCACGGTTTGTGGAAAGGTGTGTAAACCAGAAGTTTCTCTGGATTCAGGAGTGGTGCCTGCCCTCATTGAGGAGGGATGCCTTTCCTGTTGGCTTTTTGTGGTGGTGGTTGTTTTAGTTTGTTTTATTTATTTATTTTTAAAGAATTTAATGTTTATTTTTGAGAGAGACAGAGTGTGGGTGGGGGAGGGGCAGAGAGAGGGAGACACAGAACTCAAAGTAGACTCCAGGCTCTGTGCTGTAGGCACAGAGCCTGATGCAGGGCTCGAACTTACAAACTGTGAGATCATGACCTGAGCTGAAGTCAGACTCTTAATCAACTGAGCCACCCAGGTGCCCCAAGTTTATTTATTTATTTTGAGAGAGAGGGAGAGAGCGTGTGTGCATGAACAGGGGAGGGGCAGAGAGAGAGGAAGAGAGAGAATCCCAAGCAGGCTCTGCATTGTCAGTACAGAGTCCAATGCGGGGCTCAAACTCACAAACTGTGAGATCATGACCTGAGCTGAAACAAAGAGTCAAACGCTTAACTGACTGAGCCACCCAGGTGCCCCTGTTGTTGTTGTTAACAAGCTTTGAATTTTAGAACTGTTTTCAGTTTTAGTTTTACAGAAAAGTTGTGCAGATAGTATAGAGAGTACCTAAGTACCCCTTGCCCAGCTTTCTTTTTAAAAAAATTTCTTTCTTCTTTCTTTCTTTCTTTCTTTCTTTCTTTCTTTCTTTCTTTCTCTTCTCTTCTCTTCTCTTCTCTTCTCTTCTCTTCTCTTCTCTTCTCTTCTCTTCTCTTTCTTTCGTGGGCTCCATGCCCAACTGGGGCTTAAACTCACCACCTGAGATCAACAGTCACACGCTCTAGAGACTGAACCAACCAGGCACCCCACAGCTTCCCTTCTTGTTAACATCTTGCATCCACATGATACATTTGGTACATCACTACTAACTAAACTCCACAGTGTTTTCTGATTTCCTTAGTTCTTATCCAGTGTCCTCTTTTTATTCCAGGATCCCATGCAGGATACCACACTATATTTAGTTATCATGTTTCCTTAGCCTTTTCTGGTCTGTGGCAGTTTTTGGACAGTTTTGAGATGTAGTGGTCTGGTGTTTTGTAGAATGTATCAATTTGTGTTTATCTGATCATTTTTCTCATGGTTAGACTATGTTATAGGTCTTTGGAAGGAGGACCACAGAGGTCAGGTGCCATTCTCAACATATCATCTCAGATGTGCATCCGTCAACATAATTTATCGCCATCGCCATTGGTTGACCTTGTTCACCCAGCTGAGGTGGTCTTTGCTGGGTTTCTCCACTGTAAAGTTACCCTAACCCCCTTTCTGTATTCCACTTTGGAAGGAAGTCACAATGCATAGTTCACATTTATGGAGTGGAGAGTTATGTTCCACTTCCTTGATGGGAGAGTATCTACATAAATTATTTGCAATTTTTCTGTATCAGAGATTTGTCTATTCTTTCCCATTTATTTAAACCTTTCTTTATATCAATATGGACTCACGGGTATTTATAATATAGTCCTACACTATTTTTTTGTTCAGATTATTCCAGCTTTGACCAATGGAAGCTTTTCCAGGTTGGCACCTGTCTCTTTGACATGCCCCTATTTTTTTAAAATTTTATTTTTTAAGTACTTCCTTACTGTCCCAGAAAGATGCTCCAGGCTTGTCTTGCATTTTCCATACCCCAGCCCTAGAATCAGCTGTTTCTCTAAGGGTCCCTGGTTCCTTTTATTAATCCCTTTTATTGGAGAATGGTATTTAGGGACCAAGGTCTGAGTGTTGAGAGGGCTTGTTGCTACCGAGATGACATTGTTTCTAGCTCCTCTCATTGGACAGAGATAGGAAATCGAGTGTGTATACTGACCTGCATACATCCAACATACCTCCCCTTGCTTTTTGAATGCATGGCCCCATCTAATAGCCAAGCCCTGGACCCAGTGTCCTGATCACTCATGGGTGCCATGCCGACACATCCCAGAGTGGAAAGGAAATGTTAGACAGGTGGCTGAATACAGCAGGAAAAAACAAAAGATCCTTTTCAAGGTATAGAAAAAATATAGAGAATGATAAGGTGAACATCTGGGTACTTACTACGCAGTTTAAGAAATAAAGTATGTGCAGTTCAAGCTGCTGTGAATGCCTCTCCACAATCACCCTTTTGAAGCCTACTAAAATGAAGCTACTGTTTAGTATTTTGGGGGCACATTTTTATTTTTTTACTCTGTGCATATACATAAATGATATCTCTTATTATGTAGGTCATAAAACTATAATGATATTTTATTGTGTTCCTGCAACTTGAATTTTCATTAACTGAGAACTTTTATTTATCTTCTTGTATTTATCTTCTCAGCAATCCTGAGAAACATGAGAGTAACTGTCTCCATGGTTCTGACAGAGAAGCAGAACTTCCAGTAATGATACGATTTTTTGCCAACCTCAAGCGGCTAGTAAAAATGGGCTCAAAAGTGTATCTTCAGAAACCAAGTCTGTGCTCGTTGTATTACATACATGTTGAAGTTCATCAGGGAAGGGAAGATGAAACTAGTCTCCATGGTCCCTTCATGACCTGGTTGCACCCTGTGGCCTGGAGGACCTAACATCTCCCTTCACCTGGAATCCCAGCCTCCCTTGGGGTTTTGCAGGCTCCAGAAGTTTTGGTGAAACAAGGACTTGTATGGTTGGTTCAGACCCCCACCCCCTCATCACATCCTTCCCTGCCAGCATCTGTGCCCATATCCTTTGCACTCCTCCTGAGACTGGAAATAATGTATCCGGCTCGAAGCCACCCCCTCTTTATGTTAGCGCCAGATGCCGCGCCTGGAACTTCTCTCTGCCCCCCCCCCCCCGCCCAGCGCCATTCCCTTGTCTCTGTTGGATCCTTTTCTGCACATTCACACATGCCGCTTTTCTCTCCCATCTGAGAAAGGAGAAAAAAGTCTCTTGCTCCCACCTCCTCCTCCTGCTACTGTCCTATTTTTCTGCTTTGTTTTGCTATAGAACTTCTGGAAAGAGTTGTCTCTACTGGCTTTCTGCAGTTCCTCCCCTCCCATTCTCTGTTAAACCCGCGCTGGTCAGCTGTTTGCCCCTTCTGCTGACACATGTACCAACCCTGCCCACACTGTGCCCATCAAGCTCACTAAGCACCTCCAAGACTCCACATCCAGCGGTCACTTCTCTGTCCTCTTCTTACTTGACCTGTCGTGGCATTTATCCTCTCCTTTCCCCAGGAGATGCTTCTTGCCTTGCCTTTCAGGCAGCCATATGCCTGGGATTTTCTTCTCACTTCTCTCAGTGCCCTTACTGACCTCTGGGTGTTGGAGTGTCCTCGGGATCAACCCGTGTACTTCTTCCCTGCTTGATCCATACTCACACCCTGGTTAGTCTCATCCAGTTTTGTCACACTAAGTCCATCCATATGCTGAAGAACTTCGAATTTATATCTTAGCTCAGACTTTTCTCCTGAGCGCCAGACTCGTGTACCCAAGCCCACACAACGCTTCCCCCTGGAGGTCTAGCGGACATCCTGCAGAAACAGGTGCCATCTGTCCCCCATTGTCCCTCCCAACACGAGTTTTGCATTGCAGTAGATGGCACTTCCATCCTTCCAGATGCCTGGACCATAGACTCTGAGTCAGCCTTGACTCTCATCTTTCTCTCAAGTCCTACATCTAAGCTGTTACAGAATTCCATCCCTGGTCACCACCTGCACTGCCCCAGTTATCTCCCTGCCAGATTATTGTACTAGTCTCCAGTTTCCTATTTCTACCCTGGCCACATATCTTCCTAGCCAGGTCTGTCTCTGCTGCAGCTTTAAGACCTAAATCAGGGTTATTGGCTTTACATCTGAAATCAGATCATGGCACTCCTCAATCCAAAACCCTCACTCACAGTAATTGCTGGTGGCTCCCCTCAACTGTTTTCTCTCTGACTTATTTACTAAAACTCTTCCCTGCAAAAATCTAGCTGGTTAAGTTTATCGCCTTCTTTACATGCTGGGTCAACATTTTCTTCTCCATGAGGCCTCTGCAGACCACCCTATTTAATCCTGGTATCCCCCTCACCAGGCGTGAGCACCTTTCATGTCATCTCTGTAACATATTGATTATTGCCTGCACCCCCTCCAGAGTGGAAGCCTAGAAGCTCAGGGGCTTGGCTGGCTTCATTCAGCCCTGGGTCCCCAGGGCCTGACACATGACATAAGGAGGCACTTGCTGGCAGGCCAGTACAGTGACAGTCTTCACTCAGCAGCAAGGGCCTCCTTAAATTTTGTAGTCTGGGCCCCTCACTTGGCTCACCCTAGTCCTGATCCTACTTGGAGCAAAGTCAGGTAACTTCTTGCCCCAGTCTGCCCCCAATGTCCTCAGAACCCCAGGACCAACCTTTCTTGGTGGCTTGGCCTCTGTGGGTGTCCATCTGGGGGGAGGGGTCCCTCACCCTGGGCACCATGGTGGCATACAAGTAGACACTGACTGCTGGGCTTGGTTTCCTCCAGAGAGGGCTGGGCCAGAGGCACAACCACCCCACCCTTCATGCCTGTCACCCACAGGGTGACTCAGTCCCTGGGCCTTCCCAACAATACTTCTCTGTGAGTATTTGTTGCATTGAACAGAGCTAGGATTGTCGGTCTTTTTCAGACATTTTTATTTTAAATCACAATAAAAAACACCTCATTTCACCGTGTAGGACATCCATACATTATAGATCTCAAACAGAAATTTCAGGAAACAATTTTTTGCACTCATGAGAGGTGATGCATTCTATGTAGTGTTCTTTGTTTTGAAAATTCTGGTTGCTTCCCAGTAAATGGACTTTATGATCTGCCTGTGGGTTCCCAGCAGTCTATAAGCCATGGCTCTTTCCACCAAGCTTATCATCTTATAGAAGAGACTTCTGAGCCCTAAAGAGCTATGAGTCTAGCTAAGGTCACATCAGTTAATTTGCCAAAGAACCAAGACTAGAACCCCATCCTTAGATTCCCATCCTGTGGCTTTTTTAGGCCCTTATAATTAATTTTAATGATTGTGCCATTGTGGCTTATTTAAATTACTCCAGGAGGAACATCAGCTCTATTAAAGAAATTTTATTGTAGCTGCCCACCTGCTCTATTCAGGGAAATGGCATCTATTGTGGGATTTCTTCTTGGTAATTAAGAGAGTTTAAGAAGCTGGTTTTATAGTCATTGATTTAACTGTAGACAACAATGAAGTTAAGTAAGAAAGTTGGTTTCATCTATGGCAACATATGAGTGATTTGAATTAGAAAGGTGTTCACCTTGGGAGGTATGCCAGCCCTTGTAGGACTCTGGACCAGCTCCCACATAGTGCCCCAGGTGCAGGGCTGTGGGTAGGGATCACAGCCCCATTCTGCTAGGTGTCCTTGGGACAAAAACTGGGCCCTGGGTGTAGGTGTTACTTTTGACTTTTGGCTGTTTTTGGCTGTTGGACCCAGCCAGGAGCTACGAGAAATACAGTCTTGGGCCCCACTCCAGCTTTGCTGACACAGAGTCTCCATGTTAACAAGGCACAGGATTTATATGCACATCATGGTTGGAGCAAATCTGAGGATTTGGGTTTTTGGTTTGTAGATTTTTATCATCTAATTGGTCATCCTCAAAAAATCAGCATTATTATTACTATTTATTTATTAAAAAAATTTTTAATGTGTATTTTGAGAGACAGAGCATGATCAGGGGAGGGGCAGAGAGAGAGGGAGACACAGAATCCAAAGCAGGCTCCAGGCTCTGAGCTGTCAGCACAGAGTCTGATGCAGGGCTTGAACCCACCTATGCTGAAGTCAGACGTTCAACCAACTGAGCCTCCCAGGTGCCTCCAAAACTCAGAGTTATTAGGGTTTGGCTACCTGTTTAGGACACCATGCTAGGTGCTAGGATAAGAAGGAGTTATGGCAGGGGCACCTGGGTGACTCAATTGGTTGACTGTTAGACTTTGGCTTAGGTCACGATCTCGTGGTTCATGAGTTTGAGCCCCACATCAGGCTTGCTGCTGTCAGTGCAAAGCCTGCTTGGGATCCTCTATCCCACTTTCCCTGCCCCTCCCCCACTTGTGCTCTCTCAAAAATAAACATTAAAAAAAAAAGAAAGAGTTATGGCAGAGCTCTCCCTGCATTGCTGTTTAGTGGGAATGAAGGGCAAGCTACACAGTCATAAATCATGGTGTTTTAGAAAGCAGGAGTGCTGTGGGCGCCCAGAGGCAGGCAGGATGTGGATGCATGAGGGAGAACAGGAGGGGAGGGTGTCCCCAGCAGGGGGAGCTGCATGAAGAATGATAGGGAGGCAGGACTGCTCCTGGTGCAGTGGAGGCAGGTGATAGCCAGATTTTGGAAGGCTTTAAATCTATGTTTATGTTTATTTATTTATTTTTTCCCCTCTTTTGTTTTATTTTGTGTGTGTGTGTGTGTGTGTGTATTTATTTATTTATATTTATATAATTAATTGATTGTCAAGTTGGCTAACATACAGTGCATACAGTGTGCTCTTGGTTTTGGGGGTAGATTCCCATGATTCATCACTTACATACAACACTCAGTGCTCATCCCAACAAGTGCCTTCCTCAGTACCCATCACCCATTTCCTCCCTCCCCTGCCCTCCCATCAACCCTCAGTTTGTTTGTATTTAAGAGTCTCTTATGGTTTGCCGCCCCCTCTGTTTGAAACTATATTTTCCCCTTCCATTCCCCCATGGTCTTCTGTTAAGTTTCCCAAGTGAAAACATATATCAGTCTTTCTTTGATTTATTTCACTTAGCACATTACCCTCCAGTTCCATCCACTTCGCAAATGGCAGAATTTCATTCTTTCTCATTGCTAAGTAATATTCCATTGTATATGTAAACTACATCTTTATCCATTCATCAGTTGATGGACATTTGGGCTCTTTCCATAATTTGGCTATTGTTGAAAGAACTGCTATAATATGTTTATTTTTTTAATTTAAATTCAAGTTAGTTAACATACAGTGTAGTCTTGGCTTCAGGAGTAGAACCCTGTGATTCATCTCTTACATATGACACCCAGTGCTCATCCCAACAAGTGCCTTCCTTAATGCCCATCACCCATTTAGCCCATCCTCCCATGTACCTCTCCTCCAGCAACTCTCAGATTTTTGTTTGTATTTAAGAGTCTTATGGTTTGCCTTCCTCACTGTTATTTTTCCTTCCTTTCCCCTGTGTTCATGTGTTGTGTTTCTCAAGTTCCACATATAAGTGAAATCATAAGATATTTGTCTTTCTCTGACTTATTTTGCTTAGTGTAATACACTCTAGTTCTGTCCATGTTGTTGCAAATGGCAAGATTTCATTCTTTTTCATTGCCAAGTAGCATTCCATTGTGTGTATATATATATATATATATATATATATATATATACCCCACATGTTATTTAAATCTTAACTCAAGATATTTGGAGTTTATCCAGTAGGTCATGGGAGCCACTGTAAAAAATTCTTTTAATTTAAAAAAAAATTCAAATTTTTAAAAATTATGGTGTATCTTAGTCATTTGGGCTGCTATAACAAAATAACGTAGATTGAGTGACTTAGGAAAAACAAACATTTATTTCTTATGCTTGTGGAGGTTGGAAATCAGGATGAGAAATGAGGAATTAGGATCATGGTACCAGAAGATTTGGAGTTTAGTGAAGGCTTCCTGGTTCATAGCGCCTTCTCCCTGTGTCCTCATATCATGGAATGGGTGAGGGAGCTCCCTGGGGTCTCTTTTATCAGGACTCAAGTCCTATTCATGAGAGCTCTACACTCATGACCTAATCGCCTCTCAAAAGTTCCCTACTTCCTGTTACTATCCCGTTGAAGATTAGATTTTCAACTTATAAAGTTTGCGGGACACAAACCTTCAGACCATATCATATAGTAAACTATACAAAACATAAAATTTACCATTTTAATCACTTTCAAGCATATCATTAGTTCAGCAGCATTAAGCACGGTCACGTTGTTGTGCTATCATCCCCACCATCCATCTCCAGAATTCTTTTCCTCTTGCAAAACTGAAACTCTGTACCCATTACAAAATAACTCCCCATTCCCCTCCTTCTCCAGTGGCAGCCACTATTGTGCCCCTTGTCTCTATGAATTTCACTATTTTAGGTATTTCATTTAAGTGGAATCACATAACTATGTTTTGTGACTTTATTTGGTATGATGTCCTCAAAGTTCATCCATGTTGTAGCAGGTGTCAGAATTTTCCTCCTTTTTAAGGCTGAATAATATGAATACACCACATTTTGTTTATCTGTTCACCTGTCAGTGGAAACTTGGGTTATTTCCACCTTTTGGCTATTGTGAATAATCCTATTGCGAACGTGAGTGAATAAATATCCAAATTCCTGCTTTAAAAAATTTTTTTTAATGTTTATTATTTTTTTTTTTTGAGAGAGAGAATCAGAGTGTGAGTGGGGGAGGGTCAGAGAGAGAGGGGATCACAGAATCCAAAGCAGGCTCCAGGTCTGAGCTGCCAGCACAGATCCCGATGCAGGGCTCAAACTCATGACCTGTGAGATCATGACCTGAGCCAAAGTCAGAGGTTTAACTGACTGAGCCACCCAGGCACCCCAAGTTCTTGCTTTTAATTCCTTTGGGTGAATACCTAGAAATGGACTTGTTGGATCATATGCTAATTCTAGTTTTATTTTTTGAGGAATTTTCATATTGTTTTCCATTGGTTGTACTTTTACATTTCCAAAATGCATAAGGGTTCCAGTTTCTCCACGTCCTTTCCAACACTTGTTTTCTGTTGTTTGTTTTTTGATAGTATCCATTCTAATGGGAGTGAAGTGGTATTTCATTGTGGCTTTGATCACATTTCCCTGATGGTCAGTGGTGTGGGGCGTCTTCCCTCATGTGGGAGCACCGTGGGAACTTTGAGCAGTTCTGTGGTGGGGGGTGTAGAGTGGAGGTGATACTGCTTCCTTGCACCTGCAGATCAAGCCTCCTACATGCTGCTTTGGTGGTTTCTGTGGGAACATGGTGTGTCCAGGATACTGTCCCCAAACCAGGAAGGAGCATTGTTTATTTTGACAGGTGGCCTGTCTGCACTCAACCCACTACGATTGCTCCAAGACTCTGTTCCTGCTACTACTGGCAGAGGAGCTGAGACAGTTGGGAGAGCATTTGAAGGCCATGGCTGTTGCTGTGGGTGCCTTTGTGGGAGTGGTGGGCATTAGTGCTGCCATCTGGTATTTTCACTGTTCCTCATCCTGGGTACATGGGAGGATTGTGCTTCTCCATTTCCTCAGAGTTAGAGATGGCTATGTGACTTGTTTTGGCCAATGAAATTGGAGCAGAAGTGGTGGGCAGGTAGGAGCTTTAAGAGCCTTTCCATGCTCTGTCTTCCTCAGTCACATCAATCCTAGAAGCATATAGTAAGTTCTTGTCATAATATCCAAGTGGCTGGTGTCTGCCCTCGAGAGTAAACCAGACCCACAGTAGACGTTGAGTGAGCAAGACAGAAACGATTACTAAGCTATAGCACTGTGATTTAGGAGTTGTTTCTTACTGCAGCACAACCTAGCCTATCCTGACTGATCTAGGAGGAACCTGCAAAGTGTTTTACATACAGAGGTAGGTTAAGATGAAGATGTAGCATTGGGGGTAACTCCATATCTTTCTGCATACCTGGAGGTAATGAACCCCTCAGATGTAGCAGAACATCTAGTGGGCTGCAGTTTCCTGTAGGTAAGTCTCTGGCTAAAGCATTAATTATCGGATGTTAATGGTTTCATTTTGCCAGCAGCACACAGCCCTGGCTTGCCGTGGCCCGCAGCCTGCCCCAGGTGGGGCTGGGAGCTGATGGGAGCTCACATGGGAGCAGCTCCACCTGCGTTTAATGACTTCTGTGTTTTCTGGGGCTTAGCAAATCCAGAGCCAATTTAGATTTTTGGGAGACAACCCCAAACTCTGTGGACCTCCTTACACTTCCAAAGCAGGAGGGTCATTCTTTTTAGTAATTATTGCCAGCTGGTTTTGAAAGTGGAAATGCCTTTTTAACATCAAAACATTTCCCAGACCTTCCTTACTTGACTGTAGTCACATTTTTAATACTGTTTTGGTCATTCAGTAACTATTCATTGAACAAATCTTGTAAAGTTTAACTTTCCACGATAGAATTTTCCATATACCCACAAAAGCAGAGAGAATTACATCATCAGTTCCTGTTATGGGATGAATTGTGTCTTCCCACTCCATCATCCCACCCCACCTCCAAATTCATATGCTGAAGTCCCAGGACCTCAGAATGTGACTGTATTTGGAGACCGGGTATTTTATTTATTTATTTATTTATTTATTTATTTATTTATTTATTAAAAATGTTTATTCATTTTTGAGAGAGAGAGTATGAGCAGGAGAGGGGCAGAGAGAGAGAGAGAGAGAGAGAGAGAGACAGAGCATCTGAAGCAGGCTCTGTACTGACAGCAGCAACCTGATGTGGGGCTCGAACTCATGAACTGTGAGATCATGACCTGAGCTGAAGTTGGATGCTGAACTGACTGAGCTGCCCAATCATCCCTTTTATTTATTTTTTTAAAGTTGATGTATTTATTTTGAGAAAGAGAGAGCGAGTGAGAGAGGGAAGGGCAGAGAGAGAGAGAGAGAGAGGGAGGGAGAGAGAGAGGGAGAATCCCAAGCAGACTCCGTGCTGTCAGTGCAGAGCCTGATGTGGGGCTCAATCCCAAGAACTGTGAGATCATAATCGTGATCCAAAATCAAGAGTCATGGATGCTCAACCAACCGAGCCCCCCAGGTACCCCTGGACATAGGTCTTTAAAGAGGTAAGTTAGTTAATATGAGTTTATTATAATGGGTCCCAATCCAATTTGACTGATGTCTTTATCAGAAGAGGAGATAAGGACACAGACACACACAGAGGGAAGATGATGTCAGGACACAGAGAGAAGGTGGCCATCCACAAGCTAAGGAGAAAGGCCTCAGAAGAGACAAGACTTGCTGACACCTTGGTCTTGGAGTTCTAGCCTCCAGAATTGTGAGAAAATAAATTGCTGTTGTCTAAACCATCCAGACTTTTACTTTGTTATGCCAGCCTTAGCAGATTCATAAGTTCCCTATATAATATCCTCCAGCTTCTGCATTTTCAATATTTAAATAATTTTCATGGGCTGCCTCTGATGTGCCAGGAGCATGGGGCATACAGCAGAGAGTTAGAGATAGCACCTGCTCTTGTGAAGCTTGCCATCTATAGGAACTGGAAAAATTCATGAGGCAAAGTTGTAATTAATAGCACTTAGAATTTTTGTAATTCCACAACATCTGTATACCTCAGAAACCATTGCCAAAACACAGAATGCAGTCTGTCTTCCAGCAGTGCTGGGGATACAGATGAATTCTCAGAGCCCTTCAACACTTAACGCTCTCCTGGCATCAATGTTTAGGGACCAAGGCTTCAGATATTAGATGGGTTTATGGTGTAAATTGGATGAAAATGGAGTAAGTATGGCCCAAGAAGCTTTGCCTCTGTCAAGCCAAACCTGTCATGTGGATGGGGACTCAGGCTACCTCTGGGAGCCAGCTGACCTCAAGAGGAGCCAGGATGCAAACACCATTCTTATACAATAAAGATGGGGATGAGGAGTCACACTGAGAAGTGATTCATTTGCTTACAGATGGATTCATCCAGCATTCCTTTAAATACCAAAGTCCCATGTTACATTTAAAAATACCCAAGTTCACTCAAAAACATTATGCTGAGTGAAAGATGCCAGACACAAAAGTCTACGTATTGCATGGTTCCATTTATATGATGCCTCTAGAAGAGGCCTAATTATAGGTAGAGAAAGAAGATTAGTGGTTGCTTAAGCCTGGGGATGTAGGTGGGGATTGGCTGCAATCAGACATGGAGGTGATGGGAACATTCTAAAACTGCATTGTGGTAATTGTTGAGCAACTGAATACATTCACTAAAATTGTCACCACTTATAATAGGTGGATTGTATGGTATATAAATTATACCTCCATGAAGCTGTAAAAAAACACTCAGTTCAGCTCCATGGAAAATCAAGGGAGTCTTCTTGGAGGAAGTAGGCTCCCTTCCTCCAAGGAGGAAGTAGGCTGGATGTGAAGGACTGAGTGTCTTTGGGTAAGGAAGGATGGCTAGAGGGGATTCCAGATGGAGGAACACCATCCTAGGGGAGATTATGGGTAGATGATTGAGGTGAAAGGAAAAGCTTGTCGCAGGTGAGAGCATCAGGGAATTGAAGGGATACTCTGAAATCTCAACCCTGGTTGCACATTCCGGCCACATTCCAGCCACCTGGAAAGCACAGATGCCTGGGCCCCCTTCCTGGGGATTTGGATTTCATTGGTCTGGGATAGATCTTAGACATTGGTTTTTTGTTTTTGTCTTTTTTTTTTCAGACGTTAGTATTAAAAAAATTTTTTTGAATGAAATAATATTCTATTTCTTTTTCATATATCAGCCAGAATGATTCTGTAGATACCTCTCTCCCACCTCTGTGTTTACCAAGGGGGACAATTCATGGAGACAAGGCAGGGTGCACACATGATTCTTTCACTTCATTTACCAGTTTCAAAAATGATGATTGTGTTTCCCATAATCTTCCAAAGTTGATCAGTTAGTTTTTTTAAACTATCATTATGAACTCATGGACTTGAACATATTTGTAGGTTTCAAACCATTGCTCTCATTAAACCTTATTGAAATTTAAATTGTTCTACCTTTGGCCAACGGAGTGTCTTCAACTTGGCCCTTGAGACCTTTTGATATAATCCTAGTTCTCTTTGATAGCTTCCTTGCCTTTTTTTTTTTAAATGAAGTAATTTTATTTTTCCATCCCTTCCCACCAGCTTCTTAGTTACACATTCCTTTATCATTCTTTTAGTGGGTATCCTAGACATTATGACTTGCAGCCTTACTTCTAAACTCTAGTGATTATTGAGTCTTCTTTAAATCACTTCCTGGTCAATACAAAGAATTTACATGAGTATTTTTTTGAGAGTTGTGCAGGAGAGTTTTGTGGCATCCAGGGTTGAATGGGTGGGGTTTACCAAAAGTCTTCAGTGAATAAGGACCAGTGTGAATTTCTTAGTTGGTTATTAAGTTCATATATTAAGAATTTTTTTTGTTTTGTTTGTTTGGTGTGACCTGATATAATGATGTGGCATTTTCAGTGTATAGATCCTTTAAGGGTTGGGAAAGAGGAATGCCCTTTTGTCAGAGATTCTCCTGTCATTCAGGTGCTATAGGAATTGAAATGAAAATTATACAACCCAGGGCTGGCAGGGGGATTCATTTAAGAATCTCAGCATG
The DNA here is from genome assembly GCF_024362965.1 of Panthera pardus. NCBI lineage: Eukaryota > Metazoa > Chordata > Mammalia > Carnivora > Felidae > Panthera > Panthera pardus. The sequence goes on along the minus strand of NW_026526810.1, from coordinate 13,720,185 downwards.
AGAGTTTGAATGCTCATAGGCACCAACTTTTCCCTAGGTGGGAGGCCTTCCCCTGCATCTGACCTTTTATTGAGGGTCTTACCTGTGTGGTGAGTTAGTTCTTCAAGTATCTGAGAGATGAGAAAGTGGAGGCTTCACGAGAGCCTTCTGGACACATTCTTAAAGCCACACAGCTGGCAGGTAGTAGAGTTGGGATTTGAACTTAAGTCTGTCTGACTTCTGTTTCCAGCCAAAAGAAAGGGTCTGGCTGAGATCAGTTCTCATTGACAACATATTCTGACCAAACATACTTGTTTTATTTTATTTTTTTAAAGTTTATTTATTTATTTTGAGAGAGAGAGAGAGAGAGAGGGAGAGAGGGAGAGAGAGAGACAGATTGTGAGTGGGGCAGGGATAGAGAGAGAGAGGGAGAGAGAGAATCTCAAGCAGGCTTTGGGCTGTCAGCACAGAGCCTGATGCTGGGCTCAAACCCACCAACTGTGAGATCATGACCCGAGCTGAAATCAAGAGTCGGATGCTTAACGAACTGAGCCAACCAGTGCCCCCCCCCTTTTAAGTTTATTTATTAAACTGGGCTTCTAATTGATTTAGAATATAAATTAGAAGGAAGCATTGTCTTAACTGTTATCATATTTTTGGGGTGAATTGATATACTTTTCAATTTACTTTTTTATTTTGAAATAACTTTAGATTTACAGGAAGGTGTAAAGAAATGTTCAGGGAGATCCCATACACCCTTCACCTAATCTTCCACAGTGTTAGCATCTTGCATAACTATAGCACAATAATAGCAAAGCCAGGAAATTGACATTGTTGTAAACAATAGAACTTATTCAGATTTCACCAGTTATACATGTACAAATGTATGTGTGCATGTGTGCGTACGTGTGTAGTTTGATGCGATCACATGTGTAGCTAGCTTCTGGGTTCAACACCACAATCAGGATATTTAACTGTGTCATCATACAAAAACTTAATCCTGCTACTCCTTTGTAGCCACACACACACACACACACACACACACACACACACACACACACACGTATACCCCTCTTGCATCATTCCTAACCTCTTGCAACCACTAATCTGTTTTGTCCTTCATATCTGTATTATTTCATCAAGGTCGTGTAAAAGGAGTCTTAAGATATGTAACTTTTTGAGATTTGGTTTTAGCCCTCAGCATAATTTCTTTGAGGTTTATCCATGTTGTTGGATGTGTCAATAGTTCATTCCTTTTTATTGCTGAGTAGTATTCTGTGGTGTGCATGTACCCTATTTTAACCTATCATCCATCAAAGGACATTTGGGTAGTTTCTAGTGTTGGGCTATTATGAATAAGGCAGCTGTGAGCATTCATGTACAAGTTTCTATGTGAAAATAAGTTTTCTTTCTGAGACAGATGCCCAAGTATCTGCAGTTCTAAGTCATATGGTAAATCTACTTTTATTTTTAAAGGAGCGGCCAACCTATTTCCCAGTGATTGCATCACTTTGTATTTCCAACAGCAATGTATGAGTGGTCCAATTTCTCAGCGTCCTTGCCAGGTGTTGTTACTGTTTTTTAGTTTAGCCATTCGGATAGGTGTGTAGTGATATCTCATTGTGTTTTACTTTACATTTTTCTAATGGCTAATAATATTGGACAGTTTTCATGTGATTCTTTTGACACCTGTGTGTCTTCTTAGGTGAAATGTCTTTTGTGTCATTTGCCCATTTTCTAATTATATTTTTTTCTGTTGAGTTCTGAGGGTTCTTTATATATTCTAGATTCAAGTCCTTTGTTGGGTAGATGATTTGCATATATTTTCTCCCAGTCTGTAATTTGTCTTTTCATTCACTTAACATGACCTTTGGCAGGGAAAGTTTTAAATTTTGATGAGGCCCAATTGTTCAACTTTCCTTTTATGGATACTATCTTTGGTGCCAAATCTAAGAACTCTGCCAAATCCTAGGTCTCACAGTTGTCACCTATGGTATTCTTTCTAGAGGTTTTATGTTTTTATTTTCTATGACATACTTTGAGTTGATTTTTGTGCAATCTATGAGATATAGGACAAAAAAATTTTTTTTGGCCTATATATGTCCAAATGTTCCAGTGCCATCTATTGAAAAGGCTATCTCTCATCTGTTGAATTGCTTTTGCTCTTTTTTTCAAAAAATAAATGGGCATATTTGAGTAGATCATTTTTTTCTGGGTTCTGTATTTAGTTCCACTGATCTGTCTATCCCTCTGCCAATACCAAACAGTCTTGATTGCTATAGCTCTACCATAAGCCTTAATATTGAGTAGAGTGATTTCTCTCACTTTATTCTTCTTTTTCAAAAATATTTTAGCTATTCAAGGGCTCTTTTTTTTTTTCTAAATAAGGTGTAGAATAAGTTTATTTGTGTCAACAACAAAAAAAAAAACATGCTGAGATTTTGATAGGACTTTTGTTAAACCTGTAGATCTCTTTAGGCCAGAGTTGACATTTTTTTATGTTGAGTTTCCCAATTCATGAACATAGTATATCTCTCCACTTATTTAGATCTTCCTTGATTTATTTCACCAGCACTTTATAACTTTCATCATACATATCCTGTACATTTAAAAATATTCATAGATACCTCATTATCTTTGAAGCAATTGTAAATAGTATTTCTTTTTAAAATCATGATTTCTATTATTGTCATTATATAGAAATGCAGTTGAGGGCATCTGGGTGGCTCAGTTCGTTGAGAATGGCTCAGGTTATGATCTCATGATTTGTGAAATTGAGCCCTGCATTCCAGGTCTGTGCTGACAGCACAGAGGCATGGAGGCTGCTTAGGATTCTCTCCACTGCCACCCCACCCCTACCCCCTACCCCTCCCCAGCCCCAGCTCATATTCTCTGTCTCTCTCTCTCAAAATAAATAAATAAACATTTAAAAAAGAAAAAAAGAAATACAATTGTATTTTGTGTATTGATCTTATATCTTGAAGCCTTGTTTTGAACTATATATTTTCCTCTAAGCACTATGGGCAGTATCCCACAAATTTGGTAGGTTGTGGTTTTTGATTTTTTATTTACTTTTATTATTTTTAATTTTTTAAAGTTTGTTTTGAGAGAGAGAGAGAGAGAGAGAGGAAGGGAAGGGCAGAGAGAGGGAGAGGGAGAATCTTCAGAGCCCAATGTGGTGCTCAAACTCACGGACCATGAGACCATGACCTGAGCCTAAATCAAGAGTCGGCCACTTAGCCTACTGAGCCACCCAGGCGTCCCTGTTTTTAAAAATCCATTTCTGTGTATTTAAAATTTTCCTTTGAGAAGTCCACTTTGGCCCATGGATTATTTAGAACTGTGTCATTTAGTTTTCATGTATTTGGAGATTTTTCTGTAGTCTTTCTGCTACCGATTTCTAATTTGATTCCATTTTTGGTCAGAGAAGTTATTCTGCTTAATTTCAATTCTTTTGAATTGATTAAGGTTTATTTTGTGACTAGGATATGATCTGTCTTACTGCATGTTTCATGATTCTTGAAAAGAATGTGTACCATGCTGTTGTTGGGGGGAGTGCTCTATACGTGTCAATTAATTGTAATGGTTGATGGTGTTGTTCAGTTCTTCAGCATCCTTGATTTTCTGTCTAGTAGTTCCTTCAGTTTCTGAGAGCTAGGATACTGAAGTTCCCAAATATTATTGTGAGTTTGTCTTTTTTCCCTTTTCGCTAGATCAGTTTTTTCTTAATGTATTTTGATGCTCTGCTGTTTGGTAAGTATACATTTAGGATTGCTTTATGTTCTTGATAGGTTGATAATTTTATAATTATGTAATATACTGTTTTGTCTTTATTAATTTTCTTTACTCTGAAGTCTATTTTATCTGATATTACTGTAGCCACTTTGTTTTCTCTTTTTTATTTTTATTTTTTGAGAGAGAGAGAGTGCAAGTGCAAGCAGGGGGAGGGGCAGAGAGAGAGAGGGGGAGAGAGAGAATCCCAAGCAGAATCCGCACTTTCAGCCCAGAGCCCAATGCAGGGTTCGAATTCATGAACCATGAAATCATAACCTGAGCCAAAGTCAAGAATCCGATGCTTAAATGACTGAGCCACCCAGGTGCCCCATTTTTGGTTTCTCATGATTAATGTTTGCATGGCAAAACTTTTCCATCTCTTTACTTTCAATCTATCAATGTTATATGTTTGAAGTGAATTTCTTATTGATAGCGTATAAGTGGGTTATATTTTTTTAAGTGACCCTGCCAATGACTTTCTTATATTGGAAGTAACTATTGATATGTTACAGCTTATGTCTGCATTTTATAATTTGGGTTTTTTTTGTTCCCTCTTTTTATTACTGTTTAATTTTCCTTACATTCCTGTGGGTTACTTAAACATATTTTAGCATCCCATTTTCCATATTTATGACATGTCTGAGCATACCACTATGTATGGTTTTCTTTGTGACTACTGTAGATATTGTCACAGAATTCTGGTATCAGAGTTTTACCATTTTGAGCACAGTAGTCCTTTACCCTCACCATTTTCTAATATAACTGTCTTAAGTATTTCCTCCACATTCACTGTGTATCATACCAGATGAAGCTGTGACTTTTGCTTCAGCTTTAAAATAAGATTAAAGTGGGGCATCTGTGTGGTCAGTCGATGAAACGTCTGACTTCGGCTCAGGTCATGATCTCATGGTCAGCGAGTTCAAGCCCTGTGTTGGTCTCCATGCTGAGAGCTTAGAGCTTGGAGCCTGCTTTGGATTCTGTCTCTTTCTCTCTGTGCCCCTCCCTCACTCACACTCTGTCTCTGTCTCTCAAAAATGAATAAACGTTAAAAAAAATTAAAAATAAGATTAAAGTAACTCATGAGGGCTTAGGATATTTTTAGCCTTCTGTTATTATTTTCTTTCTATTTGGAGAGTTTCCTTTAACCATTCTCTAAAGGTAGGTCTGCTAATAACAAATTCTCATAGTTTTTATTTTTTTGAGTATGTCTGTTTTATCCCCTTCCTTTCCTTGGGTAATGGCTTTATGGAGATATAAATCATATACCATGTAATTCATCCTTTTAAAATGTACAACTCAGTGGTTTTCAGTATATTCACGGAATTGTGATCCATCACCACAATCTAATTTTAGAACATGTAATAAATTTTTAAGTTTGAATTTTTGCGTATCATGGAAAGGAGGAGAAGGAAAGTAATTTACATGATCTTGTTTCTTTCTTTAAAATTTTTTTTTAATGCTTGTTTATTTTTGAGAGAGAGAAAATGAGACAGAACGTGAGTGGGGGAGGGGCAGAGAGAGAGGGAGACACAGAATCTGAAGCAGGCTTCAGGCTCTGAGCTGTCAGCACAGAGCTCGAACTCATGAGCCATGAGATCATGACCTGAGCTGAAGTTGGACGCTTAACTGACTGAGCCACCTAGGCCCCCCCCCCCTTTTTTTAAATGTTTCTTTTATTTATTTTGAGAGAGAGAGAGAGAGAGAGAGAGAGAGAGAGAGAGGTAGGGAGGGAGAGAGAACCCCAAGCAGGCTTTGTGCTGACATGGGGCTCGATCTTACTAACCATGTGATCGTATCCTGAGTGGAAATTAAGAGTTGGATGCTCAACCAACTGAGCCACCCAGTTGTCCCTATGTGATCTTGTTTCTGAGCCAGAAGTTAATGTATCTTTTCACATCTTTTGTAAAAAGAGGTTCTTCGTCTTTTTATTTTTTCTTTAATTAAAAATTGAAAAATTGTTATAAAATATTTATAACTTAGACGTTATTATCTTAACCATTAAGTGTACAGTTGAGTAGTGCCAAGTACACTTACACTGTTATGCAACCAATTTCCAGAACTCTTTTCTCCTGCAAGACGAAACTCTCTGCCTATTAGCAACTCTGCATTCCCTGCCTCCACAGTCTTTGGCAACGACTATTCTACTTTATGACTGTGAATTTGACTACTCCAGGTACCTCATATAAGTAGAATCATCACACTATTTGTTCTTTTGTAACTGGCTTATTTTACTTAGCTTAATGTCTTTATAATGTTACAGCATGTGTCAGAATTTCCTTCCTTTTTAAAGCTGAATAATATTTCATCCTATGGATACATCACTGCCATTAATGGCTTTGTTAATGGACATGTGGTTATTTCCATCTTCTGGCTATTGCCCATAATGCTGCTATGAACATGCTATGGACAAATATCTCTTTGAGACTCTCTGCTTTCAGTTCTTTTAGATATGTACTCAGAAGTGAGCTTGCTGGATCATGTGGTAATTCTATTTTTAACATTTTGAGGAATTGCCATGCTATCTATCCTCTTCTTTTCCTTAGAAAATATCTATTGAAGATTCTGGGATATTTGACCTGTAGAATGTCCTACAGTCTTATTTTGGATGATTATACCTATGAGGCAATTCACTATGCGCCTTCATCTTCTGTCTTGTGCACACTGGCAGCTGGATCCAGTACCTTTGTCAGACTTAGATTTTATCTCTCTCTCTTTTCTTAAAGTTTATTTATTTACTTTGAGAGAGAGGGAAAGTGCAAGTGGGGGAGGGTCAGAGAGAGAGGACAGAGTGAGAATCCCAAGCAGGCTCTGCACCGACAGCACGGAACCTGACGAGGGACTCAAACTCACTGACTGTGAGCTGAAGTCAGACGCTCAGCTGACTGAGCCACCCAGTTGCTCCAGATTTTTGACAAGTTTAGAGGAAGCACATCATCTCTGTGAGTGTAGCAACTGTTAGTGCTTAGCACCACTGTATAGGTTGATTTATGTCCTCCTCAAGTCCATATTTTGAAGTCCTAGGCCCCGGTCTCTCAGAATGTTGCCTTACTTGGATAGGCAGTCTTTACAGAGGTAATCAAGGTAAAATGAGGTCAGTAGAGTGGGCCCAAATCCAATACAACCGTGTCCTTAGGAGAAGATGAAATATGGATACAGACATATGTAGAAGGAAGATGATGTAAACAAGAATGCCATATGAAGATGAGGATGGTCGTCTTCAAGCCAAGGAGAGAGGCCTGGACTAGATCCTTCCCTCATGGCCTTCAGAAGGAACCAGAGCTGCCAGCACCTTGATCTCAGACTTTTAGCCTCCAGAACTGTGAGACAATACATTTCTGTTGTTTAAGCCACCTAGTTTTTGGAACTTTGTTATGGCAGCTCTAGCAAACTCATATGGTCACTAGTTCTTATGTTGGTGGCTTGCTGGTCATTTTGGTTTTCTGATGCTTGCCTCCCAATAGGTCAGGAAGACCTCATGGGATGGAAATCCTCATGTCCTTGCATTTTGGTATCAGTCTGCTTATGCCCTTCATACTTGAAAAGCAGTTTTTCTGGATAGTAGATCCTTGAGTGTCTTAAATATGCTACTCTATTTTTTTTTTTTTTTTTTTTTTTATTTATTTTTGGGACAGAGAGAGACAGAGCATGAACAGGGGAGGGGCAGAGAGAGAGGGAGACACAGAATCGGAAACAGGCTCCAGGCTCCGAGCCATCAGCCCAGAGCCTGACGCGGGGCTCGAACTCACGGACCGCGGACCGTGAGATCGTGACCTGGCTGAAGTCGGACGCTTAACCGACTGCGCCACCCAGGCGCCCCGCTACTCTATTTTATTCTGGAGGTAATCATAGTTATCAAAGAGTCTGATGATTATCTAATTTTCTTTCTGTTATGTGTGATGGTGTCCTCTTTTATTTTATACACTTAGTGGATATTGTTTCCATGTGTGTGTGCACACGTGTGTAGTAATTTTACTGGAGTATGTCTTGATGTTGGTCATGTTGGGTCAGGATTCTCATGTATATGGTGAGCCTTTTCTTTTTCAATATGTAATGACACTTTTATGTTTTAAATTTTAAGAAAATTTCTTGAAGTTTTCAGTATTTGTTTTTTTCCCTTACTTTGGTTTTTCTCTTTATGAACTCTGATTATGGATGTGCTGCATCTTCTTGGCCCATCCTCAGTAGCTGTCACTTTCTCTTGAATTCATTTTTAAATCTTATTTATTTATTTTGAGAAAGAGAGCAAGAGAGAATCCCAAGCAGGCTCTGTATCTGTGCTGTCAGAGAAGACCCCAGCTTGGGGCTTGATCTCAAGACTGTGAGATCATGACCTGAGCTGAAATCAAGAGTTGGATGCTTAACTGATTGAGTCACTCAGGTGCTCCTCTAGGATTCATTTTTACCTTCCTTTTGGCTTTTAACACTTTCCTCCTCTTCATCTTCTATTTTTTTTTTTTAAGTTTTTTTATTTTTGAGACAGAGAGAGACAGAGCATGAACGGGGGAGGGTCAGAGAGAGAGGGAGACACAGAATCTGAAACAGGCTCCAGGCTCTGAGCAGTCAGCACAGAACCCGACGCGGGGCTCGAACTCCCGGACCGCGAGATCGTGACCTGAGCCGAAGTCGGACGCTTAACCAACTGAGCCACCCAGGCGCCCTTCATCTTCTATTTTTTAATGGAATTTTCTATTCTGTTTATTTGCTCTTGCATTCTTTCTATTTTAGTCTTAATTTCTGAAATAATTATTTTCTTTTAATGAAAACACTTCTAATTCTCTCTTGAGTCCTGTCATCTGATTTCTAAGTATTTTTTTTAAAAATGTCTGCTTATTTATTTTGAGGGAGAGAGAGAGAGTGGGAGGAGGGGAGGGGCAGAGAGAGGGAAAGAGAGAATCCCAAGCAAGCTCTGCTCTGTCTGCCCAGAGCCTGACGCAGGGTTCAGTCTTGTGAACTGTGAGGTCATGACCTGAGCTGAAATCAGGAGTCAGACGCTTAACCAACTGAGCCACCCAGGTGCCCCTGAGTATTTCTAAATTTGATTCATGTTTTTTAAAGATTTCTTTTAGCTCAATTTGGAACAAAGTTGATGTTGATCTGTGTGGGCATATATTGTTGGCATGCTTTTATTTTCTGGAAGGGTGTTATTTTGCTCCTTATTCTCTGACACCCCTCATTTTTTTTTCCTTTTCATGGTCTCATGTCATGGCATTTGATCTTGATTTTTTGTTGTTATTCTTTTTTAATGTGAAATTAGTTTTCCTGAACTTTTGGAGGGTACATGGTTTAGCAGAACTTTTCTGTGCACATACAGTTTTGTTATTTCTTCTGTTACTTATATGCAGTGTTACATAATAAAAGTCAATATTTCTCTTCCCCACTTGTACCTGGACCTCATTCCTTCATCTCTGTAGTCTCCGTCCTGTTTAACTTTTTTTTTCAATGTTTATTTTTGAGAGAGAGAGACAGACTGGGAGCAGGGGACGGGTAGAGAGAGTGGGAAACGCAGAATCTGAAGCAGGCTCCAGGCCCTGAGCTGTCAGCACAGAGTCTGATGTAGGGCTCGAACCCACAAACCATGAGATCATGACCTGAGCCAAAGTTGGATGCTTAACTGACTGAGCCACTCAGGTGCCCCAGTCCTGTTTAACTTTGATGCCACTCCCAGTGGGTGTCCTCCGTGTGGGCCCTGAGTTGAAAGGGAGCTCTGGTTTCCTTTTGGAGCACTCAGAACACCTTGTTATCTACTATGGACTCTTTACCCCACTACTGTTGTGGACAGCATTCTTCCCAGATTATCTGTTGGGTTTTTCTGTTAATGTCTACTGGCTATTCTGGGGCTTCCCTGTTGTCAGGTTTCTTAGACACCCTGCTGCTTTCCCAGTTTCTTCTGCAGATGTCAAGACCACACAGGTCTTGAGGCTGTTGGAAGTCTCTTCCCACCTGCTTGTATTTTTGGGTTTGTGGGAAAACACTGACACCTAGTTTTGTTATAAATGTTGTCTGTGGTTTTTGGGTTTGAATCTACAGTTGCTATATTTGTTTTATGTGGGCATTTCAGGAGATTTCAAAACCATGCCACTAACAACACTGACATCTCCCCACACCCTGCCTCTAGGTTTTGCTTATTGCCTGTGCTGTCAATATGATACTGCTGAATATCAGCATTGGAGCACATCTGTTCTTTTTTGTGGTTCTGTGAAGTCACTAGTTCATATCCAGATGGCACTAGAAGGTAGATTTGGAAGGGAAGAGATGCCTCTGTGCATTGCTGGTGGGAGAACGCCTTGTGGAGGGCAAGATCCTGCAACTTTCCCTTATTTGTATCACAGAGAAATACGATTTAGGCAAAAAGAACAAAGTAAGCAACATTTACGTCTACGTGGAATGTACTCTACAGATGCCAAGTGGCAGGTTTAGACACCATAGCAAAGGAGAGGCTGTGATGGGCTGCTGGGGTGCACAGACCCTGGGAATTTGGTCTACCATTGTTCTAGCCAATTCCATGACTTGGTGAGTGGTGGTATGGATTCCCCTGTCACCAGGCAGTGCCATGTGGCTTTGGGCTGAGTGTCTTCTTCAGCAGGTTGGTTAGAATGACCCACCTAAGACCTTACCCACTCTTCTGGTGGCGGCCATCCTAAGGACTGTTACTGGCTGGTTGGCCTTTTCATTAGGTATTTTTCTCCAACAGACTTTCACATATGAGACAAACACAGAGAGCTGCAGAATGGCACCGTGTTAGTCTGCCAGGGCTGCTGTAATAGACTGGGGGCTTAAACAACAGAAATGTCTTGTTGCACAGTTCTGGAGGCTGGGAGTCTAAGAACTTCACACAGGAACGGAGCATAGGATATGCAGAAGGTCTGCATGGGAAGGAGTTTTGTCAACATGGCTGCTGTGGGGTGAAATCCTGACAGTTCCTCATAGACCTAGGGGGTAATTATAGTCCGTCATGAGTCACAAATTAGACTGGATCTGAAGCATGAATGGAGAGTCATCAGTGGGAGCAAGGAGTGTCTGCTGGTAGAGGACATGGGCAGCTGTCACCTGTGTGGGTCTGAGCCAAGCTGTTGGTGACTCCATGTTGGCCATGGAACACTGATGGCCTAGTATGGCAGTGACCAAGGATGAGTGTGTGTGTGTGTGTGCGCGCGTGCATGTGGACACATGTATTCACACACATGTGTAATGATGAGAGGCAAAAGAAGTAAGAGAAGGTCATTTAAGTTTGGGTTCTGTCCTTGTAGGGAATGAGAAAAGTTGGAAGGTTTGTGTACCTGGGCCTAGCATGGAAAGATTGATTTTAGGACAGTATCTGGAGAGCTGTGGTATTCATATTGAATCTACTTATGTTCTGGTTAGTTATGACAAGGTCTGACTGTATAGATAGACACGTGATGCTCCCTTAGATGGTTCTGATTTTACCAAGTCAGTTCTGACTAGCAAACTGGACCAGACAGAACTGAAGCAGATTTTTAGGTAATAAAGCAATTTTGACTTCATGTATTTTATTTTATTAAAAGTTTATTATTATTATTGTTATTTTTTATTTTGAGAGAGAGAGAGGATAGGGGGAAGGGAAGAGAGAGAGGGAGACACAGAATCTGAAGCAGGCTCCAGGCTCTGAACTGTCAGCACAGAGGTCGACATGGGACTTGAGCTCATGTTCAGGATCATGACCTGAAGTTGGATTTTAACTGTCTGAGTCACCCAGGTGCCCCTTGACTTTATTAAAAAAAATAAAAACGAAACAACTGAATATTCTGTCTGGGCCCTGAGTGTAGAGATAGAAGGAAACAGAGAGGATGGTTTGAAAACATTTACCTCCCAAATCAACCTGCATTCTGGCAAGTAAAGTACCAGTCTTTAGTTTTCTGACCCCTGGGTTGTCCAGGAGAGGGTTTGGCGGGGGGAGAAGTCCAGAGAAGGAAGGTGACATCATCCAGTGTGTAGATTTCCCATGTGATGGAAATGAAAAGGCTAAAAATGGAGAGGAATGAAGGGGCCAAAGCTTACAAAATTCCAGATGGGGATGGTGACAAACTTGTCTGAATCATTTTGTAGTTCCTGGAATGTTCCCACTTAGGTATCTAAGCCAGACCTGGAGAGAGTACAGCACTTCCTCACGAAGCCTGTCTGAGGTGTTGCGTCTGCCAAGGAAACACCAGCATCTCTCAAGTGAGGCAAGAGTTGAGGAACGTCCTAAAGGCCTGCCTGGCTTTGTAAATTTATGTGTCTCAGAAACGCACTAGAGCTTTTCACTGCTTGTTCAAGTTGAAATGTGATTTTTGAGGCTGGGTGACTTTGCATCTTTTCTCTTCTCATGTTTTCCTTTATGCAGCAGAGTAATATTAAACCCTTCTCATTATTCTGCAGAACCAAAATCATACAATGTACACAACACAACCTAGTATGCAGCAACCACAAACATACATGCCACTGGTTTTGAAAGTAATACACAGAGACACGTATTTTCTGCTCTCTATTAGCATCAGTACTACTTACTATTTTTAAAGGAACATTTCGGACATGTACTTCACTGTCTCGGTGTAGCAAAGTCCAGGTGTACCGCTTGTCATATTTAAAGTGTCCTGTAAAATCCATCCTAATGTCTTGTAATTCTAAGTCATCAGGAAGCCTACTTTCAGAAAACTTCCTATAGTATGAGGGAAAGAGAGAATGCCTGCCATCAGTGGGGAAATGCCAAGAGTAGGTCTGAGATGTGATAACTGTTGAGGGAGTGAAAAAGAGGGGCTTGGAAAGTGCATGGAATCAGAGGTTCTGCTTCTGGGAGAGGGATGCAGCTTGGGAAGCAGAGTGCATCCTGGAGGCAAGGTGTAAAAGAAGGAAGGAATCAGCTGGAGGTAAGGAATTTAGTGAAACAACAAAGCATCAAGGAATGAGAATGAGAAAAACCAAAAAGTGGGGGAAGGAGGAGGAAGAGGAGGGGGAGAGGATGGGGGGGGGGGAGAAGGAGGAGGAAAAGGGTAAGGGGGAGGAGAGTAAGAGGGAGGAGGGGAAGGAGAGGAGGGGGAGGGGAGGAGGAGAAGAAGGAGGAAGAAGGGGAGGGGGGAGAGAAGGAAAATCCTATTATTTATTAAAGAAACTATATTTGAGAGTTGTAAGAAAGGAGGCTGTAACTGAGCCAAGTGCCTAAGCAAGCCACACAGATCTCTCTTACTGGACCTTCCCCCCAACTCCTCCCCCCACCCCCATCTCCCGCTATTGCTGGTCCAGGCAAACTGGAGAGTCTAACTAAAATAAATATAAATTTAAACAAACATAGAGTCCATACAATGTTACTGTAAGAAAAAAAAAAGAACTGAGTCACAAAATAGGCATATGAAGAGTCAAGAAGTAAAGAGACATGTATAATTAACAAGCAATTGCAAATGGAAAAAAACATGATGAGTGTAGAAATTAAAAAAAATTAGACTGAAAATGGATAAAGACCAGGAGATACAAAATGGGAGTTTATTTGTTTTTTATTTTTTAAACTTATCTATTTAAATTCAAGTTAGTCAACATACAGGTTGGTTTGGTTTGGGTTTCAGGAGTAGAACCCAGTGATTTATCACTTACGTATATAACACCCAGTGCTCATCCCAATAAGTGTCCTCCTTAATGCCCATCGCCACTTAGCCCATCCCCCACTGACCTCCCCTCCAGAGACCCTCAATTTATTCTATTTAATAGTCTCTTATGGTTTGCCTCCCTCTCTGTTTTTATCTTGATTTTGCTTCTCTTCCCCTATGTTCGTCTGTTGTGTTTCTTAAATTCCACATATGAATGAAATCATATCATATTTGTCTTTCTCTGCCTGACTTATTTTGCTTAGCATAATACAATCTAGTTCTATCCATGTTGTTCCAAATGGCAAGATTTCATTCTTTTTGATTGCAGGGTAGTATTACATTGTATGTATATACCACTTCTTCTTTGTCTATCATCAGTCGGTGGACATTTGGGCTCTTTCCATAATTTGGCTATTGTTGATAGCACTGCTATAAACATTGGGGTGCTTGTGTCCCTTTGGATCAGCATTTTTGTATCCTTGGGATGAATACCTGTACAGTATTGCAGTTGCTGGGTCGTAGGGTAGTTTAATCTAACATTTGGAGGAAACTCCATACTGTTTTCCAGAGTGGCTGCACCAGTTTGTTTTCCCACCAGTAGTGCAAAAGTGTTCCAAGTTCTCTGCATCCTCACCAACATCTGTTGTTTTCTGAGTTGTTCATTTTAGCCATCCTAACAGGTGTGAGGTTGTATCTCATTGTGGTTTTTACATGCATTTCCCTGATGGTGAGTGATATTGAGCGACTTTTCGTGTGTCTGTTGGCCATATGGATGTCTTCTTTGGAAAAGTGTCTATTCATGCCTTTTGCCCATTTCTTCACTTGATTATTTGTGTTTTGAGTGTTGAGTTTGATAAATTCTTTTTTAAAAAAATATATACAGGGCTTTTAAAAGTTTATTTATTTTGAGACAGAGAGCGACAGCACGAGTGCAGGAGGGGCAAAGAGAGGAAGGGAGAGAGAGAGAATCCCAGCAGGCTCCGCATTGTTGGCATAGAGCATGATATGGGGCTCAAACTCACAAACTGTGAGATCATGACCTGAGCTGAAGTCAAGAGTCAGATGCTTAGCCAACTGAGCCACCTGGGTGCCCCAATAAGTTCTTTATAGATTTTGGATACTAACCCTGTATCCGATATGTCATTGGCAAATATCTTTTCCCATTCCATTGGTTGCCTTTTGGTTTTGTTGATTGTTTCCTCTGTGCAGAAGCTATTTATCTTGATGAAGTTCTGATAGTTCATTTTTGCTTTAATCTCCGTTGCCTCTGGAGACATGTCAAATAAGAAGTTGCTGTGGTCGAGGTCACAGAGGTTGCTGCTTGTTTTCTCCTGTAGGATTTTGATGGTTTCCTGTTTCATTTAGGTGTTTCATCCAATTCGAATTTATTTTTGTGTATGGTATAAGAAAGTGGTCCAGTTTCCTTCTTCTGCATGTCACTGTGCAGTTTTCCCAGCACCATTTGCTAAAGATACTGTCTTTATTCCATTGGATACTCTGTCGAAGATTAGTTGGCTATATATTTGTGGGTCCATTTCTGAGTTCTCTATTCTGTTCTGTTGTTCTGTTCTGTTTTTTTTGTACCATACTGTCTTGATGATTATAGCTTTGACTCCAGCTTTGGTTTACTTTTTCAACATTACTCTGACTATTCAGGGTCTTTTGTAGTTCCATACAAATTTTAGGATTGTTTGTTCTAGCTCTGTGAAAAATGCTGTTGTTATTCTGATAGAGATTGCATTGAATGTGTAGGTTGCTTTGGGTAGTATCACTATGTTAACAATATTTGTTCTTCCAATCCATGATCATGGAATATTTTTCCATTTTTTTGTGTGTTTTCTTCAATTTCTTTCATAAGTTTTCTATAGTTTTCAGCATACAGATCTTTTACCTCTTTAGTTAGGTTTATTCCTAGGTATTTTATGGTTTTTGCTTCAGTTGTAAATGGGATTGATTCCTTAATTTCTCTTTCTGCTGCTTCATTATTGGTGTATAGAAATGCAACTGATTTCTCTATGTTGATTTTATATCCTGTGACTTTGTTGAATTCATGTATCTATTCCAGCAGTGTTTTGGTGGAATCTTTCGAGTTTTCCATGTAGAGTATCATGTCACCTGTGAAGAATGAAAGTTTGACTTCTTCTTTGCCAATTTGTATGTCATTTATTTCTTTTTGTTGTCGGATTGCTGATGCTAGGATTTCCAGTATTATGTTAATAACAGTGGTGAGAATGGACATTCCTGTTGTGTTCCTGACCTTAGCAGGAAAGCTCTCAGTTTTTCCCCATTGAGGATGATATCAGCTGTGGGACTTTCATATATGGCTTTTATGATGTTGAGGAATGTTCCTGTTATCCCTATACTTGAGAGTTCTTATTAAGAAAAAAATGCTGTATTTCATCAAATACTTTTTCCGTATCTATTGAAAAGATCATATGGTTCTTATCCTTTCTTTTATTAATGTGGTGCATGAAATTGATTGATTTGTGAATATTGAACCAGCCCTGCAGCCCAGGCATAAATCCCACTTGACCATAGTGAATAATCCTTTTAGTGTACTGTTTAATTTGGTTTGCTAGTATCTTGTTGAGAATTTTTGCATCCATGTTCATCAGGGATATTGACCTATAATTCTCCTTTTTAGTGGGGTCTTTGTCTGGTTCTTGAATGAAGGTAATGCTGGCTTCATAGAATGAGTTTGGAAGCTTTCCTTCCATCTCTATTAAAAAATTTTTATTTTAATGTTTATTTATATTTGAGCGAGAGAGAGAGAGAGACAGACAGACAGAGGATGAGCAGGGGAGAGGCAGAGGGAGAGAGAGACAGAGACAGAATCTGAAGCAGGTTCCAGGCTCTGAGCTGTCAGCACAGAGCCTGACATGGGGCTTGAACCTGCAAGCCATGAGATCATGACCTGAGCCGAAGTCAGACGCTCAACCGATTGAACCACCCAGGCGCCCCATCCTTCCATTTCTATTTTGGAACAGTTTGAGAAGAATAGGTATTCATTCTTCTTTAAAATTGGTAGAATTCCCCTGGGAAGCTGTCTGGCTTACGACTCTTATTTGATGGGAGGTTTTTGGTAACTGATTCAGTTTCTTTGCTGGTTATGGGCCTATTCAAATTTTCTATTTCTTTCTGTTTAAGTTTTGGTAGCATGTGGGTGTCTAGGATTTTGTCTATTTCTTCCAGATTGTCCTGTTTGTTGGCATATCATTTTTCATAGTATTCTCTTATAATTTGTTTGTATTTCCGTGGTGTTGGTTGTGATCTCTCCTCTTTCATTTGTGATTTTATCTAGTTGGGTCCTTTCTCTTTTCTTTTTGAGAAGTCTGGCTAGGCATTTATCAATTTTTTTTATTCTTTAAAAAAACAGCTTTTAGTTTTATTGATCTTTTCTACTGTTTTTTGTTTGTTTCTATATCATTTATTTCTGCTCTAATCTTTATTATTTCCCTTCTTCTGCTGGCTTTTGCCTTTGTTTGCTGCTCCTTTTCTAGCTCCTTTAGGTGTAAGGTTACATAGTGTATTTGGGACCTTTTTTCCTTCTTGAGATAGGTGTGAATTGCAACGTAATTTCCTCCTAGGTCTGCCTTTGCTGCATCCCAAAAGGTTTGGATGGTTGTGTTTTCATTTTCATTGCCTTCCATGTATTTTTTCATTTCTTTAATTTTCTGGTTAATCCATTCATTCTTTAGTAGGATGTTCTTTAACCTCCATGTATTTGAGGACTTTCCAAATTTTTTCTTGTGGTTGATTTCAAGTTTTATAATGTGATCTGAAAATATGCATGGTATGATCTCAATTTTTTTGTACCTGTTGAGGGCTGATCTGTGACCCAGTATGTGATCTCTTCTGGAGAGTGTTGCAAGTGTGCTCAAGAAGAATGTGTATTCTGCTGCTTTATAAAGGATGAAATATTCTGAATATGTGTTAAGTCTATCCAGTCCAGTGTGTCCTTCAAAGCCATTGTTTCCTTATTGATTTTCTGCTTAGATGATTATTTCCTTATTGATTTTCTGCTTATCTGTTGTTGTAAGTGGGGTATTAAAGTCTCTATTATTATGGTATTATTATCAATAAGTTTCTTTATGTTTGTGATTAATTGATTTATATATTTGGCTGTTCCAAGTTCGGGGTATAAATATTTACAATTGTTAGATCTTCTTGATGGATAGACCCCTTGATTATGATATGATGCCATTCTTCATCTCATGTTACAGTCTTTATTTTAAAATATAGTCTGATATAAGTATGGCTACTCTGGCTTTCTTCTGACCTCCATTAGCATGATAGATGGTTCTCCATCCCTGACTTTCAATCTCCAGGTGTCCTTAGGTCTAAAATGAGTCTCTTGTAGGTAGTATATAGATGGATCTTGTTCTTTTATCCATTCTGATGCCCTGTGTCTTTTGATTGGAGCATTTAGTCCATTTATGTTCAGAGTGATTATGGAAAGATATGAATTTAGTGCCATTGTGTCATCTGTAGATTTGATGTTTCTTCTGATGTTCTCTGATCCTTTGTAGTCTATGCTGGTTTTTTTTTTTTTTTTCCTCCACTCAGTCCCCCCTTAAAATTTCTTGCAGGGCTATTTTAGTGATCATGAACTCTTTTAGTTTTTGTTTGTCTGGGAAAGCCTTTATCTCCCCTTCTATTCTGAATGCAGCCTTGCTGGATAAAGGATCCTTGGCTGCATATTTTTCCTGTTCAGCAAAATGAATATTTCCTGCCACTCCCTTCTGGCCTGCCAAATTTCAGTGGACAGGTCTGTCACTAACCTTATGTGTCTACCCTTGTAGGTTGAGGACCTTTTGTCCCTAGCTGCTTTCAGAATTCTCTCTTTAACCTTGTATTTTGGAAGTTTCACTATATGTCATGGTGTTGATCTGTTTTTGTTGATTTTGAAGGGAGTCACCTGTGCCTCTTCGTCTTGGGTGCCTGTTTCCTTCTCCAGACTAGAGTAGTTCTCAGCTATAATTTGTTCAAATAAACCTTCAGCTCCTTTTTTTCATTCTTCTTCTGGGACTCCTACGATACCGATCTTGTTTTGCTTCATAGAATCACTTAGTTCTCTGAGTCTGCCCTCATGAACTAGTAACTTCCTTTCCCTCTTTTTTTCAGCTTCATTATTTTCCATAACTTTATCTTATATTTCACCTATTCTCTCCTCTACTTCTTTAATCTTCACTGTTACTGTATCTAGTTTATTTTGCATCTCTGTTATAGCATTTTTAAATTCATCCTGACTAGTTCTTAGGTCTGTGATTTCTGCAGCAAGGGTTTCTCTGGTGTCTTCTATGCTTTTTTCAAGCCCAGCTAGTAGTCTTACGATTCTTGTTCAGATATATTGTTCTATTGTTTTGAGCAAGTCCCTGGCTGTGATTTCTTCCTGACCTTTGTTTTAGGGAGAATTTCTCCATCTTGTCATTTTAGCTAAGTTTCTGTCTTCTGTGTGTTAAAAACACATTTTTTTTTAATGTTTACTTTTTTTGAGAGAGAGAGAGAGACAGAGTGTGAGCAGGGAAGGGGCAGAGATTGAGAGAGAGAAAGAGAGAGAGAGAGACAGAATCTGAAGCAGGCTCAAGGCTCTGAGCTGTCAGCACAGAGCCCAATGTGGGGCTCGAATTCACAGACTGCGAGATCATGACCTGAGATGAAGTCAGACACTTAACCAACCGAGCCACCCAGGAGCCCTATATCTTTTGCATGTTTTAAAAGCTTATTATGTGTCCTGCCCTGAGAGTACTACTTTATTAAAAATGGTCATACACTGTCTATGGGCTGGTACTCCAGGAAGTGTTTCTGGTGTATGCTGTGTGCACTCTGCTGTTGCATTTTAGCTGCCCTTAGCCTAAGGTCAGTCCTCTGCAGAGCTCCCCCTTCCTTGCAGTGGTGGAGTGTTTGAACCTTTAACTGGGTGTGCTTTGATTTGTCTGTTGACGTAATCCTGGAAAAAATGGGGGGAGTGGCTGATCCCATAAAAAGAGAAAAGGAAAGGGAACACACAAAAAACAAAACAGAGAATCAAAAAACCATAAGGCTGATTCTAAGGATAAAGGAAGAAAAAAAGAAAAATCAGAAGAAAAGAGAAAAGAAGGAAAAGAAATGAATAAAAAGAAAGCCTGATCCAAGGGGAAAAAAAGATAAAATTACAAAACCCCCCAAACCAGTCAGAAACTATGAGCCTGATTACAAAAGAAAAGAAAGAGGAAGAAAAGAAAACAGTTGTCCTTTGGTGCCTGGGGGGTGGTGTTTATGCTGGTGTGGAACAGAGGCTGGCTGCATTGGCTCAGAGTCCTTTGTGCCCCAGTAAATAAGCAGTTGCAGGGCATGGAGGGGCGGGGTTTGGTGTAAGTGTGTCTTGCCTCCACTGGGGGTCACTGTGCTGCTCTCTGAAGTACCACCCTGAGTGGTGTTGGGAGAAAAAATGTTGCTACCCCAATCTCTCATCCCTGTATTAAGGATCTCAGCCCCTGCTGTTCAGGCAGCCCTCAAAGAATAGCGAGGGCAGTCAGGTGGCCCTGTGCCACAACTATCCTGCGACTTCTCCTTGGCTTGTGGCTAGAATTCAAAACCCAAAGTCTTGGGGCATTTGGGTGGCTCAGTTGGTTAAGTATCCAACTTCGGCTCAGGCTGTGATCTCGCAGTTCGTGGGTTTAAGCCCCACGCTGGGCTCTGTGCTGACAGCTCAGAGCCTGGAGCCTGCTTCAGATTCTGTGTCTCCTTCTCTCTATGCCCCTTCCTCCCCGCCCCCCCGCTTCTCTCTCTTAAAAATAAACATTGAAAAAAACCCCAAAATCTTAAAGGACCTGGCATGGTGCAGATCCACTCCCCTCCTCTGTGGTAGAGCCTCTCCAACCTCTGATGAAAAGCCTTTCGGTGGCACCTGCAGGGTCTTTTGTCCTTGGAGAGCTAATAAACCTTCTTCCAAAAGTACTCCAGGAAGGGGACTGTTCTCTCCCAGTGTACCCTGGTGATTGCTACACCATGCTATGCACTCTGGGGACAGCTCCCTCCTTCCCAGGAGCACATGCTGCAACTCCACTCAGGAGAAAGTTGCACATTTCCAAAACCTCAGGGTTTGAGCTCTACGCGCTGATTGCAAAAAAGAACTGGTGCACTCATTGCTTCTCACTCCCCAGTTCGTGGTCCAGAGAGGTTTTCCTCTTGTGCTAACTCGATGCCGCACTATCTCAGCCCCTCTCTATTTCTCTCTTTTGTCTCTCCACAGAAGGGGTTATCTCCCCTTCATGGCTCCACCATTTTTCTCTCCCCCAACGCACATCCATGTACCTTGCACCTGCTAAGCTGTCTCCTTCCAGCTGTGGGGATCTTTCTGCCACTCTGCACATTGATTTCCTGAGTGTTCCAAGGAATCTTACCTCAATACAGCTGTGTTTGAGGGATGTGGGAAGCCCAGGGTCCCCCTAAATCTCCACCATCTTAACCCCTCCAAACTAATGAAGATGAGGCTAGCATTGGATCTTGCTGAGCACATAGGCTCTGAAGTAAGACTACCTGGCTTATAATCTTGGTGTCAACCTGGGAAAATTACTTAACTTCTTTGTGCTTCCCAACCCCCTGCACAGAGCCTGGCCCAGCACTGCTGATCACTAGACGGGGACAAGCTGGGTCCAAGATGGCTTCCAAAATGGGAGTTTATTAAACTAAGGGAAGGAATTGAAGTTTCTCTGAAAAAAAAAGTATTTCTGAAATTACTAGAATATTATAAGGTGTCCAGAGGGACAGTAATGGCAACTCAAAGTACAGTCAGTTAAGCGTCTGATTCTGGATTTTGGCTCAGATCATGATCCCAGTGTTCTGCAATTGAGCCCCACGTTGGGCTCTGCACTGAGCCTAGAGCCTCCTTGGCATTCATCCTCTCTCTCTCTCTCTCTCTCTCCCTTTCTCCCTCTTTCCCTCTCTCCCTCTCTCCCTCTCTCCCCCTCTCTCTCTTTCTCTCTCCCCCTTTTCTCTTCCTCTGCCCCTCTCCCCCAGTCATGTGTGCTCTTCTCTTCCTCAAAACAAAAATACAGTAAGGTTAGAAGTGGACAGATGCAAGAAAATGAAACAGAAATAAAGAGATAGAAAGGCCCCAAACATACTGATAGAAGAAGATCCAACATACCTATAGCTGGAGACCTTGATGTAGAAAAGAGAAGCAATGAACAGAACTAAAATTTAAAAAGAATTAAAGAGCAAATTCCTGAAACAAAATATCTGAATCTACATGGAAATACTGTTGGCCCTGAACAATGTGGGTTTGAACTGAATGGGTCCACTTCTGTGTGGATTTTTAAAAGAATAATACAGTACCATATAACTATGTTTTTTCTTTCATAGGATTTTCTTAATAAGATTTTCTTTTCTCTAGCTTGCTTTACTGTAAGAATACAGTATATAATTGATATACAGAATATGTGTTAATTGAAACTGTTTATGTTATCAGTAAGGCTTCTGGTCAGCAGCAGGCTATTGGTAGTTTAATTTTGGGGGAGTCAGAAGTTAGATGTGGATTTTCAACTGTGTGGGGATGGGCCCCCCTAATCTTCACATTGTTCAAGGGCCAACTGTAATCCACTGTCATTCTGGGAATGATCAACTCAAACTTCTGCTCTACAGCTATTGGGCATTAAAGGTAAATGTACCATCAGCTGGGCCTCCAGGCAAAATGACCAAGTTATTTACAAAGGAAAGAAAGCCAGGTAACGATCAGACTTTGTGACCATGACATCCAAAGAAAGGTAGCAGTGGCACAACATTTTCAAGAAACTCAAGAAAAGAAAATGTAAACTAAGGATTTTATATTCAGCCAACTGGCCTTTCAGTATCAAGGTTTTAGTAAAATAGTAAAATGCAAGAAGTGAAAGAATATTGTACCCACCAGTCCTATTTTAAGAATCTACCAGAATCTGTTGTAGGCTGGGGTGGCAGAAGTGGTCTGCCCTGGATGCAGGCAATTAGAAGTTGCTTCATCTGCAGATAATTTAAAAACAATAGTAAAAATTACTAAAAAGTTGCTTTATATTATCACTGTGCTCCAGCACTGTTAAAGAATATCAGTTGTGAAAATGAAAATCTCCTGGAAAAAAAATCTCTTTTTGGTCTACTTTCTAAGCAATTTTTCCTTTTAGTACCATGCATCAGCTTCAAATTAGCACAACTGTAAATAAACATTGCATTCTGCATGGCACTTAATTTGAAGAATTCCCCATTAGTCATCCTCTGACATACATAGGCTCAGGTACACATGGATTATTTTGAGAGTTAAGTTTGTAACTGTTCAGAATCACCCAAGCTCCCTTCATGTAGAGGCTTCTTCTGTGGGACTACATATTTCTGCACTTAAATAGTAGACTTAGAAATAAATAATGCTAGCACAGTAACTGTGAAGACAAAGAAACAGAATTTTCATTTCTTTAATTCCATCATTTTGTGTGACTGCTTGGCAGTTTCATTTGTGTTTAAAATTGAAACAGTAGAACAGCGTACTATAAAGTGTAGTATTTTTGTTTGATAACAAAATAATCAACATAGGAAATACTGTGTTGAATTGGAATTGTATCTTTAAAATGGAAATGTGTGTGTGTGTGTGTGTGTGTGTGTGTGTGTGTGTGTGTATCTTTTTTAGAAAGAGCACGAGCAGGGAGGGGCAAAATTGGGGGCGGGGGGAGAGAGAGAGAGAGGGAGAGAATCTTAAGCAGACTCTATACCCAGTGCAGAGCCTGATGCGGGGCTTGATCTCGCAACTGTGAGATCATGACCTGAGCTGAAATCAAGAGTTGGATGCTTAACTGAGTAAGCCACCCAGGTGCCCCAAAAATGTAAATGTCATTTTTAAAAATATTTATTTATTTTGAGAGAGAGAGCACGAGTAGGGGAGGGGCAGAGAAAGGAGAGAGAGTTAGAGAATCCCAGGCAGGCTCCACACTGTCAGTGCAGAATCCAGTGTGGGGTTCGAACCCGTGAACCGTGAGATCATGACCTGAGCCGAAACCAAGATTTGGATGCTTAACCAACTGAGCTACCTGGGTACCCCAGAGATTTTTCTTTTAAATTGTTTTTTAAGTTACAGATCATGTTAAGGAAATAATGACAATTACTGGTTATTATTATGATGACTACTGAAAATATTTTTGTCATATAGATGGTGGAGGTATTAAAATGATCCACTATGGGTGTTGAATATATATATATATATATATATATATATATATATATATATATATATGCCATGTGGTAGAAGACAGATTTCATTCAGTTAAAAGATAGTTGGGGAAACATTGGGAAAGGGACTGGTAGTGAGTATTAATTATATATGTAGGAACTAAAATAAAGGTAGGGGTAGATGTGGGAGAATAGATATAAATGTATGTAAACTGAAAAAAATGGAAATAATAACAATAATAGGTGGTATAAGGAGAAAGAAAGAGGAAAGTAGAAAAAGCTCATTGATTGCCCTGCAGGTGGGAAAGTGAGGTGAAGGATAACACTGAAAGCTGACAGATGGAATAGTAAGAAATGTTGGTAGAAAAAATAATGCCCGAAACAAATAATGACCTTCCTAAATACTCAAAGGGGGGAAAAAACTAAATAAGGGAATAAAGAAAACAGACTACATATTTTTTTTATGGTTTTTGGTACAGTTGTAAATGGGATTGGTTCCTTGATATCTCTTTCTGTTGCTTCATTATTGGTGTATAGAAATGTAACTGATTTCTGTACATTGATTTACCTAACCAAAGAGATAAAAGATCTGTATGCTGAAAACTATAGAAAACTTATGAAAGAATTGAAGACGACACAAAGAAATGGAAAAACATTCCATGCTAATGGATTGGAAGAACAAATACTGTTAAAACGTTGATACTACCCAAAGCATTCTACACATTCAATGCAATCACAATCAAAATAGCACCAGCATTTTTCTCAGAGCTAGAAAAAACAATCCTAAAACTTGTGTGGAACTGCAAAAGAGGCCAAATAGCCAAAGTAATGTTGAAAAACAAAACCAAAGCAGGAGGCATCATAAACTCGGATTTTAGCCTGTACCACAAAGCTGTAATCATCGAGACAGTATGGTATTGGCACAAAAACTGACATATAGATCAGTGGAATAGAATAGAGAACCCAGAATTGGATCCACAGATGTATGACCAACTGATCTTTGACAAAGCTGGAAAGAGTATCCAATGGAAAAAAGACTGTCTCTTTAGCAAATGCTGCTAGGAGAACTGGGCAGCAACATGCAGAAGAATGAAACTGGGCTACTTTCTCACATATACACCAAAATAAAATGGATAAATACCTAAACCATTAAAATCCTAGAGGAGAAAACAGGCAACAACCTCTTTGACCTCAGCTGCATCAATTTCTCACTTGACACATCTCCGAAGGCAAGGGGAATAAAAGAAAAAATGAACTATTGGGACCTCATGAAGATAAAAAGCTTCTGCACTGCAGAGGAAACAATCAACAAAACTAAAAGGCAGCCAAAGGAATGGGAGAAGATATTTGCAAATGACATATTGGATAAAGAGTTAGTATCCAAAATCTATAAAGAACTTACCAAACTCAACACTCAAAAAACAAATAATCCAGTGAAGAAATGGGCAGAAGACATGAATAGACACTTTATCAAAGAAGGCATCCAGATGGTCAACAGACAAAGATGCTCAACATTGCTCATCATCAGGGAAATACAAATCAAAACCACATTGAGATACCACCTCACACTGGTCAGAGTGGCTAAAATTAACTCAGGAGACAATAGAAAGTGAAGAAAGGGGAACCTCTTGCGCTGTTGGTGGGAATGCAAACTGGTGCAGCCACTCAGGAAAACAGTATGGAGGTTCCTCAAAAAATTAAAAACAGAATTACCCTATGACCCAGCAAAAGCACTACTAGGAATTTATCCAAAGTTTATAGGAGTGCTGATTCATAGGGGCACATGTACCCCAATGTTTATAGCAGCACTATCAACAATAGCCAAATTGTGGAAAGAGCCCAAATGTCTATCAACTGATGAATGGATTAAGAAAATGTGGTATACAAGGGATACAGGAGTGTTGATGCATAGGGGCACTTGTACCCCGATGTTTATAGCAGCACTTTCAACAATAGCCAAATTATGGAAAGAGCCTAAATGTCCATCAACTGATGAATGGATAAAGAAATTGTGGTTTATATACACAATGGAGTACTATGTGGCAATGAGAAAGAATGAAATATGGCCCTTTGTAGCAGCATGGATGGAACTGGAGAGTGTTATGCTAAGTGAAATAAGCCATACAGAGAAAGACAGATACCATATGTTTTCACTCTTATGTGGATCCTGAGAAACTTAACAGAAACCCATGGGGGAGGGGAAGGAAAAAAAAAAGAGGTTAGAGTGGAAGAGAGCCAAAGCAGAAGAGACTCTTAAAAACTGAGAACAAACTGAGGGTTGATGGGGGGTGGGAGGGAGGGGAGGATGGGTGATGGGTATTGAGGAGGGCACCTTTTGGGATGAGCACTGGGTGTTATATGGAAACCAATTTGACAATAAACTTCATATATTGAAAAAATAAATAAATAAATAAAATGCCATTCCCTGCCAAAAAAAAAAAATGTGGTATATATATTCAATGGAATACTACTTGGCAATGAAAGAGAATGAAATTTTGTCATTTGCAACAATGTGGATCAAACTGGAGGGTATTAATGCTAAGTGAAATCAGTAAGAGAAAGACAGATATCATATGTTTTCACTCATACGTGGTTTGAGAAACTTAACAAAAGATCATTGGGGAAGGGAAGGGGAAAAATCGTTACAAACAGAGAGGGAGACAAACCATAAGTGACTCTTAAATACAGAGAACAAACTTCGGGTTGATGAGGGGTGTGGGAGGAGGGGAAAACGGGTGATGGGCATTGAGGAGGGCACTTGTTGGGATGAGCACTGGGTGTGGTGTGTAAGTGATGAATCATGGGAATCTACTCCCAAAGCCAAGAGCACACTGTATACACTATATGTTAGCTAATAAATTATATTTAAAAAAAAGAAAATAGACTACAGCGTGAAATACAGTAGCTACAACACAAAATAATGTGACAGCTGAAATCAAACACACCAGCCAACACTGATAAAATTTAAGTGGATTTATTTCTTTTAATTCTCTTTATTTTTAAATTCTATTTAAAGAGTATGTATTTATTTTTCCTTCTACTTATGAGTTGATTAATACATCTTTTTTATTTTTTATATCTAATTTAAATTACAGTTAACGTACAGTCTAGTATTAGTTTCAGGTGTAAAACACTTTCATACCACAGCTGATGCTCATCACAAGTGCACTCTTTAACTCCCATCATCTGTTTAACTCACTGTCCCACCCACCTCTCCTCTGGCAACCATCGGTTTGTTCTCTATTAAGAGTCTCTTATGGTTTGCTTCCCTCTCTGTGTTTTTTCTCCCCCTTCCCCTATGTTCATCTCTTTTGCTTCTTAAATTCCACATATGAGTGAAGTCGTATGGTATTTGTCTTTCTCTGACTTATTTTGCTTAGCATAATACTCTCTAGCTCCATCCACATCATTGCAAATGGTAAGATTTCATTCCTTTTTATGTTTGAGTAATATTCCATTGTGTGTGTATGTATGTGTGTGTATATATACATATATACCACCTCTTATTTATCCATTCATGAGTTGATGGACATTTGGGCCCTGTTCATAATTTGGCTATTGTTAATAATACTGCTATAAACATCAGGGTGCATATATCCCTTTGAATTAGTATTTTTGCATCCTTTGGGTAAATACCTAGTAGTGCAATTGCTGGATCATAGAGTAGTTCTATTTTTAACTTTTTGAGGAACCTCCGTACTGTTCCCATAGTGGCTGCACCATGTTGCATTCCCACCAACAGTGCAGGAGGATTCCCCTTTCTTCACATCCTCACCAACACCTGTTGTTTCCTGTGTTGTTAATTTTAACCTTTCTGATTGGTGTGAAGTGATAGTTCATTGTTGTTTTGATTTGTGTTTCTCTGATGGTGAGTGATGTTGAGTATCTTTTCATGTATCTGTTGGCCATCTGGATGTCTTCTTTGGAAAAAAAATGTCTATTCATGTCTTCTGCCCATTTCTTCCACTGGATTGGTTTTTGGTTGTTGAGTTTTATAAGTTCTTTATTTATTTTGGATACAAACTCTTTATCAGATATGTCATTTGCAAATATCTTTTCCCATTCCGTTGCTTGCCTTTTAGTTTTGCTGATTTTTTTCCTTCTCTGTGTACATGGATTTAATCCACTGATTAAAAGACTTTCAGCTTGGTTCATGCAATGGCACCCAGCTCTACTGTTTAAGAGAGTCATACCTAAAACAAAGTAATTAGAAAAGCTGGAAAGGATGGGAGGGTGTATAGAAATGAAGCCAGTGGGAAGAGAAAGAAATTAGGGGTTTTAATCCTGATTTCAACTGTGAAAATAAAGGAAACCTCATTAAAAACAAAGTCAGGAAGTCCTGAAGAGGAACTCTCAAATACTGCTGTCCATATCCCTGCAGGAGGAGGCTTACTTTCCACACAGGAAGAATGAAGAATTTCTCCCTTGCCCAGCAACAGCCCTGCCAATGAGAAACTGCCACATTTAGCCAATGAGAAACCAGTTACTACCCTCGACTTTATGAAACAGCCCCTCCCACCTTCCTCCTTTCCTCCTAAATGCAAGCCCCGTTCTGCTAGTCTCTGGACTTGCGTATGGTTTGCCCTGGTTTGCTTCTTCTGCACTGTAATTCCTCTGCTGTTCCCGAATAAACTCATTTTGCAGGTAAAATGGCTGGCTCTTTTTTTGGTTTTTGTTTTTAAAGTCAACATCCCCAAGGTAGAATTCAGACCAAAAACATGGCAATGAAACAAAAAGGGATACTGTATAACACAAAAGGCTGCAATTTGCAGAGGAAATATAATAATTGTGGTTATGAATGCTACACTGAACATTGATAGAACCTCCATCAAGCAGAGACCACATGTGAGGCAGGAGATGTGGAAAGAAGTGTACTAATTCTGGAGACCATGAGAGCCACTCTGTATCCAAGACATGTGAAGTAGACAAAGAAGTATGCCCCGACATACCAGACTTTGTACCATGATAATAGAGAATACAACTTTGTTTCCAGAATACATGGAACATTTATGAAAGTTGACATCTATTAGGTTACAAAGAAAACTTCAATAAGTTCTTGCAACATAGAAATGATATAAACAATGTTATGTCATCACAATGCAATAAAACTAGACGTTAATCATAAGATAAAAAACAAAAAGGCCTTTCAACTTGGAAAATCACAGGATTAAACTCTATAAATACATCAATCTATGGGATGCACATAAAACTGTGTCTCAAAAAAATGAATTAAACATCCAACTGAAAATCTTAGATAAAACAACCAAATAAACTGAGTGAGCAGAATGGCAAATAAGAGTAAGTTGGAAACCAATGAATTAGAACAGAGAAAAACAAAGAAGTAATAACAAAATGCTGACTCTTAGGAAAAAAATTCAAATGAATAAACCACTATCTAACCTAATTATGAGAGAGGGTACAAATACACACAATAAGAAATTATAATAGGAAAATAATCAACAAAATACAGCATGTTAAAAAAATCATTAGAAGTTACTTTTTACTATGCTGTGAGAATAAATGTGAAGACCTGTATAAAAAGCGTACTTCTCTAGGAAAATGGAATTACCCAAATGGACCCCAGTAGACACATAACGTTTAAACAACCCAATTTCCACTGGAAAAAAAACCCAGAAAAATCTCCAGACCTATATAGCTTCTCACAGGAGAATTCTGTCAAATCTTCAAATAATGGATAATCTCGATGCTACTTATTCTACTGCCTAGAAAAAAAATGGAAACCTCAAGATTATTTGATAAAAGAAGCTTCCACACCAATCTCATTTAGGAATATTGATGTAAAATTCCTAAATAAAATGTCAGCAGAGAGAACCTTTTAAAAATTGGTTTTGGGATGACTGGATCACCAAATGGGAGAAACGCAATCTTTCCTCCTGAGTAGGAAACACACCCAGCCGGCATCCCTGCCCTCCTCCCCGTGTTTCTCCTTTACACACACTGCTACCACATTCACAACACTTCTGACACCGGATGTGTGAGGTTTTTCCTACACCAAGCAATTCTTTAGCACGCCAGCTGTGTATCCTGCACTTTAACTCAGTTCTGACACTGTCTTCCTGGAGGTAGCGTCACATCCCACAGCTAGTCCAGGTTGTCACCTGTCCTTCTGACAGATTGGCTATAAATCTGAGGTTTCCCTGATCTCCTCCTAGAATTAATCAATCAATTAATATGCTAGAGCAGCTCACAGAACTCAGGAAAATAGTCACTTATGTTTATCAGTTTATTACGAAGTATGATAAAGAATACAGATGAATAGCCAGATGAAGAACTACATAGGACGAGGTCTGCCAGGGTCCCAATCGCAGGAACCTCTGTCCTCGCGGAGTTGGGGCATGCCACCCTACCAGTATAGATGTGTTTACTAACGTGGGTGCTCTTTGAACCCCATACTTTTGGGATTTTAAGGCTTCCTCATGTGGCCATGATGAATCATGAATTCTATTTCTAGCCCCTCTCCCTTCTCAAGAGAATGAGAATTATGCTTTGTACTTTTTGATGACCAGCCTCCCATCCAACAGCCATCTGGGAGCCCACCACGAGTTCCCCCATTAGAACAAAGACACTCTTTTTTTTTAATGTTTATTTATGAGGGAGAGAGAGAGCATGAGAGCCAGGGAGGGGAAGAGAGAGAAGGAGACACAGAATCTGAAGCAGGCTTCAGGTTCTGAGCTGTCAGCACAGAGCCTGATGCGGGGCTCAAACCTGTGAACCGTGAGATCATGACCTGAGACAAAGTCAGATGCTTAACTACCTGAGCCACTCAGGCACCCTCAGAACAAAGACACTCCAATCACTCAGGGAATTCCAAGGTTTTCAGGAGCCCTGTGTCAGGAATAGAGGTCAGAGATCAAATTAGCAAAAGAGGTCCCTAGTGCTCCTATCATTTAAGAAATTATAAGGGGTTTTGGAGCCCTGTGCCAGGAATCTGGGCAGAGACTAACATATAGTTTCATTATCTCAGAATAGGTATTTGGATAAAGATAAAATTTATCTACGGGCATGTATTTCAAATGGCTCTAGGTGCTAGTTACCACAAGTACTGGAAGAAAATGCACATGAATTCTTTTATACATGCAGGTAAGGGAAATTATGATTCACAATCCAAAAACATCATTGAAAAAGATTGATAAATTCAAGTGCATTAGGAAAAAAAAATCCCTTTTAGATGGGGGGTGGGGAACACCATAAGCAAAGGGAAAAACCAAATAATTAGCCAGGAAAAAGTAACTGCAGCTTAGATCATGAACAAAGCTTATTTTTCCTAAAAATATAAGGAATTAATAAAAATTGAAAGGAATAATAGGCACAAAATGTAAATAGAAAATAGGTAAAAGATGTGAACAGAGGGTTTACAGAGAAATACATGCAAATGGTCTTTTAAGTGTATGAAAAGATGTAAAAGAAATGTAAATTAAAACTAGCCTGAGATACCATTTCTCACTGCCAAGAATGGCATAAATCCAAGGTTGACAGCACTCTTTGTTGGTGAGGTTGTGGAGAACAACAACATGCTCCCAGCCCCTGAGGGGATGGACAGCCTGGCCCCCAGTGGATCTGCCTTGACCCTGCCCCGGCCGTCTACTTCCCTGAATTTACTTGGAAGACAGCACCTAAACACAAACACAAACACAAACACACACACACACACACACACACACACACACACACACACACGCACACATTTTTTTTTTTTTCATAGCATATAGAGACCTGATTTTAATAGGTTTTCTTTTATATCCTTCAATAAGTTAATAGGTCTTTTTCAGGGGCGCCTGGGTGGCTCAGTCGGTTAAGCGGCCGGCTTCGACTCAGGTCATGATCTCGCGGTCCGTGAGTTCGAGCCCTGCGTCGGTCTCTGTGCTAACAGCTCAGAGCCTGGAGCCTGTTTCAGATTCTGTGTCTCCCTCTCTCTGACCCTCCCCTGTTCATGCTCTGTCTCTCCCTCTCTCAAAAAGAAATAAAACGTTAAAAAAATAAAAAAAAAGTTAATAGGTCTTTTTCTATAAAGGTCTTGTATTTTTACATTAGGTTGATTCCTAGGTATCTATTTTTGGCGACTGTCCAAGTGGCATTTCTTTGGAAATGACCTTTTGTGATAGTTGTTGAGTTGGTGTATTGCTGTTCATTAACCTTCCTGAGTCGTTTATAGACTCTTAGATTTTCCCCATGGACAGCATGTCCCCTGTAAACAATTCCAGGTGGATCTCATCCAGTTCAGTCCTCATTCTTTGATTTGTTGTGTTTTCTTATTTCTTTGGTTAGGAGTGACAGGACGGTGTTAGGCAGAAGCAGTGAGGCTGTGAATTCTTGTCTTGTTCCTTCCTGTGGGGCCATATCTAATGATCCAACATGATATTTTCTGTGGACACACTCTTCTGTTCATGAACACCTTTTCTGCTCATTTCCTTTGAGTTTTCCCCCCTCTTTAATTATGAATGAGTACTGAATTTTCTGAAATGTTTTTTCTGCACAATTGAGATGATCTTTTCATGTGGTGACTTATGTGATAGCATTAACAGCTTTTCTAATAGTACACCAATTTGACATTGTTGGGATGAATCAGTATTTCGTCATGAGGTGTTTGCTTGGAAATTACTGGGTGCACTCAGCTACTGTTTCGTTTAGGATTTTTGCGTCTATGTTTATAAGTGAGTTTGGCCAAAATTTACCATTCTCATTCTTATTTTTTATTTTTTCTTGGCTTTAGTAGAGAGGTTATTTTGGACCCGTAATATTCAGTTTTTTGGACACATGAGACAGATGATCTGTTCCTTGATGGTCTCGTTAAAGCTCACCTGTAACACCTTGGAGCCCTGGTGGGTTACTTTGTGGGCAGTTTCTGACTTTAATAAAGTCTATTCAGAATGCAGAAATAAACCTTGCCTCACTGGTGGATTTCCTTCAACACTACCATTTTTCTTATTTGTGACTGTGTGAGCCCCACCCCAGGATTCTCCTAAGTGAATAAATAATAAATAGCCCTCTGGCCTTGCTCCCTGTGTTGGATGCTCAAAGTGGGAGCATGATTCCGTCCCCTGGGATTCAGCCTTCCCACTATCCTGTGAAGGTGGTGAATGCTGTGTGTGAGAGACACTGGTTCATTAAGAAAACAAGCATAGGGCATGCTTAGCTTCCAGGATGCTGGGGGCTACCTCCAGGTTCTATCCAGCACATCAAGTCCTTGGAACATTCTGGAATTGGGGAAAGTGAGCTATCTTCCAACCATGGCATGTTTTGCCTTCCTTTCTGTTCTTGTGCGTGTCAGGCACATACCCTTTCTAGAAAATGCCTTGATGCCTAGCACAGAAATGCTGAGAAGCACACAGAAAGGAGAATGTTACTGACTGGCTGCCATATGTCTCTTAAACAGTGGAAAGTTGGGGTGGTTGGACCCGCTTACCAGTCTGCCCCATCCTCAGTCTGCCACATCCATAGCTTGGGCTGTGGTCTCAGGCAGACCTCAGTTCAGTTGCCAGCTCTGACACTTAGGGGCTATGTGACTGCTCTGAGCCACATCATCTAAAGCTGACAAACTAGGAAAATGAAACAGAATAGATCTGTCTCAAAGGGTCTGGTGAGGCCAAGCTGTGGAGGCTTTTGTGAAGGGCTGCTGTGCCCTGGCTTGGTGGGTTAGCATCTTTCTCCCTTCTTTGGCCCCCTTTCCATCTCACTCAAAGGTGAGAGCCTTGTCCCTCTTGAGTGTTTGCCAAGGGAAGGTTCAGGTATGCCACCAGCTTGGTCATGTCGCTTACCCAGCTTATCTTTGCCTTGCTGCAGAGTGGGAGTTGTAAGCATCATTCACCCTCACCATCACAGAGAGCAAGAAGATACCTGTGGCCACCTTTATTCAGGGTGGCCTACCATTCTGAGCTCTGGAGTTTTCTGAAACACAGCTGAGTGTTGTGAACTGTTGGGAAGGGGATGCCACCCAAGGTTCATGGGGCCAGGGACAGCTACAGGGCTTCCTACACCCTCTGGGCACATGGTATACCCTGGAAGGGTGCTTGGAGTATTTTAATGATGGGACCCTCAAGTCCAGCTGTTGGGCCATGAAGCCCATTCTGAGCCCACACAGTGAGCCATACTGCTAATGTTCTGTAACATTCTAAGATTCTTTCTTCCCACCTTCCTTTAAATCATGAAAGCTATTTTGGCAGCTTGTGAGATGTAACAGCATCAACTGTGAGGATCTTTGTGGTCTGGATGTGAGGTTCGTGTCCCTTTGTGATAACCAGCAGGTCTGTCCTGTGGAATGGAGCAGCATGTAGTGTCCTTCTCTACAGCCTGAAATGTAGCAGGCGGTTGAGAGGTTTCTGCTCTCACCGGGAGTTTGAGATACATCTTCCCAAACACTTGAACTGCTTAATGGTACAAAGCATTTGATCAGGGCAAAGGCTCTTCACTTGCCAAATCAGGGGATGTTAAGATCTTAAAATCCTGTGGCCCTGACCCCCTCCAGCCACTGTGGCTTCACTGTGCCTGGGGTTGAGCAAGAGCTGCAGTCTGCTCAACTTTCCAGAAATTTGAGAGGAGAGCTCTGAGGGCCTGCCAGACTGCACTGCCCATATCTCCCTATCCATACTTCCTGCCCGGCCCTGGGACTTCTGGCCTTTTACTCCTCTAACCCATCCCCTCTCCTCTCCTGATCTCTCCTTAGCTCTTCTTTTGTGGGTCCTGCCTGTGCCCCAGTTTTCCTTTCACTAGCCCTCTTCTGTCATTGGCCATTCTGCTCTGCCCCCCACCCCCTGTCCCTCAGCATCAAGTGGCCCTCCTGAGCCCTGGTCCATTTCTCTCAATGTTGAGAACGTCTAATGGAATTTCCTTTGGGCCTTTGTTCTGTTTTGAGTCAGACAGCCCCTACCTGGCCAGGCATATATCATTTGATTTGCCCACCAAGTGTTTTTGACACCTGCCTGTGGCAGGGGTTACAGGGCCCTTCAGCTTTGCAGGATCACCGGCCGTTGTCAGGGTAGCATGGCTTCTCTGGGAGTGCAGGGTGGGGAAGTTGGGGGGAACTCTTCTCTTGAGGGGGAGCCCTGTGTTTCTTCTTGTCAAATCCTCCTGATACCCCCTCCCATCTCTGTTGGCAGATGGCTGTGTGGGTCCAGTGTGGGTCCTCACTTGGCGGTCTTGGGCTCACTCCTGCCTTACCATGCGAGCCCTCCCCGGATGTCAGTTCCTGGAGCAAGTCTTGTGTTGGTTGGTCTGTCCATTTGTCCATCAAGCTCTAGTGGGTAGGCATATGCTGTCTGTGTCAGGAGGGCCGACCCCACCCTCAGTACCTGCTGCCCAGCCCCCACAGCTGTGCCACCTGAGGGTCACACTTGAACAAAAGTGGCTGCTAATAGTGTCAGTGTGTGGGAGCCCTGGGCTGGGCTCAGGTGCTGGCACAAAGTGGAGGAGGTCTTGGCAGGACCCACCTTCTCTCCTCGGGGGTGAGATGTTTGCTCTTCATTTTGGGGAGACCACCTTCAGCATCACTTTCCAATGCAGCTAAGAAGGATGGAAAGCGAGTTGCCTGTTTGTATCAGAAACAGGACGAGCATCTCCCCAAGGCCTCATCAGGGAAGAACTGGGACACGGAAGGGGGAGACATACTGTCTCCTTGTGTTACCCACCCCAGGGTTTGGGGGGGAGCTACACACAGCTCTAGCATATGCTACAGAGCTGTGGGAGGAGTGGGTGACAGTCCTGGGTGGCTCAGGAGAGGTGAGACTAAGGTGGCAGGGTGGGCAGGGATGTGGCCAGGAGTGGGCCAGACTCCAACCAGCCAGTTTGAGCCCGTGGAAAGGCTAGTGAGGTACAAGAGGCAACTGGATGGGGGAGAGAGCAGGACGGACACTCTGTGATGGAGGACAGGCAGACTCAAGAGACTTCAGGGCACAGCTGCCCAAGGTTGCTTATGACTCCTTGTGGGTTTCCAGAACCTTCATCATTGCTGCTTGTGGACTTTTCCTGTGGGGCCATTGTGAAGCAGAAAACTCTTCTGGAACCTTCTTCCTTCCCTGCATGTATCCCAAGTGTGGTGGGCTCCTCTCAGTGTGGATGACTGCTCTGTGGAGACCTGGAGGGGCCATGGGCAACTGGGAGCTCCTGCTTCCCTGACGTCACCCGGGTCCTGGGCAGAGGCCAGACTTGCGTCTGGTCACCAGGCTTGGGTGAGCAGATGGTGTTCTCTGTGGCACAGTTTCTTGGGAGGGAGGCTCAGTGTAGGGTGAAATGAACCAGGGTTCTCTGACCTTGTAGGCTTGGCTCAGGCTGTGACTCTGAGAAAGTCACCTACCTCTGGATTGTCAGGTCTAAAGCAGACAGGGGTGTTAAGACATGGTTTTGCTAATACTTCCTTGGGCCTTTGCATCAGAAAAAGAAAAAAGAGAGAGAGAGAGAAAAGAAGATGGAGGAGGAGGAGGTGGAGAGAGAGGGAAAGAAGAAAGACAGGAAAGAGAAAGAAAAGGCAAGCCAACACAACCATAGCCAGCCGATCACCAGAGCAGTGCGTATTAATGAGGTCAATTAAGAGAACACTTCTGTCTGAGAGCTGCCTTGAGGTTTTCTGTAAGCACAAAAGTGTGAGCCAGGGTCAGAGCTGTCTGAGAGAGGGAGGTGGTACAGAAATGTTAGATGTAAATTATGCTATTTATCTTGCATGCTTGGTAGAATCCCACTGACCATTTAGGCCTGCCCTGTTGGTTTTGGAAAAGTAAAAAAGATCTGGTTGAGTTAAATGTAGTTTCTGCTAGATTTGGATTATGTAAGGCTTGACTAGCTGACCTGTCTTCACACTTGTAAAGAATTAAGGATTTTGTGTAAATCACAATGAACACAGCCTAGGATTTTGACACAAGGCAAGACTTACTGCAACATACCTGAGTTTTCATTCTGTTGCTCTTTGGGCTGGGCAAAGTCATGTTACCCCCCTGGGCCTCAGTTTCCTTATCCGTTAAGACACTTGATGTAACAGAAAACCCATCTCATGGTAACATAAACTTTTGTTGTGTAATTGGAAAGTCTGGACGCATGGTTTTAGGCAAGGCTTGATCTAGCAGCTTGACCTTGGTATCATGGGTCCAGTTTCCTTCTCTCAGCCCTCTCTTCTTTTACATCAGCTTCATCCCAAGGCTGGTGTAGTAAGAATATTCTGATTGTGTCTATTTCTGCTTTGACAATAGAGGACTTATATTAGGTTCCCGTAGTACTCCTGTCTTATTTGCAGACTAGCCTTTGGAAAATAAATTGATAAGGTGGGACCAAAACAAAACCGCAAATTACTATGATAAAGTGAGAATAGCAAGAGGTGTTTGACAACCACCACCATCTGAAGGACACTTTGCTGTTGTATTTAGAGCAAGCTTTCTCACCAGGCTGCCTGGGAACATTGCATGCCCACCTGTAGGGCCAGCATCCAGTCTGCTCCATAGAAGCACAATTAGAGACCTCAGTAATCGATCAGCCTTGATGATGAGTCCAGGTTGTAGTGTTCTTTAGGTAAGAATGAAAATGATAATGAAAGACATCATTAAACCAAAGGCAGCCTTGCATGTGGGTTAAAGTCCTGGCACCTAAAGGGCATGGGTTTATCAGGGTCGGGGAGAAGTTCATGAAACTGAAGTCATTGCCCATTGCCTACTCGTGTCCTCACTCTGCAAGCTGGTTGTGGGATTCCCTTGTACAGACCCTGTAGTGACCACACTGTTCCCGTCTTTTGGTGGGCTTGGATTACCTGCCAGAAGTCTGAGGTTTGGTAGAACATGTCTGCAGACAGCTCCAGCCCAGCCCCCATCTCCCTGTGTGTTTTGCTCAGCTGTTGTGTGGGGAGGGAAATGCAGGATGATCCTTGCTTGAGTAGAGCCCTATTTTGAAATTGAAATTCATTTCTTTGCATTTGTTTTTTTGATGAGAGGCTGGTTGTTGGTGGTGTATGTGTGGTGAGTCATTGGTTTTAGTGTTAACATTGCTAAAGATCCTGTTCTGATGTGCAGTTTGGGGGCCAGTTTTGTTTCCTTTCAGCTTCTGCTGATATATTATTTTCTAGAGTCTCTTCTAGCATACTTAAAAACCCAGACTCGACTTTAACTTTTCTCATAGAGGCTGCTGTGGGGTGCAGAAGCCCCCGGGGTATGTGGTACAGAGAACAGGTGACCTCCATGAGGACTCAGTCCTCACCAGTAGCATGTGAGGGAGCAACCCAGGGTGGGTTGGAGGGGCCTGGTCTGGGGACAGCTCTGAGGCAGCTGAGCTCCTTCACCCACGAGGTGGAGGACCTCTCTCCAGTGCCACCACAACAGAATCCTGTCTTTTGGGAAACCCATGACTGGGGAGGGATGTGCACAAGGGGGTTTCAGAGTAGTAATGTGGGACTCTGTGACCCAGAGCACCCAGGCCACTCTGCAGCCTCTACCCCTGGGCCAGGGTCCTGCTGAGGTATAAGGGGTACTGGGAGCCCCCTGACCTGCCCCAGGAACTTGCCTCTGTCTGAGTTACTGAGCTTTCTCTCTGAAAAATGGCACATCCTGGGAGAGCACCCCGACTTTCATGCTCTGCTGTGAGGCATGCTGCCAGCTCATTAGAGAAGGGCTGCCAAGGGCTGCAGAGGAGGCATGGGTGGGGGTTCTGGAACCTTTCCTACGTACCAGGTGCTGTGCTGGGTGCCGTGAAGGCAGACCTGGGTCTGGGGTCCTCCCTCTGAGGGGCTCACAGTGGGTGGTAAACACGTACCTGATACATTCCTTCTGGGGGCACTGGGGGATGGGTGAGAGAGGGAGTGGGGCTGGCTCCAGGGCAGCAGGGCTCCAATGGCTTTATAACAAGAGCCAGCATGAATTTCTCACTGAGTACCTGCTGGCACCTCCTGTAAGCCACACAGCAATCCCACCATGCAGGTTTACAAGCAGTTCTTATTATCCCCATTTCATGGCCGAGGACACTGAGGCTTAAGATTACAGAGCTACTGAGTCCTGCTCCAGCACGTACCCCTGGGCCCCGAGTTGGCCTCTGTCTTGATTTCCTCCCAGGGAGGGCTGCTTTCTGTCCTGAAGGCTGAGGAGGGACTGAGGGAGCTTTATGATCCTGTGAAGCCTTCTCTGTTTCTCATGTGGCCTCTGAGGCTCAGGGCAGTGGGAGGGACACACTGTGGTCACAGCTCGTAAGCAGAGGCAGGATCTGAAGTTGGGTCTCAGACTCAGAAGCCTGGCCGTCTCACTGTCCCCTGCCATCTCTGGGGCGTGGAAGAACGGCCTGGGATGCTGTGTAGCTCGGTTCTCTGATACCTCATTAGTGGGGTTCAGGGCTGAGCTTGAGGTGGCTGTGGCAGGGAAACCTGGGGGGCATCACACCGTGTGGGCTCCTGTCTGAGCCAGGCCTTAACTGGCCGGGGAAAGAGGGAGGCCCTGGGGTGTCCTGGTCCTGAGTGGCCGAGCCTGGCCTGTCCAGTCTGCCCGCCCTGCAAGGTGACAGCTGACACACAGGGGCGTCTGCCTGTCCTGTACCATCTCTGATGCTTTCACCGGCACCTCCAACACCACACATGTTCCCCTCACTCCTTCTAGTTCTCACCACGTCGTCTCCCTCCCTTTGTTCACAAGGGCCAGGCAGAGAGTGGTGAGTATTGAGCACAAGCGCAGCAGACCCAGATTCCCAGTGGCCATTTTCCCAACAACTCAAGGTCGAAAGGAGAGCGCTACGCCCTTCTGTCATCTTGACAGTGGTTTTTGTTGTTGTTGTTGCTTTTTTTAAGAAGGAAAGCAAGCATGGAATATATATTAAGCATTATTGTTGCTTCAGCTGTCACTTCATAGCAAGAAAAGTGGTTGTTTCAATTAAAATGGATTTTGGACAGACTTCTTTGAATGAGTAAATTGCAGAAAACAGCACAAGTTGTGAGATGGGGGATTTAGGCTCTTAAAGAGGATTGAAAATAAGTGGTCTGAAGTACTTATGGTGGTTCCTCGGGATTGATATGCTTTGGTTCTGCCAGATGTAACTGGTTCTGACTGCTTTTACTGGATCAGTTGACTCTGACCAGCCCAACTGCTTGTAAGGAATGCACATTTGTTTTTTCTGGAAGCTGAAGTCAGAGAGAGGAAGACAGATACAGAGAGACGTGATGGGGCCCAGATCCTGGCTTCTGGGCAACCCTGCCCTTCTCTGGTGGCATCAAGACCTGGGAGGAGCAGTTGAGGAGGTGGACCACCCTGGGTGTTGCTCCCACATCCCCCTTATCCCTGCTGGCCTGCCTCTCAGGCTCAGGCATATTTTTAAAAATTATTTAAAAAATTTTTCTTTTAATGTTCATTCATTTCTGAGAGAGAAAGAGAGAGAGAGAGAGAGAGAGAGAGAGAGCGCGCGCGAGGGGCCAGAGAGAGGGAGACACAGAATCTGAAGCAGGCTCCAGGCTCTGAGCTGTCAGCACAGAGCCTGACACGGGGCTTGAACCCACAAACCGTGAGATCATGCATGACCTGAGCTAAAGTTGGGTGCTTAACCCAGGCCTGAGCCACCCAAGGGCCCCAGGGCATATTCTCTCTTAGCCTAACAAGACTCCCTATTTTAATGTTAATAGAGCAAATCCTTCTGCCTCCTCTCCCCACCACCGACCAGGACCCATGACTTTCCACTTTAGATGGCACTTTTCTATGTTCCTTATGCTCCTGAGGAGAGAAGCTATTCCTTGGTCACCCAGGAGGGTGATGTGCTTTCCTATCATCTTCCGTGTCTTTTACCATCCACTGTTTCTGCCTGTTAGCCAGTGTTGACCTAACTCAGCTCTTTTGGATTAAATTTTCATTATAAAATATTTGACATACAGAAAGGTAAAAAGAATTATGTACCTGAACACCTGTGTATCCACAACCCAGTTAAAGTAAAGAATATTGTTATATTGGTTGTACTTCTGTGTAACCAATTATGCCAAAACTTACGGCGTAAGACAGTGAGCATTTGATACTTCGCACATACAGTCCATCTGGGAGCAGCGTGGCTGGATGATTCTGTCTCAGGGTCAAGGTGTGGGCCAGGGCCATAGTCATCTTGAGGTATGAGATGACTTTTTTTTTTATTTTATTAAAAAATTTTTTTTAATGTTTATTTATTTTTGAGGGGTGAGGGACAGGGGGAGAGGGAGACACAGAATCCAAAGCAGGCTCCAGGCCCTGAGCTGTCGGCACAGAGCCCAGTGCGGGGCTCGAACTCAGAAACCATGAGATCACGACCTGAGCTGAAGTCGGAAGCTTAACTGACTGAGCCACCCAGGCGCTCGTGGAGGATCCACTTTTGGGATTACTTCACATGGCTGTGGGCGGGAGGCTTCTGTTCTTTTCCATGGAGTCTCTCCACAGTGCTCTTTTGCAACATGGCGGGCAGCTTGCCTCAGAGCGAGTGATCCAAGAGTCTCGAGAACCCTGAAGTGCCTTTATGACCTAGACTCCTTAGCCACATGTCATCATCTCTGCCTTGTTCTGTTCTCTAGACCCAAGTTATTAAGCCCGGTCCACACTCAAAGAGAGGGGAATTAGGCTCCACCTTTTGAAGGGAGTGAAAAAGAATTAGTGGACATACTTTAAACTGTCATAATTACCAGTATACCTGGAGCCCCTTCCTGATTGCATTTCTTTGTCTCCCATGCAGAGGTATTAGAGTTATTAGAGTTTTGGTGCACGTTTTATCTTACTGCATTAGTCAGTGTCACTATGCCAATTATTTTTGCATGTTTTTAAGCATTGTGTAAATCATATCAAATTGTGTGTGTGTGTGTGTGTGTGTGTGTGTGTGTGTGTGTTTGTAGCTTGCCCTTTTATTTTTTTTTTGCCTCACATTATATCTGTGAGTTTCATCCACGTGAAAATGTAGCTGGACCTTATCCCTTTTCACTGCTGTGTGGCATTTCATTGTAGGAACATAATACACTCTATTCTTTCTCCATTGGTGGATGTTCAGATGGTTTCCAGTTTCTTGCTGCTACAGACAAGGCTGCTAAGAATACTCATGTGTGTGTCTCTATGTGGCCATGAGCTGGATTTGTCTAGAATATGTAGCAAGGACTGGAATTGCCACAGGATAGAACGTATGAATCTTTACATTTTCTGGAAGTGGCCACGTTGTTTTCCCAAGTGGGCCTACTAATGAATGTTCCCACCAGTGGTGTGTGGGCTCCCCTTCCCCTTGTCCTTGATACCTCTTGGTATTATCAGATGTTTTTTAATTTTTGTCAGTCTGATGGGTGAAAGTGGCCTCTGCAGCGGGTCTTAATTTGCATTTCTCTGCCTATCAGTGAGGTTGCACCTCTTTTCATGGATTTATTTTCTTATATTGATGTATATTTATTTCATGTATTTTTTATTCTGTGAATTACTGGTTCATACCTTTTGTCCCTTTTTTGAATTTTCTTATCCATCATTTCATCCTTCATCTGATTTATGTATTATAAACATCTTTTCCCATTTCTGCGTACCAACAAAATGTGGGAACTAAGAGCATGGGTTCTTGG
Source organism: Panthera pardus (assembly GCF_024362965.1). NCBI lineage: Eukaryota > Metazoa > Chordata > Mammalia > Carnivora > Felidae > Panthera > Panthera pardus. The sequence continues at coordinate 13,678,182 of NW_026526810.1, read as the reverse complement.
GCCACGCTGCCAGGATGAAGTTCCAGCTGCAGAATTTCTTCTGTGGCCTTAGGCACACCACTTAATAACTTTTGTGTGCCTTTTGTGTACAGATGAGTTTCCTCATCTGTAAAATGGGGGTGATTAAAAGATTCACATCTGTGAAACAGTTAGTGCCTGTTTCAGGAAGCATGGTATGGGCCAAATAAACCCGGATGTGCCCTGCATGGTCATGCCAGACCACGTACATGCATCATCACCTTGCCCAGAGCTTTCTCAAGCACTGTGTCCTCATTTGATAAGATTGGCAGGCAGTGCTTCTCTCTGGCTCTCAGCCGTCTGGATGACCCTCCCTTCAGCATCCCTGAGCTGCTTGAATAGAACACGAAATCCCAGCCTCCCTCCAGGGGACGTGGGGGAATTGGAAGGCAGCAGACTCCTTGCAGCAAAAATAGAAGCCTCATTTGCCTAGGAGAGAATAATAATGAGGAGAGCCCGGCAGATGCAGGCTTGGAAGGCGCCTCTGAACCCTCCCCTGCATCTCTTGGGTCTGTGCAGACCTGCCTGAACCCTCCCTGCCAGCCCTCCCTTTGCCCTTCACCCTTGTCTCTAACGGCACCACTTTTGGCTGTCACATGGACAGCCTTGGCACTGCGTTCTGGTTTTCATACCTCAGTGTTGCACTTTTCTCTCATTCCACAAAGCCAGGCAAGAACTCCAAACACAGGACTCTGTTTAATACCAAGAATCATCAGAGAAACAGGTCAGATGTTACAGGGTAAATCTGGGAGCCCTGGGAGCCATGTGTCTGTCCATGGAATGCCATCAGCTGCTCAAGGGCAGATCTATTGAGATTAAAACATGGTTGGATCTGGTCACCTTTAGTTTCAACCCCAACATGAATAAATTAGATCAATACTGATGTAAGGAACTCTCAGGTTTATTTGGTAGAGCCTCAGAGGATTTTACATAAAAGCAAATGTGGGAAAAGTAAGTTTGCGATATTGGATGTTAGAGCCAGTTTTGGCTTAGAGCAAATTTCTAGGTTTTGAAACGGATCGAAATAATCCATGTCTGTACCCCCAACTCTGCCGTCGGGGTGGCCTCATGGGCCCCATGGAGAGGAAACAAATAATCACCTTGAAAGAACAGTCCCTATTGTGGAAACTAATCACGTATAGAGAGTCTCTGTGTTGGAATCTGGAGCAGGGAATGAGGATCTTCCCAAACCAAGGAATCTGGTGGTAGAATGTGGCTCATTCTCCGTGGCCTGTCACCTCCAGACTGAAAGATAAGCTTACATGAATGGAGAGTTTTGGCCATTTCGTTGGTAGCAATTTGTAGGTGACTCCTAATAATTAATTCTTTTTTTTTATTTTTTTTTAACGTTTATTTATTTTTGAGACAGAGCATGAACAGGGGAGGGGCAGAGAGAGAGGGAGACACAGAATCTGAAACAGGCTCCAGGCTCTGAGCGGTCAGCACAGAGCCCGACGTGGGGCTCGAACTCACGGACCGTGAGATCGTGACCTGAGCCGAAGTCGGACGCTTAACCGACTGAGCCACCCAGGTGCCCCAATAATTAATTCTTTTTAATAGCATTTTTAGAAGCCACCTTCTCAGATGAAACCATTGTTGTTTAAAACTTCAAGACCTTTGAAGACAGAGTTTTAAATCCAGTTTGTTCCCAAAACATTTGCTCAAACGAGAATCTCAAGGTTTGAGCTCTTTATTCTAAAGATGCAGCTTCCTGCCCAGGAGAAAAATAATACATGCTGGTGTTTATAAATGGAGTTAGTAGCATTTGAAGACTTTACCTTGCAGCTAGTAGGGGGCTCAGTTATTCAGAATTTTGAGATTTTTATTTGTAAACAGTCTATTCATGTCCACTCAAGCTGGAAAATCCTCCAACCTTACCATCACTGCCCACCTCCCTCCCCTTCCCCAGCCCCCTTCCCACCATAACCTGGGCTACATCCTTTTGTTATCTGGCTCTGAGGACCTGGAGCCCCTCTCTGAGCCCAGCTCCTGTGTTCTCACTGTAATTGGTCTGGGGCCAGTACTTGAAATGGTTCCTTAGGGACCTCTTACTTTCCCTTGGAAGGACCCTGCTGTGCCCAACTTAGCACTGTCCCTGTGTGTCCTTCTCATCAGGAAGTGGCAGACCCCCCTTGCTCCAGCCTCACATTAAACCTGGGGAGCATCCTCACCCCCACAAAGTCCTATCCTGTGGTTCCAGCCATACCTGTGGGGATGCTGGGCTGTCTCATGCCGCATCCCCCTCAGGGCAGCTTGGGGGAGCTACAGTCCCAGGTCCCAGGAGGCCTCCTCACTCAGCAGCTTATCTGCCAGATGCTGACCTCTGCCAGCTGCCTGTTCCACTCTGTGAGACAGCCCAGTGCAGATGAGCCCCATGGTCACCTGGGCTGGCCCATGAAGGCCACGTGCTCTCTGTTATGCAGAGGTGTTGACAGTCCCATGGAATACCTGGCTTTGCAGCCACTGGGCTGGTACTAGAAAGAGCTGCACTCAAGCTGGCTACAGTGTGCAGCTGGTGCACTCTGCCTGTGATACACCCTGACCCTTCCCCTATCATTCTGGCCACTGTGCTCTGTGCAGACCCTTCCCAGCCCTCTCCCAGGTCCTCTGCTCACTGTGACCACAGTCTTCCATCAGCATGTATTTCATTGAATCTGAGTTTGCTCATCAAATTCTACTTGTTCTACAACCCAACCCCAACATACCATAAGATCCCCAAACCCGTGTACGCAGGGCCCAGCCTCTTGCAAAGCGCTGGGTTGCCTCTTTGGTTCAAGGAACTGTAGGTGTAGCTCTCAGGTCTGCTGGAGGAAGAAATGCTACTATGACAGTGGGGTGGTGATACTGCTGTGCAGGTCCCTGGCCAGTTTGTAAGGCTCTAAGATCAACCTTCCTGCCTCTGTGCTGGACACATCCACCTCTGTCCGCCTCTGAGCCAGGCATCCTCCCAGGACACCTTCCAAGTCTGAGAGTCCACGAAACTGTGAGTGTTGCCTTAACTTTGCCAAGGAAGTGCTTATACAGATTGGTTGTGACACCTGCTTCCCCCAGCACAGCATCGGCCTGTGTGTTCCAGGACTAGCATCTCCTGCTTTGGGTGGAGGCTAGCACGTGCTGCTCTATCCAGGCTCATCGAGGTTCTCTTAAGTAGCTTCCTGTCTCGGGCCTCCTCCCCAACCACCTGAGTCACTAAGGAGCCCTGAGGATGGTTTGTGGATTTGGGGCCTCCCATCGCCTCCCCTGACCTAATATCAAAGGCAATCATCAAATTTATGAACTGTCCACTCTAGGCAATATTTAGGATTTCTGTTTACCTCCTGAGTGTCTGAAAACGTGGCATTTCAAAGGCTCTGTTTGATCAGAGATCCAATTGATTGCCAGGAATGTGCATGCCACATAATAGAGAACCCACAATGGCAGGTTGCAGTGGGCATCCTGGGAGAAAGTTAATTAATCCTGAAACCAAATACCAACTGCCTCAGCAACAGCAGTCATAAGAGAGCCGAGCCTTGTGGTATTTGAAGTCAGGCTGCTGGAGGGCTCTTTATTGGAAGTATTCTCTGTGCCTGCATTCTGCTGTGGATTCAGTGCCTCAGGCCAGGGCCTGCCTTTCCTTCTGTACTTGGTTCCAAGGTCTGGGGTCTCTGGACCCTGGAGAATCCAGTTGTCAGCATGCAGACAGAAAGAGCCTTCATGGCATCTCCCAGGCTCCTGTGGCTTTGTATTTCACATCTCCCCTGGGAAGCTGGAATACATGATAACCTCCCCCTCTCCCCCTCCCCCCACCCACCCGAAATAACTTGTGGGTGGGCCAACAACTTGGAAAGTGGAGTGTTTAAATCTTACAGGGAGACCTGTGTACTTCATTTCCACCCTGAGTCTTGCTAAGAAGTAGGAGATGATTCCAAAAATGATTGTGCATTGCCTGAAGAAGAGCAGACTCTCAGATTTCTGTCTAATCACAAACGGCCAAGATGAACAGGGGAAGTAACCTGGCCCTCAATGCCTCCAGAGAGGCTAGAAAAGAGGATGGGATGTGTGTTTGGCCAAACATGGCTGAGAAGAAAAGCGTGGCTGTTCCGAACTTGTAGGTGACCCTTTGTGTTCATTCCAGCTGCTGGAATGGAGCAGGCCCTCCCTGGATGTGCCTGGCCAGGTGAGGGACTCAGAGCCAGCAGGGACCAGCTGACCCCCAAGGACCTTCCCAGGTCTCGGTGCTCGTGACTTTGTTGGTTTTTTTAAGGTAAACTGTCTGTCCAGAGACACAGTTCACCAAAATAACACAACCCTGCTTCAGCCAATGCAGGCAAGGGGCCCTGAGAGGACAGGGAGAGGGCACTGCTGCACGGAAGAGAAAATTCATATTTTTCTTCGGAGAAAATGGAAAGTGGTGCTGGGTCCAAGTGGTAGGTGACCTTGCTATTGAGTTAAAAAGCTGCTGGGGAAATTAGAGAAGACAGACATGAAAAGAATGCTAATGAATAGTGGTGGACCAGAGCCCGGAGCCCTGATTCCTCCACCGTCCACAAGGGGTACTTGTGTGATGCCTATAAATAGACATTTAAAAACCGATTCTAAATTGAATTAAGATGTGGGCCTGTTTCCTCCTATGGAAGAGCATTATGTAAAGTGCAGAGCTCTGCCTTTTTTCCAAGGCAGTTTGGCGATTCTGTGCCTCTGTTGGGAATCTGTGTGGAGCATGTGGGGGATGCTCGGGCTACCTATGAATGAGACTCTGTCCTCTTGGGAGACTTGCAGACTGAGGGCAGGCAGAGAGAGAGAAAAAGAGCGAGCGAGTGAGTGAGCTGGGGCTCCTTCCTCCAGGTGGAGCAGGGAAGCCCAGCTGAGCCTGAAGGCAGGCTCTGAGTTTCCCTGAGCTGCTTCTGGGCTGGGAGTGGCAGAAGCTGGACTTGTGGGCAGAAGGACACTTCCATAGGCCCACAGTGGCTCTGGACAATGCAGGTAGCTGTAGACCTCTGAGAGGGGAGGGGAGGACACCGTGGACATGTGGGGAGAATTCCAGCCTGTGCTAGTAGACCAAGGCTTCTAGGCTCTTCCATGCAGCCCTCTTGATCAAAACTGCTAGAGTGGTGGATTCTGGGAGAGGACCAAGGTCTTTCTCACTGACCTGCTTGAGTTCACAGAGCCAACTTGTAGCAGAGTGCAGAATGGAGGCCCTGTCTTACGACCACCAGTGAAGTGTTCTTGCCTCTGGACATAGCATTTAGTATGTGCTCTGACCCTGAAATCACCTCTTTTTGGAAGTCCTGGAATGGTGGGATTTGGGGGTAAAAAAGGAAATACCGTTTGATGGTAATGTATTCCCAGGCAGCGTTTTGGGGGCTTTGTTGCGCTTTCCCAGCCACGTTTAAGATCGAACTTATTGTCTACTTTTGCACATGATGAAGCTGAGGCCAACAATGTAAGGGGATTTGAAAGGCGACCGAAGGGGCACCTGGGTGGCTCCGTTAGTTGAGCATCTGACTCTTGGTTTCTGCTCAGGTCATGGTCTCACAGTTCTTGGGATGCAGCCATGCTGTCAGCACAGAGCCTGCTTGGGATTCTCTCTGCCTTTCTCTCTGTCCCTTCCCTGCTTTCACTCATGCTCTCTCTCTCTCTGTCAAAAGAAATAAATAAACTTAAAAAAAAAGGCAGCAGAAAGCACCATACCCTTTGGAAGAATTTGAACAACTGTGTGAATGTCAAGTTCCCTCTGAGCAGAGACCAGCAGATTACAGATATACAAATGGCTTGGCCAAAAGGGAGGTACCTGTGGCCTTCTAAGGGATACTAGTCATTTTTAAAAATGTCTGAACTAGAGGCATCTGCAGTGGGCCAGTTTGGGGTGGCAGGGAACTCCCCCAAATTCCCTAATTAAAACCCACTCCTAGAAATGTCTGTCTAGGGAAATGAGAATGACTGTCAGTTTTCATTAAAAAAGTGTCAACCCTGGTTCCAGGTTAGACCTTTGTGATACAGTAGAAGCCAGTGTCTGCCTGTGCCAATAGCAAGACCATATTACCTTCCCCCCTAGGAATGATGTCATCCCCTGTGACTTCAGGACCAGACTGAAGGTGAACTGTCCAGCCAGCACAGCTATTCATGAAATGCTATGCTCTTGGACCTTCTATTCCCAGCAGACAAGGACCCGGGGAAGAGGCTGCCATTGCTGTGGTTTTGAAAGGAACAAAGACGTTCCTTTATAACGCATTCTGTCTTTAGCCAAATTGGAGGGAGAAGAGGAATTAAAAAAAAATTAATTCCAGTATGGTTAACATACAGTATTGGGAAAAGAGGAATTTTGATTTGATATATAAGACCAATAAATCCCCCTCCTCTTGCACCATCCTGGGCTTCCAGCTTCTCTGGGTTGTCTGCTGCCCCTACCTTGAATTCCTGATCTAACCCAGGGCCTTGCCTTGAGCCCTTGAACCTATTAGACTTTCTCTTCAGCTTTCATTTGCAAAGCTGTCTGTCCAAGAGGAGTGTGAAACCTGATGGCCTGTTTTCTGTTCTCTTTTTGACACCCCGTTGCCCATGAGGAGGGGTGGGCTGTGAATCTGAGCAGAGGAAATGAGCAGTGGCCCGCTTTCCTTTCTCTTTCTTTTAATCTGTCTTCATCTCCCCAGCCCCCACAGGCACACCTACCTCCCTCTGAAAGTGTCCCAGAATACCGGTTCTGCACACTAGTGGGGTCAAGCTTTGTTGTGGGGAAATACATATTCATGAGGGCTTTGAGGAGCTTCATTAAAATGCGGAGGCCTCTTCTTACAGAGTGATACACAAGCCATTGCTTTAGTTGCCCAACATGATGTTCTTAAGGCAATAATTATGTGAGGAATGGCTAAAGAAACATTTTAATTTGTTTCTGGTCATTTGTGATGGTCTCATTAGAATGAGAACCGGTTCACTTTTACAGGTAATTCAAAACCTCTCACTCGTTCAGATGTCTATACTTGCAGGAGCGCTATGTGATCACCCGTATCTTTTCTGAAACCCAAGTAATTTCCTCTATTTCCTTCTGTTTTATTGCAGAAAGATTTCATCACCAGGAGGTTTTGGGGGACATTACCAACCCACTTGTTTTCGGTAAGAAATATGAGGTCGCCTTGCATGGAGTGCGGTTTTGCTTCTGACATGTGTGAAATGGAATTATTTTCCTCGAGGGATGCCACACTTCAGGTGGATCTGGGCATCTGCCACGGTTCTTTATTTCCTGGGATGCTGGGATGTGTAATTCAGTGCGAGCCTCCACACAGGGAGTCTGAGGCTGGGGCTTGATTCACAGCCAAGGAGCCCGTGAGCACTGGGCTCACTGCGGAGTGCTTATATTGCCTAGAATGGACGTCTTTCCCTGTCACCCCTGAGACAGCAGTATCACAACCTCCCCCCATCTCCTCCTCACTATACTAGTGCTTCTGAAAACTGTAGTCCAAACCAGCTTCAGTCATTTATTTGTGAAACTCTTATCTAGATTCCTATTTATATCAAAAATCAATGTATATCACCAACAATAAATGCCATTTGCAACCTTTCACTATCAAACTTGGGCGACATTGTGTCTAATTAGAAGTGCACCACTGTGAAATATCAGGACGCCGAGAGGAAGACTCTAACTTTGATCCGAAAGAGCCCTCCTAATCTTCTCAGGGATGAGGGATGGCTCCGTGTTGCTGTTGCCCTGTGGGTGAAGCTATTCTGCGGCCCTGATCCCCCTGACCCACGGTCAGCCCTTGGCTTGCTCTTGCCCCGTAGGACCTGTAGCAGCAGATTTGCATAGGTCTTTGTAGCCCCAGTGCCAGCTGGCTGCCTGGTAGAGGGGACACTTGTAGGAGATTTGTTCTGACTAAAGATGAGTAGGTGTTCTTTTTCCTGGACCAAATATACCCTAGTGGCTGGGTTGTGGAGAAGCTGGTGTATGGGTTGGGGTATGTTTGGAGAGCAGGGTGGAGAGGAGACTGTTGTTGGAGGTTAGGCAGCTGGGGACCAGGAATTGTCTCTGTGTCTTGATGCCAGAGCAGGTCTGAGCTTCTGATGGATTCCGTGGGTTCTTATGCATCCATGGGCTTGGATAGGGCAGCACTGGTCAGCAGTCCAGAGTGTCATATGGAGGGAAGTAGTGGCTTGGGGACTTCCAAATGAGAGAAGTAATTTGGGATTTCCCAGTGGGGAAGTTCTGTGCCAATCTGAGGATAAAGACGAAGATCAGAGGGGGCAGAATTGGGATACCAGAGCCTCAAGACCGGGTCCCAAACCACTGTTTTGCCTCTGGGGCAGTAGGAAGACGCAAGGCCTGCTGTTTGGAGCTACTGAAAGAGCCTTCTTTTGTAAGTCAAGGCAGCTGCCTTTATTTTACTTGCTAATCCAGCCTCTATCCTACATTAGGTAACTCCCCATAAGCACTGTGCTATTCATGGGCAGGAATTCACCTCACATTGTATTGGGGATTTTTCTTGTCACACATGTCCTGGCTGGATTGTGTGGTCACTTTGGGGGTAGGGAGGGTGGCACATTCATAAGGCATTTAAGAGTTAGAATAGGGGCGCCTGGGTGGCTCAGTCGGTTAAGAGCCCGACTTCGGCTCAGGTCACGATCTCGCGGTCCGTGAGTTCGAGCCCCGCGTCAGGCTCTGGGCAGATGGCTCAGAGCCTGGAGCCTGTTTCCGATTCTGTGTCTCCCTCTCTCTCTGCCCCTCCCCCGTTCATGCTCTGTCTCTCTCTGTCTCAAAAATAAATAAAAAAAAAAAAAAAAAAAAGAGTTAGAATAATCAGCCCCTCTCCAAGGAAGTAGAGGGGGAAATGTTGCAGGAACTGCATGACTTGTAACGCATTTGGGCATAAGAATAAATGAGTATTTTTCTAACTTTTCCTTAATTGTCAGTCTTTAATGTTTATGAATTTACTTCTATGCTCTCAACGAGGCCTTTTCAATCTCGTTTGCTTTTTTTAAAAATGTTTATTTGTTTTATTTTGAGAGAGGGAGGGAGGGAGGGGGAGAGAGAGAGAGAGAGAGAGAGAGAGAGAGAGAGAGAGAATGTGAGCAGGGGAGGGGTAGAGAGAGGGAGGGAGAGAGAGGAAATCCTAAGCAGACCCTGCCACTAGCACAGAGTCTGATGAAGGGCTCGAACTAATGAACCACAAGATCATGACCTGATCCAAAATCAAGAGTCAGATGCTTAACCGACTAAGTCGCCCAGGCACCCCCTGTTTGATTTTCTGTTTAGACTCATTTTTTTGGTTATTTATTTATTTTTGAGAGAGAGGGAGGGGGAGAGAGAACGAGCAGGGGAGGGACAGAGAGAGGAGAGAATCCCAAGCAGGCTCCACACTACCAGCACAGAGCCAGATGCAGGGCTCTAACCCACAAACCGTCAGATCATGACCTGAGCCCAAATCAAGAGTCAGCCCAAATCAAGAGTCAGATGCTTAACTGACTGAGCCATCCCATATAGATTTCTCAGCTACCCTTAGCTATGAAAATACTGAAGAATTTTAGGGGATACTGGGAAGGGAGGAGATTTTTTTGCAATTGGCAGCAAGGGTAGCTTGTGAAGAGAGATGTTCTTATGGGGAATGGGTCTCACAAATTGTGGTGACATTCTGATCTTCTGGGAGCCCAGGGTCAACCAGCCAGTGCAGTCCATCCAGCCTCTCAGAACTGTCCAGCGTGAAATTGGCCTCTTGAAGTTTTATCTAAATGAAACTGGGGCTGTCGTTGCTTTTTGATGGAACCGCAGGGCAATTCTGTTTGTGCCTCTAAGGTATAAGGCATTTTTTTCTTTTGAGCCCAAAAAAGACCTAGTGGGATTTTTACGTATCCTGAAAGACTATTAGAGTATCAAAGTCAGCTGCAATAGACAAGACATCTCACTCTCTTTCCGATTGTGCTCGCTCATCTGCAGTGTAATGGGACTGCCATTTAAGTGAATACACTCGTCATGATTCTTTGCAGCTTCCCTGCAGAAAAGTGTATTTCTTCTGTGAGAGAAAAGTGGCAATGAGATGGATATTTTTAAATGTCAATTATTGCTGGAATGAATCTCTGTGAGGAGAGCTGCAGAGAGAAGAGACCGGGGTTTATTTATTTTTCTACTGCAAATGAACCACTCTGTAGCATCAGAATACTAATACCCAGAGTCTATGCCTGACATCTCCTTCTAAAATAATTTGGTGAATATGCTTCTGCTTATGGTAAAAGTTGGGGGCTGTGTTCCATTTTTTTTCCCCTGGCGGGGATTAAATCCTAGGCCTCAGTATTCTATGATATCAATCCTACGGGCTGTTGATCTCTATAGTGTTTGGATTGTAATTACAGCTGACCATTGAACAACATGGGTTAGGGATGCTGACCCTCATATAGTTGAAAATCTGCATATAACTCTTGACTCCCCAGAAACAACCACTAATCACCTATTGTTGATTGAAAGTCTTACCGGTAACTTAAACATTCAATTAACACGTATGTAAAATTTTTTTATGTTGTATGTATTATATACTGTATTCTTATAATAAGCTAGATAAAAGAAAATGTTAAGAAAATCGTGAGAGAAAGTACACTTACAGTACTGTCATATTTATGAAAAAAATAATCTGCCTAAAAGTAGAACTGTGCAGTTCAAACTCATGTTGTTCAAGGACCAATTGTATATAAATTTAGTGATTTCCTGAAGGAATGGTGGAAAGATTAATAAGGTGTGTTTAAATCATGGGCAGTCTCAGAAAATATATGTTAAGTTAGAAGATGTTGCATTCGCAAAAATTTTTACGATTTTTGGTAATATCAGCATGCTCTTGCCCAAGTGTAAACACATAAAATGCTGTGTAAAAGCTGACCAAGAATTATTTTAAAATACAAGATCCAGGGGGGAGCCTGGATGGCTCAATCGATTAAGCATCTGACTCTTGATCTTGGCTCAGATCATGATCTTATTGTTTGTGGGTTCGAGCCCTGCATCAGGCACTGCACTGACAGTGCAGAGCCTACTTGGGATTCTCTCCCTCTCTCTCTCTCTGCCCCTCTCCTGCTTGTGCTTGCTCGCTTGCTGTGTCTTTCTCTTAAATAAATAAACACACATTAAAAAAATTATAAGATCCAAAGAAAGGCAGTGAAATTCCCAGCTACTAGACATTAAAAGAAAACACAAAACTGGAATGTTAAGGGGAAGCTGGCATAAAGGTGGGGCAGTGAGGTTCCGATAGAAGGTTGCAATTAAGATTGTGTGATATTTGTGGGATGAGTGGGACCGGATGGTGAGCCTAATAACAAACTCTCACATGTACAGGAACACAGGAGGTGGCAGAGATATATTATTGACAAGGTGGGAAGTGATGCAGGACAACTGGTTGTCCACATGGGAGAAGCTAAAATGGTATCCCTACCTCACAGCATACACACAAATAAATGCCAGTAGAATTAATGACTATGAAGGGCAAGATGTTAAATTGTATACAAGAGATTTTTTATATGTCCCTGAGGTAGGAAAAGGTAAGACATACACACAGGCACAGAAAAGATCAGTTAATTAAACAGCAATGTTAGCAGCTTCTTTAAGAGCAGGGATATAAAGGTTTAGGGGGGCCTGGGTGGCTCAGTCAGTTGAGTGTCTGACTTTGGCTCAGGTCATGATCTTGTGGTTCATGGGTTTGAGCCCTGTATCGAGCTCTGTGCTGACAGCTTGGAGCCTGAAGCCTGCTTTGGATTCTGTTTCTCCCTCTCTCTCTGCCCCTCCCCTGCTCTTTGTCTGTCTGTCTCTCTCTCTCAAGAATAAAAAACATTAAATTTTTTTTTAAAGGCTTAAAACAAACTATCACCTGGAATAAATATCTGAGATGTATTTACTGTAAGGGATTAGCATTCTGTCTGTATAATAAGGAACTCTTCCAAATCAATTAGAAAAAGACAATGTAATTGAAAAAAATGAGCAACTGATAAGAAGAAGGGGGTGGGATGATAACATTGGGGATGCCTAAATGGTGTGTTCATGGATGTTTGTCACGTTACTCTGTACACTCATTTTTGTGTATTTGAGAAAGTTGATAAAAGAATAGGTTCTAATGCACAACTCACTGTAGACCCACACAAACCTCTCTGCTCTTGTGTCTGTCTGGCAGGGCAATCTTGCTCCTATGTACTAGCTAATCCTCTGACTCGACTGGAACTGCTGACTTCTTAGGCTCCCCTTCTTATGGGTAGTTCTGCATCCGTCTTGTCATTGAAATGGTTAGGGTTTCTTTCTTTCTTTTTTTTCTTCCCAGCTTTATTGAAGTGTAACTGGTAAACAAAGTGCACATATTTCATGTATACAGTTTAGGGAGTTTGGACATATACATACATTCATGTTACTGTCACCACGACTTACTCATTACCTCCAAAAATTTCCTTGTGTCCCTTTGTGTTTTGTTTGTTTTATAGGAAGAACACCTAACATGAGATGTACCTTCTTAAAAAAATTTTTTTGAGTACATAATACCTCGCTTAACTATAGGCATTATGTTTCATGGCAGTTCTCTAGAACTTACTCGTCTTGCGTAACTGAAACTTTCTACCCATTGAACAGCTTCCCATTTCTCCCTCCCCTCTGCCCCTGGCAACCACCCTTCTAGTGTCTACTTCTATACCTTTGAGGACTTTACATGTAAGAGGAATCACGCAATATTTGTTCTTCCGTGACTGCCTTATTTCACTTAGCATAATGTCCTCCAGGTCCACCTGTGTTATTGCAAATGGCAGGATTTCCTTTGTTTTAAAACCTGGATAATACTCCACTGTATGTATATATCTCACTTTCTTTATCTGTTCATCTGTTGATGAACATTTGGTTTGTTTCTATGTCTTGGCTGAATGAGCCAGGCTTTGCACACTGATCTGCCCTGTTGTTTCAACAGCAATGTTCCCATAGGTTTTTTTGTTTTTGTTTTTCTCTGTGTGGCTGATCCCTCTTCCATGGGCTTCTCCCCATCTTGATAGACGAGGCTCAAGGGCCACCCTTTTTGGGGCCTTCATTGGACACTTAAGCCCCAGGTGAGCCTGTTCTGTGCTCTCCTGCCTCACTGCCGATCTCTCCATGGACTTGCATGCCTGCTTCTTCTGCATCCTTCAAATGTCCATCCCAGTTACCTCATGGATAGTAGATGCTCCAGAAGGCTGTGCTCACTGTGTAGCTCTAGTTTCTTAAACTTCCAGAAGCTCATTGACCTCATCTGTAAGTGGGGACTTGTGGTTTTCGGGGCTACTTGTGAGAATGAACCACATCATGGATGGAGAGTGCATGGCATGTAATTGCTGCCCAATATTATTGGTGTCCTTCCCCGGAGGAAGCAAGGAGAGGATCTGAGGCTGGCCATTATGATTTGCTTTCAGGCTTGGTATGTGTGTTTTCAAATACTTGAAAATACCTGCTCTGACACCTAACTTTCTTTTTCTTAAAGTTGCAACGTGTTAAGAGAGAAAACATTTCATCAACACCTTTTTTAAAGGATGAAAAACGTGTTAAGAAAATAGCAGTATGAGCTGCTACTAGGTTGAGCTCCACATAATTAGTGTGATTAAATTGAAGGAAGTTAGCCATTACTGTATGTAACTTTTTATTCATGATATTCAGATCTAATTAATTATACCAAGTTCTAATTAATTACATGAGTGTGTAAGCTGGCATTCTCAAACTGTGTTTGGTGGAGTCCCAGGAGATGTTCCTGAAAATAGTAATCCGCATTCAGATCAGGCTGGGACACGCTGTCTGTACTGCCCCCTCTTGGAGAGTCCCAGAGCACCATATTAAAGACCTTTTGAAGTCCTGCAAGAAAGCTGCTTATTTAATTCTATTTAACTCCTCATTTTCCAAACTGATTTTGACTACAGGTGCTTCTAGATACATAAGAAAATGCTAACTGAAGTCAGAACAGTTCTTATGCCATAGCTTGTGCTCGGACTGGTTGATAAGCAACATATATGTTGATGAGGACATTCCTTAAGTCTTCCAGGGTAGCACTGCTGGGGTCTGTATTGTGGCAGACCATACTGCCAAGAGTTTTTCTTTCAGAGTCCAGGGCTGGTACAGATTAATCTCTTTTCATGGGTGTATCACTTAATTTCCTTTGGTCAATCTGCAGGGGAAAATGGTAGTGACTTGCCGGCCCTTCAGGGTGGCTGTCAAGGTGAGAGTACTTAGAAGTGGCCTCCTTCACTCCTGGCCTGTGAAGGGCTCCTGTAGTGGTTACCAGTTTTGGCAGAGACCCTCATTTACAAAGGAGGCCATGTTACTGAGCACGTCCTGGCCTCAGGGTCAGAGAGAGAGAACCACTCACCTCCTGGCAAGGTCTTTGTCGGAGGTTTGAAAGGGGACAACCGCCCTCCATTTTGTTTCCCAGCCACTTCAGGGAAGTGTAGAGTGTTGTGATGTAGAATGTAGAGTGTTAGAGGAGATGATTTTGGGGAGAGGTGACTCATCAGTCCTGTAGGTTATGCAGGAGGAGTGAGGTTTAACCTTTCATCTTGAGGGGGGAGTATACATTTCTCGGCGGGGGGGGGGAGAGACAGACAGACACACAGACAGACACAGAGAAAGAGGAAGGTGGAGCATTCCAGGCAAACAGAAGTATGTGTATGATTCAAGCATGGAGACATGAAGTGACATGACAGGCCCTAGGGGATGTAGTTGACCTTGAACAACGTGGGGGTTAGGGGCACTGACCCCCCACTCCCCCCACACCATGCAGTCAAAAATCTGTGTATAGCTTTTGACTCACCAAAAACTTAACTACTAATAAATAGCCTACTGTTGACTGGAAGCCTTACTAATGACATACACAACTGATGAACACATTCTGTATGTTATATGTATTATATACAACACTCTTACAGTAAAGTAAGCTAGAGAAAAGAAACTGTTATTAAGAAAAGCATAAGGAAGAAGTACATTTATAGTATCGCACTGCATTTGCTGAAGTAATCTACACCTCAGTGGACCCTAGCAGTTCAAACCCATGTTGTTCAATGGCCAGCCGCAGTTGGCTTGACAGAGTAGACAGAAGATGCAGTAGGAGGGGCCAGACTGTCCTGTTCACATGGCCATAGAGAAGCCTAACAGGGCTGACACCATAGGTGACTGTGGAAGGCAGGCAGAGGGGGTGAAGGCCCAGGTGCTGGAGGCTCCTCACATGGTTCCTGGGGAAAGATGCTGTGTCCTGAGTAAAGGCTGGTAGAGTGTGGAGGCAAGGACTGAGGTGACAGACACCAAGGAGGAAGAGGTAGCAGAGCCATGTGGAGGGAGCAGGAGTTGGGAACTCGGAGAGAAGACCATATTTGAGGTGGAAATAGAATTATTGAATTCCTACTTCATGAAGGGCCAGGGAGCTTTTGAGGGGGTGGGGGTGGGGCTGGGGAGTCAGTCTCTTAGGCCAGGCTGGCTGAGGCTGTGGGTGGGGGTGACCTCCACGGGGAGTGAAGGAGCCTGAGGAGAATGGCCAGAAAGTGGGTGGAAACCAGGAAGGAAGGGGGCTGAGGATTTTCATCGGCTGGGAGACCAAATAGGATTTTTAAAAGGCAGAGAATGTGGCTGTGGGATTTTTCTTTTTCATGAGCACAGACTAAGAAGGGGAGAAGAGAAGGGGGTGGGAACAGAAGGGAACAAGGTATTTTTCTGTGGAGGTGGAAAATTGTTCAGTGTAGTTTATGGATGAGGAAAGAAGCGGTGCGTGTAACACATGCAGCGAGGAGGGAGAATGGAGTGGGGCCTGGGTGCCAATGAAGAGAGCTTCTTGTTTCCTGGAGGGAGTGTTGGAGGAGAAGACTCTGGGCCTTTCTAGCTGTGACCTCTGTTCTCTCTGGGAGGTGGGAGTCAAGTCTGTGAAGAGCAGAAAGGAGTCACCAGGATGGAAATACATTCAGCACCTGTGTTAATCTTTTGAGCAAATATCTCCAGTAGTGGCAAGTGTACTTTGGGAGGGTGGATTTGACTCATCCTGATTTTGAAAGTCATTCCCAAAGACAACCGGCCTCCACTGTTATTTTTAGCCATGAGAAGACTGGAGTATCTGTGTGGTCTCCCCAGGTCCTGAGAAAAATGACACTCATTGGAGTGTTTGGCTTTTTGTCTATATGCAGTTTTGACAGTCCTGTTTACGGTCCTGCAGCAAAGACAGGAGAGCGAGGGTGTTGTTCCAGACTGAGAGACCTGTCAGTTGCCAAAGAAAATTAGCTCCTGTGTGTGATAACTTGAGACTCCATATCAGAAAATCCCATCAGCTTTGGGGAGCAATTAGCTTTGAGATAAATCATAACTTCCTCTCCTTTCTCAGGGCTCTGGGGGGATGGGGTCGGGTGCAAGCCAGAGTTCACAGCACCCTAGCTGCGCCCACATTCATTGCTCCCTGGGTGACTTCTTTTAGTCACCAAGTCATGAAGCCAAGGATTCCTTTAGGCTCTGAGAGGCCCTGGTTGCCTCCGTTTCTTGGTGAGGTCCTATATTTGTGCAGGGGCAGCCCCTGGATGGAAGGCACCTTGCAGATGATTTCACTTCTACCAGTGCACTCCTTTTCCCTACGCCTCAGATCCAGAGGTATGAAACAGTAGCATTCCTTTATTGAGCACAGTTGTGCACCAGACAAAGGTAGAATCAGGCTTAATCAGAGCTCCTTAAACTCTGTAAGTGGATGTCATGATTTCTGTTTTACAGAGAAGATAGGTTTAAAACAGGATATCTTAGGCATGGCCAGACAGTATACAACTGAGCTGGGCGCTGTGGGGCACAACACGGTGAATGAAGCATGTAGCACACCTCTCCCCACCTCCCCTGCAGACTTAGAGGTGCCTGCCGGCCTCCTGCAGTTACTGCCTCTGGGCAGGGGGAGGACCCCCAGTGGCCCTGAGCCCAGCCCTGCTCTGAGGGGAAAGTTGCTTTGTGACCTGATGCCTCTTTGTTTTCTCATCCAACAAAGGACTTGGGGAGGAGGAATGGGGAGTTTAATGGGTAGAGAGTTCAGTTTTGTCAAAGAAAAGAGTTCTTGGGATGGATGGGCGTACAACAGTGTGAATGTGCTTAATGCCACTGAATTGTACACCTAAAAATGGTCTAGATGGTAAATTTTATTATGTTTATTTTAGCACATTTTAATTTTTTAATGTTTATTTTTGAGGTGGGGGAGGGGCAGAGACAGACAGAGATACAGAATCTGAAGCAGGCTCCAGGCTCTGAGCTGTCAGCACAGAGCCCGACGCGGGGCTTGAACCCGCCAACTATGAGATCATCACCTGAGCTGAGGTCAGACGCTTAACCAACTGAGCCACCCTATATTTTAGCACATTGTAAAAAACAGAAGGAACACAGCACTGTATTCTTGAATGTTGTTATTAAAAGCACAGGGCCCATCACCGAGACACTTAACATGTATAGATTCTATCTACAATTATTCTTCACACCCCTGAGTTTGTGCCTTCCCATCATTCAGGGACTTGGTTTCCAGTCTCTCCTCTCTCCTGTTACTCTGCTCCAAATGTCGTCGTGATCTCTGTCCTTATTCTAGTCTGGCTCAGATGGGAAGCTGTTCTCTACGGTGGTTTTGTCAGGTCAAAGCGTGTGAATGTGTGTGAGAGAGTGTGAGTGAGTGGATATGAGTCTATGTGTGAGTGTCTGTGAGTGTGTATGAGTGTGTGTGTATGTGTCTATGTGTTTGAGATGTGCGAATCTGTGTGTGTGTATAAGTCTGTGTCTGTGTCTGTGTGTGTGTATGTGTATGAGTCTTTGTGTTTGAAGAGTGTGTGAATCTGTGAGTGTGAGTGTCTCAGTCTATGTGAGTGTGTCTGTATCAGTCTGTGTGTCTGTGGGTGAGAGTGATGTGAGTGAGTCTCTGAGTGTGTGGGGGGGTGTGGGTGTATGTGTAGGGGAAGCAGGCTGGATCCTCCTTTTAGATGCTGGACTAGTAAAAGAGAGCCTAGCCTAGGGATCGTCCCCAGGTGCCCTTAACCCCGTAGCGCACCAGGACATCATAGAGGAGGCTCCAGGAAGCCTGACTCACAGAAATGAGGGCAGTGTTTACAGTGCCATGACAGCAGGCGGAGCCCCTGGCTCAGAATAAAATCTGAAAGAAAACTTTAAAAAGTGAGCCTTTGCCCATAATATGGTGGCTTCTCTAGTCTCATCTGAGTTGTGTTCTTCCTTCCCTGTCACAGTCCACACCGCGTAACAACCACTTGGACTTACAAAGTGATAGAAAGCAGAAGGAGGCTCTGGAGACTCACCTTTTCAAGGCCTCTGTTGTTAATTGCGTAGTGTGCAAGATCAGCAATATAGACCATAATATGTTTTTTTCAAATAAGCTTTTTATTTTTTGATTCTTTTAAATTAAAATTTTTTTTAATGTTTGTTTATTTTTGAGAGAGAGAGAGACAGAGCACGAGCTGGAGAGGGGCAGAGAGGGAGGAAGACACTGAATCTGAAGCAGGCTTCAGGCTCTGAGCTATTAGCACAGAGTCTGACCCGAGGCTCAATCCCACGGACCCTGAGATCATGACCTGAGCTGAAGTCAGATGCTTAACCAACTGAGTCACCCAGGAAACCCTTAAATTTTTTTTTTTTTTTTTTTGAGAGGGAGAAAGGGAGAACGTGAGCAGGGGGTGGGGAGGAGAGGGAGAAGGAGAGAGAATCTTAAGCAGGCTCCATGCCAAGTGCAGAGCCTGATGCAGGGCTCGATCCCATGACCCTGGCATTATGACCTTAGATGAAATCAAAAGTTGGGCACTCAACCCCTCTTAGCTACCCAGGTGCCCCCAAATAAGCTTTTTAAATTGAGGTGTACTTTTCTGCTTGTGCAAATTATTGCCATGAATTTTCTCAAAGTGAATGCATCCATGTAAACTATTACCCAAATGAAGAAATAAAGCATCACTAGAACCCAAGAATGCCATCAATACCACAATATCTTAATTAGTGTGATTTTATAGTAAGTATTTAGTTCTGTTAGTTTTAAGTCCTTCAGTTTTGCTCTTCAATATTATCTTGCTATATTTGGCCTTTTGCATTTTCATATAAAATTTAGAATCATTCTGTCAATTTCTGTATAAACACTTGCTTGTGAAATACTACTAAGGTTTTGATGAGAGTTCTTCAAATTATAGCTCCATTAAGAGGGAGACTTTATGCTATTGTCTCCTAACCCATGAACATGTAATTTCTTTCTCTTTGGACTTAATGCAAGTTTTCTTCATATATTTTATAGTTTTGTATGTATAACATCTTCTGTTAGATTTCTTCCAAGGTATTTGGGTACTGTTTTGTTTGCTATTGTTATTGCTATCATAAGTGTTTTTCTTTAATTCTATATTATAATTCCTTTTCATGGGTATTTATAATGTGATTGTTTCTTAAATGTTTCCCTTATATTTATCAACCTTGTTAAATTCATTTATTAGTTGTGGTAGTTTATTTTTAAGATCTTTTAGATTTTCTACATGCATAATCATGCTGTCTATGAATAATGAGAGTTTTTTTTTTCCTTTTTGTGCTGATTGCAAACCCCAGTTCAATAATTTCCCTCTTGGGGGAAAATCTTTCAGTATTTCACTTTGAATTAAGCTGGTTGCTCTCATTTTTTTGTGTGTGTGCATACTATTTATAAGAACAAAAAATTTCCTTTTATTCTAGTTAGCTACAGCTTTATCATGAGTGGGGGTTGAATTTTATCAAATATTTTTTCTGCCTCTAATTAGTCAAAGACTATTTTCCCTTTAATTAATGTGAATTATATGATTGATTTCCAAATATTAAACCAACCTTGCATTTCTGGACTACAACTGATTTGAGATATGATATAGTTTTTATGTTGATTTAATGATTTTTAATAGCTCTTTTTGCAACTGTCTTTAACAGTGTTTTGCCTATACTTTTATTTTCATATAATGTCAAGGTCAGGTTTTGGCATCAAAGTAGTGATGATTTTATAAAGTGTACCTCTTTTTATGTTCCCTGGAAGATTTTGGGCAATATTGGTGTTTCCCTTTCCCTCTCTTCCTCTCTCCTTCCTCCCTCCCTCCCTCCCTCCCTCCCTCCCTCCCTCCCTTTCTTCCTTCTTCCCTGTCTTCCTTCCTTCCTTCCTTCCTTCCTTCCTTCCTTCCTTCCTTCCTTCATGTTTGGAAGAGTTGGGAAGCCACTGAGGTTGGAAATTATTTGAGAAGTTTAATTACAGATTCAGTTTCTTTAATAGATACAGGACCATTGGATGTTTTTTCTTCTGGTGTCAGTTTCACTAAGTTGTGTTTCAGGAAGCTGTGCATTTCATAAAAACTGTGACAGTTATTTGTGTTAAGTCATTTATTATGTCTATTATTATCTTTTACAAATGATATCTACCTGTTCATTTCTGATATTGTAGTTTGTGCATGCTCCCCCTTCCTATCTCCTACTGCCACTTTTATCATGCTAGGGATTTACAAATTTAATATTCTTCCTAAGAACCAACATTGGGTTTATTGCTTTTCCCCTATTATACATTTGTTTTCTCTTTCAGTTTTTCCTGCCCCATATTGATTATTTCCTTCAACTTTATTTGGGGTTTAATTTGCTGTTATTTTCAAAATAATTGAAAATAAATAGATATCTAGGTTATTTTTGTAGCCTTTTAAAATTTTCTAATAAAGAAATTTAAAGTTATAAATTTCCCCGTAAGCCTGCTTTAGCTGTAATCTACTACTTTTAATTATTATGGTTAGAAACACATAAAATATGCCCTTTTTAAGTGTATAGCTCAGTGGTGTTAACTATATTCACATTGTTGTGAAACTTATCCCCAGGACCTTTTCATCCTATAAATGTGAAACTCTGTACCCATTAAACAGTAACTTCTCTTTTTCCCCTACCCCCAGCCCCTGGCAACTGCCATTCTTTCTGTCTCCATGAATGTGACTACTCTAGGTGCCTTATATAAATGGAATCATACAGTATTTGTCCTTACAACTGGCTTTTTTAGGTTAGTATATTGTCTTCAAGTTTCATCCATGCTGTAGCATATGTTTGAATTTCCTTCCACTTCCATAATATTCCATTGTATGTTTATATCATGTTTTCTTTATCCATTCATCCATTGATGGACATTTGGGTTGCTTTCACCTTTGGGCTGTTGTGAATAGTGCAGCTATGAATATGAGTATGCAACACTATTTTTAAAAAGTATTTTTATTTTTATTTATTCATTTTTTATTTTTTATTTTTTTGAAAGAGTACACATGCATGAGAGTGGGGGAGGGGCAGGGAAATCTTCAGCAGGTTCCATGCCTCCCTTGGAGCTGGATGTGGCACTCCATCTCACGACTGTGAGATCATGACCTGAGCCGAAATCAAGAGTCAGACACTTAACCGACTGAGTCACCCAGGGCACCCCACTATTTTTTGATATGTTGTAGTTTCATTATTAATCTCTTCAAATGTTTTTAAATTTTATGATTATTTTCTTCTTTGATATGCGAGTTATTTCAAAGTGGTCAATTTCCAAATGTCTGCATATTTTCTAGTCATATTTTTGTTGTTTATTTCTTGCTTAATTATACTATAGTCAGAAATACATCCTTTATGGTTTTTAACATTTCAAAATTTTTGAGACTCATTTTAGATTTGCCTACCATATGATTAATTTTGATAAATTTTCTGTGTGCATTTGTATGTGGTTTCTTGGTACAGTAATTTACATATATCAACGAAGAAAATTTTGGTAATTATGGTGTTCATGTCTATTTCCATTCTGATTCTTTTCTGCTTGTTATATCATTTACTGGGAGAAGTATGTTAAAATATTCTACTGTGATGTTAGATTTGTCTTTTTATAGTTCTGTCAGTTTTCCCCTTTATACATTCTGAGAGCATATAACTAAATACATATAAATTTAGAATTTAAATTTAGACTTTAAATTTGGAATTTAAATTTAGACTTTATTCCTAGCAGATTGCCCTATGTTTTATTGTGAATTATTTCTTTTTCTCTTCTAGAAATGCCTCTTTTCCTAAAGTGTACTTTGTCTATCAATGTAACTACACCAACAACTTTCTTTAAAATATTTTTTACTGTTTAAATTTACAGGGAATCAAATAGATAGTAGAAGAGTTCTCATGTATCCTACACCCATTTTTCCCTATTAACATCTTACATTAGCATGGTACATTTCTTGCATGTAATAAACCAGTCTGAATACTTCATAATTAACTACAGTGCATCCTTCATTTTTTTTTATTTTTTATTTTTTACTTCACATCCTTTTTCTGTTCCAGGCATCCACATTACATTCAACCTTCATGTCTCTATAGACACTTTTAGATTGTGATAGCTTCTTAGGCTTTCCTTGTTTCTGATGACCTTGACGGCTTTGAGGAATATTGCTCAGGTATTTTATAGAATATGCTACAGTTTAGGTTTGTCTGATTTTTTTCTGATGGTTATACAGGAGTTACAGGCTCTGGGTCAAAAGACTGCATAGGGAAGAGCACCGTTCCCATCATCTCAAATCAAGGGTACATAACACATCCCTTGATACTCACCTATATCACCTGTAAGTTATCTTTCATCTCCATGAGGGGGCGGTAGCTAACAGATTATATGGAATTCTTAACCCACAGATTTGTCCCTTCTCTTTCATTTATTGATACACTCATTCATTTATTTATGTCCATGTGGATTTGTGGATCTTTTTTTTGTACTTTGGGCTGTAACTCAGTACTGTCTTATTTATACTGTCGTTCAAATTGTTTCACCTTTCACTGTTTCTTAACATATCCGAATATCAGCCTCACTTTTCTGTTCCCTCTTCTCTCCAGGAGTTTGGCTTCTCAGGTTCTCTCTCACTGCGTTAGGAGCTTGAAACTATAATTTTTTATATCCCTCATAAAACTGCCAAGAGTTCTGCTTAGCCCTGTTGTTTCTTGACCACCACTTTCTGCTTGTTTTTTTTTTTTTAATTTTTTTTTAAACATTTATTTTTGAGACAGAGAGAGACAGAGCATGAATGGGAGAGGGTCAGAGAGAGGGAGACACAGAATCTGAAACAGGTTCCAGGCTCTGAGCTGTCAGCACGGAGCCTGACGCGGGGCTTGAACTCACGGACCGCGAGATCACGACCTGAGCCGAAGTCGGACGCTTAACCGACTGAGCCACCCAGGCGCCCCTCTTTTTTTTTTTTTTTAAATTTTTTTAACTTTTATTTTCTGCTTGGTTTTTAAACCTCTTGGCTCCTACCAGTTATGGATCCACTAATGCTTTAGAGAAGCCACACAAAATGCTCGGCTTATTTCAGTTATAGTTTCTTGGTTGTCAGGATCTCAGCCCCTCAAGTCCTAGTTGCCTTGGCAGATCTCTGATGCTTCCATAGAGATTTTTTAAAAAGTCATCAAGAGCTGCTGGTTGTTCTTTGTGGAAGGCTTAGTCTGGCACAAGCTGGTGTGTCATAGCCTGAAGTAGGATTCATCGGGCATAATAACATTGTTTGTTTTCTCCATCCACTATGTCCTGGTTAATGGTGCCTCATATTATTTGAAGATCTAATACTTTGCTCCCAGTCATCCAGTATCCTCAATAATACACATTTTATATGTTATGTAGGAGAATGAATCATTCTTTACATATCCTTATCTATACCCTTAGTCACAAGGGCTATGAAAAAGGATTCTCTGCTGACTTCTTTTCAAGGTAAGGGAAAAAATAATGATCTTGGAAGAAGATAGCCTTCATCATAAAGCTTCTGATGAAAGGAACAGATGGAGAGGGCTCTGTGAAATAGGCTCTTTGATCTTGGGGACCTAGCAACAGTACAATTACTGATGCAATTTTTTGGTTAGACCTTAAAGAAATTAAGTCTCTCTATATGGTTAAGGATGGATTTGTGTACGAACATCAGTCAGAGGTAAAGTCTGTGACTCACATTAGGGTGTCTGGCAGTGAAAGCATCCCTTTAACTAGATTGAACAGGGTATATAACAGGTCTTCCAAGCATGCTCTGGCTAAGCTTGCCTCTGCCATCCCTACACTTGGGGAAAATACATTTGTATTTCCCTACCTCTCCAGTTTTGTGTATTCTGCAGTTCTGAAGAGCAGCTGTCTTCCTTGTTCATCACCCATGATGGAACACAGCCAAATCATTGGGAAAGTCCCCACAGATTGAGTTATCCATAAATTGATGCCATTTTAGTATGATCATTCGATTAGGCACAAATCCATCTCATTGTGTCACATCCATTTCAACATAATTCACAAGAATGTTGGGAAGGACCTGGCATGTATCTTGTTGAAATCCAGGTGCATTCTTATTTCAGGATCTCCTTCGTGTACCTCTGTACATACTCTATCAGAGAGAGAATGGGAGTAATTTCGCAAACTCATGGTTAGCTCTTGCAGTGGTTACTTTTCTTAAAGGTGATCACAACCCAACCCATTAAAAAGTGCATTTTAGAACTTTGCTGTCCAGTATGGCCGCCACTAGCCACACATGGAGATTTATATTTAATTTAAATTAACTAAAATTAAGCAAGTTAAAACTTCAGCTTCTCAGCCAAACTAGCCATATTTCAAGTGCTCTAAGCCTACTGTCTTGGGCAGGGCAGATAAAACACTTCTAACATTGCAGAAAGTTTTATTGAACAGCTGTCCTAAAATCTTGATTCTAGAATCAGATTTGAGCCCACTGGTCTGCAGATTGCCCTGTCATCATTTGACTCTTACACACATTGACATGGTGTTTTCCTGTAGTCAATCTTTCTCACCTTTTTTCCCACATTTCTTCCAAAATCAGCATCAAAAGGAACTCCGTTCCTCTGTTGCCCAGCTCAGTCTATAAGGAGGATCTTGGATAGGGACTACCTTTTTGGCTTTCAAGGAGGTTGCATAAGAAATGAAACTAAGTCACATCTGCTACTGAGGATTTGTACCTGAGGAAGAGCACCGTCCATCTTGCTGGTGTTCATGTGACTGCTATGGTTGCTAAGGGAAAAGAATGTGATCTGTATTGCTTGTCCAGAATGTCTGTTTCTAATCAGAGAGAGAATAGAGGCATGCACTCGGAGAATCAGCCAGGTTGTCTTATTTCTTCAGTAGATGCCATCGAGGGCAATTATGGTGCATGTGGACCCTGTAAAATGAGTGTCTGGGGTCCCTCATTTATGCCTTATACAACATCTTTAATAGAAGAAATTTTCCTGTTTTGTTTAAATGTTTATTTATTTTTGAGAGAGAGAGAGCACGAGCATGAGCTGGAGAGGGGCAGGGAGAGGGGGACAGAGGATCCAGAGTGGTCTCTGTGCTGACAGCACAGAGCTTGATGCGGGGCTTGAACTCATGAACTGTGAGATCGTGACCTAAGCTGAAGTTGAACGCTTAACCAACTG
Organism: Panthera pardus; assembly: GCF_024362965.1. Lineage (NCBI taxonomy): Eukaryota > Metazoa > Chordata > Mammalia > Carnivora > Felidae > Panthera > Panthera pardus. Next base: position 13,652,813 of record NW_026526810.1, on the reverse strand, counting down.
AACATCGAGGGGCCCCAGAAGAAATTTTCCTGTTTTTTAAACGATAGAAGATGCCCCCAGCTGTCCTGGGGTGACAGTGTCAACTGCTAGTGGGTAGCACCTCTGTCCTGTGCCTGGCTGCCACCCCAGGATCTACACCCACCAGTGTGGTTTGCTGGTGGATGGTAAGGAGGAGAGGGGCAGATGGAAATCTCTCAGGACCCAGGTCTTGGACAGCATTATTAGTGGTGGAGTGTATTGTCATGTCAGGAAGAAGAAAATCCTTAGTTGAGAAAATACTTTTTTTTTTTTTTTTTAAAAAAAAGGAGTCATCAGGCAAGCTTAGGAAGATCCACCCACTGTTTGGAATACTTGCTTGCTCTGTTATGTCTGCACCCAAGGAGCAGATCGTGAGTCAGGTATGTGAGGGGACAAGGGTGTAGCAAGAATGGAAGGAGGAGCTGTGGGCTGGGAGACAGGGACACCAGCGGTGTGACTTTAGGGCAGGTTATTTGCAAAGTCTCGATTTCTTCCCTTGCCCCTTCTACTTGCACAGACTTATTGTGATGACCAGAAGCATTTATGTGCCAGGAGCTGTATACAGAGTTTTTGAGGAAGGAGGGTTGGGTCCTGGGGCAAACTGTTTCAGTGATGTGTTTGCGCAGCGTGGTGCCTTGCTGTGTACAAATGAGAAACTTCAGAGTTTGATGCTTTTGCTTCCCAAGCTGGTGCATCTCAGTGGTTGTGCTGGAGAGAGAATCAGAACCCAGAGCAGATTCACCCAGCACTCTGTTCTGCTCTGAGAAACTTCCTTTTATTTTCTCACTGATAATTTCCTTCTCTCTTCTTTCTTTTTCTGGGATTCCCACTTATCTGACATTGGACCTCTGGATTTCATCCTATATGCTTCTCTTCTCTTGTGTATTTTTGTATTTTTCCAACTCCCTTCTATTGTGCTTTTTAGGATATTTCTGACTTTATCTTTGAATTCCCATAATAAATGTTTATACTTTCTTCTACTTTTAATTTCCAAGAGCTCTTTTTAGTCTGTCATCTTTTTTCTTTTTTTCTTTTTTTTTTTTTTTTTGGTAGCTCTGCTTTCCTGTTTGGGGAGCAGTAACTTCTTACATTTGTTGAAGGTATTAATTACTACTTTTTTTGTTTTTGACAGTGTCTCCTGTCTCCTTTGGTTTCCTTGCACTCATTTAATCTGGATTTTCCTTTTCCTGTGTGAGGCTTTCCTCCCCAGTCTATGATCCTTGATTGTTTAGTCACATTTGGGAGGAAAGCCCCAAAAGTGGATTGGAGTCTGTGTTTGCAACTGTGACTGCCCATTCGTCACCTGGGAGTGTTAAAAAGTATCAGTCCTGGGGGTCAGTTCCAGGCCAGTTGGACCAAGATCTTTCAGAGTGTGGTCTGGGTATTGACCAGATTGATAGATAGAGATATAGAGATGGAGACATAGATTTAAATTCACCAGTAATTCTATTGTTCAGCCAGACCCAGGATCCACTCCTTAGCTGGATGCCATCTGGGTGACAATGCTGGTTCTTTCTAGAGTTGGCATAATAACCACGTGTTGAAACTACTTTAGGGCCTTTTAATGCACTGGGTACCTAGGAGACTCTGATTACCTCCATATGATATTCTGTCTTTCTGCACCTTTGGCAGATTGCAGAGTGGGACTTTTCAGTGCCTTAAGTTTCAGGAACCCATGGGCAGGAAGGATAAGCTCATATCTGCCAAAGGCGTCTATGCAGCTACAATAAGAAATGTGGGAAGAAAGCAGATCAGCCCAGCTGTGAAGAGTGGGATCCAGGAGGGGCCAATCTGAGGCAGATGTGGCCAGGGAGCAGCCCTGGCTGGGGGATGGGACGGGACCTGTGAGAGGAGCTTCAACTGAGTCCAGAGAGTTTGGCCCTTGGGCTCTGGTGAGGTCAGTCCTCCCTCTCCTTACCACTGGGAGAACAGTGGAGGACAGGAGTGGCAGGTTATGGTATATCAGTGTCAATACATCTACATCAGTAATAACAAGAAGCTAGGTGCCTGGGTGGCTCATTTGGTTGAGCGTCTGACTCTTGATTTTGACTCAGGTCATGATGTCATGGTTCGTGGGATTGAGCCCCATGTTGGGCTCTGCACTGACAGTGTGGAGCCTGCTTGGGATTCTCTCTCTCTCTCTCTCTCTCTCTCTCTCTCTCTCTCTCTCTCTCTTACTTTCTCCCTCTCTCTCTCTCTCTCTCTCTGAAAATAAATAAAAATAAACTTTATAAAATAATAAAAAGAAGCTGTGGTTTGAGAGTGAAGAGGCAGCATGGGAAGGACTGGACAGCACAGGAGTGTTGAGACAGGTGGTCAGGCCTGGGCTACGATCCCTCATTGCCTTGTGACCTCACCTTAGCCATACCTCCTCTCAGAGCCTTGGCTTGTCCCACTGGGAAGGAAGGATCATGATGGTCCCTGCCTAGCAAGAGAGTAAATGTGCTGGTGTGTGTTGGGGGATGGGCTACGGAGGCTTCAGCACAAGAGGCCAGTTTGGTGTTTATGGTATAACCTTCTCCCATGCAGCAGAGATCAAGTTTGCTCTTGAACTTTTAGACTGGATAAGGCATGAAGTTGGAGGGGAGAAGGAATAAGCAGAAGACCAGGACACTCCCTAGGCTGTCCTCTTACTTGCAGTGCATTGGGCAGAGAGGTACTGGCCTCTGGGTGGGAGGGCCCCAGGGAACCCCGTTCCTTAGCCTCATGTCTCCCTTTTACCCGTCCTGTTCCCCTGGGGTGGGGCTGTGTCTAACACTGCCCTTCTCCAAGGAGGAAGGTGGCCTTCTGCATTCTCTGTTGGCTCGGGACAATTTATTTTTGATTAAGGATATTTTAGAAAGGCCAAAATTGTATTTTCTTTGTAAAACATTTGACGATCTGTGCAACACAGATGTACATTCTTTTTTTTATTACTTAAAAATTTTTTTTTTAATGTTCATTTATTTTTGAGAGAGAGAGAGAGACTGTGAGCAGGGGAGTGGCAGAGAGAGAGGGAAACACAGAATCCAGAGCAGGCTCCAGGCTCTGAGGTGTCAGCACAGAGCCTGATGCGGGGCTTAAAAGAGATCATGACCTGAGCCGAAGTCAGACGCACAACTGACTGAGCCACCCAGGTGCCCCACAGATGTGCGTTCTTTAACAAAACTGAGAGGTCACAGATAAAGCTAGATGCTCCCTTGACCACCTAGAATATTCTTCTTCTCCCTGGAGAGAACTATACTAAGGGGTTTAGAATGTGTCCCTCTGGATCTGTTATCACACACTTACACAAGTGTATATGTATTTGTACAAGCATGTGGCTACACTTTGTTTCTACACAAATGGAGCGTATCTCAGAGTCTGTGCATCGTTCTGCCCCTTGAGTGTCTCATGGCACATTTCGGAGAACTTACATACAGTACTTACTGCCTAGGAGAGCTACCACCTCTGTTTTAACTGCTACATAGGCTTCCAGTGACTGCGTGTACTATGTATTGTACGAACACTCTCCTGTGATGAACTTTTGGGTCGTTCCTGACGTTTGGTGTATAAACAATGATGTTTGTGGGCTCATGTTTCTCTAGAGTGCATAGCAAGGAGTGGGATTACTATAGTAATAGTATATTATACTGTTCTTTCCTGAGTGGCTACAGAGTGGTTTTGTCCCTACAGCGTAATCAGTTCTGGATATTATAATTTTGCTGATATAATGGAAGGAAGATTGCGGTATTACTTTGTCATTTTCCCTGATTATTTGTGAGGTTAAGAACATCTGTGTTTTCTCTTGGGTCAATTCCCCTTTGTTATTTTTGCTCTTTGTTTCCCACTGGAAAATTTGTCTTTTTCCTATCGATATATAGGACGTGTTTTGGTGTTGGTGTGAATGTTTGGGTCTGTGGTGCATAGGCAAACAATGTAACACATCCTATATATGAATCCTTTATCTCATATACTCCCATTATTTTCTTCAGGTCTGTAAATTTGTCTTTTTTGTTTTAGGTGGATTTTTTCTTCTCTCATGCAGGTTTAAAATTTTAATGTGGGAAATTTATAAGTCTTAATGATTTTTCATTACGTCTTATTTAAGAAGGCCTTCTTCCCTACCTGGACTCTTTAATATTGAAGAGTCATCTCTTTTATACTGAGATCACCGGTCCATCTAGAATTTACTTTCATGAGTGGTATGAAGCAGGCATATCTTTTTTCCTCAGTGGGTTGCAATGATTATACCCATTCCCCCCCAACCCAGTGATTTGCGATGTTACCTTCATTGTGTGTGTGTGTGTGTGTGTGTGTGTGTGTGTGTGTGTGTGTGTGTTTTAATGTTTATTTATATTTTGAGAGAGAAAGACAGAATGGGAGTTGGGGGTGGACAGAGAGAGAGGGAGACACAGAATCTGAAGCAGGCTTCAGCCTCTGAGATTTCAGCCCAGAGCCCAACACAGGGCTCGAACTCACGAGCTATGAAATCATGACCTGAGCCGAAGTTGGATGCTCAACTGACTGAGCCACCCAAGCATCCTGCCTTCATTGTGTTTTAAGTTATCATAGATGTTGGGCTGTTCTGGACACTCATCACTCCTACTGGTTCATTTGTGTATTCCTATTCTGGTAAAAAATTGCTATTTTTAAATTTTTATATCTTTCATTGTTCTGCAGTGTCTCCACAGTTGATTTCTCTGTGCCTTCTGTGTTTTATTATTTGTACTCATGTTCTGTTGGAATTGTGTAGATTTTATAAATTGATTTGGACCAAATCAAAATATTTGTAACATTGGTATAATAATTATATAATAACTATATTATAATATATATTGTGCATATACATATGTATATTTATACATTTATATTACATATATATAAATATATATTGTTATCTTATTATTACATTTACAATATTATCTGTTGTCTCCATCCAGGAATATGATTGATGTTTTTCATAAAAGCTTTGTGCATTTTTGTTATGCTCTTTTCCTAGATGCTTCATAGTTTTGTTGATGTTGTATCTGAAATCTTTTTCTTATTACATTTTCTGAGTGGTTATTGCTAATGTTTAGGAAAGCCGTTGAGTTTTAGATGTTGAACTTGCACACAGTCACCTCACTAACCTTCTTAGTTCTAGTAATTGGTCAGTTGATTCTCTTGCTTTTGTCCAAAGATAGCCATAATGTTGGCAAAAATGCCCCTTCTCAGCTTCCCCCCTCTCAAGACTTTTCCTTGTGTTTGCAGCCCTGTCTGGGGTTACCAGCACACAATCGAATCATGCTAGCCATAGCAGGCATCCTAACCTTGTTCCTCAGGTGAAAGGGAGGACTCTTGTTGTTCTGTCATAAAATATTTGCTGCATTTTGCTGCTAGATATCTTTGATCAAGTTAAGAAATTTGCTTCTTGATCTACTTCTTAAGGTTGATTTTCAATCAAGAATGATTCATGGATGTCATTAAGCTCCTTTTTATTTTTTTTGTCATGATCAAATGGCATTGCCTGGCATTGATAGCTTTGGGGAGGAGGTGATGGTAGTGGTGATAAGTTTTAACTGACTGTCATAATACTTTTTTTTTTCACTGAACTAAAGATTTTCTAATTTATAGGAAAAGAGAGAAAGCCATAATACACAGGCATATCCATTGCCATATTCACTTGGTTTTTGTTGCTGATTATTTCTCACATTTGTTCCTTCTGCCTTTTCTGCTGAAGTTTTTAAAGTAAATTAAAGCTGTCATTGTTTGCCCATGAAAAGTCAGTATGCACTTTAAAAAGAAGCACATCTTCCTAACTTATCTGATACCATTATCATACTAACAAAGTCAACATTAATTCCTTAATATGACTTAATACCCTGTCTGTATTAAATATTCAGTCATCCCCAGAATGTCTTCTATAGCTGATCTCTTTACCAGGACCCAGTCAAGGACCAGATAGCCCTTTGGGTTGTAAAGTCTCTTAAGTCTTCTCTTTTAACTAGGATGCTTCCCTGCTTTTTAATTTTTTTTTTCATTTTCATTAAAAAATTTTTTTTAATGTTTATTTATTTTTAAGAGAGAGAGAGAAAGAGAGAGACAGAGCACAAGCAGGGGAGGAGCAGAGAGAGAGGGAAACACAGAATCTGAAACAGGTTCCAGTCTCTGAGGTGTCAGCACAGAGCCCAACGTGGGGCTCGAACTCACAAACCGTGAGATCATGACCTGAGCCGATCCTCAACTGACTGAGCCACCCAGGCACCCCTTTAATTTTCATTTTTTAAAATTTACACCCAAGTTAGTTAGCATATAGTGCAATAATGATTTCAAGAGTAGATTCCTTAGTGCCTCTTACACATTTAGCCCATCCCCCCCCCACAACCCCTCCAGTAACCCTCAGTTTGTTTTCTGTATTTATGAGTCTCTTATGTTTTGCCCCCTCCATGTTTTTATATTATTTTTGTTTCCCTTCCCTTATATTCATCTGTTTTGTCTCTTAAAGTCCTCATATGAGTGAAGTCATATGATATTTGTCTTTCTCTGACTAATTTCACTTAGCATAATACCCTCCAGTTCCATCCACGTAGTTGTAAATGGCAAGATTTCATTGTTTTTGATTGCAGAGTAATACTCCATTTTGTGTGTGTGTGTACATTCATCAATGGACATTTGGGCTCTTTCCATACTTTGACTAATGTTGATAGTGCTGCTATAAACATTGGGGTGCGTGTGTCCCTTCGAAACAGCACACCTGTATCCCTTGGATAAATACCTAGTAGTGCAATTGCTGGGTCATAGGGTAGTTCTATTTTAGTTTTTTGAGGAACCTCCATACTGTTTCCCAGAGTGGCTGCACCAGTTTGCATTCCACCAGCAGTGCAAAAGAGATCCTTTTTCTCAGCATCCTTGCCAACATCTGTTGTTGCCTGATTTGTTAATGTTAGCCATTCTGACAGGTGTCAGGTGGCATCTCACTGTGGTTTTGATTTGTATTTCCCTGATGATGAGTGATGTGGAGCATTTTTTCATGTGTCAGTTGGCCATCTGGATGTCTTCTTTGGAGAAGTGTCTATTCATGTCTTTTGCCCATTTCTTCACTGGATTATTTGCTTTTTGGGTGTTGAGTTTGATAAGTTCTTTATAGATTTTGGATACTAACCCTTTATCTGATATGTCATTTGCAAATATATTCTCCCATTCTTTGGTTGCCTTTTAGTTTTGCTGATTATTCCCTTCGCTGTGTAGAACCTTTTTATTTTGATGAGGTCCCAGTAGTTCATTTTTGCTTTTGTTTCCCTTGCCTCCGGAGATGTGTTGAGTAAGAAGTTGCTGCAGCCAAGATCAAAGTCTGCTTTCTCCTCAAGGATTTTGATGGCTTCCCGTCTTACATTTAGGTCTTTCATCCATTTTGAGTTTATTTTTGTGTATGGTGTAAGAAAGTGGCCCAGGTTCATTCTTCTGCATGTTGCTGTCCAGTTTTCCCAGCACCACTTGCAGAAGAGACTGCCTTTATTCCATTGGATATTGTTTCCTGCTTTGTCAAAGATTAGTTGGCCATACGTTTGTGGGTCCATGTCTGGGTTCTCTATTATGTTGCATTGATCTGAGTGTCTGTTCTTGTGCCAGCACCATAATGTCTTGATGATAACAGCTTTGTAGTATAGCTTGAAGTCCAGGGTTGTGATGCCTCCTGCTTTGGTTTTCTTTTTCAAGATTGCTTTGGCTGTTCGGGGTCTTTTGTGGTTCCATACAAATTTTAGGATTGTTTGTTCTAGCTCTATGAAGAATGCTGGTGTTATTTTGATAGGGATTGCATTGAATATGTAGATTGCTTTGGGTAGTATCAACATTTTAACAATATTTGTTCTTCCTATCCAGGAGCATGGAATCTTTTCCCATTTTTTTTTTTTTTTTTTTTTTTTTTGTGTGTGTGTGTGTCTTCTTCAATTTCTTTCATAAGCTTTCTTTAGTTTTCAGTGTGTAGATTTTTCACCTCCTTGGTTAGATTTATTCCTAGGTATTTTATGGTTTTTTGGGTGACTGTAAATGGGATTGATTCCTTGATTTCTCTTTCTGTCGCTTCATTGTTGGTGTATAGGAATGCAACCGATTTCTGTGCGTTGATTTTATATTCTGCAATTTTGCTGAATTCACGAATCAATTCTAGCAGTTTTTTGGTGGAATCTTTTGGGTTTTCCATATAGAGTATCATGTCATCTGTGAAGAGTGCAAGTTTGACCTCCTCCTGGCTGATTTGGATGCTTTTTATTTCTTTGTGTTGTTTGATTGCAGAAGCTAAGACTTCCAATGCTATGTTGAATAACAGTGGCGAGAGTGGACATCCCTGTCTTGTTCCTAACCTTAGTGGGAAAGCTATCAGTCTTTTTCCCATTGAGGATGATATTAGCGTTTGGTCGTTCATATATGGCTTTTATGATCTCGAGGTATGCTCCTTCTATCCCTACTTTCTTGAGGGTTTTTATCAAGAAATGATGCTGTGTTTTGTCAAATGCTTTCTCTGAATCTATTGAGAGGATCATATGGTTCTTGTCCTTTCTTTTATTGATGTGATGAACCACGTTAATTGTTTTGCAGATATTGAACCAGCCCTGCATCCCAGCTATAAATCCCACTTGGTGGTGGTGAATAATTTTTTTTAATGTATTGTTGGATCCGGTTGGCTAATATCTTGTTGAGGATTTTTGCATCCGTGTTCATCAGGGAAATTGGTCTATAGTTCTCCTTTTTAGTGGGGTCTCTGTCTGGTTTTGGAATCAAGGTAATGCTGGCTTCATAGAAAGAGTTTGGAAGTTTTCCTTTCATTTCTATTTTTTGGAACAGCTTCAAGAGAATAGGTGTTAACTCTTCCTTAAATGTTTGGTAGAATTCCCCTGGAAAGCCATCTGGCCCTGGACTCTTGTTTTTTGGGAGATTTTTGATTACTACTTTGATTTCCTTACTGGTTATGGGTCTGTTCATATTTTCTATTTCTTCCTGTTTGTTTTGGTAGTGTATATGTTTTAGGAATTTGTCCATTTCTTCCATATTGCCCATTTTATTGGTGTATAATTGCTGATAATATTCTCTTATTATTGTTTTTATTTCTGCTGTGTTGGTTGTGATCTCTCCTCTTTCATTCTTGATTTTACTTATTTGGGCCCTTTCCTTTTTCTTTTTGATCAAACTGGCTAGTGGTTTATCAATTTTGTTAATTATTTCAAAGAACCAGCTTCTGGTTTCACTGATCTGTTATACTGTTTTTTGTTTTTGTTTTTGTTTTTGTTTTTTTGGCTTCAATAGCATTAATTTCTGCTCTAATCTTTAATATTTCCTGTCTCCTGCTGGTTTGGGGTTTTATTTGCTGTTATTTTTCCAGCTCTTTAAGGAGTAAAGTTAGGCTATGTATCTGAGAGCTTTCTTCCTTCTTTAGGAAGGCCTGGATTGCTATATACTTTCTTCTTATGACTGCCTTTGCTGTGTCCCAGAGGTTTGGGTTGTGGTGTTATCATTTTCATTGGCTTCCATATACTTTTTAATTTCCTCTTTAAGTTCTTGGTTAGCCCATTCATTGGGCTAAGTTTTTGTATTTGTTACCTTTCCAAATTTTTTCTTGTGGTTGATTTTGAGTTTCATAGCATTGTGGTCTGAAAATATGCACGGTATGATCTTGATTTTTTTGTACTTGCTTAGATTTGATTTGTGTCCTAGTACATGGCCTATTCTGGAGAACGTTCCATGTGTACTGGAGAAGAATGTATATTCTGCTGCTTTTGGATGAAATGTTCTGAATATATCTGTTAAGTCCATCTGGTCCAGTGTGTCATTCCAAGCCATTGTTTCCTTGTTGAATTTTTGATTGGATGATCTGTCAATTGGTGTGAGTGCGGTGTTGAAGTCTGCTACTATTATGGTATTACTATCGATGAGTTAGTTTCTTTATGCTTGTGATTAATTGATTTATATATTTGGGTGCCTGCACATTTGGCACATAAATGTTTACAATTGTTAGGTCTTCTTGGTGGACAGACCCCTTGATTATGATATAATGCCCTTCTTCTTCTCTTGTTACAGTCTTTATTTTAAAGTCTAGATTGTCTGATATAAGTATGGCTACTCGTGGCTTTCTTTTGTTGACCATTAGCATGATAGATGGTTCTCCATCCCCATATTTTCAATCTGAAGGTGTCTTTAGGGCTAATGTGTGTCTCTTGTAAACAGCATATAGATGGATCTTGTTTTCTTATCCATTATGTTACCCTATGTTTTTTGTTTGGAGCATCGAGTCCATTGACGTTTAGAGTGAGTACTGAAAGATATGAATTTATTGCCATTATGATGCTTGTAGAGTTGGAGTTTCTGGTGGTGTTCTCTGGTCCTTTCTTTTTTTTTTTTTTTTTAAAGATTTTTTTTTTAATTTTTTTTAACATTTATTCATTTTTGAGACAGAGAGAGACAGAGCATGAACGGGGGGAGGGTCAGAGAGAGGGAGACACAGCATCTGAAACAGGCTCCAGGCTCTGAGCTGTCAGCACAGAGCCCGACGCGGGGCTCGAACTCATGGACCACGAGATCATGACCTGAGCCGAAGTCGGCCGCTTAACCGACTGAGCCACCCAGGTGCCCCCTCTGGTCCTTTCTAATATTTGTTGCTTTTGTTATGTATGCATCTATGTATTTATGTATGTATGTATGTATGTATGTATGTATGTATATTTTCATCTTTTCTCCCCTCAGAGAGTCCCCCTTAAAATTTCTTCAAGGGCTGGTTTAGTGGTCACAAACTCCTTTAATTTTTGTTCATCTGGGAAACTTTTAATCTCTCCTTCTATTTTGAATGACAGCCTTGCTGGATAAAGAATTCTTGGCTGCATATTTTTCTGATTCAGCACATTGAATATATCCTGCCACTCCTTTCTGGCCTGCCAAGTTTCCGTGGTAGGTCTGCTGCAAACCATATCTGTCTTCCCTTGTAGGTTAAGGACTTTTTTTCCCTTGCTGCTTTCATGATTCTCTCCTTGCCTGAGTATTTTGTGAATTTGACTATGATATGCCTTGTTGATGGTTGTTTTTTGTTGAATCTAATGGGGGTCCTCTGTGCTTCCTGGAATTTGATGTCTGTGTCTTTCCCCAGGTTAGGAAAGTTTTCCACTATGATTTGCTCACATAACCCTTCTACCCCTATCTCTCTCTCTTTCTCTTCTGGGACCCCTATGATTCTGATGTTGTTTCTTTTTAATGAGTCACTGATTTCTCTAATTCTTAAATCATGCTCTTTTGCCTTAATCTCCCTCTTTTTTTCTGCTTCATTCTCCATAAGTTTGTCCTCTATATCACTGATTCTCTGTTCTGCCTCATCCATCCTTGCTGCCGCTGCATCCATCCATGATTGCAGCTCCGTTGTAGCATTTTTTATTCCATCCTGACTAGTTTTTACTTCTTTTATCTCCACAGAAAGGGATTGTAATCTGTTTTTGACTCCAGATAGTATTCTTACTATCGTGATTCTAAATTCTGGTTCAGACATCTTGCTTGTTTCTGTGTTGGTTGAGTCCCTGGCTGTCGTTTCTTCCTACTCTTTCTTTTGGGTTGAATTCCTGCTGAATTCTTTGGTTCAGGTTGTGCAGATTGTTGTGTTAATCCTCCAATCAGGTTTCTAGGTGTGCAGGATGGTTTAGTGTTCGTCTGGCTGTATTTCATGGATGTGTGACACACAAAAAATTTCCATGCTGTTCTGCCATCTTGGCTCTTGCAGTTTTTTTTTTTTTTTTAAGTTTTTAAGTTTACTTATTTTTAGAGAGAGCAAGAGTGAGTGCAAGTGAGGGAGGGGCAGAGAGAGAGGGAGAGAATAAATCCTGATGTGGGGCTCCATCCCATGAACCACCAGATCATAACCTGAGCAGAAATCAATAGTCAGACACTCAACCAACTGAGCCACGCAGGCGCACCACCACCGACCCCTGCTTTCTTTTCCATTATATTTACTGATTGTAAAGACTGAACCAGACCAATTGTTGTGTATCAAGTTCCATCTTTGATTGTTTTCTTGTGGTATCGTTTAACTTTCTCTTCATCTCTTGTGGTTCTTGTAAACTGGAATTTAGATCCATACACTTGTGTGTTAGTTTTTGCTGCATTACAACAACAGAATCGAACTGACATGTAACAATGAGGATTTTTCTTTATATTCACAGTCTATGGGGCAGTTACTGCAGGTTTGTTCAGATTGCAGATGTGCCGAAGTGGCCCTGCCTTACACATGCTTAATCTGAGACCCAGGCTGGTCTGAGACAGCCTGGTTATTCTGAGACTCAGCCCCAGGGACTGCCTAGGGCATGCACAGCTCATGGCAGATCCTAGGAAAATGAGAGCAGTGAGTGGAAATACGAGATGGCCCCCCACAGCATAGTCTTGGAACTTGCATATTGTCACTTTGTCCACATTCCATTGGCAAGTCACATTGCCAAGCTCAATATCAATGGAGTGGGTGTGGGGGGGTGTTGGGATCCTTCTCCCATGGAAGAAGGGGTATGTATTCAGTGATTAATCTACTAAATCGTGTTTGGATTCAGATGAAAATTTCTTGGCAAGAATATTTTATAAGTGATGCTGTGTGTTTCATATTGTAACATATCACAACTCACACATGGTGTATGGTTGTCTCACTTTTACTAATTGATCTGACTGGTTATGATGATGCTTAAGATGATGACAGCTTGATCATCTGTTGTAAAGTTGTTTATTCCTCTTGAGACTCGTTGGTACCATATATATTGGGTGTTCATTTAACCTTGCATTATCCATTGATGATCCTGGCCTGAACCAATTAACTTGTTAAAGGTTATAAATTGTATTTAATAATTCTCTCATACCATTTGCACTTATGACATTTATGGCATTCTTCATTAAAAAATAGATTTTTCCCATCAACTGGACCGTCCTGAAAAATATAATTTCTGTTGTTAAAACAGAATAAATGCTTGGCTGTTTTCCTTCAATTATTAATTTTCAAAATACGAAGTTGGTATAATAGCCAATTTTAATGGCATGGTAGATTTTCTGAGGTCAAACCATGTTCCCGTTTATGATATAAACATTTTTTGTCATAGTGTATCAATCTTTTAATACTTACACTGAGTATTCAACCTATTTGTTGAAGTTTTATTTAGAGTTTTTGCACCTGTGTCCACATAGGAGACTGGATTGGTCTTGTTTTCATAAAACAAGTTGCTTTAGTTTTCCATCTTTTTCTGGGATCTGACATGATGATGTTCCTTGAAAATTTGATAAATCTCACTTTATAAGTTTATCTGGATCTGGTGCCTTTATGAAGTTACACCTATTATTTATTTTAAAATATTTTCTATGGTTATTCATGTGTTCTACTTATTGAGCCAGTTGTGGTAATTTTTATTTTTAAGAAAATATTTCTTTTCCTTCAGTTAGATTTGTAAGTTTATGAGTATAAAGTTTTAAAAAGCATATGCTTATAATTTTAAAACTTTTGTTCACTTATAATTATGGCCACTTTTCCAAATATATTTGTTCATTTTTTTTCTTGATCATGTTTGCCTTAGTGTATGTTCTTTTCACATTAAGCCAACTTTTGATGGACTTTGTCTTTTAAAATTTTTTACCTAACTTTCTTCTGATTTCTGCTTTTTATCTTAAATATTCACTTTTCCTTTCTTTAAGCTTGTTTTATACCTTTGACCATCTTCTCTACTTAAAAAAACTCTCTAGTAAATGTGTGTATTTCCTACTGAGTGCTAATTTGGCCATATCCCATAGCTGTGATATCCAACTTTTTGTTCATTTCTAAAAATTTATAATTTACATTTTGCATACTTTTTAAACCTAAGGTATGTAGTAGTTGTTGTTTTTTACTATGCATGTAGCATTTTGAGTCCATCCAGGTGATGGAAATCATGCAGTAGGTTAAATGGGGAGAGCTTTCTTTAAAGAATTAATAAGGGGCACTTGGGTGGCTCAGTCAGTTAAGTGTCCGACTCTTAGTTTCGGCTCCGGTCATGATCTCACAGTCTATGCGTTTGAGCCCCACATAGGGCTCTTGTGCTGACAGCAAAGAGCCTGTCTGTAGTTCTCTCTCTCCCTGTCTCTCTGCCCTTCCCCTGCTTGCTCACTCTCTCTCTCAAAATAAATAAACTTGAAAAAAAAGAATTATTAAATGTTTTTTCAAGTTTATTTATTTTAAGAGAGAGAGAGAGAGATCGGCAGGGAGGAGCAGAGAAAGAGGGAAAGAGAATCCCAAGGAGGCTCTGCACTGTCAGCACAGGGCCCGATGCAGGGCTTTAACCCCATGAACTGTGAGATCATGACCTAAGCAGAAACCAGGGGTCAGGCGCTTAACCAACTGAGCCACCCAGGTACCGCAAGAATTATTAAATCTTTTAGAAGAATAATTAGAAGATACAGGAAATCCTCTATGGTACCCTAGGAATGATGGAGAGTACCCAAAGAAGGATAAACCTGGGAGAGATCTAAGGAAGGACATGCTCTCCTTGGATAAGGTATAGATTAGTCACCTGAGAGCAGGGAAGTTTGTGTTGTAACAGTAGGCCACCCTGAGGGTGCAGGTAGGGGCAGGTGATCAGCAGTTGGTGGTTTGGGCTCTCTGGGAGCTCAGATGCTGGCCAGGGCAGAAGACACATGGGGGCATGCAGAAGTAATGACTGCTTGGTGTGTGACTGTCCTTGCTGCATGCAGGCTGTCAGGGGCTTGCCAGCCAAGCCCAGACAGGTAGCTGTGTGTAGGCTCTGCAGGGGTGCTTGCTGAGGGACACACATAGGCAGGCAGTTGTATGAACCAGACTGCACCCTGCACCAGGACTTGCTGGGGTTGTCAGGCAGGCTATGTGGGGTTCTGGGTTCTGCATTGAAAGAATGGCCAGACCAAGGAAGATTTATAGCACATGGAGTTCCTCATCACGAGGGTTCAGCCTCTTCTTCAGTCAAGGGACCCTGGGTGTGTGAATTGACTTACTCTGGAAACTTGAGTAAGAAACTATGATTTTCTACTTTGGCAACTCAAGTCATGTATTTTGAGATTTTCCTATCATGTAGATGAAGCCATACTCTAGAAGGCTGTCCATCTATTTCATTCCTTAGGGTACCATGACCAGTCCACCACCACCAAAGATCTTTGAAGGCCAAAGCGTTTGGATTACTGACACACTCCTGCTTTTCTCTATGGCTAACATGCCCACCATTTGGCCTTTAATATTCTGGGATCCTATCTTTCCCTTTGCATCATGGATTTCATCTTGGTGGTGGCATCCCCTACTGTCACGCTGGCCTAGAAAAGTGAGCAACCACATTACTTTTCAGGGGTACAAGTGCTCCTTTCACTAATGTATTTATCAAAACCATGGTGAATAGAGTATTTTTTGGGCTTTCTCTTGGAGCATAGTGGAAGAATCATTGAATATGTAGGTCACACATGATAAATCCAGTCCAACATTTGTGTCCCTCTGAGGCTTTGGATTACCTCCTCCAGGTCATGCTAGGGAAGCTCTGATATTTCAAGTTCAGTAAATACAGGCCACGTGTATTTACACACACCAAGATCAGGGGAGGAGCCACACATGGTGTGTGTGTGTGTGTGTGTGTGTGTGTGTATACATATATATATATTTAACTCTGCTTTCTTTGTTGGGTACAAAATTGTAAGTAAATCTCTTTGTCATACTTGTTAATTTTGATTTAAATCTTTATATACTTAATTTCATCTAGTTATTTTTACTTCTGTTACAGACTTCCAATATGATCATGAGTACTAATTTTACCTTTTATTGTAATTATTCACTTTGTTTATATTTTGAAGGAATGCTGTTAAACTGATACAAGAGCATGATGTTTTTGGTGTAGTATTCCTTTTTTTTAAAAAATTTATTTATTTATTTTGAGAGAGACAGAGACAGTGCAAGAGGGGGCGGGGCGTGGGGGGTAGAGAGAGAGAATCCTGAGCAGGCTCTGCACTGTCAGCACAGAGCGTGATGTGAGGCTGGAACTCATGAAACCTTGAGATCATGACCTGAGCTGAAATCAAGAGTTGGATGCTTAACCGACTGAGCCACCAGACGCCCCTATTTCCTCATATTAATAGAAATTTTTCTTTTTGTCCCTTTCCATACTTGGCTGTTCATATTTATTTTGTCTGATTAATATTGCCATACCTACTTTCTTCTTGTTGACATTTGTCTGGCATATCTTTTTATCCACTTCTATCTTTAGAAGTCTCGTATCATTTTGTTTTAGGTATAATGATGCAGGAGACCATAAATAACTCGATGCTACGGTCTGAATGTTTGTTCTCCCCACAGATTCAGATGTTGAAATCCCCCAATGTGATGGTATGAGGAGCTGGGGCATTGGCAGGTGATTAGGTCCTGAGGGTGGAGCCCTCATGAGTGGGATTAGTGCCCTTATAAGAGACCCCAGAGAGCTCCCTCACCCCTTCTGTCATGTGAGGACACAGTGAGAAGGTACAGCCGTCTGTGAACCAGGTAGAGGGTTCTCATCAGACACCAGATCTGCAGGTGTTTTGATCTTTGACTTTCCAGCCTCCAGAACTGTTAGAAATTAGTGTTTGTCATTTATAAGCCACCTAGGTTATTGTCTTTATGTTATAGCAGGCTGGATGGACTAAGACAGCATGGTTGGATTTTCTAAAACAATCTGAAAATCTATCTTTTTTAAAGAGACAGACTAAAAGACAGTGTAAAGAACAGTGTATTAATTTCCTAGGGCTGTCATAATAAAACACCACAGACTTGGGGGCTTAAGAAACAGGAACTTATTTTCTCACAGTTTGGAGCCTGAAAGGCCCACTGCATTGGTTTCTTCTGAGAGCTCTTTCTGCGGTTTTCAGGTGGCTACTCCCTTCTGCCTCATCACGTGGCTGTCCCTCTGTGCCTGTGCACCCCTGGTTTCTCTCTGTATGTCCAGAGAGATATACAGTTAAGCATCTGACTCTTGATCTCAACTTGGGTCTTGATCTCAGGGTTGTGAGTTCAAGCCCCACATCAGGCTCCACATACATCTTAAGTGGGCATGAAGCGTACTTAAAAAAATACAAAAATGAGATCATGCCATTTGAAACATGGATTGACCTAGAGGATATTATGCTAAGTGAAGTAAGTCAGACTGAGAAAGTCAAATACCATGTGATAGTTTCACTAATATGTGGAATCTATAAAAACAGAACACCAAATGAATAAAACAAAAAGCAGAATCAGACCTATAAATAAAAAGAATAAACTGGTAGTTGCTTCTTATGAGGACAACACCAGTCACATTGGATTAGGCCTCATTTTGACTTAATTTCCTTTTTTTTTTTAAGGTAACTTTAAAAAAAAAAATTAATGTTTATTTATTTTGTGAGCGAGAGACTGAGGGAGGGGCAGAGAGAGAGAGGAGAGAGAGAATCCCAAGTACGCTCCAGGCTGTCAGTGCAGAGCCTGACGAGAGGGCCTTGAACTCACAAACTGTGAGATCATGACCTGAGTTGAAATCAAGGGTCAGATGCTTAACTGACTGAGCCACCCAGGTGCCCTGACTTAATTACCTCTTTAAAGGTAATTATCTCCAAATAAAATCATATTCTGAGGTGCCAAGGGTTAGAACTTCAATATAGTAATTTGGGGGGTACATGATTCAGCCCAACCAAGCACATAACTGAATTTTGTGTTGCTTTTTCAGACTAATCTGAAAATCTCTTTTATTAAGTGAATTTAATCAGATGATGCTGACATGTTCAGACTATTCTTGACACTGTAGTTTGTTGATACTTTCTTATTGTTTCTGTTTTGACTCTCTTCTACCTTTTGTTGAGTGGATTGAGTTTTCTGAATTCCATTTGTTTTAGAAATTCTGCATCCAGTCTTTCTTCCAGAGATCAAAGAGAAACTTGCAATCTTGTGTTGCCATTCAGAGAAAAGGAATATGTCCTCCTCTCTTACAAAACAAAAATATTGGCATACTCCTACTTCCCTCCACTTTCCCCCTGCCCTTTCCTCCGTGTTGATATAATTTCTGATCTTCCTTTTAGAATGCCAGATTACTGAACCATTTCATGCTCATCAGTTATTTATGATTAGTAATGTTTCACCTTCCCTCTCCCCATCATTGTTGTTCCTCTTGTATTTGTGCTTCCTCTTAGTGACAGGACTGTCATTATGAATTCATATTCTGTTTACATGGCTGGAAACGTCTGCATCTTAACCTCTCACGTGAATGATAGTTTGGCCGGATATAAATTCTGACCAATTTTCTTTTGCTCTTATTTTTTTTTAAGTTTATTTATTTATTTTGAGAGAGACAGAGACAGTACATATGGGGGAAGGGCAGAGAGGGGGAGAGAGAGAAAATCCCAAACAGGCTCCATACTGCCAGTGTGGAGCCCGATGTAGGGCTCAATCCATGAAACCACGAGATCATGACAGAAATCAAGGGTCGAAATGCTGAACCCACTGAGCCACCCAGGTGCCCCTACTCATACCTTTAGAGCTATGTTCCCATTGTCTTCTTGCATTCAGTGTTGCTGATGAAAAGTCTGCTATCAATCCAATAATCTGGTTTTTGCTTCTTTGTAGTCCCCACTGCTGCCTTTCAAAGCTTTTAGGATTTGTTCTCATCCTTGCCACCCTGAAAATTCACCATGAATGTGTGCAGCACAACTGTTGGTCAGTCTCTTAACGTTCATTCTCTTCACTCTTTTTCTTCCTTGCTGACAAAACCCCAATACTATATGGCGGTCTGGCATGGGTAGAGTTGAATGCCTCTACCCATAAGGGGTAAGGATTGCTGATCCTTACTCTAGTAACTCTACCTAGTCACCCTTGTTTGCTCAAGGCCCCTGCTGCCCTTCAATCTACTGTATTAGAGCAACCTTGGAGTCTTGTTCACTTTCCCCAGAACTCCCTCTGTTATGCATACATTTTGGCACACATTTCTGTGTACTAATGAGTTATTTTAAGAAAAAGTAGCTTTAGTTGCTGTGAGAAGGTGGGGAATTCCTAAGGTCTTGGGATAAGTGGAAAAGACTCTGAGATATGTGTGAAAGTCAATATATGATACATATTACCATTTTATAATTATGAGACCCAACTCTACATAGAAATTACATAGAAGGTGGTCCTTTGGAGTTTCTGGTGAATGAGTTGTAGTGTCTGGATGGCAAAAATTTCTGAGTATACTTGAAGATAGGATGAGAAAATTGATTTCTGATAAAGTCCTCTAGTTTGGTGGAGGGATGGTCTGATACCTCCAAAAAATCTCTGAAGGAAGGACCCTGTTCCTCAGTTAGCAGGTGAGCCTGACAACTGAGCTTGGAATTGTAAAGATCTCATTTCCACAACATAGCTGCCTAGGACTCTGCCAGCCAGGCCACATTATACCTAAGTTCTGAATCCCAGGGTGTCCACAGCTACCCCAGGAGAGGTTGTGGGTAGAGAGGAAGCCATGGACAGGATGCTGTCTTGATACTGAGAAAAAGAAGTGGTGTTAACAGGAGGAGATCATGGGTAGGAACCATAAGTATGTGGCAAAGAGGACTGTCCTTGGAAGGGCCATAGAGAGGAAGAATGTCCATCTGTTGGCAGAACAGGAAGAGGTGACACCTCCATGAGAAAAAAGACATTGTCTTGTTTGCCTGTGTTTCCCTGGTACCGGTGGCTGGTGTGTGTTGAAGGAACAGAATAATACTTGTGTAGTTGTGATGGTTAATTTTATGTGTCATCTTGGCTAGGCTATGGTACCCAGTTGCTTAGTCAAGTGCCAATCTAGATGTTGCTGTGAAAGTTCTTTTTTTTTTTAGCTTGTGATTAACATTTAAATAAGTAGACTTTGAAAACAGATTACTCTCCATAATGTGGGTGGGCCACATCCAATCAGTGGAAAGCCTTAAGGGAAAAAACTGACGTCCCCTGAAGAGGACATAATTCTGCCTCCAAATCACCTTCAGACCCAAGACTGCAACATCAGCTCTTGTCAGAATTTCTAGTCTGCTGGCCTGCCCTATAAATTTCAGACTTGCCAGAATTCTCTGAGCCAATTCCTTGAAATAAATCTGCCTCTCTCTATATATCCTATTGGTTCTTTCTTTCTGGAGAACCCTGACTGATGCAGCAGGTTTTTTGTTTTTGTTTGTTTGTTTTTAATCTTTAGGTGATCCATCTGGCTATCTTACTAACTTCTGACATGGGACAGCCTTAGATTCAGAGATAAGCCATCTGTCTCTTAGACTCTTCATCCCCAGTGTCAGTGCTATATCACCCATCCCCAAATTCTGCCTTCTGTTTAGTAGCACTGACTAGCCCTGTTCTGTTCTTTGTGCCCAGTTCACACAAGACTAGAGTTTCACACTTGGCCTCGTGTAGTGCTGGGCGGTGTTCTGTTTCATTTCTGTTAATCTTCCCTCTGACACCACATCCCGAGCCCTGAGGTCAGGGAGCCTTTCTTTCCAGCCTGCTCCACCCTGCAGTGGGAATCACACAGGGGGTGGACAATACATGCAGACCAGTCAGAAAGACAAATGCACTGAATGTCCAGTCACAGCGTGGGCAGTGTCAGTCCATGGGCTGTTCTGATACGATGGGTCGACAAGGAGGCTGGCTTTCCTGTCCACTGTGTATTGGGGGCATCTTCTGTCTTTATCCAAGCAGTGCTGCTTGGGGCCGGCCCCTCCGAGATTGTGCCGTGGGTCCACTCCACTCTCTCTGAGTTGGCATAGCAGCATGGTGCCCAGGTAGTTGGTGCACTTGACACATTGAGAGGCTGTGTGCTGGAAAGGCTGCAGAAGGGTGATCTGTGACCCAGGGCTTGACAAGACCTGCATCCGCTGCTTGGGGCCTGCTCCTATTTTATAGCTTTCCTGACCTGATGTTGCCTCTTGATGTCCTCTTTCCTTGGTTTATGTGGTAACACCTCTCTCCTGGCAGCAGGAATGGTCTTACAGTCTTCTTCACCAACCACATCTTTCCCTGCCCCTAAATCCATGGTTCTCAACCTGGATGAGCTTTGGGTAATTGGGAATGCTGAAATTTTCTAATGAATCAGAGTCTTTAGGGCCAGTGATATAGAGCCCAACTGGATATATGATCTCAGTGCCTAGCCCCAATGCAGAACCACCCTTTCCATTGTTGGTGTCACTGGTGATCCATCCAGGCCTTCCCTCTTGCTGTCTGCACTCCCCTGCAAAGTCTTATGCACTCTCCTTCAAGTTCCATTTCTGTTGGGAGGGCCCCCACATCTGTAGTGCTGTGTGGCTGGGACACCCACCTTTCTAGGAACCCCAGTGCCAGTGGGGTTTGTTTCAGACCCTTATTGCCCATGCACCCCTCACAGTGGGTATTCTGAAGGGCAAGGACTCCATCCCCAGAGCAGTTGACCTGGGTGCCTGGTACAGGAAGTGCTAAATCTGAATTAGCAAAAGAATCAATGAATGGTTCAAGACACCCTTTCTTTTTTTTTTTCAATATATGAAATTTATTGTCAAATTGGTTTCCATACAACACCCAGTGCTCATCCCAAAAGGTGCCCTCCTCAATACCCATCACCCACCCACCCCTCCCTCCCACCTCCCATCAACCCTCAGTTTGTTCTCAGTTTTTAAGAGTCTCTTATGCTTTGGCTCTCTCCCACTCTAACCTCTTTTTTTTTTTCCTTCCCCTCCCCCATGGGTTTCTGTTAAGTTTCTCAGGATCCACATAAGAGTGAAACCATATGGTATCTGTCTTTCTCTGTATGGCTTATTTCACTTAGCATAACACTCTCCAGTTCCATCCACGTTGCTACAAAGGGCCATATTTCGTTCTTTCTCATTGCCACATAGTACTCCATTGTGTATATAAACCACAATTTCTTTATCCATTCATCAGTTGATGGACATTTAGGCTCTTTCCATAATTTGGCTATTGTTGAGAGTGCTGCTATAAACATTGGGGTACAAGTGCCCCTATGCATCAGTACTCCTGTATCCCTTGGGTAAATTCCTAGCAGTGCTATTGCTGGGTCATAGGGTAGGTCTATTTTTAATTTTTTGAGGAACCTCCACACTGTTTTCCAGAGTGGCTGCACCAATTTGCATTCCCACCAACAGTGCAAGAGGGTTCCCGTTTCTCCACATCCTCTCCAGCATCTATAGTCTCCTGATTGGTTCATTTTGGCCACTCTGACTGGCGTGAGGTGATATCTGAGTGTGGTTTTGATTTGTATTTCCCTGATAAGGAGCGACGTTGAGGATCTTTTCATGTGCCTGTTGACCATCCGGATGTCTTCTTTAGAGAAGTGTCTATTCGTGTTTTCTGCCCATTTCTTCACTGGGTTATTTGTTTTTCGGGTGTGGAATTTGGTGAGCTCTTTATAGATTTTGGATACTAGCCCTTTGTCCGATATGTCATTTGCAAATATCTTTTCCCATTCTGTTGGTTGCCTTTTAGTTTTGTTGGTTGTTTCCTTTGCTGTGCAGAAGCATTTTATCTTCATAAGGTCCCAGTAATTCATTTTTGCTTTTAATTCCCTTGCCTTTGGGGATGTGTCAAGTAAGAGATTGCTACGGCTGAGGTCAGAGAGGTCTTTTCCTGCTTTCTCCTCTAGGGTTTTGATGGTTTTGATGGTTTCCTGTCTCACATTCAGGTCCTTTACCCATTTTGAGTTTATTTTTGTGAATGGTGTGAGAAGGTGGTCTAGTTTCAATCTTCTGCATGTTGCTATCCAGTTCTCCCAGCACCATTTGTTAAAGAGACTGTCTTTTTTCCATTGGATGTTCTTTCCTGCTTTGTCAAAGATTAGTTGGCCATACGTTTGTGGGTCTAGTTCTGGGGTTTCTATTCTATTCCATTGGTCTATGTGTCTGTTTTTGTGCCAATACCATGCTGTCTTGATGATGACAGCTTTGTAGTAGAGGCTAAAGTCTGGGATTGTGATGCCTCCTGCTTTGGTCTTCTTCTTCAAAATTACTTTGGCTATTCGGGGCCTTTTGTGGTTCCATATGAATTTTAGGATTGCTTGTTCTAGTTTCGAGAAGAATGCTGGTGCAATTTTGATTGGGATTGCACTGAATGTGTAGATAGCTTTGGGTAGTATTGACATTTGGACAATATTTATTCTTCCAATCCATGAGCAGGGAATGTCTTTCCATTTCTTTATATCTTCTTCAATTACCTTCATAAGCTTTCTATAGTTTTCAGCATACAGATTTTTTATATCTTCGGTTGGATTTATTCCTAGGTATTTAATGCTTCTTGGTGCAATTGTGAATGGGATCAGTTTTTTTCTTTGTCTTTCTGTTTCTTCATTGTTAGTGTATAAGAATGCAACTGATTTCTGTACATTGATTTTGTATCCTGCAACTTTGCTGAATTCATGTATCAGTTCTAGCAGACTTTTGGTGGAGTCTAACGGATTTTCCATGTATAATATCATGTCATCTGCAAAAAGCGAAAGCTTGACTTCATCTTTGCCAATTTTGATGCCTTTGATTTCCTTTTGTTGTCTAATTGCTGATGCTAGAACTTCCAACACTATGTTAAACAACAGCGGTGAGAGTGGGCATCCCTGTCATGTTCCTGATCTCAGGGAAAAAGCTCTCAGTTTTTCCCCATTGAGGATGATGTTAGCTGTGGGCTTTTCATAAATGGCTTTTATGATGTTTAAGTATGTTCCTTCTATCCCAACTTTCTCAAGGGTTTTTATTAAGAAAGGGTGCTGAATTTTGGCAAGACACCCTTTCTATCACTGCCTTAGGAGATTCATTTTGTTCTGGTTACATAAGTATGAGTCAGGGTTCTCCTGAGAAACAGGACATACACACATGCTGAGAAGTTCTGTGATCCCCCGTCTGTAAGCTAGAGACCCAGGAAAGCCAGTAAGTAGAGTAACTTAAAGATCTAAGAGCCAGAGACACAATGGTAGAGATTCTATCCCAAGTCTGAAGGTGTGGAGGCTTGAGGGTCAGGAGCACTGAAGGCAGAAAAAGATCACTCAGGCAGAAAGCCAGTCCATCCTTCCTCTGCTTTTTTGTTCTATTCAGACCATCGACGAGTTGAATGATGCCCACCCATGTTGGGGCACCAGTTCATCAGTTCAGATGCTAATCTCTTCTGGAAACATCCTCATGGACACACTCAGAGATAACGCTTAACCATATATCTGGGTGTCCCATGGCCTAGTCAAGTTGACACTTATAAAATTAACCATCACAGGGGCGCCTGGGTGGCTTGGTTGGTTAAGCGTCCGACTTCGGCTCAGATCATGATCTCACGGTCCGTGAGTTCCAGCCCTGCGTCAGGCTCTGTGCTGACCGCTCAGAGCCTGCAGCCTGTTTCAGATTCTGTGTCTCCCTCTCTCTCTGCCTCTCCCCTGTTCATGCTCTGTCTCTCTCTGTCTCAAAAATAAATAAACATTAAAAAAAATAAAAAAAAATAAAAATAAAATTAACCATCACAGTGTGTTTATCACCAAATATGTGGAAGATGCAGAAAAACACAAAGAAGAGAATAGACTCAGTGAGCATCTGAAACTTCTTTGGAGGAAGGTGGAATAGTAAGAGAGAGAGAGAGAGATATCATATACAGTGTTTCTCCCCCTTCCCACCCTTTTTTTTCCTTGTTGACAATTAAATCAGGTGCTTTGACTGTGGGGCATTGGCATTTTAAAAACACTGTCCAGAGAACGCTAATGTGCACATGGGTCTGAGACCTTCTACCACCTTAAATGGCTGCAAGTGATCCATTGTATGGGTGTAACTGTTTACTTAACCATTTTGCAAATGTTTAGCATTTTTGGATGTTGTTTTGTTTTTTTGTTTGTTTTGCCTCCTACTCATGTCCTATCACCCCCAGCTAGGCTGGAAGCTCCTTGGGGGCCATGGCCTTTCCTGAAGGTTGTTTTTGTTTCTGCACATGCTCTGTACATAGGGAGCTGTTTAAGCAGCCACCCAAGGTTAGCCACATTCTATTGTCCTCAGGTCCCCAGGACTATCTCACTTCTTACCAGCTGACTACAATTTTAGGGGATTCCCAAGACCACTCTTAGGTTTGGTAAGTTGCTAGAATGACTCATATAACTCAGGAAGCACTATACTTCACAATGACAGTTTTATTATAGCAAAAGGATACAAGTCCAAACCAGCCAAGAGACACACAGGACAAAGACTGGGAGGGTTCCAAAACAGGAAGCTTCTGTAGTCCTCAGGGATGTGTTCTCCTCCCAGCATGGAAGTGTGACAGGAATCAGATAAAGGGAAGCTCACCTGATAAGACATTCCTACCACTCAGGAATCCCAAGTGTTTGGAGGCTCCTTCCCAGGAACCAGGGATGTGGGCCAGCCAAGTTCTTTATTACACACCCACGGATTGCTATCATGTTTAGTAGCTAACAAAGAATGGCTTGGAGTTCCTTTAGGTTTCAGGCCAGATTCCAACCACTCTGATGAAGGCTATATGAAAAAAAAGTGTTAAGAAGGATGTATGTATGTCATTTGTTTGCCTTGAAGATCGAAGCATGATTAGAACTAGTGCACATTTTCTTCGGCTGCCCTATAAATTCTTGGGGCACAGCTGCTCTAAATCCAAATTCACAGTAATGAGGGGTAGTGGTTCTCAGACCTGAGCATGCATCAGAAAACACAGATTGCTGGGCCACACCCTGAGTTTCAGTCTGTCTGGGGCCAAGAGTTTTCATCTGTGACAAGCTCCCCAGGTGATGCCGACAATGCCGGTCCAGGAGCCACGATTCGAGAACCACCAAAGTGGATCCTCTTGCTGTGTTGTCACTTTGGATTCTTGGCCATCGTTTTTCAACTGCAGTGACAGGATGGAAAACTTGGCTGGAATAGACATCACTTTATACACACAGGCTCCCAAGGAGGTTCTTCCTGCCGTGGTGCCTCTGCCCGGCTGCCAGCTGCATTCAGACACTGGATCTTATGACTGGGTTGACTTTCATGGAAATTGCTGGACTCATGTAGAAGTTCCTGTATGGACTGTAGCCTCAGATAGCTGAGGGTTGCAGTGAGTGTTCAGCTCTGGATAGGGGTGTCAGTAAAGCTTGGTTCTGGAGCCCCGACTTCCAGGAGGGCATGCGACCTCCATTCTGCTCTTGAAGCTTGTTATGAGGCCATAGGCTGACTCCGCGTTGGTTGTTGGGCCTTGTCACCTGGGGACACTGACCTTCCCTCACTGCTAGGAGCCCATGAGCCAGAGGAGCTGAGCAGTGAGGATTTGCCAGTGAAGTAGTGAATGAACATTTAATGGATTACAGTTGAGGGATAATTAGAATAATTGTAATAAATAGCCATCAGGTGTTGAAAAATAGGTTCATCAACAGCCTGAGAGAGCAATTAGGTGTATTTACTCAGATTTTGGCAGGAAAGGGTGAATCGGCTGTTATCTCCAGCAGGGGCTCCTGTGAGCTCAGGAATCTGCAGGCCTGTTAAATGGGTGAGTGTGGCCTTGAAATCCTGTTTTCTCTTTCATGCTTAGGGTGGTGGGACTGGGGGCCGTACCTTGAGAAGAGAGGCCTCAGGGGCATACTGTGATGATGGCATTTTAGCCCCTCTCAGATCTGGAACCTGCTACGCTACTTTTCCTGGGGTTTTTATTATAGATTCCAGAGATGCAGGTGCTGAAGGCGAGACAGGAGGGCCTGGCGTCTCACCAAATGTGGTGCCTCACATTTGGCCCCAGACCAGCAGCATCACCCTTACCTGGCACCTGCTAAAAATGCACATTCTCAGTCCTACCCCAGACCTCCTGAATCAGAAGCACTGAGAGTGGGGTATGGCACTCTGGATTTTACTAATCTCTCCATTAACCCCAGTGACTTAAAGTGTGAGGGCCACTTTGTGAAGGGGCTGTCAGGAAACAAAGCAGCCCAGAGATGCCATGTGGGGACAAAGGAGGCAGGGCTCTGGAGCCCCCAAACCCAGGGCAGCTCTGGGGTATTTGTCCCCAGTTGGAGGCCAAGGCCCAGAAGCTTCTGGGGGCCCCTGCCAGCTTGCCCTGGCTACACCATCTGGGACACCCCAGGGGCCCTAGGAGGCTGGAGAAGTGCTCGGGGCCATTGCCAGGGGCCATCCTGCCCCTTACTCAGGAGTCCTGACAGCTGTGAGCCTCTGCCCCCAGACTTCTCCATTACCTGCCAGGCACACTTGGCTGCTTTGCTTCAGACTCGCGACCAGCCAGGGCCCTAATTTGAAAATACCCACCATCTCTC
Source organism: Panthera pardus (assembly GCF_024362965.1). Classification (NCBI taxonomy): domain Eukaryota; kingdom Metazoa; phylum Chordata; class Mammalia; order Carnivora; family Felidae; genus Panthera; species Panthera pardus. Next base: position 13,625,619 of record NW_026526810.1, on the reverse strand, counting down.
TGTTTACCACACTTTTCTAGGGGAAGAAAATGTTACTTAGGAGAAAAAGGTATCCTGGGTATCTTGTGGAAAGGATCAAAATGTCTGCTAGGAGGGTGGATTAACAGCTCAACCCAGGGGGTGGCTGGGAGCAGCTCTGGAGAAATCTGGTGAGCTGCTTGTCAGCAGACCCCCAAAACTGGGGAATGGGGTGGAGGTGGCTTTTCCCCAGCAGAGGATGAGGGGCTTTCTCACTCCGAGCTCCGGAACCTGTGTGGGGGGCTCGGGGGCATGGAGACCATGGTGCACCCCTGAGGAGGGGTGGCCACAGGCCCGCAGGTGACTGTGCATCTTCTCTTTTGCAACACCTCCCTAGCTTCCTCTAAGTACCCAAGTTCCCTGCTTCCCACAGTGGAAACATTTGTAAAAGAGTTATACATAAATAAAGTTAAGTCATTTTAAATGAGCCAGGAGAAGCTGGCTATTTAAAGAAATTCCTGTGGGAGATCTTTTATTCAGAAGATAATCATTTGACAAAGTGATTGAGTAGCCGACAATTTAAATCCATTTCCGGAGCTTCATCTCCGCATTGAGTTTCGTTTACATCCTTTCAGCCGCTTTCATTGAGCCCCTTTTCCTAGGCACTGGAGGACCCCCAAATACAAGATCCAGCCCCTGCCTCCATTGACTTATGAACCAGGTGGGTGTGTCGGCACCATCTGCAGAGAGTTAAAGAATGTTCCAGAAGGCCAACCAGATGGCTTGGTGGGGGGGGCTTGCCAGAAGGGTGAAGTGAATGAAAAATTGCGTGAGATCACAGGTGGGCCATCACTAGTGAGCTGGTGCCTCACTAGTTTACTGGAACTGGGGTGGGAGCCTCACAAGAGAGGAGGGTCTATAGGCACCCCTTGTGGGTGAGGGCCCAAGGCAGGCAGGGATGGTACCTCTCTGGCCTGGTTATTTCCTGTTTGAATGAGCTAGGACTGGGGAGAAATCAGTGCCAGAGTGAGTGGGACTCTTGTCTCCCCCTGTTGGAATGGCTGTCCTTCCCCATAGATCCTGGGCTCCTATGTCTTGCGCTGAATCTGTGCTCCAACTACCATCTCTGGGCCAGCTGCTGGCACTCTGCTCTGGCCAGGGCTGCTGGCACTGTGATGGCTGGCCCTGTGCTTTGACAGCCTCTGCCCAGTACTTTCTGAATTCTAAGACCCCCTTGGTTTTGGTAGTAGTGAACTGTGGCTTCCCACAGAGCTGTTCTCCAGGCACTGCCCTCTCCAACAGCCCTGGGGAACCCCCTTTTCCAGCTCCAAGTGACCAAAGCTTCAGAGGGATACTTGAGAACTAAGAGGACCCCAGCTGGGGAGGAGGTCAGAGGTACGGAAATCTAAATCGCAGGTTATCCTTGGATGGTTAGCTTTGGAAACTGACATCTTTCCATGATAGAGGTTGGTTTCATATCCTGTTTATACAATGCTGAGCCAAATCAGCAAAGCTTTACTTTGAAAATTTGACAGTCCAGCATCTCAGTCCTGTAATTGGAGCCCCCAGGCCAGTGCTAAAGCATTGTGTTAAGGGAAGGAAGCCCTAGACTCCTGTCTGCTTTGGGGGCCCTAGGAGCCTCATGCACACTTCCCTCCTAGCCCCTTTCCTGCCTGTGTGCATTTCCTAGAAGGAGCTGGAGCTGATTGAACCTTATTGGCAAAAGTAGGAGGTAGAAGCAGGGAGATCCCCAGTCTTAAAGATGTCCTCTAAACATATCACTTTATTTCAGCTTCATGCCAGGGTGTAAAAGAGAAAGCCACTTTGTGTGTGTCAGGGCCTGTGCTGAAGAGCAGCATTGCTTCCCTGAGGACCAAGGGGAAGATGGCTATGAAGGACCAGGGTCAGGAGAGCCCTAGAGATGGTATGTGTTATTAGACAAAGGCCCCAAAGACTCAGATGCCTGCAGCAGTGGGTGGTAGAGGAGAGGCTATGGCCAACCCTTCAGCAACATGAAGCTCCCTTTCCCTACACGGTTGCCCCTTATTCTCCTGGCCCAGAGCTTCTTATCTGGAGACTGTGAACCTTGAGGGTTACAGGGTCTTCCTGGAAGGGCCATCAACCATACTTTCAATATTTCCAATTCAGTGCTCTCAGCCTTGGCCATATTTCAGTCACTGGGATAGTCAAAATACTGATATCAGGGCCTCACCCCAAAATTCTGACTTCATGGGACTGGAACAGGTCCAGGAATGATGGTTTTTAATTTTTATTTATTCTTGAGAGAGTGCAAGTGGGGGAGGGGGGGGGGCAGACACAGAATCTGAAGCAGAGTCCAGGCTCCAAGCTGTCAGCACAGAGCCCTATGTGGGCTTGAACTCATGAACCATGAGATCCTTATTGTCCTGATATTATATGAGGATATATGAGATGAGATATTATATGTCCTGAGCGGAAGTCAGATGCTTAACCGACTGAGCCACCCAGGCGCCCCCAGGAATGATAGTTTTTAAAAGCTCCCCAGGGTGATTCTAACATGCAGCTGGGACTGAGGACCCTGGGACTGGTACAAGTTGTCCGTTTGCCACCAGCCTGGCTTCTCTGCTGCTGATGGTGCTGATGATAGCAGGCTGAGCCAGTATCATTGATTGCAGTTGTACATGTTTGATGAATTGAACAAAATAAAAATAAGTAGGTTTTTACTTAATGTACCTTTCAAAATCTATGAGCAGATCAATGGAGGATATATGGTGCTGGCCAAGATTAAGCCCACTGAAGCCTGTCTCTCTCATTCGTTAGAACTAAAAACTCTGGACAGAATAAAAAGCAACACCATTGGCATGGAGATCAAAGCTTGAATGCACAGTAATTTGACATAGTTCTGAATGTAGAGGTAGAAAAAGCTTCAATAATATATGAACAAGGTAAATCCAGCAATACTTAACAATAATACATTATGGCCAAGTGGGGTTAGCTCAGGAATGCAAGACTGCTTCGAAAGTCAAACCTAAGCCAGTGTGTTATGCAGAATAGAGAATAAAAACCACAAGGGCATCTCAGTAGGGGTAGAAAAAAGCATTTAACAAAATTCAACATTCATTAATGATTTAAAAAACACTCAGCACACAGGAATGGAGACCTCTTCAATCTGAAAGAGGACATCTACAGAATATTTACAGCTAAGATCATACGAGTGGTGAAAGATCGAATGTTTTCCACCAAGATCAGGGACAAGGCAAGGTCTGGTGGCTGTCATCTCTCCTATTTAGCATCATACTAGATGTCCTCGCCAGTGTGGTAAGGCAAAGAAAAGAAATAAAAGGGAGGTAGATTGCAAAAGAATACATAAAACCAATTCTTACTTGCAGACTTCATCATTGTCTGCAAAGTCCAATGGCATCTACAGAAAGCTAAAATAAATAGATGAATTTAGCAAGTTCACTATATAACAGTTAAATTTCTATACTATATAAATAAAGCAATTGTGAGTAAAAAAGAACATTTACAATGCACCAAAAAAAGACAAAAGAAATATATATAATTCCAACAAAGCGTGTACAAAAACTGTAGGCCAAAAGCTATAAATACTGATAAGAGAAATCAAAGAGGACCTAAATAACGGAAAGATATATTTATGCATTGGAAAGTTCAGTATAGTTTAGATATTAATTGTACCCAAGTTGATCTATAGATTTAATGCACTCCCAATTAAATTCTCAGCAAGATTTTTAAAAATACAGGTATTAGAAGCACCTGGGTGGCTCAGTTGGTTAAACGTCCAACTTTGGCTCAGCTCATGATCTCACAGTTTATGGGTTCGAGCCCTGAATCGGGCTACACACTGAGAGTGCTGAACCTGCTTGGGATTCTCTCTCTGCCCGTCCCCCGCCCCGACTTGTGCACACATGCACATTCTCTCTCTCTCTCTTAAAATAAATAAATAAACTTAAAGGTATTGATAAGATGATTCTAAAATGCATATGGTGGAAAGGCAAGGAAGGACACTTGAATAATTGACACAATGGTCGGACTCAAGGTGGAAACACATCCCTGATTACATGCTGGAGAATTTTCCAGAAGATAAAAAAACAAAGGAGTTCCTTTGAGTAATGTACACATAATCTTTATGGATCATATTGGTTTGCTAGGGATGTTGTAACAAAGTAGCCCAAACTGGGTGGCATTAAACAACAGGAATTTATTATTCCACAGTTTCAGAGGCCAGGAGTCTGAGATGGAGGTGCTTGTGGTATTGGTTCCTGTGAGGGAGAATCTGTTCCCTGCTTCTCTCAGAGCTTCTGGTGATGTTCACATGATGTACGTCTGTGTAGGTCTGTCTCCAAATTTCCTCTTTATATAAGGACATCAGTCATATTGGATTAGGACCCACCCTAATGACCTTCTTTTAATTAATTACATCTGCAATGACCATTTCCAAACAAGGCCACATTCTGAGCCACTGGGGGTTAGGACATGAAGGTATAAATTTGGAGGTGGAGGGGACACAGTTCAGCCCATCATGGCTTATTTTAAATCTGCACAGTGAGTGATGCATGTGTTTGGAAGTGATTAGGAAAATACAAAAATAGCTGGACAGCCAGCACAAACGACTCGTTTTCTCTCTGGTCTTGTGGCTGCTTTCTCTGGGGGTACTGAGTCCTTTGTCTCTGAGGATGGATTTGGTAAAGGATGTGTTTAGAATGTCCTTCCTGGCACAAGGCCTTGGCAAATGCAGACATTATGTGTTTTTCTCAACATTCTCAAGCATATTGCCGATAATTTTTGTGTTGTTTCATTGCCTTCTTACCCAGACCCTTGATTTCCTCCTGAATGCAAATAAGAACAGGCGCTGACTTGGGTAAGCCAAACACTTCCGGGAGTTCTTGTGGGAGCAAGTTCACTTCTTACAATTAGGGGTAACTAACAAGAGCAGTGTCTGCTGGCCCACACATACACATGGGTACCATACTGCCATGCATTATGGTGTGAATGCTGGTTTCAGGTGTAGATTACATTGTGGGATACAAATACCAGCTCCTGGGGACTTGCCATTGGTGAAGGGCTGACAGCATTTTTAAATTGTATTTCAGGGTTAGATCATCCCCTTTTGCTCATTCTGAGCTGAAGGATGCAGTGGGGGCAGATATCCTGGCATACTGAAAGGCCCAGATGGAACAAATCAGTCCTCACCCTCATCCCAGGATTCTTTCAAGGGATGCTGAGACCTATGCCCTTCCTATGCAGAAGTATCACTTGGCAGCTGTGGCTGTAGAGGGCTGTACTCCATGGTACTTGTCTTTTTATATGTTACTAGTCTATAGAAGTACCATACTCAGAAATGAAGAAGGAAAGGAAGTAAATACAATTTTTCCACCATTGCTCAAAGGAAACCCTTGCTGGTGTTTGAATGTATTTCTTCACAGTTTATTCTATGTTTATTTGGTTGTGAATAAATTATAATAATGCATTTTATATGATAAGCTCTTTGTAAATACTCTAATCGCTGCATAATTGTCTTGTGGATGTGCTAACATTGGCTTAACTAAGAGCCTATTATTGAAGGTTCGACATTTTTGCCCTTTATTTCCTGCCAGTTTTCAAAGAGAAGCATATCCCTGTGTGAGCTGAACTAGGTTGCAGTGTCTTGTGTGACAGTGTTAGAACTCAGCCTGGTTTTGGGGAAATTATTGATGACTTTTGCCTGGGTTGCTTGAACTGATTATACAGGTGTACTCTAGGGCTGTGTAAACTCAGATTGTGTGTGGTCAAAACAACTAAATTCTTGAAAGGGAAGAAAAGGCTATCATCTTTACAACCTGTGAGACCGAACTGAGGAACAAGATTGTGGGCAGTAGCCATTTGGTTGAGTAAATATCACATTTGTATGATAACATTTTTACCTGGTCTATAGCGTGGCCACCGAATCACTCTTTTTCATCTTGGTCTGCTATATTAGTAGTGCTTCTAAGAACTGGCTAATGTTGTTTTCCCATGCACAAGAAAAATGTGGTTTAGAATAAGGACACTGGGGCTCTTCATTGTTGACAATAAGCCTTTATTTCCCACATCTCATTAGCATATTTCAGGAGGAGAGTGGTAAGCACTGAATCAGGGTCTGCATTTTCTACTGATTTATGTGCTTGCTGTTCTAGAATTAATTGAGTCTGGACACAGGGCCTCATTTTCATTTTCTTGGATGCATAGCAGGTAATCGTGTTTCTTCTGTACATTTGAATTGCTTTCCAGATGGTCTGTTGTGAAGGATTTATCTTTAATATGATTAATCAGAAGCAGAGGACCTCAATATGTTTGTTCACATGTTCCCATGCGAAACCGCCCAGCCCCTGATAGGGGTGGTTAACTCTCTCCTGGCCACAGTCCTCCTGGAGCTTTTCTGAGAACCTGGACCTCGGATTGGAGGAAAGTTTAAAGGATTCTGGATAAAAGGGGGTAAAAGGCCTAGAGTATATCCTCGGGGAACCATCAGGACATTATTTATCATATAAAAATAGGACACCATCCATGTATCAATAGAGAATAGTTAGATTCTGTCTATTCAGCCAGGAAATACTATGTAGCCATTAAAATCATAATTATAGAGAGTTCCCACTGCTTATATATTATGTTAGGAGAGGAGAACATGGCAGTGTTTACAGCAAGACTTCAGCCACACAAAAGAGATGTATGTATAGAAAAGAGAAGGGAAGGCAATACAGGACAAAATCAACGGTGGCTGTGTGTGGATGGAACAGCTATGAGAGAGTATCTCTTCTCTATATTCCCTATTTAAATACACCACAGAACAAATCGTGATCCTTATCTCTGGGAAGTATCATGCCCTGAGAAGCTGTCACCTCTGGGTACAAAAATCTGCCCGCGTTCGTTTAACAAATGATGTGCTAAGATTAGTCACGTGTCCTGCCCTCTCCCAAGGGGAGTGAAGCTCCTCATAGCCTCCTACAGGGCAGCTGTCCCCTTGAAACAGTTGCACCCCCAGAAGGAGAATGCACTGAAGTGACTGCAGATCTTTCCATGAGATGTTGCCTATGAACTTGCAGAGCCTTGGGGCCCAGGAAGGTGAGGTTTGGCAGCTGTGTGGGACCTCCCTGTAGACATGAAGGGTGCTGAAAAAGCTGCTTGTCACTGAGGTGTTATAACTGGAATCCTTTGTCATCGAGCTGCAAGCCCTCCCATGTAAAGGCAGTGTGTTAGTGCCCTGTGCTTTCAAACACACCTTTATTGGACTACACTGGATATTATAAACTCAGAACTCCTTTTTTTTCAGGAACCACTTTGCTTCACGGATATTTTCGCCCCACCTTTCCTTCTCCCATCCCTTTGACTTTACCACACCTTCCTGGTCTGGGAGGTGTCTGCTGTTCTCTGAATAGCCCTTGTGGAACCAGGCCACCCACCTTTGTCATATTGGCAGGGAGTATAGGTGACCCAGGAGTTGGATCTTGAAAAGGAATAGAGAATGCATGGAGCATGATGGCCTGGGCATCTAGGGAAGGGCCTTGTATTTTATTGGCAAGGAGGTCAAATTCATTCTGGAAAGTCCCCGGAGTGCAGTCCTAGAGCCCCAGACATCAGAACCACTTGCAGCTCTAGGCCTGGCTTTTGGCTCACCGGCTCAGAATCTCGAGCCCATGAACCTGCATACTCTCCAGGTGGGCCTTCTACCCAACAAAGTGACTGAACCGCTGCTTTGAGGAGCAGCTCTTGGCTTTCCCCAATACCTCCTCCTTTCCTGCAGTCCTGCCTTTATGTACCCATATCCTGTTGCAGACATGCACATTGTGTCCTTGGCCAGGGTAACTGTCACTTGACAACAGCCATTTCTAGCTAGCTGTGTCGGCAGAGTTCCCATCACCCACCCAAGACACACACCTTGTCAGGCATTCTCTCCGTTCACATTTCATTTAAAATTTTCCTCAGTTCCCTGTATATAGTAGGAAAAAACAAACGTTAAGGAGTTGAGGCCTCCGCTGGTTATTTTCCTATTTAACCCGCTTCAAGCCTTGAAGGCAGGTGCTATCATTTCCAATTTACCAAGGGCAGAAGACCATCGCTCTGTTAAATATCTTGCCCAAGGCCTGACAGCAAATGGAGGTCTGAATTTAAACACAGACCTTCTGTCTTCATCTTTAATAGGAGGGTTCTTTCTCTTATACCAAAAGTGCCCCGGTAGGTTAAATGTAATTCTGCAGACCTTCAAAGACGCGGCTGCTGCCGTCCAGGATTCTGTTGTGGGTCCCTTTCCATTTGTATCCATGGAAAAGAGAACCGGATCAGAAGGTCCACTCTATCAAACTCTAGAAAAGCCAACACCTAGCATGGTATTTCATGGTGAAAAATTTTGAAAAACTGGATCATTCACAGTGTCCAGCCAGAGCCCTATGGGAACCTGAGGCAAAGAGAAAAATCAATAATACTGATCTTGTCTTTATTTAACATGTTGGTATTTTTTATCATCTATTTTTGCATAGTTTTTTTTAAAGTATTGTATTAAACTACTCTCTTTTTTGTTGCCCTGTTAAATTTTGTTCTTTTTTTTTTAAAGTTTATTTATTTATTTGAGAGAAAGAGAAACGTGGGGTGGGGGGGCAGAGAGCCTGACATGGGGCTTGAACTCACAAACTGGGAGATCATGACGTGAGCTGAAACCAAGAGTCGGACACTTAACTGACTGAGACACCCAGGGGCCCCTTCCCTGTTAAGTTTCATGACTGAGGTGAGTGCCATATGTGCTTTATCCTGGACTGGCCCTGGTAAGAAGTAAAGAAAGACATTTTCATTGCAATTAAGAATAAGTCAAGGCTGACCTTTACTAGCTCCACCATTTAACTGTGTAGTAGCACTCGAGGGCAGTGCATCCAGACAAGGTGATAAAATGCTGGAAATGAGAGAAACAAAATTACCAACTAAAAATTACTAGAATTTGAACATGCACTTTTGCAAGATCAATATAGGTATTTTTCTATGTACCAACAATAGCCAGGTGAATATATAATGGCAGACACTACAGCCACCAGAAAATAATAAAATCTAAGAATAAACTTGCTATGAAGAATCCTGTAATGCTGTTGAAAGACCTTTTAAGTCTTGAATAAATGGGGGTGCCCGCGTGGCTCAGTTGGTTAAGCATCTGACTCTTGATCTCGACTCGGGTCTTGATCTCAGGGTCATGGGTTCAGGCCCCAAAGTTCAGAGTATATTTACATACTTGATAAGGCAAGTTCTTAATTACTCTCATTTTTAGAACTTTCTGAGCTATTTTCACGAATTTATTCTTCCAAATAAACCTAAGAATTATTGGGTCACAGTTTCTCCAATATTCTGTTGGAATTTTGGCTGGAATAGCCTCACATTGTAGATTGCTTGGGTAAATTATTTATGGGATTAGGGACTGTCCCACATTACTGTAATATATGTACTTTCATCTTTGAGTCTTATATTGGCCTAGATGGTGTCATATGTAGATGTGGGCATACACACGTCTGTATTTGCATACAGATTTTATCCCTCAAATGACATAGAATTTGAGGTTAAGATGGAATGTGAAGTTAAGAGGTATGGTGTACCTTAGTTTGTTTGTTAACAAGGATGTGGATGTGTATGACCTGGGGAGATATAGAGATAGAGTTACTCCCAAGGAATAGGAACTGAGTGTTCAGGGGCAACTGACTACCAGCTCCATTTGCCTTTGACCATCCTGACTCTCAAAGTGTAGGAATCTGGCCGTCTCTTAGCCACTGCATTCACTGCATGCTTTAGGAACCATTTTGGGGGTTGTTTCTAGAGATTGTGTCCACAAAAAGGTGGTTGCCAAGTTCCTTCCGTCAGTCCTACAGCATATGCATGTCCCTGGTGGTTAGCTATCCTTTGTGCAGGTAAGAGGTCTATTGTAAAATGATAAATGGCTGTGAGGCAGGTCAGTGCTTTTGATGCATCCTCTGGTCACCTGTATTTTAGTGAACACTGAGCACCTCGATCCCTACCTGGGAATAAATATCTGGGATTATCCTGTCAGTTTTGGGGCTTGGGGATGGGGTAACTTGCGAGGACATTCATACCCTACAGCGTCCATCTCAGTGATAATATTCCTGGTGGGCTATCTTTCTAGTCCGTGGGCTGGTCTGGAGAAGGCTCTGTGAATCTTTCAGCATCTAGTGATGCTACCAAGACATTCATGAGCCTCTTGTAATAGGAAATTTTCTTGGAGTGAATTCACATGTCAGAAGCATGTGGCTCAATCAGTAATGATGCTCGCACTCTGAGTGTCTGGACAGATGAAATAATTATCTCTTCCGTTCTTTGGGGAATATTCATAATGCTGTGACTGTGGCCATCTGGTAAACCCAGTCTCATAGAAAAATGTGTTTTAGGCACCACTATAAGCAAAATGCTGTGTGGGTGCTCTGGGGAATACAGAATGCAAAGGGTCTTTAGTTTAGGACTTTTAGGGGGAGATAAGGTAGAAGAAAGAGGATGTATAGCCAGGGAAGCTCAGAGCCTGGGCAGGAACTGGCATGAGAGTCTCTGTCTCTGCTCTCTAATCCTGCTGAGCCCATTGCTTCCACAGCTCCTCTCTCATTTCCACTGCCTTAAGCTCTCACTTACTTAAAAATAATTTTTTAAATTGTGGTAAAATATACATAACATGAAATTTACCATTGTAACTATTTTCATGTGTACAGGCTCTCATTTCTTCTCTGGACACTGGAAGAAGTTTTTAAAAATAAATGAACTATGATGTAAACAAAAACAAGGCATAAGTAATGTCAAAGTACCATTTAAAGAATAAAGCAAACATCTGGGTCACCACTCAGCTGAAGAGATAAAACATTAATGATCCGTTTGAATATCCCCTATGGCTTTTCCCTGATGCTGGCCCCTCACATTCCCTAGAGCTGGAATAGACTTTTCACTGGTCTCCCTCCCTGCAGCTGTCTGTCCTCCAGCATCTCTTCCACCCTGGGCTCAGAGAGATGAGACTAAAACAGGAATCCTGCGTGTCATGCACCTGCTGAAAGTTGCCTGATGACTCTGCGTGGTTTGTGGGATAAAATGCAGAGTCCTGGGGGGTGGGGTAAGGTCCTTCTCCATTTTTAAAAAGTTTATTTATTTCTTTTGAGAGAGAGACAGAGCGAGTGGGATAGGGGCAGAGAGAGAGAAGAGAGAGAGAGAGAGAGAGAGAGAGAGAGAGAGAGAGAGAGAGAGAATGAATCCTAAGCAGGATGTACACAGTGTGAAGCCCGTTGCGGGACTTGAACTCACGAACCTTGAGATCATGACCCGAGCTGAAATCAAGAGTCAGTCGCTTAACAGACTAAGCAACCCAGGCACCCCAGGACCTCCCCCATTTGGACTTACAGGATCTTTGCAGTGCCCCGTGAAGCCATGATCCACATCCTGCAAGCTGTGGCCACACCCTCTGCCCTCTCTCCATGGCCAGGCAGTGCTGTCCTCCCCCTGGCGTCCCCCTCTCCTGTATCCTCACCCTGCTAAGCCTCTGAGGCTAGGGCTCAGGTTCAGCTTCTCTGTATGGGGCTCAGCCTGGACAGTTCCTGGCAAGTCTGGTCACTTGGGGAATCCTCTTGGTTTGGAGCGAGGAGGAAGGAGAGGCTTCTATGCACTGGGGAGGGCGAGACAGCTGGTAGGGGAGGGGACTTGAGGCCTTTGAGGAGCAGTGGATTTAGACTTGGAAGGTAGTGTTACCTCCTCATGTCTTCTGAATGAAAGCTTCTCTTTTGCTTTTTGAGACAAAATAACATGATCTGATGACTCCTTGTCTTGTCACCTTGGCTACCCAAACAGGGTGAGCATTCTTAAGAAGTCATGAATGAGCCGGTGAGGTTCTGGGAAAGAGGCAGTCATCCTGGTGAATGGCAGGTGCCCCGCCTTGCCCCTGCCTCCTTTCCCCTCAGCCCTGCGTGTCCCCCTTCTCTGTGGCATGGGTATGCGTTGCTCTCCACAAATGAGTCAGCTGCAGTGGGGACATCACATTATTTGAACAGGTGTGCATTAACTTTGCTCTGAGACAACATGGTGGTGGAACACTCCCGTGGGTCCTGCTGCTGGCAGCCTGGCGGGAGCCTTGGGTTGGCCATGTTTTGTGGGGTTCTGACTGTCCTCTTCAACGTTCCTCCCCACAGTGGCTGCCTGCAGGTGATGATGGCTGCGTGAGCATCCGCCATGGCCAACCGGAAGCGTCAGAGCACGGCGAGCAGCATGCTGGACCACAGGGTGAGGCCTGGCCCCGTCCCCCATGGCCAGGAGCCTGAGAGCGAGGACGCAGAGCTGCCCCTGGCAGAGTATGTGCCCAAGGGCCTGGAGCTGTCCACCTTGCAACCCGAGAGCCCCACACCCCCAGACCAGGGGTGCCATGACCACAGCCCCGATGGGGACTCCAGCTCTGACTATGTGAACAACACCTCTGAGGAGGAGGATTATGATGAGGGCCTCCCCGAGGAGGAGGAGGGCATCACCTACTATATCCGCTACTGCCCCGAGGATGACAGCTACCTGGAGGGCATGGACTGCAACGGGGAGGGGTACCTGGCCCATGGCACACGCCACCTGGAGACGGATGAGTGCCAGGAGGCCGTGGAGGAGTGGACGGACTCGGCAGGCCCCCATCCGCATGGCCACGGGGACGAAGGCAGCCCGGACTACCGGGACGGCCACCTCCCCATCCCGGAGGACGAGGCCTCCGTCCTGGAGGCCCAGGACCAGGAAGAAGGTGTCCACTACTGTCCCAGTGAAGAGGGCTACCAGGACTACTACCCCGCGGAGGCCAATGGGAACACGGGCACTGCCTCCCCCTATCACCCGAGGCGTGGGGATGGGGACCTGGAGGACCAGGAGGAGGACATCGACCAGATCGTGGCTGAGATCAAGATGAGTCTGAGCATGACCAGCATCACCAGTGCCGGTGAGGCCAGCCCTGAACACGCGCTGGTGCGGGGACCCGAGCCGGGGCCCGGGGACTCCACGGAGGCCTGCCCACCCAGTGAGGCCAGCCACGGCCCTAGCAGACATGAGGGAAGGCCCAAATCGCTGAACCTCCCTCCTGAGGCCAAGCACTCCGGAGACCCCCAGAGAGGCTTCAAGACCAAGTCCAGAACTCCAGAGGAGAGGCCAAAGTGGCCCCAAGAGCAGGTAGGACTCTGGCTGTCCCCAGAGGGAAGGGGGTGGTGGGGCCCAGAGAGCAAAGGATACTCTGGTATTGCCCACACAGGTGCCAAAGCCCATAGTTCAAGTGCATGTTTAGTTCTGCATTAATTCAGTTATGTAGCAGGTATGTGGACATTCTAGTGCCTTCCAGAAGGTACCCCCCTCCCACCTAAAAGAGATTGAGTCTCTAGCCTGTTTGTGCTGGATTTGTTCATGGTTGGGGGTGGCCCCGTGTGACTACCATCCCCCTACCAGGTTTTTTTCCTCAGGCTGAGGGGACATTGACAAGGCTGTGAGGTTGCTGGGGAGTGCATACTGTGGCAGGCAGTGGTTGGATGCCCCAGTGACAAGGGGTAGTGACCTGCGTGCATTTCACAGGGACCATTGTATCCCAGTGACACTTTTCTGAAAGCTCAGGGGCTTGGCATTATGGGCCATTAGCTGTAAATAACTATTTTGAAAATAATTATTTGAAGGTTTGACAAAGTCTTGGAGAAGAAATGCATATTAATGAGGCCAATGGATTTAAGCATAACTTTATTTTCTTTTAACTGTATCAAAGTGAGCATATATTTTGATAGCTACATTTGAAAAGCTGCTTTTCAAAAACAAAAGAAAAACAACACCCCTCTGTGAATATATAAAGAAGATGTGACTATTACACTTGTGTAAAGGAACTTCTGTTTGGCCAATTCTGTGGGCAAATGACAATGAAATGCTTTTCTATTTTTTAAAGCCTTAATTAGTATTTTTTTTCCCCCAGAGGAGTCCATGAGTTTATACACTAAGGACGTGTGTTTGGGATATAAGTCATATGACTTGCTGCTGGTTTCTGTTACTTGCATGTTGATGTCTTTTGTTCTTTTTAAAGATCATTAAATGTAGGTTGACTTCACTTCTGGGGTGTTCTTGTCATTCAAGGCAGTTGTGCCTGCACCGAGGGCTCTGGGATGTAGAGAAACTGCTGTTGGCATGAGTGGATGTGGGGAGCTCCCCCCAAAGGCAGGTGGCTCGGGGCCCAAGGTCTGGGCTTTAAGCCCAAGCACTGCCGGCCTTCTTCACTTTGGCAGAGTTGGACTCATTGCCAAACAGTGGCTATGGCGCCACAGGGACTAACGTGGGCTACACAGGGCATACTGCGCCTTGTAACAAATGACTTCCCTGACAAAGTTCTCGTAAAGAGAACATTATCTTTAGAGTATGACGGGGAGTGGGCAAGACCTGACGTTTTGCTGTTTTTGTGCTGTACCAGATGCTAATTTGAGCAAAAATGCAGACTTTGGGTTGGAGAGCCTGAGGGATGGATGAATAGGGTGGAATGAATGGGGGTGGTGGTGGTGGTTTCAAAGGGCAGGTGGAGGTGGGAGACATCCTGAGCCATTGTTGGAGACCCAGTAGGAGCTCTGTTCCTCAGAGTCATGGCATTGAGTGAAAGAGCAGGTAACTTCTCTCCCTAAATAGAGTGTCTCCTCAAAGCGAATCTGAGACACTCTAGAGAAGCTCATTTAAATGGGTTATTTATTGCATAGCTTTTTTGGTTTACTCATTCATTCACAAATTAACTCCATCAAAGAGAGTACCTGATGATGCCAAGCTCAGTGCTGACAAGGGTTCCTGATGAAAATGGGGCCTAAGGATTCCTTTGGGGGACTCTGCCATGCCTGGGTGAATGTGACCTGGGTCTTCCCATCCTGTAGACTCAGGTGACCCATTCTCCAGATGAGGACTCTTTTGAAATTGGACCAAAAAGAACCACTGTGATAGAATCATCTTGAAATCAAGAGTGTGTGAAGGAGGTCCAGTGGGAAATGTGGTGACTCCTTGCTTCAGATCACAGCTTGCTTCCTAAAAGGAATCCCTTCCTCCCCCCAGGACAGCCAGACTGTGTGGCAGGAGCCAACAAAAGAGTAGCCTCAAATAGGTGGACAGGGTGCCTGAGTCCCATGCTGGCCTTTCCCTGGGCCTTCTATGGTTAGTGTGTCATAGCCTGGGATTAAGGCTATAGTAAAACAAAACAAGCAAAACAAAATAGCTAATGGCCAAAGGGCAGTGGTGGCTACCTGGAGTCTGCTTTCTGCAGTGTGATCCATGGCCCAGCAGTGTTGCCCCACTGGAGGGCCCCACCGCAGAACCACTGAATCCACATGTGACAAGAGGCCACATTCAAGTTCGAGAGGCAATACCGTGGAAGGCTTCTGCTGGAGGAAGAATTGCATAGCATCCCTCACCTCTCTGATACTCATTTTAAAGCTTGAAAAGTTACATCATGGACACTTTGAAGAGTATTGCATAGCCTTTTATTTCGTCCTTGTGTGGACAACAGTATTACAATGGAATTAGAAATGGGAAGACAGAAAAAGTATCCTCTATGGTTCCCGCTGCCTTAGCTGATGAGCTCTTTTGGTTTTTCTGTGTTACTTTTCAGACTCTAGCATTGAATATGAATAATGCGTGTGGTTGTCTTTGCAGTCCAGATATAATTTTGCCATCCACCTTTTAAAATCTGACATGTTACAAGTGTTTCTCTGTGTTGCCTTATAATTTTCATGATCATTTTTACTGACCTTTGAATGTTCCATTTAGGCCACGTGCCATCTAATTCATTCGTCTGCACATACCCTGCCACCAAGCATACAGGTTGCAGATGGGATTGTTTCTTACACATTGGACTGGCACAGACATCTATGTACAAGTTTTCTTTTGGTTTATTGCCTGAGAATAAATTCCCATACTGGGTATGAACTTTAACCGTCTCCTCATGTTATCTTGTTACTTCTCTTTTTCTTTTTTTCTTTTTTTTTTTTTTTTTTTGATGTTTATTCTTGAGAGAGAGAGAACAGAGCATGAGCAGGGGAGGTGCAGAGAGAGAGGGAGACAGAATCCGAAGCAGGCTCCAGGCTCTGGGCTGTCAGCACAGAGCCTGATGTGGGGCTTGAACCCACAAACTGAGAGATCATGACCTGAGCTGAAGTCAGATGCTTAACGGACTGAGCCACCCAGGCACCCTTTGCTATTCTTTTTCTATGAATGTTTGATTTGTGCTCTTTATCTTGTGGAGTCTGAGTGCTTTTCTATATCCTAGGAGAACTTTATATGCTCTAGATGTTGCTTGTTGTTACAGATGTTTCCTTCGGTGTGTTTGCTTTTGAAAAGGCTCCAGTTTGCAGGTAGACTTCTCTCCTGTGTAATGCTGATGAGACCAAGAGGTCTGTGATGGGGGTGGGGGAGGGAGGGCAGGATGTGAGAGAAACCAAAGGAAATAGACTCAAATTGCAGGAAGACACATGTGATTGGGGGAACAGAGATCTGTGCATGAGTATTTCTAGAGAAGAAAGAGCTATTTCAAAGCAATCCATGTTTATTGAGGAAAATTTGGAAAATATAAGCAAAAAACATATTTTGTCACATGGCATGGCCAAATTCTGTTGCTGAGAGTTTCAAATCAAAGAGGCAAACTAGCATCCTGTTAGATGTGTAAACAAAGCATGGGTGATCCTTGTTCTTTTTTTTTTTTAAGTTGATTTATTTATTTTGAGAGAGAGAGAGAGAGAGAGAGAGGCAGGCAGAGAGAATTCCAAGCAGGATCTGCACTGCCAGTGTAGAGCCCAAGATCATGACCTGAGCCAAAATCAAAAGTCGGTTCTTAACCGACTGAGCCACCCAGGTAATCCTGACTAATCCTTATTGTTCATGTATTCCATATTTGTGAATTGGCCTACTTGCTAAAATTTATGTGTAAGCTTAAAATCAGTACTCATGGTGCTTTTTGCAAGCATTTGTGGACACTCACAGAGAGGCAGAGGCACGTGAGTCAGTCAGCATGCATGATCCCAGCTGAGTTTGAACAAGGAGACACTCTGCCTTCTTGTTTCAGCTCTCATACTGCAAACAGGTGTCCTTTTCATGGGCCTTTTAGCGCCATGTTTTTTGCATTTTTGCGCTTTCTGTTTGGTGATAAAATGACCCCCACTTGCAGTGCTGGAGTGCAGTCTGATGTTTCTAAGTATGAGAAGGCTATGATGTGCCTTATGGAGAAAAATACGTTGTGTTAGATGTTTCATGTAGGTGTGAATGATAGAGCTGTTGGCCATGAGTCAACAATATGGTACAGCCAGAAAGAGGAAGAGGAAATTCGCCAATCTGTACTTGAGGTTGATCTGGAAAGCGCTAAAGTAACATCTATAGTGTGTGAGGAAGCATTGGAAAAGGGGGTTACTTTGTGGATTCATGAGGTGACCATTAATAAAAAGAGCATGGTGAAGGCACTGTGATGAGGCTGGGAGCCAAAGAAATTTACGGTCTTCTTATCCAGGGTCAGGAAAATGTTAGACTCTTCTTAGCTAGTTTTATTATAAGGAAAAAATCTGTGAGGAATACACGTTAAATAAGGTGTCTTTAGGGAGAAACACACATAAGACAAAAACAAAAAATAAACAGATGGAAAACAAGGTTATGTATTGATTAGTTGACAAAAATGGTGAGCAGAGGCTTTGCAGGAACCTCATCCTGTATTTCTCCTAGGAGGTAAGTAGGTCAGTATTCATACATGCAGAGTTCACAGCAGGTTTAGAGAATGTAACTGCCCTGAACAAGGAGAACTGACTGTATCTGATTGGCAGATGAGCTTGAGAAACTTTACGGCAAAGATTTCCCATCTCAGAGATTCACTCCTTTGGTTGTACATGTGCTGTGTGAAGTCCCAGACTTAACTGAAACAAAGATACCCCTGGCCCTGCTTGGCCAATGTTCCCCCCCAAATCTTGGTTATTAGTCCCTTTTCTCCCCAGGCAGGGCCTATCAGGAAGTTACTGACCACAGTTGCATATCCTAGGGGACAGAAAGCCGGATCACACAACTTCCCGAGATCTCCCTGCTTCATGGCTCAATCCCAGGATGATTCAACATCAACCCAGAAAGTTGATGGGGGACAAGTGGTCACCTGTTTCACCACTGGGACCCTTGGCTTCTGAGGAGTTAATGTTTCTTGTTTTGCTGTTTGTGGGGAGTCCCTGGGTGATGGTGGAACTGACCCTGGTGTTGGTGGTCATGGCCAACATTATGTGAAAGACTTCATGTGTATGATCTAAGTGAAGCCTAGAATGATTAGAAGAGATAGGGACTAGGGTTGCTCCTGTTTTACAGATGAGGCAGTTAAGACCTACATTGGATAACTACCACACCCATGGTCACACAGCTCAAGGGGTAAGCAGTCTGTGTTGCACCAAAATTCATGCCTTTGACTGCTGCACTGTGCAGTTATCTTTTTTTTAATTTTTAAAACTTTTATTTATTTATTTTGAGAGAGAGAGAGAGAGCATATGCATGAGCAGGGTAGGGGCACAAAGAGAGTGAAGAGAGAGAGAACCAAACCAGGTTTGGGGCTGCCAGCGCAGAGCCAGATGCGGGGCTCGAACTCATGAACCATGAGATCATGACCTGAGCCAAAATCAAGAGTTGGACAGTTAACCAACGGAGCCACCCAGGTGCCCTTGCACTGTGCAGTTCTAGAAGGGCCTCTAGAAGAGGTAAAGCTGACTTCTGTGGCAGGATGTGTTTGAACCTGCCTGCTGGTGAGTGAGTCCACGTAGGTGAATTGGGCAGTATTCCTCCCAGAGAGTGGCCATCTCTTCTATTTTGTCCTTATTTCGTTAGTATTATGAGGGCTTGACATGCTCCGTTGTTCGTAGCCTATGTGTCATGACACCAGTGGGGTGACCAGTGGACACAAGACCTCCAGTCTGTAAAATCATCCCAACATCCTGAGTTCATGAGGGCTCAGGCCCTAGAGTGGTCAAGTAGAGATCATTCATGCACCACTTTCCTTACTTTTATGGAGCTTTGTTGATATGTTTTGTTGTTTACATACAGTAAAGACTATGTGAGTTGCATCCAGCCTAGTTTGTATTGAATATCCAGATTGAATCGCCATTTCTGCACCTACTTCTGCTGTGTGTGTAGAGAGAGGACCTCAGTGGGACTCTGGTCTCACAGCTCGGGAGTGAGCTTTGGGTACTTGGTGGGTCATCAGTACACCTCCTAGGAGCAGGGACTTGCTGATCAGTGCTCCCCTGGGGGCTGCTTCTCCATGCTCCTGTAAGAACATGTTTGTTTAGCACCAAAGATCATAGTTCCATAGATCTGGTGGCGGCCTGGGATAGCAGGTTCTTGTAGTCTCTGTGCATCTGGGTTCAGCAAGGACTGGATTTGGTTTGGACTGACTCTTTTGGAATCCCCCTCTTTCTCATGTGTTAGCCTGTGACATATATCTTGAGAAAAAGTACTCTGAAAATATCTTCTCTGTGCCTGAAATTCTCCCTTAATAGATTTATTCCTTTCCTTTGGGCTCTGGAGATTTCTCAAGCGGCCAGGCATGCCTTGTCCTGTTCCATGCACTCTGTGGGCTGGGCGCACGTCAGCACTTCAACGGCCATCTAGTTCAAGGTGTTTGATTTATGCGGCAACTGCACGGAATAGCGCTGTGTGCTAGGATGGCACACCAAATGCATTTTTTGATTATTGGGGGTTTTCATGATTTCTGTTTATCATCGGTCCAGCCAGCACTTTCTAAAAAGGGCCTTCTGACAATAGAAAAAAAGGAAAGTCAATACATCATAGTCAACTTAATACAACAGTTAAATGGAGGCATGATACAGGGCCCTGAGACCACATCAAACATACAAGTTTGTATCCTTGTTATCCTTGCTCCTGGTGGAGATGGCTTTGCTGTGATTTCGCATTCAGTCGAGGCTTGCTTTGTGAAGGACCTTTTGAGATTGTGATAGGAATGCTGGCACCAGATGGGGAGGGACGATGCTAAGTGTATGGGTGACCTCGGCCTTCCCGGGGGTGGGGTGGGCAGTGGCATTGTGAGTGCTTCCTGTGGGCTGGTGCCTCTCCTACATGCCCTGTTCAGTGTCATAGGAAGTAAATATGGGCACCTGCTTTACAGTAAAGGGTACCATGTCTTAAGAGGCCCCGAGGGGCTGAGAGAGGAGTACCCTGGGATCATTGGCACTCAGGTAAGCTCCATTGGCATGTCATAGGGCAGCAGGTATGCAAAGGTATCTGGTGCTAGCACTGTGCCCAGGAGGGAGCGGTCTATCCAAACCTGGCTATAGGTAGGGCAGGGCTGGAGAAAGACCTCATGGGTAGGCGCTAAGGACAGGAGTTTCTGGGAGACACAGAGCATGGCCCAGTCGGGGGAAGGGGAAGGTCCTCACCCCCCACCCCCATGCCTCTCTCGAGTGTAGGTGGCCTCTTTCTTCCCACAGCCCTGACCCTGATTCTGCAGGTGCTCCGGCTCTTCTGGCATCAGGTCCTGCCTTTTTTTTGTGCACATGAGGAGGTAGCACAGGAGAGTTCCCAGGGGTCCTGTGCTCTTCCCCAGCCTCCTCTGCTCCCAGTGCTGTGATGAGTAGCTGTAGCACCTGCCATAACTAATTCCTGGGGCCACCCTGAGAAACAAAATCCAGGAGGGTACTGCCTTGGCATTGTCAGCCCCTCACTTGATGTGTTCAGGCTTCCAAACTTGATTTCTCTGGGCCTATTTGTCAAGTCAGCACAATGGCCTTATTTGATTTTTATGAGGCCTCTTGAAGACCTGTGACCAGAGGTGGCTGTTGCTGTCACAGAGCAGCTTATTTAGCAGGAATCTGGGATGGCTTCAGCGCTTTTAAAATCTAGTTAAAGCCAGGGTCTCTAAAACACTGTTTTATTGTCCAAGAAAATCACAGAGAGCCCTTCCACTAACAATAATCTAGAAAGAAACTTCCCCACCTCTAGCCCTTGAAGAAAGAGCAAGGTGCAGTGGTTAGGAAAGCAAATGCCAGTGGCAAGAAGCCTGCACCCCATCTGGCTCCCAGTTCTGGAACATTCTGGACACAATATCTGCGCCAACAACTGTCTATCTCCTGGGGTGGCAGGGAGCAGAGTTGATATGGATCTGAGTCTGCAGTGGATGTAAGGGGTGTGGAGCCCTTGCCCTGATGGTGACAATGATGATTTCAAATCCATAGGAGCCTCTTTCAGGATATGGGGGAGGCAGCTGGCTGAGGCTCTGCAAACAGTTTAGGTCCAGGGCCACACTGTGCAGGGCTGAGGACACCAATGAGCAAGTTGTTATCACTGCCTTCTGGAGTGCCATTAAGGGAGGGACAAAGCCACCACTATAAGGCAGGTTGGGAGGAGGACCAACTGGCCAGGGACACACTGGAGACAGAGGAAGTGTGTGTGCAGCCTGAAACCTGAGGGAGCAGAGGTGACAAGTGAGGTGGGGGCAGCTCCCACATGTCCTCAGTCTCTCCTCTCTCTGCAGGCCTTCCTCAGGTGGGCTCTTGCTCCTGCAGGGACTTCCAGGAGGGATAGTTCTCACATGCCCTCCTGGGGACATCCTTAGTCCCTTTCTTCACTGGGGTCTCTAATTTTGGGCAACAAGGCACCTCCAAGGGCTGCCCTGATTTTCTCACACTCTGTTCCCAATAGGAAATTAACCAAGAACCCCACCCAGATGAGCTGGGCTCTGGCGCACTGATCTCTCACTAATTCCAAATCACCGTCCGAAGGTCTCTCCTTAACCTCGAGTTTCTGCACATAACTCCCACTCTCCTTCAAAGTCAACTGGCCCCAGCCAGGCTGCTCAGATTCCTGGGGCTGCTGGCCCCTGTGTTCCTTTCTGCACAGCCCATGTGATGTACCAGGCACCAGAGGTGCAAAGATTAAAAATGGCATAAGTCTGTATTGCGAACCTCCTTCTAGAGGGAGATAGACCACAGATGCTTCCCAGTCCAGATGGGGCTGGGTGCTCAGGAGAGGGGCTGGCTGCAGCAAGGATGATAAGCCGAGAGGCTCTGGGACTTTGAGGGCAGCTTCGGGAAGTGAGCCAACCAGGTGAGGCTGAATGTGGAGGTGCGTGGGGGCTGGGATTGTGATGGGGGCTGAGAGCCCTGAGAGAGGTCACGTGGGATTCTGATGGTAATAGGAGAGGAGAGAGGGAGAAAGGCCCTTGGTTGGGAGGGGGAAGCCAGGAGGGAGCTTAGGGGCAGGGACATCTGGAAGGCCAGCCCCAGCAGGGCAGTTCGGGGAGATGTTTCTGGGGAGCCCCTGAGCAGCTTGGATGGATTGTGAGGGCAGAGGTTCACATGTGGGAACTGAAGGAGTGTTTATAAGGATGAGAGGCAAGGGGCCTGACGAGGTGCCCAGTACACATGGAGCTTGAACTGAATTGCACTGATCTGAGTAGTACCAGTTTGCCAGTGACGTGTCTAGGGCAGATTTTGGGAATGGGAAGGGTGGGCATGGGACTGAGGCAGGGGGTTGGCCCACATGCAGTTCCTGACCTCAGGCCCCTGCAGCACCTCCCATGGTCCTTCACACGTTCCAGGGGCTGGAGACGCATCCAGCTGACAAAACTGTCACGTGACAACCCCGAGGAAGCACAAGACTCCATGGAAGAATTTTTAGAAACATCTGCTGTTCAGGAAGAAAGACCACATTGCTGAACATGAGACTCAGAGATGTGTAATGTAATACATGGTGCCCGCTCCTGAGATGTGACAGCATGGCAATGGAGGGCACAGGGTTTTCAACCCAAAGCATTCAGATTGTGACCAATGCTAATCAGTTACTAAAAACATCGTGGGACTATGATCACAGGAGGCAAACAAAGAATGCCTCCCAACTCTGTATCAATAAGACCATGGGCAACTGGAGAAGACTAAGCACATCTCAGGAACTTTGAGAAAGGAGGTATGGGACAGAATGGTGCCCCCAGGGCTGCTGGTGCATTCTAGAACCTGCCAGGTCTGGGTCTGTTAGCCGATTCCACAGCCAGCCTTCACACTAGAGAAGCTGGTGTCTTTCCACCTGAGACCAAGCCAAGGCCCGAACTGTTGGAGCTGAAGGATTTATAGAACTGGACTTACAGAATCTATTTGTTTGGCTCCTCTGGTTTTAGCAGGGGGCACATAGTCCAGACCTGCATCTGGTTCCTGTCTCCATTTAAGAGACATTTCCAGAGATGGCCTTATGCTGTCTTCAGTGCCATTGTGCTGCTGGGTCTGCCCCCATGGTTGGCCATTGTGTCCTGCTGTGGGTGCAGTCAGGTGTTATAGGTCAGGTGCCTGAACTAGACTCTGGATGTGGGGTTGCTGCCCAGGAGAGCAGCTTGGGCATGGCGTAAGGTTGGAGGGATGTTGCTGTTTAGGGAAGTTTTCTATTCACCCTCCTTGGTCAGTCTCCCTCTCCATTGGCCCATACCATTTGCAGGTGGCCTCTGATTCTGCCTCTGAGATCTGTTTGCCCACTCTGATTTCCGATGCAGCCCCCTCACTACCCCCAACACTTCCCACCCAGTCTTGGGTCTCTTGCTTCCCCTCACACCAGCTCTTGGTGCCAGCTGAGAGACATCTGTTCCTTTCACTTCCACTGCCTCTGGGTCTGCTGGCTTTGACCATGATGCACTGTGATGCAGACTCACCTGCCCACGTGTCTTCTTCAAACAGGCTTAGGCCTGGACCATACCACACCCACGCCAGGTATCTCAGAGGTTTTTGGGTTCTTTTGACCACTGCTGCTGCTGTTTCCTTTGTTTCTAGTCATGAAAATAGAAGCTCTTCCTCACTGTGATCTATCCTCTGCTTTGTTCATTCATTCATTTATTCATTCATTCGGGCCCAAGTATGTAAAAATAGCACATTAGTCACTTTGAGAAATATGAATGTTAATCTTCAAGAGAGAAGGGATAATCTAGCCACCACCAGTCCTCAAAACCTGCTCCAGAAACCAGACCAATGGCAGGTCAGGGCTCTTTTTGCTGCATAGAATTTGCTAATTATGGGAGATGTTAGGAAGTGAAATTGCTGTCCAAGGTTTTTCTTGCCTAATATTTCATTAATATTTAATCTCCAGCCCTCTTTTAAATGCCAAGAAGAATGAAACATAATGAATTAACCCAAAGAATCCCAAGTCATCTACTCTATGGGCAGTTTGGCCTATATTCAGAAATCATGGCATGGTACTTTTTTCAGTATTTGTGGGAGGACTGTGCCACAGTCATAGTGATAAAGTACAAAAGAAAAGATGTTGGCATGCAGTGGCATATTATTAAGCCTGTAAAAGGAAGGAAATCCTGACACTTGCCACAATATGCATGCACCCCGAGGACACTACAGTTAGTGAAGTAAGCCAGTGCCAAAAAGACAAATCCTGTATGAGTCCACTTCTGTGGTGAGCACTGGGTTTGGTATGTAAGTGCTGAATCACTAAATTCTACTCCTGAAGCCAATTTTACCATACGTGTTAACTAACTAAAATTTAAATAAAAACTTGAAATAAAAGAAAGAAATGCCCTGGGAATGGGTTTCTAACATTGACTTAGTATTGGTCATTTTATTTCCTTTCAATTTATGGACCTTCGTTTTCTTTATTTTTCAGCTGTCAAGCTAGCTTTCTCAGAATGTGAGTGCAGGACTCTAGGCTGGGTATAGGAGAGGCCTCGGGTCTCCTGAGCAAATGCAGGAGCCTGCCATAAATCCAAGAGACTGTTCTTCTGCCTTGGAGGGCTGCTGCCATGAAACTCTGCTCACACAGGGCTTCTCATCTTTAAAGCAGAAGGATGGGAAAATGTGCCAATGTCTGCAGCAAACTTATAGACCCTATGGGAGAAGCAGCCATGATGGTGGCCAGCCACAGTTTTAGAAAGGGGTGGTTGTAGGTTTTCTCCTTTGATAATTGATCACAACCAAATGGAAGACTCCCTAGTTCCATAGCACACTCTGCTTTAAGAGGTAGATTTCCCTCCTTTCCCACAAATGAATCCAAGGGTGACATCCTGGTGCGTGAGGCAGGCAACCAGGAGAGAAGAACATCTGTGCCATCTGGATCGCCCACCTTCTTCCCTGGGCCCACCCTCCTTTCTCTTGGCTTTTGTGCCCAAGGAGAGGGTTAGTCCTGCACAAGCTGGCAGGTGACCTTCAGGTTATTCTTTCCACATTATTTTTATTTTTGTTTTTATTTATTTATTTTTTAAATGTTTTCAATGTTTATTTATTCTTGAGAGACAGAGACAGAGTGTGAGTCGGGGAGGGACAGAGAGATTGGGAGACACAGAATCAGAAGCAGGCTCCAGGGTCCGAGCTGTCAGCACATAGCCTGATGTGGGGCTTGAACTCACGAACTGTGATATCATGACCTGAGCTGAAGTTGGATGCTTAACCGACTGAGCCACCCAGGCGCCCCTCCACATTGTTTTCAGATTGTAGTGGTATACCCATGAAATAAAATATACTATTTTGACTATCTTAAATGTACAGTTTGGTGGCATTTAGTACAGCATTGTACAACCATCACTATTTAGCCCCAGAACATTTTCATCACCCTAAAAGGAGAGCCCATACTTACTAATCAGTCACTCCCCATCCTCCCCTCCCCCCAGCCCCTGCCAATACAAAGTCTGCTTTCTCTGTGTACAGATGTGCCTGTTTCTGGACATTTTCATCCGAATGGAATCATACAGTATGTGACCTTTTGTGTCTGGCTTCTTTCACTTAGCATAATATTTTCAGGGTTCACCTGTGTTATGGCACGCATCAGGACTTTGTTCCTTTTCATGGCTGAGTGATCTTCTGTTCAAGGGATATACCATACTTTATTTATCCACTCACCGGTTGATAGACATGTGGGTTGTTTCTGCCTTTTGACTGTTGTCATTAATTCTGCTGTGAGCATTTGGGTACAAGGCTTTGTGCAGATAGCTGTTCTCGCTCCTTTTTTGGGGTGCAATTCCTGGATCACATGGGTGGTGTTTAACTTTTTAAGGATTCACAAACTGTTTTTCACCATGGTGAGGATTTTATGTTTCTACCAGAAATGCCCTGGGTTCCCGGCTGCTCTCAAATGGCAGAGATTTAATAGCCCCCAAACCTTAATGGCTCAGCCCTTGGGCTCACCTCTTGAGCCCCTCAGGCCTGGTCACGCGGGAACCGCCCTTGTTTGCCCGTGTGTCTTCTCATTCTCTGGCTTGCAGAGGTACCCCAGGCACCACCTGCCCTTTATGAAGCTTCAGTGAAGAGAGTGAATGATAAAGTCAAAGACATGCCAGGTGGTCCTGTGGTCAGCGGTAGGGGATGTTTTAGCAGACCAGACACAGAGAACATGACCAGGCCCTGAGTGTGCAACGTAGGGCTCAGTGGAAATGGCAGCTCGTCAGCCTACCCCTAGGTAAGGCTGCCAGATTTAGTAAATAACAAGAGGATACCCAGTTAAGCTTGAACTTCAGACAAATGGTGAATAATTTTTTAGTATTGGTATGTTCCATGAAATATGGATGGGGCAGGGTGGAGGGAGTGTAAGGAGGGAACTCTCCTTCCCCGTCCCGTTCACAGGCCCAGCCAGGAGATGTTAAAAGATAGACCTACTGGCTGGTTTCCCTAATGGATCTTGTCATGATTCTTTTAAGCCACAGATTGGCTTTAGAAAGATATGATCACCCCCATGGGGATGACCATTATAAGAATAAATACTTCATCCAAGCTCTCATTCTCCTCCAGACAAATACCATGGGAGTGATCAGAATTGTAAGAGGAGCAGAAGAAGAACAATATTGTCATTTTTCTGAGCCACCTGAATGTCAGGGGACAGATAAAGGGGCTTGTGAAGTATGTTTAGTGTGCTAAGTCAGATCTTCAGTTGGACCATGGTGGCTTATGCTCTCAGCCCGGCCATGGAGCACCCAACATGCAGCAAATTCTGGCTGACCCCTGTTGAGTGGGGACAGAGGAACATCGGACCAGTAGGGGTGACTGATGCCTTTGGGAACAGGGAGCATGAAGTGCTGTCACCAGAGAAGGCTGTCACCTAATTTATTTTTGAGGGGGGAGGGGAGGGGCAGAGAGAGAGGGAGCCACAGAATCTGAAGCAGGCTCTAGGTTCTGAGCTGTCAGCATAGAGCCCGATGCAGGGCTTGAACTCACGAACCGTGAGATCATAACCTGAGCTGAAGTCAGAAGCTTAATTGACTGAGCCACCCAGGTAACCCCTGAGTTATTTGCAAGCCTGGAATTTCTCTGACAAGAAGTCCTGTGTAAGGGGAGATAGGACAGGTCAGTGGGAAGGTTGTGGCTTGCCTGGCTTTGAGCTGATGTTGTGTCCCTCCACGTGTCACTAACATGCTTGTCACTCAGGAGAATGCTTGTATTTGATTTTTATTACAGATGACGTGAGTGTGTGTGCACTTGTTTGCTATTGTTTCATCTCAAGTAATGTGGGTTATATTGCTTATTTTCCATTTAATCAAGCAGACAAAATCAGAATTGACACTTTTAAAAAATCCTAGCTTTAGTTTCACCAACTGGAGCCAAGATACTTATTAGAGCAATTTATTCAAATTAGTATACTTTTATTGCAGACAAATCATCTCTGCCCTGAGCAGCAGTCTCTGGTCCTGACATGTTAGGACCAGTCTGTGCCACAGGTCCGTGTTCTGTTCTCAGGACTCTGGGGAGGGTGTCCCACCACCTATGCCAGATTTCATTTAACTTGTCTCACTCACTATCTTCTCTCAGTGGATGGTTGATGTGGCTTCCAGCCCATGGCAGCGGGAATACTCCGCGGCAATTACTTGGCGAGGGACATGGCCCTCATGTCCCTGTTGGCTGGAAAGAACTGAGGTAACCCTGGCTGGCATCTTTTTTTGAGGTGTGGCTGGCTGCTGTACCTTGGGGAGTGCACAAAAGGATTTAAGTAGCATCTTCATCTAAGATGCTGGGAGCCCCAAATCCACCTGGGCCTCTATGATGTTAATTTCAGATGCTGCTCCCCATGCTGCCAAGCGCGCCCCCACCTTGCCCTCAAGATGGAAATTAGAGCACCAGATGGCCTCTCCCAAGCCCACCTCTCTGAAAACAACCCCAGCTGTTTATTATGAACTGTGGTTGTCATGGTGATGAGTGGAGAGAATGTTGACATGGAGGATAGGGTCGAGCCTATAGAAGCTTTGGGGAGAAGTTGCCTCTGTGAGTGGATCTGAGACCCTGTATTGCCTGTTGTCACCACATGCCGTGGCTCCGTGCCAGGTGTCCCATGGACAGGTGTAGGCAGCCAGCTTATGCCCACCTGGCCAAGCTGTAACCCTGTGGGGGCTGCATCTCCCAGAGGGGCACCTCTTCCATTTGCCAAAGGCACCCAGTATAAGACAAGACAAGCAGCAGTCTTTTCTTCACAATGGATTTGGCACTGGGACGAGAGACTGTCGCCCTACATCTGTGGCAGAAAACTTAGATTCCACCCCAAGCTGTAACATTTGTAGATGCGGTGTTATCTTAGTCCGTTTGGGCTGCTATCACAAAAACACCATAGACTGGGTGGCTTATAAACAACAGACATTTATTTCTCGCAGTTGTGGAAGCAGGAAGTCCAAGATCAAGGTGGCAGCAGATCTGGTGTCTGGTGAGGGGCCACTTCCTGGTTCATAGCCAGCGTCTTCCCACTGTGTCTGCACATGGTGGAAGAGGCGAGGGAGCTCTCTGGAGTCTCTTTTATAAGGACAGTGATCCTACTCATGAGGGTGGCATCCTTATGAGTTCGTCTAATCCTAATTATATCCCAAAGGCCCCATCTCCTTGGGGGTTAGGTTTCAATATATGAAATTGGTGGGGGCACAGACATTCAGTCTACAATAGGTGTGGTTGACCCATTTTCATTTGTCAGTGGTTGGTTTGTTTCTTTAGGGTTTTTGGAGATGACTAGTGTCCATTCAGCTCCTAGTATAGTAGTGCGGACCTTCAGGAAATGAAGTCAGTGAACTCAGCCTAGGGAAAGTCACCAGGTTAGAGACCTTACAAACAAGAGGGAAAACACAGATATGCTCTAAGTGGACCTTGAAATAGCCACGCATGAAAGACGACAGAAGGTTTTCTGGGAGCATGTCGCAAATTTGAGTTTTACTTTAAAGCGGATGGGAATAGTATTTCCAGTGAGAGTTCCCATTATCCCCTTTGGGAGATTTTGCCTGGCATACCTTGGCCACAGTGGGTGGTGTAGAGCCAGTAGGGCAGAGGGAAGACCTAAACTAGGAGTTTGGGAAACAAGCCTGGCTCCAGTAGGACCCTGGTGGCAGTGGTCCCCAAGCCAGGGTCAGCCCTACAAGAAGGGACACTGTCAGCTTGGCTTGGTCAGCATAGGGTCCACTCATCACAGCCCTCTCATCTAGGGAAGGATGGGTTCAGGTCCCAGAAGGAGGGCAGAGGAGCATGCCAGTGGTCCCAGGCAGGCCTGAGCCCCAGAGCCCCCCAACTTGCGGACATACTAGGGCAGCAGAGGGAGGCCAGCACCCATGTGCATGGTCTGATTGTTCACAGGGCTTGGGATAGAGACAGTGTTTTGGGCTTCCAGCCAAGGATGCAGGGACCTACCAGACATCTGACCCTCCCGGCCCCAGTTGCACCTCTGCATCCCCTCTATTCCAGGAAAGCCTCATTTCTTCCTGTAGCTTGAGTTCTGATTTCTCTCAGGATATGGCAACACCTTCCTTTTCCCCTTTGTGTGCAATCTTCCCCATGCTTAAAGCCCAGTCCCACTTTTTCCACCTCCCATCTGAACCATCCGTGTCCTCCTCACCTCCCAATGCCTCTGAAACGCGGTGGTGTTTTTAGTCACAGAGGGGATGCTCAGCTAGGAATCTTTGGTCTGCTTGGTGCCATCAGTGCCAGGATGGTGGGCCCATGTCTCTTGAGCTTTCTCTAACCCTCCCAGAGAGATTGAATGACATCAAAGAACACAGCAGTGACAATCTAGATAGAGAAGACTGACAACAGCCTCTTACTGTGCCACCTGGACCTGTGGGAACTAGCCATTAGTGCCAACACCTGGAGCCTCGGTCGTCTCAGCTGTAAACAAGGAGAGGGAATAATGTCAGTTATAAATAACTTTATAAATAAAGTGAAAATAAATTTATAAATAAACACAAGTGTAGTGTATATTTATAATATAAATATAAACTTATTTCCTTATAACTTATTAATGTCATTGTTATCATCATCCTCATCCTTATATTGTTACTGCTTGATACTTTATTTCTAGAAAGTTCTGAAACTTCACATGATGGCTTACTAACACCTCCTTTGGGATTTGGACAGTGATTTTAGTGCTGTGGATCTGGCCTTTATCTTCTGGATGGTACAAGGCACTAAATAGAGATACCTAAACTTTAAATTTTGTTAATTGAAGTAAAAGAAATTTTGGTTTGATGTCCTCTTTAAGAGAATACCTGTGACTTGTCCTTGGGGCATTTTGTTTTTTCTAGTAGTAGATTGACCCATTTGCATTAACTAAAGAATTTAGATCCTAGAGTTTAGAATTTGCATTAAACTAATAATTTATATTTTTTAGAAATATGGTGTCAACTCTTGGACACTGTTGTTGGGAATGCAAAATGGTACAGTTGCTATGGAAAAAAGTATGGTGGTTCATCAAAAATTAAAAATAAAATTATAGTGTAATCCTGCAATTCCATGGAAGGGTATATACCCAAAGAATTGAAAGCAGGAACTTTAAGAGATATTTGTACCCGTGTTCAGAGCAGTGTTATTCACAGTAGCCCAAAGGAGGAAGCAACCCAAGTGTCCACTGACAGATGAATGGATAAATAAAATGTAATATATACAAACAGTGAAATATTATTCAGCCTCAAAAAGGCAGGAAATTATGACACATGTTACAACATAGATGAACCTTGAGGACATTATGCTGAGTGAAATAAGCCAGTCACAAAAAGACAAATCCTGTAAGATTCCACTTATATGAGGTACCTAGAGTAGTTAAATTGATAGAGATGACCAGTGACTGGAGTGAGACAGTAATGGGAAATTAATGTTTAATG
Source organism: Panthera pardus (assembly GCF_024362965.1). NCBI lineage: Eukaryota > Metazoa > Chordata > Mammalia > Carnivora > Felidae > Panthera > Panthera pardus. The sequence continues at coordinate 13,594,610 of NW_026526810.1, read as the reverse complement.
CATACATAATTTCAGTTGTGCAAGATGAAAAGAATTCTGGAGATGGATGGTGGTGATAGTTGCACAATGTTAATGTACTTCATGACTCTGAACTACACAGTTAAAAGTGGCAAATTTTATGTATGTTTTACCACAATTAAAAAATGATAATAAAATTAGAAAATTGGATTCAAAACATGAAGATGACACAAACAAGTGGAAAGATATATCATGCTCATAGAATGATAATTCATATTTTTAAAATGCCCATCCTACACAAGGAAGTCTACAGATTCAGCACAATCCCTATCAAAATACCAATAACATTTTTCATAGAACTAGAACAGATAATCATAAAATTTGTAAGTAAACACAAAGACCCCAAATAGCCAAAGCAATCTTGAGGAAGAAGAACAAATCTGAAGGTGTCACAATCCCAGGTTTCAAGATACACTACAAAGCAGTAGTAATCAAAACAGTATGGTACTGGCACAAAAATAGACATAGTGATCAATGAAACACAATAGAGTCCAGAAATAAATCCATGCTTACATGGTCAAGTAATCTACGACGTGGAAGCCAAGAATATATGATTGAGAGAAAATCTCTTCAGTAATGGTGCTGGGAAAACTAGACCACTTTCTTATACCACACACAAAAATAAACTCAAAATGAATTAAAAGACCTGAATGTGAGATCTGAAACCAAAAAAATCCTAGAAGAGAACACAGGCAGTAACTTCTCTTTGACATTGGTCATAGCAACATTTTTTCTAGCTATGTCTCCTGAGGCAAGGGCAACAAAAGCAAAAATAAATGATTGGGACTATACCAAACTAAAAAGCTTTTGCGCAGCGAAGGAAGACACCAACAAAGCAAAGAGACAACCTACGTAATGGGAGAAGATATTTGCAAATGATATATCCAATAAGAAGTTAATATCCAAAATATATTAAAAACTTATGCAACTCAACACCAAAAAAACAGATTAAAAAATGGGCAGAAGACATGAACAGACATTTTTCCAAAGATGACCTACAGATGGCCAACAGACACATGAAAAGATGTTCAACATCACTTATCATCAAGGAAATGCAAATCAAAAGCACAATGAGATATCACCTTATACGTGCCAGAATGGCTAGAATCAAAAAAACAAGAAATAAGCATTGGTGAGGATGTGGAAAAAAAGGAATTCTTGTGCACTCTTGGTGGGAATGTAAATTGGTGCAACCACTGTGGAAAACAATATGGAGGTTCCTCAAAAAATTAAAAATAGAACTACCATACAATTCAGTAATTCCATTGCTGGGTCTTTACCCAAAGAAAACAAAAACACTAATTTGAAAAGATACGTACATCCCATGTTTATTACAGCATTATTTACAATAGCCAAGATATGGAAGTAACCCAAGTATCCATCAAGAGATAAATGGATAAAGAAGGTGTGGTATATGTATGCAATGAAATATTGCTCAACCATAAAATGAATGAGATCTTGCCATTTACAACAACATGGATGGACCTAGAGAGTATTATTCTAAGTGAAATAAGCCAGACAGACAAATACCATATGGTTTCACTTATATGTGGAATCTAAAAGAACAAATGAGCAAACAAAAAACAGAAATAGGCTTATAAATACAGGGAACAAACTTGTGGTTTTGAGAGTAATGAGGAGGGGGAAATGGGCAAAATAAATTAAGAGGATTAAAGGGTACAAACATCCAGTTATCACAGAGATGAAAAGTACAGCATAGGAATATAGTCAATAATATTGTAATAAAGGTGACAGATGGTAAAAAAAGAGAAAATATGATTCAAAAACATTTTATAAATATAAAAGAATACATGCTAATTGCAGAAGAGTTTAAATTATGTCCATATGTGCACACACACACATACATGTACACACACATGCCTACCTACGCATTTCCCAAAATTGTATCATACTGTATCTTGGTGTATTTCTCTAATGTGTAAAAGCACCATCTCATCTTTCGCTTCCCGGTTTCCAGGTTTGCAATGGCTTGGAGCAGCCAAGGAAGCAGCAGCGTTCTGATCTCAATGGACCCGTGGACAATAACAACATCCCAGAGGTGATTTTCTCTAAGGATAAGAGTTGTGGCTTAGGATTCTGATGTTGGACCTGCATACCCCATCATGGTCTTCTCGGCCTCTCCATGATGTTCTCATCCCACCCAGTGCCTGGGAAGGTGGGGGGTTCAAGTCAAACAAAGTTGGGTGTCTCTGTAGGAGGAGGAAGGAAAGGTTCTTTCCTGTTCAGGCTCATACCACTGTGTGTTCATGTGTTGCTAATGGTATATTTGTTGGCGGGGGGGTGGGGGATCATTTGTGCTCCCTGGTTTGACAGAAACTCACTATACTCCACTATCAGACAGTTATGTTCTAAGCCAGCGTTACTCAACTGTGGCACCATTGACATTTGGACCAGAACATTCTTTGTTGTGAAGGGCTGTCCTTTTCACTGTAGGATGGTTAGAAGTATCTCTGGCTTCTACCCACTATATGCCAGTAGCTCACACCCCCCTCCCCAAGCTGTGACAACCAAAAATGTCTACAGACATTGCCAAATGTCCCCTTGGAGACAAAAATCATCCCAGTTGAGAGCCACTGTTCTAAACCAACAACATGATTTTGAAGAACAATCCTGTATAAACAAACACTGCCTTGATGGAGGTTATTAAAATGAGGCCTTAATAAATAATTTATTTCCCTTTTCTGTAGAACATAGTTTGGATGGGATTTTCCAGCTTTGGTGAAATAACTCTGGCCACCCCATAGAGTGGTGTCCAATCTCCTTTATCTTACTTTTAAAGACAAGCTCTGGTAATTCTCATGCCTACCAGTTGGAGAACCATTGGTTGTATGGTCTCTAGGCTCTCTTTTAGCAGTGGCAGGCTAATCTGGGGGTCCCTAAGTTTTCGATGATGGCCTTTGTACCCCATGTTTTCTCATGGGAATTGATTCCATATGTCCTGCCTAAACACCATGGTGCCTAAATGACATTGGTTTGCTTTATGGAGCTGACTTTTAAGGAACATCAGTTACTCAGTGGGGTTTAACTTTTCACATATGGTACTCAGCCTAGATCTTATGGGCCATCTATTTAAAACTGTCATGTGTTTGTTTTCTTTTTTGTTTTTCTTTTCTTTTCTTTTTTTTCATATTTCCTAACAGACAAAGAAGGTGGCATCATTTCCAAGTTTTGTGGCTGGTAAGTGACTTTGAATTTAATATTTGGAAACAGTTGCATTTTTTTCTCCAAGCAAATGGTATTTTTACTTTTGTTTTCTCCTGCAAAGCTTGTTTAAAAAGCACACCTTCAAGATGAAAACAATATTATAATAAAAAGGTGCTTAGGCATTTTGTTGTTTGAGCACTTTGTAAGCCCATATTGTTATAGAGGGAGGGGGATTCAGTTGATTAGGGAACGGTAGACCATCCCATTTAATTACACCCTCAGTAATGGCCTCACACATGACACTGATGATTGAATTAATAGATTGAAATGTGTCTGTATAAGCAGCTAATTATGATCTAACACTTTTGATTACAGTGGATATAATTGCATCCAAATTCAGGCTGTTACTCCTTTTTTAGACTCTTCAGTTCCCTCCGCTCTCCTGTCTTTTTTTTGAGGGGGTTAATACTGCATTTCGGCATTCGATCAAAAAACCAGAACCAATCTGTTCTGTACCACTTGTTGGTGTGGGGAGAATGCCTGCTTGCCTTTTGGCATAACCAAATTTGCATTGTCTGAAGGGCTTCAGGGAACCTTGGGCCCTCCCTTTCAAAGGTCCTCCAACACCACTATAAGGAGTCTTTTATTTTTAAAAATTTTTTTTAATGTTTATTTTTGAAGGAGAGAGAGATAGTGTGAGCGGGGGAGGAGCAGAGAGAGAGAGAGAGACAGAATCGGAAGCAGGCTCCAGGCTCTGAGCTGTCAGCACAGAGGCCGACGCGGGGCTCGAACTCACAGACCGCGAGATCATGACCTGAGCCAAAGTCAGACATTCAACCGACTGAGACAGCCAGGCACCCCTTTAAGGAGCCTTTTAAATAGGATCTTTCTTCAGCCAGGAGGGTGTTTCCTGCTCTTGCTAGTGTTACAATAAACAGTGTGAATTTTATTAATTTTTTCAATAAGCTGGTAATTAATTTTTATGAAAATTTAAAAGTGCAAGGTAAATCAGTCTTCAGAGATAAGTAACTTTAAAACCTTTCCTACCCTGGTTTTCTTTTTTAGTAAAGAAGTGACACCTGGGAAACTGAGGCCCCTCCAGTTCCCTTTCAAGGGACTAATTTGAACCAGGCTAACACAATTCAAACTGGTTGAAAATGAATTTATTGGCTCAACCCAATTTCAACTGGTTCAACATTGTATTGGCTCAGTGTGGCTCAAACTGATATTAAAAACAGTTTTGAACTGTTGGAATCAATGTTATACCATTCAAATAGACTTGGTTCCATTTCGACCAATTGAGGTAGGCTCAAATGGGTTTTGCCCAGCTGTTTACATGTGGTTCTAGGTAAGGTTTAGCAAGTTAAAACTGGATCAAACTGGTTTTCTTCAGGGCACAATAGGTTATGATAATTCTGGTCCAGCTGGCTAGTTGTGTTTTTTTCAGGACCCGATGACTGGCACGAAGAGACAACACCCATTCCATGCCCCCACTGTAGGGTTGATTGGGTTCCTGATTCAGAGGACTCGACATCTCATAAATAGGGAAAGATGTACACTTTCCTCGGTGGTCAGAATGCCGCAACGGGGTGTACCAGTCACAGTGTTTCAGTGAGGTGGGCTCTTGTGGGTCCAAGAAGCTCACTTTTCAAAGTATCATGGTGTCATCTGGGCACAGCTCCCTCAAACTGCTTAGGGGAATGATTCGGATGTTAGATTCCCCTGGCTCTTGAGTCAGCCCCCTAGGTACAGAGGAGGCAGATGGAGAAGGATCAGGAAGCAGTATCAATGCCAAGGTGCTCTGAGAAGTACCTCTCACTTCTAGCATTCCAGAAAACTCACTTCTCTGTACCAGCTTATATATAAAATCAAAACAATGTTGGATGCCCCAAACCAATTCAGTTTGGCTAAAGCTGCTTGTGACCAGCTCAAACCAGTGTAGATAGCTTTAATTTAGAATTTCCTGTTAGCTATGCCCATGCAATGGTTGTCAGAGATATTGGCCCGTGAGAATATGAGGGTCTGAATTCAACTGGTATGGCTGCACACATCTTCCTTGATGGGTGTTTCACACCCTTGGGCTCCTGCCTAGCTCCTATACAGCTGTGTGTACACTCACAGAAGTGTGCAGAAGAATGCCACTGGCAAACTGTGACTCCTGCCTTATTCTTTTTGAGGAAGAAGCCTCATGTCTACTTGTACTTAGGAGACCTTGTGAATCTGTATGTTTAGTTGAACCTTAAAAGACCTTGAAGACCTACTCAACAGACTCCTTCTTGTCTCTCATTGGCCAGAGCTGTACCATATGACCAGTGCCCTGGTCAACTTCAGTGTTGACTGGAGGATCAAGTATTTGGCTTTCCGGGAGGGCAGGGGAGAAGGTCTAGAAATGAGTATTGGGGTAACAAGCCCCCAGTGCCTACCCCAGTGCTACACCCAATCCAGCCGACAAGCATTTCAAGTGTGGGGGAACCTCCAGGGCTTGTTCAGTCTTCTGGTTGAAAGTCTGATTAGCTGAGAGGACCCAGTATAACTATGACAGGAAAACAGACCTCCCACCTCCTCTGGGTCTGAGAAATCACACTGGAAGAAAAGCTCCTTGGAGTTTTTATGAGGGATGGCCTTCAGTCCTACCTTATTTCACACCTAGTAATTGTTAATAGTAATGAAAAATAATAAGTTACTATACAATGACAACAGACACCATCTTAACATCGACTGGGGGCTTAGTGTGCACCAGTGCCAGGGATGTGTGCTGTGCACCTGCTTCAGGTCAGCCACCACAGGAAGGGCAGATGCTTCCCCTCATTCTATAGGATAGGAAAAATGAGGTTCAAGTAACTCATTTGAGGTCATTTGGTTGCTGATATTAGACCCATATCTGGGTACTTAGCAGCATAAATTCCTCACCAGGCTGGTTTTCTGCCTTCTTGACATGCCTTCATATACCACTACCATCAATAGAGGCCGGGGAATTCTTTTTTTTTTAGTGTTTATTTATTTTGAGACAGAGAACAAGTGGGAAAGGGGCAGAGAGAGAGGGAGAGAGGGAATCTCAAGCAGGCTCCATACTGTCAAAGCAGAGCCAACGTGGGACTTGATATCACGGACCATGAGTTATGACCTGAGCTGCTATCAAGAGTTGGATGCTTAACCAGCTGAGCTACCCAGGTGCTCTTGAGGCCAGGGAATTCTTATTGGGGGCTTACTTTGAGCCAGACACAGCTCTTAAATGACTCAGCAGTCCTCCTGATAACACTAAGAGGTAGGTGCTGTCACTGATGAGTAAACTGAGGCTCAGAGGGGGTAAGTCATTCACTCAAGATCACCAGGTAGTATGTGGCAGAGCGGGATTGGAACCCAGGTGGGAGTCTGAGCTCATTGTCCCCAAACTGTACTGCTTGAGCAACACTTAGCATGCAGCAGGTGAGGAAAAAGAATAGAAAAAGAATGGAGAAGACACGTGGTTCAGACTCCAGGGAGTCCACAGGAGAACCTTCCAGAGGTCAGAGCCATTGGCCCCTCTCAGGCTCAGAGTCACAGCCCTGTCTCATCAGAGGCACCTGAGTGAAGAGGCCCCCATGACCACCATCTGCAGGAAAATACCCCAGGATCTGTTGATCCTCTTGGCTCCTCTCAGACCAGAAAGGTTGATGCTGCAGGGTGAATCTTGTGCAAGGGCCCATTGGACGGAGGACCCACTGCTTTCCCTGTGGGAGGAATCCTGGAGTGGTGAGGAATGGCGGGACCCCCAGGATATCCCCTTCTGAGGGACATGGAGGCTGGCAGTGGCATAAGTCCAAGTGGACTAGGTGGTTGCCCACCTCTAAATGAGTATACATAAAAGGCTTTTCCATAAAACCAAAAAGTTGGTGCTGGCCCCAAAGCAATGGAGTCTGACAGTGGCAGCTTCAGGACAAAACAGAGGCTGATAGATTGTATTCTGTTCTTCACACTGTTCTCCTAATCCAACAGCCAAAGCTTATGCAAGATGTCCTAAGACACACCCCACCCCACCCCACCAACAGCTCTAGGCTTATGCTAGAACGTTGCTTGTCCTCAGGTGCCAGGGCCCTGGGGTCCCTTACAACCTGTCTCTACCGTGTCAACTTCCCCCTTGTGCTGGCCACTCATAGAACATGAGGGCTCCTGGCCTTGCTGAGCTTACCCCTCACACCTTTTAGGGGTCCTCACCATGATAATGCCCCTTGGTTGTTTTCATGTAGTGGGAACTTATGATCTGACCTTTTAAAATGAGCACTTGTGGTGAACCTGTTCAGATTAAGACTCCTAAAATGAAGGCAGCTCACATCTTTTCTTCTCCAGCCTGTCAGAGGGGCCAGGCTCCTGAATCACAGAGTGGGCAGGCCTGGGGGACTGGTGGGCATGTGTCTGGGATGCTGTTGGTGGGAGGATGGGAGTAAGGTAAACCTGGGCTGTAGGGGCCCAGAGCATTCCAAAGGGAAGTTGTGAAAGCCAAAATAACTTTCCTTTTTGGGGGGCATCTGGGTGGCTTGGTCAGTTGAGTGTCTGACTCTGGATGTCAGCTCAGGTCACGATCTCACAGTCCATGAGATGGACATTGAGGAGCCTGCTTAGGATTCTCTTTCTCCCTTTCTCTTCACCTCTCTCTCTCTCTCTCAAAATAAATAAAGTTAAAAAAATGACTTTCCTTTTTTACAAACATTATTTGATCTTGTCTCCAGTTTTCCAAATGGAGTCGTGAATAGGGATTAGACAGATTTTAAAATAGGAACTTCTATTCACTGGAGGTTTGTTAAGATATTTCTGAGTAGTGCTTAGATCAAGCCAAAATCCCTAAGAATTAAAAATGCATTCTACCCTGGAAATCCTTATTTCCCTTCTCTATCTGCACATCCCTGTACTTTTCCCTTTTCCGTCTGCCCATCCCAGACCCCCAGTCCCTTTCTGGAATAGAAGTTACTGTTAAGTCTCTTGTGAATTCTTCCAGAAATTTCTTGGACATATATAAAACTATAGACCCTTTTCTTAAAAATAGATATTACACTGGGACAAATGGGTCTGTACTTTGCTTTTTCATTTCTTGCTACATCTTGGAGATAACAGCTCTAGAACCACCTAATTGTTAAGTGACTGCCCAGGATTCAGGTTCATGGACATATGATGGGTATTAATGAGTCCCCCGTGGATTGTTTGGTTGTGTTTAGTCAGTGCAGCAGTGAGCAGCTTCATGGATATGTCTCTGTGTCCATGTATGAGTTCTCTTACAGAAGCCATTCCTAGATAGAGCAGGGTTACAGCCTGCCACATGCCAATTTGGGTAGAAATGGCCCAAGAGGAAGACAGGGTTGTGTGTGAGAATGCTGGTTTACCAACACTGCATGCCATCCAACCGTTTGGTCTTAGCCAGGCCAACAGATGAAAAGTGATATATTCTTGATGTTATGTGCACGTCTTCCATTGGAAGTGAAGCCAAATGCCGTTTCATGTGTTTACAAGCTGTTTGTGTTGATTTTCCTGCGTGATGGCTGTTTGTCTCCTTTGCCCACTCCTCTGTTGGGGTTTTGGTGTTTATTATTGATTTGTACTGTTCTTTACATATAAAGGATATTTGCCCTTTGATTTATATTGTAAAAGTTTTCCTTAAGCTACTGTCATCTTTTGCTTTTTTGCATTTTTTAAAGTTTTTATTTGGGGCGCTTGGGTGGCTCAGTTGGTTAAGCATCCAACTTTGGCTCAGGCCATGATCTCATGGTTGGTGGGTTCAAGTCCTGCGTTGGTCTCTGTGCTGACAGCTCAGAGCCTGGAGCCTGCTTCGGATTCTGTGTCTCCCTCTCTCTCTCTGCCCCTCCCCTGCTCACACTCTCTCTGTCTCCTTCAAAAATAAATAAACATTAAAAAATATTTTTAAAAAGTAGAGTTTTTATTTACATTCCAATTAGTTAACACACAGTGTTAGCTTCAGGTGTACAATATAGTGATTCAGAACTTGCATACAACACTCAGTGTTCATCACAAATGTACTCCTGATCCCCATCACCTTTTAACCCATCCTCCCCACCTCCCCTCTGGTAACCATCAGTTTGTTCCCTATAGTTAAGAGTCTTTTCTTGGGTTTTTTTTTTTTTTTTTTTTTTTTTTTTTAATTTTTTTTTTTCAACATTTTTTATTTATTTTTGGGACAGAGAGAGACAAAGCATGAACGGGGGAGGGGCAGAGAGAGAGGGAGACACAGAATCGGAAACAGGCTCCAGGCTCTGAGCCATCAGCCCAGAGCCTGACGCGGGGCTCGAACTCACGGACCGCGAGATCGTGACCTGGCTGAAGTCGGACGCTTAACCGACTGCGCCACCCAGGCGCCCCAGTCTTTTCTTGGTTTAATTCTCTCTTTTTTTCCCTTTGCTCCTTTTTTTCCCTTAAATTCCACATATGAGTGAAATCATATGGTATTTGTCTTTCTTTGTCTCATTTCACTTAGCATAATACCCTCTATCTTATCCATCTATATCACTGCAAATGGCAAGATTTCATTCTTTTTATGGCTAAGTAATATTCCTTACACACACACACACCACATCTTCTTAATCTGTTCATCAAGTCAGTAGACACTTGGGCTCTTTCCATAATTTGGCCATGGTAGATAATACTGCCATAAACATTTGGGTGCCAGCAGGTACCCCCTTTTAATTCGTACTTTTGTATTTTGGGGGTAAATACCTAGTAGAGCAATTGCTGGATCATAGGGTAGTTCTATTTTTAACTTTTTGAGGAACCTCCATATTTTTACTTTGTTGAACATTTTATTAGTCAACTGTATGCATCTTTTTCCTTTGAAGTTACTAGGTTTTTGGGATTAGTATGACCTTTACACTCTTACCATTATTTTTTTTTCCTTATAGAACTTTTATGATTTTCATGAATTACATATTTGATTTGTCCAGAATTTATTTTGGTATATGGATCCAGAAGGAGTTACATTTTAAGCATTTTCTTCCAAACAGCTATTTGTGCCAAAACTATTCCATGAATTTCATTCCTCACTGAAATGAAATGCTGCCTTTATCATATAATAAATTGTCATATACATCTAGGTCTGTTTCTGGATCTCCACTGAGGTCCCAGAACCAGGCTGCTTTATTTGACTGGGGATTTACCTACCATGCATTTTATTACCTGGAAGGCTGATGTCTGTCTTCTGTCACTGTCATCCCTGTTCAGAACGTCCCTAGATCCTCTTGCATATTTATTTTTCCATAGAAACTTTAGAATTAGCTTATATAGTTACAAAAATTCCCATTGGCATTTTTATTTGCCACATATTACATTTATATTAGTATATGAAATGGCAGAAGCCTCCCTTTGAAACAGTGGTTGGGAAATCTAGATCCTGCTGATGTCTCTCTCTGGCCAACAGCCTCATCAGTGAACTTGGAAGTAGAGCCTTCTCTGTTCTAAACAGCTGTAGTCTTGGGGGAGCCCCTGAGTCAGAAGTGCTCAGCTGCCCCTCGATTCCCCACCCTCAGAAACTAAGATAATAAATATTTGTTGTTTTCAGGCTAAGTTTTGGGACCATTTGTTACATGTATATAGATAACTAATATACTATATGTTTTTAAAATAAAGTGCATCATGATTCTTACTGATTTTCAGATAAAATGCATCATGATTCATATTATCAGGACTGTAATGTTTTTACATTTGCACCTTCTTTTTCCTATGCCCCAAATCCCTGTTCTCAAGGACATCAACATAATTCTGCATCTGTTTTATTTCTTCAATCATACAATAGTCTCAGAATAACAAGACCAACATTGCCAAGGACATGTGATTATAGATACAATTCAAGATCATTTGCATTGACTTTGGTCTTTAGAGGATAGCCCAAGAGGGATGTGCCATCAATTTACTGTGTTTTAAAATCATTCAGAATAGTTCTTCTTTCCATTATTATGTCACAAATGCATACTGCATACATATTTAGATGGATTTTTCTTTTAATTCTTAGGAGTTTGCTTTTTTTCACTGAATTTGGTTTTATAATTATATAAAATAATTACATGGTTCTAAAGTCAAGTATGCAAAACAGGGTGTGTGCAAAGATGTCTAGTTTCTTACCCTTTTATCGCACACCCCAAATCTTTTCCTTCCAGTAGAGGTAACCAGTTTTAACATTCCAAGATTTATCTTAGGTAAATCTTCCCCTTTCTTAGGTAAAAGGTAATGAGTTAGAGATACCCTTTTCTCCATCTTGCTCTTTATGCTTAACACTAAACCCTGGAGATTTTGCCAAAGTTCCACACAGTGCAGACCAGTAAGTAGAGGTATTCTGTGCTGTTCTGTAGACCTGTACTGTGTGGATGGATATCCCCTCTGTGGGAACGTTAGGATGGTTTCCAGGGCTTTGCTCTTATAAATACTGCTGCAGAGAGCTGCTTTGTCTATGCCTTTCCCCATTTTTGCCAGTTTTTGTATTCATTTTCCTTTTTCTGCGCTATAATTCTCCCCAGGTACAAGCTTATGCTTAGGACCTGCCTTGGGCAGATCTGTGTACTATTTTGAGCTTGGCTTTGGCCTTCCTTGACTCTTTCTCTTCCTCCTGGCAGCCAGTGACTTCATCTCGCTTATTGGGTGTCCAATGTTCCACACTGTGGAACTTTCAAATCCTTTCCTTCAGTGATGACCCAACCTGTCCTGCAGCCTCAGGCATGTCGTCTCCCCATTGAATGTTCCAGGGCTCTGGTTTCTCAGCATTTTCTTGTTTATATCAGCCTTCTTACAGGGTCACCTTTAACAGAGCCTTCATAGAGGCACAGCTCAGCCCATGGCAGTGCAGGGGTGTCTGGCTCTGGGACACGCTGGTGTGGTGGCAGGGCTAGGGGTGGTATTCAGGGCAGGAAGAACCCTTCCAGAGCCTGGAGACCATGCCCCAGGTCTGTGGGGAGAAGGTCTAACCTGAGGTTCAATTTCACAGCTCTGAGGTTCATCCCCTCCTGCCTCCTCTCCTATTCTTGACACCTTCCCTGGGCCAGCTCTTGTGCTTATCTCCGTGGCTTGCCTGGCGTGTGGCTTTGGCACTCTGCCTGCTCCTAGCCTCTCCTCAGAGGGCTGTGACCCCTCACCCCAGCTGAGACTGTTGAACATCCTGTATGTGCTGTTGAAACTCACTGAATCTGACGTGTTTTCTCTCCTGTATCTTCCACTCTCCCCTCTGCTGGCTTCTGAGTACATCTGTCCCAACCTGCATGTGTCTGTAGCCACCAATCCACCTTCCTCTTCTTCTACACCAGACTTTGGGAATGGTTGTCTCATTCTGCACACCTCTCCTACACTCCACAACCCCCTGGCTGGCTCCTGCCCTGCCCTGGTGTTCTCCAAAGCAGCTCTCTAAGGTCGCCGCTGGCTTCCTGGTCACTATGCACCAGAAGCATGAGGGATCCTTTCTCCTCCTGCCAGCTTGGGCACAGCTGGGGATGCCCCTCTGGGCACAGAGTGCCAGAGCTTGATAGAGCTGGGTCCTGGGCCCTTTCCCCACCCACCCCACCCCTTCTCCCAAGGATTCTTCTGTGTCTGCAGCTTCACCTGCCACCAGGAGTTCAGTAGGACTCCTGAGTCCAGCTGTCTCCTGAGCTTCTTTGGAAGAAGCTCAGGTTCCTGCATCTAGACGTGCCCAGAATCCCCAAGCCCAGCCCCCTCCCAGGGTCCCCTCCTCAGTGAGATGAGCTTTGTCCATCTAGTCACACAACCCGCTTTCTAGAACTCCTCATCCTCACCTCATATTCCAGACTGTGAATTGAACCTCCAGAATGGACTCAGTCTATCACTGTCTCTCTGGCACCATCATTACCCTCATCCACACCATCATCACCACTATCATCATCATCACCACCATCATCATCATCATCACCATCATCATCATCACCATCACCATCATCATCGCCACCATCATCACCACCACCATCATCACCACCACCATCATCACCACCACCATCACCACCATCATCACCATCACCATCATTACCACCATCATCATCATCACCATCACCATCATCACTACCACCATCATCACCATCACATCACCATCATCATCACCATCGCCATCACCATCATCACCACCACCATCACCATCACTGTCACCATCACTCACTTGCTAGGACAGCTGTAGTAGCCTCCCAGCTGCTCTCCCTTCTTCCCTTCTGTGGTTTGCCTCTATGCAGCCAGAGTTGCTTTCTAAAAACAGTGGTCAGGCCACTGACCAATACTCTAGTGACAGTCCTTGGTGTAGCTCCAGGACCTTCAGGCCTGGCTGGCACTCTCTCTGCAGCCTCAACTTGTTTTGACTGCTGGCCCACCCCATGTACCTGGGCAGCTTGAACATTTTGTAGTTCTTGTAAAATGCTGTACTTGGCCACCCCAGGGGCTTTGCACTGCTCTTGCCTGAGCCTGGAAAGCTCTCTTCTCCTTTCTGTCTCTGGCTTTTTTGATTGCTTTGCATCCTTCAGACCTGAGTGCAAAGAGCAGCTGCCCCAAATTCCTCTAGAGGGCAGGCTTCCCTGTTGCTTCTTCCCTGGCACAGTGTCCTTCCTCCATGGTGTTCCATCATGGGTCATCCTGATGCATTTATTTGCTGACTGTGGGAGTGATGTCAGCCTGTGAGCTCCATGTTTTCTATCCTCACGCTCAAAAATGCGTAGTACCTGAATCAACGGCAGTGATCTTGTGCAAAGCCATTTGATCCTGTGCGTACTGTCCTTATTTGTAAAATTGGGACATTGAGATCTGCTTCATGAGTTGTTGAGCACCGAGTGGATCTATACCTTTGTGACACACAGAGGTGCGGTGTGTCAGGGGGTGGGGGCTCTACTCGGTGACCTTTCAGATGCACACCCACACTCCCATCCTTGGCTGTGCTCTGGCTCTACCCAGCTGCCCCCTGGATCCAAGACAGAAAAAGGCACAGGCCTTGGAGTTCATGTGATCACCTGGTTTGAAGCTCTGTCCACCACCCACCTCATGATCATTTCCCCCAAAGGTGTCAGGGACAGGGGCCTCCAAGGCCTGACTCTATGGGCCCCCCCCCCAACTTCCCTGTTTAGAGAGGTTGGCAGAGCTTAGATTTTCCAACAGATGTTTTCATATGGAGGCTTCCGCCAGCAGGAAGGAGGCTGCTGCCCCCTATTCTTCTTTGTCCAAACTTGGCAGATACATTCTACATACACTTATGTTTGTATAATATATGTCATAACAAGAAAATTAAAAAGGAGAAATCACTCTCTGGGGAGATGGGATCTCCTTTCAACCTCTCTTTATTCTTTTGTTGTTCTGTCTCCCTCTGGTGGTCTTGGCATAGGGTTAGTTCAAGAGTTGGGCCAAATTAGAGCAATTTGTGCTCAAATATGTAGGGCCAGCTGCTTTAGTATTGTAATGAAGCTGTTTGATTTTTGGTTCTGCATTTCATGATTGGAGTTGAGAGCAGTGTCTGTGAACTGAAATACGCCCCCTCCCCACACCGGCCGCTCTTCTCGGCTTCCTAATAAATGTGCAGGTAGGAGTGGGTCTGACAGGCAGGATGCTGGAGGCACCGTTTTGTTTTGTATTGTTTCCTTTTTGAAAAAAAAAAGAACAAGGCAGGAATGACAAGAGCCTCCCGCAGAGGGAGGCGGCGGAGGTGGGCATCTGTCGGAGTTGTAACAAAGACCTGAATTTTTCACTGGCTTCTTCCCAGGGAGCAGGCGTCCATAGGTGCTGGTGGTAGACCCCATTGCCCGGGATGGGGTGTCCTCACAACACAGGAGTCTGTGCCCCCTGATCCGGCAGGGCTTATTCGAGTGGTGGGAGAGACGGAGCCAGCTTTTAATATATCTATTTAGGGACATAGATTTAAACAGGAAATGAACTTCAGAAAGGTCTGGCGAGCTGCCCATGTTCACCCCGGGAACTGGTAAAAGTGACCTCAGAGGGTGGGAGTCAATTCAAAAGGCAAGGCCTACCTCCCTGCCCCAGGGATGGGCTCCACAGAGTGCCATTCGACTCCTACCCCACAGATAGGGCATGAAGACCCTTGCCCAGGCCCAGATCCCTCCCTGAGTGCTGGCTGAGGGTGTGGGTGGGTGGTTACCCCAGGCTGCAAGGACCACCCAGACTTTCCCACAGAACGCAGAGGCACCATCTAGTGGTCTGTAATGGTCATTGCAGGGAGGACGGGTGGCTTGGGCCCAGCTATGGGGTGACCTTGGGCAAATGATGGGCACTTGGAACCACACTCACTGGAGAGAATGAGGCCTGAGGGGAAGATGGGGTGAGATAGTAGAAATGCACATACTTCAGTCAGAAGCCCTGACGGTCAGGGTGGAAGGTGCTGCCATGTGATTGGCAGTCCCCTTGCCCTCTGTGGGGGTGACATCTGTCTTCCCCTAGCTGGTGACAGGTGCCTGTGTGCCTGCAGTGCACACCAGGGCTGCTGATAGATGGACAGGGAGGGGTTCCTCCCTCCATGCCCCTCCCCATTCGGCAGCCACCCCTCTCCTGTCCCCTCTTCCCCTCCCTTGGTGCCCCCAGCCCTGGCCAGCTGGAGAAAATTTGTCATCTCCAGAGTGAGGACCAAGGCACCTGAGATGGAAGGAGCAGGTGGGAGTCTCGCCCTTGAGACCTGGGGCTGCGTGAGAAAGCTGACACTGGCCTGGCCTCCCAGAGGGCTTTGCTTCTAAGATGGTGGGGAGGGTGAGTTCTTGTGTGCTGGAGATCAGGTATCCCCACACTGACTGCTCTTCAGTGTGACCTGGGGGGCAGGGGTGTAGTACAGATTCCCAGGCCCCACTCCGGGTCCACTGAGGCAGAATTTCTCAGATGGGGCTGGGGACTCTGCAGGCCCCTTGGTCTCTGAGCATGATTCCAGACACAGAAGGAGCTGCTTGGGATCTTCTTCTCTCCCTCTTTCTGTCCTCATGTACTGCAGCTTCAGGTGTTTTAAATGACCTGCCACATCCCCCCTACCCCATCCGGTACAGGGTTTGGAAAAGGTTTGCACCACTTTATATCTGCAGCCGGGAGGTTCCTCATGTTGATGATGGTGGAGGCCACCGTTTGGGATGTGGCTGCCTTTGGGCCCCACTTTGTCACTTAATATCAGCCTGGTCACAGCATCCCTTTGTCCTGTGAGCCTCGGTGCACTGTCCTGCAGCCTGCCCACAAGGCCATGCGAGTGCGTTAGCTGGCCTTGAACACTGCCTGCTGTCATCACTGCTGCCTCCCTCGTCTGGTGCTAGAGGCCCTGCCTCAACTAAGTGCCATCTATGACTTGTGTTTTGAGTTAGGTGCAAATAAAAGCTATGAATTCAGCAATTAATGTGTTGTACTTTATATGCTTTTAGTGTTTATGAAGCTTATCCTATTAATCTTAACTTTGTGAAAACCCTAAGGAGATAGAAATCAGGAATTCCCCCTCAGCCCATTTTGCTGGTGAGAAAATAGAGGCAAAAAGAGAGGAAGTGAGAGAGAGGAGAGAGGGAGAGGAAGAGGACTGTCCAAAGGGCACAAAGGAGGGTGTCAGTTTCCCAGAACACCCCAGAAAACACTCCTTTTCAAGTATCTCCCTTCCCATCATTCAGGTCCTGTGCCCCTTAGCTTCTGCGAGCAGCCTTTCCCCTTCTCATCAGATCCGGACTGAGTCCCTGTCACCTCACACCGGGGTTTGCTTCCTGCCTCCTACTTCCTGTCTGAAAAAACCTTACTTTTTCCTTTGCTTTGTTTACCCAACCATCTGAGAGAGGGCACCTCCCAGCCTTGTCCCAGTCATTGCCATGGCTATCCCAGCCCTGGGGACACAGCCTGGCCCTCAACACTGACAGGCAGGAGGGGGAGAGGCAGGTGCCTTCCCTCTCTGCCGAATCAGGAGGACCAGCCAGTTCCCCGCCCCACCCAGCAGAGATCCCCCAGGCCTTGTTGCAATATTAAAACAGTCATGACGACGTAACTTGGTGAGCCCTTCTCTGTGCCTGGTGGGTTGCTAAGCCCTGGCTGGCGCTGCCTCACTGCACCATGTGTGGGCCCTGGGGTGAGTGGTCCTGGGGTCACAGGCCTGGGGAGTTGCGGGTTCAGAGGTGTGGCCCCTCTCCTGGGTGGCCCTTCTGGTCTTCAGTTCTCTGAGAGGCCTCAGCCATGGGTCTCCCCTGTCACTCTCCGCATAAGAGTGAAGACGCTGGTCATGGAACAGGGCCACGCTCCGGGGGATGCGGGGTGCCAGGCCACTTGCTGCCAGGATTACCTTCCTCTCAGGTCTCGACTCCTCTTTCTCTTGTGTTTGGGCTTGTGGTAATATAGGTGCTTTATTACCTTGATAATTTAAAGTGCCTACCCACAGAAAGCACCGCATTGTATCTGCGGGCCCAGGTGCCATGGTGGCCACTTTATCTCAACTCCCCACTGGGTACACAGGCCCGGTTATGAGGTGTGGCCCTGGGGGGTCAGAGCCGCAAGCGCTGCTCGTGTGGCGTTCATATGTGTGTGTGTGTGTGTGTGTGTGTGTGTGTGTGTGTGCATGCGTGGGTGGGTGTGTGCATACCTGTGTGTTGTGTGTGTGGGGGGGTGAGGGCTTGTTGATCTGTGCTGGACTTTCAGTGAGGAGAGTCTGGGAGGAGCCCTCAGAGGTCCTACCACCCAGGTACCTGTGATGGGCTGGTTCTCTCCTACCAGAGCCAGTGCCGACTGGACTGAAGGCCAGAGTGGGTGGTCTGGGAGGAATGTGGGTCAGCTGGGCTGGAGGAGAAGTCACCATCCCACAACAGAGGACCGCCACTGGCACTGACCTTTGGGGAAGGTGGTGGTAACAGTGGCATGAAAAACGTTTGATCTATACATGCATCAGGGGTCGGTATGCTTTTCTTCGGTGTCTTTTAAGCACTAAAAGAGGGAGCTTATAGACCTACCAGAAGCTAGGGTAACCCCCAGACCCTCCCACCCACCTTCCCTCAGCTCCCAACCTCCACCCCAGTCCCTCCTACCACCAGGCCCTCATGCCCCCCGACCCCATCGAGACCCCCTGCACCCATTCCCATTCTGTCCTCACTGACCCCCTGAACACTTTGGCTACCCACCTTCGCTGTCACAGGCAGCCTCCTCCAGACCCAGCAATGTCACCTGTGTGGGAAGAACTTTTCCAGAGACATGGATGTGGTGGGGAGGCCATCCCAAAGGGCCCAGACCCACAGTGTGGACATTGGAGGAAAGGGGACCCCCTTTGTCATGTCTCCCCCTACCCAGCCCCCAGCCCAAGTCTCCTGAAGGGACCCCTTCTCTTGGTTCTGTAGCAGGCGATGCTTCTTTCCTCCAGACATGGACGACAGAGCTGGGGCCGGGTGAGGGGCTTCAGGCTTGCTGAGAGGTGTTGCCAGCAGCCTGTGGAAGTTTCCAGAGTGTCATCTATGGGGAGAGCCAGGGAGGTCCTGAGGCATCAGTGGCTTCTGCAGATAGTGCTGGGGGGCTGAGGGCTGGAGCCTTGGGATTGGTTCCCTGAGGGTTTGCTAGAGGCTTCCACAAGTGTTATCAAAGATCCCTGGAGTAAACCACTGAGCACCCAAGAGGAAGGGATACATCATCTGGGGGCTCTGTGGAGGCTGTCAAGGTCAGTGGGGAGAAGGGGCGGGGTCCCCAGGACAGTGGGGTCAGGATGGGAGGGCCCCCACCGTTCCATGGGGCATGACCTGGGGCATTCCTAAGTTGGAACCTGCCAGGGCCTGGTATTACTAATAGGTTTCTTTCAAACTTCAGAACACTTCACCTTGTTCTAAAGCACTTTATAAGGGGCACCTGGGTGGCTCAGTCGGTTAAGCATCTGACTTCAGCTCAGGTCATGATCTCACAGTTCATGGGTTTGAGCTCTGCATTGGGCTCATTTGTGGGTTCAAGTCCTGCGTTGGTCTCTGTGCTGACAGCTCAGAGCCTGGAGCGTGCTTCGGATTCTGTGTCTCCTTCTCTCTCTGCCCCTGCCCCGCTCATGCTCTGTCTCTCTCTGTCTCTGTCTGTCTCTCTTTCAAAATAAATAAACGTTAAAAAAAATAAAGCACCTTATGAAATTGGCTTTGGTGCAGGAGCCGTGGCACTGCTGTGGAAGAGATGACAGCGGTTCTGTATCTGTGGTTTCCCCACATGTGTGTGAGTCTGATGTGTGTGCCCCTGGGTATGGATCTTCAGGCAGACAATGTAGACTAATGCACACATGCTATGACCCGCTTTGGAGCTTTAATTTCATGTCCACAGAGCTGAGGTTTGTTCCAGTGAAAGCGTGATGTACGCTCCCCCTCCTGGGGCATCTCAGCTTTGTGTGCCCTTTTCTCCTGTGGATTAAAGAGAACTAAAGTTTCAGAATCATTTAGAAAACTTGCCCTGAACCCACGGTGGGCCTGGTTTCAGGGAAGTTGCACAATCACTTCTCAGGGTGAAAGCCTGCTCACTACAGGCCACACACTGGGCTCCTGGCACCTGAGCGGCCTGGTGGGCGTGTGGGCTGGAGCCGGGGCCCCAGACTCTGGGGTCTGCTGACGTCAGGATGAGGCCAGTGAAACTCTCCTTGTCCCCTCACGGGCACGTACCTCTGAATGGGAACACTGTGTTTTGGGGGCTCAGGGACTTCTGTCTGTATCCTGAGAGCAATCAGAGGCCCCGTGAAGTTTATAGCAGGGGAGGATAAAAGATCAGATCTCCCATCTAGAAGGACCTCTGGTGGCAGCATGGTCTGTGTGGAAGATTCATGTCTTAGTCCTGCCTCTGTAACAAAACAGAGGCTGTGGCAGTTTATAAACAACAGACATTGATTTCTCACAGTTGTGGAGGATGGAACTCCAAGGTCAGGGTGCCCGCGTGGTCGAGTTCTGGTGGGAGCCCCCTTCCAGGCTGCAGATGGTATTTTTCTGTGTCCTCCTGTGGCAGAAAGAGGGCAAGGTGTTCTCTGGGGTCCCTCTTATAAGGGCACGGACCCCATTCATGAGGGCTCTACTCTCCTGACCTAATCACCTCCCAGACGTCATATTTCTAATAGCATCACATTGGGGCTTAGGGCTTCAACATAGGAAATGAAGGGACACAAATGGGCAACTGGAGAAAGACTCAGGATAGGTGTGGTGGCAAAGTGGACAGCACTCAGGGGATGGGTTGGATATGGATGTGAAGGCCATGTAGCTGGGAGGGTGGTGGTGTCCAAGAGGAAGAACCAGGCTCAGTGCCCGGATGGTGGTGGGATATTGGGACTTTGCTTTGGATATGTTGAGATGGGGCCATCCCAGGAGAGCCAGCAAGCAGGCTGCTGAGTACATGGGGTTGGGGTTTGGAGAACTACAGTACCCCTCATCAGCAAGCAAGTGGTCATGGAAGCCCGAGGCACTAAGTCCCCAGGATGTCAGCCTTCTGTGGCCTCGTGGAGGAAGGGGTACCTGCAGAGAGCCAAGAAAGAACAGCCAGAGACGGAGGAGGACACTGAGTGACAGGCAAGTGAGGAAGACATGTCTCAAGAAGGAGGCAGGTGACACGATGACCAGAAGGCCCACTGAATGTGAGGGCACTGAGGTCGTGTGCAGCTTTAGTGTGGGGGACATTGGAGCAGGGACACAGCGGCTAGGTTGGGATGTGCTGAGGCAGTTCTTCCCAGATATTTGCCTTCGAGAGGGAGGAGGGAGGGGGCCCACTGGAGGCGGGGATGGGTGAAGGAGGCTTTGGAACCCGCCAGGGGACACTGGAGGGTGTTTAAAAGCCCTGAGAAGACCCAACTCATAGGACTTGACTTTGAGAGGGATGGGGTCACAGGTGATCCTCAGCCCCCAGTGGGGACCCACTGCCTCACAGAACCCTGGGAAGGAAGACTGCTTAGATTGCCTGTCCCTCAGGGAGCACAGGTGACACTCTGTCAGGTACAGTGAAGGGGGAGGGGCAACTGGAAGTTCCAGAACATGGGGGAAGCTATGAAATGGTGCTTGCACAGTGGGAGAGGAGGCACTTCTCAGAGGAACCTCTCAGGGTTGCCAACAAGTTTTGAGGGCATTTTGGTCCATGAATTTGTAATGGAACCAACTTGCCTTGTTGGGCGGCTCTCTTTCCAGCTTCAGGCCTCCCAGAAAATGGGAGTTCTGTTGAGTCCTTGGGGCGGGGGCAGAGGTTCAAGGGCAGTGGGCAGATGTTATGGGACTGGTGAACGGTGGCATCTGGGCTAGGCGAGTGGATACTTTGAGAAGCAGAGTGGGTCAGAGGTGAGAACATGAAACAGCTGGCAGAGGGGACTGCTGGCCCTGGGGCCTGGGGAGCCACAGGATAGCCAGCCCTGGGGACACTGGAGCGAGGGGGAGCCTGAGAACCAGAGCCAAGGGCCCTCACAAGGAGGGATCTGGCCAGAGGCAGGCAGGGAGAGGGAAGAAGGCTGTGTGACCTGGAAAGGAAGGTGGGTGGGTCTCAGAGGCAAGCTGAGTGATGGTTACAGACTACGGACTCAGGACTGTGCTTGCTCATTAGACATATTGCCTGTGCCTGCTTTTGTCCTACAGGTGCAGAGGTGACTAGGACAGACAGACCGCAAAGCCCAAGATATTTTGCATCTAGCCCCTTAGAAAAGGTTTGCTGATCTTACCTCCAGCTGCCTGTCCAGGACAGGAGCCACTAGCCATATGTGGCTATTTCTATGTAAATTAGTTAGGTTGTATAAAATTAAAAAATTCAGTTCCTCTGGGGCTCCTGAGTGGCTCAGTTGGTTAAGCGTTCAACTCTTGGTTTTGACTCAGGTCATGATCTCACAGTTTGTGGGTTCGAGCCCCGCATCAGGCTCTGTGCTAACAGTGTGGAGTATGCTTGGGATTCTCTCTCTCTTCCTCTCTGTCTCTGCTTCTCCCCTGCTCACACTCTCTGTCTCTAAATAAATAAACTTAAAAAAATATTCAGGTCCTCTTGCAGTAGCCACAGTTCAAGTGCCCCAAAGCCATACATGGCTAGCAGTTCCTGTGCTGAACCGCACGAAGATAGAACATTCGATATCATGGCAGGACATTCTGTTGACAGCGCTGGCCTAGAGGCAGCAGGTGGAGCAAGCACCATGTCACCCAGCCTGGACCTGAGGTGTATGGGATGGGGGTGCCCACCCAGGCATGTGACAGGGCCAGAATCCTACAGTGCAGAAGTGGAGGAGAAAGCCCCAGAAGAACTGTAGGGTAGCAGGCAGTGTCTGCTCACTGTCCTGAGTTCCAGAGGGCTCTGGGGCAGGCATGGAAATGCTGCCCACTTGGGGACAGGGCATCTCTGGGATTGTAGCAAGTGGCTGTCACCATGGAGGCTGAGGTGCCTTGAGTGACCTGGAATTGTCCTCCTGTATCATGCATGTAGAGTTTTCTGACCGGGGTGTTGATTTTGTGAAACTACTTATACCATGCACTGTGTAGTGAGGAGGGAAGCAGACTGGCCTCCCTCTGCTGGCTGCAGATGGGCAATGGTTCAGCCCTTCTCCTTTGTCCCCTGTCCCTGCTGCCTTGTTCCTTTGTCCTCTGGGAAGATGCTAACTGTGCCCTCTTCAGTTCCAGGGCCCTGCGAACCAGAAGACCTCATTGATGGGATCATCTTTGCTGCCAACTACCTGGGGTCCACCCAGCTGCTCTCAGAACGTAACCCTTCCAAAAACATCAGAATGATGCAGGCACAGGAGGCCGTCAGCCGGGTCAAGGTACTGGTGGGCTCAGCAGAGCCCTGGTTCACTGTGGGGAGGCACTGGAGTTGGGAAGGGGGATGCAACCACCCTCAGCAGGGAGAGCGGGAATGCCTGAGGCACCTGGAGAGGCCAAGGGAGACTTTGGCCTGTCTAGAAGAATGCTGGGCTAGGGACAGAGGCTGCTGGCTCCTTAATGAGGAGCCACCACCGGGCCACTGGAGACACAATTTTTAAAGGTTCCACCACATTCCATTCATAAAACACATTTGTGTGGAGGCTCAAATCCCATTTTGATGGTCTGTATATCTTTGGCACCAAAGTGCTTGCAGAAGGGGAAACAAAGGAATCACACTTTTCGTTTAAATAGAAATTTCTGACATATTTGCTGCTCTGGGTACCCATTGAATCGCCTGGTTTTGAACAGTGGGTGCAGACGGGCAGGAGAAAGATGAGGCCAAGTCAGCAAAACTAAGGGGGTCAGGAGAGAAGGGCGTGGTGGCTTGAGGAGGTGCCCCTCTGGGCAGTTCAGGGTCTGTGGATGCTGGTGGCCTCTATGGGGTGAGAAATCGTGTCAGACCCCTCCCCCCCTCTTTTATAGAGGCAAAGGGGTCTGTGGTGTGAGCCCATGGTGGTCAGGGGAGGAGATGCACAGAGCCCCGGGCCCTCCTGCCCAGACCCCAGTCCTGCTCCCCTGCCTAGAGCCTGACGCTTTTCTGCCAGTTCTGCATCTCTCTGTCCTTAGTCTTACCCTCGTAGATCTGGGTGGCTGTTGGTAATTTCCAGCGCTTGGGGGACGTGTGTGGGCTTCTCTTGGTCAGTGTGTGTGCTCCCCGAAGTGATGGCTATGCACCCATCCTGCCCCTGCCCCTTTCCTCTGAGCACAAGGTCTGAGTCCCAGGGTGTTAACCATAAGTCTAAAATAACTTTGCTGCCCTTCCTTCTCTTCCTTTCTTTCTTCCTTTGTCTGTTTTTCTTTTCTCTTACATGCTGCTCAGAGGATGCAAAAGGCTGCTAAAATCAAGAAAAAAGCGGTGTGTAGGACCAAGGGGTTTGCTGGTGTTTCTGGGCTTTGTCCTATGCAGTTTGGGGGGCGGTCCTATTTGTAGGAACACAAATCATGTGGCAAACAGCTTTTTCCTCCTCTTCCCTTGGTAGATAAGTAGATTTTTGAACAAAACCACGGACACTTTTTTTTTAACCACCCACTTATAGAAGAACCTCATCATTGCCCTTGTTACGTTTTTGTTCAGTCTCTCATGCCAGAACATGGTTAATGCTGTGACGTTACTGTTTCCCATCAACAGCTTTCACATGTAGCATTTCACATGACCATGTGACACATTGAGTGCTTCGGCCTCCTGTACAGAATTAATTAAATTGTTCTGATATTTAAAGACTCATTAAGTTTAATTTACTAAATCAGGATGATGAGAAGGTCAGCTTGTCCATGAGTTGCGTTCTCCACTGGTAAGAGTTTCTGGAGCATGAGCAAACTTTAAAAAAAAATTGAGGTGACCCCCTGGTCATTTGTTTGTAAAACTGGTCATTTAGTAAATGCTGGGTCCTCCCGATACAGGAAATCTCAAATGCTTGGCGTTGGAAGACGCTCACTTGGTGCAGGTGCAGGCTTGGTGCTTTGACAGCAAGAGATTTAGTCCTCCACCCTCATCTAGAACACCTGTTTTCTGTCTGTGTGGCCAGAGGAGCCTGTCTGGTGGCTCCCTTCCTCCTGTGGTGAGACTTCTCTCCCCGTGACATTTGCTCTTTGTCCCGCGGTGTTTCCTTGGATTCCCTGATCTGTAGGAGAGGAAGGAACTCAGCCATCTCCCTCTGCCCAAGCCGGCTTTCTGCTGGGAGCCTCCAGGCAGTGCAGATGGGTTGGCTTTGCAGACCTGTAATTGGGGTGTGCTCCCCCGCCCCACCAAGGAGGAGGTGTCCCTTGCCTGCAGTTGCCCGGTGCACCCCTACACCCCTGTGCCCAAATACCAGGCAGCTGGAACAGGGCTCTGTTGTGCCTGGTCCTCAGATCTGTAGTCCAGAGAGCCCGAATGGATGGGAGCAGGCAGACCCAGCTCAGAAGAGCCTCTGCGGCTGGCTCACCTGATTATATCCATGGAGAGTTGTTCTTCCCTTCGGGCAAGGGGATGTTCAGGATCGTGGCTGAGGGCTCCTTTTCTGGTGTGCTCACATCTAGCCAGGCAAGTGCTGATAGGAGCCTAGGACCAGGAGTAAGCAGCATCCCCACACAGCTGACGTGCTGCTGCCTGTGGGGTCATGGTGCCCCCATCCACAGACATGCCCACCTGATTGCTGGCCCTCTGTTGGATGCACAGTGCGCTCCGCCTTTCTTCCAGCAGAGAGTACAATGGGGCGAGCTTTGCTGTTCACCATTACTGATCAGGTTTTGGCTTAATCCATTCACCCCCCACCCCGTCTGAGCTCATTCAGCTCTATGTGTATGTCCCTGTTCTCTGATCAAGTATATCATAGCGCTCAAACTTCCTGCAAACTTTTTTTTTTTTTTTGCTTCTGGCCCAACCTGTTTTTTTTTGTTTGTTTGTTTGTTTGTTTTTTTAGCAACAAGATTTTGAGGAACAACCCCACACTATAATGTTTTAGAAGCATGTGGATGTAGGATATAACCTGGTTTTTCAAATCAGAGAAAAAGTAGTTCTTCTACATTCCTGCAAAGTATTTTCACCTGGATTATTTTGAACTGTGTTTTTTTTTAATTATTTTTTTAATGTTTTTATTTATTTTTGAGACAGAGAGACACCAAGCATGAGCAGGGGAGGGGCAGAGAGAGAGAGGGAGACACAGAATCCGAAGCAGGCCCCAGGCCCCGAGCTGTCAGCACAGAGCCTGACGTGGGGCTCGAACTCACAGACTGTGAGATCATGACCTGAGCTGAAGTCAGGTCATGAACTGACTGAGCCACCCAGGCGCCCCAGAACTGTGTTCTCCTTAAAATCAGTTAAAAGCAGTGTCATCTCGTGGTGGGCTGAAAGCCCCAAAGACTGCTTCCCTTGAAAACAGAGCTAAAATACGAATTTATCAATATTATACAGGCCCCTCTGTGACTCTGAATTCTTGAGGAATTGTCAGCAGGGGGATTTCTGATTTCAGATTTTTTAGTGAGGAATTAAATCACACTTTCTGCTCGTTTGAAGTGGAAGATATGCCACTGTGGGCTCTTAGTGATCACAAAGAATTACTTACCTCAGTGGGTACACCGGAAGAATTTGTATTTCATTGCCACTGTGCAGCAGCAGTTAGGATTCCCATGGATGTAAAACCTAATGACAAGCTATCTTGGTTGAGGGCAGACCCTAAATAAATAGTGCACTCAGCTTCTAGAACATTCCATGTACACATAAGAATTGACCATATGTTGAAGGTATTCCAGGAGCTGACAAAGCAGGGGCATTTGTGTGACAGATTCTTCTGGTTTCTCTGATGTTGCTGGGAGGGCAGCACTGAGTCCGGCTGGAGTCTTAGTTCCCTTAGGGTTTTTGGAAGACCAGCATTAAGCCTGCTGGGGCGGTTGACATGACTAGGATTATTTAAATCAGAAGAAGATGCTGACAATCTAATCCAACTTCTTTGAAAATTTCTTCCCCATTTCCTAGGGATATTTGGAATCCCAAATCCAGGAAACGCATGTAGCCTGAGTACAGAGACCCTGTACCTTCACCGGGCTTGATAAGGGTCGGCAGACAGGCCTACTTTTTAGGGAGTGGAAGGGCTGCGCTTTGGATGCTGGGACATAAGACCCCAGGCGTCCAGCCCCCCTCCATGCTCAGGCTTCCGGAAGCTGTCTCCTCCCTCCTCCTTCACGCCCTGTGCAAACTGCCTTTGGAACTCACTTCGCTACAGATTGCGCTGGAAGGCGGTGTGCAATTTAGATTTCCCATGGCTGCTCCAAGCTGGGGCAGCATTTCCCTCTAGGGGCGCTCAGGGTCATTAGTAAAATTGTCAGGCTTTTGTTCAAGTTAGTTGTTTCTTTTTTCTTTCTTTCTTTTTTTTTTTTAATTTGTAACAGTATCCACTGTCCTTTCTTAGAATTCGGAGGGGGATGCCCAGACTCTGACCGAAGTGGATCTCTTCATCTCCACCCAGAGGATCAAGGTGTTAAATGCGGACACACAGGTAAGGTTTTAAAGACCGTTGTTTAAAATCCTGTCATTAAACCCCTAACGTCCCACCTCTAATCACAGGAGAACTTTCCCTCTGGGATGAGCTGAATGGCTGTCCCCAAGGACCACTGCTCCTCCGGACCTTGGGTCTTGAATGGGTTGTGGATTCTAGAGTAAGCTGCAGGGGACCGAGGAGCATCAGGCCGGGAAGATAAAGACGCCGGGGATGTAGGTGTGCTGGCTGCAGCTGAATTAAATAGACGAAATGAAGGGGAAGGAAAGCGGGATTCGGAAGCTGTGTGTGCTCACCGTCAGGATTCTAGAATGGCCTTCCTGAAACCTCCGTATGCCGGGTCCAGGGAATGGAGCTGGAGGGTGGAAATCCTGTGGCAGCCCTCTGCCCTCTGAATGGGTGGTCCTCCATCAGGGGGCCAGAGTCGGTTGGGGGGGGGGGGCTCTCTTAAGATTTTCTACCTGTAAACCATGTGTTGTGGCCAGAGTCTTCTCATTTTTCCTGTGCTTTACACTGCTGTTGGTGGAAAAGACAGATCCATGAGGAGGAAGTGAGCCATGCAGGATATAAACGCCTATGAGCTGAGAAGGAGAAAGCGGGAAGGAGGCCAAGGGCAAGGGGTAGATGGAGGGAGGGGTCGGGAAGGCCTCAGGCAATGCTGTGTGCTTGAGGTTTGCTGAGAGGGAGGCCCCATTCACTCTGGGGCCAGATTTCCATTACTGGGCCTTTTTGAGGACGGCCAGATGCCGGGGTAATGACCCCTTTGCTTCTTTGTCATCAGCGAGTAATCTGTGTGGTGTCACTGGATGTGTGGGTACCCCGTTCCCTCACACCCTTTTTCGCCTAAAGGTTTTAGCATCCAGTGATCATCTTGCTTGAGTTGGTTCGAACATTGGAAGTGCAAAATGGTGATTTTCTAATCATGTCACGCTCTCCACTTGTATTATCAGACCTCTCTCTATCTGTGCAGAAGACCTTTTGTTTCTTTCTCTCTCTGTCTTCACTGTGGACTGATGTTTATTTTTTAACTTGTGTTACCTCTGTTAACTTCCTTATTTTTTTTGGTGCTCCAGTGATCCCAAATTCAGCCGGCCAGAGACCTTTAAACTGGGTCCTGTGTGTTTTTAACATCTTCCCTCTAGTCTTTGCTCTTGTCGTTGCTTTCTGAGACAGTGAGGTATTCTGAGCTCCCCTTACACTTGCCCTACCCCAGACCTGGAATCAGCCATTTCTTCAGGGAGCCACACACAGTTCTTTTTAGTGTGGGGATGACATACAGCAACAAAGACCTGCGTGCTGGCTGTGCTCAGCATTGTGGGCGCGTCGTTGCTCCTGGGCCCTTGCAACGAGCAGAGCTAGACAATACATGTGTTTTAGAAGGCTGTGAGTTCCTAGGTGCCCCTCCGTCTGGGAGGACAATGGCTCTACCCTGGACATGTGGGCAGAAATCAGGAAATGCTGAGGAGCCACCACCACTGGCCCCTCTCCAGTCCCCCTTTCTGAAAAGTGGCCCTTGTGGTTTTAAACGTAGCCTTGGCCAGAAAACAGCTCAGCTCCCAGAAGACAGACGTGGGGCAACACCTGCTGTAAAATGGATTCGTGAGGAAGAAAAGGGGCTTCAGAGGCTGCCGAAGTACCCAGTTTTCTTTTGTGCAAAAAAGCACAAATGCATAAAAGAACAACTGATTAGTTTCTCCGAGCCTTCTTGCGCAGCCTGTTAGGCAGGGGTCACGAGCAAGACGCTCAGTGGACAGTCCTGTCAGACAACAAAAGCCATCAAGAGTAATGGACCTGCCAGGAGCCCCGGGAAGTGAATGGCTACTGAGACCCATCCATCAGTCAGGGGAGCTGCCTCAGTGTCCCCTGACCGGGGCTTGGGCTCCCTGGGAAGAACTTATCTGTGGAAAATGTTGGCCTTGGAACCTTCCTTATCTGCTAGGGAGAAACACATGTCTTCCAGGGAAGGAACCCTTCTCCAGAGCCACAGACTACCTGTGATTAGGTGGGGACAGGCTTCACTGCCGGCAGCCTCCCTGCTCTCCCTCCAGCGGGGACCATGAGCTCCGCCCCAACATCGTGCCTCCAAGAAGCAGTGGAAGAGTGCTCTAGGCTGAAGGTGAAGGCAGATTCACCTTGACTGTGAATCGCTCCCCTGAAATTCTGTGTTCACTGGAGCAGTGTATTCTCAACCAGGGGATACTTGGCAAAGGCTGGAAATATCTTTGGTTGTCACAGCTTAGGAAGGGGGAGATGCTACTGGCATCTAGTGGGTAGAGGCCAGGGATGCTGCTGAACATCCTACAGTGTATGGGACAGCCCTTCACAATGAATGACCCACCCCAAACATCATCAGTGTCAAGTTTGAGAAGTTCTGAACCTGAGTGTTTTTTATTTTTATTTTTATTTATTATTATTATTATTAACATTTATTCATTTTTGAGAGTGAGAGAGAGAGACAGAGCACGAGTCAGGGAGGGGCAGAGAGAGGGACAGTATCCGAAGCAGGCTTCAGGCTCCAAGTTGTCAGCACAGAGCCTGACGTGGGGCTCAAACTCACAAACTGCGAGATCATGACCTGAGCCAAAGTTGGACACTTAACCAACTGAGCCACCCAGGTGTTTCATTTGAGTGTTTTTTAATGGCTTGTTCTCCCTGACGTTTCCTAACGTGGACCCCTTCCTCTCTCTCCTGACAGGAAACCATGATGGACCATGCCTTGCGCACCATCTCCTATATCGCAGACATTGGGAACATCGTGGTGCTGATGGCCAGGCGCCGCATGCCCCGGTCAGCCTCTCAGGACTGCATTGAGACCACCCCCGGGGCCCAGGAGGGGAAGAAGCAGTACAAGATGATTTGCCACGTGTTCGAGTCCGAGGACGTAAGTAACCGCACAGGCGTGCCACACCCCTTTCCCAACAGCCCAGATTTCACCAGGGCTCCGGCATCCCAGGCTTTTTGGAAGCCAAGTCTCAGGTAGAAATCCCATGCACTGTCATTGATGTATTTTCTAACACTCAGAGTTTGCAGAGATGGTGAACACAGTTCTTCTTCACTTCAAGGCTGTTTATAAATTGAACCATAGTTAAATAGGCTGGGGGCGGGGGGATTGGTGGCTAGCTATCTGAAGATATCCTTTAACAAAACCTTATCCTCCTAAAAGAGAATACTCCTTGACTTTTTTCTGTTGTCAAGATGCACATTTTCACATGTGGGGCTTGCACACAAGAAAGGCAGCATCCGCGTCTGGGGAGTAGCTCTGCTTTCACTCGTGATCACTTCACATCAGGATAAGTTGAAAAATAATTCTGAAGCTTAAATACTGCAGACTTGCTAGGAGAACATGAACCCTTTGACTCTTTCCTTCAATGGGATGAGAGCATCTTTCTGAGCCTGGAATTGGATAATAGGGATGGGAGAAGGGAGCCCAAGGCCAGGAGGTGAGAACAGGAGAGAATGGGCCCGGGTCTCTCTGCTGCCCCCTGGTGGGAAGATCTTGTTGTGGCTGTTGCCAAAGTAGAATTTTTATTTTTTTAAAACTTTTTTTAAAATGTTTATTTATGAGAGACAGAGAGAGAGAGAGAGAGAGAGAGGCGGGGTGGGGGGAGGGGGCGCTTGAGTGGGGGAGGGGCAGAGAAAGACACACACACAGAATCTGAAGTAGGTTCCAGGATCTGAGCTGTCAGCACAGAGCCCAATGCAGGGCTTGAACTTGTGAACTGCAAGATCATAATCTGAGCCGAAGTCAGACGCTTAACCAACGGAACCACCCAGGCACCCCCAAAGTAGAATTTTTAAAAATCAGTCTCTTTCTCCGTGGACACTTGGCAAGGATCATTCTTGTTCACATATGGACTTGCAGGTCAGAAACCTGAAGCAGAGGGGAACGACCCCCCCCCCCCCCCCCCAGTTTTTACATTTGGAGACTGTAGGGATGGAGGCAGCCATCTTTATTAAGAAGTTGAAGACAGGTAGAAGTGCTTTGCAGTGATGGCATACTGATTGGAGAAGAAATTTAAACACACCCACTGGTGCACACACATATTCTTTTTGCCACAATACAGATATCTGTGGACACCTAATTGGGCACTTCTGTGTGACTCAGGGTTTGAGGATGTCATAGAGACTTGGGGGGGGGGTGTTGGTGAAGATGGGCCCTTGGGAAGGGCTATGAGTGAAAGACAGGGTAAGATAAGGAGTAGGCCAGCAGCGGAGGGTGAATGGTCTGCTGGCACAGAAGTCATGAGGAGCAGGGGGCACAAAGGGGAGGTGCCCGCCCCTGTGGATGGCTGTGGGCCAAGGGGTGGAGGAGGGATACTGCTGTAGGGGGTTGCTGCTGTGGCCCAGTGTTTTCAGTGCAAGGAGAGAAGGCTGAGGGCCAATAAAGGTGGGCATGAATAGGATTCCCAAGTGGTCCTTGAAGGAGGGAGGGGAAGGACCCACCCCCTGGGGTGTGTCCAGGGACGCTGAGCAGCTGCCCAGAGCGTATGACCTGGATGGTGGCTCCGTCCAGGGGGGCTGCTGGGGATGAGTAAGGGATCTCTGAGGGTCTGGTGACAGTGGTGTGGGACACCTGCAGAAAACAGGAGTGGCAGTAAGGATACCAGGGCTCTTTCTGAGCCTCAGTTTCCCTCTAGAAACAGTTGCTCCTGGGCTGAGGCCGGTGTAGATGAGCCACACAAAGGAGTGCTGGGGGTATGGCAGCTCCCTTTTCCCTTCCTCACCTCCTGCAGGAGGTCGGTCACCTCTGGGCACCACCCTGCCAATGCCAGCCCCTCGCTGAGGCCCCCTGCACTCCCCACCTTCCTGGGTGGGACTCCTGGCCTCACAGCATTGAGCACCCACAGGCCCAGGCTGTGAACTGGGGGGCAGGTGAGCCCCTTGTCTGAAGGGCTCCAAGCATGTCCCCCAGTCCAGCTGGGAGAGACACCAGGACACAGGGTGGATGGGGAAATAGGAGACTGCCACCAGCAGCTGGCGGGGAGATGCCAAGGGCTCCTGGATGGCATCCCAGGGAACCCACTGTCCCTAGGAGCTCCTATGGGTTGGGCTAGGGCACCCAGGCAGAACCCTAGGTGGATCCCAGGGCACTGGGCAGCCCTGCCAGACTATCAGTGCAGCTGTGAAGGGAGCGTTGCTCTCAGACTCCCACGCTGTCAGGACCTCAGTCAGCTGGAGACAGACCTGGAGGCCTTGGGGCAACCAGCAGCAAGTCCTGAGACCCCAGGGGGGGGCAGGACAGTTCCCAGGCTCCCTGTCCCCCCTACCCTCACTTTCCACCCTCTGCCCTTGGCTGCTGCTCTGCTGTTCTCTGATGTGCCTCTCCCAGGCTCCCCACCCTCCGATCCACGCATGTCCAGGCTGGGGTGTCACTTAGTGGTCCCCAGGACACAGCATCTCTGCCTGGTCCACCCAAACAGCACTGCCAAAATACCAAAATACTGATCTTGGGAGTGGGCAGGGCTTACTCCAGTGAACATCGGCTTGTCCTTCCTGTAAACTGTTGAGGGCCCAGTGTGGGAGGGCAGTTCAATCTAGAATCTGCACCTATTTCAGGAAAGCCTTCCACGCTCTGCCATTATTACCTAGCCCAGCCCACTTCGTTACAGAGACATAGTCATTTGTGGCACTTAAATCATGCAGTGTGTAGAAGGAGGAAGGGATTTAGGCATTTAGGTCAAATCCTTTGTTTCCCAGTCCTGAGGTTTGCTGAGGGCACCCATGCAGAAGGCCCCCTTGATGGCTGTTGGGGAGGCAGGTGGTGGCAGGGGGTAGACCAGGGCTGGGGGAGGAGGCCCTGTGGTGGGCCAAGCTGCTGGGAGCCCTGTTGCTCTCCAGGGCCACACAGCTGTTAGCGTGCTTGGCATCCTTCTGGGAGCTCGGGGTTTAGCTCTTGCCACCCACCTGTCCCCCATCTGCACACTGGCTGGTGACAGGCAATGCCTGACAATGACTTTTCAATGCCCAGGGCTCTGCAATGTCAGAGATTCAGTAATGTCCGCACAAGTGGTTCCCTGAAGTGGAAAGAAGTGATTTTCTCTGTGGGGTCTGTGCTGGTGTCCCTAGGTCTGGTGCTTCTTATCTACCTCAGCCTGGAACAGCCACACCCCCCACCAGAACAGCTGAACACACACCTGCCTCCCCAGTTGCCATTGGGTTCAGTTGTTGAGGAGACATAAATGTTGGGGAGACAACTGACAGTCTCTGTGACACTCCCTGAAGAACACACCTCTAGTCTATTTTGGAAATAAGAGGGGTGGAAAGAAAATATAGGACAGTCACCAATGTAAGCAACAAAAATGTGATATTTAGCAAACAATTCATAATTTTCTCAGACTTTTTGAAATTGTGCTTTGTTCTGGATGGTCTGGGACTTAAACAGCTCAGGTGGGAGCAGTCAGGATTGGTCCCTGACGGCAGATAGTCAGCCGACCAGGGGGCGTTAGTGGGAAGACAGCTATCACCAGAAGAGAGCCTACAATTTAAAAAAATTATTTTTAATGTTTAGTTTTGCGAGAGAGACAGAGTGCAAGTCGGGGAAGGGCAGAGAGAGAGGACGAGAGACAGAATCTGAAGCAGGCTCCAGGCTCTGACCTGTCAGCACAGAGCCCAGCGCAGGGCTTAAATCCTCGAACCATGAGATCATGACCTGAGCCAAACCAACTGAGCCATGAGGCACCCCTCTTTTTGTTGTTGTTGTTGTTTATTTATTTATTCTGAGAGAGAGAAAAAGCAAGGGAGGGACTGAGAGAGAGAGTCCCAAGCAGGCTCCACACTGTCAACACAGAGCTCAATGCGGGGCTCTAACTCCAGAAGAGCAAGATTATGACTTGAGCTGAAACTGAGAGTCGGATGCCTTACCCACGGGGCCGCTCGGGCGCCAGCCGCCACTGGTTCCTTTAAGCCCAGACAGGGGTCCTTTGTAGGCTTCTGTGTGCACTCTGCCCCCAGCTCTGCCGCGGCCACTCTGCTCCAGGCAGCATGTAGCCTGTGCTGGTGTCTCCAGTGGGCTTCTCCCTGCCCACAGGCCCAGCTGATCGCACAGTCCATCGGCCAGGCCTTTAGCGTGGCCTACCAGGAGTTCCTGCGGGCTAACGGCATCAACCCAGAAGACCTGAGCCAGAAAGAGTACAGCGACATCATCAACACCCAGGAGATGTACAACGATGATCTCATCCACTTCTCGAACTCAGAGAACCGCAAGGAGGTGAGCCACACGCACCCTCGGTGGGCCCCGGGCACCACGCTGCACTGGCCTCTGCCACCCATGCTGGGTCCCTGAAGAGCTGGGGCCAGCCGGCACTGCCCCACACCAGCTCACTGCCAGAGGACTGGAGCCCTAGAAGGGCTCCTCAAATCCCTGTCCTCACTGCAGAATGAAGTGTTGCCCAGAATGCTTGCTCCTGCCTTCAGAGCTGAGCACTTGTGTGTGAAATGAGGTGTTGTTGTAACAAAGGAACTGATTACAATCAGTCTTAATGACCTTGAAAATGTGCCTTTTAATGCTGCTATTATCATTTACTGGAGCTCAGCACCCAGGAGGTGTTTCTGAAAAGCATATGAGAAGCATCTTTAAAACAGGGAACTTGGGTGCTCTGCCCAGGGGAGTTTCAAAGCTGCCAGGAGTGGAGGCCTCAGCAGATTCCTGTGTGTGCTGTTGGGGGGCAGGGGCGGGGGGGGGCAGGGGGAGGGCCTTAGAAAGTTATCCTAAGACACAAGAGCAAATACCCTGGGGATGACCCATACCCTGACTGCTTGCAAATGAGTGGATGAATGACCCTTATTGTTTGTTGAATGAATAAATGACCCTGGCTGCTTGTTGAATGAGTGAATGAATGAATAATCAGACTGCTTATTGAATGATTGAATGAATGAATGATCCTGGCTTCTTGCGGAATGCATGACGGGCAGCTTTCTGAGAAAGTGACCCTTGGGATGGATGGGACGTAGGACTTTTCTAGACAAGAGCAAGAGCCAGGGGCAGATATGAGGCCTGGAGTCTGAGAACATTCTTCTTGCCTCCTCCATGGGTATGTGGGAGGTGAGGAGAATGGGAGGCAGGACACTGGAGCCATGCTTGGGCCTGGGGGAGTCCATGCTGGGCATGGGCGGGAGGGAGCCTGCTCCTGGTTTCCAGGATTGTTGGGGGCACCCCAAGAGGGCTTGGGAGCCAGAGCTGGGCGAGGCTGGAGGGTAGGCGGGCAGGTCCCCGCCCCCCATCACGGGCACCTCTTACTGCTGATTTCCTTGCAGCTGCAGCTGGAGAAGCACAAGGGGGAGATCCTGGGCGTGGTGGTGGTGGAGTCAGGCTGGGGTTCCATCCTGCCTACAGTGATCCTGGCGAACATGATGAATGGCGGCCCAGCCGCCCGCTCAGGGAAGCTGAGCATCGGGGACCAGATCATGTCCATCAACGGCACCAGTCTGGTGGGGCTGCCCCTCGCCACCTGCCAGGGCATCATCAAGGTGCGCACGCAGGGCCCCTGCCTTGTTTTATTCTCACTGCATGGTAATCCCCCCTTGACACATGAGGAGACAGGTGCAGACAGACCCACCCAGTGATGTTGACCCCAAGACTACACCATATCACTGAAATCAGAGAAGGACCTGGGCTGCCCTTGGGGGTGAAAAGGGGATGTTTGGTTTCACTTATGCCAGTTCTGAGGGACACGGACCCCCGGCAAGGGCTGAGGACCCACAGATGCAAGGTGACCTGGTTTGCATGGGACTTTCTCAGGTTAACTCCAAGAGTCCCGTTTCTGGGGCATACTGAGAGGGATGGTCACCCTGCATGGGTGTGAGAGCCGGGAGGCTGCTCCTAAGGTCCGACCCGTGAGCTTGGGCTTTTGGAAGATGCTGAGCTGCTCGCCCCTGCAGGGACTGGGGGGGGGGGGGGTCTTCACACCTAAACCAGGTCTCCAAGAGACCTAGGACAGAAAGAGCAGAGAGACCAGGAGGCCTGGCACAGCATTGCCTTTGCTCTGTCCAGGGTCTCCAGACGGTTCTGCCTGCTTGGGGGCCATCCTGTGGCCTTCTGTTTGTGGTCTGCCCCCAGCCCCTGTGGCTTGTTCCCTCCTCATCTGCTATGGTCTTGGTGCTGGAGGACACCCCTCTGCCCTCCCTTGTCAACCTGGGAGATAAAGGGCATTCTCAAGGCCAGAGCATCCCAGGAGCCGGCTCTCAAAGCCAGCCCAGCAGAGCGTCTGCCTGATGAGTGACCACCTAGGAAGACAGATGGTAGACACAGGAAAGGCCTCAGTCTGCAGTACCAGAGGTTTTGTCTGCCTGGAGCTTCTCTCCGAGGGCTGCAGTTCCTGGGGTACCTGGTCACCCAGGCTCTGATGGGGCTGTGCAGGGAGCAGGGTGCCCACTATATCCAGGCAGCTCTGAGCAGCATCCAAGGCTCACGACCGGCCAGAGGAACAAGCTGAAACTGCAACCACATTGAGGCCTGCCCCCCCCCTCCTCACCTCACCCCCGCATTTAACCTCACAATAGGGGCCTGGGGTGCATCCTTTCTGGGGCCTGAGGTCACCCTTGGCTGCAGCTGGCCCAGTCTCTGTGTGGATGCTAGATCCCCTGGCTTACAGATTTTCACTGAGCTTGTCACTTCCTGACCCATCAGCAGTTTTGTCTGGAGGAAGGCTTCCCCATGGTCCTTCCAGATAGAAAGTGCTCCTCTGCATGCAGTGTGGGGAGGGCCCCTCCCGTGATCCTCGGAGGGTGACCCTGGTACTGTCTCTTCGGTTGTGTACAGTGGTTCTCAGGGCCTGGCCTCCGGCTCCAGGAGCAGCTTGTCTTCACATGGGTCAGAGGGCACAGCAGAACACGGTGGGCCACAGCACCCGTTGCCACGTGGGAAAGCCAGTGGCCCCGTGTACAGGTAGCACAGAGGGACATAGAGGCCGAGAGGTGACTGACCCACCGGATCCAGGGGCCAACCCCTGCCAGCCGACTCCTCCTCGGTCTAGGCCTGTGAGAGTGTGCTGGTAGGTGGCATCTAAGGCTCCCTCATGACCCCTTCCCCGCTCTGCAGGGTCTAAAGAACCAGACGCAGGTGAAACTCAACATCGTCAGCTGTCCGCCAGTCACCACGGTCCTCATCAAGCGGCCTGACCTCAAGTACCAGCTGGGCTTCAGCGTGCAGAACGGGATCGTGAGTCTGCCCTCTCCACCTTGGCCACCTTCATTGTGCACATGTGGGCCCAGATTCAGGGGGCTGGGGGGTGGCTGCTCTCTACCCACTCTGTCCCTGAGACCGCTCCCATCTGATGGGACAGGCCCCAGCTGGTGGGCACGATGGCCAGCAGCCAGGCCACACAGGGCAGGAGTTTTCAGCAGCTCCCAGGGCAGGCCTGAGCCGGGAGGGAGGGCTGACGTGTGGCCTAGGAATGGGTCCTCAGGCCCTACGTGAAGCATCCTTGTCCCTGTCATGGCTGTTCTCGGCAAACGCCTGCTTTGGAGGAGAGGCAGGAGTTTTTTCCCCAGTGTAGTCTGGACACATACAGCCAATGGCAACATCTGACTCCCTGTGTTCAACAAACAGATATTCAATCATTTGCTCATTCATTCACCCACCCAGAGCCATTTGTGAGGTGTCTGCACCATGTCAGGCACTGAGGAAGCAGGAGGGTTTCCAGGAGGAGGTGATTCTGGGCTTGAGTGAGTGTTGGTCTGCCCAAACATTGTGTGTTCCTTGGGCCAAAGCTCTGGTGGTGAATTTCCTTGGATATTCTTCCTGCAAAGGTCCTGGTGGGCAAAGACATGGCTGCAGATGGAGGATAGAAGAGGGGAGGCCAGTCATTTCCAGATTGCTTAAGGCAGCCCTGGTATTAAAGACCTGAGGAAGAGATTGTGCAGTAGGTGGTAGCAGTGTCAGGTGGTGGGGAGGATGTGTGTGCCCACCCGTGGCCACAGAGGAAACACCATGGGAGAACATTCTAGAAAGGCAACTGTAAATGAGTCACAGTTTTCCCTGTTGCTGTCTGGTGCAGAAATGTGGAGAGCTGCACGGGGCTGGGGAGAGTTACAGGGGTTGGGCTTAAGGCCCGTTCCTGTCCCTTCCATGTTAGTACACACTTGCCACTATAACAAAGAGTCCCCAGATCTCGACACACTAAGAGCCAATTTCTCATTCAGACCATAGTCCACGGTGGGAGGGGTCTTTGTTCGACAGAGCCACTCAGGGGCCCAGGCTTGCCCTCACCTGGGTTTCAGTGGCCCCCACTAGCTGCTGTGTGTCTGCTTGGCACCTGCAGGAAGACAGGGACATGGCTGTGGCCCTTGCCATTTCTGACCACCCTCCCCGGCCAGACAGAACTCAGTCATTCACACCACAAAACGCAGGGCAGGCTGGGAAGGTGGCCAACAGTGCCTATGACAAAGAAGGGAAGGGTGTGGGGCCATCCGGCCAATGTTGGCTGCACCTTCCTAGCTGTGTGGCCCCGGGTGAGTCACTTAACTTCTCTGGGCTTTCCTCGAAATGTCGTTGTGAAAGTAATTAAGAAAACCTATCAAGTACACTGAGACATTTTTTCTGCAGAGAAAGGCCCCTTGGCACTTGCACCCAGGCATAGGTGCCCAGCCAGGCACCCAGGCACTTGCACCCAGGCATAGGTGCCCATGTCTGCATCCCCTTTGAGACTTCTGTCCAGGACAGTGTGTCTGCCCCAGGAGGAGGCCAGTTGGTGGTCTGGCCTGGCCCTGCCCTGCCAACACCCTACATACATAGGTGCCCTGGGCACAAATGGCTACCCCAGGGCCTCTGCAAAAAATTGACTGGGGTCTCTGCCTGTGGCTGCTGTGAACATTACGTGGATGGCATGGGCTCCGTGCTCAGGGAGGGGCTGAGAGTGGCCTTCTAGGGCCTACCTGAGTACCATTCTCTGGAGGAGCCTCCCTTCTGGGTTCCTGTCTGGTGGCTGAGGGAGGTGCCTGTTCTTGGGGACTATGAGCCCAGAACAAGCCCGATGCCCCTCCTCCCCACAAACACTTTTCCTTTCTTCAGCTTGTTTAATCACAACAGCCTGGGGCGCCTGGGTAGCTTAGTCTGTTGAGCCTCGGACTTCAGCTCAGGTTGTGATCTCACAGTTCATGGGTTCGAGCCCCGCATCAGGCTCTGTGCTGACAGCTCGGAGTCTGGAGCCTGCTTCGGATTCTGTGTCTCCCTCTCTCTCTGCCCCTCTCCTCCTTGTGCTCTCTCTCTCTCTCTCTCTCAAAAATAAATAAATAAACATTTAAAAAATCACAACAGCCCGAGGAGGAGCATGGGTATTGGTGAGGAGGTGGCTGCCTCACAGGTTTAGTAACTTGCTCTGGTCACACAGCTAGTGAGGCCATCTGGGACCATGGTGGAGGAGGCTGGGGATAGGGGGTTGGAAGGGGAGGGCCTCTTGTTTGCGTTTGGTCAGTGGTGAATTAAGGCAAGCAGGAAAGTAAAGGGACATGTCCTTGGGGAAGTAGTGGTGAGGACAGATATGGGGGTTTGAGGTGAAGCATGAGCCTTCCTTCTCAGAGACAGGGGAGAGGAGTAGCTGGGAAGAAGGCAGGTGACTGAGGAGGGATGAAGGGGGGTCTCTGCAGGTGGGGTTGGCCATGCCAGCTCCAAATAAGTGGCTGGGAGGCTGAGGGCAGTGAGGAGAGCAGGGGGGCTTCTTGGAAGGTTTGGGAGGTGTGAGGCCCATCTACCAGGCAGCTGCCACCACAGCCACGGCTCAGCCACGTCAGTCATCTGTGGGGGCTGATGAGTGCCACGGGCTCCATCGCTCAGCAAGGGCCTTGTGGGAGGAGAGTGTTTGGGAGAACATTCTGGAGGCCTGAGGGTGCTGGCTATTCCTGACTAACGGCCTCCTCTGAGGACAGGAGAGCTATCCTTTACCCCTCACAGCATGCTCAGGTTCGGGTGGCTTCACCCAGCCTCCCCACAGGGGCCTGGCCTGGTAACTTTTCCCTCCATGTAGTGTCCTGCTGCCTTGCAGTACTGGAGCTCTCCCCTGGGTGGCGCCTCTCTCATGACCACCAGCCTCCTGTCCCCAGGGCCAGTGAGGCTCTCAGATGTGCCCTTCTCCCCTCACCAAGCCCCACCAGGAGACCTGGCTCCAGCTGGCCTGGGGCAGCCACAAGGCAGCCGGTGTCCTCCAAGCAGGCCAGCTGTGACCAGGGAGTCCCTCAGCCTCCATAGCACCTGACCACAGCTGGGTGGATGGTGGCAGGATGCCTGGCTTGGGACCGGCATCAGTCAGCTCCTGCGCAGACCCATTGTGGTTTCCTGCCTTGATCACTACAGAAGTACTTCCTGCACCAGGTGGCAGTGGTTAGTGTGCAGGGTAAGCAGTTAGCTGAAGGATGTCCCAGCACTGGGGCGTCTCAGTAAATCTTGGTGCTGTCCCATGAGAGGTGAGAGGGAGGGGTCCTCTGCACAGCTGTCAGTGTGCATGTGCACATATGTGTATGTGCATATGTGTGTGCTTGTACGTGTGTGCACACGTGTGTTTGGGGGACGTGCTAGCCTGGGCTCTGGCCTCCTCCTGGAGCTTAGTGACCCTGTCTTTCCTCCAGAACGAGAGGCCCCATGTGGCTAAGAAGCTACATTATGTTGTAGAATCGGCCTCTCTCACCCCCTTTTCTTTAGCCCCAGCTGTCTCCTAGGACATCCGTTTTTTGTTTTGTTTTAATTGTGATAAAATTATCATCTTTTAAAACACTGTTTATTTATTTTGAGAAAGAGAGAGGGAGGGAGAGAATCCCAAGCACACTCTACCCTGTTAGCACAGAGCCTAGAGGGGTTCGATCCCATGAACCATAGGATCATGACGTGAGCTGAAATCGAGTTGGACGCTTAAGCAACTGAGCCCCCCAGGAGCCCCTCGATTATAATCTTACCCATTTTCAAGTGCTCAGTACATTCACACAGTTGGGCAGCCAATCTCAAGAACTCTTCATCATGCAAAAGTGGAACTCTGCACCCACCAAACACTGACTTCTCATTCCTGCGCACCCCCCCCCCCCCCCCGGCTTCTGGAAGCCACCATTTTATCTTCTGCCTCTGTGAACTTGACTACTCCAGGTGCTTTATGGAAATAAGTGGGATCAGACAGCACTTGCCCTTTTGCAACTGGCCTATTTGACCCCCAGCATAATGTCCTCAGGGTTCATCCACCTCATAGCATGTGTCAGAATTTCATTCCTTTTTAGGACTGAATGATACTCCATTGTAGGAATAGACCCCATGTGGTCTTCCACTCATCCATCAATGGACATTGATGGGTTTGGGTTGCCTCCACCTTTTGACTGTAGTGACTCATGCTGCTCTAAACATGGGTGTGCAGGACTTCCATTTTTCCAGTCTATCTAGTTTCATTGTTGCCAGTACTGGGAGGCCCCCTGATCCATCTGTCTGGGGTGTCAGTCCATCTGTCTGTCAGTTCTAGGAACCAGGAAATGGAGCCACAACCACAGGGCATCCCTGTGGAGCTGGTGTCTGCAAGGCTGGTCCAGTTAGGGAATGGCATTTTCTGTCACCATTTCACAGAGGACTAAGGGACAGGGAGGTGAAGTAACTTGCCCTCCACACTCCCAGCTGGAGCAGAGCAGGGATTGGGCCTGAGGCCAGCTGTTGGGAAGAGCAGACCCACACTCCCACTGCCCACCTTCAGACGCTTGTATGCAGTGGGAGGGTGTCAGGGGGAGCGTGTGCATGGATTTGACAGCATTTATGAGCAGTGCAGGAGCCAGTAAGTTTGTATCTAGGGCCCAGGGCATTAGTAACCAATGTAAGTGCTCCTGAAGCCTTGATTAGGGCTTCAGTGGTGGGCCAGCCAGTCTCTCCTCTGACTAGGACTGCAGGGACCATTGTGCCTGCTGACAGTGGTGTGCCACACAGCCAAGTTCCCCTGAATCCTCTGGAAAAGTTTGCTGATATCTGAGTTAGTCTTGCACAAGTGCTTTTTCCATTTTCAGCTTCATTACACCCAGAGTACAGTGCATTAGTTTGCAGACAGGCCACGGATGACCCACTTAACACTGTTTCTAAACGGATCCTTCCTCTCTCTTTCCACACCACCATTCAAGAAATCAAGATGTCTCCCGCTGGGAGACACCAGCCTTCTCCCCCACGGAAGTGCACCCCGTGAAGTTGGAATGCCCCACACCCTGGTTCCTGTGGGCACCTCGTTTGGGAAGGCTGGGACCAGTGTGTGTGTGTGCATGTGTGTGCTTATGTGTGCACACGGCCTTCTCCTCAACACTTCCTGCTCCCCTTCTGTCCTCTCCATCTGCCTGACCCCCAGATTCCAGCCGGGGTCACCTGCCAGGGTTGGGATCCATCCTCCTGGCAACTCCCTCTGAGGGTGCAGAGCTGTTTTCTCCTCCCTCTTCACCTTCTGTCCTGAACCTCCGTGACTATGCAGGAAGCTGCCACCAGGGATTGAAGATTGCACCTTCTCTGGTGTGTCTCCTTCCCTGCTGTGGCCGGGAGCAAACTGGGTTCTTCTTGGTAAGGCTGGGAAGTGAACCAGGTCACCCCGAAGCACCTTCTTCAGGATCTTCAGAGAAACAGTTACAGTGGGGACAAAATGCCCTTAAATCATTTGGGAGGGGGGAGGAAAAGAATAGGAGTTACTCCTTAATTCTTGTATGGAGAATTTGGGCAGTCAGGCAGGCAGGGAGCTCCCCGTTTCTGGAAAATGGGTAGCCACGGCTCACCCTGCTTCTCTCCCTCTGCCTACCCCCTGGTTGAGCCTGGACTGTACCGAGTGCTCAGGTTCCAGTACTGTGACCAGCTCTGGGCAGGAGTCCAGTTGCCTGGGCAGTGGTGGCCTGGGACTATGACATCAGTCTGTATATATGTCCTCTACCAGAAAGACAGGGACCCTGAAGGTTGGGAGGGACCCACTTTTTAAGTTGGTTTAGAAAGGCCAACTTAACATTAGTGGCATTAGTGACAAGACAGGATCCACAAAACAAATGACAGATGGGAATCCTGCATGTGATGCCAGGGCCAGCCTGTGGTCAGTGGCCTTGTAAGCCTATGGTGGCCTTAAAAAGCTGCCATGCCAGGTCCTAAGGGAGAGAAGGGGAGGCAGGCAAGTGGGGGAGAGCTGTCCTGTTTAAGGGGACGGTCATTCCCCCCAGCAACCTTGGAAATCAGAGGCCCCAGCTGAATGAGCAGGACTGGCAAGGGATTGGATGAGGAGTTGGCCTGACACAGGCAGTGGTCCTTAGGATGAGGGCAGGGGGTGTGCACCACAAGGCATGGAGGAGAGTCTTGGGTCATGTCGAGCCTTGCTATGGAATGAAAAGAACAGTGAGTCAGGAAGAAGGGCTTGGCTGTCCCCCTGCATCTTCCACCACCTGTGGTTATGCCTCCTGCTGGCAGGCTGGCCCTTGACCTCTTAGGGTACTGACCAGAATGACCCTTCCTGACTCTGGGTTGGGGTTCCCTGCCTTTTCAAGTCTAAAGATGCCCAAAAAAGTCACAAAATCCTCAATGAGATGAGAACTGTTTTGGTAGTGTTTCCTGATTGAGGAAAGCAGACCGTGAGGATAAAGGGCCACCGTGAATTCCATGAGGCCTTTAGATGACGTGGGTGGCCCCTGGGCACTCTGGGGACGGGGTCCTGGCAGCCTAGGCCTCTGCTGCCTGGCTCACTCTCCAGCACGGGTGGTGGGGTGCAGCCTTCCAGGGCTTCTGAGATAATGCTGAGGAAGGGGCAGCTGAGGTCTAGGCAGTGCCAGCCGCAGTGCCTGTGGTCAGGTGCCAGGGTGGGGCAGGCAGGAGAGACCTCCGGTGGCCAGCGGGTTCTCAGGATGCCTCAGCTCCAGGGTCCCTGCTGTTGGACCTGCTTCTGCCCTTGCACTGGGTCCTTGGAAAGTGCGGTGGGGAGGCACCTGGTGTCCTCTCTGCCCCCGCCTGCCTCCGCATCTCCAGGACTTGGGCACTGCTCCTGTGGAGCCATCAGAGTGCAACTGGCCCCCCTCCTCTCCCTGAGCCAGCAGCTCCCATCTGGGACCTGCTGCCCTCTCTGCGTTGTCTGGGCGGGCGTCCACCTTTCTGATGCCACTGTCTTTAGTGAATCCACAAGTGGGTGCATTTCACAAAACTTAGGGCCCTCATCATTTCCCCCAGCTCTTTCTGTTTGTTGGCTCGTGAATGCATCCCCTCCTCTTGAGGTGGGAACAGTGATTTCTTCAGTTCAAAGAGGAGCAGAGTGTGGCTGGTGGAGAATCTTGTAGGATGTGCTTCAACTGCACACACTACCAGTACTCCACACTCCCCTGACCCAGGAACAGAGGCTCTGGGATGGCTGAGGGGGCAGGGCCACTGTAGGGAATCTGAGGGCCTGCAAGGGTCTCCCACAGGCCAAGCTGTTGACTTTATTGTTTTTAGCCTATTCCAAATCATAAATGTGCCCGTTGGTGAGTCAGCAGATTGCATACATAAGCAGTTGTCCTGTGGGTTTCTCTTTCTGCATGATTAATTTCCCTGCTTCCGTGTTTGGGGACAGCAGTGAGCTCCTTGTGGGCATGGTGAGGACTTGCATGCTGACCTGATGCGTGTCTGCTTAGATCTGCAGCCTCATGAGAGGGGGCATCGCAGAGCGAGGAGGCGTCCGAGTCGGCCACCGCATCATTGAGATCAACGGGCAGAGTGTGGTGGCCACAGCCCATGAGAAGATAGTCCAGGCTCTTTCTAACTCAGTTGGAGAGGTAAGGCCATGCCTGTCACTTTGCTGGAGTTAGAACCTGAGTCCAAGACCATCTGGGCC
Organism: Panthera pardus; assembly: GCF_024362965.1. NCBI lineage: Eukaryota > Metazoa > Chordata > Mammalia > Carnivora > Felidae > Panthera > Panthera pardus. The sequence continues at coordinate 13,549,862 of NW_026526810.1, read as the reverse complement.
CTACATTTCCATGACTGACAGCTGTCCTGAGTGGGGTATGTGAGGTGCTCAGGAAAGCCACTGGTTCCCCCCCCGCCCCCGCCCAGGAATACCTGCCTTCTCAGGAGAGCCATCCTTGCTGGAATCTTGGAGTGTGTCTGTGCTAGTCATGTGCTTCCACCTTGACCTGTGTGACCCACCCCCTCTCTAGGGAGCCCTGGGCACCCACTGAGCTGCTGGGCTGGGCCTCTCACCCAGGGTGTACCTGTGACGAGGCTGAACAGCTGCATTTGGCTGTTCACTCTGGCTCTGTTTGTGCAGCCGACAGGAGGGCAAAGGTGGCTGATGCCTTTTCTAGAACTGGATGTGCATGCTCAGTCTGGGAGCTCTTCCTTCTGCAGGACCCCTGCCCTTCCAGGGCACGAGGCTCTGGCCACCCCGGAAGTGGGGTCACTGCTCCGCCTGCTTCCTGCCGTCTTCCCATCCACAGAGCAGGCCAGCTGTGGCTGATGCACCCTTTCCTGCTTCTCTGGCTTTAACCTTCCTCCTCTTCTACTTCTTTCTGGCATCGGAGCAATGCCAGCCTGAGGTGGACAAGGGTAGGAGGAGAGGGGCACAGTTTTCCTCAAGGAGTTCACAGGTGAACAGGGTAATTTGGGGTGAGAAGTGAGGTGCTCGGAGTATGTGAAACAGAAGGAGGCCTCACCCAGCACGAGTGTGTCTAGTGGGTCGGAAGAGGGGTCTGTTGCAAAGGGGCCTGTGCTGGGTGGGAGTTTGCATTTAATTCTGAGGGCTGTTGGGGGTCCCCCCCAGGGCTGAGCTGGGCAGAGCAGACTCAGGCTCTGTGGCCATGTGGGGAAGAGTGTGGCTTCCATTTTGGTAGCCACTGGGGGTGAAGCTTGGTCCCTGGGTGGATGCTGTTTCTGAGGGGGTTTCTGACCACAATTCCTGGGGTCTACTCTGTTTTTTGTGAAACTACCAGGCTGGGGAAGGAATCCTATTTTCCCATAGATTGATGGTGGCTGATGGCTGGCTCTCAAAAGGGAGAGGGGGCCAGGTTGGCACCATTAGTGTCCTTTTTTACAAAGGGCTTCCAAGGAAGGAAAATCTGATGTTTGAAATGGCCACCCCACTGGGGCGATCAGCCTCAACACCTATGAAGAAGCCAGTGGAGTGAAGGAGAAATGTTTTCAGCTCTTCAGACCTGAGATGAATTGATACTCAAAGAGGCACAAAAGCGGCCAAGGGTGTGGCTAGAAGACTGAAGTATCTGCCTGTGTTTTCCACCATCCCTGAACACATTTGGAAAATTAGTTCCTCGATAACAAGACTTGAGGTTTGGGGTGGGTTTCAGATTGAGGAATTACACAGAATATTCTTGTGGAAAAAGCCATGCTGGGGGTGCTGGGTGCACTAAAATCTAAATTGATCAAACATATCCTAGGGGCAGGGACAGGCAGGGGGCAGGTGACACTGTAAAAGCCATCTGCACAACTGGCTTCTCTGGGTTGGTCACCCAAGGGCCTGAGACCTGGTTGCTTGAGGAAGGGCGGCCCCCGGGAAGGCCACACCATGCACCGTCCCCCCCTGCCATAGGTTACCTCTTGCTGGGCACCCAGGAGGGTGAAGCTAGTGGCACCCGTGCCAGCCACACCTCCCAGAGCCCCAAGGCCTGAGCCTGGCACAGCCCTGGGCTGGCCCTGCTGGAGCAGAAACCACCTTTTCTGTGCATCCACTGGTCTCATTCTTCTTCCCAGTGCCCTCACAGGATTTGGGGGGATGTGCCCCACAAGGGCAGTCTCCCTGGGGGGCCATCTTGTGCCTTGCTTGTGCCCCCCGGGCCCCCTTGGATCCAGGGAGGGAGGCCAGGCCCCCAAAGGCTCATTTGCTAACTGAACCCCAAAGGATGGAGGGGCCCGAGGTCCCTGGCCCTCCTCCATATATTCTCAGACCCCAGAACCCTCACTTTTCCCTGGCTGCGTGGGAAGGGCTTCAGAGGCCTGGGAACCCCCCAGCCTGCCTCCAGCTGAGTGGGCAAATCATAGTCACAATTAAAAATCTGATTTTTTGCCCTTCTGCTGTCAGCTTGAGCTGCAGAAAAAACTAGCACTTGAGCTTGTGTGAAACCCTCTGAAGACCCGGATGGGGAGGTCCAGTAAGAGCATACAGTGTCAGGAAATGCTTTCTAAACCTCCATTGACGAGGTCATTTCTCCTGTACTCTGAAAGCTGGTACTTTGCACAGAAAACCCTCGGGGGGTTTCTGCAGCCAGCCAGTTGCTGGAGTGTTTGTTCTCACTTGATTGCATCAGGGGGAGGAGAGAGGCCTTCAAGGGGAGGGGAGAGCCGGGAGCAGCGAGAGTCTGTTCAGCCCCTGTCTCTCATTGACAGATCCACATGAAGACCATGCCTGCGGCTATGTTCAGGCTCCTCACGGGCCAGGAGACCCCGTTGTACATCTAGGCCCACCCAGCCTGCACCGCCCAGCCCACCTGGGTTCAGAGGAGCTGGAAGGCTGGACCCAGGACTTGACCCCTGACCCCACAGCCCACCCAAGGACACTGGCTTCTCTGAAGGGTGTGCCCTCACGACCCACTTCTTTTTTTTTTTTTTTTTTTTGGACAAAAAGGGGTATCTTTTCATCCAAGGAGAGTTGCAGGAACCAATCTGTGTAGAACAGTCAAGTGTTTTGCCGCATTCTGACCCGTTTCCTCACTGCGACGGACAAGGGTGTTTGTCTGTAGCTCTGTGTGGTGTGGAGTGTGTCTTTCCTCCCTGAAGCCGTGGAGAGCAGACGTGGGCGCTTGCGGACACGGCCCTGGAGGGGCCCCGCGAGGACAGCAAGCTCTGGGGGGCCAGTGGCCGTCCCTTCTGCCCCCCCCCCCCACCCGTCTGGGGGCCCGGGGTGCCTCGGGGGAGGGCACCCTGACAGTCCCGAACAGCCCCGAATGGGCCGATTCTGCCGCTGCGGCCGGCTCTCGGGGTGTGACTTGTAAGTGACGTCTGGGAACATGTGATTGTATTTAAAGAGGAGGGAGACGTTCCTGAGTTAAATAAAAGATGATGGCTACAACACAGAAACTCCATATTTATTTAGATAATCTCACGGTTTTGACTTTTACTTTGACAAGCCGTTCTTCAGACTCCAGGGTTTTCAGATGACCTGTCGCCACGCCTGCCGCTCCTGTCCTCCCCTCGAGGCCACCCCTTCCCCCTCAGACCCCACCTGCCGGGACACACTGGCTCCTTCTCCCAGGGACGGGGGGCACAGCTTCTGCCCTCTATTTAAAAATCTCTGTCTACACACACGCATTCACACACGAGCTCCCTCCCCCACCCCCCAAAACCAAAACCAAAACCACCCTGGGAATCTCGGCCCTTCCAGGGGCAGCCAGCGGTGAGCGCAGATCACTGGGCGAGCCAGGCGTCACCGCGAGAAGTATTACAGCGTGTGTAAATACGGTGAAACGTAGTCTAGTTCAGTTCCTTCGAGGTCAATGTTAACCGACGTCATTTTGTCTGGAAGTCTCTTTTTTTGGCCCAGGCCTTGAAGAATACACTGTGACTTAAGAAGCCTTACCATGCAGTAACTAAAGCTTTAGGATTACTGTATTCAAGGAGTGACCTGTGTGTTGCATGCAGCCGACCTTAGGAAGACTCGCTAATATCACTAATAAACTGAAGTCATAATAAAAAAGCTGTGTGCGTGGCTGGTTTGTCAACTGAGAAATGGATGCCCAGCTTCCCTCAACCTCAACACCTCACAGCACGGCTCTACAACAGTGCCATGTGCTGACGGCATCCCCTTCCAGGCCAGGGCCTCCGGGGGCCCTTTCCAGTGAGGTTGGAGAGGTAGGTGCTCCAGGCACCAGATGTCAGGCCGGGCTGGCCGTGCAGTGGCTACAGGGTCAGTGACGGAGACAGGTCACCAGGTCTGCTGGCCCACCCCAAGCCAGGGAGGACACGGGCTGCTAGTTTAATAAGGGAGAGAAGCCTTGTGCTTCTCTTGGTTTAAATTTCAGTGATCTCCAGAAGAGGTGAGTTGTGAGTACATGTGTGTATGGACCACCCATCCCAGTGGTGTCTGCTTACCTCTAGGGTCTTTTGTGGCCTGTCCCCTGGCATGGGGAGGCAGGGGTCAACATAGGCTTTGGTTAGAAGGCCTGGTGATGGGTGTTCCCCTGTTGATCTAGGGAACCTGGCCTTGTAGGACCCACCTCTGCTGACAAGCGATCTGCTCTCCATGCTGTGAGCTACTGATGAGGCTCTTCACATCTAGCCAGAAATGGCCCATGCCCTTGGAGCTGGAGGGAAAGGGCCTCAGCTCAGGAGAGCCAGGGGTATGTGGTTGTGTTGTCCAAGACAAGGCAGGGGAACAGACTCTGGGGAGGAAATCTGTGGGCAGATGACACGGGGGGTGGGGCACACGAATGGGCAGAAGGTTTTGATACACATTAAAAGTTCAGATTGAAAGAGATCTCTGAGCCAGTGGCATGCATTCCTCCTGGAACCCTCGGATGTCACATGCACAGATGGAGGGGCAGCTCTGGGCCAGCACTGGTGGTACCTATATGTGTGTAGTCACCTGCCCTCTGCCCCCTCACCCCTGCCCTTCTCTGGAAGGATATTGGGAGACACGGGAGGCCACGGATGCCTCACGCTCCCTGCTGCCTCCTCAAGATCCTGGCTTCAGAGGCACACATGGGCTCTCTGCCTCTGTCCCAATTAGATCCAGAGACACAGAGGCCAGAAATAGTTTTTATTAAAACACTGATCATTATGAAAACACCTTGAGGTACATTAAATAAATACAACCTTCAAGTTGTACAAACAGGTCTCCTGTGGCTTGAAAACAATTTCCTATAAATTCTGCCTAATAGCAGCATCTGTGAATCAATACAGCTGAGGGGGGGAGGGGAAACACATCCATCTGAAATAAGCTTTCTGTTACACGGTTTGTTACAAGCATTTAATTTGCATTGTCACCAGCTGAAGGAGACTAAGTCCTTGTGAAGGATGAGTCCCCACTTGTTTGCCACAGAGATGGGGTCCAGAGCTCCCCCCACCTCAGTGTTCTTTTGGCCCCCAGGCAAATGGCAGTGTCTGGACAGGCTGTGGCCCCACACCAAGCTGACCTCCTTTGGGTGGTGGGGAAAAGGCAGGGAGAGTGCCCAGGACCCAGGCCTTTGCAGGTGGGGGGTCCCATGCCTTAGCTTTCTGGCACAGCCCAAGCTCTTCCCTGGCCTGCTGATGCTTTAACAAGAGGGGTAGGAGAGGGTGCACCAGCGAGGGAAGGAAAACAGCTTTCCCCCTGGCCATGCACCCACATGGTCTGGGCTTGGGGCGCTTGCTGCTGGGGCTCTTGGCTCCCACATGCCGCTGAGCAGAGCAGGGTCTTGGGTACTGGAACTGGCGAGTCGGGTCCCTGGCTCATTCCTGGTGGCTCTAATTGGTATTCCTCTCTTCCCAGGACCTTTGCTGGAAGCCAAGACCCAGGGCCCCGCCAGAGCCCATGTGGGCCAGCTGGGGCCCTGAACGAATGGGCAGAAGGTTCTAGCTGAGTGGTATAAAATTGGGTACAGTTTCCTCAATTGCAAGATAGAGTTACTATGACAGCAAATGCAAAACTGAGCATGAAAGGATGAGAGAAGGGCAGAGCCCTTGAGAATGTCCAGGCCTCTGGACTTCGGGCCAGAGTGCCCACTTGTACCCACATGGAGACAGAGGCTGCAGCAAGAGACCCAGATGGCGGAGAAAACAGTGTCCCGCCGCAGGGAGGAGAAGCAAAAGCCACAGAACAGCAGGGCAGGCTCCCAGTGGCCGCTCACGCTCACGATGGCTGCATAATACTGATGCCCCAGCTCCAGCCCAGAGGTGGGAGCAGGAAGGAAAGGGGCTGGCCTCAGACTGCAGGCTTAGGGCTCGGCCCAGGGACACTGCTGTGTGCAGGCCGCCAGGCTCAAGTGTGGGCCCCCCACATGCAGGTGGAAACCCCTGCAGCTTGCTAGGCTCTGGCTCCCCACCCCAGAGACACTGAAAATGCCCTGAATTCAGAGGCCAGGGCGACAGCCATGGACGCTTTGCTGGCAGGCTCAGGGGAGACTTTGGAAAAACCATCAATTAACTGTACCTGTGAAGGGATTTGCTTTGAGGGACTTCAAGAGCCCTCAGCTGAGAAAAATTAGAGAAGGGATTTCCCATTTTATAGTCTGGATAAAGTGCTCATAATTCATCTCTGGGGTTTTCCGATGGAAACATTCCGGTTGGCATCAAAAGGCCTTGATGGGTATTTTTTCAGCTCTCTTGCCTCACCCAGAGGTGAGGGAGGCAATGGCCAAGACCATCACTGAAGCAGAGTGTTCGAAGCTGACTGTCCCTGCAGGCTTCCTGCACCTCAGTTCCTGGGGGCTCCAGGCGTCTGGGCTGCAGACCCTCCCTGCCCCTCCCTCCCCAGCTTCCAATCACAAGGACGTGCCCTCCGCACATTGGCTACAGTGGGGTGCAAGGCAGAGGACAGCATGCAGACCCCAGACTGCTGAACACCAAGCAGCAGTGGGCAGTTGTCGGGTCCTCCCCCCGCGCTCCACATGCCAGGCCCTTGGGCTCTTGGTTCAGACATGTCAGCTCTGGGCTGCCTTGTTCAATGCAGGCCACAGCTCAGGTGCTAGTGGCCACTGTTGTAGATGGCACAGATACAGGCATTCCCACTGCCGCAGAAAGTTCTTGAAGACAGTGCTGCTCCAGGGCCATTGTTGGGAAGTGGCAGCTGGTAATGTTGCCAGAACATGAGGGGCAGGGGGACCAAGAAAGTCAGAGATGCCCAAGCTGCCATTGCAGAGAGGCTGGGCCTGCCTACCCCATGTCCCCAGCTCAGTGTGTGTTTTATAGAAAGACATGACTTACAACCTGCAAGCTCCAATGCAGATGTGGCCACTGCCTGGCTGGGAAGGGACTGCTCTGGGTCATCAGAGACTTGCTTTCTCAAGAGGTGCACAGATCCTGGGACACAGGCCTCTTTCCCCAGACCTTCACCCATCCAGGCCATCCTGGGGAGGGCAGACACAGGGAAAACCCCCAAAGGGGGTCCCCAAAAGTATCTACAGAATAGGAGACCATGGACAGAGAGCCAGAGAGAAAGTGGGGAGGGCACCCCATGGAGGGAGGGTAGAGAGGGGAGGCCCAGGAGACTAGGTGATGGTGGGGCAGAGGTGGCGGGGGGTGGGGGGGAACGTGTCCAGGAAAGCTTCCTGTCGTACCGGCTTGCTGCCTGGAGGTGGCCTGGGCCACCGTGAGGCCCCCTATAATGATTTGTTCCCACAACAGCCCTGCTTCCTGCGGGCAGAGAGCTGGGCCTGGGCTGCCATCCGTGCTAGAATTACCCATTTTCTTTCCAGTCAGAACATGATAAAGGGTTGACTAGTGAGTGATACAAACCATAGAAGAAAATGGTCTCATTACTTGTCCTCCTCTATCCACTAAACACTCAACTAAATCAGAAGTGAGGGAGAATTTTGCTTTTTGATGGCCATGATTTTGAAGATGCTTAGTGTCTCCAGTTCCAGGTGCTACATGCCTGATAAAAACCCAAAGAGTTCACAATGGCCACGAGAGTCATTTCTCTGCATCACCGGAATAGGTAGGAGGTGTCATCCCCAAGAAAACAATGGACTGGATCCTCCGCAAGAGAGGGACAGCAGTTCCCCGTCTGAGCCACCCAGAGATACTCCTGGGCTTCAGCCCCTCCTTGCACGCACGGTGGCCTCCAGCAAGGACACTCTGGCCCAGGCCTGTCCGTGTCCATGTCAAGACCTATGACTGGTTCACACCTGGTCCAGAACATTGGCACTGAAGATGGCCTCGTCCACGTGGTGCTCATCGGATGTGACAGCCGGGCGAAAGGTGCCCACCACGTGCCGTACCTCGGGAGGGAGGGCACAGTTCGAGTGTTCCAAAAATTTAGCCACCAAAACCCTGGTGTCTGCATGGGCCTTGCCGTCCATTAATGAGTGTGGCTGCTCTTTGAAGACCGTCTGTAAGGCCTCTGGCTTTAACCGGTGGTCCGTTTTCCAGGGATCTAGCTGCCCAGGTGGCGAGAGCCGGTGCCGACAAGCACAGGAGGCCGTGGCGGAGTGAGATAGGGAAACTAAAAATCAAGGGAAAAGATAAAATCTGAAAACAACCAAAACAAAACAGAAGGCAGCTGTTAAATGAATTCTTTACAAAGCAAACACAAGGCTGCTTGAGACAAACTTTTTCCTGGGATTTCCATGGTCCTGGGCTGGCGCCCTAGGAGTGTCCTGTGTCCCTTCATCCCTGGTGTGGCCTGGCCCCTCTCAGCCCTGAGTTGAGCTGCTGTTAACCTAGAGGGCCCACAGCCCCCCTGGAGCTGAAGGACTGGGGATGGGACAGCAAAATGGGAAGTGGGCGGGGAGAGAAAGGCAGGTGCAGGGTAGGGATCCCCCTTCCTTTTGTCTCTCTGCCAGAATTTCTGAGCTCACAGGGCACTGACCCTTTTCAGCCTTCCCTCCCTCAATGACCTTTGCCCCTGTGGGTCCAATGGCATTAGAGACAGGTCTGCCTCAAGATCATAGCTGGGGGTGCCAGAGGGGCAATGAGAGCACCCCCCACCAGGTCAAGGGTGGACAGGAGCCACTTCAGATGCATCAAGGCCCTGCTCCTAGTACCCACAGGCCCAAGGCCAGGGGACCTGGAAGTAGCTCCAACAGGGCCCATGGCTGCTCTGGATAACCCAAGGAGCAGGCACTGGTCTGATGGTGCCTCCAGAGAAAGCCAGCCCTGGCCAGTCTCCTGTGACCAACTCACCAAGGACCAGATTAAGGCCTGACTTGCCCACAGCATGTGTCTGGTCACACAGAGGAAACACATTCTGGGTGGTCTGACCTATTTTTGATAGCAATGGAGCAAGCCTGATAATTAAGCATGAGAAACTGTAAAAAAAAAAACCCCAAAAAAACAAAAACAAAAAAAAACCCCTCACACATGAGGCCAATCTCCCCTCCAAAATAGCATCTCATAAATACAGTGAAACAAATGGCCGCATGCATGTTAAGTCAGTTATAGGCTCTAACATGTCCTCTTCAGAGAGAAGGGAAGGGAAGGCCGTCCTTTCAATGCCCACAGGGCTGCAGAGCCCATGCTCACGGGTGACAACGGGAAGGCTGGGCTCAGACAAAGCCCACCAGTCACTCCCCAGCCCCCCATCTCGCAGCAGGTGTCAAAGCGTTTTAGAAGAGTATCTCACCGGTCCCCAGAGCAGCCCTGGCCAGTCCTGCTTCAAGGTCCTGGCTGCAGGAGGGCGGATGCGAAGAGGTGTTGCCTTAATCAGAGAGAGAACTCCGGTAACACATGAAACGGAAAAAGGCATTCCCGGTAACACTATAATCACCCTCCCTCAGGTAAGAGATAGATTTTAGATGCTGGATAAGCAGAGGAAAACTCGTGAACTTACACAAACCCGTGCATGGATCACACAGGAGCAGCCCCACAGCTGGCATCTGCCACAGGGCAGGCAGTGTCCCCCGGCTGGGCACAGCACAGCAGCCAATGCCACAAGCAAACCCAGTGTATTTCATCAGAATGCCTCCCCTCCGCCCCATCCCATGTCTGAAGGTCCCCAGAGACCCCGGGGAGGCACATGCTTTTGACACGTAGAACAGTAACTGTCCTGTGGAGCTGCAAAGAGGCTGTGCCGACAGGGTGGTGTGGGGACGCAGAGAAGGCACTGTGACTCGTCTTCTCTCCATCCTCACCCCTAAAATGTAATGGTTTGTGGAGTCCAAATTTCCCTGAGGGGAGGATAGGCCAAAGGAAGCCATCAGGGGGCCACAGAGTAGACACTCCCCTAAACATGCACGTGTAATAGCCCTAGCAGGGAGGAGAGAAGGCTGAGCCTGGGTTCAGAGGAGCCCAGCACAGGGGAAGGAGGTGTGTGTGTGTGTGGGGGGGGGGTGCTTCAGGAGAAGAGTCTTACGGGATCTTGTCTAGTCAGCTGGTAACTGAATGTGGGAGGGGAGGTAGCAAGATAGAGGACTGCAGGCCAAAGAGCTTCCAGGTGCAAACTCTGACGTCTCCACCAGCAGGGCCCTGGTAGGCAATGACCTCCGTGGGTTCCTAGTTCCTTCCAGGGATACACTTTTCCTGGGGCATGGGTCTTGTCTATTTGGAGGTCAGCTGGCCCAACACCACTGAGTCCAGGCAGCCAGGGGGCCTCTTCAGGGTTCTTACAGTTTCATTGGACGAAGTGTGTAGTCCAATGGCCCTGCAGCCATGATACCCACTAGTCTCTACTGGCAAAGACACGTCTGTCCTCCCCCCTCAAAACCTAGCATCATGGGAGGAAGCGTGGGTTCTCCAACCTCAGGATACACAAGACCACCTGGGGAGCTGGTGTGAAGTGCAAATCCAGGAACTCTGATGCCATGTCCTGCAGCCCAGGGAAGGCACCGCTCAACTCAAGAGTCATGTGGGTGATTCTGACCCCAACTCCAAGCCACACACATGGAGTGCTGCCAAGGGTGCCCAGGAAATGCTACTGGAGACACACCACTTCTGCTGGGGGCAGCTCCAGCTAGAGGGCACCCCACCCACCTAGAGCCATCACTGAGACATAGACATACCTTATGTGGTCCTGGGTCCCACCAGACCACTCAGCAGGCACTGGCACTTGCAAAAGGGTGGAGCCCAGGGTAGTCCTGGCTGATGGATGGGTACAGCCTGTGGTCATCTGCCTGACCTGAGTGCCCACCTGGGCCCCAGAGCTGGGGTACAACCAGCAGGCTAATATCAGGGGCTGGCTGACCCCGAGTGGGCTCTCATCACCCCGAGGCTTCCATCCTTTCTATCCTTACTCCCCAGCCAGAAAGTGGAAAGCCTGGTGGGTACACAACAGGGGCCCCTGACTGTCTCTCCCTCCCTAGAGCCCTAGGGCATTAAGACCACATTCCCAAAGTGGCCCCTAAGCTGAGGTCCCAAGGCCTGGCCTTGACTCTCAGCTCACTGAGGCCTGCAGTGTCCAGGGCAGAGTATGGCACACGCTGGGGGCACAAGGGGGCTGGGCCAGTCATACCTGCCACACTGGATGCACACGAAGTGGGGTCGCTGGTGGAGCGGGCCACACGCCCAGGACCTGGCAGTGCCTGCGTGCCCTGGTCAGGGCCCTCAGGGGACTCGAGGTCAGGTGGCAGGGGCTGTGAGGCACCCACAGGGCCTTCAGGGCTTAGGCCTGGTGCGGTGGCACCCTCGGATGCCAGGAGGCTCGAGCTATCTGCGGGCTCTGCAAGGCAAGGGACCCAGTGTTAGAACTGGCAATGGGCCACCACAGAGCCACCCGAGACAAGCACAGTGCCTGCTCACACCCCTGATGGAGCTGAAAGTGAAAATCTCAGCCTTCTGGAGCTCCCCCATAGGGGGCCTGAGCAGTCTGCCCTTCAATGCCAAATCTAGACAAACCTGTAATCCTGGGGGCGTGTGAACACCGAACAGGTCTACAGATGCTCTGTGGTGTTAAAAAGGTTTTGGGGGACACCAGATGATCTCTCAAGAATCATTCCCAGGAGGGGTATAGGGTGGGGGCATGTACACCCTTCACATTCCACAAGAGACTAAAAGTTGGAAACCAGCCCCATCTCCTATCCAGGGTATCCCTCGGGGGATCTGAAGTACAGGAAGGTGGAGGTCAGAGGGTGCTTGATGAACAGGGTCCACGTAGAGAAGGGCAGGGCTTAGAGGGACATCAGGGCATCCTAGCCAGGTCCTCATGGGCCTGAGAACCTGCCTGCCCCACACAGAAGGGTACAGCCTGGGGCCTCGAGTGCAAGCCGTGCACTGGTCAGGCAGGTGCGGGAACCAGCCCAGTGATGCCCACCTGGTTCTCAAAGTGTGGGCCAGGCCAGCAGCATCAGCATTGCCTGGGGATATGGCAGAATTCTGACCCAATGAATGAGAAACTCGGGGGTGGGCCCAGCCATGGGGGTTCAAACAAGCCCCTAGGGGATTCTGATGCCCCTTAAGTGTGCGACCCACTGTTATATCCCTGTGATGCTGGTCAGATCGGGCTCTAGCCCCTCACTACTCCAAGGGCCTTCCTTACCCGGGGGTACTGGATCAAAATCTGTCTTAAAATCTCAGGGGACCTGTGTGCACATTTTTTAAAGCTTGAGAAGCATTGCTCCCTCTGCTCTTTGATCCCATCACCAGGCAACGTCGCAGCTGCTTGCTGTGAGGCAAATCACTCCACAGAGGTAGATTTTTGAGGTGAGCAGCTCACCTGGGGGATGCTTTGTAAGACTCACATGAGCCTGAACAACTCCAGGGTGGGAAGCTTTGGGGTCTGTCCCATCCATCCCTTTCTGTGGGTCCTGTGGGAGGCCTCTCTGTTTCCAGTGCGCTCTGTTTCTGGGAGCTTCCCCACTGCCACGAGGTTTACAGGTGACTTACCACGTAATCCTCATGGCCCACCAGCTAACCACTCCGAAACACGGTTAAGCGACCTCAGGGGAAGAGGGTTGTGAGGCCGCCAAGTGGTGGAGCCGGTTGGAAGCAGCCCACTTCTAGAGTGCTCTTGCTTCCCCAGCCCTGCACTGTCTACCCTTGCCCTCTCAATAGATGCTGTTTCTGGAAAACAGAAAGATGAACCGAACCTCACAAATCATATGCAAAAAAAAAAAAAAAAAAAATCTTCAGGGGTGCCTGGGTGGCTCAGTCAGTTAAGAGTCCGACTCTTGATTTCCACTCAGGTGTTGATCTCATGGTTCGTGGGTTCGATCCCTGCATTGGGCTCTGCACTGATGGTGTGAGGCCTGCTTGAGATTCTCTCTTGCTCTCCCTCTCTCTGCCCTTCCCCTGCACATGCTCTCTCTCTCAAAATAAACTTTAAATAAACATTCTTCAGAATGATTAATCCTTTTCTTTTTTAAAATACTAGAAGAATAGTAGTAGAAAATAGGAGAATAAGTCTACACTTAGGGTGGAGAAAGATGTTGTCACCATGACGGAAACCAGAATGGAAAAGTTTGATAAATCTGGCAAGAAAAATTCTAAAACTGTGTATAGCAACAGGCATCATTAACAGGGAAGCATCCCTACAGTGAATAGGAAAAGTGAGAAAATGTCTCTATTTAAGTAATAGTTTTCTTATAAATCTACCAAAAAAGAAAGAAAGAAATAACCCCACAAAACACTGCAAAAAAGTGGACCCTAAACTGACCTACACATAGGTACTAAATGTGTAAAAAGCCATTCACACTCAATCTTGTGTGTGTACTACAGTCACCTGCAAGAATGACAAAGATCACCAGGAATGATGATGTTTGGGGTGTCATAAACACTGCTGGTGGGTGTGCAAACCAGCAAGAAAACCTTCCCAGAATGCAATGTGGCCAACACATCAAAACCTAAAATACACATTTTCTTGGCCTCAGCAATTTCACTTTTAGGAATTTATTCTAAGGAATTGATTGGGCAAACACTCAAAGGTGAATGTATAAATGTAGAGAAGAAATACTTCCCTGTATCATTAGAACACTTCAAACCAGAAACCATAATTATTAATTCTATCAACATTACGCAGAAGTATATTAAAACTATTTTGAAGAATATTTATTTCCTGCTGATCCTCCTTGAACTCAGCTTTCTTGCTTTTTTACAGCTTTATTGAGGTATAATTGACATACAAAAACCTGTATGTATTTAATATATACCATTTGATGAGACTGGACATAATAATATACCCTTGGTCCCAATTTTTTTTTTAATAATGTTTGTTTGTTTGTTTGTTTGCTTGTTTGTTTAGAGAGAAAGGGGCAGAGGGAGAAAGAGAATCCCAAGCAGGCTCCTTAGTCGGCGTGGAGTCTGACACGGGGTTCGATCCCATGACTGTGAGATCATGACCTGAGCCGATATCAAAAGTTAGACACTCAGTCAATTGACTGGGCCACCCAGGTGCCTCAGTCCCAATTTTCTTAAAGTCTGTGATAATCCAATGGCTGAGTTCATCAGGAAAACAGAGTCACAGAGAGAGAAATGTGACTTAGCTCTGAATATCTATAAGTAATGGAAAGATAAGATTAGGGTAACTAATCTTATCTTCAAGATAAGATTAGGGAAAGCTCATAGGCTAAGACGGTAACTCATTCTTGTACACCCTCACTGGCTTGTGCTGTAAGACTGTACAGTAGTAATAATCCCAGTGAACTTGCAGTTTTTCACCTAAATAGATCACAATTTCTCCTAATTAATGTATGATGATATATTTAGCATACGTAACATATTTTCCTTAACTCTTACCAATGGACTTCATTGTCCCTGTAAGTTTTTATTCTTATGAAAAACAAAAGTTATCTTCATGCTTATGGTTTTCTTTTTTGTTTTCTTCTTCTTCTTCTTCTTCTTCTTCTTCTTCTTCTTCTTCTTCTTCTTCTTCTTCTTCTTCTTCTCCTTCTTCTTCTTTTGCATTATTCCCCTCAGGCGGTTCTAGAAGTGTGATCACCACATCTAATGGCATAAACATTTTATGGCTCTTTATCAAGATGCTCCGTCAAAAGGGTTGAGTTCCAAGCTGCCAGTCAGGGCTGGGTAAAGCACCTGCCTGTGGCCTTGCCAGCATCCATATCCCCATTACTATTTTATTTCAATAGGTGAAAAATAATACTAGAATTTATCTCCCTCCCACCCCCCCTCAAAAAATTTTAGAGTTAAATTTGTGAGTCCGACAAGGTTGTAGGATGCGAGAGAAATCACACAAGAATGAATCACATCTGTCCCATGGTTGGGCACATGTACTAACAATGAGCAGGCAGAAACCAAAAGTAAAAACAGAATACCATTTACAGCTGCTCCACAGAAAATGAAATTCCTAAGTATGCCCTTAACAAAACATGCTCAGGATCTGTATTCTGAAAATGATAAAATACTGATGAAAGAAATCAAAGAAGATCCAGATAAACAGAGAGACAGACGTACTATGTTCCTACACAAGAATGTTTAGCTTTGCAGGGATAGAAATTCTACCCAAATTGCTCTACAGGTTGAATGCAATTCTGGGGCACCTGGGTGGCTCAGTCTGTTGAGTGTTCAACTTCAGCTCAGGTCATGATCTCATGATTGGTGAGTTCAAGCCACCTGTTGGGCTCTGTGGTGACAGCTGGGAGCCTGGAGCCTGCTTTGGATTCTGTGTTTCCTCCTCTTTCTATCCCTCCCCTGCTCATGCTCTGTCGTCTGTCTCTCTCTCAAACAATAAATACCACCTCCCCCCCAAATTGAATGAAATTCCTATTAAATTCCCAGCTAGAGTTTTCATAGACACAGACAAGTGGATTCTAAAATTGACATGGAAATACATAGACCCTAGAGTACCTAGAACAATCTTGACAAAGAAAAGCAAAGCAGAGGTTGGGCTTGCCTGATATTAAGGCTCACCACAGAGCAACAGTCATCAGGAGAGGGTTCTAGTGGCAGAGGGACAGACACACAGATTAATGGAACAGGATAAGAGGGCCCAGAAATAGACCCATGCCATTATGTCCAGCTGGGTTTTGACAAAGGTACAAAAGCAATAAATGATCTGGGACAGTTGGATATGCACAGCCCCAAAAATGACATTGACCTCAACCTCAGCCCATACAGAAATTACCCAGTAGGGGTGGGCATCTTTTCTACAGTGAATCCTACTTGGTCTGCCATCCCATGAGCCTCTGTCAGTACTTCTCCATATATTCCTGCCCACTTCTAGGCCTGGCGCCTCTGCCAGGAGTCGGTGCTGGAAGCAGCCCCGAGCTTCTCAGTCAAGCCCAGTTAACTGTCTGGAGCCTGAGCAGTGAGGAAGGCCTAGCCCGGATGAATTCCTGACTCCTCTGTCCATCACTATCTGCCCTGGACTCCAGGAGCCACCAGGCTGTCGGCCTTTCCAACCATGCTTTCCTCCAGAACTTGTGTTTTCAGGAGTGATGGGGCTGGAATGGAGAAGGGGGAGCCCCCTCAGCCCAAAGTCTAGAATGCACTTGGGGACTGAGACACACTGTGCCCTGAAGTAGTCTCTAGGAAGGTCACAGGACACCACTTCTTAGACACAGCTTTTGATGACTGCTTGGAGCCACCAAGTAAAGGACAAGGTCACTTCCAAATCCCACAACTGCAGAGACCAGGCTTCCTACAACCCAGAGGCGTCCTCACAGAAGATGGCCCCTTCATATTTCTCAGATGTTAACTAAGAGTTGGGGTCAAGGGCAGACAGCCCCGGGACTATAATGCGTGTCCTTTCTGAGACCCTTAGTCCTCTCATGAATTAGCTGAGTTCTGTCTCTGAACAAACCTGCCCCCATGAGCCCACCTGGGGACCCAAAGAAGATGGAAACACCCAACCCTCATCCATGTGTCCCTCTGCTACTCAGGCTTGTCTGCTCTCCTGACACCTCAACTACCTCCTCACCTCTGGCTTTGCCTTGCGGCTCCCACCCCACATCTGAGATCGGACCTTCCACATTTTTCCTTCAATGCCTTCCAGGACACAACTGGTAGTGTCCTTTCCCCAGTGCCCCCCTTCAAAGCCAGTGGGCCCAGAGGCCCAGGGGCCCAGGCCTGGCCCCTTCCTGAGGGAGGAGCCCAGTGGATGTGAGCTTGGTACAGTTTTTGCTCAGGGAAGGGTCCATCCCAGACGGAGTCAAGCGCTCCTTCAAACCCATATCCCTCAAGTCGAGGGGAAAGGCGCTGGAGTAGAGGGGGGCAAATCCCGCCAGAGAAAGCATGAGATCCCCCAGGTGTACTGACTTACTACCGCTGCCAGTAAGGGAGGAACTGTGGAGAACTAATATGGTACTAAACAGCACAAGCTGTAGCAAATTCTATCCCCTTAAAGAGTAAGAAATGGTGGGAAGGCAGTCGCAGGAAGGAGGAGAGAAGGAAGTAGGAGGAGAGAAGGAAACATGCTTTGAGAAGTATAAACTTATTTCAAATGATCAAAAGGGTAAGATTACCTTGTGTGCTGAAGCCAGCAGTGGCATCTGGGTCCCCGGGGCTGGGCTCAGTCGCCGGCTGATCTACACTCGTAAGCTACAGCAAGAAACAGGTCATCAGGTAGTTTGAAGGGCACAGCACAACAGACTCCAGAAATCAAGGCTGACTTCAGAGCTCATCTTCTAGAAAGAAGTACTAAGTGACGTGTACTTACATGTCTGCCATTCTCCCCTAAATTTATGCAGTCAGGCTGTGAGGATGCCAAGGCCAGAGGGTTGCTGCCAAGGCCAAAGACTGTTTCTCTTTCTGAAATCAGAGTGCCAAGCAGTCCCCAAGAGCCCACCAGGGCCAGGTACCAGCCACCCTCAGCCCACTCACCTTCCACTTCTAGGGAGCACTCTTTGGGACTGAAAGAGGCCACATAGGATCCTCCAGAGTCACTGCAGGAGGTAGGAGAGCCCCTGGCCTCACTTCTAACCCCTTCCTCCCAACAACTCTTTTCCCTGCTTCCACACCAGGAAGAATAAAGCCACAGGGGGACAGTCAAGAGACCTGTAATGCTCTGGGCCAGCATGGCTTGGGCATAGGGTGGGCATTTAGTAGACAGTTTTGGCCTCGGTGAGCTCTCACACTCCCCCAGAGCGTGTACTTGCCCCATTTCCCTCCTGCTTTCTGCAGATGGAATCAAGAGGTTACTCAGAAGGCTTTCCTCCCTGTCCAAGCTTGGGTTCAAGGTCCAGATCCACTCAGGCCATGTGCCGGGTTGAGCGCAGGCCCTGTGGCCCTGGGCACACTGTCCTGTCCTGTCGTGTTGAGTGGCTGTGAAGCTTGCATCATGTTGGAAGTTATCATGCTCTTGCAGATTTCTTCTCAAATAGATCATTCAGCCCAGAGAGGCTATCGGGAGGACAAGCAGGGGAAGACCAGGCCTTCTTGGCTGGGTGAGGGTAGGGCACATCTGCCCTCTTGCCCTGTCTTCACTTGCCCATCTTCTGCTCGCACACTCGGTTCCCACTGTGACCACATCTGTTCCACCCCTACTGTAGGGCACAATGGTCCCACATGGGCCATGTGTCTGGGTGTCACAAATACCACATACATGTGCCCCTGTGCTATCTCAGAAAATGATTTCTGAATCCTTGTATTATTTCAGAATTGCTTTGGGGACTTGCTTGCAAATAATGAGCTCAGGGGGAGGCCTGGGAAGTTCAGGGGGTCCCCTGCGGCTTGGTCCCATTCCAGCTCAGGTAATTACGTCTCTGCCTCCCTTGTCTCCTGCTACTTCAATCAGACAGCTGATCACCTTCGGCTCTTTCAACCAGGCTGCAGGCCTCTCACCAACACAAAACAGGTGAACCGTGCCCCCGGGGGCGGGGAATGTGCGACAGGGTTTGGGGGGCAAGAACCGCACTTGCGGGGAAGAACCAGAGCTGCCTAAATGTTCCCTTTGATCCCACCTATGTGTAATACTGCATGCACTATTTTCCTTCCTCAGCACAATCCTGTTCTGCTGGGGAGGGAATCGGGGGAGGGAGACTCACACGGCCACCAACACTCACCTTCCTTTTCACTGAAATCACACTATGCCTACAACCAATGTTGGAAATCTCTGTTGAGAATATTCTGCGAAATCACGCAAAAAGGAACAATATCTTCAAGGTGCGTTTCCTTCCATACTCCTCCTGACCCTTAACATTTTTTTTTTTAATTTTGCAGGGATGGGTGGCAACTTGGAGGCCTGATGCCTGAAGAAAAGCTTCTGGTAATAAAGAAATATAAATAAAACAAGAGGAATAAAATGCGCCGTGGGACAAGGTCAGGAGGAAATTGGATTCATTTCATATTTCATAGAAGCATCACTGGCTTCCCTCTGGCTCCCGGTCAAATCTGGTTTTGAGAGGAGACAGCTCCTGGCAGTGTATCTATCACGTCTGGTAAGCAGGGTGTCAAGGGTTTAATTTGAATTTGGCCTTCCCTCATGGCCAACGCCACCTTGCCACACGAAAGCTGTGGAGGAAATAGCTGTGAGGTTCACACGGCATTTTCGATTAAATATAAGGGCGGCGGAAAAGGGTGGAGAAGAAACATACTTGTGGCACAGAATTTAAAGTGAAACTCTAGTTTAGCAATAAAAGTTTATAACACAGCTCTTGCAGGAGAGGGCCACTGAGAGGAGATGCTGTGTGTATGGCCTCACATGGGACACTCAGAGGCTGCATTTATTTGTTCCCAGACACGTTATTTTGACCAGTTGTGATTAAAAAGTCAGTTGGCAAAATAATAAAGATCAGAGCAGAAATAAACAATATAGAATCTAAAAAAACTGTAGAGCAGATCAACGAAACCAAGAGTTGGTTTTTTGAAAAAATAAACAAAATTGACAAACCTCTAGCCAGGCTTCTCAAAAAGAAAAGGGAGATGACCCAAATAGATAAAATCATGAATGAAAATGGAATTATTACAACCAATCCCTCAGAGATACAAACAATTATCAGGGAATACTATGAAAAATTATATGCCAACAAATTGGACAACCTGGAAGAAATGGACAAATTCCTAAACACCCACACTCTTCCAAAACTCAATCAGGAGGAAATAGAAAGCTTGAATAGACTCATAACCAGCGAAGAAATTGAATCGGTTATCAAAAATCTCCCAACAAATAAGAGTCCAGGACCAGATGGCTTCCCAGGGGAGTTCTACCAGACGTTTAAAGCAGAGATAATACCTATCCTTCTCAAGCTATTCCAAGAAATAAAAAGGGAAGGAAAACTTCCAGACTCATTCTATGAAGCCAGTATTACTTTGATTCCTAAACCAGACAGAGACCCAGTAAAAAAAGAGAACTATAGGCCAATATCCCTGATGAATATGGATGCAAAGATTCTCAATAAGATACTAGCAAATAGAATTCAATGGCATATAAAAAGAATTATTCACCATGATCAAGTGGGATTCATTCCTGGGATGCAGGGCTGGTTCAACATTCACAAATCAATCAACGTGATACATCACATTAACAAAAAAAAAGAGAAGAACCATATGATCCTGTCAATCGATGTAGAAAAGGCCTTTGACAAAATCCAGCACCCTTTCTTAATAAAAACCGTTGAGAAAGTCGGGATAGAAGGAACATACTTAAAGATCATAAAAGCCATTTATGAAAAACCCACAGCTAACATCATCCTCAATGGGGAAAAACTGAGAGCTTTTTCCCTAAGATCAGGAACACGACAGGGATGTCCACTCTCACCGCTGTTGTTTAACATAGTGTTGGAAGTTTTAGCATCAGCAATCAGACAACAAAAGGAAATCAAAGGCATCCAAATTGGCGAAGATGAAGTCAAGCTTTCGCTTTTTGCAGATGACATGATATTATACATGGAAAATCCGTTAGACTCCACCAAAAGTCTGCTAGAACTGATACATGAATTCAGCAAAGTTGCAGGATACAAAATCAATGTACAGAAATCAGTTGCATTCTTATACACTAACAATGAAGAAACAGAAAGACAAATAAAGAAACTGATCCCATTCACAATTGCACCAAGAAGCATAAAATACCTATGAATAAATCTAACCAAAGATGTAAAAGATCTGTATGATGAAAACTATAGAAAGCTTATGAAGGTAATTGAAGAAGATATAAAGAAATGGAAAGACATTCCCTGCTCATGGATTGGAAGAATAAATATTGTCAAAATGTCAATACTACCCAAAGCTATCTACACATTCAATACAATCCCAATCAAAATTGCACCAGCATTCTTCTCGAAACTAGAACAAGCAATCCTAAAATTCATATGGAACCACAAAAGGCCCCGAATAGCCAAAGTAATTTTGAAGAAGAAGACCAAAGCAGGAGGCATCACAATCCCAGACTTTAGCCTCTACTACAAAGCTGTCATCATCAAGACAGCATGGTATTGGCACAAAAACAGACACATAGACCAATGGAATAGAATAGAAACCCCAGAACTAGACCCACAAACGTATGGCAAACTAATCTTTGACAAAGCAGGAAAGAACATCCAATGGAAAAAAGACAGTCTCTTTAACAAATGGTGCTGGGAGAACTGGACAGCAACATGCAGAAGGTTGAAACTAGACCACTTTCTGACACCATTCACAAAAATAAACTCAAAATGGGTAAAGGACCTGAATGTGAGACAGGAAACCATCAAAACCCTAGAGGAGAAAGCAGGAAAAGACCTCTCTGACCTCAGCCATAGCAATCTCTTACTCGACACATCCCCAAAGGCAAGGGAATTAAAAGCAAAAATGAACTACTGGGACCTTATGAAGATAAAAAGCTTCTGCACAGCAAAGGAAACAACCAACAAAACTAAAAGGCAACCAACGGAATGGGAAAAGATATTTGCAAATGACATATCGGACAAAGGGCTAGTATCCAAAATCTATAAAGAGCTCACCAAACTCCACACCCGAAAAACAAATAACCCAGTGAAGAAATGGGCAGAAAACATGAATAGACACTTCTAAAGAAGACATCCGGATGGCCAACAGGCACATGAAAAGATGTTCAACGTCGCTCCTTATCAGGGAAATACAAATCAAAACCACACTCAGATATCACCTCACGCCAGTCAGAGTGGCCAAAATGAACAAATCAGGAGACTATAGATGCTGGAGAGGATGTGGAGAAACGGGAACCCTCTTGCACTGTTGGTGGGAATGCAAATTGGTGCAGCCGCTCTGGAAAGCAGTGTGGAGGTTCCTCAGAAAATTAAAAAGAGACCTACCCTATGACCCAGCAATAGCACTGCTAGGAATTTACCCAAGGGATACAGGAGTACTGATGCATAGGGGCACTTGTACCCCAATGTTTATAGCAGCACTCTCAACAATAGCCAAATTATGGAAAGAGCCTAAATGTCCATCAACTGATGAATGGATAAAGAAATTGTGGTTTATATACACAATGGAATACTACGTGGCAATGAGAAAGAATGAAATATGGCCTTTTGTAGCAACGTGGATGGAACTGGAGAGTGTGATGCTAAGTGAAATAAGCCATACAGAGAAAGACAGATACCATATGTTTTCACTCTTATGTGGATCCTGAGAAACTTAACAGAAACCCATGGGGGAGGGGAAGGAAAAAAAAAAAAGAGGTTAGAGTGGGAGAGAGCCAAAGCATAAGAGACTCTTAAAAACTGAGAATAAACTGAGGGTTGATGGGGGGTGGGAGGGAGGGGAGGGTGGGTGATGGGTATTGAGGAGGGCACCTTTTGGGATGAGCACTGGGTGTTGTATGGAAACCAATTTGACAATAAATTTCATATATTGAAAAAAAATAAAAAAATAAAAAGTCAGTTGGCATTTATGCAAATAAGCCGCATCTCCTCATCTCCCTTTCTTTTGGTAAGCTCTGTGGCTAAGACACACCACGTGAAAACTCTCCCCTATTTCTGGTAGCAAATTCCCCACTCCTGGGTCAGGTCAACCAGCTAGTATCAGAACTATAAAGAGCTGTTCTTTGGAGGCAATTGGCTGTAATCACAGAAAATGTGAATTAAGATTTTAGCCTAGTGTCCCAAGGCAATCTTTGAAGCTACTTTGCTTACAGATTTTTAAATGCAAAGGTGATTTTGTTTGAAAATATAAATACTGACTTTTAGGACTTGTGGTTGGCTGCACTTCTCCTGTGTCCATTGCCTCAGCATTTCTAGCCTTGTACCTCAGGCTGCCCTCCTACTCACCAGACTGCCACCAAATTCAAATTCCCAAGGTGCCACTGGATCATGTCAACTCCAAATGTCAAACTCGTCAAAGGCACTGCTATAGTTTGACATGCAGGGTCATGAAATCTGTACCCAAATGATGTCAATGAACCTCCTTCATTACCCTAAGCTCCCCAGCCGGGTCCCAGGCTGTCGCAGCACTGTTTGTCTACACTGCACCTTGGAGACCTTTTCCATTGTTCACATGCCAATCCCACTCTACCTTTTTCCCCTGAAGTCCCAGCAAAGTTCATTGGAGGCCGTCCTGTTACCAATGCCAGCCTGTGAGTCCCACAAGGAAGGGATTCTGTTCAGTTCATGGCTCTGTGTTCTATAGAATACAGCACAGTTTTCCATGGTCCTTGGAAATGTAAGCTTGTCATCCACAGGAATAGCACACTGGCAAATTCTCAGTAACTTTCTGGCTATAGAAAGAAATGCACTCCTTCTGATCTTGCCCTCAAGGTATGGTCTTAAGCCATGGGAAAGAGAAGGACATTGCAAACAGAGAACAGAACGTGCCTGTGACCGATCCAGGAGAGTGAATGGGTCAGAATGAATGTGCTCAGTCAAGGGAGCTTTTCCTTCCCGCATCAAAAAGTTCTCCCAAAGGAGCGGCCTCCTGCCACCTGTCCAGAGCCCACACAATGCCTGCTTTGCTCCTCTGTCAGTCTGTCTTCCTCTCTTTATCCAAACGAGTACTGATAGACAATTCACGTGCTGTTTGTCCATAAGGGGAAGTAATTAACCTCTGCCTTGCCCTGTGACAAAGGATTGTGCCGTAAAGGGGGGACAGCTCCTTGCTGTCCTCAGGTGGGGGGACTGCCCCAGGGGAGGGGGGCAGGTGGCTGGCGCAGCCTTCCCTCTGTGGATGGGAACGAGTTTCATTGGCTTCTAGACTCCTAGAGGTGTCTGTGGAATTGAAAAGTGCTGCCAGACCACGGGGTCAAAGAGAATGGGCCCAGCAAGGCGCAGGCTTCCCCTTGAGGGGAGCATTGCAGTGGCCCCGTAATCACCAGATGCTGCCCCCCTCCCCAAAGAGCCAGCCCAGAGAAAGGCCATTCAGACACGTACTTCTTGCACACATAATGTTTGTGCAGGCACTTGTAAGCTGGTGGGTTCTGAGCCAATGCAATAGGAGACAGGCCTTCCTTTGCCCTTAAGGATTTTCTCACCAAAATCATGTGAAAGAAATCTCCATTTAGAGAATTCTCAACAGTTTTGGAGAACGGTGTCATATTAGAACCAGTATTATCCTCCCCCATACAAACGGTCTCCAACTTATGATGGTTTGACTTAGGATTTTTTGGCTTTACGATGGTACAGAAGTGATACACGTTCAGTTAGAAAGAAATTGTACTTTGAGTTTTGACTTTGGATTTTTTTCCCCCAGGATAGTGATATGCAGTATGGTACTCTCTCATGATGCTGGGCAGAGGTGGGTGGCCACAGCTCCCAGACAGCCACTTGACTGGGTAAACAACGGACACCCTCACAAAACCATTCTGCACCCACAAAACCATTCTGTTCTTTGCTTTCAGTACAGTGTTCCATAAATTACACGAGATAGTCAACACTTTATTATAATATAGGCTTTGTGGGGTGCCTGGTTGGCTCAGTCAGTTAAGCATCCAACTCTTGGTTTTGGCTCAAGTCATGATCTCATGGTTCATGGGTTCAAGCCCCATGTTGGGCTCTGTGCTAACAGTGCAGATTCTCTCTCTGGGATTCTCTCTCTCCCTCTCTCTGTGCCCCCTCCTTGCTCTCTCTAAATAAATAAATGAATAAATAACTATTTTTTAAAATATAGGCTTTGTATTAGATGGTTTTGCCCCACTGCAGGCTAATGGAAGTGTTGTGAGCACACTTAAGTTGGGCTGGGCTCAGCTACGATGTTCGGTAGGTTAGGGGTATTAAGGATATTTTCAAAGCACATGGGTTTCTTGGATTGAAAATCCCACTGTAAGTCAAGGAAGATCTGTATTCTATATGCTTCAGAAAAAAGAGTAAATCAGCGATAAAACACTCCTCAATAGCCTTCTGGTATGCCAGTATGGTGTGCATCGAATGTCACACCCAAATGCAGAGGCCACTTTCCAGCATCCAGGGTCCCTGACAGGCTTGGAGGTGGGCATTCCACACTCATCATGAGGAGTATTATTGGGGGTGGGTGTTCCCTGTCATCAGGATTGAGAAGCAAAGGGCTCTGAGAAGTCCTGCTGCTCTCTACAGGGCAGTGTGCACAGTCACTCACCCTTCTGTGGCATTTTCTCTTCTAGAAATGGGAGTAACCGTTCACAAATGGGAGGACAGATGGGCAGGCCGAAGCTCGGCCCCAGGATGGAGCTCAAATTCTGTGATGGCAACTGGCAGCAGCTGGGGGGTGGTGGCAGAGTTCCTCCTTCTCCCCAAAGCAGCCATGGAGAATCACATACCCCTGTGGGCTTGCTGGGGTTTCCAGGCCCATCTGCTGCCCTGCCTGGTGCCCCTGCTGGTTACAGGGCAGAGCAGACCATCTGAGGCTGGCTCAGCATCCCCCTTCTGCCTTCAAGGGACTTCCCTCTCCAACCCCGGCTCAGGTGCTCCCACGTCTGGACCCTTCCACGTCCTTTTGGTAACATCCTCATGCCCTATGCCCACAGTCTCCCTAACTATCTCCTATCTTCTCTCCTCTTTGCCAAGCATCTCACAAGAGTGATCCACTCCAGTTCCCAAAGCATGTCCCTAGAGGAACACAGCAGCAGGAGCTGGAACTTAGGTAGGAATGCAGATTCTTTTTTTTTTAAGTTTATTTATTTATTTTGAGAGAGGGAGAGAGTGAGAGCAGGGGAGGAGCAGAGAGAGAGAGAGAGACAGACAGAGACAGAGACAGAAAGAGAGAGAGAGACAGACAGAGAGAGAGAGAGAGAGAGAGAGACAGAGATACAGAATCCCAACCAGGCTCTGTGTTATCAGCACAGAGCCCAACATGGGGCTTGAGCTCACAACCCTGAGATCCTGACCTGAGCTGAAATCAAGAGTCAGACGCTTAACCAACTGAGCCACCCAGAAACCCCCAGAATGCAAATTCTTGGCAGGTTCCCCTTCCCCAACTATGGACTCAGAAACTCTGGGGTGGGCTCAGCCATCTGTATTTGATTGACAAGCCTGGGATGCCCACTGGAATCCAAAAACCACGGGGACAGACCACTGCTATACCTCCCCACGTCTCATCCCTGCCTTTAGCCTATGCTGGCACCTGCCCCACTGCCCCATTGCAGCTCCTCCTGCCACGGTCACCAGCAATCTCTGGATGGTGAGCCAGCGGGGGACCAGGGTCAGCCCTTCACCGCCTCTGGGCAGCACTTGGCCCCTCTCTCCCTTCCTGAACCATGTGTCTGTGAGTCCAGGCCCTCTGTCTACTCTGCAGCCTGTGCTAGGGGAGCCTCTTTCTCTAGCACCCCAAAGTATTGTTATTCCATAGAGCTCTCCCACCCCCACTTGGTTTCCCTGACTCTGGTGACCACCTCTGTGGCTAACTCTGATCTCTCCAAGGATCCAAGACATAGACCCTATCACCTCATGGACACTTGCTTGGATGTCCTGATGGCCCCAGAATCCAACCAGCCTCGCTGAGGTCACCCTCCACCCATGTTGCACTCATTTCAGACTCATCCTGAGTGGCTTTGTGTTTTGAGGATATGCATGCTGCGTGGTCCCTCCTTGTGAGCCTAGCCACCTGCCACCCCACTCAGCCTGAGCCTTCAGCGCACAGAGGCTCCCCGGGTCCCCCAAAAATGGATTGGATGCCCCTTTTCAGCACCCTCCAGCAGTGCACAGGGGCTCCCCTCAGAGTACTTCTGACTCTCTTCACAGGACACAGTTGCCATTGATAACATTGATTTGAATTATTTTTATCATCAAGAAGAAAAGAAATCATTTCGGAAAGGTAGAATTCTCCACTCAGATTTTTAAAAAATTCAAGAGGATTTCAATCATTATAAGTTTAGAAATGAGATTTCAGTCACAATTTGCCCCCTCACTAATGAATCCCCTCCCTTCTGCCTCTGCACCCGGACCTCAGGTGGTTCCTACACATCTGTGGACAGAAAAAAGGCCACGAGTCCTTGGCCGAGTCCCTGTTTGCTGTCTGCAGCCTGGTGAGCTGGGCCAGGACATTTCAGGGCGAGAGTAGGCAGAGATGGGAGACTCAGAGGCTCAGCTGGCCAGGCTGTCACCTCTGCAAGGGTGGGCTGAGGATGGGCTGAGCAGACCCGCGCAAGTGACGCTCGCGGAGAATCCTTCTTGCAAAAACCGTGTAGCCAAGGTCCCGCTGGACACAGAGGTGGACAGGTCTTACCTTCCCTTTCTGTCCCACAACGCCCAGCCTGCAGAATGTGGTCTCCCCTGTGGGTGCAATTATCTCCGGAAGCTTATGGAGGCTGAGTCTGAACAGCCATTTTAGGTTTGCACCCCCAGAGGTCCCTGAGGGCCAGAAGCTCCCCAGGGAGTGGCCCAGAAGAGAACAGGCACTGCCTCCTGGCCTTCTGACCATGTGGGCTCCAGATCTCAAAGGAGCTGTGAGGACACAGAAGGTCTGGGCCAGGTCTGAGGCTGGCACCACTTCCTGGCA
Organism: Panthera pardus; assembly: GCF_024362965.1. Classification (NCBI taxonomy): domain Eukaryota; kingdom Metazoa; phylum Chordata; class Mammalia; order Carnivora; family Felidae; genus Panthera; species Panthera pardus. Next base: position 13,522,560 of record NW_026526810.1, on the reverse strand, counting down.
GGTGACTTGGGATGCCAGGTGAGAAGCCCAAAGGTGCGTGAATCTGGACTGGCCCAGGACTGTGTCTTGGTGCCCTGTGGTTGCTCCTGGTCATGATATTGCCCACTCTCCTCTGCCTGGGGCTCGGGGCCCAGAACAGGCTGCAGCCCCCATTCTTGGCAGGATTTCTCAGCTCCCCTGCATGTGCCTGTTCTCTGCTGGACTGCTGTGCTCCCCATGTGCACCCCTAAACCTGTGGCCTCCCCACAGCCTGTCCCACACGTGGGTGCTGTGTGACCTTCTGAGTGTTCACATCTCTCCTCCCTGGCTAGGGGCCTTGGATATTCAGGAGCGACACATGTGATGATAACCATGATGAGGATGATGCCATTGAAAAGGACAACTGGCTTTTGCTGAATCAGAGCCCACTCTATATCAAACACTGTGCTGGGTCCATTACAAACATCCCATTCCACCCCATGTGCTTGGTACTGTTATGATCCCCATTTTACAGATGAAGAAACTGAGGCTCCACCAACACATCCCCAGTGTGTGCCTGTTGTGGGTCAGACACCGGGAGGTTGTGGGAGCACCTGGCTTGCCCAGCTCAGAGAAAGCCAGCTACTCCTACCTGCAGCTCTGGCACTTCCCTGGCCTGTAGCTGCCAGGCCTCAGACAGGACCAGGGATCCAGCACTGCTTTCTCACCTCCCAGGAGGCAGCAACAGAGGCATGCAGCTGGAACAGGCCAGAGTCCCCTGGGTTCCCGGTTCACCGCCTGAGCTCTGTCCCTGCTCATGCGTTTGAATCTGTACCAGCTCCTTCAGCACTGTGTCCCCAGACACACTAGCTCACATGCATCTGACAAGAGCCAAGAGGGCAATGCACAAGTATTGGGGTGGCATCTCCAGGCCTGGGGTGGGGCCTCTGCAGGTTCTACTCCCTGAGGCTGCTGCCTGCTCTTCACGAGCGTTGATAAGACCACAGGTTTGCTCTAAGGCTTAGAGAGAAATACAAATGCAAGAAGCAGGGGCACCTGGGTGGCTCGGTCAGTTGAGTGTCCGACCTCGGCTTGTGGTTCATGAGTTCGAGCCCCACATCAGGCCCGCTGCTGTCAGTGCCAGAACCCGCTTCAGATCCTCTATCCCCCTCTCTCTGCCCCTCCTTGACTTGTGCCCTCTTAAAAATAAATAGAACATTAGAAAACCAAATGCAAGGAGCAGGCCTTAGTACAGGAAACTGGCTTGTCTGGGGCCTGGGCCTCACCTGGCTGGTGGCAGTCGGGCCCACCACGGCCTCATAGGGTGGGGGGAGCTCGGCGGGGTACAGCAGGCCGGGGCTGTTGATGGCAACATCATACAAAGTGCTGAATGGAGAGGGAGCAAAGTCCAAGTGGAGGCCCCTGAAAAGACAGGACCATTGCACTGTCACTCCTGGGGGAAGGAGCCTGGATGGCTGACATTTCTCTCAAGGCAATCAGCACGTCACTTGTCAGGGTTTCCCCTGGTCAATTACTCATCGTGCTTGTGAAATAAAAGTCTAATTTGCTAGGCAGTTTTAACTCTTGTGGTTTTTTTTCTTTTTTCTGGAAAGATATCGACATTTTCAGTAAACTCTATGGCCCTGTCCATTAAAATGAAAATAATCACAGAGCCGATTAAATCTTTAATTACATTTTACATGTTATGTTAATGGCCACTACTCAATAGCAGTTTTGCGTTTCATGAGAACATAATAGAGCCGCTCACGTCGGGCTAGGTTCTCTTTTGTTGCACGGCAGCGATACCCAGTAGACATGGTCTATCTAAGCCAGGGTTCGAGCTCTTTCACTGCTCGCGCCCTGCCCTCTAATCAAACATGCTTTCGTATGGTTGCTCTCCTTGGCTCAACTGCCCCACTGAAAATGAGCGTGGCTCTTGCCAGTCCCACCTCCCAGACTGCCTCCTATCTTCCTGGTGTCAATACAAGTCACCACCACCATCTCCGGAAAGACCCACCTGTGGGCCTCGGCTGTGGGAGTACAGGTGTACTCTGGAGGGTAATAAGGTGGAGGTGGGAGAGGAGGGATGAACTCATCGAAGTCCAGGGTCTGGTGGAGAACGGTGCCATGGGGGGTCACGCAGGCAGGGCTGGCAGAATGCGCCCTTTGTGGAAGGAACTGGAAAACAGAGAGATTCAGAGTTATGTGGGACATCTTGTGTGGCTTGTGTCTAATTACGCTAATTACACATAAGCTTTAATGATCCGTTTGGAACTTATGTAATTTAAACCGTTGGGCTGTGACGGCGAAACACACACTTTAAAATGATGGCTCCGTGAGGAACGCCTCGCCTCCAAAGCTTCATTAGGCTTTGTTTCTTACACTGCTATGCAGAATGCCTCTGTTCTAAGGAAAAACACAGTCTGGGAAGTCTTTTTTTTTTTTAACGTTTATTTATTTTTGAGAGAGAGAGAGAGAGAGAGAGAGAGGGAAAGAGAATGTGAGCAGGGGAGGGGCAGAAAGAGAGGGAGACACAGAATCCGAAGCAGTCTCTAGGCTCTGAGTTGTCAGCACAAAGCCCAATGCAGGGCTGGAACCCAGGAACCTCAAGACTATGACATCAGCTGAAGTCAGATGCTCAACCAACTGAGCCACCCAGATGCCCCCAGGGAAGTCTTTTTGTTTTGTTTTGTTTTTTTGTTTTTCTCTTACATATGTTTATTTATTTTAAGAGAGAGGAAGAGAGAGAATCCCAAGCAGGCTCTGTGTTATCAGTGCAGAGACTGACACGGGGCTCAAACCCACACACTGAGATTATGGCCTGAGCTAAAATTAAGAATCAGACGCTTAACTGACTGAGCCACCCTGGCACCTCCAATCTAGGAAGTCTTTAATTCTATCCCCACCACTAACTCTTCCTCTTCAGATTATACTACCTAAAACCTGTAGTCAAAAATGGTGCCTAAGGTCCACGATTTAAGACAGTACTTCCCGAAGTTCATTCATGAGGAAACACCAAACTCTAAAGATGTTCTTCTCCACCCCCTCCCAAATTCCTGCAGCAAAAAAACAAAAAAACAAAACAAAACAAAACAAAAACCAAAAAAACAAGTACTGGGAAATGCCACATATTGTACTCCCTTCTTGGAGCCCTATAATGTATATTACAGTGTTAAAGGCCCTGAGAAGGTCTGCACCAGTGCGCCCCCCCCCCGCCCCCGCTTTTAAAGTTTATTTATTCATTTTGAGAGAGACAGAGACAGTGCAAGTGCAGGGAGGGCCAGAAAAAGAGGGAGAGAGAGAGAATCCCAAGCATGCTCTGTGCCATCAGTGCAGAGCCTGACATGGGGCTTGAACTCATGAAACTGTGAGATCATGACCTGAGCCAAAACCAAGAGTTGGACACTTAACTGACTGAGCCACACAGGTGCCCCCAAATCATGAGTGGAACATTTCTCAAATATTTCATTATGGATCCCTTTGGACACATAGTATCGATGAGTGTTTTGCAGTCCTAGGGAATTCATAAACTTTGTAAAAACACTGCTTTGAGGGAAAATAATCCTTGATGAGCTCCAGAACATTCTGTGAGGCAACCTTAAAACTGAGATGCTGCTTGAGCAAACTGAGGTAAAATCTCTTAAGCAAAAAGAACTCTGCCTCTGCCTAGCTTTCCATTTATGCCAATGGGAAGCAATGGCCAATAACTTCCCACCCTCTGGTCACTGCTCCCAAGGGGTTACCTGTGGAGATGCCTGAGCCATTGCCACAGTTCCAGTCAACACCTCACTGTGAGCTCCTGTAGGGCCAACAAGACTCTGTGTTATGTGAATGCTAGGCTCTGGGACCTCCCACTGCATGGGGGGTGAGGGACACGTGAGACAGTCAAGTGTACACGGCCAAGCAAGGACAGTTCCACTAGTCAGTGAGCTCTCCAAGCACTGTGTGGAGACCTGGAGTCTACAAAGGGTTAATGAAGATGACATTTGAATGGGTCCGCAGATTGGTAGGATATCAACAGGTGGGCCTGCAAGAAGGTAACAGGTGAGCTGGTGAAAGATGTGTTTAAGAAAAGCAAATTTATATAAGGCTCTAGAAATTAATTCTTAATTCTTGGGGCACTGGGGAGCCAGTGATGGTGCTAGAGCTAGGGAGCAGTGCTATTAAAGCTGTGTGGTAGGAAGTGCCTTCTGGCAGCCGTGGGTAGGGTGGTCTGGACTTGAAAAAAAGGCTGGGATGATAGGACATTTTTGCCCAAGTGTGGGTCAGGTCACAATTTTGAATATGGTCAAATTCCATGAAACTAGCCTGCTCCAGACTAACAGCGAAAGAATAGTGACCATGTCTACACATGCAATATCACAGACTGAAATTGTCTCCTGTGGGTTTTCTTAACACACAGAGCACGTTCCTTGCCTTTCCAAGGGGTCTGAGCCGTGGCTTTAATTGTCTGAAATAGAGATGAGTCATTGGCTATGAGCAGGTCGAATGTGTGTCTGTCATACTCCACCTTGGACAGCTGTCAGCCCCGATGCTTATAGCACAAAGCTGAGCAGTTAGGATAAGGCCAAATGTCCTTGAGGTCTAATTGAGACATACTCTGATTTGGTGTGTATCAGAAATTAGAAAAATCAATAAAACACTGAAGCAGGAAATGCAAAAGCCAAAATGCTTTCCTGCTGAAGGTACAATCCCCCCAGGAATGAGGACAAGGAGCATTTTCAATGAGGGGCAAGGCACCCCAGATGACCCTATTAGGAGGTTTAAATGCTGCCATACACCCTCGGCTTTTTAAAGGTTAAACAACAGGTTTAACCACTTCTGCTCTAAACTCTACGTTGCCTTTCCAGTAGTGTGTTGGCTTCACCTTTATGGAACCAACTCAGACTGAGTCCATTGCAAACTGAGCTTGTTCCCCTAGATTTCTCAGCCTCCCCAAGGGGAGGCTGCAAGTGACACTTGACATATTCCCCCTGCCCCCACCAGTATCCGTTTAATGAGGCAGGGGCTGTCTCCAAGGCCAAGGTCACCTGCTCTGGACTCTGCTCTGAGATGCTGGGGCTAGACCTCTGCAAACCACATTTCCTAGACTCCCTTGCCAGCTGGCTAACTGTTGGGTTCTGCCAACAGGGGGTGCTAGAGGGGGGGGGAGTCTGGAAGAAAGGAGCTACATTATCCTGCTCCTTCCCCACTCCTACCCTTGTGTTCCTCTAGCCCAAGGGGTTCACACACCTGATGGGAGTTTCATTATTGCCCAGCCTTCATCATCCACAAAAGAGGAGTGTGCATTTTAGACCCTGCTGGAGGGAAGTCTCTTCCCATATGTCTGCTCTGGAAAGGGAATCCCAACTTAGGCATGTGCTGTCCTTACATGTGCCCTGGAACCAGGGTGGAGGGCTGGGCTTCCTGAGGCCCACTTAGCGGAGACCCTAAAATTTGGCTCTGTGAGAACAGCGCACAGTCTGTTGTCTGAGATGAAGGGTGAAGAGGTCGGCAGGCCTCAGGTGATCCTGCTTGACCACTGAGGGCCCACAAGACTATAAGCATATTACTGACCCCTTTGAGTTTTGGTCTCCTTTCCTCACCCCACCTGGCCTGACAGGGTCATACTGGGAAACACCATTTCTAGGTCACAGACCCAGACGGCAGTGTTGTGCGGCTTAAACAAGACCACATCACAAATATTAGCTCTTCAGTCCCTATGCCTCTATCTCTGGCCACAGGGGGAGGGGGAGAAGTAAGGAATGGAGGGCAGGACAGGCCTGCAGGGGTCTGGAGACAAGGGGCTGGAATTTCCACAAACTCCTCTGAGTTATGAGCAGACTCGTCTCCTCCAGGCCCCAGGACAAGCCTACCAGCCTCCTTTTACACCCTCCCCAGGCTCCTGACCAGCAGCTGCCTCTCTGGTTCGCTGGGAACAGCACACTTTCCCAGCTTCCCTGCCACATTCTGGCTCCTGAATGGGTCACACACACCTTTGAGACTTCCCTCAGGGACTAAGAAATACAGAGGAATAGGCCTCTTCCTCTACCCTTCCTGAGACTTGGTACAAATACTCTAGTATTACTATGGTAGAAGTTTTCTTAATCCACCTCTCCTGGCCAACCGATCTGATGAGCTGGGGTTTCCCTCCATGCCCCAGACCCTGGAGTGATGCCTGCCCGAGGCACCTTGCTGCTCTCCAGTCCTGCCACCATGCCAGGTGTACCATGTGTGTTTCCTGCCTACCCAGGACACAGGGGCGCATTCCCGAACAGCTAAAGGCCAGTTTTAGTTACTACTGTAATTCATAATGAAATATGAATGCAGGCAGGAAAACTCGCTCGTTCTACGAGAACCAAGTTGGACGCTTTGGAAAGACTTGACACAGGAGAGCAGCTGAGCAGAAACCACTGCCAAAATGGGAACTGGCAAGGCAGCTAGCTGTAAGGGAGGGAGAGGAGTCAGAAGATATCCAGGGGAGTTCGTGCATCTCATTTTGCCTGGCTCATGCCAATTTCAAGGATCTGGAAATTACAGATAGTGATATTTTTATGAAGTTTATACAGGATATGCAACTTGGGGGCACCTGGGCAGCTCACTTGGTTGAGTGTCCTACTTCAGCTCAGGTCATGATCTTGCAGTTCGTGAGTTTGAGGCCCACATCAGGCTTGCTGCTGTCAGCCTGTCAACATAGAGCCCGCTTTGGATCCTCTGTCCCCCTCTCTCTGCCCCTTCCCCACTCACGTTCTCTCAAAAATAAATCAATATTAAGAAAAAAAAAAAAGAAATGCAACTCAGTACAGCAATGTGTAGACCCATAATTGAACAGAAGATCTTGGCCCCAAATCAAAACCCTGATGGATAAATGCTCATCTGCATATTTAAAGTCAAAATAAAATGTTTGTAGCTTGTATCTATCACTTTTAGGATTGTCTGCTGTAACTAGATTTTAAGATTAACCAGACACCCTTTGGTCCTAGTCCCCTAGTCCTACATAAGTAGCACCTACTACCTAGAGACGTTTCTGGTAAACCCAAACCTCAAGGAAGGCCACTGTGGGTCCAAAGAGGGCCAGCCTCCGTGGGGTGCTGAACCAGCAGTGGAGTGAGCCAGAGAGGCGAAGATACTGGTGAACTTGAGCGATTCTGGGGCTCCCAGGAGGTGGTGTCCCAATCGTCCCTGGCCGCGACACCCCTTGCTAGTTCTGTGGGCAATGATGCTCTGTCTGCACTTTCTGGAGGTGTTCTGCTTTACAGGGCACATGACTAGTGTTGAGAACATAAATGACAATAATAAAAGATGAAGTTCACAGGCAAGTTCCTAATGGAGATGCATGCAATAGCAGATGATGTCTCTTGGGCTAAAGTGGCTGGCGATAAAGTACGTGGGGAGGAAAAGAGCTGAATGGAAAAATGGAAAAATGAGATTATGCTCAAGAAATAAAACTAAAAATGTGAGATTAGAGACACTTTGGAGGTAAAAGCTTTCTCCATAAAACCATATCTATAAACTGAATTTTATACTCAGATCGCCTTTTGCCACTAGTTCCAAACATATTACAGTACTTCAGCTTTCTAAATTCTGACGCTAGGCATCTCATGTATACATGCATTCATTATATGAGTTCCCCAAATGGTTATTTATCCCAAAATGCTGATCCCCAGAAATAAGAAAGGAACTGCGGGTTCCTTCCATGCCAGGCTAAGGCTCTTGCTGTGAGTCTCAGTCTGTTGTCTAGAGCGCCCCGTGGTCTTCTTTGTTGTATAAACTACACCTATGAGAATTAACTCACTTCCCATTTTTGTGCTTTTGGAGCAGGGCTGGAGCTTAAAGGTACTTGTGAAACAATGTGTGTGCAGATGCCTCCTAGATTTTTAAAATTCTGTATCTCAACCTCTTATAATTATCTCACCCACACCAAAAATTGAGAGCAGTATATCCAGGGACCCCTTTTTTTTTCTGAATCTTCCCAAAGAACTCCATCCTTTTTTGTAAAATAAACAATTCTCTTTTTTGCACTCATATTTCATTGGCTTATATAGCACTAAAACATGCACTTAACAATCCAAATACCATTGACATAGACTGGTTTGGGGACAGATACAACTGTCCCTTGGAAAGCTTGTGACCCAACTACTGGGAGCAGAGAAGGCACATGGGTGAACCACAGAGGCTGCTGGTGAACAAATGTGTTGTGGGGAGCAGGCAGTGCATCATCGGTGGGATGGAGACCATGGCTACCCAGCCAGTGGGGTCAGCACAGGTGGGCTAAGGGAGCTATGACTATATGTGCTTACTGAAGCACCATCTGCACAGGCATAAACAAAACCACAACGCAGAGTACTAACCACTATATGATCACAATGACATAAACAAAACCAAAATCAAAAATAAGAAAGGGGCGCCATGGAGCACCTGGGTGGCTCAGTTGGTTAAGTGTCCAACTTCAGCTCCTGTCATGATCTCACGGTTTGTGAGTTTGAGCCCTGCATTGGACTCTGTGCTGACAGCTCAGAGCCTGTAGCCTGCTTTGGATTCTGTGTCTTCCTCTCTCTGCCCCTCCTCCGCTTGCACTCTGTCCCTCTCTCTCTCTCTCTCTCAAAAATAAATAAACATTAATAAAAAAATTTTTTTTGAAAAGAAAAGGGCGCTTGGGTGGCTCAGTCAGTTAAGCATCTGACTTCGGCTCAGTTCATGATCTCGTGGTTCTAGCCCCACTTTGGGTGAGCATGAGCCCTGCTTCTCTCTCTCCCTCCCTCTCTCTCTTTTTCCCTCTCTCTGCCCCTTGCTCACTCATGCCCTCTCTCAAAAAAAGAAAGAAAGAACTCAAGCATTCATGGATCGAATAGATAAATAGCCAACTGACTGACATTACATCCATATTATGGATCAATGTAGACAGGAATACATTTCTGTGTAGATTAACCTAGAGGGATGTCCATGAGAGTTTCAGGCTATTAAAATCACACTGCAGAGTGATAATGAATGGTGCAATCCTATTTGGCTAAAAGGAAGAAATAATGGAAGGAAGAAGAGAGGGAAGGAAGGAGGGAAGAAGGGAAGGAGGAACAAGGAAAATAGATTATATATGTTAATATAAACACTAAGAAGTCAACAAAGAAATGGAAGGATTTAATGCAAAGTTTCCTCAACAGAATAAGATGGGAGAAGGTAGATTATTAACTATGCCTTTATCTCTATGTTTTACTTGTTTCAGTGATCATACATTACTTCTTTAATTAAACAGTCTAATGAAATTAAGTAAGAAAATTAAAGTCAATTGCAATGGAGTAGAGCTGGAGAAAAAGGAGAAAGAAGACTTTTCTAAAAAAGTAAAAAGAGCCTGAGGCATTTTCATGAATAACTAGTACCAGGTTCCATCCTGCAGGGCGTACCCATGAGCCCCTGGGCTTCCCACTTCTCCTTTCTCACGGGTGCAGCCTGTGTGGCCAGCTTCACCCAGCTTCTGACCCATGTGGTAAAAGCCCACCTCCTTCACATGGCCACCAGGGTTTTTCAAAGTCCACACACATGCATTATGTGATCCCTCTGTCAGCAGACCCAAGAGGAAGCAGAACATGAACAGTCTTACATAGAGCAGAGGAAACTGGGACCAATAGGCAGGGATGTGCCCAAGATCATGCACTGGTTCCACAATGCACCATGGTCATATACCACCTGTTCCCCTTGAGCCTTGTCTGGTCCCATAGCCCATAGCCACAAAGGGAAAAGGACTCACCTGCAGGAATTTAACTGATTTCTACTTCTAAGCCAGGGGCTAGAAGCAAACTTACCCGCAAACACTCAGCTATGAAACAACCAGAGGTTGTGAGGGTGGCTGTGGTAATTGTAAAAACACCTTATTTCCCTGTGGTGTTTTACAGTTGGCAAAGTACATCAAGGGCCATGGCATTCACAGTCGTGGCTGAGATAGCCCAGTAACTAATATTCTGCCCACATTTATGGATTGACTAGGTCATGTTTCTTGAATGTTCACCAGGTATACCATTAGGTTCATTTGAGTTGAGGAAATTGAGGCTCTGGCGGGTTCAGTGACATGTCCGGAGTCCCCTGCCTCATATGCAGAAGAGGTGGGACTCCGACCCAGTCATGGCTGTCGTCAGGCCCAGGATTCCAGGCCCGCTCAGGTTCCCTGTGGCAGAATGATAGAATGACCCTGCTCTTGATGTTACAGTTGTATACTCTATCACAGCTTCCATAGGCCTGATGCTTGTTTAGTTGGGTTTCATTCTAACACTTCAAACCAGGAAATGCAAACGTTTACATTTATAGCCCTTTGGTTCTGTTAGTTTGGTCAAATTGGTGTGATATTTACAGATCAATAGTAAAATATGCAGAGGTGAGTAGAACACCATGGTACTTAACCTTTCCTTTACACAACATGCCGGAGAAAATCACCAACATGAGGCCTCGGTGAGCAGGGCCAAAAGTTCATCGCTGCTGAATAACTGCTTAATTAGATACCTTTCGGAGAACTGCCACTTCTCAGAAAGGTCAGTCCTGGCTGTGACAGCTGTGTAGATATACACTGGGACAAAGAGGCGGATGTTGCATATGATTAGAACCAATGAATTTTTAACATCTTGGTAATGATGCTCTCTGGCCCTGTATCTTGATGAACTGATGTATTGCCATGGGGTGGATAAGAAAGAGCAAATAAAACAGACTACTACAAGAATAACTTGCTTTTCTTTTCGTGAGATGCATAAAACACTGAGGGGGAGGCAGATGGATCTTGAAGAAGCAACACAAGAGACAGAGACACAGAGACAGACAGATGCACGCACACACAGATGATTCCTACCCTGAGCACTAGAGAACAATATCTTCCCATTAGTTTCTCTTTATCGTACTGACTTTAGTGGTGACACAGCAAACAATGGGCTGTGTTTCATTTACACTGAATAATAAAGAGCCTTCATTATTTATTAAGCATGTACTTATAAACGTGTATTAATATGTGTATGACCCTTGCTCCTGTTCTTATCTTTCTCCCTTGGGAGCAGCAGTTCTTCGACTGTAAGACCCTGGCCAGGGTGGTCATGAGGGCCAGCCAGTGACCTGCCAGTAGATTATGAGCTCAGGGTTAATTAGGAAGTCTAAAAAGCACAGATGAGCAGTTTTTCAATTTGAAAAGAACTCACCTCCCTTTATTAAAAGAGAACATTAAAGCTTGAAGAAGCCACCTCGCTCTGGAGGTGCTGGGCCCAGAGGATGTCTAGGGCTATAGGATTGTCACTAAAATTATTCAGGGGACACAGTAGAGGCCATCTAGAGGGGCATGAGGGTGGCCGGACTCTGTTAACATGCATCTCTGTTAACATGCATTCAATGCCTAAAATAAATATGTTAACTGGCACCAAATGTACAGGTTCTCTGTCTTCCAGAGGGCAGCATGAGGTGGCCTCCATGGACCCTCAGGGCCTATCATCCTTGGGGTTTCTGGTTGGAAGCTAGAAGTGTCCACTCTATGTTGGTTTCAAACTGGCTGGAGGAGAAGGGGGTCAGGCTAGCCATCTTGAGCGTGCTTGGGAAGGAAGGGGGCCACTCACCATCTGCAGGACATCAGAAGAGACCATCTGCATGCAGCACATGGCTGTGGCCAACGCACACACGATGGTGGAGAGGACATTGAGGGCACACACGCTGAAGAGGAGATCCTGTGAGAGAGAAAAAGGCAGAAGAAAGTCAGTCTCATCCTGACAACCCAGAAGGCAGATCCTTAGCATTTCCATCAAGGTCCATAAAAAGTGTGGCCAATTGTTATCCACTCCATGGAGGTCTTGTTTTGTAGCTTTTTGTTTGCTTCATAATCAAAACTGGACTTTAATAGAGACACATCTGTTTATTCTTCTACAATGCTGATCGAATTATTAGATACTAAATGATATATTTCACAATTTTGATCATGATTAGGCAGTCACTGTCTAAGAAAATCTTGGAATCACCAGCATTTAAGTGGGTGGGAAATCTTTATTAATTATAAAATGTATCTCAAAATTTTTAAGTATTTAATAAAATGCCAAGCTTGCTTGCTTGCTTTCTTCCTTCCTTTCTTTCTTTCTTCCTTTCTTCCTTTTTACTGTTTATTCATTTTTGAGAGAGAGAGACAGAGCACGAAGAGGGGAGGGGCAGAGAGGGAGAGACACAGAATCTGAAGCAGGCTCCAGGGTCTGAGCTGCCAGCACAGAACCCTACGTGGGGCTCGAACTCATGAACCATGAGATCATGATCTGAGCTGAAGTCAGACACTTAACTGAGGAAGCCACCCAGGCACCCCTAAAATGCCAAGTTTTTAAATTAAGCTTTTTACCTTGGGGTAATGGTAGAATCACATGCAGGTATATAAGAAATAATACAGAGAAATCCTGCATACTCTTTACTCAGTTTCCCCCATGGTAGCATCTTACAAAACTATAGTGAAATATCATAGCCAGGATTGATGTGGATGCAGTCAAGAAGAACATTTCCATCATCACAAGGCTCCCTGCCCCATGTTGCCCTTTCATTGACAAACATACCTCCTTCCCCCTGTTCCAGCTCAACCCTTGTCAACCATTAATCTGGTCTCAATTTTTATAATTTTGTCCTTTCAAGAACCATATACAAGTGGAATCATATAGCATGTAACCTTACTTTTTTCACTCAGCATAATCCCTTGAAGATTCATCCACGCTGTTGCATGTATCGTAGTTCATTCCTTTTTACTGTTGAGCAGTATTCCATGGCTTGGATGTAGCCAGTTTGCTCAATCAGGCACCAGATGAGAAATATCTGGGTTGTTTTCAGTTTGTTGGCTTATACAAATAAAGTTGCCATTAACATTTGTGTACAGGTCTTTGTGTGACCATAGGTTTTTATTTCTCTGGGAAAAATGTCCAAGAGTACAGTTGTTGAGTCACATGGTAATTGAATGTTTAGTTTTATGAGAAACTGCCAAATTGTTTTCCACACTGGATGAACCATTTTACGTTCCTACCAGCAGTGTATGAATGATCCAGCTTCTCTGTTTCCTTGCCCACACTTGGTATCACCATTTTTATTTTAGCCATTCTGATAGGGAGTGTAGTGATATACCAATATGGTTTTAATTTGTATTTCCTTGATGGCTAATGCTGCTAAACATCTTCATGTGTGCTCAGTTTTTTAAGTTTATTTATTTATTTTGAGAGAGAGAGAGAGAGAGAGAGAGAGAGAGAGAGAGAACGAACATGGGAGGGGCAGAGAGATAGAGGGAGAAAGAATCCCACACGGGCTCTGCACTGTCAGCTCAGAACCCATGTGGGGTACAAACTCATGAACCGTGAGATCATGACCTGAGCTAAGTGAAAACAAGAGTCAGACGCTTAACCAGCTGAGCCACCCAGGCAACCCTATGTGTGCTCATTGGATATCTATGCCCTCTTAGGTAAAGTGTCTGTTCATACCTTTTTCCCATTCCCCAAATGCACTGGATGCATTTTTATTGAGTTTTGAGAGTTCTTTTTGCATTTAAGATCCTGCTCTTTTGTCAGATATGTGGTTTGCAAACATTTTTTCCCAGTCCATAGTTTGTCTTTTAATCCTCTTCACACAAGTTTTCACTGAACACAAGTTTTGTAAGTTTCATGTTCACAAGATCCAGCTTACCAATTTTACTTTATGGATCATGCTTTTGGTGTCAAGTTTAAGAACTTCTGTCTAATCCAAGATTGTGAAGATTTCTGGGTTTTCTATTCTGTTCCATTGATACATATGTATGTTTTTGTGCCAGTACCATAATGTTTTGATGACTATAGCTTTGTAACACAGCTTGAAGTCTGAAATTGTGATGCCCCCAGCTTTGCTTTGCTTTGTCAAGATTGCTTTGGCTATTCAGGGTCTTTTGTCCTTCAATGCAAAATTTAAGATTGTTTTTAAATGCTGGTGGCATTTTGATAGGGATTGCACTGAATGTGTAGATTGCTTTGGGTGGTATAGACATTTTAACAGTATCTGTTATTCCAATCCATAAGCATGGAATGTTTTTCCATTTCTTTGTGTCCTCTTCACTTTCTTTCATAAGTGTCCTATAGTTTTCAGAGTATAGATCTTTTACCTCTTTGGTTAGGTTTATTCCTAGGTATCTTAGGGTTTTTGGTATAATTGTAAAATGGGATTGATTCCTTGATTTTTTTTTCTGATGCTTCATTATTGGTATATAGAAATGCAACAGATTTCTGTACCTTGATTTTATATCCTGTGAGTTTGCTGAATTCATGTATTAGTTCTAGCGAATTTTTTGGTGGAGTCTTTCAGGTTTTCTACATAGAGTATCATGTCACCTTTGAATAGTGAAATTTTGACTTTTTCCTTCCCAGTTTGGATGTCTTTTATTTCTTTTTGTTGTCTGATTGCTGAGGCTAAGACTTCCAGTACTATGTTAAATAGTAATGGTGAGAGTGGACATCCCTGTCTTGTTCCTGACCATTGAGTAAAAGCTCTCATTTTTTTTTCCCAATTGGGTATATTAGTTGTGGATCTTTCATATATGGCCTTTATGATGTTGGGGTTCATTCCATCTATCCCTACTTAAGAATTTTTATCAAGAAAGGATGCTGTATTTTGTCGAATGCTTTTTCTGCATCTATTGAGAGAATCATGTGGTTCTTAGCCTTTCTTTTATCAATGTGGTATATCACATTGATTGATTTGTGAGTATTGAACCATCAGTGAAGCCCAGGAATAAATACCACTTGTGGTGACTAATTATTTTAATACTGTTGAATTAAATTTGCTGGTACCTTGTTGTGAATTTTTGCATCCATGTTCAGGGATACTGGCCTATAATTCTGCTTTTTAGTGGGGTCTTTTTCTGGTTTTGGAGTCAGTGTAATCGTGGCCTCCTAGAAGAAATTTGGGAGTTTTCCTTCCATTTTTTTGGGGGGGAGGACAGTGTGAGAAGAACAGGTATTAATTCTTCTTTAAATGTCTTGTAGAATTCCCCTGGGAAGCCATCTGGTGACTTTTGTTTGTTGGGAAATTTTTGATTGCTTATTCAATTTCTTTTCTGGTTATGGGTCTATTCAAACTTTCTATTTCTTCCTGTGTCAATTTTGGTAGCTTGTATGTTTCTAGGAATTTGTCTATTTCTTCCAGCTTGTGCAGTTTATTGGCATATATTTTTTCATAATCTCTTATAATTTTTGGTATTTCTGTGGTGTTAGTTGTGATCTCTCCTCTCTGATTAATGACTTTATTTATTTGAGTTCTTTCTCTTTTCTTTCTGACAAGTCTGGCTAGGGGTTTATCAATTAATTTTATTAATCTTTTCAAGGAATCAGCTCTTGGTTTCATTGATACGTTCTGTTTTTGTTTGTTTCTCTTTCGTTTATTTCTGCTCTAGTTTTTATTAGTTCCCTTCTGCTAGATTTAGGTTTTTATACTGCTCCTTTTCTAGCTCCTTTAGGTGTAAAGTTAGGTTGTGTATTTGAGACTATTCTTGCTTCTTGATACAGGCCTGTATTGCAATATACTTCTCTCTTGGACTGCCTTTGCTGCATCCAAAGGGCTTGGACTTTCATGTTTTAATTTTCCTTTGCTTCCATATATTTTCTAATTTCTTCTTTAATTTCCAGGTTAACCCATTCATTCTGTAGTAGGATGTTTTTAACCTTCCATGTATTTGTGGGATTTCCAAATTTTTTCTTGTGGTTGATTTCAAGTTTCATAGTGTTGTGGTCTGCAAATATGCATGGTATGATCTCCATCATTTTGTACTTGCTGAGGACTGATTTATAACCCAATATGTGATCTATTCCAAAGAATGTTCCATGTGCACTTGAAAAGAATGTGTATTCTGCTGCTTTAGGATGGCATGTTCTGACTATAACTGGTAAGTCCAACTGGTCCAGTGTGTCATTCAAAGCCATTGTTTCCTTGTTGATTTTCTGCTTAGATGATATGTCCATTGTTGTAAGTGGGGTATTAAGGTCTCCTACTATTATCTATTATTAATTATCTATTATTATCAATGAGTTTATGTTTGTTATTAATTGATTTATATACTTGGGTGCTCTCAAGGTGGGGGCATAAATATTTATAATTGTTAGATCTTCTTGATGGACAGACCCCTTAATTGTGGTATAATGCTCTTCTTCGTCTCTTGTTACAGATTTTGGTTTAAAATCCAGTTTTCCGGATATAAGTATGGCTACTCTGGTTTTTTCCTTTTTTTTACATCCATTAGAATGATAGATGGTTCTCCATCCCTTCACTTTCAATCTGCAGGTATCATTAGGTCTTTATAAAATAAGTCTCTTGTAGGCAGCATATAAATGTGTCTTGTTTTTATTTTTATACATTCTGATACCCTATGTCTTTTGATTGGAGCATTTAGCTCATTTACATTCAGGGTGATTACTGATAGATATGAATTTAGTGCCATTGTGTTACCTCTAAAGTAAGTGTTTCTGGTGATGTTCTGTATTCCTTTCTAGTCTTTGTTGGCTTTGTTCCCCTTTTCCCCAAAGAGTTCCCTTTAATATTTCTTGCAGGGCTGGCTTAGTGGTTACAAACTCTTTAGTTTTTGATTCTCTGGGGAACTCTTCATCTCTCCTTCTATTCTGAGTGACAGGTTTGCTGGATAAAGCATTCTTGGCTGCATATTTCATATTTTCCCATTCAGCACATTGAATATATCATGCCACTCCCTTCTGGCCTGCCAAGTTTCTGTGGACAGATCTGCTGTGAATCTGATCTGTCTTCCCTTGTAGTTTAAGGACTTTTTCCCCTTGTTGCTTTGAGGATTCTTTCCTTGTCTGTGTCTTTTGTGAATTTGACTATGATGTGTCTTGGTGATGGCCAGCTTTTATTGAATTTATTGGGAGTTCTCTTGCTCCCATGTGCTTCTTGGATTTTCACATCTGTTTCCCTCCTCAGATTAGGGAAGTTTTCAGCTATAATTTGCTGAAATAAACCTTCTGCCCCTCTTTTTCTCTCTTCATCTTCTGAGACTCCTATGATATGAATGTTATTATGCCTTAAGGAGTAACTGAGTTCTCTAAGTCTACACTCATGATATAATACCTTTGTTTTTCTCCTCTTTTCAGCTTCATTATTTTCTATAATTTTATCTTCTATATCATTGATTTGTTCCTCTGATTCGTCCATCCTCCTTGTCTTGGCATCATTCAGGCTTGCATCTTGGTTAGTGCATTTTTAAATCATGCTGCCTGCTCCCGGGTTTCTGCCCTCCTTCCCCACCAGAGCACTGCTAAGCCAACCAGGCACAACCCCAGCAGCAGCGTGGATCTCTAAAACTTTAGTCTGTTGCGTATAAAGACTTGGAAGTATTCAGCCCCTCTCCTTTTCCCATCAATGGTTTTTGGGAAGGGTTTTCTTGTGCAGTACCCTCTGCATTTTCACTCTTTTTTCACTCTTTCTCTCTCACTCTTCTCGCAATGATCAGGGTTTCCTCCCCTCCACAGCACCCACAGTTCTTTTCTCCTTCAAATCAACTTCCACAGTTCCTACCTTCCATGAGGTGGTCATTTTTCTACTTGTAGATGTTCAGCCTTGTTTTCTCAGTCCTCAGATCAATTCCTTGGGTGTTAAGAATGATTTGATATTTATCTAGCTGTGTTTGAGGGATGAGGCAAGCTTAGGGTCACCTTACTCCTCCACCATCCTAACCACTCTCCCCTGGATTACTGTTATGGTAATTTTGGGGTAAATATCCAGTAATGTGATTACTGGATCATAGGGTAGTTCTACTTTTAATTTTTTGAGGAACCTCCATACTGTTTTCCAGAGTGGCTTCACCACGTTGCAATCCCACCAAAAGTGCAAGAGGGTTCCTTTTTCTCCACATCCTTGCCAACACTTGTCATTTCTTGTGCTTTTGATTTTAGCCATTCTTACAGGTGTGAGGTGATATCTCACTTCAGTTTTGGCTTGAATGAAATATATTTCTTACATAAGAAGACTTGAAAGTTGAAAATTACTCCTTGATCGTTAGGCTGCAAAACAGATGTTGTATTAGCAGGCATGAAAATGACATTACTTTCATTGTGCATCTTCATCAGAGTCGATCTGTCTTTAGAATCTTTGAGGCCAGGCATTGACTTTTCCTCTCTAGCTATAAAAGTCCTAAATGGCATCTTCTTCCTATAGGCAACTGTTTCTTCTCCATTGAAGATCTACTATTGAATGTAGCCACCTTCATCAATGATCTTACCTAGATCTTCTGAATAACTTAGTGCAACTTATACATCCACACTTGTTGCTTCACCTTGTACTTTTATGCTACAGAGACAGCTTCTTTCCCTAAACCTCATGAAGCAACCTCTTCTAGCTTCAAACTTTCTGTCCGCAGCTTCCTCACCTCTCTCAGTCCTTGTAGAACTGAAGAGAGTGAGGGCCTTGCTCTGGATTAGGCTTTTGCTTAAAGGAATGTGTGGCTGTTTGATCATCTATCCAGCCCACTAAAACTTTCTCCACGTCAGCATTAAGGCTGTTTTTCTTTCTTAACATTCATGTGCTCACTGGAGTAGCACTTCCAATTTCCTTCAAGAACATTTTCTTTGTATTCACTAATTGGATGACTGGTACCAGAGCTCTAGCTTTTAGCCTATCTCAGCTTTCAACATGCCTTTTTCACTAAGCCTAATCATTTCTAGCCTTTGGTTTAAAGGGAGAGATATTCAACTCTTCCTTTCACTTGAACACTTAGAGGCTGTTGTAGGGTTATTAATTATCCTACTTTCAATATTGTTATGTCTCTGGAAACAGGTAGACCCAGAGAGAGAGAGAAAGAGAGAGAGACAGCACACACCAGAGAATGGCTGGTCAGTGGAGCAGTCAGAACACATACATTTATCAATTCAGTCTGCCATTTTATATATGGGCATGGTTTATGGTGCCCCAAAACAATCTTAACAGTAAAACATCAGAGATCGCTGCTCACAGCTCACCATAAAAAATATAATAATAATGAAAGTCACAATATTGTGAGAATTGCCAAAAGGTGACAGAGACAAGAAGTGAACAAGTGCTGTGGGAAAAATGTTGCCAGTAGACTTGCTTGATGCAAACAAACCTTCAATTTGTAAAAAAAATACAGTATCTAAGAAGTGCAGTAAAATGAAGCACAATAAAACAAGGTCTACCTGTAAGGATATGGCCTCAAATTCAATTTTACTCATTCAAAAATGTACAAAATACTGTACATACTCAAAAAGATATCAGGAAAATTGGATCTTTCACCTGAAAGACCATGGCACTAATGAGGTTAGTTTCAGTGATCTAATCAAGGGATTGACAAATCCTCAAGAGGAGGTGGGAAGTATTGCATTTCCTGACATGCATCATACATGCATGAGGTATGTGTCCACATGACTTTCTATTCTGGGAGCATTCCCAGAATGTAATTCCCATTACACATGAACCCACATGTTATCTATCTCATCCTTTAAGAAAGTTCCCCACTCTCCTGTAAGTCAT
Organism: Panthera pardus; assembly: GCF_024362965.1. Taxonomy (NCBI): domain Eukaryota; kingdom Metazoa; phylum Chordata; class Mammalia; order Carnivora; family Felidae; genus Panthera; species Panthera pardus. The sequence goes on along the minus strand of NW_026526810.1, from coordinate 13,503,138 downwards.
TATGATCACAAAGTCTTTCTGCAATCCCTTTCCCACTCATTTGTTCTCAAAGCTGACTTGTAAAATAGCCAAAAAGGAGGGTTATTATGATATTATAGGGGACAAAGTTAACATACCATGTTTAAACAAATACCCAAGGTTAAACTGTTCAATGACAATGTGAAGACAGAGAACTGAGTCTCGTTTTTCAGATTTGTTAGGCAGAAATGAGCAGGGCTCAGTCTAGGGCTAATTATTCCTCACTCCTGAGGGAAAGCTGTGTTGATTACTCTGAATAATGTGGGAACAAGTGCTACTCTCAGACCTGTGTGAGCACATCTGAGAATAGACACTGTTCTCTAAACCTTTTCTGTGGTTCCTTCCCTAGACTCCAATAGTTTCTTTACGTGCATGGGCTAATCATTATCCAACTGAATACTCCAGAGGGAACCTCTAAAGACTCCAGAGTTCTCTCCCCTCCACTATCCTGTCCTGGGAACTCTAGTCCCTAGGCTTTAGTCTCCCTAGGACTTTCAGCTTTGTGTCCCCAACTCAGGGAGTCTGTAGGGATCCTGTTGAGTCCCCCTTCCTTGATCTGTGACCTGGAATCTTTTGAGGCTGTAAGCTGGGACATTTACTGACCATATCGCAGGGATCACTGTCCTTCATTGCCTGATGTTCAATGTCTTCATATTTTGTCTGTTTTTTTTTGGGGGGGGGGGAGTGGGCGTGGGGAATTGTTTCAGGTGGGAGACTAAATCCAGTTCCTGTAATTCTGTCTTGGCCAAAAGCTCTTGGTGGCTTTTTTTTGTTTGTTTGTTTCAGTTTTCTCAGTGGCTGTAGCAGGGCTTAGACATCTGCCTTAAGTCTTCTGTGCAACATTACTATGGCCATCTCAAGTGTCCTCCCTGCTCCTGCAGCCACTAAGGATGGAGCAGGATGGGAGCTCAGTTGTGGAAAAGAGCACACAACGATGTGGTTGGAAAAAGGCTAAGGAGGTTTTTTTTTTTTTTTTTATTTCCTAAGTGATGAGATACCTCTGAAGATGTGTGATGTTGGGAAAAAGATAATGTAAGCTATTTTCACAAACAGTGGAGAGAAACACCTTTTGCAGGGCCTACTACCATAGAAACTGGGATGTAGCAGGTGCTCAGTAAATATGTGTTGAAATGAGAGACTGGAAACATGGGGGTAACCATTTTGTCACTGCTGCAGAGGAATGAAACCAAAGTGCATGGAGGAAGCATGGAGACCGGGAGTCTGAGAGTGACTCTGAAGCTAAAACCAACAGGGCATGGCCATTGGTTGGGGGCAGACTGGAATGTGGGAGAAGAATGGGTAGGAGATGATTCTGAGGCATACATTGTGAGTGGGAGCATGAGATGCCAGCAGTTGTGCCAGGGACCTGTGAGAAAGCAGCAATCTTCAAAGAATAACCAATGTGGTCTGGGACATGTAAAGCTGAGCTACCAGGAGCCTGCCCACAGAGACGTTAGTGATCAGTTGGAAAGGCGGGTCTGGAGCACATTATGGAGGTCAGGACTGAAGATGTGGACTAGGTGTCATCCCTACAGAATCAAGATGTGCCTTCACCTGTGGGTGCCCTTGATGTATCTGATGGCCTGGGGTTCACTCCTTCCCATCTCCAGACCTACCAGACCACAGGGGATTAGGTTGCTCCAGACTCCCTGGAGAAGAGGGCATTCTTGGATGAAATTACCATCCTCCCCTTAAAGACACCAGAGAATAACCTCAGACAGTATGTATAAATCTTAATTATGTATTTTTTATCTCTCAGGGGGCAATTCAAAATTAGAACCAATATAGTGACATCTCTTAATGTACCATAACCAAAAACATAAACAGTACCTGAATTTTGTCCTCAATCTAAAAATTTCAACTTTATTGACCACATATTCCACTGTCATTAAAATGAATGCCCTTTTAAAAAGAACACTAATTTTGTATATACTCTCATTTACAACCACATAAAACCACTCGCACACAAAAAACACAAATCACAACCTTTTTTGAATATGCATCAGGAGGCAAATGCCACTTTATGTCTCATGGCGTATATTCATTTGAAACACACACCAGAAAGACGTCTTCTTCTTCTTCTTCTTCTTCTTCTTCTTCTTCTTCTTCTTCTTCCAGCTGTTAAAATGTTTGGCTTTCTTTTCTTTTTTCTTTTTTTTTTAGATAACTGTACATCACCTGGAATTACGTTTATGTGTTTCTTCGGAATTCTCTCTCTGGCTTAAGTAATGCCTTTACTTCTGCTCTTTGACAGCTTTATCAAGAATCCTCTATAAGTACTGAAAGCTGTGCTCTATAAAATATTTTTATAAGGTCATTCAAAATGGCAAGTGTTAAAACAGGGTGCATCTTTCACTGTGGATACTAAGTTTGCTGTCAGCCATTGTGCATACTTCCTCTAATAAAACTAGGAAATCATGTATATAACAAATCATGTATAAAACAAAACCAAGAGGAAATACTTAGGTAAACTTACATGTGATGAATTCTTTTAAAATTCTCTCCAATCCAAGTAAATTCTGAATATTAATAACACGATTAACAGAGGAAGGTGACAGACATGATAAATTATGCATTAAAAAACATTAAAAATCCAGGAGTTTGATTCCTTTGGTTGTTTGAAATACCATTGTCCAGAGGTCAAATGATCTTACATTCATTTCTACTAGCTCCTTGACCAGTTTTTTTCAACATTTTTAAAATTTGAATAAAGAAAGAGATCCCATTATCAGCCAAAGTGTAATGACAAAAGGTAAGGAAAGGCTCATGGTATAAAAACTATACCATAGCCAATGAGACCAGAGCCAATAGTAATTGTAAGTGTGTTATAATTGGGAGTTGGGTTTTATCAGAATTATCCTATTGAAGCTTCCTAATTACTCGATGCAGGGATAACTATATCAGCGGGTCTTTCATGGAAGGAAAGGGATTCAAATGTTGGGAAAAAAAGGATGTTAGAAAAGCTGGGTGGGAGTGATGGAGAGTATGACCAGAAACTACATGTGTTGCCATCCCATTCTGTGTTCCAGGTGGGGACGGCCAAGCTCAGTGACTTCCAGAGCTTAGAACCTCCTGCATTAAAGCACAAGGTACACTCATTACTGGGCTGCTCTGCTCTGAGAACAAAGCAAATATGTGAAGATTTCAAAACTCTCAACACCATTCTCACGTCACCAGCTTGAACTTACGTATCCTCCGTAGGTCCTTCCCATCTGTCCCTCCCCTCCCAAATCCAGTGCCTATCCAGCTCAGACCTTCATTAACACCTATGTCCTTGGACAACTTACCCCATTTTCACAACCACTCTCTTCCTCTTCTGACCCACCCTGCCTAGGAGGAGTATTTAAAGGGCTTCTCTCATTACAGTTCTTTCTTATCTTTCTTTGTCTCTTGGATCCAAATGTGATTCTGTTTTCAAGGGCCAGGTTGAATCTCATTTCCTTCAGTATCTTCTTCTCCAACAGCTGATATCACAGAAAATTTTTCCTCTTTTGAACCCACAGGGCAACCTGCACCATATATTTTCTATTGCACTGTGATGTTAGACACTGGTCACAGACTGTTACCTGACATGTAATGTGATCTGTGTTGGAAGAGCCAGTCTGCTCTGGGTCCTGAACATGCCTGCAAGTTCCTGCTGGGCATGCCAAGAAGATAAACACTGACAGCTCTTTACCCTGCCTATTTCCCAGGGTTGTGTTTGCAACAAGCAAACTTGAGGAAGGAGGTAACACTGCCTCTAGACAAAGGATGGGTTTATTACAAATGCATCAAATTCCCCAGGCTCAGTGCTTCTCTGCTTAATGTAGCTCACTGCATGTGCAGGCATCCATGATGGATCCTTTGTATCATCCCTGAAGACTTGGGCACAGGGAACTCACACAAACCAACATGAAGCTCAGGCTACTGCTTTCACCATGAATAGAAAGTCCTTTGTCTCTGAACCATGAGTCTCATGTCCTCTGCCAGAGAAGTAACAGTTAATTCTAACAGGCTACTTTGTTAGCTTGAAAGCAAGTAAAATCTCAGACTCTGCACAGTTCCTGACAGTATATTTCCATCTTCATTTTGAGAGGGCATCATGAACAGAGAACGAGTCTTCTGCTCTTCCCTATAGTAGAATATCTCATTCAAAACAAATGACTGGTAAACATTTGTTTGATAATGTATGGGATATTTCATTATTCTATTCTGAATTTAAAGTTCAGAGTGGAAGGAAATGTTATGCTTAATTTCCAAATTTCCAACCACACAAAGAGAAAAATTCACCATCACCAAAATAAATTAATGGATGTGCAAGACTCTGCTTCTGTACAAACACTTTTGTTGGTAGTATGATCTTCGTGTGTGTGTGTGTGTGTGTGTGTAAAATTTGTGACTTCTATTTTCCATAAAATTTCTCAAGTGACAAGTTACATCCTGGAACAGATCCCAGTCCATTTAATTTGTCTCTGTAGAAAGCAGTTCTTGCAGACAGAGGTTTTCATGGCTGGCTTGAATACTGATCTTAGAAAAGGAGATAAAATTAGGCTGTCATATGGAGAAGGTAAGTGATTCATGGAGGAATCTGCAAAACTTGTAATTTCAAGATGCAAACATTCTACTTAGGATCCCTACAAATTTAAGTGAATTTTGGCCTTGCTTTGGTCTCTCAGGCACCATCAATAACACAAATGCTACCAGGAGAGGACAGGTTTGCTTCTCATACAATATATGCTGTTTGTTCAATGGCACTTTTAACTTTGAGCAAGGACTCATGAGGAGATTTACACTCTCCACAATGGTGCAGAACTGCACCTTATTTGCCAATTCAAAACCTGTTCTCTGCCCTCTGAAGCAATAGCTTTTAGTTTTTAGTTGGTGGATGTAAATTCCCTACGTAACTATATAAATAATTGTAATTTATAGACTAATTATTTTCTTATAATTCTATCAAGTTTTAAGATCAAGAAAACTGTTTGCCATGTTTCTGAAATTTAAGGAAGGATAATCAGGTAAAAAATAAATTTCTCTCTTTGTGTGTGTTGCATGCACCATATGTATCTCTCTCTCTCTCTCTCTCTCTCTCTCTCTCTCTCTCTCTATCTATATAAAATGAATTTTCCTGTTTTCTTGCTGTTATTGATTTCTAGTTTCATTTTATTGTGGTCAGAAAAGATACCTTGTATGATTTCAATCTTCTTAAGACTTGTTTTGACTTAAGACTTGTTTTATGACCTAACTTGTAATCTATCCTGGAGAATGTTCCATGTATTCTTGTACTGTTGGGTGAAAAGCTCTGTATGTATCTGTTAGGTCTATTTTGTTCAAGTCCACTTCTTCTTTATTGATTTTCTGTCTGGATGTTCTATTATTGAAAGTAGCATATTGAAGTCTTCTATTATTGTTTTGCTGATTTCTCCTTTCAAAGCTGTCAATATCAATTTATATACATAGGTGCTCGATGTTGAGTGCATATATATTTACAACTGCTTTATCTTTCGTTGAATTGACTTTTTACCGATGACGTTCATTGTCTATAAACAGTTTTGGACTTAAAGTCTACTTTGTCTGATATAAGTATAGCCACACTGCTTTCTTTTGGTTACCGTTTGTATGGAATACCTTTTGCATCCCTTCACTTTTAGCCTATGTGTGTTCTTGAATCTAAAGTGAGTTTCTTCTAGGCAGCTTACAGTTAGATACTGCTTTTTTTTTTTTTTTTTTGTACATCCAGCCATTCTGTATTTTTTTTAACTGGGGATTTAGTCTATTTAGTAATTATTGATAGGGAAAGATTTACTATTGCCATTTTGTTAACTGTGTTCTGTTTGTCTTGAAGGCCTCTTGTCCTTTTTCCCTCTCTCACCACTGTCTTCTTTTGTGTTCCAGTTTGTTTGTTTGTTTTGTAGTGATAGGTCTTGAATCCTTTCTCTTTTACTTTTGTTTAACTTTTATAGGTATTTTCTTTGTGGTTACCAAGAGGCTTACATAAAATATAGAAATTAACAGTCTATATATTTTATAAAATATAACTTTCTTTATATTCCTTTATAACATATATTTTTCCTATAAATTCTGAATTTCTAAAAACTCACTGTGATTCTAATTAGTCTCTAGCTCTAAAACAGTGTCATACAAAACATTACCATATATTTATATTAAAGAAAAAATAAACAAGTGTTGTCAAGAAATCTTTGGACAAGAAGAAGGTCTTTGCACACATCAAAATGTACCATACATCTACGATCACAGAATAATGTGACACTGATAAGGAAGAGTACAGATGCAGATCCTTGTAATAATGATGGTACATTATATAACCCATGTTGGAATAATTGGCTATTTAAGAAAACAAATAATACAAATCTAGATATGAAAAGGACGAGAGAGGAAAATTCGTTCTTGTGAACATAAAGGCAAAAACGCTAAGCAAATTACTGGAAACCTAAATCCAATGGCATATTAAAAAATGCATTATGACCCAGTTTGGTTTATTCCTGTATTTTTAAATTATTTTTTATTTTGGAGAGAGAGAATGAGAGGCCACATGAGTGGGAGAGAGGGGCAGAGGGAGAGAGAGAGAGAAAGACAGACAAAGAGAGGGAGAGAGAGAGAGAGAGAGAGAGAGAGAGAGAGACAGAGAGAGAATCTCAAGCTGACTCCATGCTCAGTGTGGAGCCCAAAGTAGGGCTTGATTCCATGTTGTGATCCCATGACCCTGGGATCATGACCTGAGCTGAAATCAAGAGTTGGATGCCCAATCAACTGAGCCACCCAGGCACCCTATTCCTGTATTATAAGGATGTTTTAACATAAGATAATATATTAATGGAATTTACCACATTAAATGAGAAAATCATATTTAATCTCAATAGATGCAGAATAGCAGTTGCTATTTTATTTATTTCAACACAAGTTTAAAAGCTCCTAATAAACTAGAAATAGATGAATGCTCCTTTAGGTTAAGAAGCCCTACAGCAAATATCAGGAAGGAGATGGGGATGGCTAGCATTATCACTTCTATTCAACACCATATAGCAGATCTCAACCATTAGAATAAGTCATTAAAAAGAAGTAAACTGTATACAATAAGAAGAAAAATTTCCATTATTCCCAAATGATTATTTACATATAAAACCCAAGAACATGTTCAAATATTTAAATTAAATAAGACTATTGAGAAATATTGCTGGATAGAAGAGCAAAGTGCAAAATTAATTGCATTCTCATACACCAGCAACAAACGGCAAGTATGATTTTTAAAAAAATATATGACTTATAATAGCAACAAAATATACTCAAGAATATAGAAAAATGGAATAAATGATAAATAGCATATTGATAACTAAAAAACAATGAGATACAGCTTGAGAAGGATAGGTATTAACTCTGCTTTAAATGTCTGGTAGAATTCTTCAGGGAAGTCATCTGGTCCAGGACTCTTATTTGTTGGGAGATTTTTGGTAACTGATTCAATTTCTTCACTACTTATGGGTCTGTTCAAATTTTCTATTTCTTCCCATTTGAGTTTTGGTAATGTGTGGGTGTTTAGGAATTTGTCCATTTCTTCCAGGTTGTCCAATTTGTTGGCATATAATTTTCCATAGTATTCCCTGATAATTGCTTGCATTTCTGGGGGATTGGTTGTAATAAATCCATTTTCATTCATGATTTTATCTATTTGGGTCCTCTCTCTTTTCTTTTTGAGAAGCCTGGCTAGAGGTTTATCAATTTTGTTTATTTTTTTCAAAAAATCAACTCTTAGTTTCATTGATCTGTTCTACTGTTTGAGTTGAGGTGCTGTGGGGGAGAGGGAAAGTGGGTGATGGGCATTGAGGAGTGCACTTGTTGGGATGAGCACTGGGTGTTGTACGGAAGCCAATCTGACAATAAATTATATTTAATATAAAAAATAAACATTCTGTCTGATCACAAAAAAAGCAAAACAAAAAAGACTCACTTTCAGTAATATGTTAATCTATGCAAATTAATTTATATATCTAATGGAATCCCAATAAAGATCACAACAAGGTTCTGTGTATGTGTGTGCAGACTAAGAGGATGGCACTAAAATCTAGATAGCAGAGCATAAGACCAAGAATCGCCATGGCAGACTTCCACTTCAGGTAGTACTGCTGGAAGATTTCTTGAGATGGTCCCTCCTGCTACAGAACAGATTCTGAACAATGCATTGTTCTTGATACATTGCTGACCTTGCAGAAAACAGAGGCGATCTCCAAAGGCCTCCTCATTTTCACTTCTCCTTCCAAATTAAAGGACCAACTTGTGAACCAAACCTGGAGCTACAAAATGTGAGCAGAGAGCAAGTGTAGAAACAAGATTGTCCTAAGAGTAACTGCTAACAGCAACATCGAGATTTGGTTCCTTGGGCTAGCAGTAAGAAGTGTCAGTTGAATAGAGACTTCAGAATGAAGTTCAGACATTCAAAAGAAACTAAAGTGCTCAGCAGTTCCTGGCCTCCAAGAGAGGAAAGATGAAATTCTCAATCAGAAATCATCCTGTATATGAGGGTATGAGCCATCTACCAGTGGGAGGCATAGAAAGAATAAATTACAGATTTAGATTCTAAATGACTTCAAATACCAGGATTATTAGACATGGAGTACATGGAATAGCTATGTATAAAATGTTTAAGAAAATATTAACAAATGGAAGCACAATGATGAATAATGAATAGAGATGATCTAGAATGGACAGGTAGTTTTTTTTCAGCTGGAGGTCATGAGTATCAACTCTTATCCAGATACAACTGAAATAAATTTGGACTTTATTTCTTTTATCTCCATTTGCATGGAATAATAGTTCTATCATTGATTTGGAGTATGCTGATACTTTATTAGTTTATTAAGAGTCATTATCCACTATGCTATTGGTTTGTGAAATTCACGAAGCAAACCAGTGTTAAATAAATTATGAAAAAACAAAAAAATGAACAGGTAGATTTAAAAACTATTTTAAAAGTTTCAACAGAGAGTCACCTGAGTGGCTCAGTTGGTTAATCGTCTGGCTTTTGGTATCGGCTCAAGTCATGATCTCATGGTGGTAAGATGGAGCCCCACGTCAGGCTCCAAGCTGAGTGTGGAGCCTGCTCAGGATTCTCTCTCTGCTCCTCCCCTGCCCACTCCTCTCTTTCTCTCCTCAAAATAAATAAACATTTTTTTTTTAAGTTTCAACAGATTTGCTTAGTTTTGCTGGCTAAGGGCAGAAGTAAGATTTCAAAGATTTAACCTCTGGTACAGCTTGAGCACCAGCCAACCAGACAGAGCCCAGCACTAACACCAGTGGCCCCAGGGTGCCAGCCATAATGCCCTAGTGGTCCTCGGATTCAGGGAAAAGCTCAGGACAGAGGGAGTGATAAATATCAAATGTAAGGACTACATATTAACACTCAAGGGAGGAAACAACAGCTTCACTTTGGGGTAAGTTTATAAGCCTAAATTCTTACCACATATCGAGACTTATCATGAAACTATAGCCACTAAGACAGTGTGGAACCAAAAGAGGAAAAATAAAATATTTGTTTAACTAAACAGAGTAGAAAGCCTAGAAAAAGATGCAAATAAATATTAAAATGAAGCATAACAGATGGAGCAAAGATTTTTGTGAAAAGAATGGACTATTCAATAACCAATGCTAAAATAATTGGCTATTCGTACATCATACTCAAAAATCATTGCCATATGGATGAAGGACATAAATGTGAAAGGGAAAATTAAGTAAAATACATATATGAGAATAGCTTTATGTCCTCAAAATACGGATGGGTTTCTATAACGAAACAAAAAAACAAATCTCATACAAATCAATTAGAGACAAATAACCATAAAAATACAGGCAATAGACATGAAACTCAATTCTTAGAAGAGGAAACATAAATGATAACTATCTAAAAAGATTATCTATTTCAGTAATAACTGAGAAATCCAAATTGAGATCATAAAGTACCTTTCCTACAACTGCTAGACTGACAAAATATATTTAAAAATGCTAAATGCTGGAGATGTGGATTGATAAGGACTCAAATTTCTGATGGTAAACAAATTTCTGATGAGGAAACAAATTTCTGATGGGAGTAAAAATTGCTACAATCACTTTGGCAAATAACTGGGCATCATCTTCTTAAGTTGAATATTTGCAACAATCATATTCCTGAGACTGTTGCCATCAGAAGCTCTTGCCATATGTACCATGAGACATATGCACAGGTGTTCATTCAGACAAGTATGGTTACTAAGAATAAACAACTAGACCCACCCAATGTCATTCCACAGGGGAAGTGAGGAATACATGGACATTCACAGAATGTTCCACAGCCACGAAAATGAATGAAGTACAACTATACACAACAACATGGATAAATAAGTAGTAAATGCTTATACAACATTATGTCACTTATAAAGCAAAGCACAGAACTATAAACAGTATTATATGTAGGCATATGTACCTATGTGATTATAAAAAATCAACAAAGGAATAAAAAGCACAAAATTCAAGATGGTAGTTCCCTTTGCTGGAGAAGCACACAGGTAGATGCCAAGGATTGGTGACATTCTAGTGAGTCCCAGGTGTTTATTATTATGCATTATAATCTACATAATACTCTATTGTTGTATCCATTATTGCATTAAAAGATATTAAATGGAAATTAAAGAAAACAGGGTGAAAGGATATGCCCTCATAAAATATCAAGATCTATTATAAAAGCAGAGTGATAAAATGCCGAAAAATAAACTAAGGGAACAGAAGAGTTAACAAAAAGAACTACGTGTATATAGAAAATTTACATATGGCAAATCAGTAGAAAAAGGATAGAGCGATAAATGGTACTAGGATATTTGTTTATCCATACAGAATCATCATTAATTTCACAACCATTCACAAACGCGAATTTAAAAAAATCTAAATCTGAAAAACAGGACTCTACAACTATTAGAAGAAAAAGTAAGAGATTATTGTTATATCTTTGGGAAAGGAAAGTGTAGTCAATACTCATTTTTTAAAAGTTTATTTATTTATTTTGAGAGAGAGTGACAGTGTGAAAGTGGAGTAGGGGCAGAGAGAGAGGGAGAAAGAATCCCAAGCAGGCTCTGAACTTCAACTCATGAACCTTGAGATCATGACCTGAGCTAAAACCAAGAGTCAAACGCTTAACTGACTGAGCCACCCAGATGCCCCAGTCAATTCTCATTATTTGCAAATTCCATATTTACAAATTCATGTACTTGCTAAAATTTATTTATAACCCCAAAAATCATCTGCAGGGCTTTTCTGGTCATTTGAGGACATGCACAAAATTTGAGTTGCGTGCCATGCATATTTCTCAGCTGAAGTTGACCAAGGAGACATTCCATCTTCTTGTTTCAGTTCTCACACTGTAAACAAGTATTCTTTTTGTGGCCTAAATAGTGCCACATTTTTTGTTTCTGCTTCATGTTGGTGATTTTGCTATTTAAAATGTACCCCAAGCAAGGTGCTAAAGTGCTGTCTGGTATCCCTAAAGTGCGGGAAGGCTGTGATGTGCCTTATGGAGAAAATATGAGTGCTGGATGAGCTTTATTCAGGCATGAGTTACAGTGCTGTTAGCCTTGAGTTCAATGTTAGTGAATCCACAATATGTATTAAATAAGATGTCTTTAAACAGAAACACACATGAAACAAGGATCTGTACTGATGGGTTGATCAAAATGTCTTGACCAGAGGCTCATGGGAACTCCATATTTCCTCTAGGAACAAAGGTTCAGTATTCACTCATTCAGTGTTTGCAATGACTTTATAGAACATCAGCACTATGAATAGCGAGAATCAAGTGTATTTGCTAAACAAGACATAAAAGGCACAATCCATAAGGAAAAGATTGATAAATTCAGCTACATTGAAATGTTAAAACTTCTCTATGACAAATGACATCATAAAAAGGTTAAAAAAAAATCTGTCTACCTACCTATCTCTATAGAATGAGAATACATGCATACTTACAAACACACAAATAAGAAAGGATCAGTATTCAGAATATTTAAAAAACTTTTAAAAATGAAAAGACAACCCAATATAAAAACAACAAAAGATATGAACACATATGAGGCAACACAATGGCCCTTAGCATGTGAATGTTTCACCTCTCTGTGGTCATAAAAATGCACATGACATACTTAATGAGATACTCTGTTCCTCTTCGTGATGGCAAAAATAGAAGGCTTGGCAAGGACATAGAGAAACGGGGATCCTGAAAGAGCACTGGCGGGAGTGCACGTTAGCACAACCACTCTGGAGAATGACTCAGCAATACCTAGCAAAGTGGAAGATGCCTGCCAGCAATGCCACCCCTAGAAACATTTCCTAGAGAAATGCTCACACAGGAGCCCAGGGACACATGTTCAAGGGTGTGTAGAGCAATACTGTCTGTAATGAAAACATCTTTGAAAGAGTCCAGATTTCCTTCAACAAGAGGAAAGGTAAATAAGTATTGGTATATCCACACAATAGAAGACTGAACAGTAGCAAAATAGAGCTCTACGCACCGACATAGATGACTTCCACAAACCATATTCCACATAAGTTAAAGGTGACTACAGATATATTAAACACCATGTATGGGAATCTCAAAACATGCAAAAACGGAAACCATCATTTAGGGACACAAATACATGCAGAAAAACTGTGATGAACAAAAGGATGGGGGACACAAGATGTAATTGTGGAGAGGTGCTTTTACTGATCTGAGAGTCCCTTCTTTTCTTTTTTTTTTTTTTTAATTTTTTTTAACGTTTATTTATTTTTGAGAAAGAGAGAGACAGAGCATGAACAGGGGAGGGGCAGAGAGAGAGGGAGACACAGAATCTGAAACAGGCTCCAGGCTCTGAGCTGTCAGTACAGAGCCCGACGCGGGGCTCGAACCCACAGACTGTGAGATCATGACCTGAGCCGAAGTCGGACGCTTAACCGACTGAGCCACCCAGGCACCCTGAGTCCCTTCTTTTCTAATACATATGACTGCCATATGGGAATTAACTGTATCATTTTCTAAACCATTCTGTGTATCTTAAGCATTGCCTAGTAAATAAAAATGTCAGTAAGGAGCCCATACAGTGGAACCCTCTACAGCACTATAAGAATGAGGTCCACCTGCACACATATCTATGCAGGCATCCATCCATCTCTGTCGGTCTGGGTCCTGGCAGTACACAGCTGGCATACTTGAGTACTAAGTATTGAGACTGACTGGAGAAAATTTAATGAATAATCTCTGTGCACATGGTTGATTAAATCAATGAAGAAAGGCACATCATCCAGCAATGAGCAACAATAGGGAGCTGTTAGTACCCCAGGCTACAAAGGAAGGAAGCCATGTTAGCTGGACCCAGCAAAAGTGTAGCCAAGAGAGGGAGCCCTTGCACAAGACCTGGAGCTACAGGTAAAAGCCCACAGTTTCTCTCTGAGCAGGGGAGGATGGAAATAAATGTCCTGACTTCTCTTCCCACCTTCCAATATCTTGCTGGTGCTTCTCACTGGGCAAACCCAACCAGATGCCAGAGGAACGGAGTCTGAAGGACATAGGGGGTCATCCTTGAGGGGCCAACGCAAGGCTGAGAGAGAGCGGATAATGGATGGAGGGGCTGGGGTAAAGAGAAATAACCAATAATCAGTAACTAGCATATCTGTTATCTATTTATGTGATATATTAATTGAAAAAAGCCAAGTTGCTAATATACTATTAATACAGCTCCTGCTATGTGTTAAAATATTTACATATATAAATGAGTGTTGTGCAGAATAAAGTCTAGAAGACAATGTATCCATTGTAGTATTATCTATCATCTATCAATCACCTATCTGTCTAGTTTTTAAAACTTTCACAATGGTGAGGTATTGCTTTTACAATGAAAAACATTCAGTGAAATTCTTTTTTAAATCAATGGAATATTAAGGAAAAGCCCTAAAATTTACTGTATAAAATTCCTCTTGGAATAATTTTGGGAACTGTCATAACTCTCTACATTCTGGAGACTATATTCAGTCAGTCCTAATGCTATAAGTTTTCTTGAATAAATGCCAAGATAATGTAAAAATAGTTGACGGGGAAAAGAAAAACCAATGGATTACAAATTATTTAAACCAGCCTTCCAGGCAAGAGAAGTTTTATTGGCAATGATCCGTTTTAGATGTTTTGTCCACCAATAATAACTTCACAACAAATGCTTTGAGAAGAAAAGCACTGATAACCGATGGTTTGTCACTGGCTACTCAAGGCAAAGCTGGGACAAGAAAGCCAATGCAGAGCAAAGCTGCCTTCCTCAGACACAGGGCTTCAGGCTGAGCTGAAGTTCAAAGAATGAGCATCTGTCAAATCTATTTAGTGGTGGTAGAAGTTTGGCATCTTCCTGACACCATGTCCGGTTCTGAAAACAATTCCACTGGTAACATGAGGGTGCTAAGCCAGTGTCCAGAGGCTGGCAAATTCTTCCTCACCAGTAAAGGACACAGCCACTCTGGGGTCACATCCTGGCTATTGGAACTTAGCGTCCTCATGGCTCCTGAGCCACAGAGCCACAGAGCAATGGGGGGGGGGCGATGAATTTAGGGGCATGGACTGCTGTCAAGATGAGAGAAAGCATGGATGACCCTCCGAATAAGGGAGAGGACAGGGTAACACTGATGCCATGGGAAACCAACCCCACCATGTACACAGAGGCGACCACAAAAGCTGAGGAATCAGCCTCGTCAAGGCCAGGCAGAGCAGGCCCAGCCCTGATAGAAGAAGAAGAACAAGGCTACTTCCCTCATCCCTTCACCTGCCAATACCCCAGAGAGACCAGCCCCCAGAAGGAGGGGACGGAGCCGGTCTCACTCCACAGCTGCTAGGGTGGAGAGAGTCGAGAGGGACCATGGAGAAGGGGGCACTAAACTGTATGTGAAGATTTGAAGGGGACCAAACTCAATGTCAAAAGCTGAAAGTGACCAGAGGTTAGAGAAACTGCCCAAGCAGTGTCATTTAAGAAAGGAGAGTCCACAAGGCACTGCTGGAGGCAGTGATGGACACCCAAACACTCAAGTCACATGAAAGAGCTCTGTAAGTCATGTGACCCAATGCCTATGGAGGCAGCGTGAGGGGTGGCTCAGAGGGGGTGATTAGGTTCTTACAAAACGTCTCAAGGACTCCAACTCAATCAGTCATTGCTTGAAACAATGCCCCATGAGGTGTTTTCATGTAAAGTGATTTGCAAGTGAAAGTTTTTTAAGTTTATTTATTTAATTTTTTAAATGTTTATTATTTATTTTTGAGAGAGAGACAGTGTGAGCAGGGGAGGGGAGTAGAGAGAGGGAGACACAGAATCTGAAGCAGGCTCCAGGCTCAGAGTGTGATGCAGGGCTTGAACTCACAAACGGCGAGATCATGACCTGAGCTGAAGTTGGACGCTTAACCAACTGAGCCACCCAGGTGGTCCAAGTTTATTTATTTATTTTGAGTGGAGGAGGGGCAGAGAGAGAGGGAGAGAGAGAATCCCAAGCAGGCTCTGCACTGACAGTGCGGAGCCCAACATGGGGCTCAGTCTCACAAAACCGTGAGATCATGACCTGAGCCGAAATCAAGAGTCAGATGCTCAAATGACTGAGCCACTCAGGCGCCCCTGGAGGAAAATTTTAAAAAAGAAAAAGACACTGGGTCCAGGGCTTGGCTATTAGATGGGGCCATGTATTCAAAAAGCAAGGGGAGGTATGTTGGATGTACACAGGTCAGTATACACACTCGATTTCCTATCTCTGTCCAATGAGAGGAGCTAGAAACCATGTCACCTCGGTAGCAACAAGCCCTCTCAACACTCAGACTTTGGTTTCTAAATACCATTCTCCAATAAAAGGAATTAGTAAAAGGAACCAGGAGGGGTGCCTGGGTGGCTCAGTCGGTTAAGCGTCCGACTTCGGCTCAGGTCATGATCTCAGGTTTGTGAGTTTGAGTCCAGCATTGGGCTCTGTGCTGACAGCTTGGAGCCTGGAGCCTGCTTTGGATTCTGTGTCTCCCTCTCTCTCTCTGCTCCTCCCCTGTTCATGCTCTGTCTCTCTCTCTCCTTCAAAAATAAATAAAAACATTTTTTAAAAAATTTTAAAAAAATAAAAGAAAGAAAAAAGAACAGAAAAAGACTAACAACATAGTAGCTTTAGACACTCCATTGTGCACTTCTTGGAAAGCCATTTAGAATCTTGTGTTGAACCACTCTTGTCATATAACCCTGACTGTGAAGGTCTAGAAACCAATGCTGACCAAGTGTACAAAAGGCCCCTCACGCGGTGCTGCCGGGCACATTTTGGTTAACTTTGATTGGCTTCAATTAGTGTGGTTCATCTCCTCCCACAAAACAATTCTCCAAGGAGACCAAGAGCACTGGAGTGTTTTCAACTCATGAAAGTACTCTTAATGTACCTCTTTTGCTTAGGAATTGAAGACCAATTAGATTCGAGCCTGCTTAAAAGGAAATCTTTTAGGAATCAATTAGTTGGCCCTATAAATCTACACAGTCATGAGGCCTGGACTATGGGGATCAGATCAAAGCAGTAAATTGTTACTCCATCATTATTTATTGAATTCATTTTGATTATGAAGGACAGTAACCGATTGAGTCATTTACCTGGGTAGGCACCATATTAATCCACTTGGTGCCTCTCTTGTTATGTTCCATGGAGAGTGGCTGCAGAGCCATCTGGAGGGGGTCCAGCTGAAGAGGGAGGTCAGAAGATGAGGGGCTCTGGACACATAAGGTCCTACATCACGGGAAGTACACAGAGGGCCACATCCTCAGGGAAGGGCAGTGAGGTCTCAACAGGTGCAGGGCAGTGGGGAGGAGAGAGGAAACAAGTAGGCACCCCATTACCATGGCACCACAGAGTCTGTGGGGGGAGAAGGAATAGGGGAAGTGGAGAGGATAAGAGGAACACAGGCCCCCTTGCCTTTCTACAACGTCCCTTATTCTCGCTTAACCAAAATGCTATCTGTGCTGTTGGTGGAGCTAAAATCCTAGAGTCATCCTTGATTCCACTTGTCCTGCACCCCCACGTCCAAATCTTCCATGGTGTCTAGCAAGGTCCCCAGAATCTGTCCTCTGCCTGTCCCTCAGCAGAGCCTTCATCCTGTCCTCAGACTGCTGGGGGCCTCCCAATTCCCCAGGGTCCTCTCCTGCCATCTGCAGTGCCCCCTCTGAGAGCCTCCTTGGCACCCGTTCCTGTCCCTCCAAGAGCCTCCTGGGTACCTTTTCCTGTCCCTCCCAGCTTAAAGTCTGCAAAGGATGCATGCAGGCAGCTGAACAAAATCTATGCTGCTTCCCTGTCCTGCTGCTCTCTCTATCCTCCTCTCTGCCTCATCACCATGGGGACATCCTTGGAGAGACCAATATCTCCACAGGCCAACTCTTAGGTAGCTGTGAACTCACCTATGAACATTATGAAGCATTTCCAGGTATTTAACACTTATAATAATGACCCACATTTGCATTACTTTCTAATGCTAATTAAATTTTTAGTTGCTTTAAAATGTCTTGGAATCTCTTACTTAGCAAGTACAGAAAAAGTTGATTACAAGTATTTATAAATGAAAGCTCTATAGTTAAAATTAATCTCTTGATAGCCAGGGTGCCTGGGTGGCTTAGTCAGTTAAGTGTCTGACCAGTTCAGGTCGTGATCTCACAGTTTCTGAATTCAAGCCCCACGTTGGGCTCCATGCTGATAGTGTGGAGCCTGCTTGGGATTCTCTCTCTCTGCCCCTCCCCCACTCATGCTCACTGTCTCTCTCAAAATAAATACAGAAACTATAAAAAAATATTTTAATCTCTTGACAGCCAGAAGGAAGGAAGGAAGGAAGGAAGGAAGGAAGGAAGGAAGGGAGGGAGGAAAAGAAGGAAAGAAAGAAAGAAAGAAAGAAAGAAGAAAAGAAAGGAAGAAAATGCCACTCATTTAGATGAATGGGGAAATATTCAGGATTCAGAAAATGTAGCAGACCTTATTTCAGGCATTATTTTAAATGGAAAAATAAGACAGTCATAACCCTTCAAGAAAAATCTGCAAATGAGAACTTGTTAAGATTGCGATTTCCTGAATGAAGATATCTGCAGATACGACTTGGTTATAGGCACTGGCCCTGAGATCTGGGATGCGTCCTCACTCCCTAGGAGATCCCCATGGGTCGTTCATCACTTGCGTGCCACTGTTGATTTCATGGAGGATCATTTTTTCCCCGTGTACCAAGATGACAGTTTATTCCTTGCATGACAGGAGAATGGAACTGCAGGGTAACTTCACTGACATGTTACTCAGCTGGCAAGGAAGGGATACACTGACTTCACCAGGAGTCTGTCAAAACTAGAGACACCTTATACTGGGAGCCCTAATGCTTTGCTTTGTAAAGCAAGAACTTCTCTTCACAGAGTAGTTCAGAAGCAGAATATACAACATGCTAAGGCCTTTCACCTGGCCTGCTTGGGAGAGGGAACTTATGCATCACAAAAAATTCTGTTCTAAGAGTATTATCACTCACGTAGTACATGAATTTGCGGTTTATCAATTTTCAAAGGATTTTTTTTAAGGCACTGACCATAAAGCAGAGTGAGCATAATTTAATTTTTTGGTAATTTACAAAGCAATTTTTTTTTTCCACTGGGCCTCAGCTTGTTCTGAGCATGTGTGCTCACTGTCCCATGGCCATGGTCCTGGGTAGCAGGTCTACTTGTCCCCTGCAGATGGCAGTGAGAGCTGGGTGTCCAGAGCTGACTGCCTGGCCAGGAGTCCTGGCTCCACCTTTATGATCTGCATGACCTTGGGAAGTTGTTTCATTTCACTGTGCCTCAGTGTCCTCATCTGTAAAATGGGAATAACGATATCTACACCTCACAGGGCTGTTGTGAAGGTTAAATTAGCTCATAAATGTGAAGTGCTTGGAGCAATGCCTGCCACACGGCAAGGTTCAATCAACTCTGGTTGTGATTATTATACATGGCTAGCCATGTGAGTGCCTCCATCCGACTGAAAACACAGGTCCGAGACATAATTTCAGCAGAGGACCTTTACGCCTCATCCATGAAAGCTTCAGGAAAAAATAGCACCAAAAATTATTGGGTGCCCACCCAAGACTACACATCGGTATTCTAAACTGCTCCTATATTGTTGCACTTTTTGTTCGACTAATGGGAAAAAAATTTTTATGTCTGTCCACTTTTCATTGTTCTGCAAGTTTTCTGTGTCCCCAAAGCTCTGCCCCATGGCTGCTTCTTTGCCGCCCTTTCCCCTAACCCTCAACTTCAAGGTTAAGGGTGAGAGAATGTAGTCTGATTAGAGGCCCAGGGAGATCAAGATGAAGTTAAAAGGAATGGAGGGACTCGTGGGAAATACAAATCATATGCAAAAGTAATTGAAATGATCTCATTAACCTTTGCCTCTTGTGTACTTGGAACTATTTATAACCAGAAGTAACATTTCTGATCTGTACTTCACTGATCTTCTAGCATTTCTTTAAAGGTATAGGCATGTCTCTTTTCCTATCTGGCCAGAGGAGACACTTCTCCTTAAATGCCAGAAGCACATTTGTATTAGAACCCAGAATCAGGTCATGATTCTGGAGGGAGAAGAGGAGCCTCTCGAGATGCAAATGAGCAGAGAGAAGACAGAAACCAAGAGCAGCTGGGAGTAGACATGGACAAATCCACCACTGCTGTGGAGGTTTTAACACCACCTGTGTCAACATGTCCAACAGACAATTAGTAAGGACGGAGAAGAGCTGAACATGCCAGATCTAATACACACATACCAGAACCTGTACCCAACATGATATGTGGGGCTTTTACAAAGACTTGACACAAACTTGGGCACAAAGTGAAGTTCAGCAAACTAACATCAAAAACATAGGCACATTAGTTACCTGACTGCAGTGCAATTACATTTGCTATTAATAAGAGAAGCAAGAAAACCCTCCATATATCTGCACAATTCAGAATACATTGCTAAGAAACTCAAGGATTGAAAAATAATCATAATGAAAATTAGAGAATCCTTGGAACTGAAAAAAAAATGACAAGACAGCAAATTTTGGAGTATGCAGGTAGGACACTAAAATCTTACATACTTATATGAGAAATGAAGAAGGATTGAAATTTATTAACAAAACACACAATACAAGAAGGGAAAAAAAGGAAAAGGAATTTATAAGGAAGGAATCAATGGAGATGGGAGCAGAAATTATGGAAATTTGAAGAAAGTAACAGTAGACAGGATCAATAAACCTAAAGTTTGTTCTCTGAGGAAAAAAAAACCTAATAAAATGGGTTAGTCTCTGGCAAGGCTGAATAACAAAAGAAAGAGAATGAATAAATTACAAAGATGAGAAATTAATAGAGACATAATTATAAGCACAGTACTCACATATCAGTGAATTTAAAATATAATCAAAATGGACAATTCTTCCAGAAAAATAAAATATACTAAGATTATCTCAAGAAGGAGGAATATGACATGAGTAATAATGAAAAATCCTTAATAAAATGTAAGCAAAGTGGATTTTCATAATCATATGAAAACAGTGTGACTGAGTTTTATCCCAGAAATGCAAGAATGGTTCCACTTTAGAAATTCATTACATATATATATATATGTATATGTATGTATATGTATGTATATGTGTATATATATATATATATATATATATATATATATAACAGAATCAAGTTATATATATATATGAGTGATATACATTCACATTTATTTATGTAATATATTAAATACATATTAGAGTTTTACGTCTTAGCAAATGCTGTGTCTGAGCATTGTATCTTATTGAGATCAGTATATATATATATGTGTGTGTGTGTTTGTATATTCAAATGTATATGTATATGTATGTATATGAAAACACATGCATACATACTCATCTCAAGAGATGTAGCATTTGCTAAATTTT
Organism: Panthera pardus; assembly: GCF_024362965.1. Taxonomy (NCBI): domain Eukaryota; kingdom Metazoa; phylum Chordata; class Mammalia; order Carnivora; family Felidae; genus Panthera; species Panthera pardus. The sequence continues at coordinate 13,482,185 of NW_026526810.1, read as the reverse complement.
TTAAAACTCTTTTTTAAATAAATCTTTTAAAATTTATTCTGAGAGAAAGAGAGGCAAAGAAAGAGGGAGAGAGAGAGAATCCCAGGCTCAAACTCATGAACTGTAGAATCATGACCTGAGCCAAAACGAAGAGTCAGATACTTAACCAACTGAAACACCCAGGCGCCCTGAAACTCTATAGTGGTAAACTCTTAGCAAACTGGTAATAAACTGAACCTGGCAAATACTATTTAGTACCAGAAATTTTCAACAAATGTTATTGAATATATTATTCTTAATTATTGGGTTCATTTCCTTTAAAATCAGGAAGAAGACAAGGATGCCTGCTGCCTCAATTTCCACTCAACAACATGTCAGAATACATCACATCAATAAGAGGAAGTTTAAGAACCACACAATCATTTCAACAGATGCAGAAAAAACATCTGACAAAGTACAACATCCATTCATGATAAAAAGCCCTGAACAAAGCAGGTCAAGAGAGAACATACTTCAACATAATTAAGCCCATATGTGAAAAACTCACAGCTAACATCATACTCAATGGGGAAAAACTAAGAGCCTTTCCCCTAAGGTCAGGAACAAGGCAAGGATGTCCACTCTTACCACTTTTATTCAGCACAGTACTGGAAGTCTTAGTCTCAACAAGCAGACAACAAAAAGAAATAAAAGGCATCCAAATTGGTAAGGAAGAAGTTAAATTTTCAATATTTGCAGATTACATGATATTATAAATAGAAAACCTGACAGATTCCACGAAAAAACTGCTAGAACTGATAAATAAATTCAGTAAAGTCACAGGATACAAAATCACTGTACAGAAATCTATTGCATTTCTATACACCAATAATGAAGCATCAGAAAAAGAAATTAAGAAAACAATCCCATTTACCATTGCACCAAAAATAATAAGATACCTAGGAATAAACCTAATCAAAGAGGTGTGTACTCTGAAAACTATAAAACACTGATGAAAGAAATTAAAGACGACATAAAGAAATGGAAAGACATACCATGCTCATGGACTGAAAGAACAAATATTGTTAAAATGTCTATACTACCCAAAGCAATCTATACATTTAATGGAATCCTTATCAAAATACCAATAGCATTTTTCACAGAACTAGAAAAAAATTATAAAATTTGTATGGAAGCATAAGACTGCAAATAGCTAAAGCAATCTTTAAAAAGCAAAGATGGAGGCATCACAATTTCAGACTTCTTCAAGTTATATTACAAAGCTGTAGTAATCAAAACAGAATGGTACTGGCGCAAAAATAGACACGTAAAGAGAATAAAATAGAAAACCCAGAAATAAACCCATAATTAAATGGTCAATTAATCTTCAACAAAGCAGGAAAGGATATCCAATGGAAAAGAGACAGTCTCTTCAACACACAGTGTTGGAAAAACTGGACAGCAATATGCAAAAGAATGAAACTGGACCACTTGCTTACACCATACACAAAAATAAATTCAAAATGAAGTAAAGACCTAAATGTGTCACAGAAAACCATCAAAATCCTAGAGGAGAACACAGGCAGCAACCTATTTGACATGGGCCATAGTAACTTCTTACTAGACATTTTTGCAGAGGCAAGGGAAACAAAAGCAAAAATAAACTACTGGGACTACATCAAAATAAAAAGCTTCTGCACAATGAAGGAAACAATCAACAAAACTAAAAGACAACCTATAGGATAGGAGAAAATTTTTGCAAATGACATAGCTGATAAAGGGTTATTATCCAAAATAAATAAAGAACTTACAAAACTCAATACCCAATAAACAAATAATCCAATTAAGAAATGGGCAGAAGACATGAATAGACATTTTTCCAAAGAAGACACACAGATGGCCAACAGACACATGAAAAGATGCTCTACATCACTCATCATCAGGGAAGTGCAAATCAAAACTACATAGTATATCATCTTACACCTGTCAGAATAGCTAAAATCAACAACACAGGAAACAACAGGTGTTGGTGAGGGTGTGGAGAAAGGGGAACCCTCTTGCACTGTTGGTAGGAATGCCATGTGGTGCAGCCACTCTGGAAAACAGTATGGAGGTTCCTCAAAAAGTGAATAATAGAACTAACTACCCTATAAACCAGCAATTGCACCACTGAATATTTGCCCAAAGAATACAAAAACACTAATTCAAAGGGATACATACACCTCATTTACAGAAGCATTATTTATAATAGCCAAGGTATGGAAGCAGCCCACATGTCCATCAGCTGATGAATGGATATAGAAGACATAGTATATACATACAATGGAATATTATTCAGCCATAAAAAATGAAATATTGCCATTTGCAATGAATGGATGGAGCTACAGTGTATAATGCTAAGTGAAATAAGTCAGTGAGAGAAAGACAAATACCATTTGATTTCACCCACATGTGGAATTTAAGAAACAAAACAAATTAGCAAAGGGGAAAAAAGAGAGAGAGGCAAACCAAGAAACAGACTCAATTCTAGAGACCAAACTGATGATTACCAGAGGAGGTATGAGTGAAACAAGGGATGGGGATTAAGGAGTGCACATGTCAGGATGAGCACCAGGTGATTAAAATAAAAGCGTTAAAACAATGTACCAGAAGTCCTTGCCAGTTCAGGAAGACAAGAAAAAATAAGAAAAATCAGTAATAAATGTCAAGATTGGAAAGGAAGAAGCAAAGTTATTCCCAAACAATATAACCTTCTAAATAGAAAATACCAAACAATACCAAACAGGCAAACTTCTGGAGCAAATGGAGTGAGAAGTAACTGGATGTGAGATCAATGAACAAAAGCACATGGATTTCTCTATATAAAAATCTAAAAATCAGAGGGGCTCATGGGTGGCTTAGTCAGTTAAGCGAACGACTTTGGCTCGGGTCATGATCTTGCAGCTGGTGAGTTGGAGCCTTGAGTGTGGCTCTTTGCTGACAGCTCAGAGCCTGGATGTGTTTCAGATTTTGTCTCCGTTTCTCTCTGCCCCACCCCTGCTTGCATATGTCTCTCTCTCTCTCAAATATAAATAAGCATTACATTTTTTAATCTAAAAATCAGAAAATGTAATTTAAAAATTTTCTACTTTTCCAACAGCAACAAAACTATATGACATCTAGGAACATATGTAACAATAGATGATCAACACTGTATACTGAAATTTATATAATTTTTATTGAAAAACATAACAGAAAGCTAAATAAATGGAGAGATATGTAAAAATGACCATTCTGACCTAATTAACCTAAAAATGCAATGCAGTTATGAACTTTTTTATTTTTTGTATCAGGGGGTGGTGAGAGGAAAGGGAAGGCAGACAAAGGACCAAAAATAGCCCAGACAATTTTGAAGAACAAAGTGGGGGCTTATTCTACCAGATATAAGACTAACAAAGAGCACTTAATACGATGTGGTATTGACAAAGAGGCAAGCCATACACCAATGAAAAAGAAAAGAAACCTCAGAAATAGATGTCTTTGAATATAGAAAGTTGACATATGACCATACAAATAAATGGCACAGGCTGGTGCTGTAGTAACTGATGATTATATGTAAAAAATAAAATTAGATCCATATCTCATAACAAATGCATCATTAAACCCCAGTGGATTAATGAATTAAATAAATGTGAAAAGCCAAGTTTCAAAACTTACAGGAAAAAAAAATATAGGATATTTATATGACCTCCAGAGGGGAAAATAATTCTATTTTTTAAAGTTTGTTTGTTTATTTATTTATTTATTTATTTATTGCATTTATTTTTTTTTTAAATTTTTTTTAATGTTTATTTTTGAGACAGAGAGAGACAGAGCATGAATGGGGGAGGGGCAGAGAGAGAGGGAGACACAGAATCGGAAGCAGGCTCCAGGCTCTGAGCCATCAGCCCAGAGCCCGACGCGGGGCTCGAACTCAGGGACCGCGAGATCGTGACCTGAGCTGAAGTCGGACGCTCAACCAACTGAGCCACCCAGGCGCCCCTGCATTTATTTATTTTTGAGACACACAGAGAGAGACAGGGAGCAAGATGGGGGGGGGGGGGCGCAGAGAGAGAATGAGACAGAATCCGAAGCAGGCCCCAGGCTCTGAGCCGTCAACACAGAGCCGGACATGGGCCTCAAACCCACAAACCATGAGATCATGACCTGAGCCAAAGTCGCACGCTTAACCAACTGAGCCACCCAGGCACCCCAAGTTTATTTATTCTGAGAGAGAGAGAGAAAGAGGAGAGACAGTGTGAATGGGGGAGGGGCAGAGAGAGAGAATGAGAGAGAGAATCCCAAGGAGGTTTTGCACCATCCGACAGGAGCCTAAAGCAGGGCTCGAACACCCTAATCATGAGATCATGACCTGAGCCAAGATCAGGAGTTGGATGCTTAGCCAACTAAGCCACCAGGGCACCCAAATTTCATTGATTTTATTTATTTATTTATTTATTTATTTATTTATTTATTTATTTGTTTGTTTTTGAGAGACAGAGAGAGCACAAGTAAGGGAGGGGTAGAGAGGGAGGGAGACACAGAATCTGAAGCAGGCTCTAGGCTGTCAGCACAGAGTGCAACATAGGGCTTGAACTCACAAACTGTGAGATCATGACCTGAGCCGAAGTCAGATGCTTAACCCACTGAGCCACCCAGGCACCCCCAAATTTCACTGATTTTAAACTGATACTTTAAATATTCAAATAAGTACTTACAATGACACAATATATACAATATATAATACAGTTGTATTATACATTTTTAAAAATTTTTAATATTTATTTAGTTTTGAGAGAAAGACTCAGTGCAAACAGGGAAGAATGGAGAGAGAGAGAGGGACAGATGATCCAAAGCAGGCTCTGCAGTGAGAGAAGCAAACGCCAATGTGGGGCCCAAATTCATGAACCTCAAGATCATGACCGGAGCCGAAGTCAGACGCTCAACTGACTCAGTCACCCAGGCATCCCTGAACTGTATTATATTTTATCCTGGGAGAATCAGAGTTTTTCTGTGCCAGAGGGGAAAATAATTCTTAAATGCAACACAAAAAGGACACATCATTTAGAAAAGAATTTGACTCCATTCAAACTGAAAACTTCTGACAAATGCCATCCAAAACATAACAAAATGACAAGTCACAGACTGCATGCAAGTTTTTTATGACTAAGGGTATCATTTGGAACAAAAGACAAATAACCCAACAGGCAAACAGACAAAACAGGCAGTTCACTGGTGAAAAATACAAATAGGAAATGATCATATAAAAAGTCTGAATGTCAAGAATTCTTGGCAAGGACATGGACCGAGCAAAGACATCTCCTCCGTCGGACGTAAGAGCAGGCAGGTGCAATTTCTTTGCAAGGAAATAGGAAATGTCCTGTAAAAGCGTAGGTGCACATCACTGCACCCTTACAGTATGCATGCTAAAGGAAATCTAGCCCATGAGCGCACGTTGATGAGTGCGTGACTTCCATTCTATTACTGTTGTGACAGCAAAAACCTGAAAACATATTAATGTCCGTTAACATGAACTGGATAAGTGAGTTGCAGAATATTAGGGTTTTACAAACCTATGCAGAAGTTGACAAGACAGAATTAAAGCTACATATATCCACATGGATAAACATCATGATGGTGGGTGAGACAGAAAACTGCTTATGGTACTGATTATGTCACATTTTGGCTACAATGTTTGTTAAGTATAGGAACGTGTATGGGAATGGCAAAACTAACCCTGGGCACCTTCTAATTTCAGACAGAGAGAGTGGGGAGCCATAGCTGGGGCGGGGTCACTCAGCTGGGTTTGTAATAATATATAATAACATATGTCTTATTTTTAGAAATATTAGAAGCAAATTTTATAAACCTAATAAGATTGGGCCCGTCTGGATGGTATTCGCTACATTATTCTCAGATGTTCCAATATGTTGAACTTGCTCCTAATGTTTGCAAGGCAGAGGGGTCAGTTCCTGTGCCTGCAGAAGAACAGTGCAGGGTCTGCCTAGGGCATCTCTGTTTGAACAGAAATGACCCTGTGCCTGTTGCTGCTCTGTGTCTGCCTCCTCCTGAGCAGATCATGGTGGTGGTGGGGGAGGAAGCACCAGACTGGGCATGAAAGACGGAAATCTGGATCCACTACCAGTTAGGAGACCACAGCTCAGTCCCTGCATACTCTGGAGCCATTTTCTCGTCTCTGAAATGTAAATGATAAAGTCTGCCTTTTAAGACCTCACTGGAGCTGGGACAATGTGTAGAAAAAAAACCACAGTGTGGTAGATCTTAAACAGACTGGCAAACTAGTTCACAGAGGATGACCACCCAGAAAAGCCCTACTGGGGCCCAATGTAAACTATTATACATTATTCCTCTGCTGAGCGGTTTCCTTCTCCTCCCTTCTGCTCCTAAGTCAAATGCACTCTGTCCTGTGACCCTTGTCAACTCGCCCATTTCCACTGTGGCCCAAAAACATTTTTGTTCAGCCCTGCCAGGATTATGTCATTTCTTCCCCAAGTTTCGGCAACCAGTTGCTTATTGATTTCTGGATCAAATCAAATGCCCTGAACTCATCTTTGAATTCCTGCATCATCCCGTCTCTACCTTCCCTGTCTTTGCTTTAATACTTTTCATCTTCCCCTACTCGCTTAACCTGTCACAAAGACATTTAACAGATGCATTAAGGTGTAACTGACATACGATAAAGTGCACATATTTTTAAATGGGCAATGTGATGAGTTTCGACACACACATACACCTGTGTAGCCAGAACCACAATCGAGACAGTGAACTTACGTCCTGAACTCAAAAGTTGCATCTGGCTCCTTCGTTATAAGTACTTTTGTGCATTCACGTTCCCTTTTGCCATTTTTGTGCATTCCTTCAAATGGCCTCATCATTGAATTATATTGAAAAATTTCCCATACTGCTTATTTTTCTCTTCACACCCTCCTCCTCTGAGCATCCCTATATTAATTTAGAGCCCTGGAAATAACTAAAGGCGTTAGAAATAGCCTCTCATCTCCAACAGTGGTCCCCACGCTGTCTCCTCCCGTTCATTTATATCAATCCTTAGCATTTCCACCAGTCTGTTTGCCCCCAGACAAAGCAATAGCGCTCCTCCTGGAGTCCTTGATTTTGTTTGGACACCAGAGTGACTGGGACACTCTTGCGAGTGAAAAGGTTGTCTATTATTACTTGTGCTGCGACTGTCCCAGACAGTGTGTTGCTCGCTCTTGTCAGAATGCTCCCCTCAGATCTTTAAATCCAGGCTGTGCTGGCACTGAAGCAATCCTGTAGCAGACAGAGGAAGGAATTGGGCCAATAACTCTTTGTGGTTCCTTACCTGAATGTGCCAAGGACTGTGGGTCCCAGTGTGGGGGTGGAGAGGTATCCACCTGTGTGGCATAGGACCCCAGTCCTGGTGTCTCCCTAAGAAGCTGCATGTAATCCTGCTTTCACCACAACAGCCAAAGGACTCCAAAAGCAGCACATCCCTTGGTGGTGACTCCAGAACATCTACATGATGGAGGCTTGAGGGCAGTAATCTAGGTGGAATTGGGTGGTGGTGGGATCCTGAAGCTGTGTTTACAAAGCACATTGCATCAGACCTTAAAAATGTCTGTTGTCCATTTCAAACAATGGGAGTGCAGCCTATGGAGATGGTGAGGGTCTAAAATACCCCTTGTCACCACTGCTGCTTCCACATCTGCCCCACCAACCACCTCACCTATCAGTCCTGGCTCTTCAAAATTAGGGCACATTCTGGGGCTCCTAGGTGTTCAGTTGGTTAAGCATCTGACTCTTGGTTTTGGCTTAGGTTATGATCTCATGGTTCGTGAGTTTGAGCCCCACATTTGGTTCCATGCTGAAAGTGCAAAGCCTGCTTGGGATTCTCTCCCTCTCTCTCTCTCTGCCCTTCCCTTGCTCTCTCTCTCTCAAAATAAAAAAATAAATAAATATTAAAAAAAATTAGGACACATTCCTAAAGTGTGGAAGATGGCTTCCAGTGACCTCCAGGAAGATCACACAGAGATGAGTTTGTAAGCTCAGTTGTAAGCTGTGCCCCCCTATCTGTCTTTGTTTTGGTCTTGCACGCAATATAGCTGGCAAAAAATTCTGGAACTTTCTAAAAAGGATGGGTTGATACCCTTAATGTCCACTGTGATGCAGGCTTTTCCCTATCATGATGGTTAATTTTATGTGCCCACTTGACTGGGTTAAGGGATGCCCAGAAAGCTGGTAAAACATTATTTCTAGTGTCTGTGAGGGTGTCTCCAGAAGACAGAAGCATTTGAATCAGTAGACTCAGTAGAGAAGATAATCTTTACCAATGTGGATGGGCATCATCAAATCCACTGATGGCCCGCATAGAACAAATATGGGGAGAAAGGAGGAATTCTCTCTCTCCACTCCTCCTGCTCTTGGATTCTGGTGCACCTGCTTCTTGAGCTTTCAAACTCAGCCCACAGCTTACACCATTGCCATCCCCGCTCCCCACTGATTCTTAGGCCGTTGGACTTGGACTGAATTTTACCAGGGGCTTTCCTGGTACTTCAGCTGGCAGATGACAGACCATGGGACATCTTGGTCTCCATTTCTTATAATAAATCTCCATATATCTGTATTTATGTCTATACCTATAACTGTAGCTATCCTGCTGGTTCTGTCTTTCTGGAGAACGAATACATCTATTTTTATAGACATTCAGTTATTTCAGTTAGGGTTAGGTGGGGCCTGTGGTCACATTATCACTGCACCTAGAGCTGGGTGTGCTTGGGATCATTCAGTGACAGAATCCAAAATATTTATCCTATCTTCCTACTCCCTCAGTTTCCCAGGTGCCACCAATTCTGTCCTTATAGCTAACCCACCTCCATCTCCTGTGTATACCTAACACTTTATCCATCAGGCCACTCAGCAAAATAATGGCCCTCCCTTAGGACAGAGTGGAGGATTGAAAATTCTTTTATAATTTAATATTTTTATTTCCTCTCACAGTGGAAATAAGATAGTGCACTGAAATTGCTATTGTGCTTGTGACTTTTTCCCCATTAGACCTGGTGGGAAGAGTCTGCCTTTTATTTATTTCTGCACATCTGATGTCCAACTCAGGCATGAAAAAAAAGATGCTTAAAAAACTCCCTGAATGAGGGGGTGCCTGGGTGGCTCATTTGGTTAAGCCATGGCATGATCTCAGGGCAGTTGGTTCAGCTCAGGGCATGATCTCACGGTTCGTGGGTTTGAGCCCTGTATCAATCAGGCTCTCTGCTGTCAGCACAGAGCCCACTTTGGATCCTCTGTTCCCCTCTCTCTCCAAAACAAACAAACGTCAAAAAAAAAAAAAAAAAACACTTCAGGGCACCTGGGTGGCTCAGTTGGTTGGGTGTCTGACTTTGGCTCAGGTCATGATCTCGCTGTTACCGAGTTCAAGCCCCACGTTGGGCTCTGTGCTCACAGCTTGGAGCCTGAAGCCTGCTTCAGATTCTCTGTCTCCCTCTCTTTCTGCCCCTCCCCCACCTCTCTCTCTCTCTCTCTCTCTCTCTCAAAAAAACAAAAAAAAACCAAAAAAATAAAATATTAAAAAAAAAAACCTTCCTGAATGAATGAATTAAAAACTCATTGATTTCAGAAACATTTACAGAGTGCTGATCATGCCATGTCCTTCTCTGGAAGCCACAGTAAGGCAAAGATACCATTCTGCCTTCACTGAGCTTATAGTCTGGAGAGGGGGCAGGTATTAATAAAGAAATTACACAAATGCATAGCTACAATCTGTGATAGCTTCATGGGAAAATAAAGTACAAGGAATTATGAGAATTTAGCACAAGGATGGCCAGGGCTAGTCTGAGGGGGAAGGTGAAAGATGAAGGGTGGGGAGGAATAAGCTCACCAAAATGAGGAGAAGGAATGTTCTGGACCAGAGAGCATTGTGTGCCAAGACTATGGTGCAGAGAGACCCCTGAGGGGTGTCCTGGAGGCTAAAGGAAGCCAGTGTGACTGCAGGGAAGGGGAGAGGCAAGAATGTCACAAAAACTGAAGCCAGAGAGGAGATAATGACTCTGTAAGACACGCTCAAGATTTAGAGCTTTGCCCTAAAAGCAAGTGGTGACGCAATCAGTTGTGCAATTTTAACATCGATGTATGATGGTGTGATGCAGGGGACAGAAGATGTACTTGGACCAGGGTGTAGGAGGATGTGATAATTTTGTGTGTGAACTTGGTTGGAGTGGTGTTTGGATACGAGATCAAACATTCTGGATTTTTGTATGAGGGTGTTCTTAGAGGAGACTAACATTTACATCAGCAGACTCAGAGTAGAGCAGACTGCCTTCCAATATGTTGGTGGGCCTCATCTAATCGGTTGAAGGCATAAAGAGAATGAAAGACTGACCTCTCCAGAGCAAGAAGAAATTCCACAGACTGATGGCCTACAGACCTGAACTGCAATGATGGCCCTTCCCTGGGTCTCCAGGCTGCTGGCTCACCCTGCAATTTTGGACTTGTCAGCCTCCATAATCACATGAGCCAATTCCTTAAGGTATCTCTCTGTCTCTGTGTTTATATATGTGTGTCTATATATACATATATAAACATACATATAGTGTGTATATGTGTATCTGTGTGTATAGTATACGTGTGCATGCGTGCGTGCATGTGTGTGTACTGCTTCACACATCTCACTGGTTCTGTTACTTTGGCGAACCCTAATACTGAGGAGATTTCAGAGCTGAGCAATGAGATGGCCAGAGGAGGAAGGTGGGAGAAGTGCTGAGCAGCACAGACTGCTAGATGAGGCTGGTGACCATGAGTTTAAGGCATAAGGCACAGGGTTCATGGCAAGGTTTGCGGGTCTTGCTGGTCAGGGTGCAGTCAGGGAGAGAGCACACACTATCCAGGGAGTATGGGCCAACCAGCCAGAGAGGAGCTAGGAAAAGTGAGTGCAGGAGGCCTGAGCACTGGTCCCTGTGTCCTTGAGATGGTGAATATGTCTCAAGGACAGGGAGAAGGGTGGTGTTGCACAGTGGAGTCCAACTGAGGCCAGACAGCAGGCTTGGTGGGAGTAGAAGCTGTACAAGCAAGCCCAAGGTGACAATACCTGGGCTGGAGAACTGGGGTGCCCTGCCAAGCCTCCCTGAGGGGTGGCTGGGTTCAGGGAAAATATCAGGTTGTGTAGTGACCTTGGAGAGGGCTGTTGGGCTTGTGCAGAAGGTGGGTTCTGGAGCAGGGAGGTTAAGAGCATGAGATGCCATGGCTCTGCATGAGGCATCTCCCTGAAATGCCATGTACTTTCCCCAGAAAGAGGAGACTTTGGGGGAAAACCACTGAAGGGAGGGACAAAGGCAAGGGACTGGCACCACTGAAAGTGTCCTGCTCCCCAGCAGTGAGCGAGCCCCTCTGGGGCCTGCATTCTCCATGCCTGGGCCTTCATTTAACTGACTGCATGAGGAGGTATAGGTGCACCTGCAAGCCCATCCACCAGTCCTGGGTGGGGCTACAAGTGCCAAGAGACACTGGGAGGACACTGCTGGAACCAGTCCAGCAAGGCCACCTGCCTGGGAGGGGACTTCTGTGAATATCACTCAAAATACTTCTACCTCAAATGTTGAGTATCCTGGACCTTGTTTTAACTCAGCAGGTACAGGTCAGTCACAGCTCTCTTGGGTGCAACCTCTGATCCATAGGATTATTCCAAAGGGCATTTAATTGTACTAATGCTAAATGGATCTGTAACTGCAGATGTCCCACCAGACTCAGTATTACAGCCGTGCACAGAAAGTGATGCCACCAGATCGGAGGGTGGCAAGGCAGGCTTCCAGTGGTGTTGGAGGGGACAGAACATGCCACTCAGGGACATCATGACATGAGTTGTGTTCAGTGGCCAGGAGAACTATTTCTAGACATCCCCTTGCATGGGTCCCATGGTTGCTAGTTTAAGTGTGATAGTACCTCATCTCTGAGAGGATCCCACCTGACCAGAGGGACTCATTAGTGTTTCCCTTAAGAATCCAGAGGTGAGAGGAGCACCTGGGTGCCTCAGTCACTTAAGCGTCTGACTCTTCATCTTGGCTCAGGTCAGGATTTCATGCTTCATGAGTTCGAGCCCCACAATGGGCTCTGCCCTGATGGCATGGAGCCTGCTTGGGATTCTGTCTCCTTTCTCTGTCCCTCCCCAGCTTGTACTCTCTCTCTCTCTCTCTCTCTCTCTCTCTCTCTGCTCTCAAAATAAATAAGTAAATAAACTTTAAAAAAGTCAAGAGGTGAGAAGAAAGCTATACAGAGATATGATACATCTGCCTTACTCTATGTAGCTGCCCAGTTCCAAAATGGAAACATCACATTTAGCAGGTGTGTGTGTGTGTGTGTGTGTGTGTGTGTGTGTGGTGTTGCACAATGCCAGTCCATGATGTGACTTTTGTCACAAAATGTTGACCATTCACTTATCCTCAGAATCATTTTTATTTCTTTAGCATGGTTAAGAACTTACTGAAGATTAGATACTAAATGATGAGTCCATTTTCCAAGTCCCTAGGTTTTTTTTTTTTTTTTTTTTTTTTTTTGGAAATTATCTTGTCACCCTCCCCACCCCCCATTTTTTTTTTTTTTTTTACGTTTTTAGAGACAAAGATAAACCATCTGTAAGATAAGACAAGAAAGCACATAAATTCAATAACTGATTTCTTGGGAAACTTTTATCTCCTTGTCCATTGATAATGTTTCTTTGGGTAATTTGGTTTCCTATGGCTCAATAAATTAAATCCAGATAGATGAAGCAAGAAATAGATTTTTAACTCTGTTCTGAATTAGAATTATATCATTATAATAAAACCATAATGACATTCTGGGATCTAGGAAAGAATTAAAGCTGGGATGGATATCATATCAGCATATGATGAAGCATATTCTACCAGTTAACAATTCTGATTTTTGTAACCTTTTAAAAATTCTGTTAATACTGATCAGGAAATATGTCACAATCTTGTGCTGGGCTTGGCAAAGACAAACATTACACTACTAAAACATCCTTTATCATTTATTTTATCATCTTATCTTACAAAAGCCTTGATATTATTTTATCAGGAGAGGGGATCTGTGTAGACTTCATCTTTAGGTAAAATTGCCCACCATTGTCTAATGCTTTGGAAAAATAGCTTCTGAAATCCTAAATTTCAGTCCCTTTTTACAGATTCATCACATTCATCACATTCATAATGTGATGCCCACAGCCAGGTCCTGTCATCAGGGAGCTGAAACTTGAGTCTTGGAGAACTAGACCCTCTGAGGAGTGCTGCCCAACACTGGACTTGTTCAGGGACCCCTGCAGAGCCATCTGACCTCACTCTACCCACACAATAGGCTGCTGGACAACAGGACAGTCCATGACTCTGGTTCTGCAATCCTGGGATCCCTGCATGGCACAATGGAGTTCTAGGTCTCCTCTGTGCCTCTGTCCTTTGCCCTGCCCTCACTCCTATCAGGGTGGAGCAGTAAACTTTGGTAGGACATGAGGTGTTACCTGTTAAGAGGCAATCAATACCCTAACCGAGAGGCTTGTGTGCCCCCGGGGGTTCTCTGCTGAAGAACAAGAGAATCCAGGAATAGGAGTGGTCAGGAAGGGCAGGAAAGAGACCAAGGGACAGAGGGCTTCCAGGCCTCCAAGCCATAGAAAACAATCTTAGGGGTGAGTGAAGCAGTGTCTGCGTCATTTTCTGGATTCCAAATATATTCTTCACTAGCCAGGAAGAAGACTGGTTTCTGTTCATTTTCCCTGATGACAGATTGTGCCTGTACAACTTTCTGGTATTGGTGGGTAGTAGCAGGGGAGGGGGAAGGAGGGTGGCATAATGGTAAGTGAGTAGTTAGACCAATCTCATTAAGTCCCTATCAGCTAACTCAAACACAACTAAAATCAAAGGTGCTTTGATTCCTAAACCAATTACATGAGATTTCCCCAGCACAAACTGAATTCATTAGATACAAAGTATGGATAATCCATAATTTAATATGGAAATTTAGGCATGAAGTATTACTAATCAGATAGCTAGAACCTCAAATCAGACTTAAGAGACCAGTGAACCTGCTCTAATTGCTGGCCAAAAAAATAAGAGCAAGAGAAACTAATGAAAATAATATCCCCCTTTTGCATTTCCTTTGGCTAAGGGTTAAGAACATCTGTAGGCTACAGGGAGGGGCTCCCACAGAAATTTGTTCCTTGTTACAAGAGCGCCTTTCTTTCCTACCACCCTTGTGTGTTCTGAGAGTTTTAATGCGGAGAAGAAACACCAGGTGCCTGCTGCAAAGCCTTTTACTGCAGGGGTGTCATCCAACACAGCGTGGCTTGAATGACTTTAAGAGTAATGATCACATTAAAAATGACTGCACCAGCAATTATAAAAAAACTAGAGAACGGGGCACTTAGATCTATAAGAATCTCAGAGGAAGGAGTACCTATATTTATGAGAAGGAAGTATAAAATCTTCATTATGATAAAGCCTATTTAAATAGAGCACAATGCTTGATATAGGTTAGGAATAGGCTTTTGTGCTTTGAAGTATCCATACACATCAGAAAAGATCTAAGAAAGATATGAAACACATTGAAAATTCCACTGTAATTAACCAGCTAGAGACATCTGTGGTGACAACTGGGAACAAACAGAGAAGGTTGCTGTAATCCAAGGGCTAAAAGCAAAGACACAAGTGCTCACGGAATAAGTAAGGAAAAAGCAATAGAGAAGCAGACTTGAGAAGTGGCCTGCCCAGAGCTCAAGATTGCATCAAAAGCAGAGCACAAAGATAATATTCACTGCAGAAAACAAGGTGGGAAGAGAGCCTTAAGAGAAACTGAGCAAAACGAGATGGAAAAGGAAGAATGTAAACAATTGGGGGGGGGGGAATGATAGGAAAGATGGATAAAAGCAGTCCAAGAGATTCAGCTATCCTAAAACAAAGACAACAGAGAAAAATTCAGATTTATACTTTAAGAAAACTTTGCTGAAATAAAGCAAGATGAAAACTCACTGTGCAAAGGGTACATGGTACCACAAGAAATTTGAGAAAGGTTGATCAATATCAAGATGTATCACACTGAAGCGAATGGACTTGATAATTTAAAAGTATTACTGACACCTATACCAAAAAAGAAAAGAAAAGAAAAAGAAAACCAAGAAAAAACAAAAAACAAAAAACAAAAAATGATGCCTTACATCAGCTAGGATGGGCTAGGTTATGCTGTGGTAACAAGTATCCCCCAAATCTCAGTGGGTTAAAACAACAAGTTTAGTTCTCACTCATGCTAAAATGTCCAATGTGAGTAAATGTGGGTGAGTTATGGGGGCTCTACCCATTGTAGTACCTAGACTAATGGTGCAGCCCCCATCTATAACTTGCCTATTACCATGCCAGAGGGAAAGAGAGCACTGGATACTCAGGCTTGGAAGTGATACATAGAAGTTTTGCTCACATGGCACTGAACAACCACAAGGAGACTAGGAAGTACGATCTTACCACATTGAGGGAAGTTGGAGAGCTAGAAGTATTTTTAAACAGAATTAATGACCACCACATGCCCAAAAGGGAGAAAGCATTAGGCTGACTTTAAGGTCTTTCTCTGTAGCAATATTCAATATTCAATTATGGATAATGATGCAGAAAGCTAAAAAGAGCATTGCCCCTACCATTTAAATGACCAAACGCTGGACACTCTGCAAATTCACAACTTAATTGGAATCCATCAGACAGCTGAGGTCACATGGCATCCAACCAACCCAAATTCTAAGGACATGGGAATCTCCATGTTGAGAAACATGAGCATGTGTTCACTTGGGACAGATGCTTTAGTGAAAAGGTGAGCAGTGTGCAGGGTCATGTAGGTAATTCAGCATAGAGACAGAGGCTATATGGAAGAATCAAATGGAAAGGCACAATCACAGACATGAAGGATGTCTCTGAGGCATTAACAGACTCAGCAGAGCTGAGGGGAAAATGGCCCAGTGTGGTTTATGTTGGGGATGCAAGGCTAGTTCACTGTCAAAAGTCAATCAGTGTTATTCACCATGTTAGCAGACCAAAAAAGAAAAAGTACATGAACATTAAGTCGATGCAGAAAAAGACGGATAAATCCAACGTCCATCCATGATAAAAAGAACTCTCAGGAAACTAGGAAAACCAGGGATAACTTCTACAACCTGATAATGGGCATCTATAGAAAAACTTAGAGCTAACACTATATTTAGTTCCTAAAATCAGGAAAGCAAGGATGTATGCTCTCACCATGTCTATCCAATACTGCAATGAGGTGAAAGAAAGAAAGAAAGAAAGAAAGAAAGAAAGAAAGAAAGAAAGAAAGAAAGAAAGAAAGAAAGAAAGAAAGAAAGGAGGGAGGGAGGAAGAAAGGAGGAAGGAAGGAAGGAAGGAAGGAAGGAAGGAAGGAAGGAAGGAGTATTCAGACTGGAAAGGAAGATGTAAAATTGCCTCTCATTGCATTTCACATGACTGCCTACAGAGAAGATCCAAAAGAATCTATAAAGGAGCTACCAGAACTATTAAGTGAGTTTAACAAGATCACAGGATACAAGATCAGTAACAAAAATCAAATTTCTATATACTAGCAATGAACAAGAGATGGTTAAAAAACTTTTAAGCACCATTAAAATAGCACTAACAAACATGAAATACCATAAGCAAAAATACTAAAGAAAATATGTTAAGATCGATATCTCAAACACTGTATAACACTAGTAGAATATAAAAAGAACTGGGGCGCCTGCGTGGCTCAGTTGGTTAAGCGTCCGACTTCAGCTCAGGTCATGAGCTCATGGTTTGAGGGTTTGAGCCCCATGTTGAGATCTGTGCTGACAGCTCAGAACCTGGAGTCTGCTTTGGATTCTGTGTGTCCCTCTCTCTCTGCCTCTCCCTGGTTCACACTCTGTCTCTCTTTGTCTCTCAAAAAATAAAAAATAAACATTAAAAAAAATGTTTAAAGACCTAAGTAAATGGAGAGCTATATCACGAATATGTCGATTCTCTCCAAACTGAGATACAGAGTGAATGCCACTCCAATCAAAACCCCAGCAGGATTTCTGGAGAAACTGATAAGCTGATTCCAGAATTTACACGGAAATGCAGAGGAACTAGGATAGCCAAAATGATTTGAGAAAATAACAAAGCTAGAGGACGGCAGTAAACAGACCCTCCCTTCCAAGTGTCTTTCATCTACCAGATTCCAGATGAAACTCAGCTCCCCACCCTACACACTCAAGGCCATTGCTCTCATTACCGGCCCTCAGCTGGGGGGCAGGCTGCTCACTTCTCCCTCTTTTTCAATCATAAATCCTCCTTATTCGGAGCCTCATGCCACCAGCTCTGACAGTTCCTACATCCGGAGAAGTTTTTTAAAACAAATTTATTCAGAAGTTTGGTGTAGTCTTTCTCAGGCCTTCAGCTCTCACAATTGTCTTGGGCAATTTGAACACCCATGGGGATGAGCCGTTTGAGAAGACTCCCCTGCACTGACTTGAACTGTTTAGGTCTCCTTCACTTTGTTTCATTGTAGTTATCTTCTCCCAAGTGGTTTCCTCATCAGGGCACCAGAGCCAGGGACACTGGGAAAGGGTGGGTGGGACTGCAGGCTTGTCAGCCCAGCCTGGGCCTTCTTAGAGGGAGCACTGTGGTTCCAGCACCATCTTTCAGGCCACAGCCACTCCTCAGGGGATAGAGAGTCAAGAAGACAGGTCCTGGGAGGGTACCACTGAGTACAGGTGTCATAAAGGACTCCAAGGTCTTGGGACTTCAGACCAAATACCTCTAGCCCATCAACTGAGTGGGACATGACATAGCTATTTAACTGCATGCACGCACCCATGTGGCCTCCAGACTGAGAGATTCCCTAGGGGATTTGTGCACTCTTCCAGGGGGCAGTGACTGCACTGTAATTTAATTATAATTACCTATTGTCTTGTTATAGGCAGCAAGAAATACCCTTTAAAAATTTCTTTTAATTAAAAAAAATTTTTTTTAAGTTAAAAAAAATGTTTATTTAGTTTGAGGGACAGAGAGTGCCAGCCAGGGAAGGGCAGAGAGAGAGAGGGAGACAGAATCCCAAGGAGGCCCTGCATGGTCAGCACACAGCCTGAAGCAGGGCTCCATCCCATGAACTGTGAGATCGTGATCTGAGCTGAAATCAAGAGTCGGATGCTCAACCGACTGAGCCACCCAGGCGCCCCTGTTTTTGTTTTGTTTTTTTTTTAAATATGGAAAGAAAAAGTCAGGAGGTGACTTAGGAGTTGTCAGAATGAGATCTCAGAGTGAGCACTAGCTGCCCATCTCCCCATTCCAGGAGGGCTGTGAAAGGCCACGGTGGGCCTCAGACACTGACCCCGTGCAAGACCATAGTGAGAGAAACCATGGTTGTATGCAACGTGAGGTGGCAAGAACCACCCTGCACATAAGAGGACAGGCCCCTGAGTGCTGCAGTCTGGGTTCCTCTGAGCCTCCTGGATCTGTTACTCTGGAGGGCTGCTGGAACCACTCTGCGAGAGGAAGTCAGTCCCACCCTGTACTTTAGGCACATTTCCTATTTCTCTTACGTCACTGCCCATTTGCCACATGCTTTCACAGTGCCCTGGACTAATAGGGAGCTCGCCCAGACCAACAGGTCATTGTTGCCAGCATTTGGAATGACACCCAGGTACTCAATTCCAGAGGGCAACACTTTCCTCCTTTCTCCCCCGATTCCAGGGTGACTCTTCGAGTCTCCAGTTCCCCACATACTGTGTTCCCTATGGACATACTCTAGAGCTCCCTACATACTGTAAATACAATTTTATCACCATAAAGCATTCCTTTGACCTTGCTGCATCCTTTTAGAAAAGTTTTAGCACATTTTCACCCAGGGAAAAGAGAAGAACTGGGTTCATTGTTCATATGCATTTTTAAGCAGCCAATTTTGGTTTTCAGGAGAAAAAAAAAACTTGCAGGAAGAAAAAGAAAGGAATAATATAAACAATTTTCCATGTCATTTAAAAAAATCAGATGCTGTACACAAGAATAGATTGCTGTGGGAAATTGTAAAATGTCTTTCTCCAAATATCTTTAAAAAAGGCAAAATAAATGCCCATCTGTTCCCTGATGGTGTACCAGCAAAAATGTTAGAAAAGCAGTAGAATGCATCACATCCACATTTGTAAAGACCTGTTTCAACCATTCATATCCTACTCCACATATGTCAGAGGCAGGAAAGTGAAATGGTAAAAATGGAAAACGAGATCCAGAAAGCAACACCTTTAAAGTGAAAATCTATAATCCTATAAAATGTTCTCCGGAAAGATATTCCCTCTTGCATTTCAGCTACAGAGATGAATTAAGAAGTGGAAGGAATAGATACATGAGTAAAGCCCTCCTAAAATGTCTGTAAATGCATGGGATGGAATGCATGAATAAGCAGTGCCCTTGGCCATCACCTTCAACGTCAGCCTCACGGCGTTGCAGTCCTCCTGCAGCGGATTCAGCTTCAGCGTCTCCCCAAGGTTGCTGCAGCCGGATGACTGGTGCTGCATTTCACAGCAGACACACACCCCGACACTGTCAAACTTAATCTAGACAGAGGAACACAGACAGATCTCACAATTAAAACGGCATTCTGCCCTGGTGGGTACACTTGAGCTACACAATTAAGATCATGTGAAAATGCCTCAGTTCAGAGCACCCTGGTTCAGTTTTCTTTAAGTAATAAAGCCAAATGATTTATCTTGACAAAAGCCATGGAAACACACACACACACACACACACACACACACACACACACACACACCAGGAGGAATAACTTCAAATTCTGATTTTCAAAGCAATTAATGAAAAAGAAAAAAATAAGCTTGAAGAAACCTAAGCGATAGTAACAGACAGTTACAGAGGAGTCACAGAAAGAGATTAAAGTAAATGAACAGAAGGGCTCCTGGGTGGCTCAGTCAGTTGAGTGTCCAACTCCTCTTGATTTTGGCTCAGGTTATGATCTCATGGTTTGTGAGTTCGAGCCCTTCATCGGGCTGTGTGCTGACATTGTGGAGCCTGCTTGGGATTCTGTCACTCTTTCTCTCTCTGCCTCTCTCCTGCTCTCTCTCAAACATAAATTAAAAATAAACATTAAAAACAAAAGGAAATGAACAGAATGCTACTCCTATTGAGTTATGTATGGAGACATGTTATCATAGCTCTGTGTCTTGGCATGTTCCGCTCCCTGGGTCAGCAATTTCCTCACTATAATGTCATGGCCTATCAAACTCCTACTCATCTGTCAAGACCCAACTCCCATGTCATCCTTGAGGACTTGTCTGGTTTTCCCTCTCCGGAGCTGCTTGCTTCTTCTCTGGGCAGCGCACTCCGCCCCCAGATCTGCTGGAGACTTATTTTATCTAGCTGTAGTTATTTATGTCCTGTGTGCTCCCCGAGGGCAACCACCACATGTTACAGTCATAGGATTCACAATGTGATAAGGTGTGGCATTTCAATAAATGCTGTGTAAATAAACATGTCTTGGAAAATTAAAAACCAGGGAAGGAAAAAATGCAGTTCAAGTGTTTTGAAAGCTTGGAGCCCAGGAGGAAACCCTCAGAGCACGCCTGCCCACCCCCCCCCCCACCTCCCTGCAGCCTCAAGTGGACCGCGCATCGCCAGCCTGCAGAAATGAGAAGTCACTGCCTTCTGCAACTCACAGCCCTAGGCACCCACCCTCACTGACTTGTTCCCATTGCTGGCTGAGTCCTCTACGCCTAGCTGCTGTCACCTACACACCCAACTGCTCACTAACACAGACTTCCAGGGAAGTGAAATAAAAAGGGACAGCCATAGGTCAAGGGTATTGTCCAGGGCCAAATTTTCATCTTTTAAACCTCAAGTTAATTTATCCTTTACCTACTTTATGCTTCAATTTCTGCTCTTTTAATTTGATCTAAAATGATGACTGACAGACTGGAGGAGGAGAACTGAGGGCGGAGGCCAGCAGGAGGAGAGCCATACCTGCACCAACCACTGCCAGGAGCCTCCACCACCCCACCTACGGGCCGGGGGCCGGGAAGGTTGCTTTTGCTTTTATTGCTTTTAGTGATGTCTCCAGTCTCTGGAGTTGAAGTCCACCCTGAGCATGGAGTCCAGCTGAGGGAGCCCTAACAACACTGTCACCCATAACAACATTCCACAGTGGAGGTGC
Source organism: Panthera pardus (assembly GCF_024362965.1). Taxonomy (NCBI): domain Eukaryota; kingdom Metazoa; phylum Chordata; class Mammalia; order Carnivora; family Felidae; genus Panthera; species Panthera pardus. The sequence continues at coordinate 13,461,011 of NW_026526810.1, read as the reverse complement.
ACAGGAGGTGTGCAGGGCCAGGTCGTTCAGTACAAGTCCCCCTTTTGTATGAGGCAGCCTGTCCTGCTGATCCACAGAACACACAGAACTCAGGGACAGCTGGGATTGGGCCCCTCAATCCTGCACACCAGATATGTGCTTTGGGCAAGGCCCCTTCCTGCTGGCTGGCGAGGGCTGGGCTGAGGCTGTGGGGACTTTGTTCCCTAACAGACCCCTCAGGTTCTCTTCCAACTAGAGATGCCATGAAATGAAGAAGGACTGAGAAGTCAGTCATTGCTCTTGCAATGGGAACTGTTTTGTGGTGGTCTCAGCCTATTGATAGTGATGCTATTGATCAGGAATGCCTGGAGGCACTCACCTGGGCCCATGCTACCTGTGATGAGCTCCCCACAGACACTTGTGGCTAGACCAGTCCCGTGGTTCTTGAAATGATTGCAAAACACTCCTCAGCAACAACTGTCAGGGAACTTTGACAAAACAAAGCTTATTGGCTGCAGTTCCTGGAGGGGACATAGCATACCCAGGGCCATGTAGTGATGTCATGATAGGGGGTGAAGGGTAGAGGGGGCCTGGGGCTCTGCCTTTACTGTGGTCCAGGGTGGGGTGTTTAGGGCTTCACGGGTTTGTTCTTTATTGGTGAGTTTAAACCCTAAGAGCAGGAATTAGGGCATGGGAAGGGAAAAGCAGGATAACTCAAGAGGTCAGTTATCTGGGTCGCCCAGCGGGGAGGGAAACTTCATGGCTGGGGCAGCCTGGCTCCTTATTTGTTGTGTGACTTGTAACTCTGGGCAATGTGTTTATTTGAGATGGAGGTCTTTGAAATGAATACCTTGACAATCAAAAGCTTAATGTCAGGCACTTAAACTGTAGAAACTCTTTCCCCAGAGATCCACTCTCTTCCCCCTGATGTCCCACTTTTGCCTTTCCCTATTCCCTCCCTCCCTCCGCCCCACCCTGGATCCCCCTCACTCTCCTGTGCTCTCTCCCCTGACCATAGCATTTACCACCTTCTCACATGCCCTGAGATGGACTCATTCTGTTTATCTTCTGTTCCGCCCACCAGAGTGTAAGCGAAGGATCTGGGTCTGTCTTATTCACAGATGCACGCAGAACTTACAACAGTGCTGGCTGGGAATGGCTCTCTCTCCCAATCTCTCCATTGCTGCCTGCCACCCTGGCTGAACAACATGAGGTGCAGCCTGTTTGGCATGAACAGATCCCTGGAAAGAGGCAGCACATCGCATGGTCCACTAGCTACACTCATGTAAATTGCTTATCACATCGCACTCTTTGGGGATAAAACAACCTAACGCTGGAAGAGGAAGGAGGAGATAATTTGCGGGGAGCAGACAGGTCTAGGTAAGTCTCCTTCAATGGAACAGAAAGGTCTGAAACAAGATTCTCAAGGCACCCACCGCCAAGTCTGCATAATAAGTTTGAAATGGTGTCTCACGCTAGATACTTGTTAAAGTATGCCTGCTCTGAATTCAAAGCCACAGCCCAGTACTTGCTACAGAGCACACAACGATTTTTTCCAACTGAAGAATTAAGATTCTATAATCAGGGAAAATCTATTTAAGCTACAGTAAGTACCTAGTGCCTCAGGTAATGCCCAAGACCAATCATCACTCACATGAGTAAATGCACATCCCAGCAATTTACTGTGACCAACTCTGTTGTGCTGTGGCTGGGGTTTAATTTAATTTTAATGTATTTTAATTTTAATTTAATTTAAATGTAAAAAAAAACACACTTTTATGGTCTTTAGAAAAAAAACACTGGAGAAAATCTTTAGGATCTAAGGTTAGGCAAAGAGTTCTTGGAGTAACACCAAAAATATAATGAGCAAAAATTGACTTTTGTGCTACAAATGACCCGTTACAAGAATGAAAGACAAGCTATCGACCTTGAGAAAATATGTGCAAACCACATAGTCAAATAAACCATGTACTATATACGATCTTTGTCTTTTATTCTAAAGTCTTAATTCTTTTTGTTTTATTGCTTGTTTAGTGTCCTATGTGCTTGTCTCTAATTCACCCCCAATCTCCCCAAGAGAACTGAAAATATACCCTGAGTGTAATCCTACTCATCAGATGTTCTGTCAGCTTTATTTTCTTCTTAGAGACAGTTCCATGGAGCCTCTCTGTCCTGCTTTAATCTGGACTCGTCAATCTATAAGTGGTCTGTCTACACTACTCATGTACATGCTGGGACATTTTTCTTTTATCACCTCGAATTCTCTTTCCTTTGTTAGATCCCCTCTTCTCTTGTGTCTTGGCTTACGATCTCATTTTGGGGGAAGTAAGTTCCTTCAGTACTTTCCTGTCTAAAATTACAAAGACTGAAACTCCCAAGAATAAGCCAGGATGTGGAGCAATGGGGACCCTCAGACAGGTCTAGTGGGTGTGTAAATTGGCACAGCCACTTCGGAGAGTGGTTAGACCTTGTCTACTTTTTACTATGGCACTTAGGATGAAGTTGTTATTTTTACCCATAGATATCTAATTGTTCCAACACCATCTGTTGAAAAGGCTATCTTTTCTCCATTGCTTTTGACCTTTTTCAAAAATCAGTTGGGCATATTTCTGGGTTCTCTGTTGTGTTCCATTTATCTACTTATCTCTCTTCCTTGCCTACTGTGGCTATAAGTCTTGAAATAAAATTGATTCCTCCCCTTTCGTTCTTTTTCAAAATTGTTTCTTTTCCTTTCTGTATACATTTTAGTATAAAATTGTCTACGTCTACAAAAAAAAAAAACTTGCTGGGGTTTTGATAGGAATTGCATTATGTTTGCATATCAATTTGAGGAGAATTTATAACATTGCTATGCTGATTCTTCCAATTCATGAGGACAGTATGTCTCTCCACTTACGTAGAATTCTTTGATTTACTTCATCATCATTATGTAGTTTTTCAGTGTACGTGTCCTGTACATATTTTGTTAGATTTACCCCTGTGCACTTTCTGAGTGATTATAAATAGGACTGTGTTTTCAATTTCGGTGCCCATACACTTATTGCTAATATAGAGAAATACAACTGAATTCTGCATGTTTATCTTGTATCCTGTGAGCTTGCTGAACTCACTGATTAGTTCTAAGGGATTATTTCTGGAGATTCCTTGGGATTTTCTATGTATACACTCATGTCATCTACAAATAAGGTTAGTTTTATTTCTTCCTTTCTGATTCGTATGCTTTAATTTGCTTTTCCTACCTTGTTGCATTAACTAGAACTTCTAGCACTATATATACTACATTGAACGATAGTGGTGAGGACAGGCATGCTTGCTTTGTTTCTGATCTTAGGGGGAAAGTTTTCAGTCTTTTCCCATTAAGTATCGTGTTCACTGTAGGGTTTTTGTAGATGCTCTTTTTCAGGTTCAGGAAGTTCTCCTTTAAGCCTATTTTTCTAAAGATTTGTTTATCATGGAAGGATATTCAATTTTGTTAGTGCTTTTTCTGTATCAGTTGATCTGACCATGTGATTTTCTTCTTTCATCTATTAATATCATAGATTACATTGATTGACTTTTGAATATTGAACCAGCCTTGCATCCCTGGAATAAACCCCTCTTGGAGATGATATGTAATTTTATTTATATATGCTGAATTCTACTTGCTAATATTTTGTTAAGGATCTTTGCATCTATGTTAATTAGGGATATTGGTCTCTAGTGTTCTTTTACTGTATTCTCTCTCTGGTTGTGGTAGATCGTAATACCGGATTCATAAAATCAACTTGGAAGTGTTCATTCCTATTCTATTTTCTGGGAAACAGTATGTGAAAATGGTGTTAATTCCTTTAAATATTTGGTAGACTTATCCAGTGAAACTATCTGGGCCTCGAGATTTTGTTTTGGGGAGTTTTTAAATTAAAAGTTTAATTTCCTTAATAGTTATAGTGTAATTGAAACTGTTTCATATTGTGTGAGTTATGGTAGTTTTGTGTTCTTTAAGAAGTTGATCCATTTAATCCATGTTGTTAAATTTATTTGTGTAAAAATGTTCATATTATTCTCTTATTATCTTTTGATGTCTGCAGAGTCTGAAGTTACGTTCCCAATTCATTCCAGACATGGTAATTTGTGCCCTTTATCTTTTTTTTCTTAGGGGAGGTTTGTCACTTGTGTTGATCTTGTCAAAGTATCAGCTCCTTGTTTCATTGGTTTTCTCAACTATTTTCTTGTTTGTGATTTCACTGATTTGTGCTCTTATCTTCTTTGTTTCCTTCTTGCTCTGGGTTGATTTTCTTTCTTCTCTAGTATCTTGAGGTAGGAAATTAGGTTATTGATTTGAGACCTTTCCTTGTTTCTTATGAAAGCAACTAGTGCTACAAATTTCCCTAGTATTACTTTAGCTGCATCCCACATATTTTGATATGTCATGCTTTATTTTCATTCCTTTCTAAATATATTTGGATTCCCTTTGAGGCTTCTTTTTGATTCATGGATTATTTAGAAGTGTGCTGTTTAACTTCCACATGTTTAGAAATATTCCCCATAATAGCAAAGGAAACTTACACTATGAGTAAGATGAAACAGTAAATTATGGCAACCATGTAAATACCCTACGGCAAGAATAGAGACAGGAAATAAAGCATTTATATAAATAAAGAATTCTAAGGAGACAGGACACTTACTATTATAATGGTTTTAGAAAACAGAGAATCTTTTCTTCCTAATTGTTTTTTTTTCCCCTATGGGTAAATTATCATTATTTTAATGGCTTACTTCAAGATTTTTCTTTGTCTTTAGTTTTCTTAAGTTTGACTATGGTGTGTCTTGGTGCAGATTTCTTTGGGAGAATCCTGTTTGGATTTGCTCAGCTTCTTGAATTTTTAGGTTAATGTCTTTTGCCAAATTTGGGGCATTGTCAGCCATTATTTCTTCAAGTATTTTTCAGCCTTACTTTTTAAAAAAAGTTTATTAATTTATTTTTTAGAGAGAGGGAGGGGGGAGAGAGAGAGAGAGAGAGAGAGAGAGAGAGAGAGCAAGCATGGGTGGGGGAGGGGCAGAGAAAGAGGGAGAGATAGACTCAAGCTGGCAGCGTGAAGTCTAATACAGGACTCAAACTCATGACTGTAAGATCATGACCTGACCTGAAATCAAGAGCCCACGCTTAACTGACTGAGCCACCCAGGTGCCCCAGCCTTGCTTTTTTAATCCTTTCTTTCAGTAACTCCAGTGACATGAATGTTAGACCATAAACCACTGAGGCTCTCTTCATTTTTGTTTCTTGTCGATTTTCTCTCTGGTGTTCAATTTGGGTAATTTCTACCTACTGTTCCATTTTTCTGTTCACTGATTCTTTTCTCATTCCCCTTCATTCTGACATTGAGCCCAGCTATGGAGCTTTTTATTTCATTCATTTTTGAGTTCTAAAATTTTCATTTGGCTCTTCAGATCTTCTATTTTTTTTTACTGAGACTTTTTATTAATTCATTTATTTCAGGAATGTTCATAATTGCTCATGGAGGCATTTTTATCATGGACTATAGATGAACATATGAAAGTCAAAGCAATAAAACTGTGAGAGGATGATAAGAATACCTTCATGTCCTTGGAGTAGGAAAACACTTCTTAAGCATGACTCAAAATGTATTAATCATAAACAAATGACTAATGTATTTGAAATGAAAAACTTTTCATAAAATAATACCCAAATGAGAGTAAAATAGAAGATTTTGCATTACATGCAAGTATAGAAAACTTATATCCAAAACAAACAAAAAACCCCTCACTTAAACATTAAGGAAAAGACAACCCAATGTGAAACGTGATAAGGAGCCCCACCACAACAGTAATCTGAAAAATAGAAATCAAAATTACAATATGATGTTGGTTACACTCTTACCAGAATGGCTAAAATTGAAAAATAATTACAATAGACAATACCAACTGATGATAAGGATGTGAAGCAACAGGAACTCTTATACATTGCTGATGGGGTTGTGAACTGGGACAACTTTGGAATACAGTTTGGCATTATCCATTTATATTAAAGATTTCTACCCAATCTAATGTAATATCCTAATTGTAATATCCTAGTGACTATCCTCACTGGGAACAGAGAGGCAGTGAATTGGGAGTGCATAAGGAGGGCCTTGGGTTTCTGGAGATGCTCTATTTGTAGATTTTAGTGGAGGTCACATGCATATTTGCCTTATGATAAACTGCTGAGCTTTATATTTTTGTTTTGCAGACTTTCTTAAATATGTTTTATATTCTCAAGGAAAAAGGTTAAAAATGAATGGCCTGCTTGAAAATAAAATGTAAAACTTAAATCAGGAAAAGAACAAAACCAAGTTTACAGAAAATAGCAAAAAAGAATTTAACATAAAAAGCGAGAGTAATGGAATAGAGGATAGGAATAAAGATATTAGGATAATAAAGCCTAAAGATAATTCTTGAATAGACAAACCCCAGGTAGGACTAAACAAAAGAAAACAAAACAAAAGCCAAAGGAAACATGATTAGAAATGAGAAAGGAGCTTTAAATATAGAATGTTGGAGATTTAGAGAATGGAGGCAGGTCTAAGGCCATAAATCCAAAAATCTGGAGAACCTCGATAATTTCATAGCAAAATATAAACTACTGTACTGAATCCAAAAGATGCAGTAAACCCAAAGTCCAATAACCATAAAAGATACTGGGAAGTCCAAAATGGTATTTCAAGCTGAGTTGCTTGTGACCTTTAATGGAAAGATAATTCCTATGTTTTAGCTAATGCAATAAGAAAATATTGTAAGTTGTGTAAATATTGGAAAAGACAGAATTGTCTTTCTTTCCAAATTATTTGATTGATTATCTAAAATAACCTAAGAGAATATACTAAAAAAACTGGAATTAAGATTATTTGTTATACTTATTATTAAAAATATGATACTAGTAACAACCAAATAAAAAGAAAAATGGCAGGGGGCCTGGCTGGCTCAGTCAGAGGAGCATGCGACTCTTGATCTTGGAGTCATGAGTTTGAGCCCCATGCTGGGTGAAGAGATTACTAAAAAAAATAAATAAAACTTAAAAAAAATTAAAAAATAAAAATGACAAATGTATTGTACTCAGTTAATAGTAACAAATACAAAATACCTAAAAATACATTAACATAAAATAAATTAAATATGAAAATAAAATGACCAATGGGAAGTTATATATAAAATCTTATTATGTAGCAATAACTCAGGTATAACAGATATGGGTCATTCTACCTGGCCGCCCAATGCCATTAAGCCTTCCTCCTCAGTTTGGGGAATACTCACCTTATGAGTCGGTCTACCTTCTCCAGAAATGCTTTCCAGGCCTGCCTAATTGGGAGGGAGCCCTTAAAGGAGGGCTCCACTATGAGACACTCCTGCACAGGACTTAGGTGGGAGCTTGGGACACAGGTATGTACTGCATGGACTCCATTCTGAAATAGGGGGCAGCAGACACAGCCAGTTTCCAGAGGAGGCAGGAAATGAGGTTCTGGAGACAGTATCCAAAGCCTAGGGTCTGCAGGGTCACACTACTGGCCCCGTGACGATGGGGTCTTCCTCAAAGCAGTTCCTGAGTATAATTTGAAGCATCTTTCCTTTCCTGGCCTTATAGCCTCCAAACTTGGTTTCTGGCTGTCCTGGAGACTCTGTGAACTCTTTGGGTCCCTTCCAGGTGAAAACTAGCTTGAGTTGGCTTCTTCACTATGTGTCCTGACTGACACCTACTGCCTGAATCAATGGAGGTGCACAGCCTATTCCTAAATGGAAAGAGGTAATATCCTACAAACTGCCGATCCTTCCCAAGGAATGCACACTTGTACTGGCATTCCAATCAGAATCCCAATGGAGTGGATAGAACTGGACAAAATAATTTTTTGATGTTTATTCATTTATTTTGAGAGAAAGAGAGAGAGAGAGAGAGAGAGAGAGCAAGCATGAGTGGGGAAGAGGCAGAGAGAGAGGGAGAGAAAATCCCAATCAGGCTCCACACTCAGCATGGAGCTCAGCGTGGGGCTCCATCTCATAGCCATGAGATCATGACCTGAAGCAAAGTCAAGAGTCAGACGCTTAACCAACTGAGCCACCCAGGCACCCCAGACAAAATCATTTTAAAGATTTATAAAGTAACAAACATGTAAGAATTATCCAAAAAATTTTTGAAAACCAAAAGAGATAATGGGAGAGCAGTGGATGTCTTAACAGATATTAATGTTGTAATCAAAACACTAAAGTCATGGCTTAAAAATAAATAAAGAGTACAATGGGATAGAAAAATTTCAGAAATCAGACTGATAATCTACAGGAAATTAGTAAATGAAAAACATGGCATTTCAATTCAGTAGGAAAAAGACAGTTTGCTTAATAATAGTGCTGGCATAGTAAGCTATTCATCTATAATTGTCTCAAAACATAAAAATAAAATATATTTAACTAAGAATCTAAATTAAAACAATAAAAACTCAGGAAAATGTAAAAGGATGGTTGCACAAACATGGGGTGCAGAGTCCTTTTAATGGCAAACCAAGAATCTCAGAAAGCTAGAAAAGTCTCAAAATAAAAGATAAGAACAAAGGCTCTGGCCAGCCAGGCCTGGAGTACAAAGCAATCACAATACACACAATGTCCACCAAGGCTGCTAACCTTCTGGGTTATGGGTCTAGAGCTCCTAGATGTGTTTTCAGGAGATGAGCAAAGACTTAATATCCCTAATAGATTTAGGAATGAGAAAGGGAACATAAATACAAATGCAGAGGGGATTAAAAGGAGAAGAAAATGCTAGGAATAACTTTGCGCCAACAAATTTGAAAATCTAGAAAAAATAGATGATTTTCTATGCAAACATCAATTGATAAAATTGGCAATGTGAAAAACAAAACAGACTGGAACAGCCAGGTTTGCAAAAACATGAACAGACTATGAACCATAGAAGGAATCTTACAAGGCGGCAGCTAAGGACATCTAAGTGGCCTAAAACATGTGCCATCTTCTTTGGATGCACAGCTGGGATAAGGTCCCTCATTTCCCTCACCTATTGGTAACTTTCCTAAAGATCCCAAGTTCTGGAGAAGAACTCCAGTTGGAGCAGCTTGGTTCACAGGCCTGCCTCATGGCTGAGTAGGTGCTGGGCACCAGAAATGCACATAACAGGGAGACATGTTGCCCAAAAGAAAGTGGGCCAAATGGTCCTCCAGAAAGTCGCATCTGGTTTAGAGTCTAATCAACTCACAAAAAGAAACTATAAGAAATGAATCAAATGCTTGTTTTCCTTTTCTTCTACCCATGTAACTATATTAATAAACGAGAGTCAAATTACAGTCTGGCAAGTTCACATCATGCCATGACCACTGGCTAACAGGCACCACTGGGGATTCACAACCTTGGGATCTGGGAGCATGGCCTTTGGCTCTGATGTGTCCTTCCACTTTGATCAACTGGACAAAGTGTCCAGAGTTCTGATATAGTCTGCTTTCTCACATCTCAAAAACATGCAAAGAATAATTTACATGATCATGCCTCTACCTTGGTACGAAGACTGAAGGAGCTCATGTAAATGGCAAGACTGCTTCCTGGGGGGAAAAAGGAAGGGAGAGGCCTGGCTTGGCTGGGAAGCAGAGATTATCACGCCAAATAACCCTTCAGTGACCCCGGGGAATAGACATCAAAATAAATCTTTTCCATCAGTTGTTTCACTGAATTTGTGATTAATTGTAAGAAAAATTCTGGAAACCTCCTGATCAGTTCTCTGACCTCAACATCTTGGGTGTGCGGAAGGCTGACAGATTTATTTCAGGCGTGCCCCCACAGTGTTCGGGTCACTGGGAACAACACAGCAGAGCTTTGCAAATGAAGCTGCAGTAATTTTTCATGAATCTCTTTGGAGCATTTAACAGCCAGCCTGCCCCCCACCCCCACCCCTTATTTATGGTCCATCAGCCTGTCTGGGAGTACAAAGGGCTTAGACAACAGAGAAGGATGCCCCTGGATTCTTTTAAGAAGCACAAATGAGACAGATATGTGACCTTCAGACAGTCCTAAAAGGAACGCAGTGGGGAAGGCTGAACCTTGGGGGCAGCCCACGGACCCTGGGGACGCTCACTGGGCAGACCGTCCTTGAGGGTGACAAGCCTGCTGAGCCACAGAGGAAAGCAAAGCATGAGGGACAGAGTCAGATCCATTCAGGGTCCTGTCTGCTAAGGAATGACCCAGGACAAGTCACAGAAGTTCTCTGAGCTTCACGCTCTTGGGGTAAAAGTGCAAAGTGCAAATATTGTTAGTTGTTAGTGTTTTCATTTTATTACTTTAATTGGAGAATAGGTTTGCAAAAATTCACCACTACTTTTGAATACTTTTAGCATTACATCAGTTTTGCAGACATTCTCATTAATCTGTCAAATCTGCCAAACTCAATAACTCGGCTCAGCCAATCCCAGTCCTGCTTATTCTGAGTGACCCCTCTGTTGTCCTGTGGCCACCCTGCTGTTGACAGTGGAGGGCTCCTAAAACACAGGCCCTATTGATGTAGGACTAGGTAACTCTCATACTGGTGGACACTCAGGACACTGAATGACACTGACAAGACCCCAGAAACTCCAGTAATGATGCTACAACCTGACAAATCCTGAGAACATCATGCTGAGTGAAAGAAGTCAGACACAAAAGGCCACACAGTATAGGATTCCATTCATATGAAATGTCCAGCACAGTAAAATCAATAGACAGAAAGTAGATTAGTGGTTGTTTGGGGCTGGGGGTGGAGGTGGGAATAAGGACATAGGGGGATGATGCTTAGGATATGGGGTTTCTTTTCGAGGTAATGAAAATGTTCTAAAATTGTGGTAATGGTTACACATATTGGTGGATACACTAGAAACTACTGAATTGTACACTTTAAATGAGTAACTAGTGTGATATATGAATTATATCACAATAAAGGTGTTTGAAAAAAAGAAACAATAACCATCACATTGTGATAATTACTGACTTAGCTTCAATGTTCTGCCATAATGTTTAATATTCACAAGAGTGCCATGAACACAGAAAGTTTAAGACCAACGAACTCTACCTTCTCCATCACGGTCTCCCTCCCGCATGTGACATTGCTGGGAGTTCAGCATTAGTGGGACTCTCTGGGCTGGTGACAGCAGGACTACCCCCTTCCTTCCCAAGCATCTGAATCTATTTGCCACAGGAGCCCCTGCAGCTGGCACCCTTTCCTGGCCTTTTAGGCTCTTCCTTGCTCTGGAGGCAGTAGGGACTGGAGCGTCTGTTCCCGTGAGAGGCAGAGGGTTCCTGCCAGGCTTGGGGATCCAGCCAACCCATCACGATCACTCCAGCTTCCCTGCCAAGCCAGTGACACAGCCCCACATGCTACCCCTCCTGACTTGGTTCTCCTTGAGGGGCTTAGTAAGTTGTTCCTAGGCAGGGATGGGATTGAGATGGGTTAGGGTAGCCTGTCCTTACAATCATGGCTTGTAACCTGTTATTCTGACTTTGAAAATACAGAAATAGGGGCACCGGGGTGGCTCAGTCAGTTAAGCATCCTACTTCAGCTCAGGTCATGATCTCACCATTCACGGGTTCAAGCCCCGCATCAGGCTCAGCACTGTCATAGCACAGCCTGCTTCGAATTCTCTGTCTCCCTCTCTTTCTGCCCCCACCTCCCAATATAAACATTAAAAGAAAATACAGAAATACCTAAGTCTCAGCTGTATTTCTTAAAATTGAAATACCTCCAACATCTAACCTTGTGTAAATTTAAGGTGTACCACATCTCAGCAGTAGTTCTGGTATATCCATGACTCTGCCTCCGCTGGTCACCTACCCTGGGGAAGAGAGGAGTAATAGCTTCTGCAGAACCAGCCTGCTGGCCAAGCAGGACCAAGGACAACAGCTTCATGAGAAAGTTACTATGCAACTGACCCACGCAGAGAAGCCAGGAAGGAACCCAAGTCCAACCTGCAGACCATGGCTTGTGTGGGAGTTTAAAAAGCCAGTAGCTTCAATTCCCATCAGCTTATAAGGTCTCAGACAAAAAAATAATAAATAAATAAATAAATAAATAAATAAATAAATAAATAACTTTCTGAGACCATAATAACTAACTAACTAACTTTCTGAGACCATAAGCCAAGTCAACATCTAATGGCCTAGAAGAGATGCCACAGCATATGGAACTGTGTCCCCCTCTACAGCCCCCTGACCACATTCCAGATGTGGATGGCTTCTGCTTTCTTGTGATTTGGGTTTCACATAGGTGGGCCTTGGCTGATATTTTTTTCTTAAAGAGAAAACGATCCTTTTAAAATGTAACCATGTAATCAAACAATTTATTTTAGAACATTTTCGCCAAGAGAGCAATAAGTAATGACAAAAACTATTAATAATTAGTTATAGATTTCCTACCACTTTTTATTTCTTGGGAAATGTTTGGGATTTTAAAAAACTCACAGCCTGAATCTTGAATATTTTGGAAAAATGCAAAGAATGTCAAGTAAATAGGTATATACATACAGGATACACTGATTCTACCTCACCTTAAGACTTTGAAATGGGAACACCTTTTTCATTAGCGAAGTTGATTTTTTTAAAGTTTATTTATTTTTGAGAGAGAGACAGAGCATGAGCAAGGGAAGAGCAGAGAGAGAGGGAGACACAGAATCCGAAGCAGGCTCCAGGCTCCGAGCTGTCAGCAGAGAGCCTGATGCAGGGCTTGAACCCATGAACCGTGAGATCATGACCCGAGCCGAAGTCAGATGCTTAACCGACTGAGCCACGAGGCACCCTGCAAAGTTAATTCTTAAACCAATTCAGTTACCGTGATACATTATAAAGATGGATTTACCCTTAGAAAACCTTTTCGAATACATTTTTCAAATAATCTAAAAATATGACAAAGTTAGAAATTTCTACATTCTTAAGAAATATAAAGTGAAACTTCCTATGTTCCTACAGGGTTTAAAAGGGTAAATATAGGGGCACCTGGGTGCTCAGTCAGTCAAGTGTCCAACTTCACCTCAGGTCATGATCTTGCAGTTCGTGAGTTCGAGCCCTGTGTTGGGCTCTGTGCTGACAGCTCAGAGCCTGGAGCCTACTTCAGATTCTGTCTCCCTCTCTCTGTCCCTCCCGGTTCATGCTCTCTCTCTCTAAAAAATAAACATTGGGGCATCTGGGTGGCTCGGTCGGTTAAGCGTCCAACTTTGGCTCAGGTCATGATCTTACGGTCCGTGAGTTCGAGCCCCGCATCGGGCTCTGTGCTGACCGCTCAGAGCCTGGAGCCTGTTTCAGATTCTGTGTCTCCCTCTCTCTCTGCCCTTCCCCTGTTCATGCTCTGTCTCTCTCTGTCTCAAAAATAAATAAACGTTCAAAAAAAATTTTTTTTAAAAATAAACATTAAAAAGAAGTATTAAAAAGAAAAGGGAGGGGCACCTGGGTGGCTCAGTTGGTTAAGCATCCAACATCAGCTCAGGTTATGATCTCACAGTTCATGGATTCAAGCCCTGCGTCGGGCTCTATGCTGACAGCTCTGAGCCTAGAGCCTGCTTCGGGTTGTGTCTCCCTCTCTCTCTGCCCCTCCCTCACTTGCACTCTGTCTCTCTCAAAGATAAATAGACATTAAAAAATTTTAAAAGAAATAAAAAGAAAAAAAACAAAAGGGAGAATACAAGGGCAGGTGGGTGGCTTAGTCGGTTGAGTGACTCTTCTTGATTTTGGCTCAGGATTGGGGGATCCTAGGGTTGTGGGATCATGCCCCACACTGGGCTCTGTGTTGAGCATGGAGCCTACTTAAGATTCTCTCTTTCTCTCCCTCTGCCCCCCTCCCCTGCTTGTGCTCTGTCTCCAAAATAATAATAATAATAGGTAAAATAAGACAAAAAGGATTGAAAAAAATGACTTTTGTTCAGCACTAAAATAAACATAAATATTTTGAAGTAAAATTTTCCAGCTGTCATATATGTTGATATATACACATGCATATTTACATTTAACTATATGTGGACACAAAACCACTGTGTTGTGATGAATAATTGGTGTCTATGATGTGACAGTTACTGAAATCTGTGTGAGCCAGGAACTGTGTTAAGAACTTTGTATCTCTACTATCTCTACAAATGAGGAAAATGGGGCTCAGAGAGTAGCTTGACTGAGGTCACAGAACTGGTCAGCAACGGAGGAGGACTGAATCCAGAACTTGTGCTCTAAGTACACATCATCCTTTCTCCACTTTTCCTGTGTTTCAGACACACCAAACTGCTTACGTTCCTAGGACAAGCTGAGACATTTCCTTTTTTTTTATTATTAAAAAAAACTTTTAACGTTTATTAATTTTTGAGAGACAAAACAGAGCCTGAGCAGGGGAGGGACAGAGAGAGAGGGAGACAGAATCCAAAGCAGGCTCTAGGCTCTGAGCTGTCAGCACAGAGCCCGACATGGGGCTTGAACTCACTGACTGCAAGATCGTGACCTGAGCCAAAGTCAGACACTTAACTGACTGAGCCACCCAGGCACCCCATAGCTGGGACATTTTCATTCTCATTCTGCCCCTTATTACTAGTGTTTCTTCCCTGGACTGCCCCCTTGAACCAGTTCCCTCCAGGAAACACATCCCTCAAGGCCCAGCTCAGCTGCCCTCCTTTGTGTAAACTTTCCTGATTTCCACAGTATGTCTAAAACCTTTGTCTTCTCTTCTCCCAGATTTGGCAGCTCATTTTTTTTAATGTTTATTTATTTTTGAGAGAGAGAGAGAGAGACAGACTGAGAGCAGGGGACAGGCAGAGAGAGAGGGAGACACAGAATCTGAAGCAGGCTCTAGGCTCTGACCTGTCAGCACAGAGCCCAATGCGGAGCTTGAACTCATGAACCGTGAGATCATGACCTGAGTCAAAGTCGGACACCCAACCGACTGAGCCACCTAGGCACCGGATGGCAGCTCATTTCTTAATGATAGCACTCACTTTAATTTGCTTTATGATGATTTTTTAACTCTACCTGTTTTTTTCTTCCTAAAACACTGTCGTTAGAATTCTTGAGAGCTGGGACTTACTTGGTGCGTCCTCCTCAGAAGGGATGGTGAACACAAGACACACATCCCATCCTTTCCCCCTTTGGCTCGTGGTAAAAACAGCTTTCATGCTTGCTCCCCATGGAGCCCAGACACAGCCTCAGATTCCTACTTAACACACTGCTCTCGGCACTTAGTGCCGGATGATGAAAACTGGCACATGGGTGAAACCCACATGCCATAGTAGATAGTGGCTACGAAAAATAAAAACCTGTTTCCAACTGAAGTACATAAGGATAAAACATTGATGCTCAGCTAAGGGAGAATTAGCCTATTCCTTAAACATAGATAGTCTACTCTGAAATGGCTAAGAAATGTTGGCACATAACGAGGCTCCCAAGTGCTCTCCTTGCCTCTCTGCCCGGCAGCTGGGAGAAGCGATTCTGCCCTCAGTGCTTCCGCCCCAAGTTACAGCCCGGGTTTGGGGGAGGCACCAGCACACAACAGATGTGAGATTTCTCAGCAAATGGATGCATGTACACTCCTGGTGGAAGTGAAGACAGTGCAAACCACTCTGGAAAACTTGTTTGTCACCATCTGCCAAAGCCAAACACATGTGTACCCCAGGACCCAGAGACCGCACTTGTAGGCATGACCAGCAGAAAGGCATGGGGATGGGATGTTGATCATAAGATGCGTGTTGGAATATTCACAGCAGCACCCTCCTCCACAGCGTCTCTGGAAATACCCTGATGTCTATCAAGAGAAGGATGGGAAAATGAACTGTGATATGTCCATACAGTGAGAGACCAGAGCTACTTGCAATGAGATGATGGACTTCAACAGACACATAGAATGAAAAAAGCAGGAAACAATATTCTGACGTAGGATACTATTTATAAAACGTTGAAAGTTAGGAAAGCTGACAGAGGTTAAGATAGGGCTGCTCTTGCAGAGGGTGAGCCCCTAGGAGAAGGAAAGATGGGGCCTCCTGGGGATGTTGGCCATGCTATCTCTGCACCTGGTGCTGCTTCCATGGGTTTATGCAAAGTCATGGAGCTGGACACTTGTAATATGTCAGGGGGACACCTTCAAGTGATGATGGGAACCAGTTAGAAAGTTGCATTTTGATTCTGGTTCCTCCCACACATTCTGTTTCCCACCTCACACTGTTGCCGTCACCCAAGGCGAAGAATACAAAGACAGGATTGTATTTTCTAAGACTTGGCAAAAGCATCCCCCACTCTGGAAGCCGCCTCTGCTTGCCCCAGTGGGACCCAGTACCCTAAGGCTCGAGTTCCCCTGCACCCCATGTGCGAGTGTCTCTCAGGGCACTGTGCACACTGCCCACTGACACCCCATCAGAGTGTAAACTGCCCCAGTGTTGCAGGATTTTTAAACCTCAATACCTGGGGTTCATTGTCTTGCTGCTTTGAAGAATGAGGAGTTGGACACAAAACAAGCAGCAGGTAAAAGTTTATTAGACTTTTCCCCCTTGTCCCTTCTCAACTCCTACCCTTATTGGCTTGATAACTCTAGGTGCTGGGTTGTCCGTTCCTGATTGCCTCCTTTCCGTTGTATGAGGGGTGGTCTATGGCCATACTGTTCCTTGTGGGTTATCTGTTTTATGGTCTACTTATTTTTAGTCAGGTCTTTGGGTCAAATTCCTGAGGGGAACTTGAGGGGGAGTAGGTGGTGTCTGTTACAATCTTAAGAGGAACCTTACACCTGAGGGGGTTTTGCTGTGGTCAGACACTCTCAGCATTGTTCCAAAATATGTGTTTCCCCCACCTAGGGACCTCAGGTCCTAGGCCTTTCCCTCTCCACCTATTTGATCCCATCCTTTTTCCCTATCATACTAGGGTAAGCACTGCCTTCTCCACCCCAGTGCTGGGGTCTGGTAGGACCTACTGACATAAATGCATGTGTGAGAGTTAGTATACAAAAAAGATGGACGCGAAGTGTCGATTGGGTTAATTAAGTCAGATTTTAGAAGCTTCAAAGAGGTTCTGTATTAATTATGTTTATGTTTTGCACTATCTGATGCTCTGACATCCTGGGGCCTTGTAGATCCTGGAGGGACTGCTGTTCCCAGGGCTAGTTAATACCAAAATAGTAAACAACTTGTCTGTGAATCTAATCTGCCTTTCATATGCAAACCAGTCACAGTGGAGCACACCCCCAACCACCCAGCATCTACATCTCACACTCCAGGGCAATATTCCTCCTGCCCTAAACCACCCCCAGAGATCACCCCCAGGGTGCCTGGGCCTGCTGGTGAGCCCCATAGCTGGGGCTTGACCAGGTTAATCTAGCACCATGAAGGTTCCATTAGGTTTATCTCTCCAAACTCATTAGAATTTAAATCTCCATCTTTACACTGACAGAGTTTTTTTAGTCCCTACACCTTTCGTTATGACATTTTACACCATCAAAGAAGCTTGGCAGTTACCATGGGTCAATGTTTCCAAATTCTACTTTTCATATAATGAAAGTACATTACAACACAGACAGGTGGTACAGGAAGTGCACTCATGATGCTGATGAAAGCAAAGAGCTGTAACATTCTTTAATTGTGCTTTGGAACAAGCATCAAAGGGACAGTATAGAAAGTATTCTTTTAAAACCCCAAAGCTGAGGAGAATCTAGGTGGTTTGTTTTTTAACGTTTTATTTATTTTTGAGAGAGACAGAGTGTGAGAGGGGGAGGAGCAGAGAGAGAGGGAGACACAGAATCCGAAACTCCAGGCTCTGAGCTGTCAGCACAGAGCCTGACGCGGGGCTTGAACTCATGAACCCTGAGATCATGACCTGAGCCAAAGTTGGACGCTCGACTGAGCCACCCAGGTGCCCCTAGTTTTTGTTTTTTTGTTTCCATATGTGTGTGCACATGTGTATGTGAATACAAAACAATTAAGGACAAAGTTATCTAATTCCACAAGATAGGACTTTCATTGCAGCTTATGTTGTTAAAAAAGAAAACCACAAGCCCCAAATGGCATTACTTAGGTTAAAGCCCCAAGTCAGTAAACCAGGGCTTACTATCTAACCTAACTGCAGTTGAAGAAATGTAGTTTTACCCAGTCAGTCAGGAATTTTCTGGTCAGTACCAAGGAGGTCATCTGTCATGGGGCCCTCTCCATCACCCAAAGGAAGATGAGGTCATCTGCAGGAGAGGACCCCCTGCTGTTCCCCCTAAGAAGGAGAAAGTGACCACACCTGGAACAGTCCTTTCTCTTCTTTTCCTATTGACTCTTTGCCTCACCCTCCTTCCTTTGGAAAACTTCCCAAGTTTTGCACAACTCCTCAGGGCTCCCTCTACTTGCCAGAAGGGGTGCTGCCTGATTCAAGAATCATGTAATAACACCAATTAGATCTTCATATGCACTCAGTGGACTTTGTTTTTTAACAATATAAACCAGGGGCGCCCCGGTGGCTCAGTGGATTAAGCATCGGACTTCACCTCAGGTCATGAGCCCACGGTCCGTTGAGTTTGAACCCTGTGTCGGGCTCTGTGCAAACAGCTCAGAGCCTGGAGACTGCTTCCAATTCTGTGTCTCCCTCTCTCTCTGCCCCACCCCCACTTGTGCTCTGTCTTTCTCTGTCTCTCTCTCTCTCTCTCTCAAAATAAGAAACATTAAAAAAATTTTAAAAAGAAAGTTTCTGCTTTGTTAAAAAAAACTATATGTATATATATATATATATATATATATATATATATATATATAACTATATACTATATATATACCATATATATGTATAACTATATATGTGTGTGTGTGTATATATATATGTGTACATATATATATATATATATATATATATATATATATATATATAAAATCATGGAATTAAGACATAATTTTCCCTGATCTTTTAGGAGAAAAAAAATACTTCCTTGTCATCAGCTATTTTATTTTTATTTGTCTTTGTGTAGTTATACTCTGCCTATTCAAAATTTTCATCATGTGTTTGCCATCCTGATAAGAGAGAGAATCTAGGGAGTGTGGAAATTTGAAGGTGCCATTTGCAACATTCCTGCCAGACAGCAGTGGTCAAATGAGAACACTAAGCCAGACTCCCAGCCCTCTTTGAAGGTTATCTTCACAGGACATGGCAATGATTTCCACAGTCTTGGGAATTTCTACAAGACCTGTTTGTTCAAATGATACTTTCAAGGACAGCGTAAGTTGGAAAGCTATGAATATTTCACACCAGCCGCCCTATGCACATGAAAATGAGACCACTCTTCCTGAGATGTTCTCATCACTGGAGAAGCGTGGAACTAGTTGAACACAGAGGTTTCTCTTCTGGACCCACAGGGGAGGGGCCATGCCTTCATCTCCTTCTGAGACGCCTTTGGTTAATTACATACATAGACTTGCATTTTCAGTCCAGACTGAAATTTCATTAGTTAGCACTGTAATCAAAGCAGAGCTCCACGTGGCTGGCAGAAAGGGAGAAAAGGCTGGAACAATGGTGCTGGTTAACAGGAAAATGAGAAGCATTTAATGCTTTTCTTCCAGAAAGGCCCAAACAAGTATTTGCAGCAGCCGTGTTTGGAATAACAGAAAAATTGGAAAGAAGCTAAATGAGGTTCTGTGGTCAAATTAACTTGCAGAATAGTGTGTTAAAGAATTAAAGGGGGCTCCCTCTATGCATGGCTTCTCAGATTTACTAACCTAGGGCGTGTAGTCCCTCTTGGTCGTTCTTTTTAAAAGAGCATCCATTCAGGGGTGCCTGGGTGGCTCAGTTGGTTAAGCATCTGACTCTGGATTTTGGCTCAGGTCATGATCTCACAGTTGGTGGGATAGAGGCTCGGAATGGGCTCTGCACTAACAGCATGGAGCCTGCTTGGGATTCTCTCTCTCTGCTTTTCCCCATGCTGGCATGCTCTCTCTCTCAAAATAAATAACTAAACATAAATAAGAAAAAAGAACATCCATTCACATCTCAGCAACTCATGCTCAGGGGCAGCTGGGGGCCTCCTTTACCCTCCATACCCCTTGCTTTAGCGGGGCAAGTTCAGGGCTGACAACTCCTTCCTGCTCTTCCCACTTGGAATCAGGATTTAGAGACGCAAATGCCTGTCAACTAGTATCTGTTCATTCCTAGAACATAACATAAATATTAACCAGTAAAGAAGAGCATTTTTATTAGTTTTAAATTCCTTCTGGTCTCTCACCTAATAGGATGTGATATTCTCACAACTTTTGGAGTCATACACAAAAATGCACTGCTCACAGTGTTGTGGTATGTTTCTAGGTAAAACTGAAACTGCTACTACTACAGAACTAGACCTCTAATTGGCCCTTAACAAATGACGATCTGCTTACCAATTTCAGTGGTGTGAGCATATCCAGTAAGGGGAGAGGGCATTATGATAGGGAAATATAGGATAAAATAGGCAGAGAGGGAAAGGTTAGGACCTGAGGTCCCTGAGTGGGGAAAACATATTTTAAAACAATGCTGGGAGCATCCAACCATTAGCAAACTCCCTCAGGCATAAAGTTCCTCTTAAAAAATGTAACAGACACCACCTACTCCCCCTCAGGTGTCCCTCAGGAAATTGACAAAAACCTGACTAAAAATAGTTAGACCATAAAACTTATGACCCACAAGGAACTGTATGGCCATAGACCACCCCTTATCCAATGGAAAGGAGGGAATCAAAAAGGCATGACCAGGCATTTAGAGTTACCTACACAAAAATAAGGGTAGGACCTGAGAAGGAACAAGGCGGGGGAGGGAAGGGGCCAACCAAAACCCTATAAAATAAAGTTCCTTGCCTATAGTCATGGGCATTCATTTTTGAATGTCCCCTCTCTGTAAAGAGACTTTTCAAACTATTCTTCCTTTATGATCTTATACTCTAATAAACTTTTGCCTGCTGCTTATTTTATTCTGTGTCCACCTCTTCAGTCTTTGAAGCAGTGAGATGATGAATCCTGGGTATTGATGAGGTAAAAAAAAAAAATCTTCCAACAGTATTGTGGAAGAACCAAGAGAGGAAGAATGTAGGCAAGGCTGTGGACTAGTCACCCTCAGGGCACTGGACAATGATTTTTTTTTAACTTTCTTTTATTCTTGGGGGAACTCACCTAGCGTTTGAGAGTAAAACTGGGGAACTTCACATAAAAAATTTTGAGAGTAAAACTGAGGAACTTCACATAAAATTTCTAGCTTTTCTTGAAAAGTTTCCATTTTCAGGCTCACTAGGTCTTTGGTGGGAGCTGCTTCCTCAAGGCAAGGCTGCAGGCTGGATTGAGTCTGTATCTGGCTTCTCCCTCAGCAGTCCGTGAGTCAGCTACCTTGAGAATGAGCTGGTTTTAATTACTATTTTTTCCCTGTAGAGACCACGCTTCAAGCAGATATTAAAGGCCTGATAAATACAACGCTAGACCCATGGGCCAGGAGGCGGAGGGGACAGAAAAGTCACCTGAGAAGCAGGTGCACCTGGAGCACCCAGACCTCCAGCTCCATCTCCAGCCCCTGCAAGGTGGCCTCATCCCTCCATACCCTGGACATCTCAGGAGAATGAAGACCCTCCTCCAGAGAAGCCACAGCTGACAGAGGGCTGGGAGGCTGGAAAAGTCCCAAAAAGGATTAAGTCAAGTCTGAAGCTGCCCATTCCGAGCTCCCTTCCTGCTTTGTGCTCAAACACAGGTAGCCCCACTGTATGCTCAGAGAACCAGAGGGGGGCATGCCCAAGAGGAAACACCTACACATGTTGACATTTGGGGGTCTCCTAAAGAGTGCTAGATGTTCTATTGGAGTCCACATCGTTGGGACAGACAATGGTTCACCTTCAAGTTCTTCTCACATTTCCATGAACTGTAGGAGTCAGGGCAATGAAACAGTCCCACCCACAGCTTACACATATCTCCATACAGGGATGAGGAAGCATCACCTAGCAGGTGGCAGGACACTGGAAAGACAGAGTGAAAAGGTCACAAAATGCCCCAGCCAAGAAGTCACAAACCACCAGTGATCTCAGTGGATAGAAGTCTTAGGGCCTGAGTACATGGGACACACAGAAGGACGTAGAGCAAGGGCTAAGGTGTAAATTCTGGGAGCCTCAGTCCCTGTGCCTCTCTCCACCTACAGGGCTCCAGTTGCATGGCCTCCTTCCTGTTCTTCAAACTCATCCAGTTAGCCTCAAGGCCTCCTCCATGCTGCGCCCACTCCTGAAATCCTCCTCTCTGCTCCTCGGGTGCTTCCTTGAGTTGCTCAGGCCCCAGGTCACAAGTCACATGCTCAGAGAAGCACAGGGCTTCCTTCTAACACTTCCCTGCCTCTTTCTCTTAAAAAAATTTTTTTTTGATGTTTATTTCTTTTTGAGAGAGAGAGAGAAAGAGCACAAACAGGGGATAGGCAGAGAGAAAGGAAGACACAGACTCTGAAGCAGGTGCCAGGCTCTGAGCTGTCAGCACAGAGCCAATGCAGGGCTCAAACTCACAAACTGTGAGATCATGACCTGAGCCGAAGTCTGATGCTTAACCGACTGAGCCACTCAGGTGCCCCTTCCCTGCCTCTTTCCTTGTAGTGCTTCCAGTTGTTGGAAATGGTCTCCTTTGTTTGTCATTCACTCCTCATCTTAGAAGGAGAGTTGCACGCATGGAGGGCACAGAGCCAGGACCTGTCTGTCCAGATACACGGCTCTGCCTCTGTAAAACTGTACTGACCCAATGAATTAAAGAGTAAAGGAATGTACACAGGGCAGATAAATATTTGTATGGAACTGCACTGTTGGCCTACTTTAAACATATCAGTTTTTATTTTGCCAAGAATGTGTTCTTTGCTAGAAAACTTTGGGGTTTGGAATCAACTTTCAAATTGCAGCTTTAGCCAGGATAATGGCACACTCACATGAAGATGAGTTAAAACAGAATTACATTGCTATATGGGGAAAGATTCTGTGTCATCACGACAAACCACAAAGAGCAGTCAAATGCTAAATTTCTTGTGAAGCCAAGAGAGGCCACAACACCATGACTCTTCTTGACCCCTGATTAGTAGAATAAAAGCTACGCCCCTTGGCAATAGGGTAAATTATGAAGGAGCTCAGGCCCACAAGACCTCATGAGGCGCTGTGTACTTTCTGCCAACTTTCCCTTCATCTTTAAAGCCAGGCATTTCCAACAGCCCCAGCCTATGGCCCTGTCCTCTCGTAATTTATTATTCATCACGATGAAGCTAAATCAGGGTTGCCCTGGTTACTGTGGGGCTCTTCTGAGGGCTGTGGCTACATAATTGGTGTTGGCTTGGTTACTGGATGCTTTCAATTCTGAGATTGGAGTGGTGGTAATAAATGCAGCTAGGAGCCTCAAGAAAAAATTCTAACAGGCTTTGGAAAGAATGAGATTGTCACAAAATTAAGGGCCTCCTCCAAAATGTGCCATTGAGGGTCTCAACCTAGGGTCCTGAAAAACCCCAGTGATAGAAAAAAACTGGTTCATACAGTAACAGATTGAATCAAGAAACTATTAATCTGATTATTTTGGCTAAGTGAATTGGATTGTCACACACAGGATATGAGGTTTCCTGTGAAGATCCTGCTCAGACCAGCACTCAGCAAATGTTTCCTGAGCTCCTGTCACAGCCTCGTGCTGGATCCCAAGAGAAGGAGGAGTTTTAGAGAGCAGCAGTGTGGAGGACTGGCTAGAGGAAAGATGACCAAGGATGTGGCCTAAGGGTAGAGTTTCCAAAAAGAAAGACAGCAATGCCTTGACCAGCCAGGAAAAGAACTGGAAGGTCAGAATTCACCCAGGGTCCCTTCTTAGAGGCCCAGAACGCTCATGCCTCTGACATCAGGCTGAGAATAAGGGAGAAGGGTTACGAGCCTGCAGAAACCCTAAACATGTTGGTGTGCATCTGTGGGTCAGTGTCCTTTGTTTGGAGCTAACCTGGGACAGCTGCAAGGAAGTAAAAGTAAAGAAGTCACATATTTAGGGTGAGAGGGTCTGAGATGTTGCCCTCATATCTACATTCATAAGGGACATGTAGGACGTGAGGGGGTCCCAGAATTCCTTTGTGCCCTAGGCGGTCCTAAGGAGAGACAGGAGAATCCCAAGCAGGTAGGTCTTGCATTGAGACCATGCTAAGGGCCTCAAACATCCCCAGAAGATGCCAGGACAGACCATCCAGCTGGGTGGGCCATAGGTCATCATCCGCGCAGGCCAGAAAGGGCTCGGAGGACAGACAGAACAGGTGACATGTTGCCCACCCCCACTGCTGTGATGCTAAATCTGCGTCTCCCAAACCCAGATTAACACCAGGGACAGAAAAGAAGAAGATGAAGAGGGAAGAAGTGCTGAAGGGCTAAATACCTTCTGAAAAGAGATAGAGTTAATTTTGGAGGAGAGACTGTTTTAAACTGATAGAGACTAAATCACCGGGAAGTGATAAGAATCAAATTTATTTTTCCCAAATCAGTAGACACATGCCAAGTCAAGGTGCATTACAGAAAATGAGGATTGCATTTCTGCAGTTCTGAGGCATATTGTGAAAATTTAAACACATCACATATAAGTCAATAGGAATTACACCCAAACTCTCATAAATAGGCTAAACTTACCAGTTAAAAGAAAAAAAAAAGCAACCTTGAAAATATTATGCTAAGTGAAATAAGCCAGAAACAAAAAGACAAATATTGTATGATTTAATATGAGGTACCTAGAGTAGACAAAATTACAGAGACAGAAAAAATTGTGGCTGCCAGAGGCTGTGGGGAGGAGGGAACAGGAAGTTACTATTTAATGGGCACAGAGTTTCAGTTCAGGAGGATGAAAAAGTTCTGGAAATGGCTAGTGGTGATGGTTACACAGCAATGTGAATGCACTTAATGCCACTGAATTATATAATTAAAAATGGTTAAAATGGTAAATTTTATGTTATGTGTATTTTACCATAATGAAAAAAAAAAGGAGAAAAAAGACTCTTGCCTTTATAAGCAGATTAATATACCATTTAATTATTAACACTTAAACACAATGAAGAAGAAAAAAGAAAGATGCATAAATTAGCAATGATATGAGAAAATCTTGCATACAGAGGAACACGAGATATAAAAATATACAAAAAATTATAAAATATGTATAAAAGAATATTATAAACTTTATATTCATGACTTAAAAAATGACTCAAAGCTGAAATTAATCACAAATATGAAAAAATACAAAAATTGACAAATAATTATCTTTAATACCACCATTTTTAGTTTGATGAACTTGTTCTTTGACAAGAGCAAAGAAAAATCTCTAACAAGGAAAAAAATAAAAGGCACATACATATGACAATATCAGAAATGAAAATGGAGATATCGCTATACTCTGAAGACATTACAATAATGATAACAGAGTAATATGAACTCTACATATATAAATTTCACTATTTAAATGAAATGAATCAACTCCTTTGAAAAATACAAACTACCACAACTCAACCAATATGAAATAGATAATTTTAATAGTTTTATAACTATTAAGGGAGTTAAATTCATAATTTTAAACCTTCCAAAAAGAAACCTCTAGGTCTAGATGGACTCATTAAAAAATTCTATCAAACACTTCAAGAAAAATTAACACCAATTCTACACAATCTCTTCCAGAAAAGAGAAGAGAAAACTTTGTAATTCATTTTATGAGGCCATTATTACCCTGATACCGAAACCAGACAAAGACAATTAAAAAAACAAAACAAAACAAAACACAACATTTCTCATGAACTTAGATGCAAAATATCCTCAACAAAACCCTAGCAGACTAAGTCCAAAAAATGTATGAGAATGATTGTACACCATGCCCAAGAAATATTTATTCTAGATATATATAACTTGTTACCATTAGAAATCAATCCATATAATCCACCACATTGGTAAACCAAATAAGAAAAAATAATGTGATCATATTAATAACAAAAGACATTTGACAAAATTTATTCATTTAAAAATCTCTCAGCAAGTTAGGAATAGAAGGAAATGATCTCATTCTGAAACACGTACACACACACACACACACACACACACACACACACATACACACATACACACACACAATGTATAAAAAAATCCTGTAGCTAATATTACATTCATGGTGGAAGGTTGGATGCTTTCCCTTTAAGATTACAAACAAAGCAAACATGTCCATTCTCACCACATTTATACAATAATACTAGAAATTCTAGTCATTACAAACAGGAAAGAAAGAAAAATAAAATGCACACATATTGGAAGCAAATCCCAGGAAATCTATCAAAAAAATTCCTAGAACTAAAAAATGAATTCAGCAAGGTCACAGAATACAAAATCAACACATAAAAATCATTCACATTTCCATATAGTAACAATAAACACAGAGAACTAAGATTAAAAACAAATGTCATTTACCATCAATCCAAAGAGAATAAAATATTTAAATACACATTTAAGAAATATGTAGAGGATCTGTATGCTAAAAATTATGAAATGCTGTTGAAAAAATTAAAAAGATGTAAATAAATGGAGAGATATACCATATTCATGGATTGGAAGATTCAACACAGGAAGATGTCAATTCTCTCCAAACTGCTATATAAAATTAATATAATTCCTATTAAAATCTCAGCAATACTTTCTGAAGACAGAGATAGCATATTCTAAAATTTACATGTAAGTCACAGCCTGTACAATAGCTAAAACAATCTTGAAAAAAAGAATAAAGGAGGAAGAATCACTCTACCAAGACAATGTAGTATTGGCAGACAGTGCTCCCAGTTTCACATAGATCAATGAGACAGAACAGAAAACAGAGAAATAGACCCAGACAAATATTCTCAACTGGTATTTTCACATAGGTGCAAAAGCAATTTTGTGGAGGAAGGATAGCCTTTTCAATAAATGGTCTGGAGCAATCAGATAATCACAGGCAAAATAATGAACCTTGACCTAAACATCATACCCTACACAAAAACTGATTCAATTGGGACTTAAATTTAAAATGCAACACTAAAAAACCTTTAGGAAAGACATCAGAGAAAAATTGTCAGACTAGTTCTTAGTCTTGACACCAAAATCATCATTTAGGAAAGGAAAAAATTAACAAATTGGGCCTTATTAAAATCAAAACCTTTTGTTCTCAGAAGAGTTTGAAGAGTCAAATTATGGACTCGGAGAAAATATTTGCAAGCCACACATTTGACACAAGACATTTCTAGATTATGTGAGGAACTCTCAAAATTCAATGGTAAAATACAAATTTTAATAAAAATAATAAGTAAATTAGAAAATGGACATGTGAACATTTATTTCACTAAACCATATACAGAGATGTCAGTGAAGCACATAAAAAGATGTTCAACATCATTAGCCCCCAAGGAAATGAAAAATAAGACCACAATCATATCACTACATGCTTAAAAACAAAAAAAAAATATTGACAACACTAAGTGCTGATGAAGATATGGAGAAACTGGATCACTCATACATTTTTGATAGAAATGTAAAATGACACAGCCATACTGAAAACAGTTTGGTAGTTTCTTATAAAACTGAACAGATAATTATTATATGATACAGCAATTGCATTCTCAGATATTCATGCCCGAGAAATGAAAACTTATGATAACACAAAAACCATTACATGAAAGTTCATTGCATCCTATTCATAATAGCCAAAAACTGGAGTTGGCCCAGATGTCCTTCAACAGATAAATGGTTCAATAGTCATATATATGTACTATGGAATACTACACAACAATTAAAAGAAACAGACTACTGATACACACAACAACTTAGATGAATCTCCATGGAATTGTGCTGAATGAAAAAAGCCAATTCCACATAGTTACATACTGTATTATTTCAGTTATGTAACATTTTGGAAGTGACATTATTTTCAAAATGGTGGACAGATTAGTGGTTCCTAGGATGAGGTGGAAAGGATGTGGGTGTCATTATAATAAGACTAGTATGAGGAATACTTGTATTGTGGTATTGAAATATGTGGTTCAGTATCTCGACCGTGGTGTGGATATATGAACGTCCACAGGTGACAAAATTGCATGAAACTTCATACACATACTCTATAACACCAATACAGACAGAAAAATGAATACAAGCAAAAATGGGGAAATGCGAATAAGATGAATTGACTGTATCAGTGTCAATACTGTGGTTGTGATATTGTTGCCATTGGGGGAAACTGGAAAAGGAATACAGTTGATCTCTGTTATTTTTAACAACTTCATGTGAGTCTACACATTTCTTAGTAAAAATTTCAATGGAAAAAATTTAAATTATATATTAACAATCCTAACCCTCCTCTGTTTCCATTCTAGAAACAAAGCATTTGTAGGTGACAATTCTATAGATGCTCATTGTAGAGTAGCATTAAATACAAAACAAGTCTTTGTACCTATTTTCACAGGGTTCTTGAGATTTTTCAGATCCAGTATCTATAGGGAGTAAAAACAGGGGGATTTATAGTTATTCTAATTTTACATAAGTTATCTGATCAATATAGATAGAACTATTCACCTTGCTCATTTCTAACATGAGAGGATTAACCATAAATAATTTCTAAATTTCACTCTTGCTCTATATCTGTGTTCATTCTCCTCCAATTTCCAATTTACTTGTTTATATGAAAAGTATTAATTTAGAAAAAGAAAAAAGAGGAAGTTGATTTGTAATTTGCTTCTTTCTCCACACTAGCATGTATTATTTTGCTCGAAGTCTGAATGCATTTATTAAAATTTATTTATTTAAATTTAAGTTAGTTCACATACAGTGTACTATTGGTTTCAGAAATAGAACCCAGTGATTCATCACCAGCATAAAACACCCAGTGCTCATCCTAACAAGTGCCCTCCTTAATGCCCATCACTGATTTAGCCCATCCCCCCACCTACCTCCCCTCCAGCAGCTCTCAGTTTGTTCTCTGTATTTAAGAGTCACTTATGGTTTACCTCTGTTTTTATCTTATTTTTCCTTTCCTTCCCCTATGTTCACCTGTTGTGTTTCTTAAATTCCACATATGAATGAAATCATATTACATTTGTCTTTCTCTGACTTGTTTTACTTAGCATAATATTCTCTAGTTCCATCTATGTTGTTGCCAATGGCAAGATTTCATTGTTTTTGATCGCCGAGTATCATATATATATATATATATATATATATATATATATATATATATATGCCACATCTTCTTTATCCATTCATGCATTGATGGACATTGGGCTCTTTCCATACTTTGGCTATTGTTGATAGTGCTGCTATAAACATTGGGATGCATGTGTCCCTTCGAATCACCACACCTGTATCCCGTGGATAAATGCCTAGTAGTGCAATTGCTGGGTCGTAGGGTAGTTCTGTTTTTAGTTTTTGAGGAACCTCCATACTGTTTTCCAGAGTGGCTGCACCAGCCTGCATTCCCACCAACAATGCAAAAGAGATCCTCTTTCTCTACATCCTTGCCAACATCTGTTGTTGCCTGAGTTGTTAATGTTAGCCATTCTGACAGGTGTGAGGTGGTATCTCATTGTGGTTTTGATTTGTATTTCCCTGATGATGAGTGATGTTGAGCATTTTTTCATGTGTCAGTTGGCCATCTGGATGTCTTCTTTGGAGAAGTGTCTATTCATGTCTTTTGCCCATTTCTTCACTGGATTATTTGTTTTTTGGGTGTTGAGTTTGATGAGTTCTTTATAGATTTTAGATACAAACCCTTTATCTTATATGTCATTTGCAAATATCTTTTCCCATTCCATCAGTTGCCTTTTAGTTTTGCTGATTGTTTCCTTCTCTGTGCAGAAGCTTTTTATACTGATGAGATCCCAATAGTTCATTTTTGTTTTTATTTCCCTTGCCTCTGGAGACATGTCTAGTAAGAAGTTTCTGCAGCCCAGGTCAAAGAGGTTGCTGCCTGTTTTCTCCTGGTTTCCTGTCTCACATTTAGGTCTTTCAACTATTTTGAGTTTATTTGTGTATATGGTGTAAGAAAGTGGTCCAGGTTCATTCTTCTGCATGTCACTATCCAGTTTTCCCAGCACCATTTGCTGAACAGACTCTTTTTTCCATTGGATATTCTTTCCTACTTTTTCAAAGATTAGTTGGCCATACATTTGTGGGTCCATTTCTGGATTCTCTATTCTGTTCCATTGATCTATATGTCTGTTTTTGTACCAGTACCATACTGTCTTGATGAATACACCTTTGTAATACATCTCGAAATCCAGGATTGTGATGCCTCCAGCTTTGGTTTTCTTTTTCAACAATACTTTGGTTATTCAGGGTCTTTTCTGTTTCCAAGAAAATTCTAGGATTGTTTGTTCTAGCTCTGTGAAGAATGCTGGTATTATTTTGATAGGGATTGTATTGAATATGTAGATTGCTTTGGGTAGTATACACATTTTAACAATACTTGTTCTTCCAATCCATGAGCATGGAATGTTTTTCCACTTATTTATGTTTTCTTCAATTTCTTTCATAAGCTTTCTATAGTTTTCAGTGTACAGATCTTTTACCTTTTTGGTTGGGTTTATTCCTAGGTATCTTATGGTTTTTGATGCAGTTATAAATGGAATAAAATTCTTGATTTCTCTTTCTGCTGCTTCATTATTGGTGTATAGAAATATAACTGTTTCTGTACATTGATATTATATCCTGAGACTTTGCTGAATTCATGTATCAGTTCTAGCAGGTTTTTTTTTTTTTGGTGGAATCTTCAGGTTTTCAATATAGAGTTATCGTGTCATCTGTGAAGAGTAAAAGTTTGACTTCTTTGCCAATCTGTATGCCTTTCCTTTCTTTCTTTCTTTCTTTCTTTCTTTCTTTCTTTCTTTCTTTCTTTCTTTCTTTCTTTCTTTCTTTCTTTCTTTCTTTCTTTCTTTCTTTCTTTCTTTTTGTCTGATTGCTGAGGCTGGGACTTCCAGTACTACGTTGAATAACAGTGATGAGAGTGGACATCCCTGTGGTATTGCTGACCTTAGGGGGAAAGCTCTCAGTTTTTCCCCATTGAGGGTGATATTAGCTGGGGGCCTTTCATATATGGCTTTTATGATGTTCAGGTATGTTCCTTCTATTCTTACTTTTCTGAGCATTTTTATCACGAAAGGATGCTGTATTTTGTCAAATGCTTTTTCTGTATCTATTGAAATGATCGTATGGTTCTTATCCTTTCTTTTATTAATGTGGTGTATCCTGTTGACTGATTTGTGAATATTGAGCCAGCCCTGCAGCCCAGGAATAAATCCCACTTGACCATGGTTAATAATTCTTTTCATGTCCTGTTGGATTCGATTTGC
Source organism: Panthera pardus (assembly GCF_024362965.1). Classification (NCBI taxonomy): domain Eukaryota; kingdom Metazoa; phylum Chordata; class Mammalia; order Carnivora; family Felidae; genus Panthera; species Panthera pardus. Next base: position 13,429,748 of record NW_026526810.1, on the reverse strand, counting down.
TAGTATCTTGATGAGAATTTTTGCTTCCAGGTTCATCAGGGATATTTTCCTGTAACTCTCCTTTGTTGTGTAGAACACCAAAGTGGTCTTTGTCTGGTTTTAGAATCAAGGTAGTTCTGGCTTCACAGAATAAGTTTGGAAGCATTCCTTCTATTTCTATTTTTTGGAACAGTTTGAGAAGAATAGGTACTAAGGTAATAACTCTTCTTTAAATGTCTGGATGCATTTTAAAGTCCTTAACAACCAGATTTAGCCACACTTTAAACCAAAACATTTCATTTCTTTTCTTATCTCTGAAAAACTGCTTTGTAACAACTTATGAGATGATTGGGGTCAGGAATGGAATGAAAATATGAATAACTGCATGATCCTTTTTGAATTAAAAATTCCCACAAAAACAGTGGATGCCACACTCAATTATAAACTGTAAAACTGATTTGTTGTCCAAAGTAAGTAAATTTGGGACTGACATATTGTATTGAATTAACTACATCACTGCTTCCTTAAGTTAGCCACTAACAGTTAAGAGCCGAGAGAATAACTAAAGAGCTTAAATAAAGGGTCTAGATGATTTTACCAAGTGCCCTAAAATACACGAGCAATAACAACATAGAGGCAGACCCATATACAAAGAAAGGCAGAACCACTGTGATAACACTCATTGTCAAGTAGCATCAAATACAAAACAAGTCTATGATATAACATCCTAGGAATAGTGGATGATGAAGCTCTTGCCTAATACTTTTGTCCTGACTCCAGACATAATGTCTGAGTAAGGTGTAGTACACTTTGGCATTTATACATGGAAGACAAGATGTGCTTTATTTTCATCATTAATTCATTAACTATTTTTTTCCTCCTTCCCTCCCTTCTTTCCTCTTTCTTTTCTTTCTCTTTTCAGTGCCAGAATTTGGAACAAAGGAAACATGAACAAAAGGGTAAATAAAATATCCAGGTTGGAGTGGAACGTAGTAAGCAAGGTGGGGAAAAGAAAAAAAAAAGTTGTTCAGGTAAAGAAGAAATTATGTACTAATGAAAGGAGCAAGAAGAAAATGAATCAAAGGAGAAAACTCCAGGACAGAGATGTGCTAATAAATGTTTAACAATGGATTCTTCTGAACAAAACTGTATACATATATGAACTAATTATAAATTTTAATAGCACAAAGGATTTGTAACAAGCAATTTATAATAATAAAAATACAAAAATCTATATACCATACATAAGTATATTCTACATACATAACTATGATTTATACAACCATAACTTCAATTTGACTTGCTATTTCTTGACTATTTCACTGTAGTCAGTGAACTCTATGGTCTAACATATGGTCTATCCTGGAAAATATTCCATGTGCAAATGAACAGAATATAGAGTACGTTGTTGTTAGGTGGAGTGTGCTATAAATGTTTGTCAGGTCTATAGTGTGGTTCAAATTTTCTACTTTCTTTTGATCTCCTGTCCAGTTGTCCTATCCATCACTGAAATGGTAGTATTGAAGCTTCCAACTATTACTGTGGAATCAACTGTTTCTCCCTTCATTGTGTCAGATATTTCATTTGTTTGTTTGTTTTAGAGACAGAGCACAAGCAGGGGAGAGAGGCGGGGAAGGGAAAGATAGAAAGAAAAGGAGAAAGAGAGAATCCCAAGCAGGCTCCATGGTCAGCACGGAGCCTGACACGGTGCTCAGTGCTCAATCCTATGACCCTGGGATCATGACCTGAGCTGAACTCCAGAGTCGGATGCTCACTCAACTGAGCCACCCCTCAACTGAGCCACCCAGGTGACTCTATCAGTTTTTGCTTCATATATTTTAGTGTTCTCTTATTTGGAACATATATGTTTACAATTGCCATATCTTCCTGTTGTGTAGACATTTTAATCATTATGATTTGGCCCTCTTATCTGTAGCAACTTTTTGACTTGCTGTTTCTTATAAAATTCATTATCCATTTTTATTATTCAAATAAATCAGTTTATAAATAAATGATTGATGGGTAATTTTTTTTTTTTGTATACGTTAACCAAAATGGTAAAAGTGAAATAAAAAAAACTTTTGGAAATTTACCTGAAATGAGAAACTTCTTTGCTGAATCATATTACTTTTGGATAGTGGAAGGGTATGCCCTCAACTTTTTGTGCTATATTCAGTGTAATGCCTATAGACACAACACACTTAAATGTTTAATCTGCATTATTAATATTTTTTCCACTACTTTCTTAAATCTATACCCAGAGTTGGCAAACTGTCATCCATGGGCCAAATCCAGTCCATTGCCTGGTTTAATAAAGTTTTATCAAAACACAGCCATGCCCATTCATTGAATTATAGTCTTTGACTGATTTTGTGCTACAATGTTAGAGTTGAATAGTTGCAGTAGACACCACCTGTCCTGCAGTCTGAAATATTTACTACTTGGCCTTTCCAAAAAAAGAAGGAGAGGAAGGAGGAGGAGGGGGAGGAGGGGGAGGGGGAGAAGAAAATCTATACCTGACATGGACAATGAGCAAGATAATAAATAAACCTCTGATTTTTAGTCTTTGCTGATTTCCAAGATGCATCTTAGTCAAATTAACACTGAAGTGCTAAAAAGTTAGCAAGAACTGAGATAGACTGATATTCTTTCTGTATCTGATAAACTATAAATAATTATGACTTTAAAACTATAATAGAAAAAGTTTAAACACATGGATGTTTAACATTCTAAATAAGAGTTCTAAGAAAGAGAATCCAATGTCTTAGTAAAAGCAACATGATTAAAAAATATATCTACTCCCACCATGGCCAGTTTTAAGCTACCAGCAGGACATCGGTGAAAGTCTTGTGAGGAGAAGCAGGAGAAGCCCACATGTGATGATGAATTTCACATGTCAACTCCAGGTGCCCAGATTAAACATTGTTTCTGGGTGTGTCTGTAGGGTATTTCTGGATAAGAGTAGCATTTGAATTGGTGACTCAGTAGACTGCTCTCCCCAAAGTGTATAGGCATGATCCAATCCACTGAAGGCCTGAATGGAACAGAAGGTGGAATAAGGAGGAATTCACTCCCTGTTTTCCTACCTCATTTTTGAGCTGGTACATCTCACCTCACCTTCTCTGGCCCTTCACCTGGGATTTACATTGTACGCTCCCCTGCTTCTCAGGATTTTGGACTCAGACTGAATTATGCCATTGGCTTTCCTGGGTCTCCGGCTTACAGACAGCAGATCATGGGACCTCTCAGCCTCCACAATCATGTGAGCCAATTCTTCATAACAGACCTCTTCGTATATAATAAATTTCACATATGACTGAATGAATCTATGTTTACATATGCAGGTATATATGTATGTGTTGACCCTTGAACAATGCAGGGGTTACAGGTGCCAGCCCCCTGCACAGTTGGAAATCTGCATGTAACTTCTGACTCCCCAAAAGCTTTACTACTAATAGCCTACTGTTGAGTAAAAGCCTTACCAGTGACACGAGTAGTCAATTAACACATATTTTGTATGTCATATGTATTATATTCAAGACACTGAATTCTCTTTCTTAGAACTCTTATTTTGAATATTAAACATCCACGTGTTTTAACTTTTTCTATTATAGTTTTAAAGTCATAATTATTTATAGTTTATCAGATACAGAAAGAATATCAGTCTATCTAAGTTCTTGTTAATTTTTTTAATGTTTATCTTTGAGAAAGAGAGAGAGAGAGAGCGAGGGGCAGAGAGAGAGGGAGACACAGAATCTGAAGCAGGCTCCAGGCTCTGGGCTGTCAGCACAAAGCCCAATGCGGGGCTCAAACTCACAAACTGTGAGATCATGACCTGAGCTGAAGTTGGATGCTTGACCGACTGAGCCACCCATGAGCCCCTCAGGTCTTGCTAATTTTATTATTTCTTGTAATAAAGTAAGACAGAGAAAAGAAAATGTTACTACGAAAGTTTTAAGGAAGAAAAAATACATTTACAGTACTGTACTGTATGAAAAAAAAATCTACATATAAGTAGACCCAAGCAGTTCAAACCTGTATTGTTTGAGGGTCAGCTGCATATCTCCTACTGGTTCTGTTTCTCTGGAGAACCTTATTAATATAATACATTCTACAGTATTTCTAGCATAAGGATATAATAGATGTAAATAACCTTAAGATCATGAAAGCAGAAAAGTGTATTTATTAAAAAAATGGTGAATTTTGAATATATATTATCTTTGTTTTTAATAGAAAGCAATTAATTGTAATTTATGTAATATAATTTTTAATAATGGCTATAACCAGATCACAAAATCTGGTAATTTAATAAGCCATTCTCCCAAGTCAATACAAGCCTACTCCAGCACATCCTTTCTGCACACAAATGCAGGAAACAGTCTCTTAACAAAATCATAATCCCTTCCACATCTCTTAGGTGGACTTGGAAATAAGGATAAGGTAGAAATTATAATTCCCAAGTATATCATGACTTCTTCCTTCATTATCAAATGCTTTTTCTTTTATCACCTGTTCTCCTGGGTTCTATGAAATATTCTTTGCTCATTACTTTTAGGAACAGAGGATGTACTCTGGCTTCACCTACCAGAAATCATTCATCATACCTGGGAGGCATTCACAGGGGAGAGGCTGAAATCAAGCTCTCCAAACAGAAATGCAAACAAACAAGAAAGAAGAAGGTAGAGATCTGCTTCCTGTCAAAACACTTGCCCAGGTGTCATATCTCCTGAGGCCACCTTTTATTTTGTTCTTGGCGTTACAGGTACATAACAGGGCAGAGATGAGAGATGTCCAATTAGTGTGCAGATAACACGCACAGCAGGATCAGGGATAGCCAGGCTTTCCAGCTGACAAGAATATATCCCACTGTCCCTGCAGTGTGATGGATCTAATTAAAAAGGACCTAGGGTCAGAAAAACAGTGGTGTGATCATGGATAAGCACAGCATAACTCATGTTACTGTTTACTTACAGGGAAAGATACTTCTCCCAGTTACATGCTTGATGTGGCTGGAGGAGAGCTCACAGTTCTTATAAAACTGTGCAGTTTTCACTTCTCTTTCTTGTGACATATAAACTATGCTTTAGGTTCCTTGAAATTCTTGTCTATATAGGAAAGTATTTCCCATGTAGTCAATGATTTACTTGACCAAAAATAAATAAGACATAAGCTTTACCTCCACTTTCTGGTGCTTCTCATCCTCTCCTCCTTTTTTAGCTGTTAGTATCAGTCTAAAGCAAAAATGTTATGTAAAACAGAAATGTAATGATTTGCCAGTGGTTATGGGCATAGGATGACTGAAGCCAGCACCGGCTACCTCTATGACCTAACTCCCAAGGTCTCAATATCCTTACCTGTAAAGTGGAGATAAAATAGTACCTGTTCCCTATTCCTAGTTGTCAGGAATAAGTGAATGGAACATATATAATGTGCTCAGAGCAGTGCCTTCAACATAACAAGTGCTCAAGAAACTCAGTGATCACCTCCATTGCTATCATCACATAGCAATCAGTACTCGTTTTGTATAAAAATAACAAAGAGCACATTTTAAGATTATATCTAAACATCTATTAAAATGAGTTAAATATAGACCTTTTATGAAATTTTCCACTTAAATGTCTAGTTCCTGTAGCAATACTAAGTAGGAAAAATATTTTAATCCACTCTGTACTACAGTGATGGAGATTACGTTTGTTTTCTTTTTTAAAACAATTTTTAATGTTTATTTTTGAGAGAGAGAGAGAGAGAGAGAGAGCGAGCACAAGTGGGGAAGGGGCAGAGAAGCCAGAGATACAGGACTCGAAGTAGGCTCTGGGCTCTGAGCTGTCAGCACAGAGCCCAACGCAGGGCTTGAATTCATGAGCTGAGCTGAAGTCTGACATTTAACTGACTGAGCCACCTAACACTCCTATTTTCTTCTTAATAAAGTTAGTACCTGACTATATTTAAATTTACCAAAAACAAGGACAAAAATGCATGTTTACTCTGGTCATGTCTGTGATAGCAAAACAGTGGGCATGAATTAACTGCCTCTCAGCACAGGTAAATATGGTGCATTATGGGAAGTGCACACAGCTGCCTTTAAAAGAATGAGGAACTCCCTTTATACAGTTGGCCCTTGACCAACAAGGGGGTTGGGGTGCCAACACCCACCCCCCATGGTCCAAAATTCACATAAAACTTTTAAGTTTGCCAAAACTTTACCAGTAGTCTGCTGTTGACCAGAAGCCTTACCAATAATAGAAACCGTTGATTAACACATATTTTGTATGTTATATGAATTATATATTGTATTCTTATATTAAAATAAGCTAGAGAAAAGAAAATGTTATTAAGAAAATCATGAGGAAGAGGAAGAGTACATTTACAGTACTGTACTGTATCTATTGAATAAAACCCTTGTATAAATGAACCCATGCTGTTCAAGGGTCAATTATGTACTTCCACCCAAATGTCTGAAATAATATCATTGAGCAGGGAAAATGTCTAAATATTACCAAGGAGGGAAATGAGGCAAAAGTATGTAAGTTTAGGGGCTCTCAGGTGGTTCAGTCAGTTAAGTGTCCGACTTTGGCTCAGGTCATGATCTCATGGTTCCTGAGTTTGAGTCCCGTTTCAGGCTCTGTGCTGACAGCTCAGAGCCTTGAGCCTGCTTTGGATTCTGTGTCTCCCTCTCTCTCTGCCCCTCCCTTGCTCACACTCTGTCTCCCTCTCTCAAAAATAAATAAACATTAAAAAAATTTTTTAAGTATGTAAGTTTATTTTTAAAAACTCTGAAAAAACTGGGGCACCTGGGTGGCTCAGTCGGTTAAGCATCCGACTTCGGCTCAGGTCATGATCTCACGGTGTGTGAGTTCGAGCCCCGCGTTGGGTTCTGTGCTGACCGCTCAGAGCCTGGAGCCTGTTTCCGATTCTGTGTCTCCCTCTCTCTCTGACCCTCCCCTGTTCATGCTCTGTCTCTCTCTGTCTCAAAAATAAATAAACGTTAAAAAAAAATTTAAAAAAAAACTGTGTGAAAAAAACTGTATGTTTGTGCACGTACATGTACACACAGATGCACATAAATATGAATGCACAAAAAGAGAGTTAGATGCCTCATAAAGTAATTACCCAGTGTGGCAGGGAGTGGGAGGCAGAGAGTGAGGGAGGAACTTTCATTTTTATTCTAATTTATGTATTGCTTGCATCTTTTATAACAAGAATCTATTAATGTTTTATTTCATATTAAAAAAGGCAAACAGTGTCTTCTCATTTAAGACGAAATACTTATCAACACACATAATGCATTATGTTGTACTGATCTGCATTTGAAGAGCATTCTGTTATGCTTTCATTTAAAAGCAATGTAAGAACTAACACACAGGGCTGTCAATCACTGTTTTACACTTGAAACTAATGCAACATTGTGTGTCAACTATACTTCAATGAAAAATACATTTTTATTTATTTTTTTAAATGTTTATTTATTTTTGAGAGAGAGAGAGAGAAACAGAGCGGGAGAGGGGGAGGGGCAGAGAGAGAAGGAGACACAGAATCTGAAGCAGGCTCCAGGCTCTGAGCTGACAGCACGGAGACAGACATGGGGCTTGAACTCGTGAACTGAGATCATGACCTGAGCCGAAGTCAAATGCTTAACTGACTGAGCCACCCAGAGGCCCCAAAAATACATTTTTAAAAAGAGCAAGAAAAGTGTGAAACTAAATCCAAAACTTTTGCAGAATGAACCAAAAAAAAAAAAAAAAAAGGCCTAGAAAAAGATCTTTAAGCAAATGTTTGATTCTGTAATATTTCATTGTATGAGCAGCCTCCAATGAAACAAAACGTGATGAGGCATTTTAAAAGGCTTTTGAAACCAACAATGCTTTTTCTTGTAATTAACCTAAAACAGCATGTTTACTTAAAATCCCAAAATGATTTTTTATCTTCCCCCCGGGCTCTTAGGAAAATAGCAGCCGGGAGACATTCACTGATTGACTCACTCACAGGCGCTCTGGGCCAGGCACGGCACCAGGCCCTGGATGTAGGACAAGGCACAACACAGCTGTGGCTGTTTCCCCTCTGTTGCTTTGCCAAGTAGGAAATGATGGGGGGTGGGGGGGGAAGGCCAGTCTCTAGAGGAAAACGGAATGCCCTAGGGAAAGAATAACACAGGTGTGGAACCTCTGGGATAGGGTGGTCCAGGAAGGCCCTTCAGGGGATATACCGCTGATTCTGGAATCCAGAGCATGAAAAGGAACCTCCCACTGGCCACTTTGGAGGAAGAACAGCCCATGCAGAGAGTGCAGCACTAAGAGCAGCCCAGGTGAGCAAGAGCCCAGGACTCCCTCTGCTGGGCCAGGGGTGCAGTGGGGGGACCAAAGGGCACCCTGGGAAAGCTGGGGTGAGGAGTGGGGGAAGCCCAGGGACAGCATGGGAAGTTTGGGGGGAAATATAGTGAGGGGGGGGGTTGTATCAGGGTAAGCTGTAAGGGAGGGTGAGGGGATGTTAAGGACCACCACAGGAGGCTGTAGGAGTATGGAGAAATGCTGGAGGCCTAGGGGAAGAGTGGGAAGCTGGGGGGTTGGCATCACAAGAGGCTCCATGGAGGAGGAGTGGGGCAGGAGGGCTCCAAAGGAATAGGAAGCAGGAGGGGTCACATCAAAGAGCTCACAGGCCACAAGGAGGGCTCTCTGCACAGCATCCTATGTGTGATGGAAAGCACATGATTGAATTTATATCTTAAGAGGCTCTCCACACAAAAATGTGTGAATGCATTTTGAATCCTACACACTGAGAAAATACATACATACATATATATGTTCAGAAAACACATGTTCTCATGCAATAGTATTGGAAATCAACAGTAAAAAAAAAAAAAACAGCAAAAAAAAAAAAAAGAAAGAAAGAAACTCTAGCTACCTAGAACTTAAGAACATAAATTTAAGTAATACTTAAATAGCAAAGCAAAAATGAAATTACAATTTCACTGTAATTCAGTGAAACTCAGAGAGAGCACTGGGTTATCAGTAGTACCCCTGGCACTCAAGTATAAAAGGTAGAAAATAAACATAATATTCCTTGGGAAAGCAGAAGGGGGTTAACAAAATAAAGATGGTAGGGGCACCTGGTGGCTCAGTCAACTGAGACTCCAAGTCATGATTTTGGCTAATGTCATGATCCCAGCATCGTGGGATAGAGCCCACATCAGGCTCTGTGTTGAGTGTGGAGTGTGCCTGGGATTCTCTTTCTCCCTCCGTCTTGCTCTCCCCTGCTCTTTCTCTCTCTCTCTCAAAAAAAAAAAAAAAAATGCTAATACTTAAAAAAAAGCGCAGTCAACAAAACAACACATCTTGATTAACAAAACTAGCAGCTGGGTCTTTGAGGAAAAAAAAAAAAAGAAGATAAACGTGGGGCAACTGGATGGCTCAGTTGGTTAAGCTTTGACTATTGGTTTTGTCTCAGGTCATGATCTTACAGTTTGTGGGTTTGATCCCCATTTCAGGCTCTGTGCTGGAAGTGTGGACTGGAGCCTGCTTGGAATTCTCTCTCTGTCCCACGCTGGGGTGTGCACATGCATGCTCTCAAAATAGATAAATAAGCATTAAAAAAAAAAACTTTAAATCAAGGGAGAGGAAATATAATTTGGCATTAGAAATCAGAGAAAATAGGAGTCCCTGGGTGGCTCAGTCAGTTAAATGTCTGACTCTTGATTTTGGCTCAGGTCATAATCTCAAGGTGGTAAGATCGAGCCCCACATTGGGCTCTGCACTGAACATGGAGCCTGCTTAGGAATCTCTCTCTCTCTCTCTCTCTCTCTCCCTCTGCTCCTCCCCTCCTCATTCATTCTCTCTCTCTCTCTCTCTCTCAATAAATAAATAAACATTATAAAAAAAAGAAATCAGAGAAAACATATCAACCAAAAGACTTTTAGAATTATAACAGCCTTATTGAGGGACAAATCACATACAATTCAAGAAAAGTTTACAATTCATTGGTGTTTAATATCTTGACAGAGTTGTGCAGCCACAATCCATTCTAGGACATTTTTATCTCTCCAGAAATAAACCTTAAACTCTGCCCAAGCTCCCTACTTTCCTTTAAGGCCCCAGCCCTAGGCAACTATCATTCTACTTTCTATGTCTATAGATTTGCTAAACAGTTCTGTTTTAATTATAAAAGAACATTACCCATAGTTTTATAAGAATACATCAGAAAACAGATGAAATACACAATTTTAGAAAGATATGTATTAACAAAAATTACCAAGAAAATGTAAATAACACAATGACCCTATTAAAAAATTTAAAAGCAGCCAAATCAACTCCCCAAGATGTAACAAACTTGAATAATTCCGTTCAGATCGAACCAAATGCCTCCAAGTATAGCATTCCAATCCAATACTTAATTCCAATACAAAAACTGGACAAGTCTATGACCGAAGGTAAACCGTAAGTCAATCCCATGTATGAATTTAGGCATACAGCTCTTAAATAAAATATTAGCAATTTGAATGCAGAATAATATGTATGCCTTAAAAGCACCCGGACCAAGGAGGGCCTATTTCCATAATGGGAAGCTGGTTCAGCATTAGAAAACCTATTAATTCAAATCACTACATTAATAAGCTAAAAGAGGAAAGTCGTATGATCAGCTTCACAGATGTTGAAAGATGGTGATAAAATTTACATGCATTCTTGATTAAAATAAAAATCTTAGCCAGCCAGGCTAGACAGAAGTGCCGTTAAGTTACCAAGGGCACCTTTCTCGTAAGCTGACAGCAAACATTACACTAAAGGGTGACCTCTCAGGTCAACCCTTTTCACTTTCAAACCTGTGAAAGTCAGGAATAAAACATGGTATAAAAAAAGGTCTCTTATTAGTCAAACTTTTTCCCTTGTAAATCCTCATCATGAGTAGGAGGTGACATAGGGTTTGGGCTGATCCAGACTAACTTGGGGAAAAGTGACCTGAAAGTTCTGACTTCTGGTGTCACTGCTTTCTTGGACACCACAGACCAATGTGGAAATGCTCTGTCTGCCTCATTTGCCCTTCGGAAGACACCTGATCAGGAGAACTCTGGCAGGCAGGCCTTGGGGCTCTGTGACTACAAACGTGTGATTAAAAACAACTGCTGGAGGGGCACCTGAGTGGCTCAGTCAGTTAAGCTTCTGACTTTGGCTTAGGTCAGGATCTCATGGTTTGTGGGTTCAAGTCCCGCATTGGGTTCTGCGTTGACAGCTCAGAGCCTGGAGCCTGCTTTGGATTCTGTGTCACCCTCTCTCTGTCCCTCCTGCTCTTATGCTCTGTCTCTGGCTGTCAAAAATGAATAAATGTTAGACAAAACAAACAAACAAAAAATCAATTGCTGGAAAGAGGCTGTGGCTTCTCTGAGTCAAGTAGCCTGTGCATACTTGAACCTCTTCTGTGAGAGCAGTAAACAGCGTTGTAGCTAATGAGCAAGTTAAGCTGTTGGACCTCCTAATGGTGTGAAGCTGCTCTCTCCCTTCTTTCTGCCATGTCTCCTACCCTGTGTCTATGATGCTCAGTGGTTAGATTAAAAGCATATTATGTTGCAAGGTACTGAATGCCAACTTAAACCCATGTCAATCAATGTGAAAAGCCAAGAAAAAATATATGGACATAAATATTCATAATAAATGGGCAACACCCTTCCCTTATTTTCACAGAAATATGGTAGTCCACCTGGAAATGAAAAAGATATATTGGAAAAACTATTTGAGTGAATAAAAAAGTTCTATAAAAGAAAAATCAATAGCATTTCTACTTCTGGAAAAGAAGAGATATACCTTTTCTTATTTCTGTAAACACAACCCCAAACCCCTATATTATATATAAAATGTATATTAAAACACTCTGAAAAGCATAGACTGGTTAGGGACCTCAGGACCCAGGGAAGGGAACAGCGATGAGTTTCCTGGGTTTTCTTTTTGCCTCATATATCCCATATTTGGAGATGAAGGCTAAGCTCCCCTCCACCCACAGTGTTGAGGGAAACGGCACAGAGAGCTTGGGCTTCTACCCTACAGTAAGAATGAGGCCCTCTCCCACCCCCTGTCAGTATAAGCCATCTGGGGAGCAGTCGTGAGGCACCCCCACTCTTCCCAGCCAGGCAGGTATAATTAGAGGCCTACCAGGGAAATGCAGTTCCTGCCCCCGCTTATGAGAAAATTAGTAAGATCTAGGGGTAAGTCAAGAATTCTTACACTTGACACCCAAAGCATGCTCCATAAAAGCAAAAATAGATAAATCAGACTTCATCAAAATCAAAAACTTTTGCTCTGTCAAAGACCCTATTAAGAGGATGAAATAGGGATAAACAACTCACAAAGCACATCTTTGACAAATGACTAGATCTAGAATACAAAGAACTCTCAAAACTCAATAGTATTAAAAAAATTGGGGAAAAGATATGAAATATGACCAGATGCTACACCAAAGAGGATATACAGATGGTAGTGAAACACAGGAAGTGCTGTTTATCATCATTATTCATCAGGGAATACAAATTAAAAGCACCATGAGATATCACTCCATACCATGAGAATGGCTCAAGTTAAAAAAAAAATGACAACACCAATGCTAGCAAGGATGCAGAGAAACTAGATCTCTTCTTGTACGCTGCTGGTGGGAATGTAAAATGATATTGGCAATCTGGAAAACAGCTTGGCAGTGTCTCAAAAAAAAAAAAAAAAAAAAAAAAAAAAAAAAAAAAAAAAAGCATGCTCCTGCCATACACAACCCAGCAATTCCTGGGTATCTATCTCAGAGAAATGAAAAATTATGTTCACGCAAAAAACTTTACATGAATGTTCATAGCAGCTTTATTTGTAATAGAGTGGGATTAGTCCAGATGTCCTTCCACAGGTAAATGGTCAAACAAACAATGGCATATCCATGTGGTGGAATACTGCTCTATGGAGTAAACTGGAAAAAACTATTAGGCTGTGCAGTAACCTGAGTGAATCTCCAGAGGATTATGCTGAATAAAAAGAGCCAACTCTAAAGGTTAAATATTGTATGATTCCACTTATATAACATTTTGAAAATTAAAAAAAAAAAAAAAGACAGAGGGGCACCTGGGTGGCTCAGTCAGTTAAGTGACTGACTCTTGATTTCGGCTCAGATCATGATCCCAGGGTCGTGGGATCAAGCCCCAAGTTGGGCTCTGTGCTGAGAATGGACCTTACTTGAGATTCCCTCTTTCTCTCTCTCTCTCTCTCTCCTACCCTCTACCTCACTCATGCACTCTCTCTCTCTAAAATAAAAAAAAGAAAGAAAGAAATGGAGTATTCTAGTGGACTAGTGGCTGCCAAGGGTTAAGGAGGGAGAAGGGGTAGAAGGGAAGTGAGTATATCTATAAAAAAGCAACATGAGGGAACTTCATAGTGGTAGAAATGTTCTGCATCTTGACTATATCAATGTCAGTAACCCTGTAAGATGTTACCAATGCAGGAAACTGGGAAAATCTACAAGATTTGTCTGCATAATTTCTTGCAACTTTTCACAAATCCATTATTATCTCAAAATGAAAGTTTTAATTTAAAAAAAATCAATAGCTTTCCTATATTACAGCAATAATCATTTATTTAAAAAATGATGAAAAATACCCTTGACATTAGCATCAAAAACTGCAAACAAACTAGGAATAAAGTTAATACAAAATGTTTAAGCACTTGACAAAGGTGTAAGACGTTCCTCAAGGCATGAAAGACCTGAAAACAAGAGAGAATCCATTTCTGGATAAAAAGACTTGATCTTTCTAGATCTCAATTCTTTCCCAATGTACATTCAATTCTGCTTCTGAAAAAAAAAAAAAAAGCTCAACCTAATGACCAGGGTATGCAAATTAAAATAAGGAGATTTCTTTCTTCATCCTTCAGACTGGCAAACGTTTTCAACATTGGTAGTATGTAACTTTGGCACAGGAGTGGGGCACACTCATTCCCACAGACTGCAGGTGGAAGTGTGTATGAATGTAACCCTTTCTGGAAGGCATTCCCAGCCAAAAATTTTAATACATTTACCTTTTGGGCCATCAATCCAACTTTTAGGAAATGTCCTACATAAATACATACAGACTTGTCCACAGAGTTATTTATAAGACAATGAGCTCCAGGATTATTTATGACATTAGAAGTTAGAGACCATTTAAGTGCCTTGTAGGTTGGGGCCTGGTACAACTTGCATCCATTGAACCTAATGCAGGAGTCAAAAAGAAGGACTGGATCTGAGGCTATTTCTCAATTTTACATATAGAAACTTCCATAAGGGTACATGCCCTTATGGAGGGCATTAAAGAGGTATTAAAGAGGACTTTTTATACTTCTGTAGTTTTGAAATTTTTCAAAATTTCATTTCTTTGGTAGTTTGAATCATCAAATAAATAAAATAGATACATTTCTGGAAAAATATAACAAGAAAGGAAGAGAAATAGAAAATTTAAAGCAGAATGAATACACATAAAAGGAATAAGAACATAATGTTACAAGAGATATTTTTGAGACAATTCGCTGCATTACTTCATATTAATAAATGTGGAAAGGCCAATACAATGAAAAAATGTTAATAATACAGACATTGTCAAAAGCTTAGAAAGAAATAGAAAAAAAGGTGGAATAGAAAATTACATTAAATAACTATTTTATGAAACAGTGCTGGACTCAGAGAATTATACATTTGAGTATCAATATTCATCAAGGAACAGAAAATTCCTTAGATTTCATTTATTCAACTAATTTTTATAAAAAATTACTTATAATCATGAAACAAAATATGGAAGGGTAGGAGACAAATGAAAACTACAAATTAATTACATTTATGAATACAAATGAAAAATCATAAATAAAATATCAGCAGACAGAATCCAATAATAGTTTAAAAGACTGTGGGGATTTCATTCCAATTATGTTCCATGTAGCTTAATCTTGAGAGTACTAATGTAATCTACCACGCCAATGGATCAAAATAAAAAATATATAATCTTAACAGATATCAAAAGAACTTTATAAAATTTAACCTCCATTTTATTTTTAAAAGACTCTCAGTAAAATATGAATAGAATTTTATCACCTTAACATCACAAAAAAGCTGTCTGAAACTATAGCTCAGTACCATGTTTGACAGTGAATCATTATATTCAGGAACAAAAAGTAAATGATGAATCACCATTAATATCTAATGTTATTTTGATAATTTTAAACAAAATAAGTAGGCAGGACAAAAAAACAAGTAAAATGCTGGAAAGCAGAGACAATATTATAATTATTTCTTCTGACAAACTATGGATCAAAGACTCAATTGTACATTCAGTGTCACATACCATTAAATGTAAATAATAAAAAAATCACTGAAAGTCTTATACACCACTAGGGTCTTCTTTTAATATGAAACAATAATTTTTAAAAATGTACCCACCAGAGCAACAAGGTATTTAAAATATCTAGCACTAAATTTTTAAGGAAATATGGAACGTCCACATGTGTTTTTTTAATGATATTATTTTTAAATAATATTTTATAATGATATTTATAGCAAAATAAATCTAAGATTAATGAAACATATAAATATTTAAAAAATGAAACCCTAAAATTCTGCAAGGAAAATGAAAAAACTGTTTATAATTTTGGAGCAGGAAAAGCTTTTCTAGGCAAAACATATAAACCAGAAATCATTAAGGGTAAAAATATATAAACGAATAAAAGAAATTTGAGTGTATGAAATTTCCACACAAGAATACCAAAAAAAGTCAAGAAATGAATTAAAAAACTATGAAAAATATATACCTGCAACACATATAAAAATGGGCAGTTTCCTTAATATAGAAAGTGCACTTACAAATCAATTGTGAACAGCAACAACATGACAGTAGAATAGACAATAAAAATGAACTGGCAGTTAGCAAATAAAAAAATAACTTTTTAAGAAAGTCTATTTATTTGAGAGAGAGAGAGAGCAGGAGAGGAGCAGAGAGAGAGGGAGAGAATCCCAAGCCGGCTCCACACTGTCAGCACAGAGCCCAATATGGGGCTTGATCTCACCAACTGTGAGATCATGACCTGAGTCAAAATCAAGAGTGGACACTTAATGGAGCCACCCAGGTGCCCCTAAAGAAATAACTTCTAAACAAACGTAAATGATGCTCAACTTTGCTTTTAATTAAAGAGATCCAAATTACAGATTAAGATCTTACATTTTTGTCAGATTAGCAAAGACTAAAAAATCTCTGATGACACACAGAAGTTTGCATGCATCTGGATAATCGGGCACAGTCATATACTGTTGGCAAGAGTCCAGTGTCCCATCTTTGGAGGTTAAAGTAGGAATAACATTCTAAATTTAAAGTGAATTCTTATACTTTGTCTGAAAGGACACTCTTAGTAATTTCTTCTCGAGATCTACTTGCATATCCCTCTCTGGTTGGCCACGGTACCCTTTACTCTAGTCTGGTCCCCACAGCAGCGATAATAACCACTCTCTATTTGTTGAGTAAGGAATGTGCACAAAGGGTGATCTCTGCCATGTTTGTTTTAGCAAAACATTAGAAACACCCCTAACCTGTCCTTCATTAAGTGGCGGTTGAATAAGTCATCCTGCATCCATCTATCCAGTGGAATTCTCTGCCGCTCTCTATTTAACAGCTGGGAAGATCTCCAAGTGCTGTTATACAATGTGTTGCCAAGTTACATGGCTGGCTGACAAAAGCAGTGTGAATAATGATTTATAGAATAGACTTTGCATGTGTGTAAAAATGATAATATACAAAATAAGCATACAAAATGTCTGGCTACCAAAAACTTTCTGGAAGGAGGTGGGAGTTTGGAATAGAAAAGAAATTTAGAATATATAAATATATATATTTATATTCTATATTTATATTATATTTTATTATATATATGCAGAGAAAATGAGTTAATTTTTAATTATGCAGAGGAAAAAGACAAACATACATACAGATATGGAAATATACTAGATATCCTAAAGGGAAACAAAAACTGCAGTAGAGGATTTTTAAAACAATTTGGATAAACCAAAACACACACAATGTTCCTGAATGGGAAAACATGGTATGTTAACATGTCAATTCTACCCCAAGACAATCTATAATTTTAATGTGATTCCAATTCAACTCTTAAATATATTCCTTTTGAGTCTTGACCAAAAAAAATTTAAACTCATCTGGAAGACTAAACTTTTAAGAATAGGTAAGAATATTTTTTTTTAACGTTTATTTATTTTTGAGACAGAGAGAGACAGAGCATGAACGGGGGAGGGGCAGAGAGAGAGGGAGACAGAATAGGAAACAGGCTCCAGGCTCCGAGCTGTCAGCACAGAGCCCGACGCGGGGCACGAACCCACGGACAGTGAGATCGTGACCTGAGCTGAAGTCGGACGCTCAACCGACTGAGCCACCCAGGCGCCCCCCAAAATATTTTTTAAGAAGCAGGTTAAAGTCTGGAAGGCCAGTGGGGGTAGGGCTTGCCCTACAAGTTAGTGTGTGTGTGTGTGTGTGTGTGTGTGTGTGTGTGTGTGTGTGTGTGTAATTAAAGTAATATTGTTTGGAATATAAATAAATGGACATAGGAAGAGATGAGAATGAAAAATTCAATCATACGCAAATAGACACTAGTATCTACGTGCATGTGTACATATATATGATAATGCTGGTAGAGTAGATATTGGCTGTTTTTTGACCACCTACCATACATTTCTTGCCTCCACCTACTCCCCTTCCTAATAGCACCTAAATTCATTTTTGGGAATTACCTCTTAAATTGCCTTGGATTCAGTTTAGTGGAACAGTTTCATAGATTTCTGTCTTGACCTGGCCTATCAAATGCTTTCTCTCTCTGGGTTCTGACTCTAAGAGTAAATAGGACAGAGATTATAAAGCACTGGAATTGTTCACTTGTGCAGAACAAAACCCCCGTGAGTTCAGGGTGTCTGTAGCCGATCTGGGACAGGCTTCTTCATCCACAGAAGCTTCCTTGGAACCAGCCAGTTCCCAAGCCTAATCTTTAATTCTCTTGGTTATAGGCTCTATCGTCTTTGCAATAAGTAGCCTATGGCTTTGTCAGTTTTTGTAGCTTGCCACCAAAGGACTCTTAGAATTTAGGTGGCATTTCAAATAATCAGGAAATTATTAGATTACTCAGGGAATCATTTTAGGAAAGTTAGCTACTCATTTGGGGAAAATAGCTAAATTCATTAAACAAATTCCAGAATATAAAAGAGTTAACTATATTTAAAAAGGGGGGGTGGTAACATGATTTTGGGAAGAATGTCTTTTTATTGGTTCCAAGATAAGATCACAAAGGAAAACATTCATAGATTTAAATACACTAAACATAAAAGGCAACTAACAATCCAGGAAATACATTTGACCAATACAAGCTGTAGGACTCAAAATGTAAGACTCTCTTAAAAATCAATAAGATAGTTAAATCTAAAAATGGGTAAAGGCCCCAGTCAATTCATAGAAGAAATATAAATTATATACATATAAAATTACATATATGTACATGCACACATATATATGTATGTACAGTTATAAAATAAATGAATTATACAATTACATATATAAAGAGTTCTTACAAATCACTAATATAAATACTTCTAAAAATGGGTAAAGGTCACAGTCGACTCACTGAACAAGAAATATAAATTGCATATATGCATGTACATATATAAACTTACATATATACAATTATAAATAAAGTTCAATCTTATTAAAGGAATTCAAATTAAAGCAATGATGTCATTTCAAATTAGCATAAATTTTAAAAAGTAACAATTTTCAGGGCTGGGAAGGGTGTGGGAAGAAAAGCATTCTCATAAATTGGGATTATAAATTGGTAAACTCTTTTAGAAGACAGTAGGTCAATATGTAACAAAAGCTTTAAAGATAATGGCAACCTTCATACATGAGAAAAGCAGAGAGAGACTGGTTAAATAAATAATGCTATATTCATTCATACCGAGCAGCCACTACAAGTAAAGTTGTAGAAAAAATTTAAAGCATGAAATAATGTTCACAGTCAATAAAAAACCAAATCATGAAGCTCCATGAAGAGTATAGCACATTTAAATGTACATTAAATACACACACATATGTATACAAGTACATATGCACAATACATACACATACACACATATGCACAGAAAAGACTGGAAAGACTGGATTGTAGGGTGACAAGTGTACTCTGTTTTTCTAAGTTTTCTATAGTTATTATTAATTTTCTATAGTAATTATATATTATAATTATATATCTTATATATAGTAATTATATATTATAATTATACATTTTTAATAAGAAGTATACTTTTTATGTGTTTTATACATCCTATTTTATTAAATATCTCATGAAAAGCTCAGGGCAGGTAATACCCACACATAACAGGAAAGAGAAGTAAAGCTGATACAGGGAAAGTGATTTGTCCTAAGTCATATAAGTAGTCGGTTATGAAGCCATGACTTTGATCCTGGTTTGCTGATTCCAAATCCACTACTCTCTCCACTATACACACTGCATTTCAGTAAGCAGATACACTGATCTCATTCAGGAATTACCTGCCATGTATGAGCCAGGGCAGAGCGATGCTTAGGATTAAGCTCTAAAGTCAGATAAATATTGATGATTCCACAGTGCTATATAACCAAGATGTATGTGACAGTGCATGAGTGTACATGATGTGCATTAAATTTATTCAGGGGGGTACTGAAGACAGAAAGGAATAAAGGAAACCAAATCTACCTGTTCTATCCTTTCATGCTGCTTGTGATGTAGGAAAATGGGGTCTGGGATTAAGACCCACAGGAGTCAGCCTTTTGAGATGGGACACTAGGTGTGGGCCTTCTGCTTGATATAGACTTCCATGCACGTCTCATCACCCCAAACACTGTCTCCCAAACACAAGGCCTTGCATTGAAAAATGGGGATCAGAGGAAAAATGGGCAGTCTCTTGTCAGTTGCCAGATGTTATCATATTCACAGCACCCTGTATTTAGGAATAAAGAGGCTGACCCAGTTATGGATGCAAGCTGGCAAGTGACCCTTTCTGATGGTGGAGGCACTCCAGGTTTTATCATTTCTTAGTCACAAGCAATACTGCATCATACCAAGGGATACTCTGTACATCATATTGGGGTGCAATCTGATCAAGGTGGTCTAGGCCATACCGAACAGAAAATAGCAAGATGAAGCTCTCACAGTTTTGGGAACTCCGTAGGTGCCTCTGTATCGAAACTGTGCCAACTTACACTAGTCCTTCTAGTTTCACTGCTAAGAACTGTAGAAAGCAGCACTTCGAAACAGCTGTTCCTTCGAACACAAACAGCATGGCCACAGGAAAAGTAAGCACGGCCTTGCTACAGAAAAGCTTTAGGTAATTCAGTATAGCCCCTGACCTCCCAGAAATAATGACCATTGGCCCAGCACGTACACAGGCAGCTGTGGAGGAGAATGGCTCTAAAAGGTAGCCCTGTGTTGTCTCCAAGGTAGATAAACAAATACCAATGGCTCGCATCCAGCAGCCATGGTCACATCGGGAGTCAAACTATACCCTTACTGAATGTGACTGGATACACTTCGATTTCTGCCCCACCCAGAAGCACATATTACCGTACCAGGAGCTAACTCATGATACGAATGAAGGTTCTAGCTAACAAACCATCTATTGATCCCCTACAATGTACACAGCACACTGTCTACAAGTTTCCTAGATCTATTCCTAAAAGATAATCCACTTTTTTAATTGAAAAAACTGTGAACTAGCACCCATTATCAAGCTTACATGTATCTTAGCACTTAAGATTGACTTGTAAAATTGATTTTTTAAAAATTCAGTGGAGATAAAAATCAATGCAACAAATGCCAAAATATAATCATTACTAAAGACACTTGTTCTAAAACAGCATTACACTGTGATCCTTAAAAATATCCTATTCGTAACTGATTTACAAGGAGGACAGCTTTTAATTTAACATAGTTTTTAGAAATGAGTCAACTTAAGTTCCTTACACAATTATAAAATATCACAATAAATCCAAGGATATAACAAAATTTATCTTTAAAATTACTTTCAGGTAAAATCAAAGCCTATGACCTTTATCAAAAGGTTTGCATTTCATTACTCACCAACTGACAGCCTTCTAGGGAGTTGACTAGCTGAGCATTCTGACAGGAGAGAATTGAACCAGCCAAATTCAGCATTACGCACACTGCAGAGAGCAGCATGAAAAAGGTTATCTGGAAACAAACCAAACAAAAAATTGATTATTCACTTGGAGAAGTTTGAAGGAAAAGTGATTTGGCTTTAAAAAAGCTTTCAGTTGATCAAAAAACTGTATGAATAACAGTTATATTTTTTAAAGGGCAGTATTATTTTTTAATTTGAATTACATTGTAAAATATCTTAGAGGCTAAACTTGAAAATACTATAAAACTACAAAATAGTTTTATACAGTCTAGAAAACAACAAGTTAGAAATTACTAAAGAAAACCAATGGAAGGAGTTTGTTTATTAGAAGGCCTTTAAATTTATTTCTTTTAACTTCTTTGTGGAAAACTTCCCACTGATGCAAAACCAGAGAAGACAGTTTAATCAAGTCCCACATACCTATCACCCAGACTCAACAACTAACCAAATGGTCTGTTGCATTTCATTTATACCCTCTCCACTCTAGATTACTTTGCAGTAAATATCAGACACTGTATGATTTCATCCTTAAATATGGCAGTGAATATTTCTAAAATAAGATTGGTTTTGAAAACATAACCAAAATAATGTCATCACCTCTAGAAAAATTAATCATTCATTAATATCAAATGTTCACAGTTCACGTTTCCTTAATTATCTTATTTTGAATCAGTTTACACAGGATACAAAGGAGTTCCATAAGTGAAACTAATTGTTCTAAATCTTAAGATATTTTTTTTCATTTATGGGTTTTCCCCTCCATTGTATTTTTTTCTTCCAAGAAAGTTATTGAAGAAACTAGTTTATTTGTCCCATAGAGTTTTCTACAGCCTAACTTTGCTGATTGTCTCCTCCTATTAGTTAAAATTTCCATATCCTCTGGATATCTTGTAATTTGGTGGTTACACACAGAGATTTGATAACATTCAGACTAATAGAAGGTAAATAATGTGTCTCTCTATGATGTTGGCAGCCATTCTTAATGATTGCTTAGATCATTAAATTGTTAGTGTTTCCAAAACGCTATGTATAATGCCATCATTTCTTCTTTCTTTATTCCCAGGGATCAGTATATAGAATACTTTTCTTCATCAATTGTTTTGTCACTCTAGAGTACAGTTCATATAGGAAAACCAGGATGCATGTTCAATTCTTTATTTTCCAGATTTCAAAATAATTAGTTGATATGGTGCTATATTTACTAAATAAACTTGGGCCTAAATATTCTTGCTGCACCTATATAAATAATCAGGCTAACTCTAATGAAACAAAACTTTCAACAAAATTTTTCTTGTAATCAAGAATAATCTTTAATATTAATATGATCAAGAGGGGAGAGAGTGTCACGAAAACTTGTTAAAGACTTTGAAATGGGAAAAAAATACTGGATATCCTGTCTAGTGCACTCTTTTGAGTTATTTGTGCCTTTCATTGTCTTTAAGCTATTTTACAACTCTAAATTACAGAATAAGACTAGTAATGTAAGTTATTTTTGATAATATAAATATAAATGAATTTCGTCTGGTAGAATGCAATGATCGCCATCCCATGGGTGCTGACCACTTTCACATCTATTTGTAAATTTATTTCAGCATTGCTGGTGGCCTATGTGTGCACATAGCTTGAATTATCCTCGGAACTGGTTGTTAATTTTACTGGTTCCCTCATTAAATAACGAGTCAAATATAATCTTTGATATATGTTTATTAAAAAAAATTAGTTCGGTCTTTAGCATCCTCCAAAGGTACTGTTTGTTTAGGGGTTGTGTGTGTTTGATTTGTTATGAACCCAAAACAAACAAATTTGATATATTTCATTCACTGGAGTCATTAACAAGATAGAGTCAATTCAAGTTGACACAATTCTAGTAGACTTTGAAAGTTTTCCTGCTTTCAAGAAAGCTATGACAAGATGTTCCAGAATCATCATACGTATCCCCTGCCCCAGACCTGGAATCAGCAATTTCTACAGTACGTCTTGGTTCCTTTCACTGAGAATGGTATTTAGATACCACACTCTTCATGCCAGAAGTATCCTTGCCACTTGGTCATAGTTTTAAATATTTTCAGTTGTTAGATACAATATATTATAAGATCATACTAATGTCTCTGATTCAAATTCAAAGCTACGGGGTTTTTTCTTAATTCTATCAATCTGATATCTCTATTTCCTTTCAGCCATGACAAAAACCTTATTTCTCATTACAATTATCCATCTGATTTAATCTCGTGATATCCATACAACAGTCTCAAAATAACAATGCTAATACTAGCACCAAAAACATGATTATTGAAAACAGTTTAAGATTTTTCTTTCTATCCTTAGAGTAGATTGTACCAAGAAAAAATAGTCAAATTATGGCGTGATAGAGTCACCATGGTTCCTTTATGTGTGGTTATGCTACTGACTGGGAACCCAGAATCATTGGTTTCATTTTTTATTGTTAGGGATTTTTTTTTTAAGTTTAGCTTTGTTTGGAATTGTATAAAAGGATTCCGAAGTCATATCCATAAAAGAAGTCTCAAAAAAGTCTAGTTTTTATTCTATCATCTCCATTATGTTCCCCCTCCTTTCTTCTATAGGTAACCATTTATTTTTAAATTTAATCCTTCCATTATTTGGTTTTTAGTAAATGTAAATAAATAATAGCATGCTATAAATATTTTCTCTATCTACTTTTTTTTTGACCCAGTACAGTGAAGAACACTTAATAGGCATACATAGAAATACTTATTCCTTCTTATAGTTGTTTAGTACTTCATTGCTCAGATATACCACAGTTTATTCAACCAGGTTCCTATTGATGGACATTTGAGTTGTTTTGGTCTTTTATTTTTTACTATAGTGTTGCAATAAACAGCCATATTCATACATCTTTTAAATGATTGCAGTATGACTTTGGGATATATTCTTAGAAGTAGGATTGTTGAATCAAAAGATAAATATTTAATTTTGCTAGACACTGCCAAATTCTCCAACACAGAAGTGGTACCATTTTTCATCCCTACCAGCAATATATAAAAGTGAAAAAGTCTTAATATTTTATTAGTACCTAAAAAGTTTTGGCTAAATTAAATATAGAAAAAAATCATTATTGCCATTCATTACCCATAAATGTAGTGCATTTCCACCAAATGTAGCAAAATTTATTTTTCCTTAAAAAATTTTTTTTTTAATGTTTATTTATTTTTGATAGACAGAACACAAGGTGGGAGGAGGAGAGGAGAGAGAGGAAGACACAGAATCTGAAGCAGGCTCCAGGCTCTGACCTGTCAGCACAGAGCCTGACACGGGGCTTGAACTCACAAGTCATGAGATCATGACCTGAGCCGAAGTCAGTCGCCGAACCGACTGAGCCATCCAGGCACCCCTATTTTTCGTTTAAAATACATATACAGGATAGAAAAAAAAAGAGGATGTTTTGTTAATTTAGGAAATATTTCAAGTTCATGTTAATAATATTTCTGCAATGATTCTAGTAGCTATGGATTCTTACAGCATCCCCTGGGAAGGTTTAACTTCACAGAATGGGCAGCATTAATTTTCTATATTAGATGTCACAACAGTACCATAATATCATTCAAATCATTTATAGATAAACTGGCCTGAAAAGTTTCAAAATTGAGCTCAAAAATTATTATTGAAAACATTGGGACAGCAATCTACACAGAAGCCAAGAAAAGAGGCTATTTTGAGACACAGGAAGTGCTCAACTATATAGATGATGCTAGGAAGTAAAAAAAAAAAAAAAACAAAAAAAAAAAACAAGATTTTTTTTCATGTTTACTCTTTTAAAAAATGGCAGTAAAACACATACAAAAAAAAATTTACCCTGCTTTAATTATTTATTTTATTGTGATTAAGTGTACAAAACATGAAATGTACCATTTTAATGATTTTTTGGCATACAGTTCAGTGGCATTAAGTTCATATCGTTGTGCAGCCATCACCACCGTCCATCTCCAGATCTTTTTCATCTTCCCAGACTGAAACTCCATAGTTGTTAAACAATAACTCTTCATTCACTCTTCCTCTCAGAACCTGGCAACCATTGTTTTGCATTCTATCTTTATGAATGTGACCACTCTAGGGATCTCATATAAGTGGGATCATACAGAATTTTTTCTTTTGTGTTTGCTTATTTCACTTAGCATAACGTCTTCAAGTTTCATCCACATGGTAGCACATGTCAGAATTTCCTTTTTTTTTTTTAATGTTTATTTATTTTTGAAAGAGAGAGAGCAGAGCACCTGCCCATGAGTAGGGGAGGGGCAGAGAGAGAGGGAGACAAGATCTGAAGCAGGTTTCATGCTGACGGCAGAGAGCCTGATGCAGGGCTCGAGCTCACAAATGGTGAGATCATGATGAGCTGCAATCAGTCACTCAACCAACTGAGCCACCCAGGCACCCCTCCTTCTATTTTTAAGGCTGAGCAACATTGTATTCTGTGCATATACCACAGTTCCTTTACCTTTTCATCTGCCATAGGACAATTGGGTTATTTCCACTTTTGGCTATTGTAAATGATGCTACTATAAATATAGGTGTACAAATATCTGTTCAAGTGACTGCTTTCAGTTCTTTTGGATATATACCCAGATGTGGAAGTGCTAGATCATATATGGTAATTATATGTTTAATTTTTTGGGAGAACACCATACTGTTTTCCAGAATAGCTACAACCATTTTACATTCCAATGCACAATGTGCAAAGGTTCTGCTTTTCCCCCACATTCTCATCAACACTTGTATTTTCTGTTTTTTTAATAAAAGTCATTCAAATAGATGTGAAATGGTATCTTATGTGGTTTGGTTTACATCTTCCTAATTGATTAGTGATATTGAGCATCTTTTCAGGTGCTTGTCATTTGCATATCTTCTTTGGAAGTCTTTGGAGGTATACATTCAGGTCCTTTGTCCATTGTTGCAACTGGGTTACTGGGTGATTTATGTGGGGTTATTGAATTGTGAGAGTTCTTTATATATTCTGAATACTAATTTTATACATTTTAGATATTAATCCTCTATCATATATGTGATTTTCAAAAATTTTCTCTCATTCTGAGGGCTTTTTCAGTCTGTTGATTTTCCTTTGATGCACAAACGTTTTAAATTTTGATAAAGTCCCATTTATTTATTTTTGCTTTGTTGCTTGCCATATCCAAAAAATCATTGCCAAATCCAATGTCATAAAGATTTCTATGTTTTATTCTAAGAGTTATATATTATTAGTGCTTATGTTTGGGTCTCTAATCCACTGTAAGCTATTTTTTATATACAGTGTAAGGTAAGGATCCAACTTCATTCTTTTCTATGTGGATATACAGTTTTCTGACACCATTTGTTGCAAAGGCTGTCTTTTTCCCATTGAATGGTCTTGGCACCCTTGTCCAAAATCATTTGACCATATATGTGAGGGTTTATTTCTTGGCTTTGTATTCTATTCCATTGGTCTACATGTCTGTCATTAATGACAGTACCATGCAGTTTTGATTAACATTGCTTCAAAAGCTTTGAAATCAAGAAGGGTGAATCCTCCACCTTTGCTCTTTTTAAGGATGTTTTGGTTATTGGGGGGATTGCTTAAGATTCCATATGAATATTAGGATGAGTTTTTCTATTTCTGAAAAACATGTTGGGATTTTGATATGGGTGACATAGGATCCACAGATTACTTCTGGCACCACTGACATCTCAAAATATTTAGTCTTCTAATCCATGAACATGGGATGTCTTTCCATGTATTTATGTATCCCTTAATTTCTTTCAACAATAAATTTATCATCTTTAGTCTGCAGTCTTCCATGCACTTGGTTAAAGTACTTTTTTGTGTGTTATTGTAAATGAAATTGTTATTCTAACTCCCCTTTTAGATTGTTAACTGTTGTATAAAATTGCAACCAATTGCTGCACTTTGATTTTGCATCCTGCAACTGTGCTGAATTCATTTATTCAAAGAGTTTTTTAGTGGAACCTTTACAATTCTACATATAAGATACATCTACGTCTGTAACAGAGATGATTTTACTTATTCCTTCTCAGTGTGAATATATTTTATTTCATTTTCTTGCCTAACTGGCTAGAATTTCCAATACTGTGCTCAATCATAGTGGTGAATGTGGTCATCCTTGTCTTATTACTGATCTTGGAAAGCTTTCAGTGTTTCACCATTAAGTGTGAGGTCACCTGTGGGTGTTTTTTTTTTTTTTTATACTGGCTTTATTATGCTAAAAAGGTTTTCTTCTATTTCTAGTTTTTTAAGTGTTTTTATAGTGAAAGGTTGTTGAATTTTCAAATGTTTTTTCTCTATCAACTAAGATAATCAATCTTTGTTTTTTGTTTAACTTTTTTCACATTTTTTTAATGTTTATTTTTGAGACAGAGAGAGAGAGAGTGTGAATGAGGGAGGGCCAGAGAGAGAGAGGGAGACACAGAATCTGAAGCAGGCTCCAGGCTCTGAGCTGTCAGCACAGAGCCCGACGCAGGATTCAAACTCACAAAATGCGAGATCATGACCTGAGCCAAAGTTGGACGCTTAACTGACTGAGCTACCCAGGCGTCCCCAAGCTTTGTTTTTCTTCAAATCATTCTGTTAATGTGGCATATTACACTGCTTTTCATGTGTTTAATCATCCTTGCATTTTAGGAATAAATCCCACTTGGCCATGGTGAAAAAAATAAGATTTTAATCATTTTTATGTAAGTAAAGTAATGACATTTATTTTGAAACTGTATACCTTGACTCCACTCTGGGGTTCTATCTTTTCCAGTACCCTTCTGGGCCACATGGACTATAGGCATTGGCTCACAAAAGGTGGGGATCTAAGGGTTATTTTAAGCCTCAAATAGTCACCAACTTTTGCAAATTCAGGCCAGGGTTTCTTTGACAGGTCAAATATCTAAATACAATTTGATTTTATTTGGTGCCGTGTGTCAATAGCCATACCTGTATACTTCTTTTCTAGGCATTAGGCATACATTTTAGATTTGCATGCATGTGTGTGTGTGTGTGTGTGTGTGTGTATAATGTATTGCTATATATATTTTTGATATATATATCAAAATATATGAAATGTTATTTGATACACACACATATATATGTATATATATATATATATATATATGTATGTGTATGTATATATATACATTCCCATCATGTTCCTCTTTCTCTACTTGATTGTGTACTTCCGGTCTTCATGCTTTTGGTGGACAGACCACATTTAAATTATTTTCTCTCATCTTGTTCTTTTTAAAATATTGGACATCCAACTCATAGTTAAGCCTTTATCCTAAACCACTTTAATACATTCCCATATTTTGACAATGGGAATGACAACTATACCATGTATTTGATCTTTGCCTCAAGAATGTGGCTTAATTCACCGTTGTCTCTCATTTTTATTTTTTATTGGTTGGGGATTCAGAAGCACTTGCATATCTATACACTTCTGGATTCTCTCTATTCTATTTATCACTGAATACATACCAACCAAGTGTTTTCCAATTTCATCTCTTTCCTGACAGTTTTTCTAGATGCAGTCACAGGCACCAACGTTCACACTTCCAGGGTTCTGTTCTCTAATTTTAGAGGTATATGTTCATTCCAGGGTTCTCTTCTTTAATTTTAGAGTTATATGTTCATTAGGTGCATGGCCTGCTTCTTCAAGTTGCCACAAAAGTCACTTTTATCAAATGCTTTTCCATTATATAACATGTATGGTCATTTTCCAATCTCCTGTGTATCAGGGTGGGATTTCTGGATCAATTTCTGGATCAATCAGGATAGGATAGGTTAAAAATAACTCTAAAATCTCAGTGGCCTAACACAACAGAAGTGTATTTTTTGCTCGCATTATATGGCCAAAACAGGTCAAGTAGGTTTTGCCCCAAATTCACCCAGGCACTCAAGTCAGTGAAGGCTTCAGTTCAGTGATGCTCCTACAATCATTTCAGCTATAGCTTAAAGTTCTTGCCTGGAGGTGTCACACGCAAGATCTGTTCACATTTCAGTGGCCAAAGAAGCCACATGGCCACACTCAACATCCAATGGGATGAAGAAATACAGTCCTACCAAATGCCCTGAAAGGAAATAACTTATTTGTGAACATCCCCAATAACCACAACATCCGTATATTGTTCTTATACTGTAAATCCCCTCTGTTACTTTATCTAAGAACATGATGTATGGTTCTTATTTTTGTCTCCCTCCCAGACCTATTGTACAATTATATACATAATTGTCTGTTCAACATTCTACCTGTGTACCTCAGAGGCTCCTCATACTCACTTAGCATAGAAAATCAAACCCAGGAAGATCTTCCTGAAATGCTGTTCAACTATTAGCATCACCATCCTCCTTAATTTCCCACATTAGAGCCATGAGACATTTTCCACTCACCCTCCCTTACTCTGACCACATCTAATAAATTAGCAAGTCCTACTAATTCTACATAAGAAATTTCTCTCCACCCCTACTGGTGCCACTCTATAATTTCAATGATCACCATCTTCTCCATGGATGGCTTTTCTTTGTTCTTCCTGCCTCCAGTCTTGACTTCCTTGAGTCTGGGACTGGCATTATCTTACTAAAATATAAACGGATTATCAAGAGCAGGGATGTATTTTATTTACTGGTTAGCCCAAGAGCCCAGCTAGGCATTTAATATATATTTGTTGGATAAGTGAATGAATGAATGAATGAATGAATGACATCACTCCTCTGCTTAAAACTCTTCAGTAGCATCTCCTTGCCTTAATAAAACTCCTTGGCTTGGATTTCCAAAACTTGACAAACCTTATAAATGGCTGACCTGGCCTTTGCCTATTTCCTCAGCCTGTCTCCAGCTGTCCCTGCCACATTCTCTACCATCTAGCCATAGTGAGGGTCTTTTAATTCCAGGAATTCTTTAAGTTTCTGTTCATGTTATTTTCTTTTCCCAAAACATGCTGCTTTACCCTTTTGGTTCCTTCACTTGATTCTTACTCATCCCTCAGCCATCATATGATATTGACCTCTTCTGAGAAGCCTTCATTGATCCCTGTAGATGAGGCTGGATTTACAGAAGCAGAGATCGTGTGTATCCTGCCCACAACTGCATTCTCAGTGACTGATACACAGGAGGTGTTGAAAAATATTTACTGAATAAGTACAAGAAAGGTTACGGTGAGGAAATACATAAGCAGCTCTTGCACAATGATCAAAATGAAAACAAGTATCTGCAAGAAGTAAGGAGGAGAAAACAATGTCACTGAGGATCAGCTTGACAGTTCATCAAACACTTATTGCATAAATGGCAAGCAGAGAACAAGATTACTAAATGTCAGCTGTTATTAATATGACTACGCAAGTAAGGACTAATGGACCATTCATTCATTAACTGATTCAGCATATTTTGAGCCTCCACCGGGGGCCAGAAGCTGTAAAAAGTGGTGTGGATGCCAAAATGGATAGATGCACATTCTCCTCTCTAGTCAAGATCCAATTAAATCACCCAGACTCTGCCCACAATCTGGAATTTTTTAGGGAATGTCTTTGACCTGGGAAAGGTTCTTTGTCTTTACCTTTACATCTTCAAAGATCAGTACTACTGCAGTGGCTCTCCTAGACCCAATTCCAAGCATTAGTACAGAACCAAATTAGTTTTTAAAAAAAATTTTTTTTAACATTTATTTATTTTTGAGACAGAGAGAGACAGAGCATGAATGGGGGAGGGTCAGAGAGAAGGAGACACAGCATCTGAAACAGGCTCAGGGCTCTGAGCTGTCAGTCAGCACAGGGGCCCGATGCGGGGCTCGAACTCACGGACGGCGAGATCGTGACCTGAGCCTAAGTCGGCGCTCAACCGACTGAGCCACCCAGGCGCCCCCCCAAATTAGTTTTTAAACATGGATATCAAGATATAATTCTAGTCCATATAAAACTCTTCTACTTAGATTTTCAAAACTTTCAGTCCAATCTCAAGCAAGCAATGAACACACATTTTCGTGACCACAGAGCTATGGATACTTTGTGGCAGAATAATTTAAAATTCCACGAACTTTGGCCCTAGAATAGGAAAACAATTTTGAATATCTGAGACCAAGACAGAAAAATTAAGTTGTTAACAGGGATCTGAGTATTCAGGCAGATTATTGATCTAACAATGAAAATTTTTTTGAAACTATAAGAGCTAATTAGTCCTTTAAAGCATAACTTATGAAACAAAATGCATCACGTATTAGTAAACGAGATAGGTGAGTGGGTCTGAGTATGTAATGGGCTAAATGCAAATGCAGGGCAGCACATGGGGAAAAATCCAACAAATGATGGCTACAGTTGTCATAAACTCAGTAATTTCTCTTAAGAATTACAGCCCAGTAATTAGGAATCAGTGCTACCTCCACAAAGCCCATAACATGGCTGATTACTTTAACTATAACATCTCCTATATAAGGGCAAGAAACAATGACACATTTGTTACTTTAAAAAAAATGGCTAAAATGAGAATCTAATTTGCCAAATAAGGAAAATGCATTTTTAAGTTTTATAGGGTACTTGTGTAAGCTTGCTATTTCCCAGTGAGAAAACAAGAAAAGCTCACAAGTGTACAAAATGAAGTAACTACCATGAAAAATGATTTGCCAATGAAGTCACTGTGCTGTTCTGTTACCCTAAAAGACCATCTTTTTCCTTTAAATTTCACTTCCAATTCATCTTTAGATATCAGCTGTGTCATTACAGTAACTCTATAGAAGTTTCTGTCATTTCTTCATATGGTATAACACTTAAACTTTTTCAAATCTGCTTCCTCCCATATAAATCAGAACAAAGAAAACAAATGTGTATGGAAGCCCACTGTATTCCCCCTGACTACCCTTAGGACTTGTCAATTTATAACCAGAGAACATGATTTTGACATTCAGGAACTCTGGAGTATCCCGAGGCTGGATAAACTACAATGGAGCCACAAGATGGCCAATTCAATACATGTTCTGTTCACTAAATGGAAAGGAAATAATTAAAAATCCTATTTTTCTCATCACATATTCATAATAATAGGATCCTTAGAACACTTGACAATTCTCTATATAGTTATGGAATAAATGAAAATGTTTTATTTACATGCTAAAAGTAAAGCCATGTGCTGACATAAACCAAGAATTTATGTTCTTTCAAAAACACTAAAATTGGGGCACCTGAGTGGCTCGGTTGGTTAAGCATCTGACCCTTGGTTTCAGCTCAGGTCATGATCTCACGGTTTGTGAGTTCAAGCCCCCATGTCGGGCTCTGCACTCACAGTGTGGAGCCTGCTTGGGATTCTCTACCTCTCTCTCTGCCTCTCCCACACTCATGCTCATGCACGCATTCTCTCTCTCTCTCTCTCTCTCTCAAAAATAAATCAACATAAAAAACCCTTACTAGAATTCATATGAAATCTCAATGGACCCCAGATAACCAAAACTCCTGGCAAAACTGGCTTTGGGCACGGGGGTGGGGTGCGGGGAGAAAAGAAGAGTGAAAGCAAAAATAATTCTGAGAATGCAAAAGTGGATATTAAGAGAAGATGTAATAAAATTATTTTTAAATGAAAGGAAAATACTAAGAACTCTATATTAATACATCAGAAAACTGATGAAAACACTTTCTAGAAAATACAAGTGACCAGAAGTAATTTGAAGAGAAAACTTCAACATCCTATTAATGAAATAAAAGCAGTAGTTAAAAATCTACCCAGCAAAAACACCAGGCCCAGAGAATTTTACAGGTGGATTTCTTCAAAACCTTAAAAAACATGAAATCCTTATATAATATGGCAAAAGAAAAGCAGCCCAACTCATTTATGAGAACAGAATAATATTTCCTATTTCCTGGGCAATTCAGTGCTAAAGCCATGAAGCGTAACAGAGCAAGATACATATATGGGAGGAGAAAGGCAAAAGCCCCAGGAGGGAGCCAGAGCTCAAACATTGTGAGGAGGGTGCATACCCAGAAGGGTAGTTCCTGCAGGATGTCAGCTCAGCACTGGGGGGCAAAGGGCATCCCCATGTGGGAGGGTATGGCAGCCACAACAGGAGACTTGTTATTTATAGGGGGATTGATCAAATAAGCATTATGAGAACAACAGGATCTAAGTTGCTCATCGTTGGAGAAGATAAATACAAAGACAGAAAGGGGAAAAGCTAGAATAAACACTGTGGTGTTAGAGTAGAAATGATATTATTAATGTGATCCCACAGTTTTCAGTAGATAGTGGACAGATCCAGAAAGTTAGGAAGTCTCAGAATGATGGGGGTGGGCTGAAGACATAAGCCAGCTGAAAAAGGTTATTACTGGCCAAATCAGGGATGATTTGTGTATCAAATAAGATTATCACCCATGAGTCTACACAGATACAGATAAACATAGACAACGAATAAACTGAAAATTTGGTGAGGAATACAATTTTACAAAGTCTCAAAGTATCTCCACACAACTTACTGATTTATTATAGAGAGAAACAAAACAATTTCACAGTAGAGAGGAATGATGAAAAAACAACAAACAAAACAGAAACAAAAACCCCAAAAAACAAAATCTCTTCAACCAAAGTGATCAAGATTATAATAGGACAAATTGATATTTTGTGCCACTGATAGGATCCGAAAAGAAAAACACTGCCATCACTTCTGTGGTATTCCTGCCAAAGATGCAGAACTCGAATCTGATCACAAAGCAATAGCAGACAAACCCTAACTGCAGATGTTCCACAAAATAACGGCCTGGAGTCTTCAAGTGTCAAGATCATGGAAGTCAAGGAAGGATTAAGGAACTGTTTGCAAATTGAAAGAGACTAAAGAAACATGATAACTAATGCATTCAAATAGTTGGGGGGGGGGGGGGTGGAATTCCTTGCACTGTACTTGCAACTTTTCTGTAAGTATGGGCATTAAAAAATTAAAATAAGTGTAATCTCAAAGCCAATAACGACAATAAAATATGGGGAAATTACAGGCTAATTCCCCTTACGACCAAAGACATAAAATTTAGAAATTTTTAGCAAATAAAAAGCTATCTTTTATATGTATCACTCACAAGAAGATTTGCCAGATGGTCAGATATCAGAAAAACCTATCAGTGTTGTTACACTAAACTGTATCAAAAAGTATACTGAACTTAGTAAAAATAAAAATTTAATCACATTAGCAGATTAATAAAGAGCATGATACAAATTTAAAAAGCTATGCATAAGTTTTTTAAACATCTTTAGGCAAGCTAGAAAGGGGGAATATAAAAACACAATTAAAGATATTTGTTGGGGAAAAAATTAAAAGCAAACCTAGTTAATGTACAACTTTAAATATGATTCCCTTTAAAATCAGGAACAAGGAATCAGGAACATTCTTGAAGTCTACGTTGCCACTTCTTTTCAAAAACATATTGCAGTTCCATGGGGCATCTGGGTGGTTCAATCGGTTAAACATCCAACTTCCTTCCGCTCAGGTTGATCTCACCGTCCTGAAGTTCAAGCCCTGCTTCGGGCTTTGTGCTTACAGCTCAGAGCCTGGAGCCTGCTTCAGATTCTGTGTCTCCCTCTCTCTGCCCCTCCCCCCACTTGCACTGTCTCTCTAAAATAAAATGAAAACATTAAAAATTTTTTAAAAAACATATTGTAGTTCCAGCCAGTGCAAAAAAGACTAAAATAAAAGGTATAAGAAGTGGAAAAGGAGAAAAAAAACCCTTCTTATGATGCTATAGAATTATAATAGCATGGCATTGGCAAAGAGATAGCAAATAAATCAATTTGGTCCTAGACATAAATTTATTTATATGAGTTATGGCTTTATAATAAGAGAGCATGTTATAAATCAGTGTGGAAAGGATAAACTATGAGAAATTGATGCTAGGCAATCTGTATAGGAAAAAATATGAAAACTATATCCATACCTCAAATCATGATACAAAAAAAAGATTAAAAACATAAATGTAAGGTGACTGGGTGACTCTGTTGAGCCTCTGACTCCTGATTTCAGCCCAGGTCAGGATCTCACAGTTCATGAAATCAAGCCCCACAAAGGGCTCTGCACTGACACCACAGAGCCTGCTTACGATTCTCTCTCCTCTCTGCCCCTTCCTGACTCAGTGCGTGCACTCTATCTCTCGCTCAAAATAAATAAACTTTAAAAAAAATGTGTATGTAAGTCAAAAATTTTAACACTTAGTAATTTTAACACTTATCAGGATTAGGGAGACTTTTTTTTAAAGCACTACACTGATGATTTCGACACATTAAAATGAAATCATCTGTATGACAAAAGAAAAAATGAAACATGACACGCTATTTGCACGATATGACAATGGAGTAATATACACAGAACATATAAAGAAATCTTACAAATCATTAAAAAACAGGTCTAACAGATAAAAAAACAAAATAATATGGCAAAAAAACCCCAAACAAAAGATACTTAACGTCACTAGTAAATAAGAGGTGCAAGTTAATACTACAATAAACTATCACTACATACCCACTGTACGGCTGGAAGGGACAAATTTTCATATGAAGTAGGAGGGTGGGTCAGTGAAAAAGAACTATAAAATGTTAGTGGATTGTAACTTAATACAAGTTCAAGAGCAATTTGGCAATGCCCCATGATTGCTCAATTTATTTCTGGCTAGAGAAACTCACATGTATAAGGAAGCACTATATACTGCAGGCAAATAGCAAAAAATTGGAAAGAACTGGTCTAACCATTAGGAAATGAATAAACAAACTGTTACTTTTTTTCCACATGAAAGAACAACTAAAATGAATAAATCAGATCTTTGTATCTAAATGTCAAAAACAGGGTAAGTTGTAACACCAAGTTGCAAAAGGGTACAGTATGATACCCCATATAGAAGTCATCAAAGCTTACAAAATACTACTATATATTGTTCATGTATATACACATACATGGTAAAAGTGTTAAATCATACAATGGAATGATACCCACAAACTTTAGACACCTCCGGGAAGGGTAGAACCTCTAAGGGCTTGATCTGGTCTGTAATGTTTTATATTTTACAATGGGGGTGTCTGGCTGACTCAGTTGGAAGCATTCAACTCTTGATCCCATGATCGAGAGTTTGAGCCCCATGTTGGCTGTAGAGATTGCTTAAAAGAAATAAATAAATAAAAACTTTAAAAAATAAAACCTGAAACAAAACGGTAACTCATTAAAGGTAAATGGCTAACATCTCTATAGAAAAGTGTTGGGAGAAGATATCTGCCTCAGACATAACTGACAGTGGGTGCTGGGTAATGATAATTTTCACATACGGAGGAAAATGCCAGTGTTAAAACACTCCAGAGAGGAAAGCAGTCAGTGAGGTGAGGGACCAGTAAGCAGGATGCTTAGTCGCAAGGTAATTTATACACTGAAATAAAATGCAAACCAAGGAGAAATGCCTTCAAGCACCAGTTATATTCTAATTGATGAAATAAATGCAAATTCCAATTCAACAGAATGAAAACAAAAAACAAAAAAACAATCAGCCTATCACATTCTGTCATACCACTACAAACCCACCATAGACGCTTCTAGATGGCAGTTAGTCCAGTGTTGATCAAATCCACATTTTTTTGAACTGAAGTACTTATCTCATTTTGGGGTTAATTTGTAGTCCCTTCCCCCCAAACAATTAAATTTACTCACTCACTGAATAATTATTTGTTGAATCTCTGAATATAAACAACATTTTGCCAGAAGCTATGGAGGAATGAGAGGAGACTGAGCTCTTTTCTTCAGATTCATTTAATACATATAACAAACTATAATATAGTTACTGTTTTTCTGATCTTACAGATAAATTGAGATTTAGAAAACTTAAAATCGACCCTAAGTCACCATGCTGACATAGTATGAGCCAGAATTCAAATTCCATTTGTCAGACAACCTCAAAACCCATATCCTTTCCACTAAAAAATTAGCTCTCAAGCCCAGGGGAGATCTTAGGTCTAACTGTCCTGTTTTACTTTATGTGGGCTATACTCACAATATACCATGAGTTATGTTTTCCCATGAAACCACACAATAGAATCAGGCTAGAAGAATATTGTCGTAACTTTTGAACCAGAACTCCTATTCTATGATTTAGAAGATAATGAAAGAAAACCTGAAAAAAAAATTTAACTGCTCCAAACCAAGAAGATTAAAATATTAGGTGCCTGGGTGGTTCAGTCAGGTTAAGCCTCTGACTCCTGGTTTCGGGTCAGGTCATGATCTCAAGGTTCATGAGTTCGAGCCCTGCCCTGGTCAGGCTCTGCGCTGACAGTGCAGAGACTAATTGGGATTTCCTCTCTCTCTCTCTCTCTCTCTCTGCCTCACCCCTGCTCTCTCTCAAAATAAATAAATAAACAACAAAAAATAAATTTAAAAAATTAAGGAACAAAGTTAACAACTAAAATCCTCCACACCGGGCATTGTGCCAAGAACTTGACATACACTTCCAATATCAAATTACCACATTACCACACATAACATGGGCATCGTGAGCTCGTTTTACAGGTGACGAAACATCTGTATATAAGTAACATGCTCATATAGCTAGTTATGTGAAACCAGTATCTAAACCCAGGTAGTCAGATTCCCAAGTATGGTTAATCACTAACAGTTTTATCAACTTTTTTATATCCAGTAGGAAATGTATTTTAGATTGTGATGCAATATGCACATACACACACAAAAGTAAAGCAACTTCTACAAAACGCTTTTACCTTAATAATCTGTAGCAAGAAAAAAACCTGTTTTTAAGATGCTGGTTTTGAGTCAAGAAATTAATCTCATGAATCACGATTGAAAAATGCACAGTGCTTAACTGCTTCAAAGATACTGTATTTATTACAACTATAGCAGGAAAAAAAAAAAACTTAAATGGAACTAAATGGTTGGCCAGAGGTGAGAATTATGAATATAAAAAATTATTATTCGGAGAAAATACAATATGCACATTGCTTAGATGATGCGTAATGCTTATATACATAGAAAATATATAAATATATAATAGCTGTCTTAAGGTAAAAAAAAGTATAAGCAATTACATTTTTATTTTTAATTTATAAAGGCTTTTATTTTAACTTACAAACTGGGTAGTTAAGACACCAGATAGTAGTCACTTTGCTTTTACTTTCTTGGCGCCAAAGCAATTGACCAATGTGTTCTTTCTTAAACACCTGTTCCAGATCATGGTGCAAAGTTTTCCAATTACTTGCATAAAGCTAGCAAAATTTTTATGCCAAAATACACAGACAATAACACAAG
This sequence comes from Panthera pardus, assembly GCF_024362965.1. Taxonomy (NCBI): domain Eukaryota; kingdom Metazoa; phylum Chordata; class Mammalia; order Carnivora; family Felidae; genus Panthera; species Panthera pardus. The sequence goes on along the minus strand of NW_026526810.1, from coordinate 13,391,315 downwards.
TTAAAACAAAAAATCCTCTCCTAATATTTTTGTAAGTGAAAAGCTGGAACCAAATAACTTACAATATTAAAAGAGAACAGAAGTTTGCAAACACATCCTAAAGCCACACACATTTGAGTGTTACAGAAATATGCTCCCTCCCACCCCCCTACCCCATCACCCAGTGCCTTTGACACCTCCTCTGGAGCTCAAATCTCTCTCTCTCTGACTTCAAGAGGAGGGAGTGGGGCCACCTGTCTCAGGTCTGGCCCTGGCCTCCTCATCTGCCAAAGCCTCACAGTACTGTGCTGGCCAGTCCTTGGGATCTTGATTATGGACTTTGGCCACAAACTTAAGAACTTTCATCTTGCTGGTTTCCAGGTTGGTTCGGGGACCCCACTGGAATTCATAGTCTACAGGATCAGTGTGGGGTATCCGCCGGTACTCCAGGTAACGCTGTCGCACAAATTCTTCGGTAATAAGTTTCTTTGGGTCCCCAAAAACTAAATGCTTCTTTGTGGGGTACACCCCCAAGCGACGCAGGAAGTCCCAGACCTCCGTTTCCTTGATGGTATTGCCCTTCATAAAGATGAGACCTAAAACAATCATCAGGAGGCCGGTGGTGGGCGTGCCCTGATCGCCTCTCACCTCAGCATCCTCCTCCACCGGTTCCAGAGTGTTGATCAGGATGTACGTATTGCTTTTGGGTTCCAGTTCCACCAGCTTGTACCCGAAGACATACTCGAGGCGCTCGGCAGCCAGTTTAAGGAGGTCAGGGAAGATGTCCTTATAGTCCCCGATGACGTGCTTCAGTATGTCAGTGCGCTTGATCGGGATCTTCTTCTGGTCCTTAATCAGCAAGAACTGCACCAGCTCGGCCACCTTCAGCTCCAGCTGCTGCTGGGACCTGGGCCCCACCTCGGGGGAGGCCTCGGCCCGGCGGCCGCCCTGCGACGACGTGCCCCGGGCCTCCTGGGAGCCTCCCGCCCCGCGGGAGGTGCTCGGGGCCTCCTCCGCGGCGCCGCGGCCCCAGTCCCTCTCCCTCTCGGCCTGGGTGTTAGGGCGGCCCCGGTTCCTCGGTTTCTGCAACATGTCCCCAGCGGCGGGAGCCGTAACGGGCGGCGGCAGAGGCGGCGGCGAGACAGCAGCACGCAGCGGGAATTGTGGGTCGGCGTACGGCACGTCTGGGCGACCTTGGGCGGGGCCGGGGGGGGGGGGTGCGCGTTGCATCACGGAGACTGCGCTTGCGTCGGCGGAGACTGCGTGTTGCGTCACAAGGGCTGCGCGTTGCGTCAGGGGCGTTTGCCTTGCCGCCGTGCGTCGGCCGAAGAAAGGTGGTCTCTGTGCTTCATCTCGAGTCACGGCAGTGGCTTTTGTTGTAATTAAAAGTGTTGTCCTTACCAAGCCCCCAAATAGAGGACAGGAACCAAAACTCCTAAGCAAGTGTGCGCTCGTTTTAGGACCACACAGACTCAGGCAAATACTGCAGAAGTATTACGAGTTTTAAAATCGCGAGTATTTTCAGATGGAGGGAACTCAAAGAACGAATGTAGGAGAAAAGTAAGGGGAGGAGGAAGGTAAGAGTGTGAAAGTGAAGTAAAAGCATTTCTCTCTACATACAGCGACGTTGAAAAAATAAAAGACCCAGATGACTCTTAATTTGCTTTGTCTTTGCCACCCCCACCCCTCGGTGCAGGTTCAAACCGGCCTAAACATTTACCACCAGTTACTTTTCTCTAATGCCCTGAAGAGTTTATTAAAAACGAATGTTTGGTAAAGACAGGCTTGCCTTGTAAACAGGACTCTTAACCATGTTTTCGCTATTTCAGTATTTATAATTATGCATCAAACTCCCCCTGGTAGACAACCAGGACAAACCACCACATAAAGCACGTTACAATCAAGTGTTCTTGCTTATTTCTCCTGGAAAGCACTTGCTCACGTAAATTGCGTTGGGCCCACAACCACAATTTTCGCAGAAATGAATAAGAACGCTACAAACAGAAACGTGCTCTCTCAAGAGATTCTCAGTTAATTTTGGGCATCACTGATCAAGAACTGCAATAATGCGAATCTCTTAAATTTCTTAATTTTTAATATATTAGCCTTAGGGCTCAAAGAAAAGAGAACCCAGGGGTATCATGTGCAACCCTAATAGCCAACATGAGTCATTTCATTAGCTCAAACCATCTGCAGTCTGCTGCCATTACTTCTACAGATCTTAGCAAATGTGTTCCTTTTCTATTTACTGACTTGCAGAGAAGAAACTGAATTTCCTGCTTTATCTTATTGAAAGCAGTGCCCAGAAAGTGGGAAAACTCTTGAAAGAACCAAATCAAACTGAGTTCCTCTTTAATGCAAATATATTCAAAGGAAAGCAATTCAAAACACATTATTTGAATAATAGCATCAAAACACAACCTTATTAAAATTTCATTAAGTGTTAGTAACATAAAATTTTTGTTTGTAATTCAATATGAAAATGCAATCTGATAATGGCATTGGAACTGCAATACTAAATGTAAAATGATACTCCATGTTGTGATGCAAGTATGCTAAAATCTAGTGAGCTATGAGTAATAACTCTGTTCCACGCAAGATCTAACAATATATCCTCAAGCATCCATCTTAATGACAGAAGCCTACTAAGAAAAACAAATATATCATCAAGACACTCATTTTTTTTTTTTTTTACAATGAGAAAATTCATCTTCATTTTCCTTACAAATTTGGGCTTCATGTTAAACCTCCTGCAATAAAAAATTCTGCAAAAGTCCCCTCCAATAGAATCAGCTGTAACGTGAATTAAAAAAAAAAAAAGATGAAAGAGAGAAAGAAGGGAGGAAGAATCAGCAACCAACAGATAACAGAGAAGTGCAAAATGAGATGAAAGCCACTGTCAACAATTAGGCTGCATTTTCATTGTAAATCTGCAGTGTCCTTCAGCAGCATCTTTACTCAGTAGATTGTCATACTCAAAGTCAGAAAAGATTTCAGTTAAAACACCTCCCTACACTGTGTCCAGGAGAATGCACATGAGAAAAGACAGACATACAATAATACTAGAATGAAGTTTAGGCGTCACATGGAGAAGTCACCCAGACCCACACTCCATTTTAGATTGACATGGGAAGCCATGGATGTTTGAGGAAAAACTTGTGATGGTAATGACACAAACACTAATAATAATACATACAAACAACAGCTAATGATTATTGCAAAGGGTCAGACTATTCTAAGTGGTGTACATATATTACTTCAGTCACTACAACAACCCTGTGAGGCCTGTGTGTTTATTATGTTTCTCTTCTCACAAAGGAAGAAACAGGCACAGAGCAAATATTAACTGTCCTATAGCAAGTAAGTGGCGGTTCTGAATTAAGACAGTGCACCTTCAGAGACTCCTCTTAACCATATGTTAAAGCAGACAGAACATAAACATGGTGTCCTTAAAAAAGCAAAGTTATGGAGCCTTATGGACCTAGATTAGGAACCTGTGTGATATCAAGGCAGCTACTGACACTCCTTTCTGTTTCCAAATCAATGAAATGAGATTACTGGAGTCTCCCCTGATCCACGCGGAACATATTCCAAGACCCTCAAAGGATACCTAAAACTGCAGACAGTACTGAATCTTATATATACTATGTTTTCTCCTATACATACATATATATACCTATGACAAAGTTGATAAATTAGTCACAGTAGGAGACTGAAAATAATAATAATAAAATAGCACAATTACAACAATATACTGTAATTAAAGTTATGTAAATGTAGTCTCCCTCAAAATGTCACCCTTCTGATATGGGATGATAAAATGCCTATGTGATAAGATGAAGTGAGGGGGATAACGCAGGCATCGTGATGTAGCATTAGGCTATTGACCTTCTGAGATTATGTCAGAAAGAGGATCATCTGCCTGCAGACCACAGTTGACCAAGAGTAATTGAAACAGTGGGAAGTGAAACCACAGATAAGGGGGGGGGACTACTATAATAATCCAGGCATTAGGGAACTGATGAGAGGTTTGCCAAGTACCTCGCATAAGGTGGGACAGGGTAGTTGATAATAGGTTGCTTCTTCCCAGAGGGTGTATGTTAAGGAAAGTGTCTGAGGACTTTACAAAGCTGTATATAGAAAGATGTTTACTGCAGTGAAACACAAGTACATACAAAAATCAGAAAAAGGTATGGAAAAAACATATTAAGGTGCTATTAAAATTATTTTAAAAATGAAATTAATGTTGATTGTGTTGCTTGGGAGATAAATGAGAAATACATTCTCAATGATTTTGACTTCATGGTGACACCATGCCGTAGCAGTTATACACATTCAAATTTTCAGCAAATTCAGTGTGACTTGAGTACGACATTTATGACTTTTTGTTCAGCCAGTGAAGTAATAAAGACAAGTGGTTTAAAAAGAAGAACATTTTCAAATGGTTTATGGTAATGATCTTAATATTTTTATTACTAGACAAAAAAGTAAAAATTCTTTGAGGCAAAAATTAAGCTAGCTGAGATTTCAAATGCATTGAACAAAGAAATGCCTACTATCACTTGCTCTTTAGATGTCTGAGTAATTAATTGCTTTATTTCATCTCCTTGGTAGCAAATGACTGCCAGCAATCTCTAATCATCTTTATTTACTAGGTTCTCCTCTTCACTCCCTGGTAGTTCTTGCAGAAACAGACAAAGATTTAAAATTTTCTGCCAGCAACCTAGTGCAAAAAGCAGGTAAGTAAGGGCTTTTGGGGGAGAAAAGCAATGATAAAAGCATGCAGCCATCATATATGAGCAGCTTCACTGCCTTTTCCAGTGAAAGAAAGTGGGACCGTATGCAGTATGTGAGCAAAGGAGTTGGAGCGGGGGAGGCAGATACTATTTTGGTGAGTAGACAGGAGGAAAACGATTCCAGATATTTTAATGGTTGTAATAAAATCCCTTGTGTCCATTCATAACAAAGATCCATACGGGTTAAATGACACAGCAGGACTACATGATAACACTTTATCTCTCTTGAAAGGATACTTTTAAGTGGCAAGAGAGCTGTCCTTGACTGGTGGAAGAGGCGGGGGTGGGGGGGTGGTGGTGGAGAGGTGCAGTTTGATGAGATAGCTCTTTCCAAGCATTGCAGCCATTTGGCCCAGAAGCACCTTCTCAGACTCTTTTCAAGAAATATAAACCTTCCAGTTACCTGGAGCCTTTTACTTATGAAAATCATTAAGGTCTGTTAAGTTATAAAATTGCAAATACACAAGGTCTCTCAGTGGTGGCCAAAAATTTTTTTTGTTTGCTTGTTTTTGCCACTTGTTCTGCATCTTTTCCCTTTAGGAACTGCTTCCCATCTCCCATCTCTAGGAGACCTTAGTAAGGCTCTACCTTTCTTTCCTGAGTGCACATGATTCAGGGCAGCCACAGAGACTGGTTCGGAAGTCTATTCAGCATCCTTTCAGAGGCTCACATAGGTTCTCTTTCCCTGAGCTAACAAGCTAAACAGTGATGGAAGCCTAGCCTCCTTTGCCTTTGCTTGGGCATAACCTGCTTCATGGTGAAGCCAGCTCAGAGGAGATCTAAGAGATGGAGAAATCCTAATGCTGCCAACTCCTGGATCCTGAGTTCAAGGTCAAACTAGGGATAACTACTTACTGAAGCAAGTCAGATGTCCTTTCGCTTTATCTGCTTCCAGTTGGTTCTCCTCACTTGGAACTGAAAAAATTCTGACCAAGCAATATCCAAACCCAATGAAGCAGGAGAAAAGAGGGTATTAAGGAATGAGACTTTGTTTCAAAAGGAGGGGGCTAGACAAAGTTAATATTACCTGTAAGGTTACTGAATGTAATCAGATGTTATCTGAATATAATTTGATATTTTTATTGCTTCTTGGCATATTCTGTGGTTGAGGAATGCACTTATGATTTTAATTGCTGGCAATAAGGCCAAAGTAAAAATCAGGAAAGACTGTTTTTCCATATAGAATGTACATGTGAGCTAATCTGGTGATTTACCTCTGCAGAAAGAAGTTTCAGATGACTTAGAACATATTTGAAAACATTTGCTATTCTAGAGTAGCTGTGTTCTCCTATTTAACCCAAAGCATTTCCCTACAGGCCACACCGTTCAAGATGACAGAGCCTCATTCTTTTCTTCTAGATTTCACTTTAGCCTGTAACAGAGGTAACTCACAGGGCAAGGGAACCAAGAAGGAGAATGGACAAAACTAATACCCAGAGAGGGATAAGACAGATAAGTTTTGAGAAAACTGAGCAAATTGAAATGGGTTAAGAATAAAAGAAGGGAATTGGAACGAAACACAGAAATAATGAAGGCAGACAAGAAAGATCCCACCTATGCATAACTAGTGGTCCTGAAGGAGACAACAATTATAAACAGAAAACCAGAAATAATATTCCGAGGTACTTTAGAGGTGGCTGTAGGAATCCTGGAGAAATGATAATTTTGCACAGGTCCTCTGTTTCTCATTCCCTCTTCTTCCTGGTTCCCTCCTTTGAGTTAACTTAACAACTGAAGCAGGCATGCTTTCAAGGCTGGAGAGTACACAAAGACCATGGGTTCTTCAAAGTCTGCAGAGAAGAGAGTTAGTACAGGGCTTCTTCCTCCCTGAGATGAAAATGAGAACTTAGGCTCCTGATAAGGAGAAGGCTTGCCCCTTTCCAAGGCCTGGGAAGACCCAGGATCATGTACTTGTGGATATTCAGCCGTCAGAAACCCATGTCTCCCTTCTGAGAGCCTGCAGCTGTCTTCTTTCTGAGGCTAGTTCTCCAAAAACCTGCCCCAGGCTGCTGACTAATTGCCCACAGCAGAAGCCTTACAGGCAGGTCAAATGCTATGAGGCCTTGAGCAGTTTTGCTCCCTTTTAAGCCTGGGCTCCTAGAGACTGCTTCATGGTGCCTCAGGAGACACGTAAACAGTGTGTTCTTTGATTCACAATGGCTTATAAAAGCAAAGTCAGCTGTGCCAGAAACTTCTGGGCCTCTCACCACTTGTTCCAGTCTAATACCTTACCAGCAACTCCCAAAAGAATGATCTGCAGAGGAAAGAAATAAGTGCTAACCTGGCACAGGTGAAATAAGAAAACTCATCAACGATGATCCAAGAATTTGAAGAAGTAATAAAATTGACAGCTACACTGACCAAGAAAGAACACCCATATTGATTAAAAAAAAAAATGAGGAATGTGGGCACCTGGGTGTCTCAGTAGGTTAAGCATCTGACTCTTTATTTTGGTTCAGGTCATGAACTCACAGTTTGTGAGATTGAGCCCCATGTCGGGCTCTGTGCTGAAAGTGCGGAGCCTGCTTGGGATTCTCTCTCTCTCTCTCTCTCTCTCTCTCTCTCTCTCTCTCTGCCCCACTTGCATGCTCTCTCTCTCAAAATAAATAAAATTCAAAAAAATCAGGAATGAAGGGGGGTATACCACTACCAACCTTAAAAAGGAAAAAAAAAGTTTATAAGGGGATGCTATGAGCAATAAACAACTGTATACCAACAAATGAGGTAAATTTGGTGAAATGGAAAAGTTCCTAGAAACACACATTTCAAGAAGAAATAGAAAATATAAAAAAACAAAGATTGACTTAGTTTAAAAACTTCCCATAAAGAAAATCCAGGTCCAGATGGTTTCATTGGTGAATTCTACCAAAATTCTTTACAAAAGAATTAAGACTCTTTACAAACTTTTCCAGAAAATGAAGAACCGATTCCCAGCTCATTCTGAGTCCAGTACTGTCTTGATACCAAAACCAGCCAAAGACATTATTAGAAAACTACAAACCAACATTTCTTACAAATACAGATGCAAAAATCCTTATCAAAATAGTAGCAAACCAAATGTGTATACATATATTATATATATATATATATATATATATATATATATATATATATATAAATATATATATAAAAGATTGAAGACACTACCTATCAAAATCGCAGCTGCATTTTTTTAATAGAAATTGACATGCTGATCCTAAAATTCATAAGGATATTCCAGGGACCCAGAATAGCCAAAACACTCTTTAAAAATTACAAAGTTGAAGGACTCCTACTTCCTCATACTTCCACAATAATGTCAGAACAACACTATTGTAATCAAAGCTGTGAGGTACTGGCACAAACATAAGACATATTGTTATGGGCTGAATTGTGTCTCCCTCCTCCTCAAATTCATAAGTTTAAGTCCCAATTCCTTCTACCTCAGAATGTGACTGATTTTGGAAATAAGGTCTTTAAATGGATTAAGTTAAAATGAGGCCATTAGGGTGGGTTGCTAATCCAATAAGACTAATGCCCTCATAAGGACATCATCCTTCTTCATCCCTGGAGGAAACACCAGGGATATGTGCACACAGAAAGAAGGCCATTTGAGGGCACAGTGGAAAGGCAGCTGTCTGCAAGTCAAGAAGAGAGGCTCAGGGGAAACTACACTATTGCTAATACTTTGGTCTTGGATTTCTAGCCTCCAGATTGTGAGGAAATTTCTGTTGTTTAAGCCACCCAGTCTGTGTATTTTGTTATGGCAACTCTAGTAAACTGATACACATACAGAGCAGTAGAGTAGAAGTGAGAGTGCAAAAGCAAATCCATGCATCTATGGTTAACAGATTTTCAAAAAAGGGACCAAGATAATTCAGCAGAATAACAACAAATGGTGTTGGGATAATGGATATCCTCATTCAAACGAATGAACTGGACCCTGACCTTACACCACATACAAAATTAACTCAAAGTGGATCATAGACCCAAATGTAAGAATTAAAATTCAAAAACTCTTAGAATGAAACATTGGAGCAAATTTTCATGACCTTCCATTTGTCAATGATTTCTTAGATAAGACACTAAAATCCCAGGTGATAAACAAGAAGGTTGAGAAGTTGGATTTCATAAAAATTAAAAATTTGTGTGTGTTCAGGGAGACTCAAGAAAGTGAAAAGGCAATCTATGCAGTCTGGGGGAAATTATTTGCAAATAGTCATGTATCTGATAAGGGACATATATACAGAACATATAAACAACTCTTGCAACTCAATAAGAAGACACAAATCCAATTGTAAAACTGGGCAAGGGATTTAAGTAGACATGTCTCCAAGGATGTAAGAATGGCTAATCACATGAAAAGATGTTCATCACAATTGGTCATTAGGGAAATGCAAAATCAAAACCATATATACTACTTCACATTCACCAGAATAGCTTTAAACAAAAAGGCAGATAATATCAAGTTTGGCAAGGATGCAGAGAAACCTCCTATGTTGCTGGTGGGACCGTAACACGCTACAGCTTCTGTGGAACACAGTTTTGTTGTGGGGAAGGTGGGGTATGGGGAGTGATTGCTAAAGGGTATATGATTTCTTTTTGGGGTGATTAAATGTGATAAAATTAGATAATAATGGCTGCATAACTCTGAAGTATGCTAAGAAGACATTGTATACTTTAAACAAGTGCATTTTATGATATGTTAATTATGTCTTTATAAACCCGTTTAAAAAAGAACCTGAAGAAGGTCAAGCTGAAGAATCTTTAATAAGATGTTCCTTCTGAAGTGTAATGAGATGAAATCAGAAAAGAAGACTAAGAAAACAGTAATGAGAACCATCAAGTAGATGCAGTTAGGGCACCCAGACTTTCTGGATCAATAGCAACAGAAAGAATTAAAAAAATCTTTTTTAATGTTTATTTTTGAAAGAGAGAGAGAGAGCGTGAGCAGGGAGGGGCAGAGAGAGAGGGAGACACAGAAACCAAAGCAGGTTCCAAGCACTGAGCTGTCAGCACAGTGCCTGACATGGGGCTTACACACAAACCGTGAGATCATGACCTGAGCCAAAGTTGGACACTTAACCGACTGAGCCACCCAGGTGCCCCAACAGAAAGATTTTTTTTAATTAAAAAGTTAAACTAAAGTGGAGGAGAGTCTACTGTTGAAATAATGATTTCTGCCACTGTCACAAAGATTTTTGTTTATATTTTAGGTGATTAATGAACATCCTTATGCTATATGGTTTATGGAACACAATTTCATCCTTCCTCTGCCACCAATTTCTTTCCTCTGGGTCCTGGAAGACTTCTCACTGGTTAGGTCTCAGCCTCTTCACCTGCAGAAAGGCAGGGCTGAGTTAGGCAAACTTTCAGCTATAAAATATGATTAATATATGAAAGAATTCTAAATCATAAATCATACACACATATTGGAAGGAAAATAGAAAGCCCATCCTGAAAGTAACATGTAAAGAAATACCTGGTTCCTCATTTATTAGATGTCCATATACTGGAGCATCCTGAGTTTCCCAGAGCATCTGCTCATAAGACAATAAATTTCCTAACTTGGCTCTCTTTTTCTTTAAGTGACACAATTCTGTGACTTCTAGGACAAGTGGAGGTCTCCATTTAAAAACCACTCTAATGTTGAATGAATCTTTAACAGCAGCAAAATATCTTGAGGAAATGGGGGCTTTGGTTGTTCCTGCTGCTTCCTGGCTTCCTGTACCAGAGACATCAGACAAAGGTAGGCTTTGGGGGCTGCATAAATAGCCTTGGCCCTCAACTATTTTTGAGAGAAGGGCAAAATCAAAAATAGGTAATAAAGTCAATTGTGCATGCATTGTGATCCAGTGGTTTCAAAACTGTATCTTCCCACTCACGAGCAAGATCAAGTACCTGTTCTCTCAAAGAGATCTACCATATCAAAACATATCAACCTATACTGTGAAAATTGCCTCTGAGTTAATCATAGTGCAGTATGTATAACTCAATGCAGGATATTCACAAAAAAATGCAAAATAAGTTAACATCTACAAAAGTATAAGTATTTTATGGTATGTGATTTTAAGTTCTTCTCCCTTGCTTCACAGGCTCATTTTTCATTTCCATATACAACACTGAAGACAAGATCTACAATAAAAAATAAGGCAACACCCACCCCCACCCCCAAAATAGCCTTTCAGACACATGCAATGGATTAATAAGGAAGACATACATAACTTGCTTATTGATCTAGCCCAAACTTTGACATAGTCTCCCTTACCCTGATGTCATATCTTTACTACACTATACTGAATTGAATTTAGCTCCTACAGTTTCTTAAATACGACAACTGGGAACAATGAGATTATATACAAGAACTATACAAGGATCGTGAAACTTAATAAAATTTAGAGAAAAAAAATCTAGAAATGTGAGAGTGATTCAGGTGAGACATGTCACCTCATTGACCATGGGGTTCAGTCCACTCACTAATTTGGCTGACCAGATTTCCATGTGTACCTTCTGGAAGCTGCCCATCTGGTAGAAAAAAGAAAATCTTAACTGTAAAAGAAGAAGGAGAAGAACAGCAACACTAGTTTTTTTCAGTCCATATAGTCCAGTAAGTGTGATACTTCCCCCAAAAAATATTTTCAGAAATTAAGAATTGATGTAAAGTATCTTTCTCCCTGGAGGGAATACGAAAGTCAGATGCTCTGTCCTTTGTACATGGGCAATGCTTTCTCTTACCTGGACTTTCTCTCTCTCACCTGGACAAAAAGGTATGATGATCATTGCCTTTCTTAGTATGAAAACCATTCGAATAAGTAAAACCTATGCTCAACCAGAACTCTCACTTCTATCCACTTGTCTTAGACCATTAAAAGACCAATTGCTACTCTAATTCCATGAAAACTTGTGAATCATATAGGGCATATGTGACAACCCTGCTAAGAAGAGAATTTGACCAACTCGTCCCTAGTTCTCTCAGAAGATACCCTCAGAAGCTCAATACTAAAGGAAACTTCAGTCCCGGATCCTCTAAGTGCTTTCCTTGCATGTGCATGAGATGTTTTGGCAGCTCTGTGGAGCTTTCAGAAGCCTTGAACAGAGAAAATAAGAAAGAATGGCATTCCAGGGAATAAACAAGTTTGACCTCACTTGTACAAAAGGAGGCACAAAGCCTGGTGAAGGAAGAAACAGAATAGGTAAAACAGAACACACCCTGTAACACCAGGGGAAAGTAGCAACTTTATAAATACAAACATGTTGGACAGCAAACGTACCAGTGCTGTGCGTGAGAAAGTGATTCAAGGAAGAGAGAAAGCCCTGCACATCGGGTGAGAATCACATGCATCAGGAAAGGAAGAAAGCGCAGAGGGGAACCTGCTGCCTACTTATGTGCCCGCCCAGCTGGCTTGGCCTCAGTGCTGCATCCAGCAACCAGGAAGCCACCGTGGGAAAGCCAGCCCTAAATGCACAAGAGGCCAAGGAGCTGGTTTCCTGAAGGATCCCTGCCTCCTGAAGCTGGCAACAACATCCCTTTATCTGGCTGGATAAAGCAGGGCATCTTTCTTTCACGAGAAACAAGAGGTGTTTTTTTTTTTTTTTTAATTCAGATTTTATTAATCCCACAGGTTTGAGAGAGGTGGCATGGGAAAAGCAAATGTTAGCTAATTAACTGCTTCCTAGGATCCAATCAGTCATTAAAAATGTGCTCATGAAATTTTCTTGAGCTGTTCAGTTGTTTGTAATTATCCAAGTGGTTCATACTACTCATGCATGTTTTCTTTTCCTTTCACATGCACCTCTAAGCAAATTACCTAATTCAGTGTGGTTATTACTTTGGACCTTTAAAAACTGTATATTGAGAAATTTCACACAATGATTAATGTGGATATATCTGTTATGCTTATGGCTAATCCTTTGTGTCCAGGTGTGATTATTAGGTGCAAATTACAGAAATTTAGCCCAACTTATTGCCACTTAATATCAACATCCATTCACATGTTCACTTGATTAATCTTATTCAAGGGCAGTATTTTTTAAATTTATAAATAAATTATACAACCAAAATAACAAGTGGCTGGTTTAAGAGTTGACATGTGACCCAGTTCTGGCCAGTGAGATGTGAGGAATATTTTGGTAGTGTGTGTGTTGGGGGGGGGGGGTGGGGGGGGAGTCTGAGAAATGTCTAGTTGCTCTCAAAAAGAGGTTCACAGGAAAAAAAAATCCTCTTCTAGACATTTTACATCTGTGTGTAATGCCTCAAGCAGTGGCAATCATCTTGTGACCATGAGTAGAGCTAAGCCAACACATCAAAATATTGAAAGTGGCAGAATGAAAAGCTGGAAAGAATCTGAATCCCGGATGACTTCTCTAGGATGCTGAACCAACTAACTCTGGAGCAGCCCACCTCTGAACTTGTTATTTGAGATAATTTACTTCCTTTGGCATTGAAGCTTTTGTGAGTTGGGCTTTATATCACTTGTAGCCCAAAGCATCCCAACTGATTTCTGTGGATGAGAGAATCCCAACAAAGGGAATATATCTGTTGGTTGTTCAGATTTTGCCTAGTGAAGCCATGGCTCCCAGTCACTAGCCATGTGCTAACCCCTCCACCTAGCTCTGAGATCTATAGACATTTGAACATCAGCTTGAAGCACTGCTGAAGGTAGTGGTACAAGCCCACAAGGTGGCTGTCAGCCTCCCTCTCTGTGCAAAAAGACATTTAGATGTTATCTGGGAACAGGGAGGATCTATGGTTTGCCCAGATATTTACAGTCTGTAAGTTGGAAAGGCAGAATTTGCTTGGATGTACTGAAGATGCATCCTCATTTTCAGGAACTTCACCCTAGCCTGAGTGATTCCCATCCTCAGCCAGTGGTTCCCTGTGAGTACCTACTGAGGAGTTTACTCCGGCCATACACTAGAACAAGGGGATACTGCAAACTCCCCACTGCTCTTACTTTCCAGCAAAGTCATCATTTCTCTATCCACCTGATGGACTTGGAATTTTAGCTTCTCCAGGCCATCCTGCAGGGGACTGAGTCTTTCGTTCACTGCCACTTGGCCTATAGCTGGTCCCTGACCCCTAAGACCTTACTCTATGCTACAAACTTGGTCCCCAATTTTCTTGGAAAGAGAAGACAGGAAGTTATATCCTGAGGCTCTGGAGGTTTTCAGGAGTTCCAGTGTGTCCTTGCAGCACCCCCAAGTGACTCATGAAGCACCCCCAAGTCTAGCCCTGTTTCCTGCCTAGAAGTGTTCCTAATATGATGACCAGGGTACAGTTGAGCTCTGACAGCCCCAGACTGGCCAGCTAGCCACATGTTCTCCTATATCCTGTGGCTACTGATGATGCATAGCATGTGCCCACAGGCTGACTCACAGTTGCACCCCATGGCTGGCCTATGGTAGAGGTGCATGCTCAGCACAGGAAGCCCAAATCAGTAAAACTCTATAGGCCAAAGGTCAGGTAGTATGGAGAAAGGCTGCATCTGCTGGAAGAGCTCAGAGTGAGAAACTGCCATTCCAAGCCACAGTGAAATGATCCAGGGGGTCTTCTGAGCAGAGAGGGAGCCTGTAAGGCTTGCCTGAGGTGTCACTCTACTGTCCTGTTGAAAGACAAGTTGCAGGGTACTTGGGTGGCTCAGTGGGTTAAGGATACGACTTTGGCTCAGGTCATGATCTCGTTGTTCATGGGTTTGGGCCCCCCATCAGGCTCTGTGCTGGCAGCTCAGAGCCTGGAGCCTGCTTCAGATTCTGTGTCTCCCTCTCTCTCTGTCTCTCCCCTGCTCACGCTCTTTCTCTGTCTCTCAACAATAAATGTTTACAAAAAAAAAAAAAAAAAAAAAGGTTGCAAGGTAGGCCTGAAGATAAGCTAACCCTATTTGATTCTGAAAACAGACACTACCCCTTTCCTCCCCCCTCCCCCTGCCATATCTAAAGCAAGACAATGTAGTTTGCCAGGCCCAGTTACCCCTTCCCCACAGAGGGAAAATACTTCTGCTACCATCTCTTCCTATTTACCATGGCCTTAAGGGGATCCTGTCATGGCCACCTGCTGAGCCCAAACCAGCATTGGGGAAACTCCAAGCAAAATGATCAGGCAAAGTAAACTCATACATACACCTAAGTACAGTGGTTTTAAGGAAGGAGACAGCCAAATTCCAGAACAGATGGCTACTATGGAGCACAACCAATAGAAGAAACAGAATAAGACTATCAAAAACATAATGAGGACACACAAGGAGATATTATTAGAGCACAATAAGATACTTCTGGAACAGAGTAATCCTTGATTTTTAAATGTAAAATTCTAGTAGAGGTACTGTAAAAGAGAATGGTCCCTGCTGAAAGCCAAATTACTATTTTAGAAGGCTCAAATGAAAGATACACGACAAAAGTTAATGAAATAAAAATAATAAGTGAAATATCAAGATATAAAGGGCAGAAACAGAAGGCATAATACGTAAATCACAGAAGTTGGGGGAGAAAACAAAACATATGACAGAGAATGAGCAAAGAAACTATATCAAAGGAAAAACAAGGCTTTGGATTTGATAGGGTTCTGAAAAGGCAGAATTTAGATCCATCCTGCTAAAATTTCAAGAACAATCCTATCAGCTTCCAGAGAAAATGAGTAAGTTGTTTCTAGAAACAATCAGTTTAACATCACATTTTTCACTTGTAATCCAAAAATTCTCAGCCCAGGCAACATATTATTATGTGAGTACCAAGGAGCAGATTATGGGAGGTGCACAGTGGGAAGCAGTGGTCTCAGGTGTCCTCTCTGAGAACACTCCAGTATAGTCTTGCCAAAGAACCAAATCAAACAAGCACCCATGGGAGGTGAAGACAGAGTTTAGTAAGCAATAGTGAGAACAAATCTTGTAATATTTATTTTAAAATCTTAATGGACAATGATAATGTGAATGTAAATTGTACTACAGTTGCTCATAAGGATTCTTGAAATAGAAGAAGGAAGATTTTGGTAAGAACCCGGACCCAAACGATCTCTGAATACCCCAGGAAAAAGGAGAAGAGTGGGGAGATGGAACAGAAAGAAAAATGACTCTAAGAGTCTTCTCCAGGTGGGGTGAGGTCAAGAGGGTACTGAAAATATTTTAGTGTGAGAGTGTGCTGTTTATTAAGCTATGATCTCTCAGTTCCAAATCCACTGCTCTCTATTTTTTTTAATTTTTTTATTAGTTTTCTTTATTTTTGAGAGGCAGAGAAAGACAGAGCGCATGTTGGGGAGGGGCAGAGAGAGAGAGACACACACAAAATCTGAAGCAGGCTCCAGGCTCTGAGCTGTCAGCACAGAGCCCGATGCGAGGCCAGAACTCACGAACCATGGGATCATGACCTAAGCCAAAGTTGGACGCTCAACCGACTGAGCCACCCAGGCGCCCCTCCACTGCTCTCTAATACTGGGGTTGGATCTCTGTAAGCTATGTTTTTCTTCTGTTAGGTGGCTTCATGTTGCAGTCTTCTAACAGGGGGCAATGGAGTAGCCTGAAAAGTGGGGTAAGGTGTAGGACTTTCTTCTTCCTGTTTGCTTGTTCTTCCTGCCAGTAAGGTCCTAGCAATACCTCTGCCCTGACAGCAGCAATTGGTTCCAACTTCTTTCAACACTCCCAGAAACAGCTTTCTTGTGCTCTCACACAGGTATGAACAACAGCAAGGGACGTCCCTATATATATTAGAAGGATAACAGAATATTAATTACAATGTTTGCCAATACATTTGAAAACAGATGAAATGGGCAAATTCCTAGAAAAACATAACCAAATAAAACGTATACAAGACCCTGACAAGGACATTTTGAAAAGTGTGAATAAAAGGCCAGTCTCCCTCCCAAACACATAATCAAAAGCCCTGAACAAAACATTGACAAAATCAAGAGATTCAGCATGAGAAAGCAGAGTTCAATCTAGGAAAGCGAACATTCAAAAATCAATCAAGGTGATTCGTGATTCACTATATTACAGAATAAAGAAATTTACTATGGTCATCTAAAAAAAGAAAGAAAAGTCATAGGAGAAAATTCAGTATCCACTCATGATCTTAAAAAAAAAACAGGGGTGCCTTGGTGGCTCAGTTGGTTAAGTGAATGACTTCAGCTCAGGTCATGATCTCATAGTTTATGAGTCCGAGCCCTGCATGGGGCTCTGTCCTGACAAGTCAGAGCCCAGAGCCTGCTTCAGATTCTGTGTCTCCCTCTCTTTACCCCTCACCCTCCCCTGCTCATGCTCTGTTTCTCTGTCTCAAAAATAAATAAACATTAAAAAAAATTTTTTTAATACTAACAAAATAAGAAACTTAACAATATTGAAATAGAAGGGAACTTAACTGATCACTACAAACAATATGCACTAAACATCGCTCTTTATTGTGAAATGTTGAAAATGTTCCCTCTGAGATAAGGAATAAATATTATGAAGATTGGGGTGCCTGGGTGGCTCAGTTCGTTAAGCAGCCGACTTCGGCTCAGGTCATGATCTGGCAGTCTGTGAGTTCAAGCCCTGCGTCCAGCTCCGTGCTGACAGCTTGAAGCCTGGAGCCTGCTTCTGTTTCTGTGTCTCCCTCTCTCTCTGCCCCTTCCCCATTCACTCTCTGTCTCTCTCTGCCTTTCAAAAATGAATAAATGCTAAAAAATTTTTTTTTAATTATGAAGATTGGAAAGAAACAAAATTGTCTTTTCTTTTTCCAATGACATTCTATATGTGGAAAATTGAAAAGAATGTACAGATCAGCCATCAGAACCAATAAGTTATCAAAGTAGTTGGGTATAAGGTCAATAAGCATCAATCAGTTTCATTTCCATTTTTCAATGGCAAACAGAAAATGGAATAAAAAATATATGCCATATGTGATACATTTTCCCAGAGATGGATCCCACATGTGCTTTTGTACTGTAATGTGAGTGGCTGCTTCTCCCATCAAGAGGTGGGGAAAATCGTTTCACCCTTCATGTGTGGACTGACTTCATGGCTTGCCCTGAACAACAGAGTGTGGCAGAAGTTACATCATGTGGATTTTGGAGCCCAGGACTGAAGAGGCCTGTATCTTCTGCTTTTGATCTCTTGGGACACTCCCGTTCACAGAGCTCTCTTTGTCATGGACAGATGCCCCACCTAGATTACTGAATGATGACAGGAGAGGCCCAACTTCAGTGGCATCAAAGTTCCAAATACATATAAGTGAGGCCATTGGGACTATCAGGCATCTTCCAGTCATAATTTGAACACCATCACAGGAGGGACTCCAGGCAAGACAAGCAGACGTAATACCCATAGAACCATCAGGGATAATAAACTATAGATATCTAAGCCATGATATTTTGAGGTGGCTTGTGGCATAGCAATAGATAACTGAACACTATGCACATCGCCAAAATTAAATAAATAAATAAATAAATAAATAAATAAATAAATAAATAAATAAATAAATAAAAGACAGGTAGGATTTATAGCTCTTGAAAGCTATGCAATGTCTCTACTCAGAAAATTATAAAACAAAATATTGAGAGAAATTAAAGATGATCTAAATAAATGCTCATAGGATGGAAAACACACTATGGTAAAGATGTCACTGTCTTTATATTGATTTACAGATCCACTATAACCCATCAAAAATTCTAGCAGAGTTTCTTTGTAGAATTTGACAAGCTGACTACAAAATTTATACAAGAATGCAAAGGACATGAATAACCAAACAACACTGAACAAAAAAAGTGCTTACTTTATTGGATACCAAGATTTACTTATAAAGTTTCAGTTACTTAAGACAATGTATGGTATGGACAAATAGACCAAAAGATCAGAGAATCCAGGAGGTGACCCATGGGTATAAGAACACTTCCACATCACAAAGATGATATTTCATAGCAGTGAGGAAAAGGGCTGTCTTTTGAATAAATGGAGCTAGGTCAACTGGATATTCATATGGAAAAATGAAACTATATTTTTTGATTAAAAAAATCAAATCAACTCTCAGTAAATTATAGTTTCCAATGCAAAAGGAAAAGTAATAAAACTATTTAAAGATAACGCAAGACAAAAATCTTTTTAGCCTTGAGGTAGGAAATCTTTATTTCAATCAAGACACCAAAAAGATCATTGTGAGATGAAAAGGCAAGCCCCTGAATGCAAGAAGATAATCCATATATGTGTGTATATAGACACAGCTGACAAATTACAAATAACTAAACAAAGGGCTTATCTCCAGCATATATAAAGAGCTCTTTAAAACAAATAAGTACATACAACACAATGGAAAATGGGCAAGAGCTTTTATAGGTACTTCACAAACGAGGGGATCCAAATGTCAAATAAACATGTGAAAAGGCATTCAGCGTAATTAATAATCAAGGAGATGCAGAATAAAACTATAGTGAGTTACCATGATTCACCCACCATATGGCTCAAAGGAAAATAAGTGGCAATACCAAGTATTGGTGATAATGGAGATAATGTAAATGGAACAACCACTTTAGAAAATTATTTGGCATTATCTACTAAAATTGAATCCATGCACCCAGAATTTCACTCCTAAGTGGTGCACAAAATGATATGTAAGTCAGTGTTCATAGCAGCATTATTTGCAATAGTCACCAAATTGAAATAATCCAACTGTCCATCCACAATAAAATACATAAATAAAATATGGGACATACACACAATGGAATACAACACAGCAGGGAGAATTAAGGCACCACATCTAAATGCAACATGAGTTAATCTCATTCCTTCTTCACTGCTTTTGTGGATTCTGCCCTGCCCTGCCAAGACAAAGATACCAGAGGGACCCTCTTAAAAGCCCCTCCTCTCCTCACCATTACAGTGGTCCTAGCCTTACTTGGAGTAAAAAGGCAAAGTCCTTTAAATCATCCACCAGTCTCCACACAAGGTAGCCCTTGGTGTGCCTCTAACTTTCCCTTCACACACTCCCCTCCAGCCACACCTCTCCTTGCTGTTCCTGGAGTGTGCCAAGCATGCCCACATGTGGAGGCCTCTACACTGGCTAGTCCCTCTGCCTGGAAAGTTCTCCCCACCCCCCCTCACTTCCTTAGGTCTCCAGCAACAGGAGAGCACCTCTCATCACTCTATTAAATAGCTCCCCAGTCCTCACACTCCCTATCTGTTTCCTGGTTTTCCTTTTTCACTCTAACACCTGCATGTGACATAGGATTTATCTATGTTTTTCCATCTCCCCTACCTAAAATAAAGCTTCATGAGATGGGAATTTTGTCTATTTTTTTCATCACTATATCCTCAGCATCCAGAACATTTCCTGGCACACAGAAGGTGTTCAATAAAATCCTGTTTAAGAGCGACCACATAAAAGGTCCTAAAATGACTGATGCTCTCTATCCTTAGGAGGAGCTTCTCTACCAGTGCAGGCCTCACTGGGGGGTCCCCTACCTCTCTGAACCTGTGACTGTTTCTCCCCTTGGACAGTGGATTTCTATGGAAGGGAAGTCTCGTGCTTCAGCCCGAGGATGGTTCAGACCATCAGTCAGCACTCTGGGAGTTGCAAAGAGGGAGGCTGAGATGGCAGATGGAGATGCAGCCTCACCCTTCTCCAGACCCTCACTTAATACCAAGTAGTTCAATGTCCATTTAAAATGTCAGGCTAAAAGAACAAAAGGAAATGTTATTGCTATCTTTTTAAAGCTACACAGAGTGAAGCCCCGTGAGAGCTTAGAAACTGTCCACCACCTAAACAGTGGGACACAATCTCAGCTCCCATCTCATGTTTTTCTGATTTTCTACTACTAGACACTGCCTTGAGTGCTATATTTTATATCCCACTTTCCCACCTTCAATAAAATTCACCTGTATCACTCAAAGGATACCTAGCTGAGGCCTGATTGTAATTTTGCCAATACTTTCAGGACCTTAACAAGTTATTTCGCCAATATATGAATACCAACCATCACAGGCTTTGGTTCCATAATTTCATATATGAATTTTAATAGGATTAGGTCACAAAACACAAAAATGTACAATAATATAATGGGGAGATATATTTTGGGATTGGAAAATACAGAGGTTCACCACTGCATATCTTGGTTTAAAAAGGAACAGAGCAGGGGAGGATAATGCTTCTTTCATTTCTCACTTCTTTTCTAGTCTTAGGTATTTTCTAGAATATGTGATTCTAAAAAATGCCGATGCAGGTCAAATAAATTTGCCATGGAAAACAAGATAAAAAGCAAAGCTTCCTGCTTCTCAATACTACTTAGTATTAAAATACAGTGATGACCCTCTCTCTTCTGCAGCAATGCACACAGAATCTGTTTGACAGACCCTGTGTCAATGATGCTGTCACAGAAACACACCAGCAGGATGGAGCTGTATGATTCACAGCATGACAGCCATTGCTTATCATGACATCCTGTCTGGATTAAAATCCTCCTGGGGGGCAAACATTATTGTAGAGGACAGAACACGGAGGTGGGCATATGCACTAGGTACGTAGGTTTGGGTTGTGATAGAAATCCATCTCTCTGTCCTTGGCTTTGCTCTCTCCCTGGAGCATGGCTTTTGTCACACATAGGGAGCACAAAAGTAGGTGGCACTGAGCAGCACATTTCAAACTCTGCCAACGGAGACACACTGACTGTGGGACACCCTGATTTAAGTCCAGATATCCTGAGGAGAACTCTTTAGCTTACTGTGTGCTAGTTGCTATATCCAAATCAATACACTCATCTTGTCCTCACAGGGGGCCTTGCAGCAACTGCAAAACAGCAAAGAGATGCTGGGCCTATGATCCTACTGTTCCTTGTAGCCTGACCTCCACTCCTCACCCCCCTCATGTGGTCACCAGGGAGTCCTGCAGCCTAAGGCCGGCAGCAAAAGCCTCTAACCTATAGGCCAGGTGCCCAGAGCCAAAGAGGACGTACTGAATCACATCAGAATGAGAGCCCTCTGGTGGGACAGTCCACCCAAGGAAACCAGAGCTCAGAGCCTAGGAAGCGAGGATGGAAGACCAGGAATGAAGAAACAGGTGGAATCAGGAAGGGCAAAGCAGGACTGGCAAATCCTGGAAACATGCCAGGGTTCTGGAAGTTCAACGCATGTGGAATGTAGGAGCAGAGCCTAACATTTAGAGGCTAGCGCCAAGAATGAACCAACTCTGCCTTCAGCCACACCCCCACCCTGCTAGTAAACTACAAGTACACTGAGGTGGCGGGGGTGGGGGGGTTGCGGGGTGGGGGGGTGGGATGGAAGCCCAGGCACGTAACTGCACCTGTCCTGGTGCAGCTATATAGGTCAGTGGTGGGGAAGGAATCTGCCCTCAGCACCCTTGGTGAGGAAATGAGAAGAACATGTGCCTCTTCTGATATGTAGACCAAGTTCGCAGTACCTTAAAGGTTTGGTTGACAAATATGGAGACTTTCACAGAACATTTCCTAGATGCAGATCCAGTCACTGTTATTTATTACCCGGGAAACTGAACAAGCACATATAAAAGATAAGGGCCAGATCTCAGTAATAAAAGTTCCATAAGTACAAAATTATATTAAAATAATATATTTATTTTAATTATAATTATATGTGACTTTTTAATATATAATATATATACACTTTTTATATATAATTATATAATGTGAGTTTTTGAAGAGTTCCAATGAAGTGATTGATGTAAAACATCATGCTTTTTTTCCCCCAAGGAGACTGAATGTGTCTTATTTACAATTACTCAGAAAACAACAAAAGTGGCAGGACCTTCCTGTTCTTGGGGCACAGGTCACAGTTGGCTGAGGGATGATTTCTCATCTGTGGGAGTGGAAGTCCTTAGCAATGCTGCAGCCAGCCTTCCTGCAGCTCTGGAACCTAGAAGCTCCTCCACTAAAAGTGGAGGAATGCATGATCCCTGCCACGTTGGAGGGGGTGGTGCACTGGCCCCCCAGGCACTGAGAACCAAACTACCAGAAGGGAAAGAAGAGGGACAAGATGACAAGGCCAGTACATGAAGATCCTCAGATTTAGATCTCATTCCCAAAGCACTGGAAAACCAAGAACAGTCCAGCCTCTACCTTGCCTGAAATGTCAGATCCTCAGAGTGCTGAACTGGAGTCTCACAAGGACAATAGGGAGCAAGGGCTGCTGGGATGGCACAGGGAAAAGTTGCATGGCCCCATGGAGAGCTGCATTCCCCAAGACTGGGAAGAAGTCATGGGGGTGAGGTCTCCCTGAAGTGGCAGAAGCCTGCAACCCTCTCTCACCTGGTGTTCTTGGAAGGTGCTGAGTACAAGGGTAAACAATTGGACCACCAAGGGCCATAGCCCTGAGAGAGGAGAGGGGCTCCCTGCAGCCCACCCAGAGCCACTTAGGCAGCAGTGGAACAGCTAGCAGCCACGGCATCTCCAGGTGGGAGAAACAAAGGCTGATGGGGAGGTCCACTGTGCAGGAAGAGGTACAGAACCAGAAATCACCTGAGTTTAAAAAATGTAAGAAGAGACATATATCCAAAGGAAACAAAGCCACTATCTTGAAAAGATATCTGCCCTCCTGCACTCACTGCAGTTTATATATTTATATTTTCTAAATATATTTTCTTAATATCTAAATAAATATAGAATATTTATTTATATATTCTAAATAGCCAAGATAAGTGAAACTAAGTGCCCACTGAGGAATGAATGGATAAAGAAATTGCATATGTATGAATGTATATGTAATATACATATGTATATATAGTGGAATATTATTCAGGTATAAAAAAGGAGGAAACTCTGCCATTTGGAACAACATGGACAGACCCCTAGAGTATTATGCTAAGTAAGTCAGAAAAAGATAACTCTTTGTAGAATCTAAAAAAAAAAACCCACAAATATATGTGGAATCTAAAAACTACAAATTCATACATATGGAGAACATATTGATGGTTATCAGAGGTGGGCAAAATGGGTAAAGGTGGTCAAAAGGTACAAACTTCCAATTATAAGAGAAGTCCCAGGGATGTAACATACAGCATGGTGACTCTAGTTAACAATACGGTGATGTATATTTGTAATTTGCTAAGAGAGTAAATCGTAAAAGTTCTCATCATAAGAAAAAAATATTTTTAATGGTGTGAGGTGATGGATGTTAACTAAACTGTGGTAATCGTCTTGTGATATATACATACATCAAATCATCATGCTGTACACCTGGGAATAACACAATGTTATAGGTTAATTATATCTCAATAGAATTGGAGGAAATTGTTTTTTAATTAACAACTGCATTATTTCTTTGATGACTGTAATGGTGTAATCTGTACTCAATGCAAGAGGTTTTGAATAAGGAAATATCATGAGAAGAATATATATCTCTCAAATATGAAGGATACACTGTTTCTTCTATAGCAACAAATGAGCCAACAAATGGGTCTAAAGCTAGAGCTCCTTCTGGTTTTTTTGCAACAGTAATCTGGTTTTATTGAAATTATACTTCAAAATTTGTGTCATTAATGTATGTAATTATACTTAGAAAACAAAATGCAGATATATATTGTTTGTTCCAGGTTGTATATAATCATTTTTCTAAGTGATATCATGATTCATATTCTCTAATTTCCCTGACTCGATCACCATGCTAAGAAATCATAACTTTCTTAAAAGGAATTTACATACAAAGCATAAAATTCATCTCTTCTCTGTGCTCTGTCCAGTGATCCCTGCCTCTGTTCTGACCATTCTCACTTTTTACTTTTATGATTACTTAACATTTTTTTTCTAAAAAGGGTAGTTCATTTTTTAATTAATTCTAACTTTATTAATTCAACTCTCATTTTAAAGCTATGTTCACTTAGACATATTTTCTTAATTTAAGAATGCCCAAGATCCACCTGAAAAAACTCTAAGACTCTAGAGTCAAAATAAAAACTGTTTTGATCATACATTACACATTACTGTAAATTTGATGGCACTGACCAAAAAAAAAAAAAAAAAAGAAACAAACATAACTTGTTCAGAGTGTATAATACAAATCTAAAAAGTGAAATAAATGCACCCAGCTATAAACTACAGGTGCAGCAATAATACTAAAACATATAATGTTAAAAAATGGATCCTTTTGTCTCCTTTTCAGTGGCTTCCCCCCTAGGACTGAGAAGGAAATATCAGGTGCCAAAGGCTCATATTCCAAGGGGTGGACAAGACTGTGCAGCTCCTAGGAAGAGGGCTGGGTGGGTTAGGAAATCCCTCAGAGGCTTAGGGTGGAGTGGGGACAGGATGGGTCTAAGTAGAAGCAAGTCCCCCCTTCTCCCTCTCTCCCCACCAAGTCTGGTCAGACTGGTGTGCTCCTCCCTGGGGTAACCCAGAATCAGGTCAGATGGGGTCACTGAGTTCAGCCTCAGCTCCTAAAAGACATCCAGGATCCTCAGCAGACAATTGATGCACCATAAGAAGCAACTTCTATCGTGGTGCCAGACTTTCATAATTATGGAATTTGGAAACAAATGATTGTAATTGACTTGAAGGATAAATGATATGTAAACAAATAAACATAAATATAGGAAACATTCCAAAACAGAGTGTTCCAGAATTGAAAAGACTTACAAGTTGCTCAAAGATTCCAAAACCTTTCTTCTTTCTTGTAGGAAACACCCTACTTGCAGCAACTCCCTTTTCCCATTTTCTGTGAAAGGCGTTAAAGTGGTTGGCAGGAAAAAAATGGGATATGATTATTTTTGGCAAGCAGGATAAGGTTTAAATATGCCCATTATGAAGCTATTGTGAGAGCTCTTCATTAATTTTTCATTCATTTGAAAATCTAATATAAAGTAGTGTGGCTGCTGATGGACTTAAACTTTATCAAGTTCCAGTAGAATTAATTCTTATCTGCCGTCAGTGTAAGTGAGCTGCACAGGCCCGTTAAAACACTGGAGTCTGCACTTCTCTGAGCCAGCATCACCCTACTTAAAAAAAGTCAGTAAATGGGGACCTTACATTTCACATCCTATGATGAAAAGATAGATGAAAAGGTAATCATGATAAATGAAATCGTTTTTGTGGGTCTTGGTAATCATATACATTTCTTAAAATGACTTTCTTTAATTTTCCAAAAAACATATTTGTCTTTCATTCTCCTCATGGGATTTTACCAGAAAAGGAGCCTCCAAAAAATGCTGTATTACATCAGATATTTGTAGTGAGGATGAACAATGAAAACATGCTACAAACTGAGCAAACATCAAAAGTGAAAAAGCACAGAGAAAATGGACATCGGTTTATAGCTTAACTACACAAAGTTGGACAAAGATCCCAGGGCTTCAAAAGTCCTGCTTTCCTGGAGAACTCCAGGGAGCTATAATTTAATTGATAACCATGGAGTCAAGGGCAACATCCGGAGCCATAGACTCAGACATAAAACTTAGTATAAAAATTTTAAAACTTTGCCCATATGCTAATGGCCTGTCAATCTACTATGAATTAGAATAAAATTACAGGAGAGCAGATAGTATACGGAACAGAGCACTCTGATGACCTGAAATTTTTGTTGAAGAATACCTTAAGGACACAAGTAAAAGTTTTCAGCCTTAGCAAATAGAAAATACTGAGTGCCAACTAATGTTTATTTGATGCATCAAGACCTCTCCGTACTTCAAGGAAGTCCCTAAAGATTAGCAATGCTTTTCATGAACTTGTTAAATTAAATTACCTTTATTTTTTTATTTTATAGCAATTATTATTTTAGCAATGAGCACTGCAAAGAAAAACTCCTTTGCCACCAAGAAAACCCCTTCTGATGTTTTGAAGCAAAAATATGAATAGCATGGTTAGAAAATTCAAACTGTGAAGAGAAAGACTAAATGAGAAGGTAAGATCTCCAGTATCACCTGAATTCCAGTCTTGATACTTCCATTGGTATCTTTTGACTCCTTCCAGAAAACACCGCCAATTTTATGTCTATACATATTTCCTTTGATTTTTCCCCTTCATTTTAGAGTCACGTTTATTAAAAATTTTAAAGGAATTTTGGATCTATATTCAAGATAGATATGGCCCTATAATTTCCCTTTATCATAAGGCCCTTGTTAGCTTTGGTACTAAAGTTATGCTGCCTTCATAAATGCAATGGGAGGGGCATGTGGGTGGCTCAGCTGGTTAAGCATCAGACTCCTGATTTCAGCTCAAGTCATGATCTCGTGGTTTGTGAGTTCGAATCCCATGTTGGGCTCCGTGCTGACCCTGCTTGTG
This sequence comes from Panthera pardus, assembly GCF_024362965.1. Classification (NCBI taxonomy): domain Eukaryota; kingdom Metazoa; phylum Chordata; class Mammalia; order Carnivora; family Felidae; genus Panthera; species Panthera pardus. The sequence goes on along the minus strand of NW_026526810.1, from coordinate 13,364,372 downwards.
TTCTCTCACTCCCTCTCTCTCCACCCCTTCCTTTGCCTCCCCTCTCTTTCTCTCTCAAAAAAAGTAAATAATAAGACATAAAATAAAATAAAATAAAATAAAATAAAATAAAATAAAATAAAATAAAAGCAATGGAAAATAATCCCTCTTTTTCTATTCTCTGGAAGAATTCATGTACAATGTACACAATTTCATCCTTAAGTGTTTAGTAGAATTTGCCAGTGAAGTCCTCTAGGCCTGAGGTATTTAATTATGGGGAAGGAATTTAATTATGAATTCAATTTCTTTAACCGTTAATTCAAATTTTTTATTTCTTCTTGTGTCAGTTTTGGTAGTTTGTGTTTTTCTATGCATTCCTCATCTTATGTAAATTTTCAAATGCATTGTCATGAATTTGTTGACAATATCTTTCATTGTCTTTGTAATGTCTGTAGGATCTTAAGTGATATTTCCTGGGGCACCTGGGTGGCTCAGTCAGTTAAGTGTCCGACTTCGGCTCAGGTCATGATCTCACAGTCCGTGAGTTTGAGCCCCGCGTCGGGCTCTGTGCTGACAGCTCAGAGCCTGGAGCCTGTTTCAGATTCTGTGTCTCCCTCTCTCTCTGCCCCTCCCCCGTTCATGCTCTGTCTCTCTCTGTCTCAAAAATAAATAAAACGTTAAAAAAAATTAAGTGATATTTCCTTTTCATTTCTGATATTAGTAATTTATCCCTTTGGTTTGGTTTCTTCAACAGTCCTGCCATGGATTTATCAATTTTACGAGTTAGCAACAAACCTTCTTTGGCCTTTATTCATCCTTTTTATTGTATGTTGAAATTTTATTTGGTTACTTTCTGTACTTATCTTTACTCTTTATTATTTCTTCCTTATTAAATTTCCATTTAATTTTAAATTCTTTTCCTAAATTCTTGAGAGGAATAGGTCATTAATTTTCAGCTTTGTTTCTTCTCTCATATATACTTCCAATTCCTCTAAACACAGCATTACTTGTATCTCATTAGTTTTGATATAATCATTCAGTTCGAAATATTTTCTAATATTGATTATTATTTCTTCTTTGATCCATAGGCTATTTAGAAGTATAGTACTTAATTTCCAAGCATACGCAGCTTTCTTTTTTTTAATGTTTATTTATTTTTGAGAAAGAGAGAGATAGAGTATGATGGGGAGGGACAGACAGACAGGGAGACACAGAATCTGAAGCAGATTCCAGGCTCCAAGCTGTCAGCACAGAGCCCAACACAGGGCTCGAACCCACGAACTGCAAGATCATGACCTAAGCCAAAGTCGGACACCCAACTGAGTCACCCAGGTGCCCCATATACAGAGCTTTCCTAGTTAGCTTTTGGTTATGTACTTCTAGCTCAATTATACTGTTCTCAGAGACCACACTCTGTTCTGTTTCAAACCTTTGACATTTGGTGAAGCTTGCTTTATCGCCCTGAATATGGCCAATTTTTATAAATGTTCTAGGAACCATGTGCATTCTGCTGCTGCATTCTTTTATTGTTTCAACACTAAATGTGCATCCCAAGACACTGAAGTTTCATCTGTTCATTTTAAAAATTGTTATGACTTTTTGTCTTTTTTACTCTCAATCCTTCCCTCTTCCTTATACTTTATCTGTTGAAGGACCTCAGGCATTTCATCTGTAGTCTCCTGTATGGATTCAATGACTGTCTACTTTTGGTGCAGTTCAAAATGTGTATTTCTCAGATGAATTTCTTATAAATAAGCAATAACAACAAAAAAAATAAGCGACAGGATTTAGAGGCCTGATTGGACTCAGGTTCTTTCTCTTTGGTAAGATGACAGGTCATACTGTATTCAATCACAAGAAAGCTTGTCAAATTTGGCTGCCAATGCCCAGATTCATTAATATACTGGAAGTTGCAAAGTAATGATACTCTAATTATATTATTTCTTCCTCATTTATTAGTCTGAATTCTTTCATATGGAGATGGGCCTATTTATCTACTGTGATTAAATCTTTCTCTTTATTTAGTCTTCAAGAGAATAAATTGGTTCTCTAGCATCATCTAGGAGTAGAAATCCACTTTTTGTAAAGATCATTATGAACTCATAGATCAAAATACATTTAATATGTCTCACTCCTCTGCAATTTTATTCCTTTTGATGAACATATTGTCCCAATTTTGGCCAGTAAAAGCTTTCCAATTGTCTTTTGTCAATGTCTCAGGTCATTTTGGTTGTTTGAAATTTGTTCTCTAATGAATTCATCTAGTAAGTTTTGATTGTATGCTGGAAATTGTGGATATGATACTGTTAGAATCTGGATTTTAGTTTCTTCCTTCAGAGAGTGAATTTAATTCTAGCAAGTAGTTGATTTAGTGGTGGATAAGCTCAATCCTTTTGAGCGTCTTTTTAAGATTTATTATGATGGGTCTAGAGCAGGGATTGGCAAACTTTTCCTCTACAGTAAATATTTTACATGTTGTGGGTCATGTATTTTCTCTGTTGAATATTTTTCTTCATTATTATTTTAAAAAATATAACACTTTAAAAATGTAAAAATAATTCTTAGCTCATGGGTTGAACAAAAGGCAAACATACCATATTTGGCCCATGAACCATAGATTGTCAAACCACGGTCTAGAGTAATCCTTACTCTAGAGCTAAGGTAGATCTACTCTGAAGCCATGATCTTTCTGGGCTGTGAGCTCAGTGCTCAGGCTGTTCAGTGATGTCTGCTCATGGTTGGAACTCCTTGCCTTATTGTGCAACTTCTGGAATCTGTTCGGCTCATTGCCCTCTAGCAGTTCTTCTCTGTCAGGGCCTGCAGAATCTCACCCTGCATATGTACAGCTAAATTATTTGGCTAAATAACTGGGGACTCTTATGAAGACTTCGGGAGCTCCTTCTATGTACAGCTCTCTTCTCTCCAATATGCTTCCCTACGAACTCCTTTTACTTTAGCAGCTCAATACTCTGGTCTCAGTCCCCCAACCTCAGTGAGACAACTGTGCTCTGCTTAGGCTCCATTTCCTTCCATTGTAGCGTGGAAAGTGCCTTAAGGCAGAAAACTAGGATGACTATAGAACTCACTTATGAATTTCTCCTTTCTGAAGGATTGTAGTTTTGCACCACTTATTATCTAATATCAGAAAACAATCGCCTCATTTATTTTGTCCAGTGTTATAACTGTTCATAGTGGGAGGATGAATTCAATTCCAGTTACCTCACCATGGTGGGCAGCAGAAGTCTCTGAGAAGGCTTTTAAAATAACGAGTTCTTTAAATTTTTGAGAGTCTTATTTGTTTTTATAAAATTTTTTTTACATTTATTTATTTTTGATACAGAGAGACAGAGCACAAGTGGGGGAGGGGCAGAGAGAGAAGGAGACACAGAATTGGAAGCAGGCTCCAGGCTCCGAGCTGTCAGCACAGAGTCTGACGTGGGGCTTGAACTCACGAACCGTGAGATTATGACCTGAGCCGAAGTCAGGCGCTTAACCAACTGAGCCACCCAGGCGCCCCTTGATAGTCTTATTTGTGAGATATATACAGGTAGATGATAACATTTTAAAAACAGTGTTTCCAGCCACACACCTTTACAAATGAAATTATACTTACAGAATAGAAAACTGCTTTTGTTTTTGCTTTTCTTGATAAATGTAATAGTGAAATGTCTTTTAATAATGCAAATGGATTTCAAATCTGTTCAGAATTATTCATATTTCCACAGGATCATGGTACTGTAATTTGCAGAATCTGCTTGCCCTGTGGGATTATTTGCCCTGTGGTTAGTAGAGACAGCACTGAAAGGACACATTAGCTCAGATAACCAGAAGTATCTGATACAGATGAAGACAGAATTTTGATGCCACCAACTATAGCTACACCCTCCAGGAACTTGGCCTTTCTGAAACCCCAACCACCCACAACCTTGGGACAGCTGGAATACAAACTCCTTCATCAGCTCCATGGGCCTTGAGCCCTCCATGAGCAGCACAGTTTCAGAGTATCGTGATGGTAGAGGGAGTGCTCGATGTTGTTCCCTGCAGAGACCATGGCATGTACTTTCAGAACCAGCTTCTTTTGGGGCACCCTTCAAGGAATCTGAGATATGGGAATCCACCAAGCCACCCGAAAACACCTATAACAGGTTCATTTATGGGACATCAGTGTTCCAAAGCATACCAGCCGGTAAATTCTTATTTGGCCAATTCTCTACTAATGAATGCTGTAGTGTTAAGCCACGCAATTTGCAGTACTCTGTTACAGCAGCCCTAGGAAACCAATACCTATTCCAATGCAGTTGTTACTTTAAATGGGATTCATTACATCTATATGTCATCTCAGTGAACACTGACATCTTCATAGTATTGAATACATTGAGTATTTATCTATTATTTATGTTTTAAAAAATACGTTTTATGATTTTCTGTAGAGTTCCAGAGTTTTTATTTTCCTATAGGTTATTAATATTTCTTGTTAATTTTAGGACTAGGTATTTTACAGTTTTGCAAATATTTTTTAAAAGGATCTCCTTTTCAGGGCACCTGGTGGCTCAGTCAGTTAAGCTTCCAACTCTTGATTTCAGCTCAGGTTGTGATCTCACAGTTTATGAGATTGAGCCCTGTGTCAAGTTCCGTGCTGATGGTGTGGAGCCTATTTCGGATTCTTCTCTCTTCCTCTCTCTGACCCTCTCCTGCTCATTCTCTCTCTCTCTCTTTCTAAAAATAAATAAATAAAACTTTAAAAAAGGATCTCCTTTTCCAGTAAATGTTCTAAGGAGTTTTGTTTTCTTTTTTTAAGTTTATTTATTTATTTTGAGAGAGAGAGAGAGAGAGAGAGAGAGAGAGCACAAGTAGGGGAGGGGCAGAGAGAGACAGAATCCCAAGCAGGCTCTGCACTCATAGTGGGAGCTAAAGTAGATCACCCCCCCATGTGGGGCTTGAACCCACAAACTGTGAGATCATGACCTGAGCTGAAGTTGGACGCTTAGCCAACTGAGCCACCCAGGTACCTAAAGGAGTTTTCTTTTTAAATTAAGTATCACCCTGATTTCTAGCATTCTCACATTTGTCATTCTGTTGAAATTGTACAAAACCTCTGAATCATCTTTAACCTTTCTCTTTTTCTGAATCCCATGTCCAAACTTTCAGGAAGTTATGCAGATTACCCTAAATGAAATCATTTCTCATTAGCCCCACTGCTACCCCCCATGTGATTCAAGCTACCACCATCTCTTATCTGGGTTACTATTTGTATTAATCAGTTATCCAGAGAAACTGAACCAACAGGATGTGTGTGTGTGTGTGTGTGTGTACACAGAGAGAGTCATTTGTGTGTACGCACATACACACACACACACACACACACACATACACAAACACACATAGGGTGGGGGTGGGGGGAGAGAGAGAGGAGGGGAGCAGGGAGATACTGTCTTGAAGAACAGGATCACATGATCATTGAGGCTTGGCAAGTCCAAAATCGGACAGGCCAGCAGGCTGGAGACCTGAGAAAGAGTTGCAGTTCAAGTCCAAAGGCAGTCTGCTGACAGAACTCTTTACTGCTCAAGGGAGGTCAATCTTTGTTCTATTAAGGCCATCAACTGATTGGATGAGTCCCACCACATTATGGAAGGGAATTTGCTTTAGACAAAGTCCATCAATTTAAATGTTACTCTCATCCAAAAATCTTTCACAGAAACATTCAGAAAAATGTTTGACCAAACATCTGGATACCTTTGGCCCAGCCAAATTGACACATAAATTAGCCATCACACCGTTATGGCCTCCTCACTGGTTTTCCTCCTTGCATGGCTCCCCTGCATTTCATCTCTACTCAGCAGTCAGATGATCCTTTGAAAAGTTAAATCAGATCATGTCACTACCTGCTTAACATTCTCCAGTGGCTCCCTGTTTTACACAAAGTCAAAGTCCTTCAGGTTACCTAAAAGGAGCCACATTTTCTTTTCTGCTCCTTTCCCCTACGGCCTCATCTTCTACTTCCTCCCATGCTCACTTGCCTCTCGCCACAATGGCCTCCTGGATGTTTTTAGAACCCGTCACTCCCACTCAAGGCCTTTGCACTGACTATTCCTTCTGTCTCAGATATCCACATGGCTTATTCTTTAACTTCCTCATTCCTTCACTTGGTCCAAGTATAGCCTGCTCAACGAGTCCTGCTGTCACCACCATATTTAAAATAGCAACCTCTCCCCTAATCACTCTCTCTCTCAGAGTATAGTATATCTCTTAGAGAGTATAGTATATCTGTACTATATTCCACCTGTTCCTTTTTCCCTAGCACATATCACTTTCAAACATACAACATTCTTCTTTTAATTTTATTACTCAACACCATCATTAAGATATCAACTCTCTGTCTGATCTGTTCACTGATATATCTTACATGCTCAGAATAGTGCGAGTAGTTAGAAGGTGATAATAGCTGTTGAATGAATGAATAATGAATAATGAATGAATGAATGAATGAACGAATGACTTATAAAATACAAAGATACATTTCTTAATATATTTCTTGGTCAGAGTTTTTGGTTCCAGTTAAGATGGGACAAGCACATTCCACCCTCTCTCGCCAACTGTTTACAACTCAAAACCCTGGGCAGAGTGTACAAAACAATGATCTTAAGAGTCTGAAAAGTTAATAAGAGTAGGTAGACTGAGTAAGTAAGGAAACGGAACCTCAAAGAATCATATGATGATGGATTCCCTACTTTTTGTTTGTTTTTAGTTTTGTTTTCTCCCACCAGTATCCTCTGGCTTAGATTCTTAGACGTTCATACAGACATAAAAGTTCCAAGAAAAAACTCATTCTATTTGTTCAGAGTCCTCTGGAAAGGGACAAGAAGGGGCAACTGTTAGACCGAGTTATTTGGATTCTCCTGGCCCTCCTGAGGAGAGCCTGCAGTGGAAGCTACAGTGACAGGAGCTGGTGCTGGGGTGGTGGGAGGTGGGCTGGGGTGGGAGGAGGGTGGCCACACTGACCCCCCAACCAAGTTCTTTCCTCTCACACTCTGCTCTGAGGCAAATGCAGTAATGGGAAGTACATGAGAGTGGGGGAATGCAAAACCCTACATTTTATGGTCAGATCACTGATAAAAGGTGCCTCTTGGAAGCAGGAGAAAACTCAAACAGCTTTTGAAAAAGAACAGTGTTGTAGAGCTCACAGTACATGATCTAAAGTCTTACCGTAAAGCTACAGTAATTGATATAGTATGGGACTGGCGAAGGGTAGATACACAGATCACCGGAGCAGAACAGAGAGCCCAGAACATCTTTTCACAGAAATGTGGCCAAATGTACTCTGAAAAAGGTGCAATGGCAATTTAGTGGAGAAGGGGTAGTCTTTTCCAAAAGCGGTGCTGGGACAATTTGGTACCTGGATGCCAAAAGATATAAACTTCACATCATATACAAAAACTAACTCAAAATGTTTGGTAGACTTAAAGGTAATGTATCAAACTAAAAAAAAGTCTTAGAAGAAAACATAGAAGGAAATCATCAGAACCTTGGCTTAGGCAGAGATCCTTAGCTATAACACCAAATGCATGATCCCTAAAAGAAAAAAATATATTGATTAACTGGAAGAGAAATAATTGATGAAAAGCTTTTACTTGGAGGAAGACACTGTTAAGAAAATGAAAGAGAAGCCGCAGATTTGGAGGAAACACTTTCAAATCATATGGCTGACAAACAACATCTAGAATATGTAAAGAATCTCCAAACAAACACCTCCTATAAAAATGGAAAAAGAGCTGACAGATATTCCTATGTGAAAAGATACACGGAGGGCAAATAAGCATATGGAAAGACACTGGACATCACTGGTTGTTGGGAAATGCAAATGAAAACCACAGTAACATACTACTATGTGCACACCTATTAAATGGCAGAGCAAAGGAAATAAACTAAGTTGGTGACAACGCACAGCAACCAGATTGTCATACAAGCTTGAGGAAATGAAAATGGTACCGCCACCCTGATAAAACAGTGTGGCTATGTCTTACAAAGTTGAGGGTCCCTCTGCATATGACCCAGCCATCCTGACTCCACCTATTTTTATTGAAAACAAAAATGTATGTCCATATAGAAACCTATAAACAAATGTTATGGAAGCTTTGTTCACTATCACCAAAAAGTAGAAATAATGTGGTGTTCTAATGGGTTAAGGGATAAAGAAGCTGTATTACATCGATATGAATGAATAGTGCCTCATAATAAAAAGGAACAAAATTATTTATATATACAAAGGCACGGATGAGCCTCAAATGTAAATGAAGCCAGTCTCTTAGGGCACACATTGCATGAGTGCAGTTAGATGATATCCTGGAAGCAGAAAAACCTTAGGGATGGAGAACACATCATTTGTTTCCAAGGATTAATAGTAGGGTCAAAGTTTGACTACGAAGGGGCAATATAAGAGAATATTTGGGGGGGGTTGTGATGAAGGTGGTTATACTGATCTGTATATATGTTAAAACTCATGGAACTGCATGTCAAAAAGAAGTGAATTTTACTGTATGTAAATTTTTAAAATATTTAAAATTCACTGCCATAAATATGAAAATCCCTGCTAACCCTGAGATACAGGACCCACGATATCTGACAAGCATTCTAGAACTGTGTATTATCTGGATAGCACAGTAGGAATACCAATATAACAATATTTCTTTCCATTTGCTATGTAGCCAGAAGGAAAAAAAAATCTAAATTTTTAATATTTTAGCTTTTAAAATTTAGCTTTATAATTTCAGCTGTCCTCAGGTATTAGGGAAGCTAATCTCAAGGAATTGGTTCCTTGTTTAAGAAAATCAATGGTTTTATCTAGTGTTCAACACTAGAAAATAGAGTCCCTCCATTCCTAATTCTCCTCTCCATTTCCACTCATCAACTGTACTCATTTTGGAAGAAGGAAGCAAAGGAGAGTGAGAACCAGAATTTGTTGCATAAAAATTATATGGGGCAAGGACAGTATTTTAGGTAGTGTGCTCAGGGATGGCCTTTGTGTAGAGCTGTCACTTGGGTAGTAGCCTGACAGAAGCGAAGGAGAAAGCCAGAGTAAAATCTCATGGAAGAGCATGGCAGGGGAAAGAACAGCATGCACATGGACCCTAAGAAAGGCAAGCATGTGGGTGCCCAAGGAAAAGCAGGAAGGTGAAGGTGGCTGGTGCAGAAGGGGAGGGTCCAGGAGGTGGGCAAGGGGCAAATCATACAGGGCCTTGCAGGGAATGATGAGGAGTTCAGATTAATATTCTGGGTGAGACTAGCGTCCATGAGGATTTTGAACTAGGGAGTGACGTCATGTGACTTAAGTTTTTAAATGACCGCCAAGGCACCTGTGTGGCTCACAGACTTAGAGGCCAGAATGGAATTAGGTAGATAGTACTGAGGCTGCATTAGTGCAGCAAGGGGTTATAGTGGCTTCGACTAGGGAAGTCATGGCGGAGGTAGTGAGAAGGAGTCAGATTCTGGGTATATCACGGAGGGAGAGCTAATGGGTCTTGCTGATGGACCTGCAGAGAAAGAGAAAGCAGTCAAGGAAGACTGCTAAATGCTTGGTCTGGGCAACAGGGTAAATGGAAGTATCAGTTACTTGTGTGGAAAAGGGCTAAGAGGAACAGACTTGAACGGGAAATGAAGACTTCTGCTTTGGATGTATTCCATTTGGGATGCCTACCAGACATCCATATAAAGATGGTGACTGGGCAGTGGGACACATGAGTCTGCAGGAGTCCAAGAAAGAAGTTGAACTAGAGCTAGTATTTCAGGCCACGGGTCTAGCTGAAGCCACCATAGCAAGAAAGCATGGACTTGGCTCTCCCTTTTCTCCTTTCAGGAGAAAGAGGCACCAGAGAGGCTGAGAGGGGGCAGCCCGTGATATAGGGGAGACTGGTGAGACTCTACTGCTCTAGAAAGCACATGGAAAAATAGATGAGCCAAAGATGACCACTGGATTCACAACACGAATGCAGGAAGTGTTCCAGAACTGCCAGGCAGTATGGCTGGTACCACATGGGTTGCTGTCATCTGTGTTAGGTCCTTTGAGATGGGGAGCAGTGCCCAGACTGAAGCATGTGGAATAGGTACAGGCTGGTCATGGGAGACCCAGTGCTCAGGGGAGCCTGAACATTCAGCAGAGGCAGGAAACTGTAGTCAGGGTGACCGGAAAAATCTCCAGGGCCAGGTATAGCCATCCTTGGGGAAGGAGGAGAGGGACAGAGCATGCTGGGTTTCCCAAATGCAGGACACTGGGGTGTGAACAGGTTCACTTGAATCTTAAGGGACATGGTGATCCTATATAGCTGGAAGATTTAAGACACCAGGATAGTTACATTTACAGAGAAGAAAGAGGTATCTCTTTTCAAGGGAAAGGCTAAGTACAAGTTTAGAATATCATGTGACAATGTCTGAGTTTTAATTAAAACTTTCAGAGTTCAACACATTTCTAAAAAGATAGACTTTCCTTTCTAATCACACTGAGCCACATTTTATACTTGCCTCATATATTTTTTTTCCCCTAAGAGCTAGTTATATCAAGGCACCTACGACCCACAGGGAAAAAAAAAAAAAACTGGCAATATTCTTTTGTAAGTTCATCTGCCAAGAACCCAACTGTTTAAAGCAGCGGTTCTCTCTAGTTTTCTGTAACTAAATGAGAGCATTAAATTCCAAATGTATCTCTCCACTAAAACCATACAGAGCATCCTATCCTTTCTCTTATATAAAACATACAGGATGTCTACCTGATCCGGTAGAATGAAAATATGCACAGCCACCTGTGGAAGGAGTTTCAAGAAAGATAAAATAAGCATTGTGAAGAGAGTCACTCAAAATAGAGTTGAAAAGAGATTGGGGAAGTAGACCCCATGCACCTCTCCTGTTTCAGTTTCCGGAACACCATGAACTTTTCCCTTGAATCAGTTGCAACTCCACCACTTCTTGGAACACATCCTTCTACTTTGGACCGAACTAGAGATAATGTACCACCTGTTAGTTTAAACTCTGCCAACACCAATCTTAATTCTTTCAAAACAAGTTATGTAACCTGGGTTTTGCCTTTGCAAATCTACCCTTCCTGCTAGCAAATTTGGAGCAAACTTCCCATGTCACTAGACTTTGTGTCTCTGGGACTGTAATCACAAATAAATACTTTAGTTGCTTTACAGCCTCTTCTGGATGGACACACCTTTTAAAAGTTGATTGAATGTTATTTTTCAACTACCATATAAAATATTCAAAGTTTTACTCAAACACTGATCACCCTCATTACCTTCTATGATAATTATCACCTGACGGGAAGAAATTAAGAACAGAGGCGCCTGGGTGGTGCAGTCGGTTAAGTGTCCGACTCTTGATCTCAGCTCAGGTCATGATCTCATGGTTTGTGAGTTCGAGCCCCTCATCCAGCTCTGTGCTGATGGTATGGAGCCTCTTGGGATTCTGTCTCTCCTTCTCTCTGCCCCTCCCCCACTAGTGCATATGCTCTCTCTCTCTCTCTCTCTGTCTCAAAGTATATAAATAAACTTAACGAAATTTTTTAAAAAAGAACAATATGCTGGGTGGTTTGTAAATTAGACGTTTAGAGACACATCCTTCCCACTGGTGTTTATAATCCAGCTGAAAACTTGGATAAAATATAAATACAGCAAAAAAAAAAAAAAATAAAAGAGAGAAATGAAAACATCTTCTCTATTGTGTCTATTGCTATAGACTGAATCATGTCCTCCCAAAACTCATATGCTGAAGTTCTAACCCCTAATGTGACTGCTTCTGGAGGGAGGCTTTTAAGGAGATCATTAAGGTTTGATGAGCCACAAGGGCAGCGTTCTAATCTGATACGACTGGTAGCCTTTATAGGGAAAAAGATCACTCTTTTTCCCCATGTGTACACCAAGGAATAGGCATGTAGGAACACAGCAAGAAGGCAGCCATCTACAAGTCAGGATGCAGAATCTCATCAGAACCCAATCAGGGCTTAGAGATAATAGATTTCAGGTTTTAAGCTACCCAGTCTATGGTATTTTGTTATGGTAGCCCAAGCTAAGATACCTATGAAGAAGATTTTACTTCTATTTTTTACTTTAGAAGAGAAAACAATATGTTGGATTAAATGTTAACTTATAAGTAATAATGTTTTCATATACTTCTATTATTTTTTTCTGGGAGACAGTTGAAAATTAAGTCAATATCTTCCCCCAAGATTCCTGCCTACAGATCACTTCTTTCATACACTGCTGCCCCAACAATTTCCCTTCTGATGCTTGTTTAAAAGGGTGAGGACTCTCTTTGACACTTTCGTTAAAGATGGTAAAAATTAGGGGCCCCTGCGTGGCGCAGTTCATTGGGCATCCAACTATTGATTTCAGCTCAGGTCATGATGCCAGGATTGTGGGATCGAACCCCACATTGGGCTCCATGCTGAGCACAGAGCCTGCTTGAGATTCTCTCTCTCTTCCCTTCTGTCCCCCACTCCCATTCGTGCATGTGCATGCTCTCTCTCTCACTCTCTTTAAAAAAAAGATGGTAAAGATCGGTCACAGGCAAAGCAGAGAGCTCTTCAAAACTCACTGACAAAAGTTCGATGACCTAACCCCCGGCAGGGGAGCATCATTCAAAGAGCTTCACTTCAGGGACCACGTGAACCTGGACTTGAATCCAGCTACTACACCCCTCACTAGCCAGGTGACCTGGGGAATCCCCTCATTTCACTCTGACCTCCACTTTCTCCGTCAGTAACACAAAAATCAGAGCCTCCTGCAGGTCAGTGGGAAGGGGGAAGGGTGAAAGATTCATATTCATAAAGCACTCTAGGCAGTTCCTGGCACCTAACAGAAAGCTATTTGTAGAATGACTGAATTATGACAGAAGAAATACACTCAGAAGTCATTAATCTGAGAGTGGTAATACTGACAGCTCCCAGGGTAGTTTCCTTAAAAAACATTTTCAGTTCTTATGATACCAACGCCTGCTCATACGTTGGGGGACTGCCATCCCTGTGTCAGTAACTGGCTTCCATGAGATTCCTTCATGTGTTTTCACCCAGAGGCAACATCACACAAAACACTTCAGGTTCTACATCAGGGTTCTCTGGGTTCAAATCAAGTCAATGTTGCTTGACTTCTCTGTGCTTCAGTTTCCTTGTCTATAAACACGTTTAATAGTAATGCCTATCCCAAAACACAATTGGAAAAAATTAAGACAGTGATACATGCTGAGCCCATCAGAACTCTCAGCACTCAGTGTCCCTCAAGAAGTGTCCACACTGGCCTCAGTATGTAACGGAACGTGGGAAGGAAACACAGGGCCTGGGAGCTCACCTAAATACCCATATGAGGCAAGACCACAGGGCCCTCTTCCGGCTCTTCATGAAAAACACAGGACAAACATTTTAAGAAATTCACCAGCACAATAAAAAAAAAAGAAGAAGGAAGAGAAAGGCACAATATCTGAACTGGAGAGGGACGTTGGGTACAGAAATAAGTGAAGAGGAGGTTCCAACAGCATATGATTCCTTACCCACCCTCCCCTTCGAAAGTCACTGTGAGCACAGAAGCTAAATAGAGTCCTGAGAGTTCCCAGTAATACCTGCAAGTCTGAAGTGACCTTGTAACAGCACTCCAGCTGGTCTGAAGGGTGAACTTGCTTCAAACTTATGCACTCTTTCTGGCTGACCTAAGTCCCTCGATCTGTAGCAGAACTAAGTTGCTTTCCTGGAGATTTGCAGACCACTGGCCTTGAGGAGCGAAGGACCACACTTTCTAGAAGATAAGGCCCTGACTACATTTGAAAACAGCTGTCACCGATGCCAGCAAATCTGCTCAGGGTTGTGTCGACAGAGGACTAACTGCCAGGGCACCTGTTTCTCCTGCCTACAGCTCCCCAACCCTCTGTTCTCCCATGCCTTCACCTTTAAAAACCTGCAGCTTCCCCCATATGAGAAAGATGGTCTTTGAGACATTAATCCACCATCTTCCCAGGTTGCCGGCTTCCCTGAATAAAGCAACCTTTCCTTTCCCAACATCCTTGTCTCTCAGAGGGAGCAGTCGAACCTGAGTTCAGAATCAGTTCTCTGTCCGGTAACAATGTGAGCAGAGTTGGGGGTAGCTGGCTCTAGGAAATTTTGTTTTAAAATCCCTTTGGAATAGAAGCCCATACAGTGTATCTCATGGCTCAACAGAGGAAGAAAGGGCCAAGATTGAAGGGATAAGCCAGTACTCACAGGAGTGAGACCCACCAGGGCTCCACCAAGGGGTCATTTTGTGGGGTTTCCAAAGGAAAAGCAAGACCCCAGGGCCTTTGCAAGGGCAGTGCTCAGCCTGCATGGCTATCCCCATCCTCTCCTGGAGGCTAGAAAAAAAGGCTGACAGGTAACATCTGTCCCTGACAGGGGATAATAAGCCGGGTAAGGGCTATAGGAGAGGAGTCACACAGATAGGAGCCAAGGAACACAAGGACAGAGCCAGTGGCACTGCACATGAGTGAGACAGAGTGTTGGCAGGTGCGTGTACAAACATCCACTGCTACAGCAAGCAAGTAAACAAACAGAGGCAGAAGGGCTGTGAAAACAGAGCTTGACAACGAGGAAGAAAACATAAACCAAGAAACAGAAGCTCCTCACAAGTGCTTCATGGAACCTAAGATCCTAATAAGAATTTAAATCCAACACCAGAAGCACTCAAGGTGATAAACGGAGACAGTGCTCTTACAGGACACTAGGGACAGAACTCAGGAAACCAATTACAAAGTGAGAATTAAACCCTCACCATTGCACATCTAATAAATAATTTGAAAACAGTGAAGAACATAGTAGACAAGAGTGAAAATCACAGTACTGGCATGGGGGAAAGCGTGAGATCGCCACAGTAATTTCGTGGGGGAGGAAAGTGATATGTGATTAATTACAATGAAGGGGATCTGAATGGCAGCTGGGAGGTATTTTTTTTCCATTAGCTCTAGAAACGAATGTGTCTTACCATAAAGGAACACCAATCTGAAGTTTAGAATTAACTTTAATTTCACCTCAGTGCTTCTTCTGTTAATTTCAAATAAAAATGATTGTTTAAAACACACACAGTGTTATTCCCTTGTACTCTCTTCTTTTATCATTATACCCATTTAGAGACTTCTGAATTTATGGCCACCTATATGAAAAAATAGATTGGGGCAACTGAGTGGCTCAGTTGGTTAAGTGTCTGACTCTGGCTCAGGTCATGATCTCGTGGGTTCGTGAGATGCAAGCCCCACGTCAGGCTCTGTGCTGACAGTTCAGAGCCTGGAGCCTGCTTCGGATTCTGTGCCTCCCTCTCTCTCTGCCCCTACCCTGCTCACACTCTGTCTCTCTCTGTCTTGAAAATAAACAAACATTAAAAAAAATTTTAAAAATAGATCATTTCTGGATGGTGTAATTGAGTTAATTTATTGCTTCTGCTGTTGTTACTTTTCTATGTTGCTTATTTTAGTAGAAATATGCATTGTTTTTGTTTTTAAAAATATAATCATTACTGGAGTGCCTAGGTGACTTAGTCAGTTAAGCATCTGACTCTTGAGTTTGGTCATGACTCCAGGGTCATGGGATCGAGGCCCGCATTAGGGCTAAGCTAAGCGTGGAGGCTTAAAATTCTTAAAATTCTCTCTTCCTCTCCCTCTGCCCCTCTATGCCACTCTCTCTCTCTCTAAAATATATATATATATATATATATATATATATATATATATATATATACACACACACATATAATCATTATTATAAAAGGAAAAAATCCATTCAACATTCCTTAGATAAACACACACACACACACACACACACACACACACACACACACATAGCATTTTTAGACATTGAAGATACAAACCAGACTAAGATCTTGTCCAGCTGCAGATACAATCAAGGAAGGCTGCAGATTCAGGAAGACAAAGATTAATCCAAATGCATTTCATTCCAGAAATGCAAGAGTGATTTAACATTAGGAAATACATTCCTCATATTAATAGAGCTAAGGAGAAAAATCATATGATCATCTCTAGGATACAGCAAAGATATGTAAACAACTCAGCATCGGTTCATATGAAAAGCACTCAAAAAAAAAACACCAGGAATTAAGGGAGATAATAAAGTCACAACACAACATAATAGAAGATATATACATATACAACTTATATATCACCACAAAAGCCAACAGATAATTAGAGGCTTTTCTGCTAAAGTGTGTAACAAGAAAAGGGTACCCACAATGTGAACTACTTTTAAACACTGAGTTCAAGTAATTCACCCATCAGTTGGACAAGAAAAATAAACTGGACCCATAAAGTTTGTGAAAGAAGAGGTAAAAATATCTTTATTTGCAGAGCATGTGATTATATATTTGTAAAACAAAAGAATCCATGCAAAACTAGTACACCCAAACACAAAAAGAAAACTTAGTATACAAAACAATGTTCATTCACAGCAAATAGAAAATGTAATAGAGAAAAAGACCACATTTACAGTAATAAAACAGATAAATAAGTACCATTACTTTCAACGTGACAAAAAATCTGAAGCCTACATAAAGAAAACTGCAAAACACTCAAAAAAGAAAAAAGTGGTTTAAATAAATGAAACGATGCACCATGTTCTTAGACATGAGTCAACATTAGAGATACCATTCTTCCCAAAGGTAATCTATAAATTTAATACCATATCAATAAAAACATCCCATCACTGTTTCCTAAAAGCCAGGCAAATTGATTATGCAGTTCATTTGGAAGAAAACCGAAGCAAGAATCACTAAGAAATCTTAGAAATGAGTAACAACAAAGAAGGCTAACCTACCAGATATTAAAGTATATTATAAAGCCTTTATTATCAAAACAGCATAGTATTGGTGTACAAATTGACCAGTGGAATAGAACTGAAATATCCAGGAATAGACATATTTGTCTATGGGACTCTAGAATATGAAAACAGTGTTGTTTAAAACCACTGGGGGGAAAATGGACTTTCTAATAAGTGGTATTGATAGAACCAGATAGTCATGTGGAAAAGGGAAAAGATAGATTTGTTTCATGCAAATTATATCAGGATTATTCTAAATTGATCAGAAATATAAGTGGAAAAGTAAAGAGAGAGGATGGAGAGAGATTCCATTTAAGTATTAGAAGAAAATAGGGAGTTCCTCTATAACCTATAATTTGAGAAATACTTCCAATTACTCAAAATCCAAAGCAATAAGGAAAAAGAATAGGAAACTTATGTATGTAAAAATTAGAATCTTTACATATTAAAAAAACCTACCGGAGCTTTGCGCAGTGGCAGTATCGTAGCCAATGAGGTTTATCCGAGGCGCGATTATTGCTAATTGAAAACTTTTCCTAAAAAAACCCACCGGAAGTAAATAAAAAAGGCAATGATAAATTAGGGCAGAGTGTGTGACTTGTATCATAGACAAGGATTAATACCCCTCACATGTGCAGCTGTAAAAAGCAGGAGAAACATCTCTATATAATGCTATAGACTTGTCCCCAGGATAGATCATTAAGTTACAAACCAAGAGCAAAGACGGTGTGTCTAGTATGCTAATGTGCATGCAGTATGTATAGAGTACACACATAGATTTATAATTTTTAGATGAAAGTATAAAGCAAAAACCCATAAGACTGGTTGCTATGGGGGTGGAGGTGAGGTGGTGGGGACAGGAGGAAGACAGAAATAGAAACAGGATAAAGAGGACAGGATGACAACCAGAAGCCTCCAAAAATCCTTTCTTGTATAGATCTGACTTTGTAACAGTAAATGTTCTATATGATCATGATACAAAATTAAATCAAAACTTGAAAAATAAATCCCTAAAATCAAAAGCAAAATGACATATTAGTATCTAGGTTGGTGGCTCAACCACAGAGAGTAGTTTTAAGGTAACCTTAAAATAAGTAATTGCACTCTATCTCTCTAGTGGTATATGTCCAAAGGGATAACAAGGGCTGTGTGGGCTCTAGCAGCCCCCTCGTCAGGTCCAGGAAAAACAAAACAAAACAAACAAAAGAGAAAGAGACTTAAGAGACACAGATAGATATAGTTTGAGAAATCTGAACATGGGATATTTTATGATAAAACAAATTTACTGGTATTCATTAGGTGTGGTAATGGCTTTGTGACTTTATCATTTTGTAAAAGGAATCCTTTTCCTTTACAGATAGCATACTCAGGATTTTGAAATGAAATGATAAGATATCTCAGACTTGCTTTAATAATCCAGGGGAGGAGCACCTGGGTGGCTCAGTGGGTTAAGCGACCGACTTTGGCTCAGGTCATGATCTCACGGTTCGTGGGTTTGAGCCCTGCATCGGGCTCTCTGCTGACAGCTCAGAGCCTGGAGCCTGCTTCAGATTCTGTGTCTCCCTCTCTCTCTGCCCCTCCCCACTCACGTTTTGTCTCTCTCTCAAAAATAATATAAACATTAAAACAAACAAACAAACAAACAAACAAACATTAAAAAAAAAAACTAAGTGGGACAAATGGTATCAGTGAAACAAGAATGGCCAAGGGGTATTACACCTGATTGACAGGTGCTTGAAGCCCAATATACTGCATTCTTTACCTTTGTATATATTTGAAATTACCCACAGTTAAAAGAAAAAAAAAAGATGAGAGATGGAAAGATATCGGTTCAGACCCTAGCTCCTTGTCATGTAGCCAGATTTTAAAATCTCCCTATGTTTGGGAAACCTCAGTTCCTACATTTTGAAAAGAGGACACATAAACCTAAGTCATAAGGCAAATTAATGATATAATGATATAATGATTAATGATATATAATGATATAATGATTAAGGTCAGTTGTGTAGCAAAACTGAACAAAGTCTAGTTGTTTTTTATATTTACCTAAATATAAAACAAATAAATATATAAGTATAACTCTGCCAAATTTTTAAAGTATTTTGAAAAAAAAAAAAGAGGTTAGAGTGGGAGAGAGCCAAAGCATAAGAGACTCTTAAAAACTGAGAACAAACTGAGGGTTGATGGGGGGTGGGAGGGAGGGGAGGGTGGGTGATGGGTATTGAGGAGGGCACCTTTTGGGATGAGCACTGGGAACCAAATGGAAACCAATTTGACAATAAATTTCATATATTGAAAAAAAATAAAAAAATAAAGTATTTTGTTAAACACAAAATCAAATTGGTTTTGCAAAAGAACCTTTGAAAAAGAAATAAAGAATTAAGCTGTTTCAGTTTGATAATTATGCAAAACAGCCTTGTTTTTTAGAATAGAACCAAACTGGTGCCTGAATGTATAGCTCAATATTGCAAAACTCAAATCCCAGGTATGTGCAATGAAGTTATTCTAAGTAACTAGTCCATAAAACTACATAGGCTATTGCCATAAATAATACATAATGTGTGGGACCACAGATGCTATGCTAAGCCTACTGTTCCTAAAACCTCGCTGACATAGTATGCCTAGTGTCCCATTAAAACACACACACACACACACACACACACACACACACACACACACACACACAGTAATCAGATTAGGTTAATTATAAAGCCACAGGCAAAATACTGCTCCTTTTAAAATACTCTAGTAAATACAATAATTTAAAATGAGGAAATATTTTAATAAAAATAGGCAGGGACAGACCTCAAAGCATTAAGGAACTAGATCTGTGTACTCTAGGGACTTACATTCAAAGACTCAATCAAATTTAAATTCATCACGTATGCAAAATGGAACACGAATCTCCCATTAAAATGATCATAACCGCTGGTTTGTTAAAACACTCAAGCGTATTAGATATGCCAGAGGAAAATTCAGTATTGTGTAATTCCAGTAATGCCTCTGTACTAACCCAGAAAACATGGGGTTTGACCATAAAGCAATGAGAAATGCTACAGACTCCGACAATATTTGTCTTACTGCTTTAGAGGCCAACCCACTCAAAAAAGACAGAAAGTGTTACTGAAGGAAAGTCCAGAAAAGCTACACAGGAGCCCAGAAAAGATATATGTGGGATGGAGAGAATTTTCAGCACAGATCCACAGAAAATAAGTGGGGCTGAGGTCAAAGGAATAAACCAGTGACCAAACCAGACAGACTCTAATGATGATGCCTTGGGTGTGGCTTCTTCACTGGTAGGTGCAAAGCCATACTGAAACCGTGTGAATTCACTTCGCAGCTGGCTTCCTTTGAAAAAGAGTGCTGGCTGGGTTTACTGAAGGCCCACCCAAACTTGGCCCTCAAAGTTAACAAACAACTCCTGATTTGAGGTATAAGTGTTCCTTGTTTCCAGACAGTTGTTCGTACGTTGATGGCAAATTCTCAACCACACACAAGTTTGTTTTCCTATCAATTGGCTTAGTAAAATGGAGGCAAAGTGGTAAAGAGTTGGTGGAAACCACTGTCTGCATGTGGAATGCTCTCGTTTGCCAGGAACATCTACCGTCACACAGCCTTTTCCTCTATAAAGCTGTTACCAAAGACAAGCCAACTTGCTAAAAACCACACATAAAGCTAACTCCTAAAATTTAACTGTATGCCACCTAACGTACCTATTCAATTAAAAAAAAAAAAAGCTATGGAAAGTAAGACTACCTCCTTTCCACATCTGTGTTATATTCTCAAGCCAAGCGGTAGCTCTGCGAGGAGGTGCCAGAAAGCATGGCATTGCTTCCATGGATACCGGAGGTATTAGAATACAGTAAGAGCAGCCTACCTGTTCTTTCATTTCAATATGAATGGAACCATGAGGTGGTGTGAGGTTTTCTGCAATTCTCAGACACCAACAGGGTGTTCAAGTCAATTCTGACGCTAACTAGCCACAATACAGGCCCTACAGATTAAGGACTCAGTCCCACACCACTGCCCCCACTTCAGAAGCTAGTCACAAGTCCTGGGACCACCTGCACTTCTGGCCAGCTGGCTACAAATCAGAGGTTCCCCAAATCCCCTCTACAGATTCCATAATTTTTTAGGATGGTTCACAGAACCAGGAAGACACTTTAGTTATGTTTACCACTTTATTATAAAGGATGAAATTCAGAACAGCTAAATGGAAGAAATACATAGGGCAAAGTTTGGGGAGAGTGCCAGCGGGAGTGTCCATGCCTTCTCCAGGCATACCACCTTCCCAGAACTTCAATGTGTCCACCAACCTAGAAGCTTTCCAAACCTCATTATTTAGGGGTTTCTAATGAAGTCACACTTGATTCAATATTGGTCACTGGTGATCAAACCTAACCTCCCTAACCCTTCTGCTGCCCCAGGAGGATGGCGGGTTGCAGAAAGTTTCAATCCTCTAATAAAAAGTTGGTCTTTCTAGAGACCTTCCACTCCTGAAACTATCTACAGGCTCTGGGCCAAGAGTCATCCCAGCAGGATACAGCTACTCTTGTCACTCAGGAGATTGAAAAGGTCTTAGGCACTTAGTGCCAGGAATCAGAAACAAAGAACAAATGCATGTATTTATTATATTACACAGGTCTTATAAGTGCCATTAAGTTGCAGGTTTTTTTCATTACAGACTAGTAAAAGAGAGTCAGAGAAAGCCTGAGCCAGACAAGTAATTTAAAGACTAACTAGTTATTTTGAACAAGAAGCTCAGACAGCCTGAGTTTCTGAGTCTCTGCGGTAACATGAGGATGTTTAGATCGAATGAACTATTAAGATTGCCAATTATGGAAAAACTCTCTGAATCCCCAACTATCCAAACTAATTACTGCCATCCATTTGACAGCCAAACATGAATATTCCTGCACTAATTCACGTGTATCTACAAACAAGGAATTCATAAGGAGTAACAAAGTTCTCTTTAATTATCTAAACAGAGATATCCAATTTCAGCTCTGACATGGAAAAAGCCTGAAAGTCATCACTCCCATCCTCACAACCAGAAAAAACACATAACAAAATGAAGATCAACAACTTTTCTCAGGCTCCTTGGGGAACAAAGTTTTCAGAACAAACTGCAACCTAGAAATCTGAAGGTAAAGTTGGAACTAGAGAGTCACAGAGGAGGTCTGCTCACCTGGAGAAGCTGCTGGAGCCACAAAGGGGTAGGAACACTTACTATGTCAAGTATGACAAACAGCTGGAAACTGAGTATGAACTAGCCTGAGCATGGGGCCACAGTCTCTGGGAGATCCTCATATTATAGTGTGTTTTACCTTTAAGAACACCACCAGATTCTCATGGTACAGAGCCTAGAAAGATCGCTTGATGGCAGTGGCAGGGGGAGGGAGAGTAATCATAGTGGGATGTGAACAAAAGCTTCTCTACAAGAAAGGCCTACTTTTGCAGGTAAAAATCCCTTACCAAGTCTTGTTCCACTTGTGGAAAGGGCATTTCCTGACTCTGTGTCCCTCAAGCTCTCACCTAAAGAATGATTAAAAGTCTAAGAAACACTTAGGAAGGACACAGTACAGGGACACTGGCCTCCTAGGACACTGCAATTATTGAATGGTTTCCTCACACATAAAACTTCCCACCATATGAACAGGGCCCCAGTATAATGGCAGCAGATTACAGCTAAAAGAGCTGCAAGACACAAAGAGCAGCTTTTAGGAAAGTCTAAAGAAAGCAGATGAGACAAACAAAGGAAAATAAGTGAATCTGAGGCCTCTGGGACCTCCAGGAAGAGCAAACATTAACAGGGCCCAAGTCCCAGCCATAGAAAGATAAAACTTCACACTTAAGGGCAATTCACTTCAGTTTTTATTATCCAATATGATATGCTGAGCTTCCAACAAAAAATTACACAGCATGTTTAAAAGGTAAGGAAAAACACAGTCTGAAGAGACACAGAAAATAACAGAACTAGACCCAGAAATGGAAGATATTTTGGAATTATTACATGAGCTATTTAAAATAACTATGATTAATATACTAAGGGGCTCTGGTGGAAAAATTGGACAACATGCAAGAACGGATGGGTAATGTAAGCAGAGAGATGGAAACTCTGAGAAGGAATCAAAGAAAGTACTAGAAACCAAGAACACTGCAACAGGAATGGAGAAGGCCTTTGATGGACTTGTTAGTAGTCTGGACCCAGCTGAGGAAAAAATTAGTGAGCTTGAAGACAGGTCAACAGAAATGACCCAAGCTGAAGTGAAAAAACAAAACAACCCCTTCCCCCCACCCCAAACAACAAACAACAACAAAACAGAAAACAGAAAATCCAAGAACCATGGGACAGTTTCAAAGGGTATAATAAATGCAGAATACCAAAAGGAGAAGAGAGAAAGAAACATCAAAATTGCGTAAAGTAATAATGACTGAGAACTTTCAAATTTAATGACAGACCCCAAACCACAAATAAAGCTCAGAGAACACTAAAGCAGGGTAAGTATGAAAAAAAAATCTATACTTAGGCATATCATAGTGAAACTTCAGAAAACCACAAACTAAGAGAAAAATTTAAAAGAAGTCAGAGAAAAAAATAACACCATACTTAATGAGGAACAAAGATAAGAATTACAGCGCTTTCCCATCAAGACATCAAGCATAAACAGAATGAATATTTACAGTGGTTTAAAAAAGAAGGGGTGGGGGGCACCTGGGTGGCTCAGTCGAGCATCAGTTGAGTTCGTGAGTTAGAGCCCCTCATCAGGTTCTGTGCTGACAGCTCGGAGCCTGGAGCCTGCTTCAGATTCTGTGTCTCCCTCTCTCTCTGCCCCTCCCCAGCTCACACTAGCTCTCTCTCTCTCTGTAAAAAATAAATAAACACTTTAAATTTTTTTTTAAAAAAGGACAGATTTAATTAAGTATAGAAATCATATAAAGTCTGTTTCCAGATCACAATGGAATTGAACTAGAAATCAATAACAATAAAAATCTGAAAATGTATCAAATATACATATATTTAAAAACATAATTCTAAATATTATATGGTTTAAAGAAGTCTCAAATCCTGTCATTTGTAACAACATGGAAGAATCTAGAGGGTATTATGCTTAGTGAAATACATCAGACAGAAAAAGACAAATACCACATGGTTTCACTTACATGTAGAACCTAAAAAAAATGAACAAATAAAACAATAGAAACCGACTCATAAATACAAAGAACAGACTGGTAGTTGCCAGAAGAGAGGGGGATGGAGGGATAAGTGAAACAAGTGAAGGGGATTAGAGCTACAAACTTCCAGGTATAAAATAAACAAGTCACAGGGATGAACAGCATAGGGAACATAGTCAATAATATTGTAATAACATTATATGGTGACGGATGGTAACTACACTTTCCATGGTGAGCATTTTGTAATGTTCAGAACTATTGAATCAGTATGGTATATACCTGAAACTAAGAAGACATTCTATGTCATCTACAATAAAAAGTCTCAATTGAAATGAAAGTGTATTTTGAAACAAACAAAAATGAAAATACAACATACCAAAATTTGCCATGTGCAGGTAAAGCAGTGTTTAAGGGTAATTTATAGTATTAAGTGACTACATCAGAAAAGAAGTAAGATCTAAAATCAATACTCTAAGCTTGTACCTTAAGAAACTGGAGAAAAGAGGGGTGCCTGGGTGGCTTAGTTGGTTGAGTGTCTGACTCCGGCTCAGGTCATGATCTCACGGTTTGTGAGTTCAAGCCCCACGTTGGGCTCTGTGCTGACAGCTCAGAGCCTGAAGCCTGCTTCAGATTCTGTGTCTCTCCATCTCTTGGCTCCTCCCCTGCTCATGCTCTGTGTCTCTCTGTCTCTCAATAATAAATAAATGTTAAAAAAAATTAAAAAAAGAAACTGTAGAAAAGAGCAATTTAAGCCTAAAGCACACAGAAGAAAAGAAATAATAAAAATTAAGGTATAAATCAATAAAATTGAAACAGGAAAACAATAGAGAAAATAGGCTGACTGAAAAAAAGAGGGAAGACAAAAATTACTAATATCAGAAAACTAGGGTTATCATTATTGATCCGAAGAACATTAAAACAATAATTAAAGGAACACTATGAATAAGTGTATACTTACAAATTTGACAACATAGATGAAATTGACCAATTACTTTAAAAACACAATTACCAAAACTCACACAAGAAGATATACACCAATCTGAGTAGGCCTGTGTCTACTAAAGAAATTGAATCAATAATCTTATCAAAAAAAAAAAAAAAAAAGAAAAGGAAAAAAAAAAAAGCACCAGACTCAGATGACTGCACTGGTGAATCCCACCAAACATTTAAGAAAGAAATTATATCGGTTTTCCATAATCACTTCTACAAAACAGAAGCAGAGAAAACACTTCCTTTCAGATTCTCTGAGAATTCTAGAGACCACCATTATCCTAATGACAACATCATATAAACAGTAAAGAAAGAAAAAGGTCACTCTCCCATCTCTTATGAACCTCAGTGCAAAAATTCTCAACACAATATTAGCAAATTGAATTCAACAATGTATAAAAAGAATTTTATATTTTAACTAGGGGTATTTATTTCAGGTATAGGATGCTGGTACAATATTTGAACATCAATGTAATGTTTCACATCAATAGAGTAATGATGAAAAGTCACATATCAATTGATGCAGAAAATGCATTTGACAAAATTTAACACCTACTCATTAAAAAAATTCTGTACAAACTAGGAACAGAGATAAACTTCCTGAACTTGATAAATAGCATCTACAAAAAATCTACAGCTGACATCATGAGAGTGATGAATCTAGTGAGGAGACTAGACACTCTCCCCCTAAGAATAAACACAGCTAGGATGTCTTCTTTCACCACTCCTATTCAACACTATACACAGGCTAGTGCAATAATGCAACACAAAGATTAGGAAGGAAGGTCTTTATTCATAGACAATGTGATTATCTCTGCAGAAAATCCCAAAGAATTAACAAAAAAGTTCCTGAACTAATAAGTGACTATAGCAAGGTTGCAGGATGCAATGTTAATATACAAATCATCTGCTTTCCTATGTACCAAAAATGAACAACTAGAATTTGAAAATTTAAAAACTATCATTTACTATAGCACCAAAAATGAAACACTTCAGTATAAATCTAACAAAAGATGCATATGAACTAAAAGCAGAAAACTAGAAAACTCTGATGAAGGAAGTTCAAAGATACTCTACAAAGATATTTTGTGTTCACAGACTTGAAGACAATATTAAGATGTCAATTCTTTCCAACTATATATATAAATTCAATGCAATCTCGATTAAAATCCCAGAAAACTATTTTTTTTAGATATTGACAAACTGATACTAAAGTTTATTTTGAGGCAAAAGACCTAGAATAGCCAACATAATACTGAGGAGGATAAAAGAAAGAAGTTGGAGGACTCACATTGCCCAAGTTACAGACTTACAGTAAAGATACTATAATCAAGTCACATGGCATTGGCATTGGCAAGAGAACAGACAAATAAATGAATTTAATGTAACTGAGAACCCAGAAATAGACCCACACAAATATGGTCAACTGATTTGTTAAAACAAGCAAAATCAATTCAATAGAAAAAGAACAGTTTTTTTTAGCAAATGGTATTGGAAAAGCTGGACATCCATATGCAGAACAAAGAACCTAGACACAGAACTTACACCTTACACAAAAATTAAATCAAAATGGATTATAGACCTAAATGAGAAATGCAAAACTACAAAACTCCTTTAAGAATACATAGGACAATATCAAGGAAATCCTGGTTTTGAGGATGAGT
Organism: Panthera pardus; assembly: GCF_024362965.1. Lineage (NCBI taxonomy): Eukaryota > Metazoa > Chordata > Mammalia > Carnivora > Felidae > Panthera > Panthera pardus. The sequence goes on along the minus strand of NW_026526810.1, from coordinate 13,337,735 downwards.
TTTTAGATAGAACATCCAAAAGCATGGTCTTCATAAAAAAATGCTAAGTTGAACTTTAGTAAAATTAAAAGATTCTGCTCTGCAAAAGACACTGTTAAGAGAAGGAAAAGACAAGCCACAGACTGAAAGAAAAATATTTACAAAACACATGTCTCACAAAAGGCTAGTGTCCAAAATGTATAAAGAAATTTAAAATGTAACAATGAGAAAACAAAAAACTACCCCAAGTTTTAAAATGGGCAAATATCTGAACAAATACATCACCAAAGAAGATGCAGAGACAGCAGATCATCATTTGAAATAATGCTTAACATCATTTGTCATTAGGGAATTGCAAATTAAAATAACAATAAGATAGCATCAAGCACCCATAACAATGGTTAAAATCCAAAAACTGACAATATGAATTGCTACTGAAGATGGAGACCAACAGAAGCTTCCTCTCATCCATTACTGGTGGGAATGCAAAATGGTATGGCCACTTGGGAGGGCAGTTTTGAAGCTTCTCACAAGCCTAGACATAGTCTTACCATATGATCAGCAATCACACTCCTAGATACATACCCCACTTATTTGAAAATATCTTCACATGAATGTTGATAGCAGCTTTATTCATAATTGCCCCGAACTGGCAGCAACCAAGATATCTTCCAATAGGTGAATGGATAAAGAATCTATGGTACCTCTACACAATGGAATATTATTTGGCAACAAAATAAATGAACACTCGAACCACAAAAAAGGATATGAGTGAATCTTAGATGCATATTGCTAAGTGAAAGAAGCCAGTGTGAAAAAGTTACTTACTATACACTATGGTCTGAATGTTTGTTTCCCTGCAAATTCCTATGTTGAAATCCTAACCCCTAAAAGTGATGGTATCGGTAGGTGGGGCCTCTGGGAGGCGCTTACATCATGAAAGTGGAGCCCTCATGAATGGGATTGGTATCTCATGAAAGAGGCTCTAGACAGATCCCTGGCATTTTGGCCAGGTGAGAATATAAGAAGTCTGTGACCTAGAGAGCCTCCACCAGACTATCCCCACACCAAGATCTCAGACTTCTGGCCTGTGAGAAATAAATTAAACTACCCGGTCTGTGATATTTTGTTATAGCGGCTTGAAAATACTAAGACACTGTATGGTTCAAATTACATGACATTCTGGAAAAGGCAAAGCTATAGCAACAGTGAAAAAATGAGCAATTGTCAGGAGTTAGAAGGAGCAGAGAGGATTGAATACGTGAAGCATAGGGAGTTTTTTAGGGTAGTGAAACTATTCTTATGATACTATAATTACAGATACAATTATACACACTTGTCAGAGTCCATGGAATCGTAGAGTACAATGTATGCAATTTTAGATTTTTTTTAAGTAATCTCTACACCCTCTGTGGGGCTCAAACCCACAACCCTGAGATCAAGAGCTGCACACTCTATCAACTGAGCTAGTCACGCTTAAGTTTTTCTTCTTCTTCTTTTTTTTTTTTAAGTTATGTTTGCAATTTAAAAAGTAGTCTTTAGGAAGCTGGAAGATTCAAAGACGGAATGCAGAATGTAGCAAAACAATCTGTTTTACGAAAACATGAAACAATCTCACTGAAAGAGGTAGGGGGAAGGGGGCTAGCCCAATTAACTCTGGAAATGACTAGAGTCTGTAAAACTAAAGGCAAAAGAAACTGTATGTCAGCATTGAACTCTAGCTGACAAAACTGTTTTTCATGGGGGTACTGGTTAACAGTTCTGATACCACTAGGCAAGTATAGTGGAAGTAAACAAATAAGTAAATAAATGGTAGATAGTGAGTGGCAAGCTTCTCACTGCTGGAGTGGGGGCAAAGGGGAGACTAGAAGTGAAACCATCATATTAAGTTAACAAATGTATGACTGGTGTACCCTAAGAAAACTCTGCTAACCTGACTTATTTATAAATCTGTTTTGCAAAAGTGGACCAACCACCAATAAGACCAGCTAAGACAGGAGCAAACTGGGAAGAATTCTTGCAGTCGTGCAAAAGGGACCAAAAGTGAAAGAAAGTAAGTTCTGTGATGACACCCCTAACATCTACCTCCCTCCCCCATATTCATCATGCCAATGCTGCCAATTTTTGTGTACATATGACATATGTACAAGTATGTCGCTGGATGGCGCCTGCAGAGAAGCAGTGATCCCTTACCCCTTACCTCACTTTTTTCCAACTTCCAATCACTACAACCACCTTAAGAACCACCCTTCCCAGTAAAGTCCCATAAGTATTCAGCTCCCATTTCCTCTAGGAGGAGGATACGAGAAATACCCTTCTGTCTCCTTGCTTGGCACCCTGCAATAAAAACCATTTTCTCTGCAAAAGCCTGTGTCTGTGTTAAGTTCACTGCACACTGGGCAATGGACACTTATCCAGTAACAGAAGGATCCACTGGTACTGGATTAAAGTTGGAGACATCACTATACCCTCACATTTAGTTTAATATAGACACCAATGGTTACATATTATAATATAGTAATATATATTATATCTACATCCAGTTCCTGGCACAGAGCGCCTAGGACCCTTGTAATTTCCTAAGTGATTAGAGTGACAGGATCATCTTTTGATGTAACATTTGGTTTCTGTCCCCAGTTCCTGAAATAGCTGTACAACATAGGGGTGAATGTGGCATTTTTCACTATTCATACCAATCCTCTTGCAACTCACCTGAGTTGTTGTCAATGAGGTAATTTTTGGAAAGCCCCTAAGTACAGGGGCTGGCTGCCAGGGCAAGAGACCTTGTGATTAAAGGGTTGGAACTTTCAGCCCCACCCCATGACCTCTAGGGAATGGAGAGGGGGCTGGAGGTCTAATTAATCACCAATAGCCAATGATTTAATCAGTCATATTTAAGTAATGAAGCCTTCATAAAAATTCTTAACCAAAAGGGTTTAGAGGGCTTCCAGGTTGGTGGATATACAGAAGCGCTGGGAGGGTGGTGTGCCTGGAGAGGACACAGAGTGCCCTTATCACCTTGCCCCATGCATCATCTTGCCCTATGCATCAGATGGAAGAGAGTTCCTGAGTTATATCTTTTTATATTAAACTAGTAAACTAATAGGTAAAACTATTTTCCAGAGTTTTGTAGGGCATTCTAGCAAATTACCAAACCTGAGGAGGGGGTCACAGAAGCCCTGGTTTGTAGCCCAATCAGGCATAAGTTGTGGGTAACCTTAAGACTCATTACTTGCAATTGGCATCTTAAGTGGGGTGAGCTGTGGGTGGGGCAGTCTTGTGGGACTGAGTCCTTACCCTGTAAGGTCTGCACTAACCTCAGATAATGTCAGAATTGAACTGAAGTATAGGATACCCAGTGGTGCCTGGACTGCCAGAGAATTGGTTGGTATGGGAAAACCCCACACACATTTAGTGACCAAAGGGAAATATTGAGAGTGGAGTGGAGAGAAACAGAAGAGTATTCCTTCACATACAGAAATACTTATAGTATGAATACACACAGGTGTTAGTATATGTATGTATATTTTGGGTTTTGTTGGCTGAGAGGACCTAGACACAAAGACTCTCAGGAGCAGTGAGCACACTTTACACCCTAATTTTGGTTTTAAGACCATCCTCCAATAAAAGGAACCAGGTCTCCTTGGAGAAGTAGCTGATTCTAGGACTGGGGCAAGAAATATGTAAGATAAGCCTGGAGGATTTTTGTAGTGCCAGGAAGTAAGAATATACATACACACAGAATATGTACACATACATACACACACATATACATATAGTGTGTGTACCAATGGAACAGTTTTAGGAACAGAATAAACTACCATTGGTCTATATCTCAAAGCATAAAATAAAATCTCTGAGTTCACACTGATACAAGTAAAAAATCAAATAAATAAATACATGGGAGAAGAAAGACAAATCTCTGTGGAAGAATTCCAAATAATGTATGTAGACAGCCTGCCCTCAAAGAAGAAGAATAAAACTACCCCCTCCTCCAATGTGGGCTATGCATTCTGATGTCCTTCCAAAAAGACAGTACAAAAAAGGATCACTTTATGGTGGAGAAACCTGACAATCATTCCCTCAGCCAGGTGATCAAGGTCAACACCAACAATGATGAGTCACGTTGACAGAATGTGCCCTTGAGAGGATGCACTGAGCATGGTATTCTCCCTCTGCGGGAGAGTCTAATAACCCATAACCCCAGTCTAATCATGAGAAAAAACATCAGACAAATCCCAATGGAAGGTCATCCTACAAAATACCTGACCTGTACACCTCAAAACTGTCAAGACCATTAAAAACCAGGCAAGACTGAGAAGCTGTCAGAGCCAAGAGGCATCTAAGGAGACACAATGACAATGTTATATGGTGTCCTGAATGGGATCCTGGAGAAGAAAAAAAACATTATATAAAAAGGAAGGAAATCTGAATAAACTGTGGGCTTTCATAATAATACGGTAATATTGGCTCATTAATCATAAAAAAAAATGTGTGCTACTAATGTCAGATGTTACTAATGGAAAACTATGGGAATTCTTTATACAACCTGTGCAATTTTTCTGTAAATCTAAGCCTGTTCTAAAAGATGAAGTTTATTCTAAAAAATCCAAACAGCAATCATGCAGCGCAAAGATCTGAGATCTCAGTCAGCCACATCCACTTCACTGCAGGTCGCTTTTGCAAACAAACAGAGGCTGGTTGCTGCAGAATCCCCAAGGGCTGGGCTCAGGGACTGTGTCCTCACAACACACAGGGCCCGCCGGTGAGCTATTGGCCCTGGAGTCCATTCCCGAATCAAATTAATTTACATGTGGTTTAGACTGTTTTAGACTGTTGAAAGGGGTGGGGGGGTTAACTCTTGCTTGTTTGATGTAGACACAAACAATCTTAGAGCATGATTTTCAGAAGGGCCAGAGAGGGCTTTTCAATTAGCAGCAGGTAGCAGCCCACCCCTATGTGCCAGAAAACAGGGACTCCAGGAGCAGAGAAAATCACATGGATACACAGGAGAGAGATGTCTGAAGACAGCCAGATGGGCTGGCATTTTCCCTCATGCTGCCTTGTCATGAAGGCCACAGCGCAATGTAGCAGGAGCCTGGGATTTGAGTCAGGAAAGCTGCCTGGGTTCCTGTCAAGAGTCACTAGGAAGCACAGGTGTCACTGGTGCCAGGGCTCAAGATGAGGGTCTTCTATGCCATTTCATTCACATTTCTGGAAGCAGACTCTCCAAATGCAGCTTAACAAGGGAGAGTCTCGGGGCTTCTGGGTGGCTCTGTCAATTAAGCCGCTGACTCTTGATTTCAGCTCAGGTCATGATCTCACAGTTTGTGAGTTCGAGCCCCACATTGGACTCTGCACTGACAGTGTGGAGCCTGCTTGTGCTCTCTCTCTGTCTCTCTCTCTCTCTTAAATAAATAAACTTAAAAAAAATTTTTTTAAAAAAGGGAGAGTCTCTGGGGCGCCTGGGTGGCTCAGTCGGTTAAGCGTCCGACTTCAGCTCAGGTCACGATCTCGCGGTCCGTGAGTTCGATCCCCGCGTCGGGCTCTGGGCTGACGGCTTAGAGCCTGGAGCCTGCTTCCGATTCTGTGTCTCCCTCTCTTTCTGCCCCTCCCCCGTTCATGCTCTGTCTCTCTCTGTCTCAAAAATAAATTTAAAAAAAAGTTAAAAAAAAAAAAGGGAGAGTCTCATCTCCTTGCATACAACTGCCATAGTCAGAGGGTTCCCTTGTGACATTTCAGGATGTCCCATGAAGCAAGCACACTTAATGGAAACCCTGGGGTACCTACATTGAGCAATTGCATGACTGCTAATGTGGCAAGAATGTAAGCTGATCCACCAGACAAGCCAGACAAGCTTTATAAGCTCCACCCTCCCTCACAAGCAACTCTACACAAGCAAAGAAAACAAAAGCACTAAAACTTTGAGGCCCCCATGGCTGACAGTTCAGGATCCTCAGGAGATAGGTAGGGGCCCACCCAAGAATCTGGCTTCCCCAGGCATCACACCAGTGGCATTCATTTACCTGTGCAACTGAGGTCTTTTCCCTGGGGAAAGTCTAAGACTAGAGGCTCTGTTCAACCCCCAAAACCACAATCAAATGTTCTTGAAGAACTTCTCCAACACTGTCATCTCTGTTCTTCTGTAATGATTAAGTTAATATAAAAACCTAAATTGCATTTTGGAACTATCTACTATAAACATAAATATATACCATTCATATCTGATCATGAAAGCATCAATCATATATGTCAATAGCTTAGATATACAATGAGATGAAGTGCACTTCTCATGAGGGCAAAACTTCTGACTGAAAAAAAAAAGTGCCTAATAAAATTTGTACTACTACCGGCAAATGTAAGAGGTCATAGAAAGCTTTCAGATTTCTCACACCATCCTTGAAGAAATTACTGAAAGTTAACAGGAAATGGTAAAAGGAAGGTGGCATAAAAATTCAGAGAATGAAACATGAAATCAGGACTCTGATGTAATTCTATAGCCATAATTTTACATGTAAATGCTGAATTTAAAGTGCAAAATCTGTGGTAACCTTTAGATCACTGACACTCAATTATTTATACTGGTTATTTATGGGTAGCTTCTAATGGAAGTCAATATTGAATATTTTTAAGTAGGAAAAAAAAACAAGGAATAAATTCTCATTTGGCTGAAGAGCTTTGAGAGAGTTTTTCCTTAAGGGAGGACAGTGTTAGGTGGTCTCTCACGTTCCCTTTCTGCCTATGAATGTTGTGATAAATAAATAGCGGTGACAAGAAGCGAGACTGCCAGCAGCTGAAATGCACACAATAATACTACCCTCACCTTCCATCTTCAGGAAACTAAGTGTGCCACATTTTTCTAAACACTTAATACTTGGATTTTAAGCATGAGTCTTCGCAAAATGCATTCTAAAAGTGCACACGGGGAGGTAGGTTTCACTGCTGGAAATGGGGAAGAAGTTCCAAAAATGCCCCTCTCAGAAAATGACCCCAATAAGCAGTCAGCCTCATGAGATATGCAGGGGGCCTGTCAGGGTGAACTGCCTCCTTAAAGGACATCTCACTCCACATATGAGAGAAGTCCTATGGTGTTTGCCTTTCTCTGTCTGACTTATTTCACTCAGCATAATACCCTTTAGGTCTTACGTGGAATCTAATGACAACAACAACAACAAAACCAGGGGCACCTGGGTGGCTTAGTCGGTTAAGCGTCCGACTTTGGCTCAGTTCATGATCTCACAGTTTGTGAGTTCGAGCCCCACGTCGGGCTCTGTGCTGACAGCTCAGAGCCTGGAGCCTGCTTTGGATTCTGTGTCTCCTTCTTTCTCTGCCCCTCCCTTATTCACGCTCTTTCTCTCTCTCTCTCAAAAATAAACATTAAAGATTTTCAAAACAAACAAAGAAAGAAAAACAGAAATACACTCCAAGACACAGAGAATAATCTATGTTTTCCAGAACACAGGGGGATGGGGAATGTGTGAAATAGGTGAAGGGCACTAAGAGGTACAACCTTCCAATTATAAAATAAGTAAGTGATAGGGATGAAAAGTACAGCCCAGGGAACATAGTCAATAATATTGTAATAATGTTGTATGGTGACATATGGTGACCACACTCACTGCGGTCCAGAGCACTAATATATATAATTATCAAATCAGTATGTTGTATACCTGAAACTAACATTGTATGTCAATTATACTGCGGTAATAAATTGAAAGAAAAGAAAGAACACCTCACTTTCTGTGCTGACACCACGTGGACATTCAGGGCACCAGTGTTGGGGTGGGTGGGGGCAGGGCCAAGGCACAGGTGCAGCCAACAGGCACATATGCCCCACTCCTAGCAGTGATGTCTATTACTGATTTCTATTACTTTTTAGTGATAACATTTTCCCCAAAGCTTCAACTGTTTTCTCTTATTCCCAAGGACATATAATCAAAATTATTAGTTTTCGAGGTTGTCTTATGTTACAGGTTGAATTGCATCCCCCTGAAATTCTTGTTGACATCCTAACCCTCAGTCCCTTAGAATGTGACCTTGTTTGGAAGTAGGGTCTTTGCATATGTTGTGAACTAAGATGAGGGACACTAAAGTAGGGTGGGCCCTAACCCAGTAGAAATGCTGTTCTTATGAAAAGGGGAGATTTAGAAACACAGAGACACAGGGACAATGTCATGTGAACACACAAGCAGACATTGTGGTGATGTGTCTGCAAACTGAGGAATGTCAAAGACGGTCAGGAAACCACCAGCAGTTAGGAGAGAGGCCTGGAACACATTTTCCCTCAGGGCCCTCAGAAGACATCAACCCTGCTGACATCCTGATGTGGGCTTCTGGCCCCTGGAGCTATGAGACACTAAATTTCTGCTAAGCCTTGTGGGACTTTGCTACGGGAGCCCTACCCAGCAAACCAAAACAGCCTGTCACATAAGCTTACACAGATGTTCCCACAACTTCCCTGGGATATGATAACCCAGAAAACAAGGGAAGAAGGCCCTGGGGAGATGCTGTCATTGTCACACTTCAAGGGGCTTGCACATGACTCATGGGAGGCCCTCAGGCCTTCAACCGGAAGCTTAATGACCCTACTAACAAGCTCAGAGATGTGCACTGCCCACTGCAGACACAATGCTTGATCTTGAATGCACAGCTGAGTTTTTCAAGAAGATAAGAATTTTACAGCAGTTTCCTTTCTCACATCAATCAATTCTAAGAAGCATGTTTTCACCATCAGAGGATTCTAAGGATAAGATCATATAGTTTCTGCTATTATGGTTAAGTGTTTGAATAAAATATTAGATATTAAAATAGGACTTTAAGTTGAATGTCAACTTAATTTATTAAAATGCTTCAATGTTTCAGCGCCTGGGTGGCTTAGTCAGTTAAGAACCCAACTCCTGATTTCAGCTCAGGTCATGGTCTCATGGTTCATGACTTCGAGCCCTGCATCAGGCTCTGTGCTGACAGTGTGGAGCCTGCTTGGTATTCTCTCTCTCTTTCTTTCTCTCCTCTCTCTGCTCCTCCCCTGATCATGCTCTCTCTCTGTCTCTCAAAAATAAATAACTAAAATTTTAAAAAATAATAAAGTGCTTCAACATTGAAATTTAGATGGCTTCTTCTTCCACTGAAAAGTAGAGTGTAATTCTGGTCCGCTTGCATATGGGCCAGACTTGGTGACTTCCTTGATCAAGAAATGTGACAAAAGCAACACTCTGGGACACAGGAGCCTGAGTCATAAGAAGCCTGGCAGTTTCCAACTGAGTCTCCTAGAATGCTTACTCTGGGAGAAGCCAGCCACCATGTAATCAGTACAATTACCATAAGATCATCATGCTCTAAAAAAGCCCAAAAAGCCACATGGAGACATCATGAAAAGACAGGGGTGTCAGGCCAGCCCCTGATGCTCCAGCCATCCCAGCCCAGGCACCGCACATTCATGTGAGTGAAGGAGCCTTTTAGATACTCCAGTTCCAGCAGACAGGGCATGAAAAAGAATCAGGCAAGCTGGCTGATAGCCAGAACCTAGTCCCCAGACATATGGCCCCAGTACAGACATCCCAGCCACAGTAAGGTTCTAGTCATTGGTAAGACAGTTCCACTGTGCCCTGCCTAAATTCCTCACTCCCCAAATCATGAACATAATAAAAGGATGGTTGTTTAATGCTGCTAAGTTTCAAGGTGGTTTCTCATGCAGCAATATGGATAACTGGAACAGCCTTTCTATGAAGTATTTTTTTTCTTTCTAGTTCTGAGTTAGGTGGGTTTGTCTGGAGGCTACAGCGTAATTGAAATTCCATTAAAGATGCTCTTTAACAAACTAGCGAGACAAATACATCTTCCCATTATAAAGGAGTGCACTTTGTCAAACCATAGCTTACACAGTGAACTTACCCAGTAAAATATGTATCACAGGTTTATACTCTCTAATAGCTGCCCAACTAAAATGGAGAATAAGACAGGATATTAGAAGAGTGTTACCACAATGCTTAGAAGCAAAGTGTGATTTAACTCAGTAAAAGTGAACTTAACTGGCCATTATGGGCTTCACAGCTCTCATTTCAAGAAGGCATCAGACATTCCAAAGATAATGTGGCGGACGATTATAGAAACATGGGCTCCTCTTACTCGACAGGGCCACAGGTCATGCATCTGGCCAGAGGTCACGCACCCAGGCATCACCTCCAGACAGATAGCCCCACATGACTGGAGAGATGTCTCCCCATTGTGTCTCTTCAGAGACATAACCCCAACCTTTGCTGGTGGCCCTGGCTTTAGAAGCAAAACAGCTTCCTCAGGTCTCATAAAAATATTCCTTGCTGGTACAATGTAAATCCTATTGCCACATTTTTCTAAACTTGACTTTACAACCAATGATAATTGGATGTGTAGTATCTGCTTTATAGACAACCTACACCAAATGATTTTCAAGTGGACAACGAAAACATTGTTTTGAAATGAAAAGTAAGGGGCAGCTGGGTGGTTCAGTCCGTTAAACACCCAACTCTTGATTTTGGCTCAGGTCATGATCTCAAGGTTCGTGAGATCAAGTCCTGTGTCAGGCTCTGCGTTGTCGGTGCAGAACCTGCTTAGGATTCTCTCGCCCTCTGTCTGTGCCTCCCCTACTCATGCTTGTGCGCTCTCTCTCTCCTTCTCCTTCAAATAAAAATAAATAATAAAAACATTAAAATATTAAAAATAAAATAAAATGAAAAGCAAACAATCCAATGTTAATAGCAACCGGAATCTGCCTGCACTTTGAGGAGTACTGTTCTCATAGACACAGCTACACCGTCTCCTCTGGCCTTAGGTCAAGCCTGTGCCAGCCCCGTTTTCACAGAGATGTTATATGCAGCTCTCCCAGGTTCCACAGAGAGTCCTGAGTGGAGCATTATTCAAATCCAGGCCTACCAGATGCCAGAGCCTGCAAGGAAAAGGTCTGGGTCACGCCAACTTAATGCCACCACCTCCAGCAATGCTCAGGTCCTCCCGTCTATGCACTGCACACATCTAAACATTTCTCATCCCAACTCCGCCCCCAGCATCTGGTTGGGCATCCTAGAGATCTCTTCCACAGATCCCAGGGCAAAATGGCCAGAATTCTCAGGTCTGAGGTTTTTTGTTTAAAGGGCTGTTAGCTTTCAGTTACCCTGTTGTTAGGTGTTTTAAATTATGTGAGGCAAGCAAAATTAATTTTAGATTACAAATTTCCTGCAGCCTTCCAAGAGGGTATTGAGTAGCTGGTGAAAGCAAATTGGCTAGGTCTGATTTATTGACCTGAAGGAATGTGCAAATGCTGAGTGAAAAGTATAAAGCTGATGGAGACTGTGTATCATGTAAGTCCATTTCCTATTCAAATAAAATCAAGGAACAGAAAACCCTCTGTGTATATCTGTATGTAGGAAGGAGCAGAATGGTGTGGGTGGAGACTCACAAACGTCCAACTTAGGTTAGCAAGGGAGAGTGGGTCAGAGCAAGGGGGTGTGCCTCCCTCCTTCTATAGACGTTCCTCTACTGTTTGGCTGGTCACAATGAGACTGTATTGTGCTTGTAATTCTGGGGCATAAGGCAGAAATTGAAGAGAAATAAATATCTATGTACAGCATGCAGCTAAAGAGGACAGACAGCATTACATTACCTGTGGCTGAACATGCAGACTTTGAGATCAACCCAAGGGGAGAGTAATTTAAAATCAGAGACCAGTAATAGTTTATATCATTGAGGGCCTTGGTTGCACTCTTTACATACACTGCCATTCTGTGTTTTTCTTCTAAAATTTACTGCCTTGGCCATTTTTAAGTGTACAGTTAAGTGGTATCAATACATTCACATTGTTGTGCAACATCTCTACCATCCATCCCCATAACTCTTTTTAAATCTTCTAAAACTGAATTCTGTACCTGTTAACACGAACTCTCCATTTTGCCTCCCCCAGTCCCTAGAAACCATCATGTTGCTTTCTACCTTTATGTTTTTGACTACTCTCGTTACCTTACATAAGTGGAATCATATGGTATTTGACATTTTGTGACCGGTTTATTTTACTCAGCATAATGTTCTTCAGATTCATCCATGTTGTAACAAGTGTCAGAATTTCCTTCCTTTTTAGGGCTGAATAGTATTCCATTGTATGTATAGACCAGATTTTGCTTCCCCATTCATCCATAGACAGACGGTTGGATTGCTTCCATGTTTTAGCTTTTGTGAATAATGCTGCTGTGAACACAGGTGTATAAATACCTCTTTCAGACACCACCTTCAATTCTTTTGTGTATATACCCAGAAGTGAGATTGCCAGGTCCTGTGGTGATTCTATGTTTAATTTTGTTGCAGAGCCTCTGTACTGTTTTCTGTAAGAGTTGCACCATTTTACATTCCCACCAACAGTGTACAAGGGTTCCAATGTCTCCACGTCCTGAACAAACACTTACTGTTTTCTGGTGTTTTTTTTTTTTTTTATAGTAGCCATCCTAATGGGTCTGAGGTAGTATCTCACTGCAGTTTTGATTTGCTTTCCCAAATGATTAATGATATTCAGCATCTTCTCATGTGCTTATTGGCCATTTGCATATCTTCTTTGAAGAAATGTCTATTCAAGTATTTTGCCTATTTTTGAATCAGATTGCTTGTTTTGTTGTTGTTGTTGAGTTGTAAGAGTTCTCTATATATTCTATTAATCCATTCTCAGATATATTATTTGCAAATATTTTCTTCCATCCTGTTGCCTTTTCACTGTGTGGGTAGTATCTTTGATATACAAAATTTTAAAATTTTCTTGGAGTCCAATTTGTCTATTTTTCTTTTGTTACATGTGTTATATCTAAGAAATCATTGTCACATCCAATGTGGTAAAGCCTTTGTCTTATGCTTTCTTCTAAGAGTTTTACATTGTTTTAGGTCTTACATTTAGGTCCTTCAACGATTTTAAATTAAGTTCTGTATTTGGTATCAATTCATTCTGTTGCATATATGCAGTTTTCCCAGAACTGTTTGTTGTGAGTTGTCATTCAATTTTTGCAAACAACCCATGAGTAAACCCTAATGCTATCCCATGTTATAGATGAGAAACTGAGGCACAGAGAGTAATTGTCCTTAGATCCTAGGTCAATGGTAGAGCTGGGATTCTGACCCAAGCAGCCCACCCTGCACTTCCAATAATATGTTGTGGTACTTAATGGTTGTGTTGACTTGTAGTAAATCATTCAATGCCTTTGAGGGTCATTTTCCTTATCTGTCAAGTGAGGATGTTAAGAAGGACCTCTCTGAAGGACACACTAACGTGTTATATATACAAAAGTAAAGCATCTTGCCAGGTGCTTGAACAGGGGAGGTATTGCAGAACCGGTGACACTGTTGCTGCCATGTTTGTGGCCCTTACTGCCCTCAGTGCAGCTTGAATCCCACAGGGATGGGGCCAGCACTGCTGGCTGTGACAAAGAGACACTAAAGCCAATGGCATGGAACTGTTCAGAGAGATAGAAGCTTGACTGTCACAGCCCCTGTGGATCTAAAGAGTGCAGAGGAGGGGGTTATGAGGTGGGATGGTGCTTAGAACGAGAAACAAGGCCAAGAAACTTGGCTGGCAGAAATTGACCAGGGACATGGCCACCTGGCTCCCAGTCAGGACAAAGAGCACAAATAGGGACTGTTTCTTTGTGTAGCTTCGGCAGGAAGATATTCCTCTGTCTCATTAGCCATCCATGAGACCTGGCTGACTCATAGCCCAGCTCCCTATTGAGCATTTGTCCCAAATGCTCCAACTGATGACATCCTTTAATACCTGTTCAACACTTATGCAGAGCAACAGGAGTAAACTACTTTTAAGAAAAAATGTTATGCCCTTGTCTATAATTGTCAAATAACTTTTTTTTTAAATGCCCCTTCCCAAATAACTGTGTGAGGCATCATAAATGCTTAAAACATACATCATAAAATGAATTACTGATTCCCAGCAAACAGTGTTCTCCCACTCAGTTTCAAACTTTTAGCTCTCACTGCACCTCGGACCCCGTGTCTGGCCCTGTCCTCCACATTTGGGACTGCAGGAACACAGCCTTCTGTGTCCTCAAGAATACTGCCAATCTCAGCAGGACTGGGCCAATTCCTGATTCACCGGCTCTAACGTGAGTCCAGCACCTGCAGAAATCTGTGACCAGCGCTGCATTTCCGAATTGTTCCATTGATGTTCTGAGCCTGGTGAGGGCAAAGGGGAAAAGTACAGGGAAAACCAGAAGGAAAAATAAGAATAATTTCTAATGCCTAAGGAAGTGGAGATGAAAAAAGTAAACAGGACTTAATGGGGACAGACCGGGAGTGACAGGAGCCCCTCCAAGGATAGGTGCTGTGCTGGGACAGGTCTGCCTGTGGCTTTGTGATGTGGGGCAATCTCTGAAGTGAAGGCATAAAGGGGATTTGCACACTGTAACATGCTTGGCCCTTCCTCTACCATATGTCATAATAATATTTCAATCATTAGATCTGAACTAAATACAGATTTAATTTACCAAATAATGTTTTAATGACAACAGCAGCAGCACCCAGCAGTGCTCCAATTTATGCATAACTTCAAGATAAATTACATCTTTTGACTTGCAGAGAAAGATGCCTAATTAGGAAGATTTTCAAATATAAAGAACTGTCACTGTAAGGCATGTAATCTCATCACTACAAAGTCATTCATTAACATACGAAAATGTTACCGTTTAATAAAGTGGGTATGTAAAACATGGTCCTGGTATTCCCCCCAAAGTGGGACGTGACAGAAAAGGTGCTGCACAATGTCTGCTCAGTGCTCCCCAATGTCATCGACCATGGACACCCCTTACCTTTAGATATAGCCAGACGATGAGTATTTTTGCCATAAAAGATTCTTTTTTATTTCATGTTATTATATCCTGGTTTTCTAGCTTGGTCTAGGTCTGAATTAGAATTTGTATTAGGGTAGGATATTTAAGATTCTCTTTAAGCACTGGTGTTTAACAGTTTTTCTTAAGGGTTGTTTCAAAGTTATTGCAAGATGAAATTATTACGAAGTCTGTCAGTCAGATGCAATCATGGTGGCCACAAAAAGACGGTAAAATATCCATAATTCTTCAACCTTGCCCCAAATTAAGGTAGACTCATGCTGCATCCAATTCAGTTCATACACCAGATTTTGTGGTAGCATGAAGAAATATTCCATGAAGTCAGCCTGGAGGGTCAGGAATGAGGCTTCAGGTGGGTTATGTGGGATTAACAGGAGTTTTCCAGCTGCACTGGCTCTAAGAAAGCATTTCAGGAGGACGTTAGCATGTACAATGCATGGAACCTTGAGACAAAAACATCACAGGAGACTGTCAGGTGTCTGGTCAGGTGTCTGTTTGCTAATAAATTTGGCATTTTCCTCTACAGACAGGGTGTGGAGTGGGGCACAGGAGGCCACTGAGCAGGGTAGCAAATAACTAGATCTTCGATAGTGAGCAGGATGGATCTGGAGCCAGGCAGGGGTGGTCAGAAGGCCAGTGATGGGGAGAGATACTTAGAAGAACACTATGTTTTCTGGTTAAATGTGTTTGCATCCTCACTGGGAAAGCGGAGTCAGATCAGTTCACCCAAAACCAACTGGGACAAGAGTCATTCCAATAAAGCTAAGCATAAGTGGGACTGTGAAGGCAACACCACACACAGACATCTTTACAATTTCTGACAGTTCTAAAATTCTCTTTTTTTTTTTTAACAGAAAACTAGTTATTACCCTGGGAAGCTTCTACCGTTTCCCACCCCACGTTTGTTGACTAGAATGTTGCTAATTTGATTTAAAAAATAGAAATATAAAAGTAACAATGACGATCTGGCAGTATG
The DNA here is from genome assembly GCF_024362965.1 of Panthera pardus. Classification (NCBI taxonomy): domain Eukaryota; kingdom Metazoa; phylum Chordata; class Mammalia; order Carnivora; family Felidae; genus Panthera; species Panthera pardus. The sequence continues at coordinate 13,321,919 of NW_026526810.1, read as the reverse complement.
GCTGAGGAAATCACATGTGTGAGGGATCGGGTGATAGAAAAGTCTAAAACCCCTGCAAGAATCATCAGCCCCATTCCAAGATTTCCACGGTGTCAGAGCCATGGACTGTCTACTCCTATTTCTCTACATGCCCCTGAGTTTTGTTTCCACTCTATTTTTTCCTTTCCAATTTAATGCTTCATTTATTCATTACTCAAACATGCCAGGCACCGTGCTGGTGTGGTGCAGGTACACAGCAATGAACTAGCCAGAACCAGCTTCCGCACCTGGGGCTGCCGTTCCCGTGAAGCAGACAGTCAAGCGCCTGCACATCTGGTTATCAAGTACAGTTGTGAGAAACACTCCCAAGGAGAGGTCAAGGTGCCTTTCGAGGCCCAGGTGGTAGACATATCTCAATGTGCTCAAGCACACCTCCCTAGCTGTGGGGCTGCAACTAAAATCTAGAATTCCTCATTTCCAGCCTAGCACTTTTTCTACCACATTCACTGTGCTCATTCATTTTTTGGTGTATTCCTTTGTTCATTCATTTGTACGTTTGTTCCCTTGTCCATTCATCCTTTCAATGTTCAGCCAGTTATTCATCCATCAAATATACACAGAGCAGGCACTGAAGATGTGGGCCTCCTGTCCAGCTGAGAGGTACTGGGGTATGAGGCATCATACCAGGCTTATGGGTGCTGCACTGAGTCGAACATGGGTGCGATGGGTGCATCTGCTGGTGAAGGAAGGCTGAATGAGGCTGGAGGGCTCAGTGAAGGCTTCTCAGAAATGACCCCGAAAGAACCAGAGAATGAGCAGGAGTTCTCAATTCCACTATATGCAGTGGAGGCTGACATGCACCAGGCACTACACAGACCCTACACCTGCCCTCTTAGAGGTCACGGTCAGGAGGCAGAGAGGCAGGAAGCAAAGACACTGCATCTTGTGATGAGTGTTCGGGAAGAAATTAAGCAGGTGGCATGCTGGGAGTCCTGGGGGCTTTCTGTGGAGTAGGTGGTGATGTGTTGGCCCAGAGCCTACATGAAAGGAGCCAGGAGAAGAATATTCCAAACAAAGAAAAAGCTGGGGTGTTCTAGAAACTGTCAGGAGGCCAGAAGGGTTGGTGCACAGGGCATCATTGGATACAGTCAGCAGCTTGGGCAGAGCACTTCAGGCCAAGGGGAAAAGTTTGATTTTTTTTTTCCTACATGTGATAAGAGGCCACTGGAGAGTTTTAGAAGAGCCACTGACTGGTTCCTATGTGTATCTTTAAAGAAGCATACTGATCAGACCCCTGAGACCATAGGGGTGTTTTCTAAGTAGAAAAAGCTGCCCCACTCCCTCTAGGTGATGTAGCAGATTCCAGCCTTCACCTCTTGGCCAGGGCCCTTGTGTAGAGCAGAAGGTTCCTTGATTCTGGATGCTGCATAAATTAGGGGATTGGTGACAGGAGATGGTAACTGGAACAAAAGAGGTGGCTATAAAGACCAAGATTAGAGAATGGATGGCAGATAGCTTTTGAAGGAAAACCTGGCAGGACTGAATATGCATTTGTGTAGGACAGTGAGAGAAACAGATTGTTAAGTATGCCTCGTATCTTTTATATACTATTTTTAAGGCCCCAATGCAAGCTTTCAGTTCTGTAGAAATGCAGGTTTTTCATTGTGCATGTGCCATAGTTTATCAACCTGCTCCCCTGTGGATGGACTCCTGGTTGTTTTCAGTCTTTTGCATCACAGACAATATTGCCCTGAGGCATCACTTCAGGGATGTGCAAGTCTACCCACAGGATCAAATCCCTGGGAATTGCTGGGATTCCTGACACAGTGAATTCACCTCTAGTTGGTTTAATACTGCCAAGTAATCCTTCCGGGGGCCGTACCATTGTACACTCCTCTTGGCAAAGGAGGAGAGGACCAATTTCCCCACAGCCTCATCAGAAGATTCTGTCATCCAAATTGTGGGTTTCTGTCCAATCTGAAGGGTGAAACATGTATCTCCATGTTGTTTTAATTAGATTTTCTGTTACCACCAGTGACACAGTATTTTCATAAGGTTAAGTCCATTTGATTCTCTTTTTCTATGAACTCTCTCTCCATGTCCATTTTTCTCTTGGATATGTCTGGTCTTTATCTTATCAACTTCCACAAAGTGGGAACTGTTTGTGATTGAAGTTGGAAATATTTTTCTCCCAGCTTGATATTTAGCTTTTGAATGTAGTTGCTTTTAAATTTTAATTTATTTATTTTTAATATAGTTGACATGCAATATTATATTAGTTTCATGCGTACAACTTAGTGATTTGACAAGTTGATACATGATGCTTTGTTCACTTTGGGTAAATACCCAAGAGTGAAACTGTTGAATCATGTGGTATTTATATTTTTAATTTTTTGAGAAATCTCCATATGTTTTACACAGTGGCTGTACGAGTTTACATTTCCACCAACAGTACATGAGCATTCCTTTTTCTCTACATCCTCACCAACATTTGTTATTTCTTGTCTTCTTGATTTCAGCCATTCTAAGAGGTGTGAGGTGATATTCATTGTGGTTTTGATTTGGGTTTTCCTGATGGTTAGTGATGTTGAGCATTGTTTCATGTGTCTGTTGGCCAACTATGTATCTAAGAATAAACTTGATTAAATAAGTGAAAGACCTATACTCTGAAAACTATAAAACATTATTGAAAGAAATGGGAGATGACACAAAAAATGGAAATTTATTCCATGTTCGTGGATTGGAAGAACAAATATTGTTAAAATATCAATAGTGCCCAAAGCATTCTACAGATTTATGCAATCCCTATCAAAATACCAACAGCATTTGTCACAGAACTAGAACAAATAATCCTAAAATTTGTATTGAACCACAAAAGACCCCTCTAGCCAAAGGATTCCTGAGAAAGAACAGAGCTCGAGCTCAAGCTTGAATTCTCAAGCTTGAATTCTGAACTTCAAGTTATATTGCAAAGCTGTAGTAATCAAAACAGTATGGTGCTGGCACAAAAAGAGACACACAGATCAACAGAGAATAGAGAATAGAGAGCCCAGAAATAAATGCACGATTATACAGTCAATGAATCTTTGACAAAGGAGGCAAAAATTTGCAAATGGGAAAAACATAGTTTTTTCAATAAATGGTGTTGGGAAAACTAGACAGCTACATGCAAAAGAATGAAACTAGACTGCTTTCTCACACCACACACAAAAATAAACTCAAAATGGATTACAGACCTAACTGGGAGATCTGAAACCATAAATATCCATCGAAGTGAGCATAGTCAGTAACTTCTCTGATGTTGGACACAAGAACATTTTTCTAGGTATTTCTCCTGAGGCAAGAAAAACAAACTCAAAAACAAACTATTCAGACTACATCAAAATAAAAAGCTTCTGCTCAGCAAAGGAAACCATCAACAAAACAAAAGGACAACCTACCCAATGGCAGAAGTCATTAGCAAATGACATACCTGATAACAGGTTAATATCCAAAATATACAAGATTTATACAACTCAACACCAAAAAGCAAACAATCCGTTTTAAAAATGGGCAGAGGACCTGAACAGACATTTTTCCAATTGCTTTTTTAACTCATTAATTATTTTGCCATGCAAAAGCTTTGTGCTTTTATGTAGTCACATTTACATTTTAAATTTACAACAGTCACATTTACAAAATTTTATAGCTGCAAAGAACACTATTTGGAGCTGGTAAAAAAGGAATGGGGAAGCTATTTGGCCCAGATTTAGAAAGATCTAAATGTAACGTTAATCTAAATGTAATGCTAAATGGGAAAAGCAAATGAGTATAGAGTATGCTTCTTTTTGTGTCAGAAAGAAGAGAAAGTGGGAATCTATGTTTCTACTTGCTTATAGTTTCATCAAGGGAATTGTGATGATTAATTTTAGGTGTCAGCTTGGTTAGGCTATGGTGCCCCATTGTTTGGCCAAACACCAGTCTAACTGGTGCTGTGAAGGTATTATTTAGATGTGATTAACATTTACAATTTTTTTTAATGTTTGCTCATTTTTGAGAGAGAGAGGGAGTGACAGAGAGAGACAGAGACAGAGCACAAGCCGGGGGAAGGGGCGGGTAGGGGAGACACAGAATCCGAAACAGGCTCCAGGCTTGGAGCTGTCAGCACAAAACCCAACATGGGGCTCGAACTCACTAACCACGAGATCATGACCTGAGCCAAAGTTGGACACTTAACAGACTGAGCCACCCAGGAGCCCTGATGTGGTTAACATTTAAATCAGCAGTCTTTGAATAAAGCTAATGTGGTTGGGCCTCATCCAATCAGTTGAAGGCCTTCCATGCAAAGACAGAGGTTTGTTGAAGTAGAAAGAAATCTTCTTAAGACTGTGACATGGAAACCCTGACTCAGTTTCCAGCCTGTTGCCCTAACTGATTTGGTCTCAAGACTGCAACATCATCATTTAGCTGAATCTCTAGACTGCTGGCTTGTCTTACAGATTTCAGATTTGCCAGCCCCTATAATTGCATAAGCCAACTTCTTTTTTCTTTTAATTTTTTCTTAATGTTTATTCATCTTTGAGAGAAAGACAGACACAGAGTGTAAGCAGGGGAGGGGCAGAGAAAGAGGGAGACACAGAATCTGAAACAGGCTCCAGGCTCCAAACTGTCAGTGTAGAACCTGATGCAGGGCTCGAACCCATGAACCATGAGATCATGACCTGAGCCAAAGTTGGATGCTCAACCTACTGAGCCACCCAGGTGCTCCTGCATAAGCCAACTTCTTAAAATAAATCTCTCTCCCTCCCTCTTTCTACACACACACACACACACACACACACGCATATGTGCACACACACATATGCACATGTGCGCGCGCACACACACACACACACACACACACACACACACACACACTGGATTGTTTTTCCAGAGAACCCTGACTCATACAGGAACACAGGCAGGTTTCCACAAGGAATGAAATAACTGGGCATAGGAGAGATAAGAGAAAGGTGGCTAGAATAGGATGGAAATAGGAATGCTCAACTTAGACTTTGTTATGTTGAGAAATTCTAAACTATATAAATATATCACCTATTCAAAATAGAAAGTGAAGTTTAGGACAAAATCAACTTTTAGATACAAACTAAAACAAATGCCGTATAAATGAAGGGATACATGTTATTTGCTTTGTATTCATTTAAGACACAAAAAAGGGAATTGTCCAGTTTTATTCAGAAGATGTATTCCTGAGGAAGAAGGCACTTTTTAAAAGCACCAAGATATGATTTTTTTAACATAATACTATATATTGTATTTAAAAATATATAATATTCTAAAATCTGAGAGAAGAACATGAGGTTGGGAAAGAACTGCATTTGGGGTAGGGTAGACAGGGTTGCCCAGAGTGACAGCAGCCCATCTCAGGTCACCACGGTGTGTCTCTGCCTTCTGCAACAGGACCCCCCTCAACCATGGAAGCACATGTGTCCTCCTCAAATACAGGAGAGTCAACACTCCCAGGCATAACACTCAGTGGTGTCAGTTCTGGGGTCATCCTGGGCAATCCAGTCCCAACTGCCCACAGTGACAACCTTGCTGCTGCATCCTGATAGAGATCCTTCCTCCCATCCACTCACTCTCCCAGCTCCTCAGGCCTGCTTCCTTGCTTGGGCTCTGCTTTAGGGTAACCTAAAAACAACTCCAGCATGGAGAGTTCTTTGCGATCCAAGAAGATACCAAGGACTTGAGGCCTCAGTCACACATATGCCCAGGCATGCGTGGTTAGTATGTCCACCTCCTGTCCAAATCCTTCAGTTGAGACCATGGCCTATAAAACACATTTCCCTAGTAAGGCAAATTAACAGTGATAATTGACACTGATTACTTGCCAGACATTGATCCAAGCACCTTATAAACCATTTTAATTCTCAAATGGGGAAATGGAGGCACAGAGAAAGTAACTCAGTTTCCATGGTTACCCAGCTCATAAGCAGCCAAGCCTAGGATCGAATTTGGACAGGTAAGCTCCAGGGTTTGCGTTCTTTAGCAGAAGCTATCCCACATGAGGAATACCAAGAGGAGAGCTTTGGGGGACCCAGGCACATAGAAATCGAGAGGGAAAAGAACATCCAGCAAAGGGAGGGAAGAAGCCCAAAGCGGAAAACAAAACCAGTCCAAAGACCAAGAAAGAAGTTGGCAGAAGACAGAGAATGGTCCCCAATTCCTGATGAGACACTCCAAGTGAGAGGGTCTCAGAACGTCACCTGCTGGGCCCCGTGAGGGATTAGGAAGGTGCGTGGAGCCAAAGTCCAGACTGGGCTCTGCTGCCTAAGCCAGTTGTCTCTCTCCTAGGTGCCTCACAGAGCAGACAGATAGAGGGACAGAAGTCAGTGGGTAGGGTCTTTGGTTTCCATTTTCTCCATGAATTAATCCCATTAAAGTCAAATATTTGCATTGAGAAAAGTCTTTGTTATTTTACAGAACAGCTCCACAAAAGGCAGTTTTCTTCAGCTTCAAACAGTCCTTTCCAGCTGACTTCCAAATTCACCATTTCACTTTCCTATTATATTCAGTGAAAGCCTATCGTCTTCTGTGTAAACCGAGATTTATGTTGCCATTTTTATTTAGTAGGGTTTGTTTTTCCTTAAAAGATGATGTAAATTTCATAAGAATGTTCCAATTTGGTGGGTTTCATGTTAAGGATTCTTGGTCACAAATGAAAGCTAAGGTCAGACTCCAAAAGGGACCAGTCACATCTTAAAGGCAAGTTCTGATGAAATCTAGTCTTTTCCAGCTTATTTGGGCATAACTCAAAATTTTAAGTCATAGGCCAAGAATTAAAACTATAGCTTCTGATTTGCTTACAATCTGATCTCTAGTTATTTACAGTCCACAGAAAAGTCTGGATGTATCTCAGAATGGCTTCACACACACAACCATCTGAAATGCTCTTGAGATGCCCCATTTAAATACGACCTGGACCAGACCTTCCTTTGTTCTCAGAATTCTAAAGAAAGAATCATTTCTCATCTTTTTTATGGGTTCTTAATTTTGAAATTTAGATCTGGGGCACCTGGGTGGCTCAGTCGGTTGAGTATCCGACTATAGCTCAGGTCATGATCTCGCGACTCGAGAGTTCGAACCCTGCATGGGGTTCGCTCATGTCAGCCTGTTGGCGCAGAGTTGGCTTTGAATCTTCTGCACCCCCCTCTCTGCCCACCACCCCCCGCTTGTGCTCTCCAAAAAAATATATAAATATTTTTTCAAAATTTAGATCTTTATCAATTTGTTTTCCTATGTGAGGACATCACTTTATTTTACACACATACAAGGAAACACAGAGAGACTAAGGGCTTCATCTTAAACTGAATCAGAAACAGAAAACATCCCTGCTACAACAGAGTAGTCTTCACCTGAAAAATCATAGAGAAAGGAGAGTGCCAGAAGATGGACAAGTATTATGGTGACTGAAAAAAAAAAGGCAAGGGATAACTAGAACAAGGCTTTCACGTGAAGTTGGTCAGCACCTAGAGGGGCTCATGAGGAGTTCATAAGAACAGCCTAGACTTCACTGTTTGGACCAAGGTGGTGCAGACACAGTGTATGTGGGTGGCACAGATCAGCTGCATTTTGTATTCTCTCTTGCAGTACAGAGACTTAACAAAAGAATTCTACCTGGGGACCAACCTTCCTGTTCACCATCACCAGTGTTCAATGGGAGGCATGGGGAGTCTGGTTTAACAAATTTACAGAGAACTCAACTGGAGACAAATGGAGAATATCATTATATTGCTGAATCAGGGTCTGGGAGGTTCATAGGCTCTAAATGAGTGCAAAGAAGTTTACAGGGGATAAACAGCCTATCTTGTACTTGGGTTCCAAAAAGATCAACTTTAAATTTCTGAATTCTGACTTCACTGATTCAGTTCAAAAGCACTGTGGTGTGTCTTTACCATGCCAGCCACTACTGTCAGTATGGAGCTATGACAGTGAATAAAACTAATCAGTAAACTTCATGGAGGGAGGAGACAAGGAATTAAATAAATCATATAGGGTATTAAAAGGTGGTAAAGGGGGGGGGGACCTGAAACAGGGGAGGGGGCAAGAAGGTAGGGCAGCAATTTTGAATGGGACTGGCCACATTGAATATTGACATCTGTGCAAATACCTGAAGCACTGAAGCTATCTAGGGTCAGAATGTTCTAGACTCAGGAAACAGTGAGGAAGGGTGTGGCCAGAGCTGAATGAGCAAGGGGAGTCCAGAAGACAGGCACTGGAGTGAGAGAGGAAGGTGGTCACAGACATGGGGAGCTCTGGCTTTTATTCTGAGGAATTGGAGACTCCTTGGAAAGTTTCCAATATGGGTGTGACAGGCTTGACAGAGGATTTGAAAGAATCCTTGTGGCCACAAGAGTAGCTCAGTGAACAGGCTTCTATAACATGACCTGTGACTTTATACAATATTGATAAAAATCCAGCCCCAATAGAAAATGGCAGAATCCACATAAGAAGAATTCACACAACTACCAGAAGCTGGGGGAGAGGCAAGGAAGGATCCTCACTCAGAGCCCAGTTCTGCTCTTGGACTTCTGGCCTCCACAACTGCGAGAGAATAAATTTCAGTTATTTTAGTCACCAAGTTTGTGGTAATTTGTTATGGCCACCTTGAGAAACAAATACAACTTTAGTGTGGGAAAAGCAGCCTCCTGCATTATGGTTTTCCTTCCACATTAAATCTGATTTCAGGTTCTGCTTCCTGACCCAACTTTTGCAGCTCAGATGCAAATATTAAATTTTATTTGAAATTTTTTTCTCCATAGAGCACCTGGGTGGCTCAGTCAGTTACGTGTCCGACCTTTGATTTTGGCTCAGGTCATGACCACAGGGGTGTGAGATTGAGCCCTGTGTTGGGGGGCTCCATGCTGGGTGTGGAGCCTGCCTGCTTAAGATTCTATCTCCCCCCACCCCTCTCTGCCCTTCCCCTGCTCATGAAAGGGAGAAAGAGAGAGAGACAGACAGAAGGAGGGGGAAAAGAAGAAAGAAAGAAAGAAAGAAAGAAAGAAAGAAAGAAAGAAAGAAAGAAAGAAGAGAGAGAAAAGAAAAGAAGAGAAGAGAAAAGAGAAAAGAAAAGAAAAGAAAAGAAAAGAAAAGAAAAGAAAAGAAAAGAAAAGAAAAAATTTTCCTTGAGGATTTCACAGAAAAAAAGCAGTCAGAGTGAGAGAAAATATATAACCCCCTGGGGACCCACACCTGCTTTCAGAAGGAGGGAGAATGAGGTGACACCACGCCCTCTGGGCTGGAGAGTGTGGCATGGGGTGAGGACAGGTATAAGGAAAAGACACAAAGAGCCATGAGGTGGTCAGCTAGTAGGTGTAGAGGTCAGATGAAAGAAATGATGTCAGCCGCTTACAATTAGCATAAAATTTTGGGAAAGAGATCCAAACTGGATTTTTATGGTACTCTTTATGTGATGGGCTGCCACTTTAAGGAGATTCATAGTTATGATCTAATTCTATAGTTTTCATCAAGGTTCCTGCAGGAGCCACCCTAAGGCTGGGCCACAAGGGGCCCCAGTTATGACACAGTGACATTTTGGAAGCTATTAACTGCAAGTGTAGGAACCTCAGTCTAAACCCATCACCCCAGGTCTGAGCAAAGAGTACATTTTGACAAGCCTATCTAATAAATTTATGTTGCAAAAGAGCAACAGCCCCTCACACCCCAGCCATCCTAGTTCTTATAACCACATGGCAAAGTCAGAGACATCACTGGAAACACATCAGTTCTGCAACTGTTAAGAGGATATTTTCAAGTGGATAAAGAAATTTTCATGGCACTCTATAAAAACAGTTAGTTGAGGACATCCATAAAGGCCCCGGTGAAGTTTCAAACTAGGGTTATTTTTATACTCTCCTGCATGGAAACCCATTTTGATGTAATTTATGACTTCTGATTAGAATTACACTTGTCTGTCTGTCTGTCTGATCCTTCCTCACAGACTGTAAGCTGCTTGATGCTGGGACTTAACTCATCTTGGAACCTAAGGGCTGGGGTAGTGACACACATCTGCCAGAAGGTAACTGCCTGCCAATCAGTAGATGAAGTCTAGGTTACAGGCCAGGAACAGAAATATGAGAATTAGCACTGGGAGTCAGAGTAATAGAAAACCAGGTCTGAAACCCAGAACATCAGAAAGATGTAGTATTGACAAAGGAATACAAGAACCAGAGAACTGAGCCAAGATCTGGAGGCTGGGAGGAAGGATAGGTCGGGGGTGGCCGTAACACGAAATTCTAATTGTCACCTGGAACAGCTCAGGGCAGAGAGCAGCCAGAAAACACCAAAGTTCACAGAGGCACCTTTCGCAGTTTTTTTAAAAACACAACCAGCTGTTGTCATCTCAGGGCTTTTTTGCCTCTGCCCCTGGGCATTCTTGGAGTCATGATGCTCCACTTGGCTGCCTCAGAGGCCTCTTGACACCTGGATTATTTCCCTGTTGGTGTTCTTGTTTTCTAACTCTCCCAGCAGACCACTAGCTCCAAGCCCTCATTTGTCCTTAACATCCTTAACATCTGAGTCTCACTCAGAGGTGCCTCCAAGTGAAAACACTGGTTGGGTGAATGAATAACACAGGCAAACCCCGGCATGCCTATCTTGTCTCACCTGAAACATAAACCCACTTCTTGGTGATACGGAGTACAACCGGAGAGGGAAAATAATACAATTACATATAAAACTAAGGAAGAACTGGGGCTCCTGGGTGGCTAGTCGGTTAAGCATCCAACTTCAGCTCAGGTGGTGATCTCATGGTTCATAAGTTCGAGCCCTGTGTCAGACTCTGTGCTGGCAGGTCAGAGCCTGGAGCCTGCTTCAGATTCTGTGTCTCCCTCTCTCTCTGCCCCTCCCCCTCCCATGCTCTGACTCTCTCTCTCCCTCTCTCTCTCAAAAATAAATAAACATTAAAAAAATTAAAAACATATATAAAATAAAATAAGGATGAGCTAGTAAAAATGCCTCCTGGAATTTAAATGGTGTAAATGAAAGTAGTCAATTTTTTTCTTTCCATATAATTGTGAACTAATATCTATTTCCAATCAAATATTTATTTATTTTTTATTAAATTTTTTTTTACATTTATTTATTTTTGAGAGACAGAGAGAGACAGAGTACAAGTGGGGGAGGTGCAGAGAGAGAATAAGACACAGAATTTGAAGCAGGCTCCAGGCTCTGGGCTGTCAGCATAGAGCCCAATGCGGGGCTCAAACTCACAAACCGTGGGATCATGACCTGAGCTGAAGTTGGATGTTTAACCGACTGAGCCACCCAGGCATCCCCTGATCAAATATTTTAACATTAGCTAACAAGATCATTCAGCATCTTAGACATAATTTGAGAGCTTATGTTGGAGTAGCAGGGCCCATGTGATGGGACAATTCACAGCAGATCTGGCTGCTCAAAGTTCTTCCCATTTTGTCACATGCACAGCTGATGTTCCCCACCCTGGAGCCAGGCCTACTGGCTGGGGCTGCTACCCCGACCACACCGTCTGCTTTCCCAGACCCTCCTGAACATGTATCAGGCTTTCACATTTGGTCAGCGTCACTTCCTCTGCGCTGCAAAACCTGCTTCCACCAGGAAATGCCAGAGGGTGTGCTCCTTCCCACAGGGTACACAAAACCCAAATTCCTAACATGCATCCCCATAGTAAATGAAGTCAACTCACTTTTATGTCCACACAATTGCAAAGACAAAATGCAAGTCGGACTGTGAAACCCAGATTAACACATCCATTGAAATACAGAGAACAGTTTAATCAGGGAAGTATACAAGCTTATATTGCATACAAATCGGCATCAATCATGAATACATGAATTTTGGCTTTTCAAATTTCGTGCAGGGGACTTATTTACATGCACGCTGGCAAACCGGAATGTAAACTAACAGTACAAAAGATAACACAAATTAGAAACATCCCAAGCTGCCAGATACAGGAAGAAGGCAGTGTTTTTAGCTTCCTATAGTATGAAAAACTTACAGTGATGACACAATTAATTCACAGCAAGGCACAGAGGAAATAGCATACCAACCTAGAATAAATTACTATGAATTGTTTCCATTTTCTGAAGATGCTCAAAAGCATCTTATTCCTGACCAGAGACATCTCTGTTTAATACCTCCTTATGTTTGGGGATACAAACACTACCAACCAAGCGATAAATTATTTACTATTTTACACAAGTTTTCAAATTAAGACACCAAGCTAACTTACTCATTTTACAAGATTAGGTGTGAACATGTAGTGTCTGTGGTTGATGGATTAATAAGTTGAGATTTAAGGATAGTATTCATGTTATGGATGTCACCAACAGTGAGAGTAAAGACAGCATACAGCTACATTAGAAGACAGTCTATCATCTGGCAAATAAAAGCCAAGGATAAACGAGCAAGAGGTAAGTCAAGCAATGGTAATACAGTCATGTTATTTGGTGACATGGATGTAACAACCATAAAAATTAACATCAAATCATTAAAACTGCACTCTCAACAACAGCTAAATTATGGAAAGAGCCTAAATGTCCATCAAGTGATGAACGGATAAAGAAATTGTGGTTTATATACACAATGGAATACTACATGGCAATGAGAAAGAATGAAATATGGCCTTTTGTAGCAACATGGATGGAACTGGAGAGTGTTATGCTAAGTGAAATAAGTCATACAGAGAAGGACAGATTCCATATGTTTTCACTCCTATGTGGATCCTGAGAAACTTAACAGAAGACCATGGGGGAGGGGAAGGAAAAAAATGGTTAGAGAGGGAGGGAGCCAAAGCATAAGAGACTCTTAAAAACAGAATAAACTGAGGGTTGATGGGGGATGGGAGGGAAGGGAGGGTGGGTGAGGGGTACTGAGGAGGGCACCTGTTGGGATGAGCACTAAATGTTGTATGGAAACCAATTTGACAATAAATTTCATTAAAAAAAAAAACAACTTCAGCCACTGAGAAATGGAGGTAGTGGAGGCAGGGGAAAAAAGAGGCAGAAGAAAGTGACCTCACTGTTAGCACCCCTATACCAGATTCTTCACCCATTTTCCTAGTGAGTTCTTTGCCTCTTACTATTCTGTGGCTCTTCATAACATTCTGTACACTAGCCCTTGCTTGATCACACATTTGGAACGCATCTTCACCCAACCAGTGGCTCACCTTTTACATTTATGGAATTTTTCTGATGCACACAACTTTTTAGTTTTAATATTTTCCTTCATGGTCTATCTTTTCTTTATGCTTTTGTCTTGATTTGCTTTTCAAATTTAAGTCTCTAATCCATAGGGAATTTATTTTCAGACCTTGTACGAGGCAAGGTCTCCTACCATTCCCCATCTTTTTTCACGTGGATGTCCAGTGGTACAGACAGCTTTCATTGAACAGTTGTCCACCCTTGTCCAGTCAATTTAAATAACATCATTTCTGTGATAAACCAAATTCCAATATTCACAGGTCTGTTTCTGGGTTTATTATTGTGTTCCACTGATCTATTCAATTATCCCTATACCAGTACCACACAATTTTAATTATTATGGTTTTATAAAAAAAATATCTGGTAGAGTGAGTCCCACTTGTTAGATCTACTTCAAAATTGACTTGGCTATTTTTGGATCTTTACTGTTCTGTATAAATTATGGGATCAGTTTATTTAGTTTCACAAAAAAAAAATCTGAGATTTTGATAAGAATTGCACTTAATTTATGGGTTGATTTTAGAAGGTCTGTCATCTTTAGGACACCAAACTTCCCTGTCTACAATAAGCCCTTTCCTCATTTAAATCAGGAATTCTGTGTCCCTCAAGAACAGTCTTCTGTATCATTCATTAAATTTAATCATGGCTTTTAATTAAATTATGAATTACAATTTTCATATTGGTTTATGCTATTATATATAAATGCTATTTATTTTTGTAATTTGAATCAATCTTCTTATTGGTTCTAATAGTTTATAGATTTTCTATGTAGATAATCAGTCTGTAAAGATAATTATGTTTTTTCCATTCTTATTCCTATACTTATGATTTATTCTTTTCTTATCTAATTGCATTGGCTAGAATTCCCAGGACAAAACTGAGTAACAGTGATGACAGTAAGCTTCCTGTATTGCTCCCAATTTAATTTCAAACATTTAAAAAATTTAATATGGTATATTCTATGAGTTATATAGCATATAGGTAGATATATGCTTTATTAGATTAAAGGAGTCTATCCTAGTTTTCTGTTTTTACATTAAGATTTTGATTAAACACTTTTGCAACTTTTACTGAGAAAAATAATATGGTTGTCATATTTAATTTTTTAATTATGTAAGTTGGTGGATTTTAAAAGTTAATCCACTCGTTCTTCCCTAAAATAAGCTGTTTAAGTTATACCGCATTTCAATATAAATTCCTAGAATTGATTTGCGATGTTTTCTCTTTTACTTATGCTCATTAGTGAAACTGGCTTATAATTTTCTTTTCCTCTACTTTCCTTGTCTAAGTTTTGCTATTGTTTTAAAAAAGATTAATAAAATAAGCTGAGTAATTTCCCCTCATTTTTCTACCACTGTTTCTTAAAAGTTTGCTAAAATTCACCTGTATAACCATCAAAGCCTGGTGTCCATCAAGGTGTCCATCAGTTGAACAAGTTCATTCAAGTTCTTTAATGGCTATTGCTCTGCTTGGGTTTTTTATTCTTCTCACATTAATTGTGGCTCTTGATATTATTTCTGAAGACCAGCCATTTAGTTTAAAATTTTCAAATATATGTGCATAATGTTTCTAATTATAATATAAAGTCTAAAATCCCTTCTTTACATTGCTATGTTCCTTTCTTGGTTCTCTATTCATGTTTCTTCTCTGTTTTTATCTTAAACTATAATAAGAGATTTGTGTACTTATAACTTTTCAAAGAATTTTGGTTTTTTTTGACTGCCTTTATTATTCCTTGGATTTCAATTTCATCACTTTCCTTCTAGTCTTCTTAAATTATTCTTTTTGTGGATTTATGCATTTACTTCGATTAATTACAAACAGGAGTTTAAATTTATCTCTGGTGTTTATACAGTTTGAAAACTAAACTCTGAAAAAAAAACTAGAAGCCTCTCCTTCTCAAAAAAATTTTGCAATATTTATTAATAAGATATAAGGGAACTCATCAGTATTTTATTTATTCGACTGATGTGGGAGTCTTTAGGGAGATCCATATGCTAAATTAGGCACCAAGGATGTGTAAGATGGAAATTTACACTCCAAGAAGAAAACAAAAATAAAAAATTAATAGTAGTAATAATAATATGATTAATAATATCAA
Organism: Panthera pardus; assembly: GCF_024362965.1. Lineage (NCBI taxonomy): Eukaryota > Metazoa > Chordata > Mammalia > Carnivora > Felidae > Panthera > Panthera pardus. The sequence goes on along the minus strand of NW_026526810.1, from coordinate 13,306,619 downwards.
TGGCAACTCACAATAGTTTCTTCATTATTTATTATGTTCAAGGTACTGTTCTAAGTATTTCATATGAAATGAACCCTCAAATGTCTGCATATGAAAGGATGAAAGGTACTATAATTATTATTCCATTTCACAGATGAAAATCCCCAGGAATGGATAGGGTAACAACTAGCAAGTGACAGGTATATAATGCAAATAATTATTAATACCCATGAGCACATTATATAGAGTCTTAGTGTCTTCAATGGAAGTTTTGTTATGTTTTTAACAGTCGTCAAAACAGATCAGGTACTGTGATTAATTGCACCACTTTTTTTCCTGCTTATGATATTAAATGTGAAAGTTTTTTGGTTTTAGGAATGCAGCCTTCCTCCTTCCCTTAATGTCTCTGCTGACTGCCTTTTTCACATGGCCTCTCCTCCGTCATCCGTCCAACGTGTACTGTCAGCTCATTCATCATCTGACAGATTTACTAACTCACTCATCATTTTGCCGTTTATGAGCCTGTCCTTTGGCACATTCATCCTCCACACCCCGGCTGCCGCTCATTCTGACAAGCCGACCGCCTGTCACCGTCCGCCAGCCAAGCCAGTACTTTTTCTCCTAACTGCTATTATCTCATTTGTCAGATTATTTTATTCCTTTTTTCATATTAACTTGACTTTGAATATTTCCTAGATTTTTTTCTTCCTGAACCATTCAGTTCATTTGCTTATTATCCTATGATATTATCCATCCCTTGTCATTTGACAGCTTTTTAGATTCCATTAGTCAAGATAGATAAACATTTACATTCTATCTCTTATTTCTATTAGATGAAATGCATACAGGTTTTGCTCTGTGTAAAACGACTTAGAATTTGCATGAGAATGACATTTAAATTAGCATGTATTCACTATGGCATCTGAAATCTGGACTAAAATGCCCATTTTCCTTCTATAGGAAGGAAAATCTGATTTTTCAGTAGCATTTTACAGAATACCACGCAGCAGCATCTTAAAAAATGTATTAAACATATATAATTTATTCCCCTCATTATATAAAAATGGCAATATGTTCTCTCCTGAGAATTGAAAAAGATTCTCTATTTAGTCTCCTTCAAATTGGTGCATTTGTTAGTACATTCTTCAGAAAAAAAGATGGGACTAAGGACTGCCTACAAAAAAGAACTAGTCTACAAAAGAGAAGAACACAGGTGCATTGGACATGAGCTCCAAGTACCTGAAAAATTATGAAAGGAGGTCCTGAAGGGTCCTGCCTGGACAGACTGTTTATGTTTGTATGTATTTATGCATGCATGGATATATATATATATATATTCATGCATGCATGGATATATATATATATATACATATGTGTACATATATACATATGTAGAGATATGAATATATATGTACATGTGTATATATACACACACAGTATATGTAATTATCTACTGTACATGCATGTATATATAAGAACGTATGGGAATGTGTGTATTGTGTATATGTATGAAAGTATCTGGGGGGGTAGGTATGTATGTATGTAAGCAAGTGAATGCCAGCTGTGCTTCCCACAGGGAAGCCTCCGTAACCAGTACCACCTCCATAACCAGCACCCAGATGCAGTACTTAACTGGTCATTCCCACAAACCTTGCAATCTAAATACCAATGGCCACCACATACGTACTGGTTACCGTGTGCCCTGAGCTCACCATGAGGCAGGTTCTATCATTTTCCCCATTTGTACACTTGAGTGAGCTGAGCCTGCATGGAGATGGAGTCATTCAACCAAGACAGAAAATCCTACTATTCCAATAGTATCAGTGGGGAGACTGAAACACAGAGGTTCAGAAACTTGCTGAAAAGTCATACAGTGACTAAGAAATGAAATCCGTGCTCTTTACCACGTAATACTGCTATCCCTTGAAGAAAAGATCACCTTCCTTTCGAGAATGTATAAACAGACACGCATATGTATATGCACACAAATATACAACTTAAATAAGGCCTTCCTATCAGAAAAGAATGAGGGCATTTTCCAAGACACCAGGGGCAAAAGGACTAATTTTTAAATAAATATTTTAATAAAGCCAAAGAAATTCTTAGAAATTGTCTGTAAGTTTCCCAACAATAAAAAGGCATTACTTCTATGAAACACGAACAGGCTGCACTGACAAAAAAGGAAGAGATAAGAATAGCTGGTGACCAGAAGGAAATACACCAAGACAAGAAGAAGGTGAACAACAAAAACAATAAAAAAAACATAAAAAGAGAAATGCCAAATTAAACTCTGCATTGGAAACAGTAAAGAGCAGGCTATAGACACTGCAAAAATAACAATAAAATAAAAATTGTTAAAAAAAATATTTGCCATATAGTAGAATTTAAATGTTTTTCCAAATTTTGCTAGATTTTCTACTTGTCTCCAAATCCACTGTGCACCTTCTACTGCAACCTGTAGGCTGACCTTGATGGGCCACATGAACTGGGCTCTCCTGTTCTCCCAGGAATTTAGATATGTGAGGCACTGGGGGGAAACTATAGTGAGAAGGGGAGAAAGGTTGGGGTATTTGTTCCCTCTCTGCAGGACCATTGTATAAGAGCCTGCATTCTTCTACCAAAGGCCACATCTCTTCCCAGGTGGTACTCTCCAATGAATTTGCTCTTTCCAGGCTCTGGTGCCACTTCTTCTCTCTGCCCTTCAGGCCTACACAGCTACACAGCTCTCAGCATCCCCTGCTGGCTTCCCTTAGCTCTCCCCGGCCTTTGTAAATAGTCTCTCATTAAACTCTACATTACCAAACTGAGTATGTCGTCTATTTCCTGCTAGACCCTAAAGAATACTGAGTATGCAGAGCTCCAGGCAACCCCTAAGACAGCCTCTTTATCTCTTTAATAAATTTTGGTTTTAGACAATAATTTGAGTTTTTAAGCATTCTAATTGCTTTTTTAAAAAGTAGTTCCAAAACAACTGCTGATAAAAAAAAAAAAAAACGTTGAGAAGCACTCATGAGGATGCCAAAAAAGAAAAAGAGAGATAAAAATAAAGAGAGAAAAATCTCTCACTTAGAGTAAATTAAAATGACCAATATAAAATTCCAGAAAAGAATCCCAAACAAATAATTATGTTCTCACTACAGAATGAAACTTACATTGGTTTCAGAACTTTCCTTCAAATTACTAGTGCCAGAAAAAATGATTACTCAAGAATACTGAATCTAACCCAACTGCTCTTGTGTTAAAATAACAGATGGCTACTTTGGTTTATACATGGCCTGGGGAACATACATCCTCATGTACCTAATCCAAAGAGATGAATGAAAATTCAGAATACAGTAGTACTTAAGTCAGTCACTGGACATCTAACATGGGAGTGAAACCACTACGTTAAATAAAGGGGGTCCCACAAAGAGAAAGATTTATAACCTGAGGTCTAAATTTAAAATGAAAATGTAAAGGGTGTTTTATATGCACAAAATAAAAAATGCTAACATGCATTTTCCAAAAGGAGAAGATTTTAAAATACAACTTCTTTTCGGGTATAATTTCTCTATGATGAAATGTTCTCTAGTTCCACAATGGTGATGGTCACCCAGGTATTTACTTTTCTTGAAATGCAATGAACTTTATACTTAAAACAAATGCAAACTGTTCTATGTGAGGAAGAGAAGATTGTATCTTTGATTGGTAATTTGGTAAATGTAGGATTGAGGACACTTTCACAAAATCAAAAAGTAGTCCAGAAATGAAAAGGTGAAATGCATTTTTTTAAACGATATCATTTACATAGACATTAAAGTAAGGTATCAAGGATAAGTCCATCAAAGTATCAGGGGCACCTGGGTGGTTCACTCCGTTAAGCATCTGACTTCAGCTCAGGTTATGAGGTCACAGTACATGAGTTCAAGCCTGCATTGGGCTCTTACTGACAGCTCAAAGCCTGGAGCCTGCTTTGGATTCTGTGTCTCTTTCTCTCTCTCTCTGCCCCTCTCCCAACATATTCTGTCTCTCTCTCTCAAAAAATAAACATAAAAAAAAAGATATCAAAGTCCTCTACAGAGAAAATCACAAAACCCAGTTCAAAATACTTTGTAAAAGGCCTAAACAAATGGAAGGATATAGTATTTTACGGTCAGGACCATTCAATATGTAAAGATGTCAATTCTCCCAAGATAATACACAGATACAATAAAATTCCAATAAATATCCCAACAAAGATTTTCAGGAAACTTCATGAGCTGATTCTAAAATCTCCATGGAAGAACAAGGGCCAACAACAGTCAATATACTCCTGGAGAAAAGAAGATAGAGGATCTTTCCTTCTTAAAGGAATGTTATAACACAGGAACAAACAAAATGAACCAAAGGAATAGCATTGACTTCCCAGAGGCGCGCACACACACACACACACACACACACAGATATGGAAACATTTATGACAAAATGGGCATTACAGATCCCTGGGTAAAGAATAAGCTATGATGCTGATACAATCAGTTATCCACATTAAAAAGACAAAGAAAAGAGAACTCCTACCTCAAAGCATACACAACATTCAATTGCAAGTGGAATAAATGCTTACATGTGAAAAGTAAAACTTCAGATTTTTAAGAAAAAAAAAGAATACTTATACGACCTTAAAGGTAGGAAAAGGTTTTTTTTCCCCTCCAACCTTGAGATATAATTGACATAAGATTGTGTAAGTTTAAGGTATACAACATGATGATTTGATGCATGAATGTACTTCAAAATGATTGCCACAATAATGTTAGTTAACACATCTATCATCCCACATAATTACTTTTTTTGTAGTGAGTGTTGAGAACATTTAAGATCCACTCTCTTAACAACTTTCAAATATGCAATACAGTATTGCTGGCTATGGTAATAATGCTATACATGAATTCCCCAAAACATTTCATCTCATAACTGGAAGTTCGCGAAGTTCATACTCTTTAACCAACATCTCTGCATTTACCCCACATCCCAGCCCTTGGCAACTATCAACCTATTGTTTCTGTGAGTTTGGCTTTTGTAGATTCCACACATAAGTGAGATCATGCAGTGTTTGTCTCTCTCTGTATGACTTATTTCACTTACCACAATGCCCTCAAGATTCAGTCATGTTGTCACAAATGCAGGATTTCCTTCTTTTTATGGCTGCATAATGTTCCAGTGTGTGTGTGCGTGTGTGTGTATGTACACACACACACGCACACACACACAGACACACACACATACACATGCACACACACACTATCTCTATGCTATCATCCATTCACAGACACTTAGATTGTTTCCATGTCTTGGTTATTGTGAATAATGCTGCAATGAAACTGGGAATACAGAAAAATCTCTTCAAGAGAGTGATTTTATTTCCTTTGGATATATACCCAGAAGTGGTACTGCTGGATCATATGGTAGTTCCATTTTTAACTTTTTGAGGAACTTTCATATTGTTTTCTATAGTGGCTACAACAATTTACATCCCCACTGATAGTGCACAATGGTTCCCATTTCTCCACATCCTTACCAATATTTATCTCTTGTCTTTTTGCTAATAGCCATTCTAACAGGTATGAGGTGGTATCTCATTATGGTTTTGGTTTGCATTTGCCTGATTAGTGATGTTGAAAACATTTTCATGTCCCTGTTAGCCATTTGTGTATCTTCTTTGAAAAATATGTGTTCAGGTACTTTGCCCGTTTTTAATTATATTATTGGTTTTGATATTGAGCTATATGGGTTGCTTCTATATTTTGAATATTAACTGTGTATAAGATATATGGCTTGCTAATGTTTTCCCCCATTCTGTAGGCTATCTTTTCATTTTTAATTTTTTTAAAACTGTGCATAAGCTTTTTAGTTGGATGTTGTCACTGGTTTCTTTTTTTTTTTTTCTTGTGATTTTGGTGTCATATCCAAAAACTCATTGCCAAGACCAATAATCTTTCTTCCTAACTATTCTAGGAGTTTTAAAGTTTCAGGTCTTATTTACACTTTAATCCATTTTGAGTTAATTTTTTTTCTTTTTTTATTGAAGTATAGTTAGCATACAGTGTTATATTAGTTTCAGGTGTACAATATAATGATTCAACAATTCTATACATTACTCAGTGCTCATCAAGATAAGTGTACTCTTCTTTGATTGCCAGGTAATATTCCATTGTGTGTGTATGTGTGTGTGTGTGTGTGTGTGTATGTATATATATATATATATATATATATATATATATATATATCACAACTTCCAATGGAATGGGAAAAGATACTTGCAATTGACATATCGGGCAAAATCTATAAAGTATCCAAAATCTATAAAGAACTTACCAAACTCAACACCCAAAAAGCAAATAACCCAGAGAGAGAAAACTGGGCAGAGGACATGAATAGACACTTTCCCAAAGAAGACATCCAGATGGCTAACTGACACATAAAAAGATGCTCAACATCACTCATCATCAGAGAATACAAATCAAAACCACAATGAGATATCACCTCACACCTGTCAGTGTGGCTAAAATGAACAACTCAGGAAACAACAGATGTTAGTGAGGATGCAGAGAAAGGGGAACACTTTTGCGCTGTTAGTAGGAATGCAAACTGGTGCCTCCACTCTGTAGAACAATATGGAGGTTCCTCAAAAATTAGAAATAGAAGTACCCTACAACCCAGCAATTGTACTACTAGGTATTTATCCAAAAGATAAAAAAATCCTGATTCGAAGGGGCACATGTACCCTAATGTTTACAGCAGTACATCAACAATAGCTGAATTATGGAAAGATCCCAAATGTCCACTGGCTGATGAATGGATAAAGAATCTTGCCATTTGCAACAATGTGGATGGAGCTACAGTGTGTTACGCTGTGACATAAATCAATCAGAGAAAGACAAATATCATGATTTTACTCAAATGTGGAATTTAAGAAACAAAACAGATGAACATAGGGGAAGGGAAGGAAAGATAAATAAAAACAGAGAAGGAAGAAAACCATAAGAGACTCTTAAATATAGAGAACAAACTGAAGGTTGCTGAAGCGGGTGGGGGGAATGGGCTAAATGCGTGATAGGCATTAAGGAGGGCACTTTTTATGATGAACACTGGGCATTATATAGAAGTGATAAATTACTGGGTTCTACTTCTGAAACCAATACTACACTGTATGTTAACTAACTAGAATTTAAATTAAGAAAATTAGGTGTGCCAGGGTGGCTTAGTTGGTTAAGAGTCCGACTTTGGCTGATGAGGGTCATGATCTCATGGTTCATGTGTTTGAACCCCGCATCAGGCTCTGTGCTGACAGGTCAGAGCCTGGCGCCTGCTTCAGATTCTATATCTCCCTCTCTCTCTGCCCCTCCTCCACTTGCACTCTCTCTCTCTCAAAAAAAAATTAAAAATTTTAAATTAAAAAAATTAAATTAAATTATAAAAAAAGATAAGTGTACCCTTTATTTCACCCATACACCCATACTCCTCCCCTCTGGCAATGACCAGTTTTTATCTGTATTTAAGAGTCTGGTTTTTTGTTTGTCTCCTTTTTTCTTTATTTGTTCCTTTGTTTTGTTTCTTAAATTCCACATACATTTGAAATTATAAGTTACTGTCTTTCTCAGTCTGACTTATTTCACTTAGCATAATACCCTCTAGGTCCATCCATGTTGTTGCAAATGGCAAGATCATTCATTTTTATGGCGAGTAATATTCCTTTGTGTGTGTGTGTGTGTGTATGCACTGCTGCTTCCATATCTTGCCTATTATAAATAATGCCTCAATAAACATAGGATGTATATATCTTTTTGAGTTAGTCTTCTCATTTTCTCTAGGTAAATACACAACAGTGAAATTATTGGATCATATGGTAATCCTATTTTTAATTTTTTGAGAAACCTCCATACTGTTTTCCACAGTAGTCACACCAATTTGCATTCCCACCAGCAATGCATCAGACTTCCTTTTTCTCCACATCCTTACTTATTATCTCTTGTCTGTTTGATTCTAGCCATTCTGACAGGTGTAAAGTGATATCTCATTGTAGTTTTGATTTACATTTCCCTGATGATTAGTGATGTTAAGCATGTTTCCAAGTGTCTGTTGGCCATTCATATGTCTTCTTTGAAGAAATATGTGCTCAGGTCCTCTGCCCATTTTTAAATCAGACTGTTTGTTTTTTGGTGTTGACATTTTGAGTTAATTTTCTGAGAGGTATAAGATAAAGGTCCAATATATTTCTTCTACATGTAAATATCCAGTTCTTCCAAACCATTTATTAAAGAGACTGTCCTTTCCTTATTGAATATTTTTGGTTCTTCTGTCAGATAATAGTTGCCCATTTATCCGTGGGTTATTTCCAGGCTCTTAATTCTGTTCAATTGGTCTATGTGTCTATTTTTATGATAATACCATACTTTTATGATTACTATAGTTTTGTAATATAGTTTGAAATCAGGAAGTATGAGGCCCCCAGCTTTGTTCTTTCTCAGGATTACTTTGGTTATTCAGGGTCTTTTGTGGTTCCATACAAGTTTTAGGATTGCTTTTTCTATCTGTGAAACAAGCCATTGGAATTTCATAGGGATTTCAATGAATCTATAGATGGCTTTGGGTAGTATGGCCATTTTAACGATATCTATTCTTCTAATGAACATGGAATATCTTTCCACTTCAATTTTTCATCAATATCTTATAGTTCAAAGTGTACATATCTTTCACCTCCTTAAATATACTACTAAATATGTTATTATTTTTTGTTACTGTAAATGAGATTGTCTTTATTTCTTTTTCAAATAGGTCATCATTAGTGTATACAAACACAACTGACTTTTATATGTTGATTTTGTATCCTGAAACTTTACTGGATTCACTTATTAGTTCTAATAGTATTTTGGTGGAGTCATTTGAACTTTCTATATATGAACATCATCTACAAACAGATACAATTTTACTTCTTCCTTTTTGATTTGGTTGCCCTTTATTTCTTTTTCTTATGTAATTGCTCTAACACAAGTGGTGAGAAGTGGTGAGAGTGGGTACTCTTGCCTTATTCCTGTTTGTAGAGGAAAAGTTTTCAACCTTTTACCATTGAGTATGATATTAATTGTGGGCTTGTCATATAAGGTGTTTATTATGTTGAGATACAGTCTTCCATACCAAATTGGCTGAGAGGTTTTGTCATGAAAAGACATTGATTTTCTCAAATGTTTTTTCTGCATCTATTGGGATGATCATATGATATTTATCTTGTATTCTGTTAATGTGGCATATCACATTTATTGATCTTTTTATGTTGAACCACCCTTGTATCCCAGGGATAAATCCCACTTGCTCATAGTGTACGATCCTTTTAATGTGCTACTGAATTTGGTTTGCTAGATTTTGTTGAGAATTTTTACATCTGTATTCACCAGTAAAGTATGAGTAAAGCACAAACTCACCTAATACAGAAGAGGAAACACATTGGCCAATAAAGACATAAAAGTTGGCCAACTTCATCAGGAATAAAATAAATGCAAACTGAGGCCATGAAATACTACATAACATGCACCAGATTGGCAAACTTTTCAAGTCAAACCCTATGAAGTTCTAGAAAAAATGTGGGACACTGCTAGGTGTCTACGTTGGCCTTGGAAAAACGATTTGACATTATTCCATGAAAGTAAAGATAAGCTTTCCCCATGATCCAGCAATTCCACATCTAGATGCATATACTGGAAAAGCTCTCATGTATATGAAGAGATGGGCATTAAAATATTCATAGTAGCTTAGTTCATAGTGGCAAAAAAGTTATATAAATGGCCCATGTGCCCACTAAAGGAGAATACACAAATATGTTGTGATATCTTCATATAATGAAATACTATACCAGCAATAAAATGGATGAGCTACACACACAAAATGGATGAATCCACAAATATTATGATGAAATGAAAAAAAAGCCAGTCATAGAAGAATAGAAAACCATTCTGTTTATATAAAGCTCAAAAACAAATAAAAATACTGTATTATTTAGGGAGATGTACCCATGTGGTAAATGAATGATGAACCTCAAACCCCTGCTCTGCACAGAAGCAGGAGATGAGATGGGGAGGGGCCCATAACGCAGGTCCCAGTGTGGGTACTTTACATTTCTTATGTTGACTGGTGGGGGGTATCCATTGTTTGCTTCAAGGTTATGCTTCATAGTTTACATGTATTCCATTGTATGTATCATATATTTTGTTTTATTAATAAATACTTCACAATTTAAAACTGAAAAGATGAACTATATTTTAAAATGTAACTGCCAGCAGAATAAGAAGCTAGCTGCTTACCTTTTAAATGTTTGAATGGAAACCAATTTGACAATAAATTTCATATTTAAAAAAATAAAATAAAATAAAAATAAACATTTGTATAGTGTAAAGCATACTGAATGGAATGCTTTTAGAAAAAAAAAACAATACAAATCACAAGTACCAATGAAAACCATGTAAAAGCAGAAAGCTGAAAGAACAACTTGAAATAATTCACACATACAGAGGAGATTTAACAATAAATAGTTAAAATAAATAGGTTTAAGCAAATCGATATGTATTAAGAGACACACTGAAATAAAATATCACAAAGAAATAAAATAAAAATGCTAGGCAAAGATAGGCAAATCTGAACAAAAGAGAAATGAGGGTGATGCTCTAATTTTTGACAAAGCAGAATTCAAAGGCAATAAAACATTCAATTGTGCAAGACCACTTTATATTAGCAGATGACATAATCCACAAATAATGAACACTAATATCCTTAAGAACAAAAAATCCAAAGAGAGCAAACAGTGACAGAAGTGATAAATTGGCAAGATACTAATATGGATCATAGAGCAAATAGCGGTAGGAAAAGACTAGGTGAGGCTAACAGTGGCTGTGGGTGGGGGTGGGGGCGGGGGGGGCAGAACCCTGCAGGTGTTTCCTCAGTTATGTCCCTGCATCTTCCAGGTTTTCTAGAATATATATCCAAAACTCACATAGGGTGGGGGGAAAATTGCATCAAGACCTGTTTTTAGTAATACCACACATATAAGAATTTCTTTCTTCTTCCTAAAGTCAACCTGCAAATAATCAGTGTGACTGATTTTAGAAACTTCTGCTAGTCATTAGATAACACTGCCTATATATGTATAGTGCTATTTTAAATCAATTTCAATCAATTTTTTTATCAATAGCTGAACCACGCAAAGTGAATAGCAGAACGATCAAATTTGAAACCTTGGAGTTTCCTTTTCATTCTTAACCAGAATTTTTGTATTTTAATAAAAATTGGAACCTACAGAAATTTGACCCAATACACATAAAAATCAGGGTAAAATATGGATGTTCCAATATTACCATTACTTATTGTACAGCAAAAAATTATTCAGGAATCAAAGATAAGGTCCGTGAGTAATATTCTTCATTAAAAGAGGTTGGACATTTGAAAGAAAATCTGATAACTAATAGCCTATAAGTTACAATTTTTTTAAAGCTGGATAAGTAGAGACAGTTCCTCGAATTGCATATTAAATTCACTTTCAATTAATATGGTTCAGCATTTCAGTCTTATGATTTGTATGCTTGGTAATACTTTTAAAATTAACTGTGCCACAGATAGACATACCACATACTTCTCAGCTGCAATAATTTTTCTAATGCTATATCTTTATAACAGTAATTGCCTTCTTTCTGAAAGAATATGCAGTTTGAATCTAGTGACACTTCATTTATTACTTTTCTTATATTAGAGCTACCTCAGCATATTAGACTTTTTTTCCTTAATGACTTTTTTCTATTAGGAGACCATGAAGACCCCAGGGCAAAGGAAGTGCATTAGGAAAGAGAGGCATTTTAGAGGCAGCAAGAATTTCTAAGGTGGACATCTGACAATTCTTGTCAAAAACAGACTGTACAGGAGATCCCCCACTTCCTTTAACTATAGACCCTTTTGATGAATGTCTATAAACAAAGGCTATGAAATCTGCAAGACTCATCATTAATACAGTGAATTAAATTGCCAGCACAGCAAAACACACATTAAGTATGTCACTGCCCGTGCCACTGCTACTCAGTTGAGGGATCACCCCTCACCTCCTCCCTGGTCAGCTATGACCCACCAGAACACCCTGCTTAAACCACTCAGATCAGGAGACAGAACTCCTCTTGCCCTGACAGCTGACTCTGTCTTTACCATACCTTTATGTCCATACCATAAGCACTGGGGGATTAGGTCAGTGCTGCAATAAAATGAGTCCATATGGCCCTGTGAGGTCAGGAGCCAGTTAGTAAAGTATCACCAGGAAGCACTTCTAAGAAACAACTCCACAGATTGGCAGGTATAGGTCAGTCACCTATGTCTTATTGCCGGAAGTGTTCAAACACAGGCTGGGGACAGCTTTGAAAGCTAGAAAGAAGATTCAAGAACCAGCTGGTGGCTCAACCATTGTCATCCCTTTCTTCCCAAAGTTTCTGCAGTTGAATTTCTCCTGGACCCTTGGCCCTGTGCTTTTCTTGCTTCTTGGATTTTGTTGATGTCGTTCTGATGGCTGGTAAGGATTGCACTGTGCAATCCACTTGCCCAAATTCCAGCCATCCAATATATAGACTGAATCCCATTCTTCCTATAAGATGTAGTCTGAATCAGTCTTTCCCCACTCCAACCCTCATGGAAGCAGCAAGGCCTAATGAAAAGAGCAGACCCTTTAGAAGCAGATGGACCTAGGTTTCTCTATCCAAACTTTGACAATTACCATCCCTGTGACCTTGGCCAGTTATATATTGCTTTTGGAAGAAATGTGTTCTTCACATGTAATAGTGAACACTTGTCTTGTAGGGCTGTTATGAGCTGATACACAAAAAGCACCAGTAAGGCATCATCTCCTTTCATCTTTCTAAATAAAAATTATGTACAATACATTTCTTGATTTGTTAAGTTTTAACTTGCAACTGTTTCCTATTATCTTATATTAACTGTTTTAATACATTTATTGCTATTTAAATTTTCCCAAATCATATAATTTCCTCACCTAGAATCCAAACTTTTGAAGGCAAGACCGTGTCTTACGCTGGTTTCCAACTTATCTTGCAGCTCAGTGCCTTGCACAGTGCATTTTCTTATCTGGAGGACTACTGTGGTACCACAGACTCTGAGCCTCATTACATGATAATTCTGAGCATTACTGCTTGTTGACCATGTCCTTTATGTGTACAGAACACACAGAATAAAGAATTGGCTATAAGTCAGAGTCAACCCAGGGTTATACATGTGAAGGTCATCTACTGAAGCATACCAGGAAACATATAACCAAGCCTCAGTAACCAGCAGCAGGGCAAACTCTGCTCTTCTGGAAACATCGTAAATTTGGTGATGCCCACAACTGGGGATACTACATACTGGGTTTATCAAAATCAAGAAACGTATCAAGGTCTGGAGGTTCAGCTACATGCAATTCATCTCCCAGCACATTAACCAATGGACATGAATTACAAGTAAACCACTCAACCCATAGACAGACAGATACAGAGAGAGAAAGAGCCCAGGACTCCATGCAGAGGCACATACTTGGACATCTGTAGCACAGAGGTATGTATGCTCCATAAGGCTCCTTAGCTCCCAAAGACCACCACCTGCCTGTCCTCGGTGCTATTCCTATGGACCTCATCACTCATCACTCTCTGCCCTCGGTGGGAGAAAGCAAAATTCCCCAGACTGGCCTATGGAAATAATTACTGCTCTCTAAAAAGATTCTCAACAGCAATTCAGAAACAACAACCAGGGGAAGGCTTATTATAGTTCTTTCCAGGTACAGTTCAAAATAATACATTTAATTCATTATGCTTTTAGGCATATGACTACCTTACTAGATAGATGTCTTTGTCTACCTTGTTTGTAATTTTCTTATCCAAGCTCATTGTCTCTTGTAAAGTTTTACTACATTTTCTATTAAAAATGTACCTGATGGATCAAAATAAAAGAATTTTCATTGAGAAATAAATGACTCAAGCAAATATAAAAATAAAGCTGTCATGTTTTAATAAAAATGGGTATTTTACCATTGACCATTTTTAATTTCACGTGGCCTTGAGTGATTTTCTTATGCTCTACTTTAATTAGTCTGTTTCTGTCTTGGTTTTCTAGTGAGACTATCTTTCCCTAATGAAATTTAATACTGTTAGTAAATTTAAAAACAAGTGTATTAGTCTATTTTCATAAACAAGATAGAGGGTTTTAGATACTTAAGCTGCTTTATTAGCAGAGTAAGAGTCTGCATTGTTTCAAGAACCCGTACAAATATGTGCACATCTTTCTTCCTTCTCCTCTTCAGCACTTAAGGAATGAAGGAGGGCTTCATCTTTAATGTAATCAAGCAAAATACATTCTCTCAAAGAGAGGTCATGATCTTGACTGTAAGAAACCCCCAAAGTGGATTTATAACGAATTTTCTGAATAAATAATGACTCCAAATACATTTACATTAAATATATTAACCTTTTAGCTCACCTATATTTTTAAATCGCGTATTAAAGTTATATTTGAGCTCAATTCATGGGCTTGAAAGAAAGCCCTACAGGCTTTCTATAACTCATATTAAAGGTTAAAGTGATTCATACATTTTTTTCCACAAAATATGGCCAAACATGTGACTCTGTAGTAAAATTAAAACTGAATTTCTGATAGGCACAGCAGGAAACATTTCTGTTAGTACAAAAATTCAAAGATACTTTTAAAAAGAAGTGAATATATATATGCCGCATGAGATGCTGCATAAGATTTTAAGATTTCTTATATTAGAAAATGATCGCCATAGCAATGAGAAGAGAGAAAAAAACACCCTAATCCAGGTTGAAGTTCATTCATCATACACTTCCAATTCCTTGGCATTTGCACATTTCATTAAATATGGCAGTTGAGATAAAACAAAAATAACAGAATCCAAGCTGGATGGAAGGGTGGTGAAAGCTATCTTTTTTCATCATTTGTGTATAGGTTTCCAATAAAACTGACGCTATAAAAACCAGTCATTTATACTTAGGTATAAATATATGGGGCTGGTTTCTCTAAGCCTGGGAGTGATTACTCAACACCTATTGGTACCACTCCTGGGACAGTTCTAATGAATGAAGCTCCAAAGGGCTGGAGATGTTCTGGCCAGTGCCCAGCATAGTGCGGGAGCTAATTACAGCTCTTGGTGCCACACACTTGGGCTCATCAGGGCTGGAATGCCCCCTGCAGTGTAAGAACCATCCAAACACCTACTGGAATGAATGCAAAACTATGGAAGCTGCCTTTTTTTGAGAAAAGAAAATATGAAAGAAACAACAACAACAAAACCTTCCTCTATCTGGCAGCTTCTAATGAAAAGGGAATCATGAAATAATGAATTGGACATAAAAGCATTTTATTTAGTCTGATGTTGTGCTGCAGTAAGTCTTAGCCTGACATGCTAAGGAAGCTGAATTTATGCCTCAGTAAGCTAAAGAAAGAGGTTTTTTTTTGTTGTTGCTAAATTTAAAGATCTCAAGTAAGGCAGCAATGATTAGGAGCAGAGCCCACAGGGACCCATCGTCCTGATCTGGTACCCAGCCCACTGTTTACTGACCCCTCCTTTTGTCCTGTGTCTCAGTTCCTCCTTTGGGTGGGATGGTAATGGAGGTGCCCCACCAGGGTATCGTAAGAATCAAGTGGTAAGAATACTTGAAAAGGGTCTGGTACATAGTATGTTTTACATCCATGCTTGTTAGTAAAGAAGCTAAATGGAAATGATGCCCTGTGTCTAAACTAGTATTTTTCTTTTTAAGTGCCTCAGGTGGTTCTGATGTGCTGGCAGGATGAAGGCTGGCCCAGAGGTTAAGAGCATGGGCTCTGAAACATATTACCCAGGTTTAAACCTGAGCTCTGCCACTGATGAGCTGGGCACAACTAAACTTTGTTGTACTCACTTCATAGAATGGTCTTTAGAAGAGTGTCTGGAACATGGAGAATGATTGATAAATATTAGTAATTACCGTTGTCATCATCATCGTCGTCATCATCATCAGCCCCAGACAAGCATGGCTTGAGGAACCTCTGAAATTTCACCATGGACAATGAGGTTGGAGAGGGAGATTGGAAAGGCAGCTCTGCTTGGTGGAAAATAAACTCTAGTGCTCCTTCCTGAGCTGGGCGCCTCTCCCAGGAGGCCTAAAGTAGATCCTGCCAGTCGATGTGGGCCTCTACTTTCACAGATCCCAAAGACAGCCTTCCCATCCCGGGGCAGGTCCTGCTACATGCTGCCCCAGAAAAGAAAACACAAGACCCCAAGCGACCAACCACACCAACAACCTCCCCTCATCAACACAGTCCTTCTTCTGTAAATAGGAGCAAGATAACCAAGGAGGGGCTGACATATGAGGAAAACAAATTTCCTAAAACCCTAGATGAGTAAAGAGACCAACTGACCTATGGGGGGAGGTGAGAATATAGGGGAGCGAGGAAACCTGATAAATAAAATTCTAATTAATTTCCCTGAAGGAGACTGCACCCGTACAATGAATGCTTCATGAACTGTGAGCATATTGCTATGAAAAAGAAGCAATTAGATAACAAGAGAGTTCTCTGAAAATAATGCACCATCAAAATGAAACATTCAGCAGAAGAGTCAAATGGTAGAACAGAGATGGCTGGGGCCCAAATTAGTGATCCAGAAAATCAAACAGAAGAAATATCCCAAAAAGTAAGAAAAAAGAGGAAAATATTAAAAATGTTAAGAATTATTTGGCATCAATTTAGCAGATAGGATATCCTCCTGCCTACTCCAAGTGGGATAAATTCAAGAAGGCAGAGAAATATGAGAAGAGATATAATCAAAAACTTAATGGAAGACATTTCCCGAGAAAATTTCTCTTGAAATATCCAACAGACAACTAATGAGATCCAGAACAACAGCTCACTATGGGGTATTATAGCCAGACAGAAGATGAACACACAATATCTTTTGGAAATTATCACATAAAATCTATTCCCATCTCTCAATTATATAGATATTATTTGTCCAGAAGCTAATATGTAAAATCAAGGTAATCACAACCAAAATCAAACCATTATCAGTGTAAAACCTGACAAACTGATTCAAAAATTTACTGGAGAAAACACACAGAAGTAGCAAAGAAAATTATGAAAAAATAAAAGAGTGACTTAATATAAAGCTAGACTAATTAAAACATTATTGTATTGGCTTAAACATGGGTGCCTGGGTGACTCAGTCGGTTAAGCATCTGACTCCTAATTTTGGCTCGGGTCATGATCTCATGGTTCATGAGCTCAAGCCCAGTGTCAGGCTCTGTGCTGACAGCAAGTAGTCTGTTGGGATTCTCCCCGCCCCCCTCTCTCTCTCTCGTGAGTGCGCTCTCGTTCTCTCGCTCTCTCTCCCCCTCGCTCTCTGTTCTTCCTCTGCTCTTTCTCTCTCTCCCTCAAAATAAACTTAAAAAAATGGGCCAACAGACTCATGAAACAGAACAGAGATTCATTAACAGACCCATGTCCACAGCAGTGGGAGGACGATGACACTTCACATGTGAGGAGAAATATTGAACATTCAACAATTGCTGCTGGAGGAATGATTATCCATTTGGAAAAGATAAAGTTAGAGCTTTACTTCGTACTATATATAAAAGTAAGTTTGGGATCTATTACCTAAACATAAAAAAGTGAAACTATAAGTGTTTTAGAAATACACAGGAAAATAATTTCAGAATTGTGGGGCAAGAGAGATCTTTGAAAGTAAGCAAGCGTAAACACCACATAAGATAACAAAAACAACAGAGTTTGGGAGATAAAAAGCTAAAAATTCTATATTTTTTTAAAAGACACTTCATTAAAACTAAAAAGACAAAGACAAACCACAGGCCAGAATAAAATATTAGCCACTTAAAGCAGAAAAGAATTACTGCGTGAAGAAATTCTGAATACCAAGCAAACAGTCTTACAGACAATAGAAAAAACAAATGAACAAGCAATTCAAAGAAATTCAAATGGGTAATAAAATCTTGCTATTTGTTTTATTTCTGTCTCATCTAGTCTCTATTCTTTTTTCTTTTTTTTTTTCTGGTTTCTTTGGGATAATTAGATATTTTGCATGACTCCATTTTATTTCCATGTTTGGTGGATTAGCCAACTCTTCATTTTTTTATTTCAGTGGTTGCTTTAGAGTTTATAGTATACATTTTAGCTTATAGCAGTTTGCCTTCAAGTGACACACTTCTGCACATATCTTTTAGGAGTCTTACACTGTATACCCCCTCCTCACCTTTATACTCTTTTTTTTCACAAATTTTCTTCTACATATGTTAAAAATCTCACAATATGCTGATATGTTTTTCTTCATATTTCCTGTTCTATGTGTACATTGAGCTTCTTAGATCTGTGAGTTTATAGTTTTTAGCCAATTTTTGGGAAAAAACATGGCTATTATTTCTTTTTTTAAAGTGAGATACAACTGACATATAACATTATATTAGTTTCAGACATACAACATACTGATTCGATATATGTATGTTATGAAATGATCACCACAGTAAGTCTAGTTAACATTCATCACCACACCTTGTCACAAAATATTTTTTCTTATGATAAGAACTTTTAAGATCTACTCTCTTATTTTTGAATATTTTTTATGTCCATTCCCACTCCTTTAGGGACACCCATTTCACATATATTAGGCTTCTTAAAATTGTCCCATATAGCTCACTAATGCTCCTTTCATTTTTCACAAATTCTTTTTTTTCCATGTTCTACATTTGTATAATTTCTATTGCAATGTCTTGAGTTCACTAAACTCTTCTTCTCTCTTATTGAATCTGCCATTAATCTCATCCAGGGAATCTTTTCTCTCTTACCTTGTAATTTTGATCACTCAGAGTTCAAATGGGTATTTTTTATACCTTCCTGTCTCTACTTTTTGAACATCTGGAATACAGTTACAATAACTGTTTTAATGTCCTGGTCTGCTATTTTTAACATGTGGGTAAGTTTTTTTTTATCAGTTTAAATTGGTTTATTTTTCTCCTCATTTCGGGTTGTATTTTCCTGTTTCTTGGCATGTGTAGTAATCTTTGATTGGATGCCAGACATTGTGATTATTATCTTGTTGGTGCTGGATGTTTTGTACTGAACATTCTTGAACTTTGTTCTGGGACACAGTTAAATTACTTGGAAATGGTTTGATTATTTTGGATCTTGCTTTTAAGATTTGTCAGAAAGGACTGGAGCAACATGTACTCTGGAGCTAATTAATCCCCATACCGAGGCAAGATTCTTCTGAGTATTCTACTCACTGCCCCAGTGAATCACAAGGTATTCCAGGCTGCCTGGTAGGAAAACCCTGCTTTTATGCCTGCTCTGTTCCCTCTAATCTGCTCAGATGATTCTTTCCTAGCCTCAGGTAGTTTCCTCCCATGCAAGAGCTGATGAATGTCAGCTAAATACTCATTGGAGATCCTTTGCAGACCTACAAAACTCTCTGTCTATGGAAGTCTCTCCTCTGTGGTACTTTGTTCTGTGAGCTCTAGCCATCTTGGGATCCCTAGACCTTCACCTTCTTCTCCTTAACTCAGCAAGTGTACCAGGTTCTGCCCAAGTTTCCCCTACCTGTGCAGCAGTCTGGAAACTGTCTCACAGCTAGGGACAATGTTAGGACTTACTCTTAATGGTGGAGGATCAAGATAGAAGAAATATACAGTAGAATCAGGCCAGATTTATTGCTACCAGCTAAGCAGAGATTCTGGCATTCAATGTTTAGCTGCGGCAGTTAAGAAAAGCTCAGTTTGTTTGGTTAGCTGACATATGAATCCAAAGGTGGGCTACACTAAATGAAGCTGAAAAGCCAGACTTCCATAGTATACCACAAGAGGAAGAGATCTAAAGGCTTAAGGAGACTGGAATGATAAGAGTGCATTGATCCTATAAGACTTGCTCACCCACCCCGGAAGATCCAGAGAATACATCTTTCACCACAACTATAAGAAATCTGTGAGAGGAACTCTAGCATCCTTGAAGAACTTTGTGGTGACTCTTCTCTGTAAGTCAGAAATCCGAGTGTCAATGTCAGTACCATCAAACTGGGTTCCCTAAATGCAATAAGGATTATTGGATTCTAGGGTGGCAGGGACCAAGTGGCAGCACTTTATCACCAAAGACCAGGTAAGTGTGGTTACTGTAATGGACAGTGGGGCCAAAGAAGTGATTAGAAGAGTATGACTCATAGAGATGCTAGGTGTTGGCTCCTAGAAGTTCTATTTCTTTAATTAAACCTTCACTGATACACATTCCATCTTGATTGATAAAATTTCACAAAAGTAAACCACTATCAAAAAGCTAGACTCCTCAAAAACTATAATACAAAATTCAAACAGCACTAAATACATCAATGGATCCATATGATACTCATAGTCCTACAAATCAGTGCTTTTAAAAATAGATTTACTTTGCTTTAAAAAAAACTGAACAAAATAAATGGAATTTTTTATTTATAAAAATGAATTCTAAAAAATGTTTTTAGCCTCATGCTTATTACTCTCCCAACAGTATTAGTTGTTACAAATAATCTAATGGCCATCTCAGTACTACTGCACTCAAAAATTAAAAAAATATATATGCTGCCTGTGATTATGTGTGAAACTAGTTCCATTACTGATATATAAGCAATCACAAGATATTTCACTGAATCTTTCAAAAATTACTTAAATCAGAGCTATATAATCTGATTCCTAATTGCAATCTAGCATAATGTAGAACCTTTCATAGTTTAATGTAAGAAAGACGATTATCTCAATCATAGGAGACACTCCTCAAACTATTATAAAAAATAGAAAAGGAAAAAAAGCCTCCAAATTCATTCTACAAGGCCAGCATTACCTGATACCAAAACCAGACAAAGAGACTACAAAAAGAAAGCAAGAAAGCAAGCAAGCAAGAAAGAAAACTACAGGCCAAGACCACTGATGAACAAAAATGTAAAATCCTCAACAAAATATTAGCAAACTGAAGCCAACAATACATTTAAAAATTATTCATCATGATAAAGTGAGATTTATTCCAGGAATGCAAAAATCAATATTCACAAATCAATTGATACAATACATCACATTAGTAAGGGAAAGGATAAAAATCATATGGGCACCTCAATAGATGCAGAATAGATGTATTTGACAAAGTACAACACTCATTCATGTTAAAGACTCTCAATACAGTAGGTTTAGAGGGAACATACCTCAACGTAATAAAGGCCTTATATGAAAAACCCATAGCTAACATCATACTCAATGGTGAAAAACGGAAAGCTTTCCTTCTAAGATCGGAAACAAGACAAGGATGTCTACTGTCACCATTTTCATTCAGCATAGTACTAGAAGTCCTAGCTGCAATGATCAGACAAGAAAAAGAAATAAATGACATCTAAATTAGTAAGGAAGAAGTAAAAATCTCACTATTTGCAGATGACATGATACTATATATAGAAAACTCTAAAGACTCCATCAAAAAACTACTAGAACTAAAAACTGAATTCAGCAAAGTCACAGAATACAAAATCAATATACAGAAATCTGTTGTATTTCTATACACCAATAACTAAGTAGCAGAAAGAGAAATTAAGAAAACAATCCCATTTACAACTGCACCAAAAAATAAAATAAAATAAAATACCTAGGAATTAATGTAACCAAGGAGGTGAAAGAACGGTACTCTGAAAACTAAAAAACACTGATGAAAGAAATTGAAGATGACACAAACGAATGGAAAGATATTCCCTGCTTATGGATTGGAAAAACCAATATTGTCAAAGTGTCCATACTACCCAAAGCAATCTATAGATTTAATGCAATCCCTACCAGAATACCAACAACAATTTCACAGAACCAGAACAAATAATCCTAGAATTTGTATAGAACCACAAAAGACCCCTACTAGCCAAAGCAATCCTGAGAATGAAGAAGAAAGCTGAGGTATCACAATCCCAGATTTCAAGATATACTACAAAGGCTCTAGTAATCAAAAGTAAAAGTATGGTACTGACATAAAAACAGACACACAGATCAATAGAACAGAATACAGAGCCCAGAAATAAACCTATGATTATATGGTCAATTAACCTATGACAACGGAGGCAAGAACATACAATGGGGAAAAGATAGTCTCTTCAACAAATAATGCTAGGAAAACTGAACAGCTACATACAAAAGAATGAAACTATACCACTTTCTTACCCATACAGAAAAATAAACTCAAAATGGATTAAAGACCTAAATGTGAGAACTGAAACCATAAAACTCCTAAAAGAAATCTTAGGTAGTAATATCTTTGACATCAGCCACAGAAACATTTTTCTAGATATGTGTCCTCAGGCAACAGAAATAAAAGCAAAATTAAACTATTGGGACTACATCAAAATGAAAACCTTTGCAGAGTGAAGGAAATCATCAACAAAATGACAAGGCAACCTACTGAATGGGAAAAGATATTTACAAATGGTATATCTGGTAAGGGGTTAATATTAACAAAATATAAAGAACTTATATATACAATGCCAAAAAAAAATCTGATTGAAAAATGGGCAAAGGACCTGAATAGAATTTTTCAAAAGAAGATATATAGATGGCCAACTGCCACATTAAAAGATTCTCAACATCAGTAACCATCAGGGAAATGCAAGTCAAAACCACAATGAGATATCACCCTACACCTGTCAGAATGACTAGACTAAAAAAGAAAGGTGAAAACAAGTGTTGGTGAGGATGTGTAGAAAAAGGAATTCTTGTGCACTGCTGGTAGGAATGTAAATTGGTGCAACCACTGTGGAAAACAGTATGGATGTTCCTTAAAAAATTAAAAATAGAAATACATATGATCCAGTAATTCCACTACTGGGTATTTACTCAAAGAAAATGAAAAGACGGAATTAGAAAAACATATGCATCTCTATGTTTTTTGCAGTATTATTTACAATAGCCAAGATATGGAAGCAACCCAAATGTCCATCAAAAAATGAACAAATAAAGAAAAAGTGGTATACACACACACAAAGAACTATTACTCAGCCATAAAAAAAGGATGAGATCTTGCCATTTGCAATAATACGGATGGACTTAAAGCACATAATGCTAAGTGAAATGAGTCAGACTGAGAAAGACAAATATCATATGATTTCACTCATGCATGGAATTTAAGAAACAAATGAACACAGAAAAAAAAGAGACAAAAAACAAGACTCTTAAAAACAGAGAATGGGTGGTTGCAGAAGGGAAGTTGGTGGGGGGATAGGTGAAATTGGTGAAGGGGATTCAGAGTACATTTATCATGATGAGCATTGAGTAACGTGCAGAATTGTTGAATCATTATATTGTACATTTGAAACTAGTATGAACACTGTACGTTGGGGTGCCTGGGTGGCTCAGTCAGTTAAGCATCTGACTCTTGATTTCAGTCAGCTCAGCTCACGATCTCACAGATTCATGAGTTCAAGCCACACATCAGCCTCCATGCTGGCACTGCAGAGCCTGCTTGGGATTCTCTCCCTCTATTTCTCTGCCCCACCCTGCTTGCACGCACACATGCTCTCTCTTACTATCTGTCAAAATAAACAAACTTTAAAAAAAGGCTGTATGTTAATTATGCTTCAATAAAAAAGGAAAAAAGAACCACAGTAATGCAAAAATACATATTCTCTACTGAGATAGCTATCACTAGTTTTCAGCATATGAAAAGCTCTTATAAAATACCAGGCAGAAATTTTCATCCTCCTCTCTCTGGCATCACATTCACCAGCCTGGAAGGGGCAGTCTCCTGCCCCTTGCTCTCAGACAGCCTGCTGCCTCTCTCCCTTCCCTTTTCCTAACTGAGGCTTCCCTCCAGCATATCAGTCACTCTGGGCAAGAAGTAAACCCTTCTTCATCCCATTCTGTCATGTAAGATCGTATTGAAAAAGAAAGGAGATGCAGCAGAGATTAGGTTGGGCACACATGCACCAGCCCTTCACAGGAAAAGATATTGCCAGAAAACCAATGACAGCACCAAAACCCCGCCATCAGCATGGCACATGCATTGCTGTCCTCACCCAGCAACCCCTGCAAGGGTTCAGGCATTGGTTATGCAGGCCCTGGAGCAGTAGGGCCCAGCACTGCCTCTTCCAACCACCCCATGGGAGACAGCCTCTTTCAGAGAGGTTGTTAGTGGGGGCAGAGGGTGATGTATCCCCTGGAAATGAACCAGAATACTCATGGTAGCTTCTTCAGCTTTATACCCCCAGAAGGAAGGAAACACTATGATTAGGGTACAAGACAGAAGCAGGAGCTTGGGATAAAAGAATTATTTAAATCAAGACTTCAAGCCATTCTAGCTGAGTCTAGAGAATGAGATTTACTAATGAATCAAGACTAGATTGTCCTGGTAAACACAAGTAGAAGAACGTTCTTATGGTAGAGACAACCATCCGTCTACCAAAATCACTGCCCTCCTCTTCATAGTATGGAGCTGCCTCTGGGAAGTGCCTGCCCGGGAAGGAACTAATTTTCCAGCTTCCTTCCCAGCCAGACAGGACCATGTGACAGGCTCTGTGTTGAGTGATGAAGGTCATCTTCAGAGCCTCCTCCACTATTTTCTCTTCCACTGAAATGCAGCTGACTCCACAGGCCTAGGAAATTGTAGAGCCCCAGATGGAAGCAACCAGGGTCTCTGGATCACCCGTGATGGGGAATGGCCACTGCCTGGAATGCCCACTCGAGAAGCAAAGTTGTGTCATGTTAAGCCACTGAAAGTCTGGGATTTATTATAGCACCTAGTGTTATCCTAAGCCACCCCCTTACAAACCTAAGTAAGGAAAGTGGTCAGTCAAACTAGGGGACCCCCTTCTCTTCTATCTGGGGCTTGGGCAGAAATAAATCAATGGGAGGAAACGCTGACCATTGCCCAGAGAGCAGCTGGTTCTACACCAACGGACAGGGATTAGTGGACAGGCATTTTGAAAGTTCTGCTGTGGTATCCCAGTCTGGTGTTTCATCCTGCTTCCTAGGGTGAGTCCCTAACACCCCACCCTACTGCTCTGGCTTCCCCAGGACACACCTGAGCCACATCCATAAGGAGTTCTGACTTCTTGTCAGCTATAAACTGCACAGCATCCTTCAGAATAAAATGCGCAAACTCATGAGAATCTCCATCCTGGGGCCAGGTGTGGGGGCAGGTGTGAAGGGTGGCTGAGTGATGGGTGCCATTCCTCTTGTCTTTTTGCCCACACACCCACCCAAAGGATTTGTGGCTTCTTCTTGTTTGGCATCCTCTGCCTGCCTTCAGAGGTCTTCCTCTGCCTGCACTGCGAGGACAGGTGAGGAGGAATGGAGCAAGCTGTCCCTCCATGTCCCTAAAGGACACCCAAAAGCACAGCCAAAGGACATCAGGCCCCACAGCTGGTGTGTCCACCACCATTTCCCTCTGCATAAGAGTCAGCTTGTTGATACATTAGCTGGCATTAGCTTTAAAATACTCCAGCAAGGGGCTTGGATGAAACAAGACAGGCCAGTGTTGATCTTTATGGAAGACAGATGGGGGCTACACGGGGATTTATTATACTAGCCTCTCTTACTTTTATGCATGTTTGAAACTTTTTACATAAAAAAAATAACATCTTTTTTTGCAAAGAAAATTTCTCGATGGGTCATAGGAGAAGAGGCTCACTGAATTAATGCCACTCCTTCTCTTCCCCATGCCTCTTCAGGACGCCCTGGTAACTCTCATGAGGAGGAGGTGTTTACAACAGGCAGACTTGTGGGATTTTTCTATTTCCATTAATATTTAGTACATGTCATTATCTCCAAATCTAATCACTTAAAGAAGGGATTTTAAATAATTGATTACTACAAAAGACAAAGAGGCCACACCATGTTTTTTCATTATCCATCAAAACCTAGAAAACCTCTTCGTCTGGTCCTGACACGGACGCATAAATATATTAATGCATACACTGAGAAAAACACGCATACAAATCAATAGACATGAATTTGCTTGGGGTACTTTTCAGAGAGAAAAACCATCATTTCCTTTCCATCCCCCGTGAGGCCTGCCCCTCCTCCCCAACACAGTGACATAGCAATGAGAGAAAGGGTTCAAGCAGTACCCCTGCACTCTTCTACTCAAATAAATGTCTCCTCTTACACTCACAAGTTTCAGTCTCCAAAACATACAAACAGCCAACATGTCTTGAACTCTGATAAAATATGTGCTGCCTTTGTGGTCATACGCATGCATATGTATATGCACGAACGTGTTCACACACCTAGAGAAAACGCTTGCATCTACACTTCTTACAATGTCTTTGTTTCTGGCACGTCCTTGGAGGAGGGCACCCAAAGAGAACCATCGCGAAGATGGCACATGAGCATCTCAGACAGACATCTGAGGGCTACCCTCAGATGTACGGAGGGAAGATGCACGGTGGCTGTTAACTACGTGCCCGTCTGCATTGACAAGTGCCAGTTTCATGAAGGTCTGCATCCTGTTTTCTGCACAGAGCCAGAATTCTTTGCCATTGCCCTTAAAGCACTCACATCTCCATGGGGAGGGCCCTGCTCCAAGGCCACCATGGAGACTGCGTGCGGACTTACCACGAGGGAGAGAGGCCTCTTCCAGGAGACGACACCAATGAGTCCTGACAGCAGCACCTGGAAGGACAGACAGTGCAGGAAGGTAAGACTCTTTGGAATCCGTTAACAGATGATCAAAACACAGTATTAGCTGATCAACCCAAAGAAGGATGACTTCTAGAATATGGCCCACATACATGAGCTGGGTGACCATGAGGTGTGTGGTCCATCCCGACGTTCAGATCCTGCAGCACATGGGCCTCTGAGACCACCAGGAGGTCCTGACAGGTCACTTATGTTCTTTATGGACAGGCCCAAGAACAAATGTGCTTTCTGAAAGTGTCTCCATCGGGCACTTATTCCCCTCTGGTCCTGTGAGTCATTTAGCCCTGTGACTTAAAAATCACAGAGAGGACTGAAAACACTACTTTGGGAAAAGGCAGAGCCACCCCCCTTGCATGTCACCTGAGCGCATGCCTTCTGTGCATGGGTGCTGGGTACAGCAGACCTACCAGGCCCCCCTCTACCCTTTCACACGCTTGGTCCCCAGCCAGCTTCCCACCTCACCAGGAAGGGGTGCCACCAGATGAGGTCCCGGCTTTCCACATGCTGACTCTGAGCTGCTCGCTTCTTTCCCAGGCCAGCCCCCCAGGCTTTGCTGCCCCAGGACCCACAGAGCTGTCTCCTCCAGAACATCTTCTGGCAGCCACTCCCTTCTGTTGGCCCCTCCCCTCTGGGTAGCCCTAACCACAGGAACACCCTCATGTCTTCTGTTCTCAGGAGAACCACCCCTCAGCTCCTGGCCAACCTTTCCCCCAGGCTGCTCCAAGCCCACATTCCCTGAGGCAGACACTGGATGCTGATCCTGAAATTCCCAGTCTCCTTGGGTCCAGGCAGGGCAGACAGATCAGAGAGACACAGCCGCTCTCTCCCCACTACAGTGTGGCTTCAGCCCTTGCCACTGGCAGACACACTTCCCAAGGTCACATAAGGGGTCCCTGAGTGCAACACACAAGTACAGCGATCTCGGCTTGAAGACAGGAGGCTGACCACATCTACCTATGGGTGGCACACTGTCCTCTAGGCTCTGTGTCACTCCCCTGACACTCTCCCTTCTCTGGCTGCCATCCTCTGCTCCATGCTGTCCTTCCACGTCTCCCTCCCCTTCCCACTTCCCAAGACCTCTACTCAGGCTCCGGCTCTGCCTGAGCCATCTGTCATTGGGGATCCTCTAACACTATCCACCAACACCTCCTGCAGGTTGGTCCCTGACTGCGGAATCACACTGCCTGCCGGGCACTGCTCCTGGTGTTACTCTCCACCTCAACATGTCCAAAAATGCACCTGCAATTTCTACCTCCCCAACCCAGTCTCCCTCTTATCGTCTCTACCTCCCACAATGGCACCCCTCCTCCTGGTCGCTCAGATGCAAATTCCAGAGACAGGCCAACATCCAACCACACACAATAAAGAGGAGAGGGCTGCAGCTCCCCCTTTGACAGGGAAATATGCTGGGAGGCCCCACTACAAGTAAGGGATTTTCTTACAAGGTCTTTTGTAAAGATAAATCACCCCAACTTTCTGCTGTGGGTATGGACCAGGCAGTTGGGCCCTGGGATGGAGGGCTTTGGTGCATTTCCCCCTGGAATTCCAAAAGGACTGAATCAGTCCCCAGAAGAGAGTATCTGGCTGAATAGACCCCCAAGGTCCCCTTGGCAAATACTTCTGCAGTGGGTGAGGCCAAGTCTTAGACCCAACAGTCTCTCTCACACCCTGCACCAGCCTCAGGTGGGATTCCAAACACATCTGGACATCTGGTCTTTCATAGGAACACATCTGGTCTTTCATAGGAAAGACTTGTGAACCTTATTCTCACACACACACACACACACACACACACAAATGAATCAGAGAGAGATCAACAGGGCACTCTGCTCCCAAGCATGTCATATATGTATATTTTCTTCAATGCATGCATCCTGCAAATAAGTCAATATTGACAATATTATTTACAAACATTTTCCCATCTCCCAAATCTCTCTTCATGATGCCCCCCAGCTGCAACCTGTACAGAAACCCTTGACTACTGTTCTCCTGTGTCTTGTTGAGCCCAGTCCCTCGTTCTTCTTCCACAATGCCTATGACCTCTCTCTTTCCCATCTGTATCCAACACAGTCTCCCTCTTGTCATCTCTCCTGACACTGTGGCATCCCTCCTCCTGGTCACTAAAACCCAAATCCTGGAGGTGGTTTGGCCCAGCTGGCTCTGACCCTGCCATCTCCTTAGGATGTGACTTCCAAAGAGTGTCCCCTGTTTTCCCTTCACACCAACACCAGCCTCATTCAGACAAAACCTGGATAGAGGATGGGAAAGCATGCCTCCCAGAAAATGTCCTTTTATACTCTGCCTTCTACTTCTCACTTCCACCATATAAAATTTTACCTATTCTTTAAGACATGGCCCAATGCCTCCTCACTCAGGAAGGGCCTCTGAGTTCATGAGTACATGGGGCCCCACTAAATCCCTAAACTATGACCAGATCTCTCAAGGCATGTTTAATAAGCTCAGACAGAACTCTTTGATCTCTCCTAAGCTGAAGTTTATAAAAGTATCAAATGTCTATAGTGACCAAGTGACTCGTAACAGAAATATTATTGGAAACCCACAAACCTCCAAAGAGCAGCCATTTATAAACACAAAGGAAGTGAATATCACTTAACTAAGGCCACAGTATGAATTCTTGACTTTCCTTACTTCCATCATAAAGTTATCATTCTATGAATTCCCTCAAATAATTTTATTTCCAACAAATATGGACAATTTGCTTTACTGGGGAAAACTACATTTCTAAGAACATTAATAACTAATTGAGGGTGGATTCAATTCCCCTATACAAAGGAAAAAAATAAAATCATCAGACTCAGTGGGGCATGGAAATCCTGAGATGATCCCTGATGACCTGTAGCCTTGATTATCAATATGATAATCAATGATAAATTATGGTAATTATCAATATAATTTACACTCCTGCGATCCTATCTAGCACCTCTTAAAATGATGTTACCTTGGCAACACCTTGACTGCAGCCTTTTAAGACCCTGACCAGTTGACTCAGCTAAGCCATGTCCAGACTCCTGACCTAAGAAACTAAATGGTGTTGTGTTAAGCTATAAAGTTTGTGGAAGTTTGCTACACAACATAGAAAACTACTTACTATGGACTAAATGTTTGTGTCTTCCCCAAATCCACATGAAGTCCTAACCCCTAATGTGATGGTATTTGGAGGTAGTACTTTTAGCAGGGAATTAGGGTTAGATTAGGTTGTAAGGGTAGGGCCCTCGTGATGGGATGGTGGTCTTACAGGACGAGAAGGATCTCTCTCCCTCTCTCTCTCTCCCCATATGCACACACCATGGAAAGGCCATGTGGGGACACAGTGAAGTTTTTTTTTTTTTAATGTTTATTTTTGAGAGAGAGAGGTAGAAAGCGAGCAGGGGAGGGGTAGAGAGAGACAGAGAGACAGAATCCCAGACAGGCTCCATGCCATCAGCACAGAGCCCAAGGCAGGGCTTGAACTCACAAACCATGAGATCATGACCTGGGCCAAAAGCAAGAGTCAGATGCCCAACTGACTGAGACACCCAAGCTCCCCCACAGTGAGGTTTTGACAGTCTGCAAGACAGGAAGGGGGTCCTCACCAGAACTCAACCCTGATCTCAGACTTCTAGCCTCCAGAATGTGAGGTTAACTTAACTGTTGGTTAATCTGCCCAATCTATGGTACTTTGTTATGGCAGCTAAAGCTTATTAATACACTAATACAACCAGAGTGCAATATTGGATTCTTGTTTTCAAATGTCCACTCTTTCCCCGTGTCTCCCCCCACCAGAAGCTGACTTCCTTGCTCCTCTGACCTAGAAGCATCGGTACCCACTCTAACAAGGGAGGGAGGCACAGGAGAATGGAGAATGGCTTGGAAGAGAGTCTTCAAAGCCTAGGTGCCACAGTGCCTCCTCCCTGAGGATGCCTCCTGGTCCACTTGGCAACAGAGAAGAATGGAGTGTACCTCTGCTCAGAAATGATCAGGTCTGAGTTTGAACTATTTTTTTGCTCAATTCCAACTACTGGTGAGAATTACGTTGCATGTTACGCCAGCTCAGTAATTCCTCAGGTTTATTTTGTACCACTCTGGTGAGGAACAGGGTCATGGAGCTAGTTAGCCGTGAAATTACTGCAGCTCGTGAAACCTTTGTCCCATTTAATTTGCCAATATCGTTATTCACAGTCCACAGTTTACACAGAATATGAAGAAATTTAAGAGGGTCAGAGAAGAGTAACATATGATTAAGTGGCTGTGAAAGAAAAGACCAAAAAAAAAAAAAATGGGAAAGGCATGATACTGTACAGAGAGAGAGGGGGACTTAACTTTTCAAGCACCTGCAAGTTGTTAAAAGGACACCAACCCACTTTTTTCTCCACTTCCCACCCAGCCTAAATAGAGGCAAGAGATAATATTAAAAATGAGGCAGAATTTCCTGCTGTTGAGGGTGATGAAAGGGGATAATAGACTGCCAGGAAGTAATGGCATCTTTAGAGCCAAAGGTCTTCCTGTTTGATTGGTATTGCTGCCTGAACACAGAGGCCTGGAAAAAATTAGCTCTTTAAATCCTGTCCTCTTTCATTGCCCCAAATCAAGAATTTTCTTTGGAGCTTCATTCCTGGTTCAAAGGCAAATGGTAATGCAACATTTTAGGTAGGGAAGCAAGTCCTTCTAGAATGCAGACTTGAAAGTCAATTAAATTCTTTCATGAAACATATGGCAGGTGTGCCTAATAGCTACAGTGGTATCAATTTACCACTAAGAAGCCAGGGTTCACAGCGTTAGCAAAAGAACTGTTGTTGTAAAAAAAATGGAGCAAATAATATTCTGAGTTGCCCCAAATGAAAAAAGTCTACTGACCCCGTCTCTCAAAGCTTTTCAGACGTCAGACCTGTGCTATGCAAAAGTCTTCTGATTCATGGAGTGGCTGAACCTCCTACTTTATTTCTTTTCTGAGTGGTTTTGTGTGTCTGAGTCTCCCTAGGGCCACATGGCATGGCTCACTCCAGCATGCAAACCCTCAGCCTTCGATGTCCATCTCAACTCCCTTCTGGGAAACATACATCTTCATATCCACCCCATATCCATGGCTTCTTCCTCCTTCCTTCAGAACAATTCCCAACCCACCATTCTCTCTCCTAACCATCACGCTCACCTGTGGTTCTGACTTTCTCCACGCCACTTCCCACTGGAGCCTGCATCAATACATCAAACTCAAAATGTCAACAAGGAAAGCCACTCTCCTTCTCAGCCTACTTCCTCCATAATAGAAAAGAATTCTATAGCTTTCATTTTCTCACTGTATAGTAGCAAAACTATAAATGATTAGAAAGATAGCCCCATGAAAGAAAAAAAGAAAAAAGTTAAATGTTTTAAGATATTCTAAATAACCCAGGAGTCAAAAGGAAATCCAAGTGAAATGCAACATAGTCTGTTCTTCAGTGAATGTTTCTTTGATGCAAATTACTTCATATACTGGTTGGTACCAAACTCATTTGTCCTGACTATGCCTTGTGAGATGCAGCCTTTCACCAGGGCTCTTTACTCTGAAATTAGGGTAGTTACTACACCTGCAACTGGATTTTGTTATTTAATGAGTTAATAAAGTAGCAAATGTATTATTATAACACATTTTTAAAATAGTCCAAACAGGCTCTGTGCTGTCAGCACAGAGCTCAATGCAGGGTTCGAACCACAAACTGGGAGATCGTGACCTGAGCTGAAATCAAAGAGTTAGACACTGACAGACTGAGCCACTCAGGTCCCCTTAAAATATTCTGATTTTAAAAAACTTCAAAATAATTGGTTTCCTTTGTAATCCTATTTCATTGTACACATTTAAAAACCTTAATCTGAGATGGGGTCCCCAGGCTTCCCTAGACTGCAATCCCATAAGGTATGAACCCTTGACTCAGAAGTTCCTTTAGTGCAGACCTTTTGGTGGTAAACTCCAGTTTTTTGTTTATCTGGAAATGTCCTACTTCACCTTCATGCTTGGAAAGTAGTTTGACTGGGTATACGGTTCTAAGTTGACAGTTTCTTCTCTCAACAGTCTGAAGATACTATTGCACTGTCATCTGGCCTCCACAGTTTTTTTTCTTTTAAATTTATTTATTTATTTTGAGAGAGAGATAGAGTGCACAAGCAGGAGAGACACAGAGAGAGAGAGAGGGAGAGAGCAAGAATCCCAAGCAGGCTCTGCACTGTCTACACACAGCCCAATGCAGGGCTCAAACTCACAAACCATGAGATCATGACCTGAGCTGAAATAAAGAGTTGGACGCTTAACCAATCAAGCCACTCAGGTGACCCCAGCCTCCACTGTTGCCATCAGGAAGCTAGCAGTCCTTTTAACTGTTGTTCCTTGAAATGTGAAGCTGTCCTTACTCTTTGAAGATTTTTAAGACTTTCTGCCTTTAGTGTTCTGAGATTTTTGCATATGTGTAGGTGCAGATTTCTTTTTATTTATGCTTTTTGGGATGTACTGTGCTTCTGAAACTATGTTTTTTTTAAATTATTGTTATTTTAGACAGAGAGCACGAGCCAGGGAGGGACACAGGGAGAGAGAGAATTTTAAGCAGGATCCATGCATAGCGCAGAACCCAACACGGGACTCGATCCCATGACCCTGGGATCATGATCGGAGCTGAAATCAAGAGACGCTCAACTAAGTGAACCACCCAGGTGCCCCTGAAACTGACTTTATATTTTTCATTAGTTATGGAAGCTATATAGCCAATATATCTTCAAATAGTACCTCTCCTACAGTCTCTCTGTCAGGGACTCCAACAGCTGCATGCACATTCCATCCTCCAAATCTCCTAGTTCTCCCTTCACATATTCCATACCCATGTCACTCAGCATTTTGTTCTGAATATGTTCCTTAAGTTTGCCTTCCAGATGACCAGTTTTCCCTGAAGGATGTTTCATCAGCTGTTGAACATTTGCATTTCTTTAGAGAATGTTAACGTTTATATTTTATGTATTTACAAGTTCTGCTTTTATCTTTCCCCAAATATGACTATTTGCTTCAGATAGTTTCTGGCTGCATGCTCATCTGTATGATTCTGACCATAACTGCTTTAAATATTTCATATGCAGATGTCTAGAGTCCAAGATGTATAGTGAAAGAAGGCATCTAAGTCTGTCTGTCACTTGTTGTTTCTGTTGACTCTCACTGCAGTTTGCTTTCTTTGATGCTTGCAGGCTTGCAAGTCTTTTGTTGTCAACACATTGCTTGCTCTTAATCAGTGACGTTCTGTGGACCCCAAATGGAGAAATTTTCCCCAAGAGAGGTATGCTTCGGCCAGTAACCGAGAAGCATCCAGCATCTAGAAACACTGATCTCCAAGGGGCTCAGCTCATGGCTCAGCATGGAAATTGTCTGAGCCCTCCCCACTCCACCTCACCTTAGAGTGCAGATTCATGCTCAGGGCACATGCCTGCTCCAGCTACATACTGCTCTGACCCTGCTCCCTTCCTCTCAGACTCCAGCCACCTGCCCCTCTGGCCTTGATTCATTGTGTGTTGTTTGTTTGAGGGTGGGGTAGTGGACCCCAGAGACCTGCAATGCGTCCAGGATCGTGTCCTTTGTCCAGTGTCAGAGTGCCAGTGGATTCAATGTCTGGTGAGGGCTCACTTTCTGGATTATAGATAGCCACCTTCTCATATGGCCTCACATGGTAGATGGGACAAGGGAGCTCTCTGGAGTTTCTCTTATAAGGGCAATAATCCCATTCATGAGGATTCCACTCTTGTGACATAATCACCTCTCAATGACTCCACCTCCAAATACCATCACACTGGGGATAAGGATTTGACATGTGAATTTTAGGGGGACATAAACATTCAATCAATAGCACCTAGGATGTCATAGGTGATCACAATTCTAGGAAAATATAAATTACTACAATTAAGTCCCCCCAAAATCAAAACACCAAATGTACCTACAAACACCAAGAAATTGGGAAAGTGGTCAAACAGCCACAGGCAAATTCTTCAAAAGCTTTAAAGTATAGAGATTTCCAACACTATTTAATTTTTTTCTGAGCACAGAGGGAAAAAACAAGGTAATTTTCCAAATTCTTCTTACAAAGGTCAGCATAATAGTTACAAACTTGTAAAACATCACAAGAATAGAAACAGACCAATTTTACTTATAAATAGAGGTATACAATTTTTAAATAAAATGTTGTAAAACAGAAGTCAGCAATACAGTTAGAAGAATAAAGAACAAGGTGAGGGGTTCATGCCAGGAATGAAAAGATAGTTCAGTAAGAGGAAACACAGTAGTAAAATTAATCATATTAATATGACAAAACTGAAAATTATCATTCCAAAGAGGTATAAATGGCATTTGATAAAATTCAATCACTGTTTTTTTATGAAAAAAAACCACACCTTAGTTTAATAGGACAAAATAAAAATGCCCACAATTGCCACCTGTATTTAAAATTAATATGAAAATACCAGCATGGTGTGCAGAATTATGAGGCGGTCCCCAAGATCCCTAACTTCTGGTGTACACCTCCTATAGAATCCCCTATTTTTGAGTGTGTGGGGGGGATTGTGAATACGTTGAATTTCAGTCCTGTGGTTAGGTTACTGTATTTTACAAAGGTGAAAGGATTTTTCTGCACACTTAGGTCCAAAATAAGTTTGGTTTTGAGGAAGATTCTCCTGGGTGGGCCTGACCTCATCAGGCAAACCCTCTGAGTCTGGGCCCTTCGTGAAATCAAAGATTTGAAACACGAGGGAGATTCTGCTGTGCCTGAAGAAGTAAGCTGCTGTGTCTTGAGAGCAGCTCTTAACAGCTGGATCTTTTCCAGCTCACACTTGGCAAGAAAATAGGAACTCAGTCATACAACCACACAATAACCTGAGGACTGTGCAAATAGATCTTTCCCTCATCAAGCCTCTGGATGAAAATGCATCTGGTCTTACTTTGATTTCAGCCTTCAGACCCTGAACAGAAACCCAAATATTCCAGACTCTGGGCCCATGGAAACTCCAGACTCACTAAGCCTGTGCTGTTTTAAGCCACTGTGCTTGTAGTAATTTGTTCTATAGCAATAGAAAACTAATACAACCAGCTAATAAAACAAAACAAACAAACAAAAAGTTAGAAGTATGGAAAGAGGGAGCATAATTATTACCACTTGAAAATGACACGCTTCTCCATCTAGAACACTGAAGCAAACTGATCAAAAAGAGGCCAATCAGAAGAATTCAGTAAATCATATGGCTAGAAAATTAATATATTTAAAAATTATGACACTACTTATATTTAGTGAACACTGACTGTATGGCATACACTTACTAAGGCTTTATACTTTAATTCTTTGTGTCCTGACAACCCTAAAAGGCATGTGTGATTTTTGTGCCCCACTGCACTGATGAGAAAATTAAAGCACTCGCCCACATTACAGTGTCAGGATATAAGCTCATGAACTACAGAAAAAATAGCTTTCCTATATGCATGCAAAGACTGATTAGAAAAGAGAATGAAATTAAATATTCCATTTATAACAGCAAGGAAAAAGGCAGAATGACTTAGAACACAAAGACTAATATGAAATGAGGAAGAACAATATCAAAATCTTAAATATCTACTGAGAATATAAAAGTCCTCATATTTGATACAAAAAATCATTTTTAAATTTTTTTAAAGTTTATTTATTATGAAAGAGAGAGACAGAATATGAAGGGGAAGGGGCAGACAGAGAAGGAAAGAAAGAATCCCAAGTAGGCTCTGCACTGTCAATGCACAGTCCTACATGGGACATGAACTCATGAACCTTGAGATCATGATCTGAGCCAAAATCAAGAGTCAAATGCTTAACCGACTGAGCCACCCAGGCTCAGGCACCGCCCCCCCCAAAATCATTTTTTTTTAATTTTTTTTTTTTTAGCGTTTATTTATTTTTGAGACAGAGAGAGACAGAGCATGAATGGGGGAGGGTCACAAAGAGAGGGAGACACAGAATCTGAAACAGGCTCCAGGCTCTGAGCTGTCAGCTCAGAGCCCAACGCGGGGCTCGAACCCATGGACCGTGAGATCATGACCTGAGCTGAAGTCAGACGCTTAACCAATCGAGCCACTCAGGCGCCCCCAAAATCATTTTTTAAAATAGAAAGACCAAAGATTGCACAAAGTCCATGAAATTCTAATTAAAATACTATAAAGGGAAAAAGGAAATCTATTCAATAAAACGCATTGGAACAATGGGTTAGTCACTTGGAAAGAAATAAAACTTATTTTCTACCTTACTCTTTATACCAAAATAAATTCCAGAGTAATCAAAGAGTAAATCATAAATTAAAACCTGAAAGACCTAGAAGAACATGGAAGCATTTTTAAAAACAATCTTGGAAGGAATTCAGTGTTTTGAGGCATGACACAGAATCAAGACTCCTCACAGAAAAGATTAGTAAATTTCAAATGTTTATATTAAAAGAATCCGTATGTAATAGTAGACTGGATCTTTGCTCTCAATCCCAGGGCCTCGCCATATTAGAAGCATAAGTCCATGCTTCTTACGGGTAACATGGAAGCCTCCCATGAGAGTGCATACAGTACTCATCCTCTCCCGATGCTGGGCTTGGCCACGGAACTTGCTTGGCCACACAGGGTGGAGGTGGCCATCA
Organism: Panthera pardus; assembly: GCF_024362965.1. Classification (NCBI taxonomy): domain Eukaryota; kingdom Metazoa; phylum Chordata; class Mammalia; order Carnivora; family Felidae; genus Panthera; species Panthera pardus. Next base: position 13,269,288 of record NW_026526810.1, on the reverse strand, counting down.
CTCCCAGGACTTCCGGGGCATCTCATGTTGCCTGCCACCCAACATCACATGCAGCCTGGGCCACAGAATGGACATATAGCACACATTGGGGCCACCCCAATGACCTGCAAACCAGAGCAGAAAACAAAGACTGGATACTGCCAACCACTGAGTTTTGGGGTGCTTCTTCATGCAGCCTTATCATGGCAAGAGCCGACGAACGTTTGTGGTTTAAAAAGAACATAAAATGGGGGCGCCTGGGTGGCTCAGTCGGTTGAGCGTCCGACTTCGGCTCAGGTCAGGATCTCGCGGTCCGTGAGTTCGAGCCCCGCGTCAGGCTCTGGGCTGATGGCTCGGAGCTTGGAGCCTGCTTCCGATTCTGTGTCTCCCTCTCTCTCTGCCCCTCCCCCGTTCATGCTCTGTCTCTCTCTGTCCCAAAAATAAATAAACGTTAAAAAAAATTAAAAAAAAAAAAAAAAAAAAAAAAAGAACATAAAATGGAAGACCAGTTCCAAATGGGAAAAATACTTAAAATACACAAACAACAGACAAAAGGTTGATTGTCTTAATTTATAGAGTTCATATAAATTAATAAGAAAGGGAACACCTGGGTGGCTAAGTTGGTTAAGCACTGCCTCTTGATTTCAGCTCAGGTCATGGTTCTCAAGCCCTGAACTGGGCTCTGTGCTGACAGCATGGAGCCTGCTTGGGATTCTCTCTCTTCCTTTCTCTCTCTCTCTGCCCCTCCCCTGCTGGCATGCGTGCATGTGTGCTCTCTCTCTCTCTCTCTAAATAAATGAACATTACAAAAGGGGAACCACTCAATAGAAAATATGGCCAAATATGTTCACATTTTTAATGGAGGATAAACATATAAAGGGATGCTTAAACCTACTCTAATTTTTTAAAAGCAAGCCAAAACAATACGACAAATACTTTTTATCAGGCTGCCAACTTTTTGGTGAAGTATGATAAAACCCAGTGGAGGCAAGAACAGAGGAAAAAGAAGTTCCTCTTTAATATTATTGGTGTTGGTATAAAATGATGTAGTCTTATTTCATGGCAATTTCATAAATCTCTCAAAATAGGAAATGCATATACTTATATTGAATGATTTCACTACTGGGAACACAGCCTATGGATACAGTACCAGAGGTATCACAAGTCACTTAGACAAGGATGTTTATAGCAAAAACCTGTAACAAGTGGGTAACAATAAAGGGCTAGTTAAATAAACTTTGATATTTACATAGAGCGTGAATATATGCATTATGAAATTTGAGGTAGATCTGTTTATGCTACTGCGGAAAATCTCAAGCATAAATAATTGACAAACAAGATATAGCCCAGTGTGCATAGAATCATCCCATTTGTATAAACAGAGAAATGGATGGATGCTAGTACATACATAAATGTTTCTCTCTGGAAGTATTCACAAGGAACTTAACAATGGGAAACTGGAAGAGAGAGGAAGGGAAGAAACACTTGCTATTAAATGTGTAACTTTCTGAAATACTAACCTTTGATCTGTGCACGCATTATATCATGAATATTTTAAACTATGCATACCACTGGAACCTGTAATTCCACTTCTAAGAATTCCAGGTATTAATCAAAGTGTTCTTTATAATTTTGAAAATGGGAAATGACCTGGGTGTTTAGCAAGAGAGAACTGCTTATATTTATTAGGTCTTTTCCAATTGCTGCCACTAAATCATGTTGTAGAAGAATATTTAGTGCTGTGTGGAAATGTTCACACCACATAAAAGAAAAAGAAGAAAAGAAAGAGCAGGCTACGAAATGGTATGGAGGGAGGATAATTTCCCTTGCATTAAGTAAATAAATACAAATGCAAACACACAAAATACATAAAGAAATCAGCACTAGATCCCAAAGACAGCCATGATCATCTCTGTAGAGTGGGACTTTGGCTTCCTCCTTGTACTTTTTAGGTTCCCATGTTTTATAAATAATAGAAAAAATACTTTACTGAAACACAAGCTAACAACAGCCGATTCTACCTTCTAAGGGGATGGGTATACCCAGGTAAGAGGGACATAATTCCCTCTAATGCTCCCTTCCACAGGTGGGAGAGGTGGATGGGGCCAAATTCCAACTTGCACTGAGGGCCCCTTACTTCAGAACAATGTTGAGGGTCTCTGAAGACTTATGGACTTACTAAGAAGACAAGAAACCAGAATCACAAGCACTGTGATGAGGGTCCAGAAGGTGGTAGGGATCCAAGGTGTGTGTGGGGAGGCCTGGTCTGCCAGGTAAGATGCCATAGGCAGGTGGCCATAGGCAATTCCATATGGCTGCTATTCTTTGATGGAGAATAGGAAGAATTGAAGAACAGTAAGAACTGAAGACATAAATGCAAGTTTCAAAGATGAATTCCAACTAGTACCCAAATGTGTGTAAAAGCCTCCTGCCCTTCTACTTCCCTCAACCAACACAGGGAAGAAAATATGAAGTGGGCAGGTATACTGCCCAGTTTGGAAAAGAATACTATAGAAACCATGTGCAAATCATTTTGGTTCTCTCCTTTTAAAAGTCTCCTCTTTGCACAATAAAAACAATGTATTTGTTGATACAGAACATTAATTCCATTAAAGTCACATCAAGTATAATGAAAAGCTATCAGAGTATAATTATGTAAGCAAATTCACAGACCCGCATCAACTTTTAAATCCACTGGAATTACAACAGGAAGTGAACCTGCCTGGTAGACAAATTGCTCCTTCATCTCCAAATGATTATGAATAAAGGCCCACTGTACTAATGTTAGAAACCACACACTTCACGCAAACTCCAAAATCTAGGACTTTTCCTTAAAGGTGCCTTTGCCTGGGTTTTCCTAGAGGCAGCCTATTCTCAGGGCCAGAGGCTATACTCCTAAACCCTGAGTCTTCTGAGTTAAACTTGTCCCAAGTCACACTCCCTTCTCAGAATCCCTTGAGCCTATAGACTGGATCGTGCAGGGTCCCCTGAATTCCTGTACATTCACAGTTGCCCCTTGGAGGATTTCTTTGCAGTCCAGGGGGACAGGTGCTACCCCCCCCCCAGGCATCCCTATGTCCTTGCACCAACCCTGGTCCTCTTCAGCTGTCCAAGCCATACACAGAGACTTGGGTGCAGAACGAGTCTTCTTTCTGGAATTTAGTGAGGTCCCCAGAGGAGGCAGAGGGTTGGGATAACAGGGGAAGGGGGTAGGGGGACTTGATTTCTATGAGAGGGCATAGGAGCACTTCTATACTGCTGACCATCCCATGAGAGTGAGGACCATGCCTGCTGATGACCGTCCAATTGAAGGGACTCATGCTGGGACACCTTGGCCCCCACCCCTCACTCATGGTCTATATCTACCCACAGGCTTAGATACTTCTAGAACCCCCAAACAGAGGCTGGAGAACCTGCACAACTGTGCCATGCTGGCAGCATGCAGGGGATCTCCCCCTAATGGCCCTGAATAGATGTAGTGGCCTCCCCAAGGGCTGGGTAGCAGGGGTCAGGACCACTGCTATTTTCCAGTCCTGTTCCCCTTTCCTTGCCACTGGTCCCTGCAGCCACCCCTCCCTGAAACATCCCCTGCCCATCTCCTCAACCCTTCTCCTTCCCTCTATAGGTGATCTGTCTTGGGACAGCTTATTCTCACTGCTGCTGCATCCTTCATTGAGTGTCTCCAACCTCTTCCCCCAGCCTCTCTGCCTTCCAGGCCCCTGTGCATATCCCCAAGCCTATGGAAACCTGCTGGATGCCTTATCAGCAGGTCTGACTCAGTAGTGCCAACCATGCCATCACACCTCCACCCCAGCCAGGACATTTCCTACTTCGGTCTGAGGCCTTTCAGAAATCTGAAGTTACGCTGCTTCCCTCCCTGACACCCCCCTCATGCTCACATCCTATCCAAAGCAGGTACATCACATTGTCCAACTCATACTGGATATACCTCCTCTGCCCATGCCTCTACCCTCCACCCACACTGGCTACCTGGCTGTCACCTCACCACCAGAGCTACAGTAACAGCTCTACAACAGGTCTCCCTGCCCCCACTTCTGACTGCATCTCGAAACTATTCTCCATTCTGCAGAATCACATGTCCATTCAGATATGACCACGCCCTGTCCTCTTCTGAGACTCTTCCCTTCTTCTGCCTTTGGGGTAAGTCCCAAATCTTTAGGCCCAGAGAGTTCCTGCCTATCTGTGTTGCCTCATCCAGGTCCCTCCACCACAATGAATTGCTTGGGCCTCCCCCTTCCTGCACCAGAATGTGCAGCCCCCCAGGAGAAAGCTACGGAACCATGGTACCAGGGCACCAGGGCCCACATCCCATCCATGTGCCCATTTTCCTGGCATGCAGCAAGTCCTGGGGGCAAAGGACATACCTTTTTCATGTGGGCAGTCCCCAAACTGAGCAAAGGGCCTGGGCATAAGTGATGTTCCTGAAGGCTCTTGGTGTGCAGACACTCAGCCTCCCAAGACTACCCATCCCCCTCACCTGCACACCTGTCCACTTCTGTAGCCACAATGAGGCAGCACAGCCTAAGCAGCGGTGTTCTTACTTTTACTCTGTATTTTATAACAAAGGTAATGCAAGTTCAACATATAAAAATATATGGGGCTTTCTGGAAAGCCCTACAAACTAAAGGAAGAAAAGGAAACAATTTATTTCTCACCACTTCCATAACTTCTGTTATAGATTGGACCCTATTGTATTCTACTTAACTAGATTTTTAAAAAAATGGCTCATAGTCTTGTCAATAATCATTACCATATAATGTATCATGATCACGACATCACATCCTGTAAGTATTCATTTACATCACCTTAATGGCTGAATGATATTCCACTGTATGAAAATATCATCACTTATATACGTATGTATATATGTATGTATGTATGTATGTATGTATGTATGTATTTTAGAGAGAGAGAAAGAGTGAGAGCAGGGAAGGGGCAGAGAGAGAGAGAGAGAGAGAGAGAGAGAGAGAGAGAAAGAAAGAACCTTAAGCAGGCTCCACTCAGCAAGGAGCCTGGCATAGGGCTCAATCCCATGATCCTGGGATCATGACCTGAAGTGAAATAAACAGTTGGACGCTCAACTGACTGAGCCACCCAGGCATCCTTACAGCTTTTAAACCTTTGCCTGGATGCCTAAAATGGTGGTTCAGGGAAACATGGAAAGGTGGAGAGATGGAGAGCATTTGGTTAGCCTCAAAGAGTAGAACCCAAGGAACAACTCTCACCAAGGACTATCACAACGAGTACCTCATTATGCATCAACTCAGGAGGGGCTCATTGTCTCCCTTCTTACAGACAAAGAAACCAAGTCTCCAAGATGTGAAATAATCTGTTGAAGGAAACAGATCTAGTAAGTTTCAAAGTCAACACTGAGAAGCCTAACCAATTCCATGAAAGAGTCAACACTCGTGAACAGCAAAGACATACTACAGAAGAAATTTCATGCTTAGGAAAGACTGTTTTAAGTCCCCAGTCCCATGTGCAATAATCTGAGTACAAAAAGAAACTTTCCTATGGTTAAAATATGTATTATCTTACAAATATAATTCATGGCTATTTTCCATATAAATAATCTCAAATCAAGATTTGATTTTCTCTAATGGCTCTAGTCTGAAAAGAATAGTTATGAACAGGAGTGGAAAGACACACACATTCACTGCTTCTTTAATTGTATTTTCTGCAAAACTCTGCAATACTATTTTTAATATCTGATTACACCATCAATAGAGCTATATTCCACAAAAGCAATTATGTTTTGCTCAGCAAAAAATCAGAATGGAATAATATGTGGCATACTAACAACTGTAAGAATAGAAGCAATTTAGAACATTTTAGAATAATGATTGGGATCATTTATTCAGAATTTACAGCAAACACATTTTAAAGACATGCTATCATGAAGTCTACTGCAAAGTTTAAGTTATGCACGACACAAACAAAAAATGCACAGGGAGTGCAGTATTTTATCAAAACATTAATAACAGCACTCTAAAAACCTGAGCTTTTATCAAACACTTCCTGCCCACCAGCTCTCTCCAGTGTAAAAGCAGCATTTAACTTAATGTGCTTTCGTTTTCTTTAAGAGCTCTGTCCAAATGTCTGTCAAGTACTGAAGTGGAATCCTTCAACAGGAAAGGCAAACAGGGGGCAACTTCCTCCCACAACCAAAAGAGACAAAACTCCTCCATCACAGCACCACTCCTGGCCAAGTGCAGAGGGGACACCATGAAGAATCCTCCCTGACACAGTGTTCCAGGCACCATTACTTAAAATTTATATTGCTATGTCTTACCTACATAAAGGTCCTACTGAATAAGTCAGAGCAGTTAGAGGGATGCAATTATTTATGCATAAGGGAAGCTTGACTTACGCTTCTTAAAGGCAGTTCACAGTCATTAAAGCCTTCTACTTCTAAGTAGGCTGGAGTAGTTAACAGCACATCAATGTTCCCATCAAGAACAACTGGAAAAATTAGATAAAATATGGAAACTAACTCTTTGAAAGAAGCTGAGAGCAATGAAATTCAGAGCAGTTGCACTGAGGAGAAAACTTTCCTCCTAGAGTGGAGCTAACCTCTGCAACTTCCTTACCCTGGAGGCATTGGCCAATTTGTGGCAGAAGCAGAAGCCAGAGAACCCTGGCTTGACTTTACACAGAGACTTGGGATGCAAGCACAGGTTTGGCTTACCCCTTGGGATATTTTCCAAATTCTGAGGGTAAAGCACATAAATCTTTAACAAAAAGGCACTGAAAAGCTGAGTGAAGATAAAGACTGTAATTCAGAAACCCCAGAGGGAGGGTCTATGAAGAATACAAAAGAGTACCATTTGAAAACCCCACAAGGCCAGGACTTACCAAAAAAAGACTGCAGCTCACCTGGACTACACACTACTTCTGACACATCAGTCCCCACCTGGCATAAGGGGATGGCTGTCAAACAATCCAGATAATGAAGTTAGTTGGGCACCTTCAGAATCATTATGTCCAAGAAAACAAAAGATGGACAAAACAAATGAAAGGAAGAATTTCACTTGATAATTAAAAGCTTTAAAAATCAAAGAGAAAAAGTGTAGGACTAAAAAAAGAAATACCCAAAATTTATAATTCAGTGGATGGGTTTAATATCAGATCAGATACAGAAGAAAGCAGGACTAGTAAACTACAAGACAGGTCAATTAAAACAAGTACCCAAACTAAAAGATAAAGAGAAAAAAGTAAAAAATAATATTAGAGCAATATAAGACATAATGAAAAGACCTGACATGTGTAATTTGAGTCCCAGAGAGAAAACAAAAAACAAAAAACAAAAACAAACAAACAGAAAAACAAAAAAAACCCAGAAGAGTGTGGAAGACATATGGCTGAGAATTTTCCAAAACATATAAAATAACAAACCACAAATTATTCAATAATTCCAGCAAAGGGGTGAATTGGACACACACACATTACCTTTAAAGAAGTAACAAAAAAACTGAAAGTCAATTTCTAAGCAAAGTCATGGAGACCACCTATAATTTCCTGAAAGGAAATAACTACAAACCTAGAATTCTATAACCAAGAAAACAACCTTCAAAAAACAAATGTGAAATAAAGACTGTTTCAGACAATCAGAGCAGGATTTTTCACCAGCAAAGCTGCACTAAGAAAAGCTAAAGGACACTGACCCAAAGAGAAGCCCAGATAAACAGGAAGGAATAAAGACTGATGGAAGGGATAAACAAATATTGATGGCAAACAAACTTTGGAAGCCAGGAAAAAGATAGACAGATGGCACTGATTTGGCAGAAATGAGAAAGATGAATTCCAAAGCAGCAGAAAACAGAACCAGGTGTACAACCAGTTGGGAATTCTCAGAATTCCCAGAAAGTTCAGGCACGGGCCTCTCTGGACATCCCTGGAGCCAGAGCTGAGTTAATGTAGATCTGAGGAGCTGATCAAGGAAAAAGGCCAAAAAAGGCAGTAATCCACAATGCGCTTTATCAGGTGATGCCTGGTTTCATAAGAATGGAAATGCCTTATAACATGACACTGTCCAGGGGCCTAAGGCCAGCTGGCCACCATCCAGAGGGAAGGAGGGCAAGGGACCTCCTAGAGTAGAGGTAGAGGGGCATCAGAGAGGGGCGTATACATCTAGGGGATGTCACTCAGCAGCACAGTGAGAAGCCTCAGGGTCAGACAGCTTAAGGGGCAGCAGCAGCATGGGGCCTTTAACTACAAGGTTGGATCTTATCAACAGCCACCAGATGCTGAGGGAGGTCTTTCAGATTATGCAAAGCAAGGAGGCTCTAAATGCTAAAAAAAATTTTAATAAAATAAAAATCTTTTAAAGATCTGTTTACTCATGCTATTCTTTAAAATGATTGGATGTGTTAAAACTTGAAGTTTGGCACCAGCAAGCTTTTTTTTTTTTTAAGTGTATTTATTTTGAGAGAGACAGAGAGCATGAGCAAGCAGGGGAAGGGCAGAGACAGAGGGAAGGAGAAAATCCCAAGCAGGCTCTGTACTGTCAGTGCAGAGCCCAACATAGGACTCAATCACATGAACCATGAAATTATAACATAAACTGAAACCAAGAGTCGGACACTTAACTGACTGAGCCACCCAGGTGCCCAAGCACCAGCAAGCTTTTAAGTTAATAGGTTTCAATATGTGGTGAGGAAATAAACCACCTAGGGGCCAATACACAAAAGAGAGTGAGAGCATCTTTGCCATTTATGTAACAATTGGGAAGGAGGAGCTAAAACAAGGAAAAATTGGGAAGGCCAATTGAAAACAGATCCATAAATTCCTCCTAGCAGAATTCTGCAGGCCTGTTCCCTGAAAAGAAAAAAACAAAAGGTCTGTGGTGTAGGGACTGACCAGCACTAGCTCACATTACAGCAGAGTGAGCTAAGAGAAGGTATGTTGAAACCATGCGGCATCTTTTTAGATGAAATTAATATAGGATGTACTCCACCAAAACAAGGGAGCAAGGCCAGAATGAAGAAGACTTGAGATCCAGAAAATAGGTAAAGAGAATTCCAAAAATAACAGCATTTTCCAAGATGACAGCTGTACAGCAGGCCCGGAAAGCCATCAACCCAAGATAGGCAAATGAGGTATCCAAGAAGAAAAAGGGAACAGGAAGATTACTTGCTGGAACGGACTGTATAAAATTGCATGAAAAGCTACAGCAAGGGGAGGTACTGAATGATAAAGCAAATGAAAAAGGAAGGCAAGTATCAACTTGAGGGGAAAAAAGGTAAGTTAGTCAATAATTCATAATTCACTACATGGCTCTGGAATAAATAATATTTACATATGCAGTAATTTAAACCCAAATACTGACTTAACTTATACACCTACTCTGGGGAGTAAGATAAGGAAAGCAGAAGGGACAATGAGGTTAAAAAGCTAAATACTGGTTACCAAAATAAGAAGTCTAAAATGGTGTCTAAAACTGATTAATCAAAGAAAACAGGATCTTACTATAGAAATGTTGTAAGTGCTCGGAAAAAAACTAAGAATCAAAAGTAATTGTCTCTGGACAAGTTAGGGCAGAGAACTACTAAGTATTCCTATTTGCTATTTGACTTTTTAAACTATGTCCTTATTTTGTTAGATGACATAAAAATTAATTTTAAAAAGAGGTAAACATGAATATATTTCTTTTTACTAACATAAAATTTGAAATGCTCAAGCCACCTGAATAACGCCAACATCTATCATACCTGTGAAAAAACAGCTGATCGTTTTACATTTAATTTTTTTTAGTTTAAGAGTTGAAACTCTCCTAAATTGTACCAAAGCTCCCAAATTGCCCTATTTTTCATGGTACTGTGGGGAAAAGTAAATCTGGCATTTCTGCCCACAAAGCACCAAAAGGATTAAGATCAGTTAATTTCTTCAATTATTATTTCATGAGCAATGGGCTCTAAGTACTGGACAGCAGCCAACATCATTCCAGATGCTGAAGATGGCATGGGGGAGCCCTGAAAAACACATGAGAAACACAAGAAGACATGCCAGCTCAATGGCACTGAGCAAGTGACCTCTTACCTACGTAAGAGCCCCACAGACACATTATCTCCTCTCCTGCCTCTTGGTAAGTTTTTACAACCCTGGGACAGTTTCAGAGAGGCTGCCAGGGCTAAGTAAAAAGCCCTTGAATTATAGCAGGAAAAGAAATGTTTAATTCTTGGATTTGAAAAGAAGGGACAACAAGATAAACTCCAGGAGTTTGGAAGAGAATGGCCAGCATGTGTACATTAAATGAGAGAAGAATAACAGAGAAATCCTTTTTGGCTGTTAAGACCAAAGAACTCTTGATATCTATACATGTTGAAAGTTGTTGGCACTCAACCGTGCAAGGGAAATCTGCTACCCTCTACCACGTCCCCTACAAAATCATCAGTAATCTTTTTTTAATGCTTCAGAAAAAAATGCCTTTGTATGGGTAGACCAGGGTAGAGGGAAGCTGACAAAAACTCACAAAGGTTTTTTGACTGTCAAATTTGAATAAGACAGGGCAGTGCTGAAGTAGTCCGTGAGCATGGAGATTCCAGAGAATGGAGCACATAATCTGTGGGAATTAGAAGAAAGTATGGGGACTGCCTGGGACATCCTGAACACAATAACCAGGCAGGTCCCAGTCAATAATGCCAGATCTTGAAGGCCAAGGAGTGCCTGCATGGAATCTGAGATACATGATCAAATGAATAATTCTGGGATAAATGAGTGTGTCTAGGAGTGTTTCCCACAGAGTACTAGTTTCTCAAGGGACACATATAAAAAAAAGGTTCCATAGTCAATGAGGTCTGAAAACATGACACAGTATATCCCTTTCATGAAGAGTGACAGTGCACATCAGAATAACAAACACTCTGCAAGTTCTAATACATAGTACAGAAAGAAAACATTTCAACCTTGAATAACTAGGCCTTCCCCAAATGTGACCTTGGAATCTCTTTTTCATTCAAAATACATATTTAACATCTTGTATAAGCAATCTTTCACTGCACCCTTAGAGGAAATGTTGGCATAGGAAATTATAGTGGGAATTCAGAGAAAGATAAGGTAGAGTACCTTTTTTTCAAGATGGAAATAGCTTTTCCTGACTAGATAAATAATGTATACTCAAGTTGCCAAATTTAGAGAATATGAAAAATTATAGAGAAGAAAGTAAAAATTACCTATACTACTGCATGCAGAGATAAACCAATGGCAATATTTCGGTGTATTTATATCTAGCTTTTTTTTCTATTAAGTTCATTTGATTTTTTTTTATAAAGGCTAGGCTCACAGTACAGTTTTTCATTTAAAAAGGTATTGTGGACATCTGTGGACACCAATCCTCCTATAATAGACACTTAGACTGTCTCAAGAATTTGTCTGTTATGAAAAAAGATGAGATTAATGTCCATGTTGGCCCTCTACTACCCTTTCTGGACAGGCTCTATGCTCTCAGGTAAAGGGAATGAAACAGAGGCTACAGGCTGCCTGCACCACTTGTAGCCCAACATGAGAACACTGATAGCAGGAAGAAGAAGAAGGACAGTGGTTCTGTGAAATCTCAGTTTCTTTATTCTGGTCATGACCATGAAGCCTAAACGTCAGGCAGTACCCCACCCCCAGGTATTCTCAAGCTCACAGTTTCAATACATGTCCTTTTACTTATAATTCAAGTCTTTCTGAAAGCAGTGTTCTGAAAAAATTCCTGCCACATCCCTCCCAGTTCCTCACTCACTAGTAGCCACAAAAATAAGTCTTTATCATGTCTGTGTCTATCAGTATCTTGCTCTTATCAACAAGGTCATGTTCTACTAATTCTACTGACTTAGTACATTTTATTTCTGTCATCAAAACCCATCAGACAATGTATTCCCAAACATCTTTGATGATGATTACACTTTACTAATAGTTCTAAAGCCTCTTTACTGTTTAATCATTTTTTGTATTACATTCTATTTGATCTTATATTGTTGATAGCCCTACTCTCTCTCTCTCTTTTCTTTTTTTGTCCCTTGACAGGTATCTCCTTGTATATGCCTTGGGTCTTTTCATTCAACACATTTTTTGCTCAGTAGCATCCATCTGATTGTTACTTTTGGTCTCAATCCAAAGTACTGTCTCTTAATAGAGGAATTTAAGCAACTTACATTTATTGTGATAGCCGACATGTCTGATTTTTTTTTCCTGCTCTTATGTTTATGCTTGTTTATTGTATTTTCTGATCTTTTGTTTTTCTAATTTTCCATCTTTTTTTATTTTGGTCAACTTTTCTATTTGCTATTTTCTTTTTCTGGTCATTTGGAATTTATACATAGCTTTTCTATTTAAATTTTAATATCTATTTAAAATTACATATCTAACATTTATATATCAATGGAATATATACCTACAGGCTCTATGCAAAAAGGCAAGATTTTCTACTCCACTCTACCTCCCAGATTTTACTGAAGCAACCACATTAGACCAACTACTCCTACTTTTGTATTTTATGGGTTCAATGGCTCACTGCTGAATCATTTACACCAATGCTTCTCATTTCTTGCCTTATTTTTATTCATAAATTCTTTCATTTGGCTTATGCACTTCAAGATTTTTTTTCTTTCAGAAATGGGATGCAGACACTAAATCCATTGTATTTCTGAAGATAACTATTATTTGCCCATTTACATGAATGAGCTTAGAAATCTTGCATATAGAAAGCCTACAAAATCTTACTTAACAACCTTATTCTTTATGAAACATAAATGCTGCTGCATTATCTTCTAGCACTTACTTTTGAGGATTAAAATCTAGTATCAGTCAGGTTCTCTTTCCCTTGAATATAGGCCTACTTTTTCCTATTTAATGCTTATTGCTGATTTTTTTAACCATTGAGATTCAGAAAAATTATATATATATATATATATATATATATATATATATATATATATAAACACAAACACACACACACACACAGTACATATATGTATGTATCATACATATCATTGAGTAAATGATGAGGGGGGGCCAAAGAAACATGTAGGCATGTGGGTTTCCAAGAAGATGTCAGAGTGGACTCTTATACCTTAGTAGTACTTTCTTTTTGTTCTTTAACCCCAGGTTACATGTTTATAGGTGATTTATTTGCTTAGATTTAAAGCAAACTAGACATTTTTGTTGTAATCTGTGTGTCTTTATAAACATTATGTGTAATATTGTTGTTCTGATGGTTCTATTTTCAAAGCTTCCAAGGCCTAAATCATTACCCTGCAGCTACTTTCAAATTAATATGAGTAAATAACTTCCCCTGATCCACAATTCATAAGAATCCTACAGTGTGTATGGGGGTGGGGGGGAGGACAGAAGGGCAAACCACCTCAGTCTCAACTCCCAGACCATTCAACTTGGGAAGGTCTATGGCTGATGTAACCAATTACTATAAATTTAGTGGCTTAAAACACATAAACGTACTGTCTTCCAATTCTGGAGGTTTGAAGTCCAAAATGGATTGGTAGAGCTGCATTCCTTCTGGTTCCAAGGGGAAGAATCTGTTCTCTTATCTCTACCAGCTTCTAGAGACTTCCTGAATTCCCTGGCCTGTGGTCCAGCATCACTCTTGAGCTCTCCTCCCATCCTCACACCTCCTTCTCTGACCCCCTTGTCCCTCTCTTTCCCTTCTGAAGGCCCCTATGATGACATTGGGTTCTCCCAGATAATCTAGGATAATCTCCCACTTCAAAATTCTTAAATTAATCACATCAACAAAGTCCTTTTTGCTATATAAAGTAACACATCTACAGGTTCGGGGGATTAGGACATGGACATCTTGGAGGCAGAGGCATTATTCTGTCTACACACCCAGGAATCTGCACTTTTAATCAGAACTAACAGAATATGTGTTGAGAATACCAAACTAGAGGTCATCACATACATTGGAATTAGGACCTTCTCTAAGTCCTTTTTACTTAAAAAAATTTTTTTAATGTTTGTATTTATTTTTGAGACATAGAGAGACAGAGCATGAGCCAGGGAGGGGCAGAGAGAGAGGGAGACACAGAATCTGAAACAGGCTCCAGGCTCTGAGCTGTCAGCACAGAGCCCGACGCGGGGCTCGAACTCACTGACTGTGAGATCATGACCTGAGCTGAAGTCAGACGCTTAACTGACTGAGCCACCCAGGTGCCCCAGTCCTTTTTACTTTAAAAGTGCAAAACTGACACAGAGATAAAGAAATTGATCATAATATAAACAGAATACTCCCCGGCTATTTATTAAGATTAAATATTGTGACCTATAGCCAACCTACTTATTATAAGAATTAATTTTTAAATGGGATATCAAATGAGACAACAGACATGTTGAAGAGTCAGTAGAGTAAAATAACAGTCAGACCAAAAACCTGGTATGGAACATTCATGGAATCACTAGAAGTCTGCTTTCCACAACTAAATCAAGAAGAGCCCCTGTGGCTAGCCTTATAAATTCCTTATCAGTTCTTTCACACCAAGCTTTTGGACAGCTAGACTCTCTCATACACTCAAAAAATATACTTTCATTTTTTAAAGCTTCATTTTTCCAATTTTTCTTTAGATATTTTACCAAAAGAAAATAAAATTTCTGAATTGTTGAAATACATTATTAGAAAACAGAATTTAAAATGACCAATGTTCTTAGTACATGCCCACCCAGATTTCCAAATGTGTCACTATTTTTATTATAAATAGCATCCAGAATTGACAGATTTTATAAAGTGGGAGTTTCCTGAGCTTACACTCACCAGCTGATATAAAAGTATAATGAAAATGTCAAGAAACAGCATCACATTTAGAAACCGTGAAATACAAAAATAGAGCTATCAGTCATCCCTAATGCTTGCCAAATAAAAAGGTTTAAATATAGTCATGGGTCATCAGAATTATAAGCAACAACTTTCACTGCACAGAGATGTACCAGGATTATTGAAAGACTCTAGGATTTGTCAGGTAGCTTATCACATTGGCTCACACTAAACTTGCTCTCAACGGAGACACCCAGATGTTTTCACATTAACTGCCAAAATGATAGGTCTTCTCTATCTTATGCCGGCACTGTTAATATTTACTTTGCTGGATTTGGGTATCCTATGTTAAAGCTGGGATTTTATATTTATGTGTATACTCTGTCACATATAACCCATTAAAAATGTCACCTTCTTTGTTGGTTTCAGTCCTTCCTCACCTCTGTCCTGATTCTGACAAGATCTGGTGGGAGGAACAAGTAAGTTTGTGGTTGAAACCTACAGATGGCAATGATCTGAAACTGTATTTCTCAGGACTCTCAGAGAAGTAACCAGGTAATCAGCTTTAGAATGCCAACTGGATGAAGCAATACCCAATCCTATAACTAGAGTGAGGACACCTCCATGATTGGAGGTGACAGGTGAAGGAAGGAGCTCCAATTAAAGAAGTCAAAATGACAAGTCCACCCTAACCAGCTGGACTGCTTTAGTCATCCATGCCTGATGTAGGGCCATGAACCCTTACCTGCACAGGAGAAGCTGGACAGACTTTCCAATTCTATTTAACCTATACCTTCTCTGATGCCCAGAAGCCATTGTTACAGACCCCAACCATCATGGACACACTGTCTCTAAGGAGAAATCAACTCTGAGGGAAAGGACTGGGAAATAGAAAGTGCAAACTTCTGCTGACCACTCTACCCAAGCCCCAAGCCTGCTCAGGAGTTGGCAAGGAGCCCATGGAAATTCGCAGATATGGATGTGTCACCCTAGGCTAAGGTGGGAGGAGACAAAGGTCAAGGCCAGGCAACAAGGCCCTTGATGTCCCTAGATCCAAGAGATGATGAGGCAAAACCAATAGCAATGTGGAACTAAATTTGCATATGATTTCAGCAACATACAAAGTAGGAAGAGGCAGGAAGTTTTTTCTCTTTCAGAGGGTAAGTTAGAGATAATGACTGCCTCTCTGCATTGAGATAGAAGGCTCTTCCCATGACTGGCTCTATCCATCACAGAGGTGTCAGTTCAAATGTCACCTGCTTAGAGAAAGGCCTTCCCTGAGTTCCCCATCCATACCAGAGACCTGACCCTGTCTATTGCATTGCAGTTCTATTTCTTTTTCAACACATGTATCTATATGAAATGGTTTACTTATGTATTGCCTGTCCCCCTGCTCCAGAATGTAAGCTCACCAGGCAAAGGCCTGGTGTGTCCTATCCAAACTATATCTCCATCTCTTAGCACAGGACCTGGCACACAGCAGGAACTCAGACTATTATGGGTGGGTAGATGGCTGGATGGCTGAATGAATGGGTGGATGGAAAAGGGAGGAAGAGAGGGAGAGAAGAAGAAGGAAGGCAGTGAAGGAGGAAGGAAGGAGAGAAGGATCACCCTGCACAAGGCCTGATCTAATCTAGCTTTAATTTTCCTAGAGAAAACCACCTCCCTCAAAATGGCCAAGGACCCACTCTGAGTATTGGATGAACTGACAAAAGAGCAGAAGAAAACAAAATGGGCAGTATCTGATGAAACTGAGCTAGACAGCATCAGGGTTGTCCCATTCTTCGTCTTACTGACTGACCCTGCTCTGTGAGCTCCCGCCTCCCCAACAACCTTCTGCTAGTCTCCTTTTTGCTTGTTAGCCAAAACTGGCTTCTGCTGCTGGCCCACAATACACTCCATTCCAGAAGCGTAAATTATAGTTAAGGGTTACTGATGCATTCTCTGTGCCAAAACGGTTCTTCACACTTTATGTGCATCTATGTTTGCACACTCCACTTGTTTAATGCTCACAAAGATCTGAAGAGGGAGGTACTGTTAAGATCTGATATCTAAAGAAGAAAAACAGGTCAAGTGGCCAGGAACCTCATGCAAGGCCACGCTGGTGGCAATAGAGGAGCTAGGGTGTGAACCTAGGCCATCCAGCTTTAGTACCTGTGTTCTGGACCGCCACATACAGTTGACCTTCGAACAGCGCAAGTTTGAACTGCACGGGTCCATGCACATGCAGACATTTTTCAATAACTGCGGTACAGTACTGCAAATCTATTTTCTTTTCCTTATTTTTTCGATACGATTTTCTTTTCTCCAGCTTAGTTTATTGTAACAATGCAGCATACAATACATATACAATACAGAATGTGTTCATCAACTATTTCTGTTATCAGTAAGGCTTCCAGTCAACAGTAGGCTAAAAGTAGTTCAGTTTCTGTTAAGTAGTTAAGTTTCAGAAGTTATACACGGATTTTCAACTGCACAGGGGATTGGTTCCCCAACCTAAGTATTGTTCAAACGTCAGTTGTACTTACCTTCCGGGCCCCTGCAGGTATGGTTTTATTGTGATGGAACTAGTGGTCCATACTTAAAGAATTCCACGTTACTTATCTTTTTTATGAATCTAAATGTTTATGAAACAGGTCTACAGGGGTGGGGAGGGGTCCACCTATGTGTCATTCTGAATCTTTTACAACTGCTAGACAATACTTGGAATCACTCTCCTGACAATATCATTTTAGTCCTGACTATCATTTTAGAACTTGCCCCCAGAGAGATCTTACAGGCATGCTTTTAACAAAAATGGAACCCACAAAGTAAAATTTATCTTGTGGAAGCCTCTCCCCAAATTTATATAATATTATAACCATTTTTGTTACAGTTATTTTTAAACCCAAGCAGTGGTAAACTCATTAGCCTGCTTGTAATCTTATAATCCCTGGCATCTCTAGACACAGAACATAGAGAGCATAGCCTGGGAAAAATCAGTAAATAAATTAAAAAGTAAAATAAATCTTACAAGCCTATTTTCCTACAAAAAAATTTTTAATACCATTTTTATGAGGACAAGGGGTGGGAGGTGGAAGCAACGAGATCAATCCATTTTCCTCTTACTCCAGGTCTAAAAATCCTCATTTTCTATTCTTGAAATTAATGAAATGAACACAAGACCGCTATGATTAGGAAGTCTGAAAATAATGGAATGCCAACACATTTGCATTTTCTTTCAATGTGAACAGGCTATTCTGATAGTTAGAAAAGCCATGACAAATTGCAGAAGATTTCATCCTTTGTTGCTCTAAAATGGCTCTCTGGCCATAATATGCCATATCATTGCAAAACGCACTTACCTTCAAATGAGGAGGCAAAGTGGATCGTGTTAAATATGAAATTAGTGACATGTTTTCTCAACGCATCAACTCTAATTCTAAATTAAAGACTTCCGTAAGCTCAAGGTAACTCCGGTATGTTCCTGTTTATAACCTCAATTGGAATGCTTTGCAATTAAAATAAAACCTGCCTCCAGCCCTAGGCTTTGGCTCTCTCCACCGCTCCCCCCATGCATTTAGCCCCGCCATACCAGTCCTCTGTCCTATGAGCACACCAATCATTCAGGACTCCCTGTATGTTTTTGGTTTGCATTTTGGTTTATCTGTCCTGCCTAGAATGGTCTTCACTGCTCTGGTCTCCGTTCAAACCTCACCTCCTCCAGACAATCCGCCCCGAAGAACTGCTCTAATGTTATTGTCTTTGCATATGCATTATGTTACATTATCTCCCTCAAACCTTTATGAGGTGTCTCCAGTCTGACCATCTCAGCCCAGCCCCAACTGTAAAATCCACTGGAGCCAGGACTCTTGAGTCCTCAGTACACACAGGAGGCCTCCAGGGACAGCTAATGACCAAGACTGTGGGGGTCACACACAGGATGGCACCTCTGTAGATGAGCTAGAAGCAACATAGCAGCTCACACCTACAGGGGTGTGGTGGGCCCTGCTCCATCCTGACCTTGCTTTCAGCCCTTCCCTCTACCCCAAGCTGCAGCCTCAGACTCTGGGATCCACACTGATGGGACAAGCCCCCGCTATCCCTGCAGGCCTGAAATCAGGCCAACTCGACTGCTGGTCCAGCACTGACCTCCTGCCTCCTGCATCATCCCTGTCCCACCCCCACCCTCCCAGGGTAACCCAAGTATATTCACCTGGTCTCCACCCATTCATTGTACTCCCAGGCAGGCCTCTATCATGGTGTGGGAACATCTATCCTTCAGCACTGACTGAAGTTCCATAAGAATGGAGATCATGTCCTATTTATGACTGAATTCCTGGCATAAACAAAGCTCAGCCACACCCACAGCTCCCCATGCTGGTCCTCTCAGAACCTGAGGTGCCCACATGGGCCTTCTGGGATGCTCCCTCCTCAGGGTTCTGACACTGTGCACTGGAACTGTCAGAACCACTCCCAGCTCCAGTATCTGGGACAGTACCCTTCCCTCACATCATTTGGGTGGGTTTCTAGCCCAATAGGGTAGGTTCCAACCTACCCCAGTGAACTGAGCCTTTGGGATGCATTTTCATCACAGTGAGTAACCAGAATCTAGTCACAAAATTAAAAGCTGTGCCTGCCTTGAAAGAATCACAAATGTGATTTTCTTTCCCTTTCTGATGCACCTTTCTTTTTTGAACTAATGGTCAAAAATCTCCTTGGCTGTTAGAAATCCTAAACTTCCAATGGCAATTTACCTATATTTTTTCTTTTTTAATTTTTTTTTTAATTTTTTTTAACGTTTATTTATTTTTGAGACAGAGAGAGAGACAGAGCATGAACGGGGGAGGGGCAGAGAGAGAGGGAGACACAGAATCGGAAGCAGGCTCCAGGCTCTGAGCCATCAGCCCAGAGCCTGATGCAGGGCTCGAACTCATGGACTGCAAGATCGTGACCTGAGCCGAAGTCGGACGCTTAACCGACTGAGCCACCCAGGCGCCCCCCTTTTTAATTTTTTAATGTTTATTCATTTTTGAGAGAGAGAGAGAGAGCACAAGCAGGGGAGGGGGATGAGAGGAAGGGAGACACAGAATTCGAAGCAGGCTCCAGGCTCTGAGCTGTCAGCACAGAGCCCAACACAGGGCTTAAACCCATAAACTATAAGACCATGACCTGAGCCGAAGTTGGATGCTTAACCAACTAAGCCACCCAGTCTCCCTGTTTACATTTTTTTTTTCTTAAGGCTGCTGATATTAATTCACATATCCACAAAAGAAAGGCCAATTTATCTAATAGTATAAATCTTACTTCCCATCACATAACATAGCTAGTTAAAAATGCATTCTTTTGAATCAAGATAAAAATAATTCCAAGAAAGTTCCTTTTCTCCCAATTTGGCTCTTGATGAACTCAAGAGGAAATCCCCCAATCACAGGTCTCAAAGGCTGGCCCCACAGTCCATGGGTGGCTGGTGGAGATTCCCAGGAGGGAAGCCTGCCCCAGAGCCCTTGTCTTCCACTGTCTGCTTTTCATGGGGAGACCTCAAAGACACCAAAGGAAGTTCTTACTAAGCAAATCTGGGGACCTTGACACAGAAGAAGCTATAGCTACCTTTTGATCCTAAGGCCTTTATATCCTTTATATCCTTCTTACCTAAACTGTACCACCCTCACCTTTTCATAAAGAATCCAAAGGCAGGGGCGCCTGGGTGGCTCAGTCGGTTGAGCATCTGACTTCAGCTCGGGTCACGATCTCACAGTCTGTGAGTTCGAGCCCCGTGTCGGGCTCTGTGCTGACAGCCCAGAGCCTGGGGCCTGTTTCAGATTCTGTGTCTCCCTCTCTCTCTGACCCTCCCCCATTCATGCTCTGTCTCTCTCTGTCTCAAAAATAAAAAATAAAACGTTAAAAAAAAAAGAATCCAAAGGCAATCCATTTACCTAATGATTGATTGAGAACCACCAACCTATCACTCTAGCCCCACATCCTACTGTATTTGTCATCATAAGACTTACTATGGCCAGGCTTTCCATTGCAGATTTATGTGTTTGTCTGTTTACTCTGTCTCTCCTAGAGCCTATAAGCTTTGTACATCTGAACCTAGAAAGAGATGACCAACAAAATGTGCTGAATGAGCTAATGATTGTATGATTGCTGTAGTTCCAGCTAGCATGCCATTTTAGCATATGTCCTGATTTTTAGGCATTCAAGAATTCCCTGCAATCTTTCAAAGCAGTCATTTGGGTTTCCCTGATCACAGAATTCAGCAATCCATGAGTGAAGGTCCATGGAATTCATTATTTCTGCTTTGGAGGATACTGGTGATCTGTGATAGGTCTGGTATTCAGGAAGGCTTTTTTTTTTAATGATTATTTATTTTGAGAGAGAGGGAGGGAGAAAGAGAGAATCCCAAGCAGACTCCATGCTTTCAGGGCAGAGTCCAATGTGGGGCTTAATCTCACAACCTGCAAGATTGTGACCTGAGTTGAAATCCAGAGTCAGATGCTTAACTGACTGAGCCACCCAGGCACCCCTTCATAAAGGCTTTAAAAAAGATGTGTTTCCCTGGGGCACCTGGGTGGCTCTGTCAGTTAAATGTCTGACTTCGGCTCAGGTCATGATCTCACCGCTCATGAGTTTGAGCCCCACATCAGGCTCTGAGCTGACAGCTCGGAGCCTGGAGCCTGCTTCAGATTCTGTGTCTCCCTCTGTCTCTCTGCCGCTCCCCTGCTCTCGCTCTGTCTCTCTCTCTCTCTCTCTCTCTCTCAAAAATAAATAAACATTAACAATAATAACAACAAAAAGATGTGTTTCTCTGGTGCAGAGGGCCCCACTGTATATTGTTTCCTTGGTCTTCCAAAACAAGATTCGTGTAAAAAGTTTTATGATTACTTGTGGGATTAAAAGCACATTCTTGCCTTTCATCAACATTCCTTCACCTGTGTCTCATGCTAATCCACAGCTATACAGTGGAGTATAAGATCTGGTGTCCCTGAAAGGCTCGTGTGCTACAAATCACAGAATGCCCAAATGAACACAAGATATATCCATATATTGCCAAAGAGCTAAAGAGAAAAAAGTCTTGCTCCAATGGGTTCAACCTAAAGCATAAGTGACCCTAGTTCCACAGGAAGGAAATGTTACAGCTCATCCCATGATTGTCAAGCTGAGGTCTGAGAAAGGATGTCTCACACTGTGAAAAAGGCTTGTGTGCCAATGGATATTCCAAAGTAGAATTCTGGTAAAAGAATCAGCAAGAGAGCACAGCAGACATAAGCCAACCGTTATGCGAGTCCAACACCACGTTTCTCAAATGGGAGCTTGTGGCTCCCAGGGAATCTCGGATGTGAGCAAGGTTGAGAAATTGCTCTCATGTCAGTGAGGCTTGTTTCCTGTGGCCATTTTGTTGTGGCCTGTGTCAAGGGGCTGGAATGGCTTGGTTGTTTTCTTCCCCATTTTCTCCCTCTTCCAGACACTCTCCAGTATTCTCCCACTTACTGTGCCTTACTTGACAAACAGGTGTTTCCTTGTAGTGTTTCCCCCCATTTTCCTTTCTGGAGAGTTTGCCTTTGTTTGGAATTTGCATTTTGCTTGTTTATTTGTTTGTTGTAATATATACTTATCAGCAATCTCACTCCTAAGTACGCAGCCTAGATAAATAGGAACATATTCACAGAAAAATGTATACACTACAGGATATGGCAATTCCATTCATAGTTGCCCAAAAGCCTGGAAATAACCCAAATGTCCTTCAATAAATGAGTGGACAAACAGTGGTACATTCATATAATGGAATGCCACTCAGTAATGAAAAGAAAAGAAGTATTTATGCAATAACAATTTGGATAGATGTCTAAAGCATTAATTATGCCGAGCAAAAGAATCCAGTCTGAAAAGGTTACCTGCTATATGACTCCATTTACATGACTATATGTAACAGACGAAATTATAGTGATAGAAAGCAGATCAGTGGTTGCCAGCAGTCAGGGATAGGGGGTGGGTTTGTCTATACAGGGCCAGCTTGAGGGAGTTTTCTGGGGTGACAGAACTATTCTGTATTCTGAAGCATATAAGATGTACATGTGTTAAAATTCACAGAACTGTACAGCCAAAAAGGCAATTTTACTGTACCGTAATTTAAAAAATAAAAGTAACTTAAAAATCAAAGATTTCTTCCTTCTTCAGGGAAAAAAAGATCTCTGAACACAACCTTTTAAAAAAGAGTGTATGGAATCTAATTAAGCAAGGAGCCATAATCCCATTAGCATTTGTGTTAATAAGCCTGCAAAACCGTGAGCTCAGAGATCTGTAGCTTCTCAAATTGTTCCAAGGTGGAAATGGACTTTCCAGCCTGCAAAGAGAAAGAAATAATGCCAATTTCAGAGGAGGAAAGCCCCTGGCTCTTCAACAACTTGCAGATGGAACCAGACCCAGATTTGGGTACATGCCCTGATACCCTCCGGGAATGAGGAAACATTTTACCAAGATAATGCCTCCTGGATGGTGCTTGGGACAAAGTTTTCATTACTGCTTATCTAACTTTTAACATTCATTGATATTATCTCTCTCTTATTGGATGATAAAAACGACCCAAGTCTTCAAAGCATTCTTTGTGGTGTAATTTTAAAAGCTGTCCTTTGCTTCTGGTCAAGCTGCCTTGTGGGAAAAAAGGAAAAGCAGACATAAAAATAAGAGCCCTCAGCTTCTTTCAAAATAATGTTGCCAAAAGAAAATACAAAAATGTAAATGTCACTACAAAAATGTCATGTCCCAGTTTGCCTGGCACTTCCTGAATTTTAGAACTGGAAGTCCTACATCCTGGGCACCTCCTCAGTTCTAGTTGGTCAGCCTAATTATATCCAACATTACAGCAGAGTACAGTATATGTACCTACTGGGAGAACGATAAAACCCTTTGCTCTTGACTAGGCAACCAATATACTAGAGAGCCCAATGGCGACAAAGCTAGATAGGGAATCTGGGCTAGGAAGAACCCGTGTGCCCATGGATGCAATCCATGTCACTCATAGGGTGAGAGCATGTGAAATTCCCACCACTCGGTCCAGTAGGCATTCAGACGTCACATATTTTGCCATTTGTCACTCTCTGTTCATGCATAGGAATTACATTGTAAAACACTGACATTCACCTGGAGAGAAAATGTACTTGTTTGATTCTTTTACAACATACTCAAATTATCTTTTATATGTCAGCAATATTCCATAGATCTTATCTAAGTGCACCTACATGTGCAAAGAGCCATGGACTTTATTCCTGAGGAAATGCCTGTAATACAGCCTACAGGGAACATGAACTTAGGGTCAATAGTTTTTAAACTTTAAGAGAACTTTTATTCCCCCCCCCCCCAAAATTCCTAAATTAACAGACAAAAGTGGTGTTGTTATCAGAGATTTATCTTATAAGTTCACATTTAAAATATTTATTACAGATTCAGCCAAAAGGACATTAAAGCTGGAAATTGGCACTATAAAGGGCACCCGAAGTCACGATACTGCCTATGAAGATGATTTACTTCTGAATTTAATTTCGGTTGTCCAGTCTAGAGAAAATTTTGAATACAGATGAGTTTGATTTTACAATTTTAGTAGACTCTTAAATTAAATGAATCCAGAAGCTTCAAGCAAAATTCAAGAGAATGGATGAATTCAGTGTTCAATCATTAAAATGAACTAATGCATAGCTTATCTGCCAGTTTAAATATTAATTACTCAGTAGAAAATATTTTTCAAATATATCTGTAACATTATGGAATTTCCAACAGTGTTATATTTTAAAACATGCTATTTTGGTACATATCTAATCTTTTTTTTAAATTTTTTTAACATTTATTTACTTTTAAGAGACTGAGAGAGCATGAGTGGGGGAAGGGCAGAAAGAGACATACACACACATACACACACACACACACACACACACACACACACACACACAGAATCTGAAGCAGGCTCCAGGCTCTGAGCTGTCAGCACAGAGCCCAAAGAGGGGCTCAAACCCATGAACTGCCAGATCATGACTTGAGCTGAATACAGATGCTTAGCCAACTGAGCCACCCAGGTGCCCTGGTACACACCTAATCTTTAGACAAAATTTCAGTTCAATTTACTTTGTTATCCCTGATGACTACAAACCTCCTTTCCAAGGACTCATAAGGCCCAAAGAAAGCGAACTGACAGGAGCTGGGGCCAGACAAGCAAAATGTTACTAAAACCTTACTGTAATTTTAACTTGTCTTTTACATTCTACTTCACTAATTATACAAAACTTAAGCCCAGGAAGACATCCCTGGCTTATCCTGCAACTTCCCAGCATCTCCATTGTCATGTTTTTGCAACTAACTATAAAATATGAAATTAAGTAAATGTTTAATTACTAACTTAAGTTGATTATTTGGATTCTAAGAGGAGATTAGTATCCAGTTCTAAGTACAAAAATAAATAAATAAATGCCACAGGATGAACCTAAAAACAGTCTTCTGTTTCAAGTGGCCTGTTTTCAAAGTGACTGAACACTTTATATAATATTCCAGCTCTAATTTCTATTATTATTCACAATTCTGAAACTAGATTTAGAGTTTGGATAATTAATAAACTCACTCCTTCTACTCACTCTTGATTATAATTCATCAGGGTCATGTTTATACTTCTCTTGCCAATTGTAATCATTTATTTGAACCAGCATCTCTGTGGTTCATCAGCTCTTCATTAGTGCTTGTAGGTTGGATAAGATGTGCTTGAATTTCCAAAGTAAATGCAAATCGCATTGGTATTTGCAGCAAAGAATTGAATTCCCAGAATGTTTTCAAGTAAGACAGTTCCCCTGAAGATGCTGTTTCTTTATAGTAGGAAAAAAAAAAAGCAGTGTCTTCCTGAATGGCAGAACTCACACTCCCATCCAGGCCTGAACATCAATCCTAAAAGCCAGTGACCACAACATTAGGCTTCCTCTTAGATCTGGCCTCAACATGTAGGAAAATGTGTTGTTACTTAAGTAGGAACAAGGAGTAAGAGTCCAAAGAATTCAATACAAATTTTAAAAGCCAAAGAATCATCTAGCCAGCAAACTAAAAATACAGTTGCCTGAGCCCCGTCCTGGAGAGCCAAGTTCCCCAGTCCTGGGACCAGCACAGCCTTGACTGAACACAACAGACCTGGATCCAAATCCTGGCTCTAGCCCTGGGCAGCTGCATAGATTTGCACATCACAAGCTGAGTTTGGTGTTTTCATCTTCAAAAGAAGATGGTAACCCACAGTCCCTGCCAACGGCAGTGGAGAGATTACAAGTATAATTAAGGAGCAGTGCCTCACATATTCCCTGGCACAAGGTCTCCACCAATGGCCACTTTTACCAGGATCAGAGAGGCAATTTCCCTGGTAAGGGAAAGTGGAATCAGAGGATTGAAATGCATGCCAGGAGATAGAGAAACAGGTCAGACAGCACCATGAGGAAGCCATAGGACACACCCAGAATGTGGGACAATTCTACAGGACAAATGACCTCTTCAATGAGTCATTACCATCAAAATAAAAATAAATAAATAAAATGGGTGAGGGGTGCCTGAGTGGCTCAGTCGGTTAAGCATCTGACTCTTGGTTTGCCTCAGGTCATGATCTCTGGGTTCCTTAGATTGAGCACCACTTTGGGCTCTGCGCGGAGAGAGTGCGGAGCGTGCTTGAGGTTCTTTCTCTTTCTCTCTCTCTCTCTCTCTCTCTCTCTCTCTCTCCCACTCTCTGTCTCTCTCTCTCTCAAAATAGATTAAATAAATTAAATAAATTAAATAAATAAATAAATAAATAAAATGGGAATTTTACTAGATTAAAAAGAATTTAATGAAGCCAGAGAAAGAAGTTACAATAAGCAAGGTGGTGGGGGCGGGGGGATTGAGCCCTTGACTGAACCCAGTGGTGCTGGGTTAGAGCTGGAGATACCAATACAAACTCAGAGTTAGATTGAGTGAAAGAGAGAGAAACACAGAAATACAGACATGTGTGTCTCCCTGGGTTTGTATACATACAGACCATCCTCGTTATTCACAGCTTCTACATCTGCAAATTCATCCACTCACTAAAACGTATGCATACCCCAGAATGAATGCTCCTGGTGCTTTTGCAGTCATTCACAGACATACCCATGTGCAGGATGGCAAATGATTTGAGGCACACGTTCCCAGGTGAGGTTTCCAGCTGAAGTCAAACAAGACAACTGTCTCTTGTTTCAGTTCTCATACTTTAAACAAATATACTTTTAACAGTCTATTTAGTGCCACATTTTTCACACAATTCAGTCCATAATACCATATAATGCCATATATGTGTGCTTTTTATTATTGCACATGGGATAACTACATAAGTACATTGATTTTTTATATATATACACAAAACACCCTTTCCCACTTGACCTCAGAAATTAGTTTCCAAGGCCCTGTTTGATGCCATAGGTTACTAACTTCAAAGTCAGGAGATTTCCAGACAATTTTTACCTTGCAGACAGTTTAGGTTTTGTGACTATACAGTTTTTAAACATCATTATTCTCATTTCTGTGGATGTGTCTCAATCCTTAGAATGTACCATAACTCTACAAGATTATTTTATGCCACATTTATTTGTGGTAAAATGTACACACAGTGAAATTCATAGGCTGTAATGTGCAGTTCTATGAGTTTTAACAAATGCATACACCTTATCTAACATCCCAGTCAAGATATGGGACATTTCCACCATCCCAAAAAGTTCTCCTGTACCTCTTCCAGTGAATCCCCACCTCTATAGGCAACCCATTAGAATTTCCATCACCATTGATGAATTTTACCTGTTTTTGAACTTCCTGTTAATGGACTCATAAAATACTATAGTTCTTTAAAAGTGATTTCTGAACAAATCCCCCCCAAAGGAGTCAAATAATTATTACAGCAGTGATCTAATTTCCCTTTCTTTTTTTAATGCCTAGCACCAGCTAATACACATGTCATTTTGCATAAAACACTATAGGTAGAGAAAACATTTTTTATTCTGCCTATAATGGAACCGTATGCATTAATTATAAAAATTTTCAGCAGTAACCTTGAGTTAACACCACATTTGTAAAATTAAACAACCTCCCCTCATTTCCAACACTAACATGTAAAAAAAGTTCACTCTCAAGTTTCCACGTCTTGCTGGAGAAAAACAGTGACACTGATGTTGCCCTAAGTATCTAGTTTTCAACTTTAGCTCAGCTGCCATTTCGTGAGTCCCCATTTCCCAACCATAAGGTTCAGCCAGACCTGCTGCCAGGCCTCTCACTAGGGGGTTATGCCAGCCCTGGATGATAAGCATTTCTCCCCTGCCACCTCCCCTCCACCTGCCTCTGCCTCAGAACCACTATCACTGTTCTCCCTTCTCTCTTCCCATGCCCCCTCCATTCAGGCTCAGCTCTGCAGGTTGTCCCTTCAGTCTCTCCACCTAGTCCTTCCACCATCAGCAAACAGTTTGTCTCCCCTTCCTAAAAACAAAGCTTCCCTTTGGTACTCAAAAAAATAACTATAAAATTACCCTAGGACCTAGAAATTCCACTCCTAGGTATGTACCCAAAAGAACTGAAAGCACAGACTTGAACTAAATTACACCAGTCTTCATAGCAGCATTATTCACAACAGCCAAAAGGTGGAAGTGATCCAAGTGTCCATTGGACAAATGAATGGAAAACAAAATGTGGTCTATACATACAGAGGAATCAGCCTTAAAATGGAAGGAAATCCTGACACCTGCTACAACATGGATGAACCTTGAGGTCATTTTCTAAGTAAATAAGTTGGTCATAAAAAAGACAAATACTGTCATAAAAAGACAAATACCACCTATATGAGATTCCCCAGAGCAGTCAAATTCATAGCCACAGACAGAATGGTAGTTGCTAGGTGCTGCAGGGTGGGGGACTGAAGAATTAGTGTTTAATGTATACACAGTTTCAGTTTGGGAAGATGGAAAGAGTTCCATGGATGGATGGTGGTATCTTATATACTAAAGTGACTCATAACCATCCCCCCAGTTGCCCAGTCCAATAGCCCATTTGTCAGTGCACTCCAACCCACTCCTTTTTTTTTTAATTTTTATTTATTTTTGAGAGAGAGAGAGAGAGAGAGTGCAAGCAGTGTGGGGGCGGGGAAATTGAGGGAGACAGAGGATCTGAAGTGGGCTCCATGCTGACAGCAGTAACTGGATGCAGGGCCTGAACACAAAAACCATGAGATTATGACCTGAGCCGAAGCCAGATGCTCAACTGACTGAGCCACCCAGGTGCCCCCAACCCACTCCTTTAAGGGCTAACTTGTTTCAAGCTTATGCACTCCTTGCTTGCTGATCTAAACTCCATAGTTTATAGCAGAATTAGCCTACTTTCCTTGAGATCCTGCAGATTGCTGGTCTTGAGGAATAAAGGACCATACTTTCTGGAAGATAAGTCCTTATTGCACTTGAGAAGAGCCGCCACTGACCATGGTGTCCACATTAAGAGTCACATGGGAGTCCTGATTCTTGCAGGGGGAGGAGTATGGACTGCCTTACCAAGATGCAGCTTGTGGTGCTGCAGGGGTATCCTTTACTGAGAGACACCTGGGAGCCTTGATAATTGGCCTAGCGGAGGAATCTGTAAGCCTTGCAAGGATGAATGATTAACTGCTGAACACCAGCTTCTCTGGCACGTAGTCCCCTCAACATTTCCTGCATCTTTTCCTTTGAAAACCTCCTGCATAGCCTGGAAGGGGGAGTATGGTCTTTGGGGTATTAATATTCCATCTTCCCAGGCTTCCAGTTTCCTAAATAAAGCAACCTTTCCTTTCCCACCAATGTTTGTCTCTTGAGTATTGGCTTTCGAGTGGCAAGCAGTCAAACCCCCATCTCAACCAGTGCTTTGTCAGGTAACACAGTCTCAGAAATCTGTAGGATTTGATGCTGCCAACATGTTCTACAGCTATGAGCCCACTGCTGTCCTGGATCTTACCTTATCCACCAAGGGACAGTTGTATGTGCAGATGGGTGCGACTATACATTGTAAATAATGCTGGATATGGGGTGCTTGGGTGGCTCAGTTGGTTGAGCGTCTCACTTCAGCTCAGGTCATGATCTCACAGTTCATGAGTTCGAGCCCCGCATCAGGCTGGCTACTGTCAGTATAGAGCATGCTTTGGATCCTCTGTCCCCCTCTCTCTCCACTCCTCCCATCTTGTGCTCTCTCAAAAATAAATAAGCATTAAAAAAATAATGATGGATATGCATTTATTTACACATATGCATGAATCCTATGTTTGTATAGTTCTATTTATTGAAGATTTACTATTACTACTATGCACCATGCAGGTATTCACATATATCATTTCACAGAATTCCCTCAAATTATCTTAGTTGCTTCCTGACTCTCCACCAACACCTCCAATGACTTCTCCTTGGTTTCTCTTCTGGCATTTTCATATGATGGATTCTTTGGGATTCTTTCCTTGTCATGTGAGCAGGTGAGCTCATGCACTCTGATGACTCTCTGCCCGGTTCCACATCAATGGCTCCAAGTCTCCTCCAGACCAGGCCTCATTGCTGAGCTTGACAATGACACCATGTGCTCACCCAACATCTGCATCTGGACACCCAACAGCCTCTCAAATGCAACAAAGCCTGCACCAGCCCCATCCTCTCAGATCCACCCTAAGATCCATGTTCCTTGTTTTAGAACCTCTACTGTCTCACAGTTGCTTCTGTGACTCAGTCACAAATGACCCCAAAATCTTAGCACTTTATAACAATAACATTTTATTTCCCATCCATCTAATTAGTCCATGGGGGTCTGCTGTGGCTCAGGTCACGCTATCCACCCTCCAGAACAGGCTGATGGAGTAGCCACTCCTGCAACATGGCGGATCATGAGGCAAAGGGCAAGACAGGGTGAGCCAGGAGCTGGCTCTCAGGACTTCTGCTCAGAAATGATGTACATTCATCCTCAGAGACCCAGCCCACCATTGCCCTGGGAAGCATCCTCAGCTCCTCCAGGCATACGGTGCTCCACGTTTTGCCCAGAGTAAAGCCTTCTTGCATGTATATGGGAAGATCTCACTGGTGTGAGATCATTCATTCATTCATATTTATTGAGAGCCAACCAGCAGCATTCCAAGTACTTGGAACACATGAATGAAAATTACAAAAATCCCTTCCTATACAGAGCTTACGTCTGAGCCAGAAGAGGCAAAGTGAAAAATGTAATAAACTCTAAGGTATGTTAGAAGGTAACAGGTGTTACAGGAAACAAGGGTAAAAGGGAAAAAGGTAAGAGGGGTCAGAACACCTGTGGCATGGGGAGGGCAGTATTAACAGGTGGTCAGGGTAAGCCTCCACAAGAAGCTAGCAGATGAGCAAAGACTTGGAGGACAGGAAGAAGAAGCTAGGTGGGTGGTGTTAAGAAGAAAACTACAGGCCCCGAATGCAGTCACTTCTGTTAAGGCTCCATGTCAACAAACCAAGACTTACTACCTAACCTAATCACAGTTTCAACACCTCCCCACCCCTAGGTATGTAACCTTTAACCAGTCAACATAGAATTTCCTGGTCAGCATTAAGAAATTTACTGAGAGGCCCCTTCCATTCCCCTTAGGAGGGCAACCTGTGCTAAAACAATGGCTTCTGTGCTAATAATTTCCTTTTTTCCACTTCCTGTCTACCTTTAAAAATCTTTCCTTTTCTGCAACTCAGTGGAGCTCTTTCTGTTTGCTAGATGGATTGTTTAAGAAAGCCAATTCGATCTTCAAATTTACTCACTTGAATTCTGTTGTTTAACAGATTTGGTGGCAGGGATAGAATTCAAAGTGAACTTCCGGTGGCATTTGGAGATGAGTACAGCTGTGGCACCCCATGAACCCTCTCATTTCATTTTCTTGCCATTTCCATGGGCTGTAGGTAAGTTCCTTTCAATTCTGAGCTCTGCTGTCTTTGCACTGAGTTCCAGATCTAATTGGCTTCGCACAGTTCCCTATTTTGAGTGGAAAACCCCAATCCTTTCCTGAATCCCCAGATTCCCCATAGGGAACTTTGGTAGACACTGGCTAGAGTCAGGCTGGGTCTGACTTGAAAATGAGACTGGGTCCAGAATCAGACTGGGTCTGGGGCGCCTGGGTGGCTCAGTCGGTTAAGCGTCTGACTTCGGCTCAGGTCATGATCTCACGGTCCGTGAGTTCGAGCCCCGTGTCGGGCTCTGTGCTGACAGCTCAGAGCCTGGAGCCCGCTTCAGATTCTGTGTCTCCCTCTCTCTCTGCCCCTCCCCCGTTCATGCTCTGTCTCTCTCTGTCTCAAAAATAAATAAACGTTAAAAAAAAATTAAAAAAAAAAAAAAAACAGAATCAGACTGGGTCTGGGATCAGGCTATTCCAATTTAAGCTGTACTGGGTCCAGTGCAAAGCCTTGAGTGAATAAAACTTTATTTTAGATAAAGGCCAGTGCTAATGGGAATCTCAAAAGTTAAAAAAAAAAGGCTATAAACATTAGTGGGCACGGGTCAAGCATTTAAATGTTATTTGAGCTCACCACCTGAAGACTCCGGTTGATAAAATAAGTTGGTCACAGAATGGGTTAGATTGACACCAACCTCAAGAAAACTTCTGTGCCAACAAGGTACACTATAAAACCTCCCACAATTCCCAAACCCCATGGCACATCCCTCTTAGATGTTAGTGCAGTTCTGAAAACTTGACGGCCTAGTAGCTAAAAGAAATGGGATCCTTTAGGGGTGCATGGGTGGCTCAGTCGGTTAAACGTCTGACTCTTGATTTCAGCTCAGGTCATGATCAAGTTCACGGGCTTGAGCCCCGCATCCGGCTCTGTGCATCACTCTCTCCCTTTGCCCCTTCCCCCAGCTCGTTCTCCCTTTCTCTCTCTCTCTCTCTCTCCCTTTCTCTCAAAATAAATAAATAAACTTTAAAAAGATTAAAAAGATAACTTAGAAAAGAAATGGAATCCTTTAAATCCTTTAAATGGAGCCCCTCACCTTCCAGCACACCTGCTTGTTTTATGTCTAAAAACTGTAGTCCTGGAAGCTACAGATAGCTAGCAAAGATGGCAAAATCTTACTAAGCTTGTTTTGTGTCCTGAAGAATCTGGCTTGGTAACTATCAGTTTGGGGGCCGCAAAATAAGGTCAGACAGAAATGTGAGTTGCATCCCATGTGCCGCTAGATATGGCCACTGGATGTGGGTTAAACTCCATTTGTGGCTAGGATCCTACCAAACTGTGGCCAGCCCTCAGGGGAATTACAACCTGGAATTACAATAGCCATTATGAGGAATGTTCCAATTAGATAAGACTATTTCAGAAGTGCACTGAAAAACAAAGGCTTCAAAATTCCAAAAAGAGCTTCACTGAAAGTTTTGTTACAAAAATCTGATAAAAAAATCAAAAAGACACAAGAGGTCCCTAAGACAAAAACTGTAGGAATGATGTAATTCTTACTGTTTCCCTAATCTTCCTTTATTCAAATACTCATTCTAGTTATTCTCTTTCTGAACTGCCTATACATGACCGGCAACAAAGTCCACCAAGTTAATGACGTTACAGATACCCCCATATCCACCTTCAAAGAAGGGCGGCCTATGCACTCCTCCAGAACTGACAAGACTCTGAGGGATTTTCTGATACACTGCTACCCAATTCTCTTAAATAGCCAAAGGAAAACTAACAAACAAAAAAATGTAATTCCAACATAGGTGGGTACATATGTCAGTTCTTTAACATCCAGGCTATGACCCAATTCTTTGAAAAATTAAAAGCCACTGTCCTTATCTTACCAATTCAGAGTTCACCTATTATTTTTAACAATTCTAAAATCTCCCCTATTTATCTCAAAAGGTTTGTAAGTTATTGGTCTTAGAAAACCAAAGTTCTTGGAGAAACTTGCATTCTTTTCCCTGTGCCTTTCAAGATGAAAATCCTAAAAATGCCAGCCTCAGAGAGGTAATTCTTACCAGGAGTAGAACAAAAGGGGGAATGGTCATTTGAAAGGGAGATTAATGACAAATCTTAAATGTCTTCTCCACAAGTATTAGTAGAAAACACATTAGCCATCTGAGCAGGTAACTTTAACTTATTCCATTTGCCAGAAAAACAATCTGCATCCCACTGTTCTTTTATGTACTAGTGAATTTTGTGTTATCAAACCTGTCTCATGGCTAGAAAATTTAAAACAATAGCTATAAGGTCTCTGTTTATACGTTTATGCATGTCTGTTGAAGATGTGTGACATTTCCTACTGCCAGATGGTACTGTTAAAATTAATTTGTAAAGAGCTCTATTTAATTGGCTTAAAATGAACATTTATAAATTACGTATCCCTAAATCTCAGAAATATAATAGAAATGAACCCAAATGCTTTTCAGGTTCACATGATTTGGAAAGATAGTATTAAAGCTAATGTAAGATTGTTGTTTTAATTAAAACAGATATATCTTTAGAGTTATCAATATTAAATATACTTTTTATTCTCCCTAAGTTTGCCAATCAAATCATTTCATGTTTTATCACTTACAAAATTCATTAACAAGACAAATGATGGCTAATCTTGCCTAATGTCTCATGAAGTCTTTGTGGTAATCTAAACATCATTGTTGGGAGCAAATGACTTAGAACAGATATGAGATAAGCTTTTAGGTGAACTTTTTTGCAAAAATGATGTTTTATGGTATGTGTACTAAAAAATAAGTTTCCAAAATCTTTTTGGTAACCTGAAACTTTAGAGTTTTGTCAAAGTATGTTAAATAAATTTTAAAAATCACTGAATATCCACATCATTTCCAAATTAAGATAAAATACTGAAACATTCATTGCTAACCAAGTCTAAGTTTACCTACTTTTGTTTTCATATTACAGTGAAACTAAAGATGTTTGGATCTCTCAGTAAACATGTTTTATGCCACACTGAGAAATTCCAAGAAATCACTTAAGAAAAATGTTAAGTTTGCCAACTGACAGTTCACAACTAAGTCAACTTCTTAGTTAAGATTCCTAAGGGTTAAGATTTCTAATATATATGGTTAAAGCAACTAGAATAAGGGAAACATCTCCATATCCCCCCCTCCCAGAAAAAAAAAAAAAGGAGACTGTGTGTTTGGGTAAAAGAAGGTATGGAGAATGGAAGTATATTTTTGTTAAGGGAAAAGAAAGTAACTTTGTCCTAAAGTAAGGCTGGTTATTTAAAGAGGAAAAATATAGGCCAAAATCTGAATGTAAAAAAGAAAGTTATAGAAGGTCTGTGGAAAAGGAATCTGGCTAAGATTAAAATGAATTTTTTTAAATGAGTTTTAATATAAAAAGTACACTGGTATAAAATTAGACTTTAGTTTTTCTCTCTGTTAAAAGGACAAAGGTTTTTCAGATTATTGGTCTGCTATTAATAAGAAATTGTAAACAGGGGTGCCTGGGAGGCTCAATTGTTTAAGCGTCAGACTTCTGCTCAGGTCATGATCTCACGGTTCGTGGATTCGAAGCCCACATCGGGCTCTGTGCTGACAGCTCAGAGCCTGGAGCCCCCTTTGGATTCTGTGTTTCCCTCTCTCTGACATCCCCCACTGCATGCGCTCTCTCTCTCAGAAATAAATAACAAACATTAAAAAATTGAAAAAAACCCAAATTGTAAACAAAAGGTTTTTAACTTTAACGTAATCCGCTTAGAAAAACAAAGATTCTCATTTTACCTTTTATCATTTTATCATTGTCTCTTAAAGTCCTCATATGAGTGAAGTCATATGATGTTTGTCTTTCTCTGACTAATTTCGCTTAGGATAATACCCTCTAGTTCCATCCACGTAGCTGCAAATGGCAAGATTTCATTCTTTTTGATTGCCAAGTAATACTCCATTGTATATACATACCACTTCTTTATCCATTCATCCATCGATGGACATTTGGGCTCTTTCCATACTTTGGCTATTGTTGATAGTCCTGCTATAAACATGGGGGTGCATATGTCCCTCCAAAACAGCACACCTGTATCCCTTGGATAAATACGTAGTAGTGCAATTGCCGGGTCGTAGGGTAGTTCTAATTTTAATTTTTTGAGGAACCTCCATCCTGTTTTCCAGAGTGGCTGCACTTGCTTGCATTCCCACCAACAATGAAAAAGAGATCCTCTTTCTCCGCATCCTCTCCAACATCTGTTGTTTCCTGAGTTGTTAATGTTAGCCATTCTGACAGATGTAAGGTGGTATCTCATTGTGGTTTTGATTTGTATTTCCCTGATGATGAGTGATGTTAAGCATTTTTTCATGTGTTAGTTGGCCATCTGGATGTCTTCTTTGGAGAAGTGTCTGTTCATGTCTTTTGCCTATTTCTTCACTGGATAATTTGTTTTTTGGGTGTTGAGTTTGATAAGTTCTTTATAGATTTTGGATACTAACCCTTTATCTGATATGTCATTTGCAAATATCTTCTCCCATCCTGTCAGCTGCCTTTTAGTTTTGCTGATTGTTTCCTTCGCTGTGCAGAAGCTTTTCATTTTGATGAGGACCCAGTAGTTCAGTTTTGCTTTTGTTTCCCTTGCCTCCGGAGACGTGTTGAATAAGAAGTTGCTGCAGCCAAGATCAAAGAGGTTTTTGCCTGCTTTCTCCTCAAGGATTTTGATGGCTTCCCGTCTTACATTTAGGTCTTTCATCCATTTTGAGTTTATTTTTGTGTATCGTGTAAGACGCGGTCCAGGTTCATTCTTCTGCATGTTGCAGTCCAGTTTTCCCAGCACCGCTTGCTGAAGAGACTGTCTTTATTCCATTGGATATTCTTTCCTGCTTTGTCAAAGATTAGCTGGCCATACATTTGTGGGTCCATTTTCTGGGTTCTCTATTCCATTCCATTAATCTGAGTGTCTGTTCTTGTGCCAGTACCATACTGTCTTGATGATTACAGCTTTGTAGTACAGCTTGAAGTCTGGGATTGTGATGCCTCCTGCTTTGATTTTCTTTTTCAAGATTGCTTTGGCTATTCGGGGTCTTTTCTGGTTCCATACAAATTTTAGGACAGTTTGTTCAAGCTCTGTGAAGAATGCTGGTGTTATTTTGATAGGGATTGCATTGAATATGTAGATTGCTTTGGGAAGTATCAACATTTTAACATTATTTGTTCTTCCTATCCAGAAGCATGGAATCTTCTTCCATTTTTTGCATCTTCTTCAATTTCTTTCATAAGCTTTCTATAGTTTTCAGTGTATAGATTTTTCACCTCTTTGGTTAGATTTATTCCTAGATATTATATGGGTTTTGGTGCAGTTGTAAATGGGATCGATTCCTTGATTCCTCTGTTGCTTCATTGTTGGTGTATAGGAATGCAACAGATTTCTGTGCATTGATTTTATATCCTGCAACTTTGCTGAATTCATGAATCAGTTCTTGCAGTTTTTTGGTGCAATCTTTTGGGTTTTCCATATAGAGTATCATGTCATCTACAAAGAGTGAAAGTTTGACCTCCTTCTGGCCGATTTGGATGCCTTTTATTTCTTTGTGTTGTCTGACTGCTGAGACTAAGACTTCCAATACTATGTTGAGTAACAGTGGGAGAGTGGACATCCCTGTCTTGTTCCTGACCTTAGAGGGAAAGCTCTCAGTTTTTCTCCATTGAGAATGATATTAGTGTTGGGTCTTTCCTATACGGCTTTTATGATCTTGAGGTATGATCATTCTATCCCTACTTTCTTGAGGATTTTTATCAAGAAAGGATGCTGTATTTTGTCAAAGACTTTCTCTCCATCTATTGAGAGGATCATATGGTTCTTGTCCTTTCTTTTATAGATATGAAGAATCACATTAACTGTTTGGTGGATATTGAACCAGCCCTTCATCCCAGGTATAAATCCCACTTGGTCATGGTGAATAATTTTTTTAATGTATTTTGGATCCAGTTGGCTAATACCTTGTTGAGGGTTTCCGCATCCATGTTCATCAGGGAAATAGTTCTATAGTTCTCCTTCTTAGTGGGGTCTCTGTCTGGTTTTGGAATCAAGGTAATTCTGGCCTCATAGAAAGAGTTTGGAAGTTTTCCTTCCATTTCTATTTTTTTTGGAACAGCTTCAAGAGAATAGGTGCTAACTCTTCCTTAAATGTTTGGTAGAATTCCCCTGGAAAGCCATCTGTCCCTGGACTCTTGTGTTTTTGGGAGATTTTTTATTACTAATTCAATTTCTTTACTGGTTATGGGTCTGTTCAAATTTTCTATTTCTTCCTGTTTCAGTTTTGGTAGTGTATATGTTTCTAGGAATTTATCCATTTCTTCCAGATTGTCCATTTTATTGGTGTATAATTGCTCATAATATTCTCTTATTATTGTTTTCATTTCTGCTGTGTTGGTTGTTATCTCTCCTCTTTCATTCTTGATTTTATTTATTTGGGCCCTTTCCTTTTTCTTTTTGATCAAGCTGGCTAGTGGTTTATCAATTTTGTTAATTCTTTCAAAGAATCAGCTTCTGGTTTCATTGATCTGTTCTACTGTTTTTTTGGTTTCGATACCATTAAATTCTGCTCTAGTCTTTATTATTTCCAGTCTTCTGCTGGTTTTGGGTTTTATTTGCTGTTCTTTTTCCAGAGCTGTAAGGAGTAAGGTTAGGTTGTGTATCTGAGATCTCTCTTCCTTCTTTAGGAAGGCCTGGATTGCTATATGCTTTCCTCTTATGATGACCTTTGCTGTGTCACAGAGGTTTTGGTTTGTGGTGTTATCATTTTCATTGGCTTCCATGTACTTTTTAATTTCCTCTTTAACTTCTTGGTTAGCCCACTCATGCTTAGTAGGATGTTCTTTAGTCTCCAAGCATTTGTTACCTTTCCAAATTTTTTCTTGTGGTTGATTTCAAGTTTCATAGCATTGTGGTCTGAAAATATGCGTGGTAAGATCTCGATCTTTTTGTACTTATTGAGGCTGATTTGTGTCCCAGTATGTGGTCTGTTCTGGAGAACATTCCATGTGCAGTGGAGAAGAATGTATATTCTGCTGCTTTAGGATGAAATGCTCTGAATATATCTGTTAAGTCCATCTGGTCCAGTGTGTCATTCCAAGCCATTGTTTCTTGTTGATTTTCTAATTAGATGATCTTTCCATGGTTGTAAGTGGGGTATTATTATAGATGAGTTTCTTTATGATTGTGATAAAGTGATTTAAATATTTGGGTTCCTCTACATTTGGAGCATATATGTTTACAATTGTTAGGTCTTCTTGGTGAATAGACCCCTTAATTATGATATAATGCCCTTCTTCATCTCTTGTTACAGTCTTTATTTTAAAAACCAGTTTGTCTGATATAACTATGGCTACTCCAGCTTTCTTTTGGCGACCATTAGCATGATAGATGGGTCTCCATCCCCTTACTTGCAATCTGCAGGTGTCTTTAGATCTAAAATGGGTCTCCTGTAAACAGCATATAGACGGATCTTGTTTTCTTATCCATTCTGTTACCCTATGTCTTTTGATTGGAGCATTTAGTCCACTGACACTTGGAGTGAGTACTGAAAGATATGAACTTATTGCCATTATGTTGCTTGTAGAGTTGGTTTCTGGTGGTGTTCTCTGGTCCTTTCTAGCCTTTGTTGCTTTTGGTATGTATGTATGTATGTATGTATGTATGTATGTATGTATGTATGTATTTTCATCTTTTCTCCCCTCAAAGCGTCCCCCTTAAAATTTCTTGTAGGGCTGGTTTACTGGTCACGAAC
Organism: Panthera pardus; assembly: GCF_024362965.1. Lineage (NCBI taxonomy): Eukaryota > Metazoa > Chordata > Mammalia > Carnivora > Felidae > Panthera > Panthera pardus. The sequence continues at coordinate 13,229,860 of NW_026526810.1, read as the reverse complement.
TCCTTTAATTTTTGCTTGTCTGGGAAGCTTTTTACCTCTCCTTCTATTTTGAATGACAGCCTTGCTGGATAAAGAAGTCTTGGCTGCATATTTTTCTGATTCAACACATTGAATATATCCTGCCACTCCTTTCTGGCCTGCCAAGTTTCTGTGGACAGGTCTGCTGCAAACCTGATCTGTCTTCCCTTGTAGGTTAAGGACTTTTTTCCCTTGCTGCTTTCATGATTCTCCCCTTGCTTGAGTAATTTGTGAATTTGACTATGATACGCCTTGTCGGCGGTTGGTTTTTGTTGAATCTAATGGGGGTCCTCTGTGCTCCCTGGATTTTGATGTCTGTGTCTTTCCCCAGGTTAGGAAAGTTTTCTGCTATGATTTGCTCACATAACCCTTCTACCCATATTTCTCTCTCTTCCTCTTCTGGGACCCCTATGATTCTGATGTTGTTCCTTTTTGAAGAGTCACTGATTTCTCTAATTCTTAAATCATGCTCTTTTGCCTTAATCTCCCTCTTTTTTTCTGCTTCATTATTCTCCATAATTTGTACTCTATATCGCTGATTCTCTGTTCTGCCTCATCCATCCTTGCCGTCATGGCATCCATTCAAGATTGCAGCTCAGTTATAGCATTTTTTATTTCATCCTGACTAGCTTTTACTTCTTTTATCTCCGCAGAACGGGATTCTAATCTATTTTCGATTCTAGCTAGTATTCTTATTATCGTGATTCCAAATTCTGGTTCAGACATCTTGCTTGTATCTGTGTTGGTTAAGTCCCTTGCTGTCGTTTCTTCCTGCTCTTTCTCTTGGGGTGAATTCCTGCTGAATTCTGTGGTTCAGGTTGTGCAGATTGTTGTGTTAATCCTCAGATCAGTTTTCTAGGTGTGCAGGATTGGTTTAGTGTTGGTCTGGCTGTATTTAATGGACATGAGACACACAAAAAACTTTCATGCGGTTCTGCCATCTTGCCTCCTCCCCAAACCTTTTGATATTTTTGACAAACTTCCCCCAAATCAAATTCTAAATGCAGTCTTTTGACCTTGAATTGACTTTGAGATGTTTCAGAGGGACCCTGGGACATCTCAAAGGATTTGTTGTCTCTCCTTACAAAAAGGGAGATGTTAAACTAATAGGCTTATTTGCTATGTTAAATTACATAGGAAGCATTATCAAGTAAAAATATTAAGCCTTCTTTATGTTGTGTGGCTATATAAGTGTTCCAGAAAATTATGTGAAATTTCTGGAAATCCAATATGTCCTGGTTTAATGTTATCAGTCAAAATTCCAGTTATTATCTTAAAATTTGTTATGTCACAGAAATAACCAAATTTCATTGTCAATTGCACTGTAATGAACTCTAATCAGGCCTTTAACAATGCCATTTCACGTCTCTTGTCATTTACAGACAGTTATTGCTTTATTCAGATGCTATTACAAAGCTTCCTGCCAATGTGTTTCATCTTCAGAGAAATTCATGGAAGAGAATCTGACAAGTACTCTAGGATGTAGGTTTCTGATAACTTTCAGATCATACAACTCAACTGGGTAAGAATTTCTAGAACTAGAAGGAAAATTGGACTCAAGCATAATAAGAATCAGTAACAGGAATACATGAACTTTGGGAAGGATGATTATATTTATGACTCTTATTTAAAACATCACTAGGGGTGCCTGGGTGGCTCAGTCAGTTAAGCATCTGACTTCAGCTCAGGTCATGACCTCACGGTTTGTGAGTTAGAGCCCCACATCGGGATCTGTGCTGACAGCTCAGAGCCTGGAGCCTGTTTCAGATTCTGCCTCTCCTCTGCTTGCACTCTGTCTCTCTCACTCTCAAAAAAATAAACATTAAAATATTTTTTTAAATTAAAAAATTTAAAAAAATAATAAAACATCACTAATGTTTTGCTTTTTTTCAATTTTAAGAAATCTTTTTCTCTTTTCTCTTAAGCTATTAAAAATTTGGTATGATATACCTTTGTGAACAAAGATGAAATGTGTACTTTTTCTTCCTACTTGATCCCTCCAAAATTCAGAAACTCTTGAGTATTCTTTTCATGGAAAAATAGTTATTTACATAAGTTCAGTGAGAATCTGTTCTGCTGGTAACAGGGCACAATTAGAAATACGGGCCATAATACAAAGGCTTTGACTGGATTGTCATGTTTGAGAGAGATGTAAAAATTGGCTTGGTAACTTGCTTACAAAGCAAAGCATTCTTTAAAAGAGCTTATATGGTCAATCACTTTTCTTGGTACACTTACATAAATAATCAGGCAAAGTTTAATGCATTGTACTATACAAAGTTGGGATAAATGTAGAGAGAAGAAATTATATTTAGAGCTTTGTCTATATTAGATTCTAATCCTATTGATTGTCTTTATATCTCTTTTATATACCTATAAATTGGACTGAATCCTGAATTCTTCTAGTTTGCTCAAAAATCTGGCTATGACCCTCCAAACTAATATTTCCAGTTTCCTCCTATCCTTCGAATTTGGTATCAGTAAAAACAGACTTCCCCTGAATCTCCTTGGAAGGGACTATACCAGGTCCTTCTTACTACCCAGATGGGAGCCAAATGTCAGGGACTTGAACGTTGAATATGCATCTCATACCTAAAGAAGGCTTCACCTGACATCTAATCCCATACAGATGATGGAAGCAGTCCAAATCAAATTGTCAAGGAAGAGAAGTAGTCAACATTGAGGTGGACTGCTTCCTCCCAAGACGCCAGATCAAGACCTTAAACATGAAACCCTCTCGTCTTCCCTTTCTTTCCTTTACTCTGGCACTGGTCTGGGAAAATAATGCCAACATCCCTATCTCCCAGGCCACTGCTGGGGCAGTAGGCAGGAGGCGAGAGGCAAAGTTAGGGTTAAGCTTTGTCTTTCAGATAGCTGGACTTGTCATCAAAAAGTCCTATCTGTTAACAGTGCCACCTTAATGAAAGTAGCCTGTGCCCTCACAGAATTGATCTTTGTCTACAGTTCTTACTATTCTCCTTGGGCCCATGAAAACCTAGATGGCTGGTATATAACCAGGAAATGATTCCTAGGTTACCTAGCTGTACCCCTAATGGTTGGACCTCATTGGTTGACTCCCTGGATTTATGTCAGTGAGCTAGAAAGGAATTACCAAGAGGCATTCACAACTCAAGATTCACTTCCTTTGACAAGGATTATTCTCTCATAGTTAGGAGTAAATATACATAAGAATGTGATCAGAAATCTCTCCTTAACTCTTGTAGATACTGTGGAATCTGTTGCTAAGACAACAGCTACCCAACAGAGATCCTTATATCCTCTGGCCAAGTTGTCCTTGATAATAGGACACCCCTGATTATCTTCTAGCTGAGCAGAGAGTTGCCTGTGCTGTGACCAACACCAGCTGCTGCACCTGGGGAAGTTGAAACTCAATTATATAAAATCACTGAGCAGGCCACTTGGCTTAGAAATGTGACTCCTTCAGCAGGGTCTTTCTCTGACTTCTTTTATGGTTGGTTTGGGTCTTGGGAACCATAGCTCTGAAATGTACTCCAAACATGGGGAATTGTCTTGCTTATAAAATCATAATAATCTCCCTGATGCACTGTATTCTCTCAACAGCTTTGAATGTGTGTTCTTAGCTGCTAACCACCAAACAAATGATCTCCCTAAGACTCGAACATCAGAAAAGGAACAAAGAAAATGGCCAACATAAAAACTGTGAACAGAAGGTTATAACGCATGAATATCACAAAGATTAAGCAAAAACATCATGACCTATGAACGCCACCATGAGGACCAACAATGGCTGTGAGGACCACAGAGTGGTAGCTGGAAGTGGCACTGAAGCCTTGAATTCTGATCACATCTTTCAGCTAAATTGAAAGTCCAATCAAAAGGAGAGACTTGTTTAAATATACACACACACACACACACAAGCCCAAAATAGAGTCTCTTATGTTAAGGGCTCCACATCAACAAACCCAGATTTAACACCTAACCTGACTGCAGTTTCAATCCCTCCTTCCGCGACTCTGGAAGGTAAGTTTTAACAGTCAACATGGAATTTTCTGGTCAGCACTAGAAAACTGATTGATAGACCCCCCTGCATTCGCCTTAGGAGAGTCACCTTGTCTAAAACAATGGATTCTTTGCCAATAATTTCCCTTTTTCCACTCCTTCTCTCCCTTTAAAAGCAAACACCAGAAATCCAGGGAAAAGGCTATGCCTTGGGAATGAGTGAGTTAGGAATAATCAAGTAGCAGGATTAACTATGCATATGTTAGCCCATCAAAACAGACTGGGGCAATGATTATGCTGAAAATAATGTGATGATCACAATTCTGATGGGTGTTTCTTGCACAACGAAGGCTGGATAACCAGCCTTGAATACAAGATATAATGGGCACACCCTTTAGGTAAATACAGCTGGAGAGCCAACAGTCTCTAAAATGGGAACTCATGTGGTTGTGGTTGCCCACTGACCACTCTGAAACCCTGACTCTAGAAGAGGGAGAAATTGTAGGTACCAGTAAGGTTGAAGCATGGATATATCAGACTTTGGACAAAGACTACAAAAGATAGAATTGTGGATCAATGTCAATATCTTCCATCTTCACAAAAGAACCCATCTGCAGGGGTGCCAATGTACCCAACTAACACTGCTCTCCCAGACTGCTTTCACTGAGGAGCGGCCATGTGACACAATTCTGCCTAATGAGATGTATGTGGAAGTCTCCTTGGGGGTTCTTGGAAGACTTTGTCTTTCCTGAGACAGGTGCTACCCCTTTATGTTTCCAATACTTGCTTGGAAGATAAACATGTTACCTGGAGAGGCAGTATTCCCATTTTAACCCTGAGATAAGAAACATGGGGCAGAGTCGACATGCTGCAGATGGCAAGCAGAGAGGAAAAGGAGCCTGGATCCCCAGTAGCACCATGGGGTGGGGAATGGGGTAGGATTGGCTTTTTCTTTAGAGTTCATATTGTTCTGCTTCTGTATTTGTTTTCTATGGCTGTCGTAACTAATTACCATATAGTTAGCAGCTTGACACAACACAAATCTGTCATCTTAAAGTTCTGTAGAAGTACAGCACAGGTCTTACTAGACTAAAATCAAGGTGTCAGTAGAGCTATGTTCCTTTCTGGAGGCTCTAGGGGTAAATCTATTTACTTGCTTTTTCCAGCTTCTGGAGGCCACTTGTGCCATTCTTCCACAGCTATGCCTCTTTCTAACCCTCCTCCTTCTGCATTTCTCTTCTACTTGTAAGGACCATGGGTTCATCCAGATGATCCAGGATAATCTCCCTTTTCCAGGTCAGCATATATAGCAACTTTAATTCCTTCCATACCCTGTCTGCCATGTAACCTAGCAGGTTCCCTGCCTGGATTAAAATTCACCAAATGCAGAGTAAGGGGGAGTTTTACACAGCACATCCCTTCACAGTCTTTACCAAGCTGAGGCCCCTTGTTCCCTACCCCCTGTATGTCTGTCTGAGATAATGATTCATATCCAATCCAAAAAGCATGCAGGTTCTTGAATACTTTTTTTAGTTTACTTAAAAATAAATAAGTCCTATGCAACATCTAGTTACTTAGGTTTTTAATGTAATAAACTTAATGAGATCCTTCTCCTTTCTAATTAAAGCTATCAGGTGTGCTTAAAACAAAAACAAAACCAAAAACAAAAACACTGGCCTGCAGGTGGATTGTCTTTCTGTCCAGACATAAGCTCTCTCTGAAACAGCACAAAGGGAGGGAACAGCATCCTTCTGGATAGTGGGGTTTTGTGGATTGAAACAAAGACATACAGTGGTTGTTCAAGATTCCCTATGGCTGGCATCTGTTGATCATTCAGCCCTCGTAGACATCTTCCCAAGATGGATTTTTCCTACTTCTGGAACTTCAGGATGGGTACACGGGCACCAAGCTGGACAGGTCTGACTGCCTGCTATGTGGAATTTAGCCCAGGTCACAAAATCCACTCTGTACTGTATCCTAAATGTGTTTAATGACTCCATCCTCCATTATCCTGGCACTGAGTGTTCACATCAACCTATGTAATTGTACGTGTGATACTCAATCAACAATGATGATGTTCGTTTCAAGAACAAATCAGGATGAACAAAGACTGCAGAGTGTTTTTTTAATCAGTAATGAAATAGTTCACATGCAATCTTTTGTAAACTTTCCCACATGATAAACGCTGCATGACATCAGTAAAGATGAAAAGGAGACTGCTCAACCAGGTGAATCAAATTTATTCTAGCTTTTTTCCATCCTATTTTCCAGGTATCTTGCCTTATTCGAAATCAGCTTTGGAAAAAGTAATGTGAAAACAACTTTGAAAATATAAAATACACAAATACAAGCTGAGTTTTCCAGAGAAGATGGTCCAGGGACACTTACCTCCAAGAGCACAGTTCTCTTGATGCTCTTCCCCACCCCAGTGGCCCTCAAGGCCCCCAGCAGTCCACATTCTCCATCCTGGCCACTAAAGGAGAGGCTGGCAAGGACACAGGCTGCCCCCCTTCCTGCACTGCCCCCTAATCTTGTCCAGTTAGTCTTCAATTTTAAACATTACTAGATTAGGGGCACCTGGGTGGTTCAGTCAGTTAAGTATCTGGCTTCAGCTCAGGTCATGGTCTTGTGGTTTGTGAGTTCTAGGCTGACAGTTCAGAGCCTGAAGCCTGCTTTGGATTTGATGTCTCTCCCTCTGCCCCTTCCCTTCATTCTCTCTCTCACTGAAAAAAAAACAAAAACAAAAAAACATTTTTTTAAATCTTTAAAAAAAATCACTAAATTGAACAAGACTTGATGGAAACTAGAATACAGCTCTCCTTCATGGGGGGAGGGGAACACTGTTCATGGATGAAACTGTTCAGCTGCAGAATGAACCAGAAGAAAAAGCACCGGCCATTAAAACTGTAATTGCCAACTTGGCTTTTCCCTTTATCTAGGAAACCAACCTGAGAGAAGCAGAGGGGTCAGACTGAAGAGGAGAAAGACATGAAGTCTGGGATGGAATGAGGGAGGGCAGTGTTCACAGACATCTGAGTCAGGGCTAGGGTAGGGGTGGGCAGCCAGAGTCAGGATCCAGCAGTGGTGCTGTGATGGGGACGCCCAGGGAAGGTGGAACATTCATCAAGAAGATGAAGGACTTCATCACCAATTGAACAAGGGAGGAGAGAAAGAGGAAAGAGCTTGGCAGATGAAATGTAAACACAAATAACTATCATTCTCTACATTCATAGTGTGCCGAATATGAATAATTACCCTTTATTTCTTCTGTAGGAAAGAAATTCAGCAGAATAAATCAGCACTGCCATCAGCCATGCTCAAGTACCACCCGAAAGCAGAGAAGACTATGCACAGTTAAGATAACAGGTGATAAAAATTTTAATAATAAAGAAGAAAATGGATCTTATAATATCAACAGTTACACTTCAAACCACTAACCAAAACAATATGCTGACTTAAGACTCAAGACTTTTATTTATTATTTTTGCCATCCTCAAAGACCCTAGATCACTTTATGGTTTTAATTAGCCATGCATTTTGTAGAGTATTACAAATAAGGAAGATGATTCTTTGTCTTTTAAATATACTTTCAATTATGGTGAAATCATTTGTACTAATAAGGAGTATTAACAGCTCCAAATAAATAAGAGAAACTGTCAGCACATGCCCAAATGCCCACTCCCCCTGGCCATTCCCATTGAGCCCCCAGTGGCCCTGCCCCAATCTCCACGGGACCTGGAAAGAGCCCAAGGGTCTCGCAGATGCCGGACTGAAGTGCACATGATATGGAGGTCGCAGCTCCCCCCATACCCCTCCAAACTCTTTGCCCTGTTAGGGACATGGGATTTCTCCACATTCCCCCTGACCCCTTGTGCCCCTTCCCCCAAAAGTCTACAGCACCAGGCCAGCAGCTGGCTCTATTTATTCATAGCTGAGCCTCCTGCAAACATAGCATGCAGACTCAGGGAGGGTCAATAGGAGACCTCAATCACAGGAAGCTGATGCAGGGATCATAGAGGACGAAGGGAAGGGGGGGGTACTGGTAAAAAGCCAGGCATGTCCAAACAAAGAGGCAAAGAAGGGGCCAGGACAGCTGTGGATGACTCAGAGCATGAATGAATAGAAAGGAAGGGTTAGAAACAACCCAGCAGTCCCCCTGCCCACGGTGGGAGGGTCCTTACCATCTGTGAAGAACAGAGACTGCTGACTGGCAAAGAACCCTCCCCACCCAGACTCTGCAGGGTTCCCTGAAGGGGCCACCCACTGCCCATCCCAGTGTCTAGATGAGGCCCTGCTCCCCAGGAGTCCTGCTCACCAGCAAGGATGGCTCAGAGGCAGTGCTCAAAAAGACAATCATGAAGTTTAGTCTTCCGTTAAGAGTTTCAAAAATGCTTCCTGAAAGGAAGAGTTCAAATATAAAATTCCTGTTTTCTATATTGTTACCTTGGCTCCTTTAAAATGCATATTTTCTAGGGGCGCCTGGGTGGCTCAGTCGGTTAAGCGTTCAACTTCGGCTCAGGTCATGATCTCGCGGTCCGTGGGTTCGAGCCCTGCGTCGGGCTCTGTGCTGACAGCTCAGAGCCTGGAGCCTGTTTCAGATTCTGTGTCTCCCTCTTTCTCTGACCCTCCCCTGTTCATGCTCTCTCTGTCTCAAAAATAAATAAATGTTAAAAAAAATTTAAAAATAAATAAATAAATAAAATGCATATTTTCTAGCTTCACCTTGTAGATTTTCCTATAGGGACAACTCTCCATTAATTCCCCAAACCCAAACTAGAAATGTATAATGCATGCTTCATTCACACCGAGGCATAAACAATGAGTGGTTTACCTGGTTGCTGGCTTTTTTTTTTTAAGTTTATTTATTTATTTTTGAGAGAGAGCGCAAGCACACTCCAGGGAGGGAGATACAGAATCCGAAGCAGGCTCCAGATTCTGAGCCTGAGGTTGACACAGGGCTTGAACCCATGAACCATGAGATCATGATCTAAGCCAGTTGGATGCTTAACAGACTGAGCCACCCAGGCACCCCCACACACAACCCGGGTTGTTTGCTTTTCCCAGCAAAATCAGAAGCTCAGGAATCCATACACCCACCCACCCTGCTCAGTTCCCATCTCCATACAGGCAGTACAGAGGACTGATAATGGGAATCCCAGGGAGGAGAGATTTTGAGCAAGAAGTCATCAGAGAAGGTAACCCAAGGACCTTACCTGCCAGAAGCCTCAGAAATACCAAAAAGAGGTTTACCTGCCACACTCTGAGGAGTCGGGCTCAAGTAACTGTTAGACTAATAAGGAGACCATGGCCCCGAAACACAGGTGGCCATTACGTGTCACCTGTTTCATGTTTGTAGGTAGTATCGGGCTTATCAGAGATGCTTACATTGCACCATCTAGCACTCCTACCTGCCTCTGATTTCCAAGAGGAAAGGAAGAAAACCCCACTGTTGCTCAGGGAATGGTGTTACCGGATCCCTCCACACTTCACTGATGTTCTCAAAAGAATGCTGTCCATCTCCACATGTCTTATTTTGTTCAATATTTTTCTGCCTCACATCTTTAAGACACAGACTATATATCTTCGATTTAAAGGAATATATTTAACTGGTGTCTCTAACAATACCCAAAAGCAAACCCCTAAAGCACTGGAGGCAGGGGATGTATGGAAAGGAAAGGGCAGTTATAGCCCAGTGGAAGCAGGGTCAGGTGGAAGGGTAGAGAAGGAAATGAACCCAGAGGTCTGGCCAGGCTTGAGGGGTAGAAGGAGGTGCAGGAAAGGTGGGCAGAAATGAATGGAAAAGAAGAGAAGGGCTGAGAGGAAATTAAACTAGAGGAGTAAGACACAAATAATGAGACAACATAAAAGGAAATGCCTCCCTGTTTCCTGTCCCTTCTAAAACTCACATGGAGATACTGACCACAAATGGCCTTTTATGACAATAGGATACCAACTTTTAAATGACATAGCAAGCTATCCCTGAGAAGACAGCCACAGTCACCAGCCATCATTGGACACACCGGTACAAGGAGAGAAAACTGAACAGCTTCCCCAAAAGGCAGAGATTCTGGTGAGTCTCAACACAATTTCATAACCATGTCCTCATAGGACAGGAGAAGGTATGGTTCAACAAGCTGATTTACCAACCTCATCTTTTTGGGGAAGGGATGAAAAACACACACTTACCTAACTGAAATGTTACCCATGGCTTTTGGCCCTGATTTTAAAATACAGGGAAATACAGAAAATCATTACTGCTGAGCAGAATCTTTGTAGAGATCTATGGACTACCCCTCGTCACAGCCCACTGCTGAGGATGCCCAGGGACAGGACTGGCCAGCTTTGTCCCCAGGGAATACAGGGTGGGGGACACACCTGCTGGCCCATGGATGCTTCAGGCTGGTCTGGATGCTTCAGGCTGCTTTTGTGTCCAGTTATGACAGTTAATATAAGACTGAGGAAGGAAGTGAAGAAAACAGAAAAGAATAAAAGAAATAATATACATGACCACCTGGTGATAACCACTATTCATATTGTGACATGTTTCCATTTGGGATTTTTTACCCTGCACACATATTGTACAGAATTAGAATTCTACTGTACAGCAAGGATCTTGCTGTGTCCATTTAACGTGAGAGGAGGATTTCAATAGGGCACTGAATATTCTTTGAAAATAGGGTTTTAATGATCATATAATCTAAGAATGGCATGATGTAACCATCCTGCTATCGCTTGAGATTCAGGAGGCTTCCAATTTCCAACTGAGATAAGCAAAGCCCTAGTGAATATCTTCACACATAAATTTATCTCTAATTTTAGTATAAACCCTTCATGATAAGATGATTGAGTCAAAGGACATAAACATTTGTTTTCTGCAAGGTTACACCCACTGACATTTCCTCCAGTGCGGAGTGAGAGAATCTATCTATCCTCATATATAATCACCCACACTGAGAATTAATATTTAAAAGACCAGTCTGGTGGACCAAAAAAAGAGAGAGAGAGAGAAAATTATTTTAATTTGCATGTCTCTGGTGAGTTCTGAGGTTCAGAAACTCTGTTTATTTGCCTTTCATATTTCTTCAGTGACTTGCCAGTGAGAGTCTGTGGCAGACTTTTTCCATGTGATGTTAATGTTTTCCTATTGATTTATGACTGCTTTTAGTATAATAGGGATGGATTGGCAGGCAGACAGCGTTATGTCCTGACTTGCCAATTCTGGTGATGGTGTTTGACACACAAGGGACACTAATGGATTTGTGGTCAATTGTATCAGTCTTTCTTTCCCCTTATTATACCTTCCACTGCAAATAGAGTGTCAAGGTCCTTCAGCCTGGGATCCAACCCCAGCTTCCCCACTAGCTAACCAGGTGATCCTCTCTTTGCCTCAATTTCCTCATTTGAAAATGAAGGATAATTGAGTGTATTTACTACATAAGATTAGTAATTGGCAGACAGCCTCCCAGCTGGCCCCCAATAACCCCGTCTCCTGGTGTCCACATGTAACCCCCTCAGGGGGCCAGCAAGGACTAGGGACCTGTCCACAGCCATGGAGTGAGCTTAGAATACAGTCTTCCCCTACTGACACCTTTACTTCAGCCTTGCAAGACCCTGACCAGGGGACCCACACAGGCTATGCCAAGATTCCTAGCTCATGGAAACTGTGAAGTAAGAGCCTTTGCTATTTTAAGCTGCTAAGTTTAAGGGTGATTTGTTATGCAGCAGGAGATAACTAATACAAGATATATGTAAAGTACTTCAAATAGTGCCTATGGCAGATTGCAAAAAATAGTCGAATATGTTGCCACTCTTCCCATGAAAGAATGGAATCCTTTTTCATGTCCTGACTGTACTTGATCGTGTGACTTAATTTGACCAAGAGAGCAGAGGCAAACGCAATGCAGAAATCTGAAAGGCACCTGCTTGCTACTTACTCTTGGAGCCGTGCTGCCACCATTTGAAGAAGCCCAGTCTGCTGGAGCCTGCTGTACCTGCTTTCCTTGTTGCACTCTGTGCATAATAGCTGGCCACTACGGATGTGTGAGGCCATCAACTGCAGACTCGTAAATGAGCCTGGCTAAAAAAACCACTGGCCATACCCAACCTAAATTTCCACCACAACTCCTCTGCAAAATAAGTTGGTGTTGGGAAGTTCTGGGCTGTTTTGTCACACAGCCTGTGATAACAGACACAGCTGACATTCTTATTACTACTGTCCTCATTATCTGGGGATCAGTTAAATGGTCACACATATTTCCTAACACTGCATTTATGTTTTTACTTTTTACATTGAGCCAATCTACTGAAAACTTATTTTGGTATATGATATTAGGTGAAGATCTAACTTAACATTTTGCCACATGGCCAATTTCCCCTTCTTCATAAAACTGTAATATCTTGTTTTTGTATATTAGAATCTAATGTGTGTCACTGATCACTTCTATTAGTATATTAGCAAATCTTGAACCAACACCATAGCTGTTTTGTTTTAATCTGGGCCAGGATCTTATATGTTCTTCTACTGGGACATGCCAAGAGAAAAATGCACTAATCTGACTGCATGGAGGAAGCAGTGAGGTTTCTCAGAAAGGTGCCAGAGAAGAGGGAAGAATGACAAGAGCAATCTAGGACAAGCAGGTAGAAGAGGCAGAGAGAGTTACTGTTACCAAAAGGATGGTTCCAAGGCCAATTTTCCTCTGTAATTGAAACTAAACCTGTCCCAAGTCTTGAAGTCAGTCAGTGATAGAATTTCACAAGCTCTTTCTGAGTGTAGTACTAGGCACTGAGAAGGGATGGGCAGAGTATAAACAGAGATTATTCGGTGCCAGCTCTGTAAGTATTCACAGCCTCAGTGGAGACACAATCTCACGTACAAAATCTCTGCAAATCACATATACAAATCCACATATTTGTTACGTATGGATCCACAGTAATCCATCAGTTTACAAGCTGATAAAATACACAGAACATATAATGGCGAAGGGGAGCTTAGAAGCTCCTGTGGGCAATTACGGAAGACTTCCTGGAGGAAGTCAGAATTTGAGGCATAAGATTTAGCAAAGAGAGGGTGCGTGTAAAGGCAGGAAACAGGAATAAATAACTCATGTACAGTAAGCAGATTTACTTGGTAAACATAGAAAGGCCAAATAGGTACACTAAGAAGTAAGTTTGATGAAGGAGTAAGGATCGATCTGATGAAGAATTCCTCAGTGCTAGGTCATCAAAGAAAATGAGCAAACAATATTTTCTTAGGTAAGGAGAGTAAGAGACCACAGACCAAGGACGAATCCCTCTGCTCTTGAAACAGTTTTGTAACATCCCTGGCATGCAGGAGCTGCTCCAAGACCTGCCTATCCCAAGAACTCAGTAAATGGCAGGAGGAGCATGATTCCCAAGGACAAGGCGATGTCAAAACCAGGACAATTCCTAGCAGAGGATGTCCAGGTGGCCAACCAGACTCCAGCTCTCTCACACATCCATCAAGATGTTCCTGCCCCCTCATTAATTGGTAGAGAGCAGGCATGAGTACACTAAGAAAATTATTTATTTTTAAATTATACTGAATATCAGTTTTGATCCTAAAAGGTTAGAAATGAAAATCTAAGAATGAACAGAGCCCTGAGCTATAGGACCTGCTCATGGCCCTGAGGTCAGCAAGGGCACAAACCATTCCCTGGTCACTGGCAGACATCACACAGTGGGAAGCAGTGGGTACTCAAGGCAGAGGCTCAGCAGAGATCAGAGTGAGTCCACAGCCTTGACTTGTACCCATCCTGCTGGTGCTGACACCTGCTGTCAGGGCCCAGTTTGACTGCCATGTGCCTCATTGCAGAAACTCCTATGTACAACCCCAAACTCTGGGTAATGATGTTGCAGCCAGGTCATAACCTGTCACCTGTAACCTGCAGAAGAGGGTGTTGGGTCTCAGCCCCAAAGCCCAGGCCTGAGCCAGGAGTGGGGAGTCTTGGGCACCGTGGAGAAGGAAAGCAATCAGGAGCCCACCTGATCTCCCCTTCCCAACCTCGTATGTGTCCCACTTACAAGGAGTGGCGCACTTGAGATGAGCCAAAGTCATGGTCATGCCTCCTCTGGATGCCGAGTCTGTCCAACTTCCCCCAGTACCATTATGTTTAAACAACCAAAGCTAGAAATACATTTTACCTATACATAAAAAGGGGAAATTCTCTACTCAGAGTAACAAACTGTTTAATCCAATTTTTTTTCTGGGTCACACTCTTGTTCACTTTCAGAGGAATATCTCTCCTCCGATTGTTCGGGAAAACATCCCCTTTCTTTTAAGCAGTAATGCTTTCTTTTTCGGAGACCCAATAGTGCTTTTCCTCAGGTTGCTCTTCCTCAAATGAAGAAGACTGATCCAGACCCTGAGTCTGCTAATAGATGGACTATGTGGATTTCCAAAGGTGTCTGATACTTATTCTCACATTTTCCCAGGTGCAGAGCTAGTGGGGCCAGTCCCAAAACTACAGGAACTGCCCAGAATGAGGCAGCGTTCTCTCCAACCAGCTGCCATCCATAGCTGGGATGATTCTACACCCACTCTCTTTCTCTCTGATATTGTCAATCAATGGGGCTCTCAAGAAACTATGATTTCCCCTCCTGCACTGCCATAGGACTCAGTCAATCTCTCCATGTTTTCCCATCCAAAAGTACCAGCCCTCGTCCTTCTGGTCAACCCAGTCATTTTCTAAGAATATAGTCTCAGAACAGACTAGAAAGTTGGGGTGGAAAGGAACAGGAAACCCAGCCCATGAACTCTGGTGGGATGGAATCCCTATACAATTGTTAGTATGACATTCTTTGGGGGAGGACAGTGGGTCTCATTGTTTTCCCTGAGGCCAGGTACTCTGATCTAGCAGGTGAAGGGAGTTGGGACAATTCCATGAGCTTTATAAAGTATCTTCACTGTTACTGTAAGAGAGCCTCATCTCTTGAAGTTTTTTTATGTACAATATTTTAATCAAACTAGAAATCACCACTAGGTTATGCGAGGAATATCATGAAGAGAAAGGAGTTATCATTCCTAACCCCTAAGAGACTGGAATGCAGACTTGGGCAAGGCCAGGAGGTAGCAAAGCCAGGTGTTCCATGGTGACAACTTTCTCCAATGAGTCCCCCATGCATCAAAGCCCTTGGACCAGGAAGCCCACTAGCCCCCAGCTCATGCTCTGTGCTGGGGAATCAGACCTGTATGTAGTGACTCTTCCATCAGCATTAGTCATAATTCATTACTTGACTGGGTAAGTCAGTTCCCTCTGTTAGTATAAATGCCATTACCTACAGCTATGCTAATATGCCCATACTTCATTAAAGGCTGTAAAGTGATCTACTTTCTAATCTTAAGTATAAACATCTAAAGACATTTTCAGACTAAAAGTTTAATTCCAAAAAGGTGAAACAATCCATGGGTCAGTTGCAATTCTTAAATTTCATGTTGAACCAGGCTCAAGTCATAACATATTTGAGAAATTTAGCAATCACAAAAAGATTATTAGGATTCTTCTAAGCTAACAATTGAGATACAGAAAAACTAAAGACTCTGGCTGACACCACCAATCCAGGTCACCGTCCCTCTTTTCCAATTAATACGCAGTCGGTGGTGAATAAAACTTAGAAGTCAGTCTTCTATGAGCTCTAAATTGACATGAAAAAAAAGCCAGCCAGCTTTTCAGTTATTTTCTGATCTCTTTCTAGTTTTCATTTAATGGAAAACTTGTCAAGTTACAACTTTTGTATGTGCCTCGCTACAGAGCATTTATTTTCTACAAATGGGATTTTCTCAAGACAATAACTATCCTGACAACACTAGGCTGATTGCAAGAAATCTATTTTTACCTATTTTCATGGGTGTTGGACATGCCTGACACTACCCTATTTTGTAAATTTATTGCCTTGTTCTCGGTGATCTTTGTGATAAATGTATTGTCACAGAGCACCCTGCTGACTATCCTTTATTTCCCCTTATTTTACAAATGCCAAGTTTATTTAACTCCTACTATCACAGAAGTTTGTCAGCCAAATATAATAGTTAAGACTGTGTTCTAAACCAAGGCATATGCCAATTTCAATAAGTCAGAAAATACAAGTTAGTTCTCAAATTGGTTAATGATCCAAAAGTATCCCAATATCTTACCCCAAAAGGAGCTAATTATTCATTTGGTATACTTTTTAAGTTGTGATAAAATACATATAATATAAAACTTACCATCTTCACCATTTTTTAGTATATGGTTCAATAACATTAAGCACATACATACTGTTGTACAACCAATCTCCAGAACCTTTTTCATCTTGCAAAACTGAAAATCCATACCCATCAGACAACTCCCCTCCCCTCCTTCCATCAGCACCCACCCTGGCAACCAGCATTCTACTCTCTTATCTCTATAAACTTGACTGTCCTAGGTACCTCATAGAAGTGGAACCATACAGCATTTTTCCTTTTGCTGATTTCAGTTAGCATAGTGTTCTCATGTTGTAACATGTCAGAATTCCTTTCCTTTTCAAGGCTGAATAATATTCCATTGTTTGTATATGCCACATTTTGCTTATCCATTCATTTGTTGATGGGCACTTGGGTTGCTTCCTCCTTTTGGCTGCTGTGAATGTGGGCAGGCAAATTAAGATCTCTATGAGTCTCTGCTTTCAATTCTTGTGGATGCATACTCAGAATTGAAATTACTAGATCATATGATAATTCTGCTTAATGTTTTAAGAAATTCCCATGCCATTTTTCATTTGGTGTTTTTTAATAATACAATTAGATAGTTTGAGAGGGCAAGTGATGGTGAACTCAGTAGCAAGTTCTTGGAACCATTAAGAATTCCATCATTATCGGGGCACCCAGGTGGCTCAGCCAGTTAAGTGTCTGACTTGTGATTTCAGTTCAGGTCAAAATCTCATGGTTTGTGCGTTTGAGCCCCACATCATCAGGCTCTGCTAGTGCAGAGCCTGCTTGGGATTCTCCCTCCCTGTCTGTCCCTCCCCATCTGTCTGTCTGTCTGTCTCTATCTCTCTCAAAATAAATAAACTTAAAAAAAAGAATTCTATCACTATCTCTTTAGCAAAGCAATCCTTCTCTCTGGAGCATGACATCTTGGTGTCCCCACTGCAGGCAAGCTTTGGGCAAATAGTGCCTGCAGCTTACCCTGGGAAAAAAGAAATTCCAATTAACTACAACACTTTACAATAAAACAGTAACAGAATTCTAATATACAGTTTCTGATCGTCTTGATAGTTTTGGAAAACAATGAAAACTAGGAAATTCTGGCTAAAAGTGATAACTTGAGGTGCACCTGGGTGGCTCAGTTGGGTTAAGCTCCCAACTCTTGATTTTGGCTCAGGTCATGATCTCATGGTTGTGAGATCAAGCCCTGCATCAGGCTCTGTGCTGAGCATGGAACCTTCTTGGGATTCTCTCTTCTTCTCTCCCTGCTCCTCCCCAACTTGTTCTTTCTTTCTCTCTCTCTCTCTCTCTCTCACTCACTCTCTCTCTCCCCCCCCCCAGAATAAATAAATATTCAAAATGTGAAAAAAGTGATAACCTTTTCCATCTCTCTTCTCCCTTGAAAGCCCACAGGTACAGATCCACAAGGACAAGGGGATGGGGAGGTGTGACCATGTGTAAGAGGGCCCAATGCATTTTTAGAAACCTAGACATGGACACAAAAGGGTGATCAAACTGGCAGATGCAGGGAGGAGGAGCTGAGGAGGTACAGGTGGATCCCCCTGCAGAACTTGGAAGGCTATGTGGGGTCAAAGCTACCAGGTGTCAGGAAGGTAGGCTTCAGGTCCACCAGGATGATACCAGGGCATGTGTAGAAAATAGGGATGTTTCATCAGGCCCTAGATCCCTACACTTGTCTCATTAAGCCACAAAACCACACACACACACACACACAGCCCAGGAGGATCCTGAAGACTAGTCCCACGTAAGGTCCAAAGACCCAGGGCTTCGAGGAGAGCTGGGTGCAGGGACTGACCTGCACCAGGCTGGAGGGAGCTGCTTAGGGGATGGGAGTATTCTAAAAGTGGGTTGTGGTGCTGGTTCCACAACTACATAATTTACTAAAAATCATAAAATTGTATACTTACAATGAGTGAATAGTATGGTTTGTAAATAAACCTCAAGAAAATATACATAGATAGACAGACAGATAGACAGACAGACAGACAGACATAACCAAAATACCAAGATATCATCAACTGACAAGTTTTCCATTTTTTTCTCCTGCGACCTGGCAGAATATGAGTCTGAGCACAAGATAAGGTCAGTTATAAAACTTAAGGAATGATTACCATAGGTGATCCAGCAATTCCACTTCTGGGTGTAATACACCCAAGAGAATTGAAAGCAGGGACTTGGACAGATATTTGTACACCCAAGGTCACAGCAGCATTGTTCAAAAAAGCTGAAATGTAGAACAACCCATGTGTCCATCAGCTGATGAATGGATAACCAACATGTAGGCTCTCCACACAACGGAATATTATTCCACGTTAAGAAGGAAGGAAATTCTGACACCTGCTACAGCACAGATGAACCTCGGGGACCTTATGCCGAGTGAAAGGAGCAAGTCACCAAAGGATTAATACTGTCTGCTTCTACTGAAATGAAGTTCCTATAATTGTAAAATTCACAGAGACCGACAGTAGAATGGTGGTTCCCAGGGGCTGGAGCGGGGGTGGGTCAGGGGTAGAATGAGGAGTTAGTGCTAAGTGGGTGCAGAGTGTCAGTTCTGCAAGATGAGAAAGTCCTGGAAATGAGTGGTCGTGATGATAGCTGCCCAACGGTGTGAAGGTACTTAAAACCACTGAACTGTACACATAGAAATGGTTAAGATGGTAAATTTTATCTGATGGGTATTTTTACCAAAGTAAAACAAAATTAATAAATAATGTCATTTTTTCTCCTTTTTTAATATTTACTTATTTTTGAGAGAGAGAGAGCTCGAGCCAGAGAGGGGTAGAGAGAGGTGGGACAGAGGATCCAAAGCTGGCTCTGTGCTGACAGCAGAGAGCCCAACGTGGGGCTCGAGCTCACGAACCATGAGATCATGACCTGAGCTGAAGTTGGATGCTTAACCGACTGAGCCACCCAGGTACCCCAATAATGACATCTTTTCACCAAGAAAGGAAAGAATCAAAACAAGGCTAGCTAAGACACTTGGAAGTGGCTGTCCTGGGGCTGAGGCTGGGGGTGCATGTGCACAAGGGTGAAGCAGGGGCAGCTGTTTTCATTACCAGCTTCTCAACACTATTTGGTTTTAACTCTGTTGTGCACTGGATGGATTTTTTAATATTAATTTTAAAACATAATGGGAAACAGCAGAGATGAAAAGAAAAGCAAATCGAGGAAGCTGCACACCAATAAGCCCAATGTCAATCATGGGCCAGATCATCAGGCGGGAGGTGGGGGGAGTGGATTATCTGAGCAGCAGGCTCGTGAGTACTCAGGAAGGAAGTGCCAGGCAAATTCATCTCGTTTTCTCTTTTAATAAGGTTACGAGATTGGCATATTAGAGGAATGCTAAGCAGATGAGGACCTTTATTTCAGCAAGATGTTAAC
Organism: Panthera pardus; assembly: GCF_024362965.1. Classification (NCBI taxonomy): domain Eukaryota; kingdom Metazoa; phylum Chordata; class Mammalia; order Carnivora; family Felidae; genus Panthera; species Panthera pardus. The sequence continues at coordinate 13,210,275 of NW_026526810.1, read as the reverse complement.
ACACTGGGGCTGGCACAGCCACCCTCTGCATGGCCTTGAGAGACACAGGCGGGGGTCCAGGGTACAGAGCACTGGCCAGACCTGGATGAATGATGGGTACTTGTTTAACATCACGAGGATTACAACATTGAGCCTGTGTCCTCAGAAGTAGGACACAGGACATCAGTCGGTTGAGTGTATGACTCCTGATTTTGACTCAGGTCATGATCTCACAGTTCATGAGCTCAAGCCCCAGGTTGGGCTCTGCACTGACAGCACTGAGTCTGCTTGGGATTCTCTGTCTCCCTGTCTCTCTCTGACCTTCCCCTGCTCACTGTTTGTCTCCCTCTGTCTCTCAAAATAAATAAGTAAACATTTAAAAAAAAAGTAGTAGGACACCAAACTAAGATCAGATTATCTCCCTAGGCTAGAATGCTAACTTTCAAAGTAAACAGATGCTACAAATGTTTTGCATTTTGGTGCCACACTTCATAAAATGCCATGAGTAGTAGACCACAGGGGAAAAAGGAAGAAAGCATGGGGTCTTAGGTGACCATCACTGTGACCTAAGGCAGTGGGCTATGTGGTCAGGAGCTGCCCAGATCGCAGTGGAAATGGTCCACCGCCTGTCCCCCCAGCTAGTCCAGAAGGACAAAATGCCCAGCAACCACCAGATGAAAGCTGGGTGACAAGCCTTTGAATGTATGAGTAGAACAAAAAGCTTTGTAGGGAACAGGGTGCAGATGTGGTCTCCCACTTGGAAGACATCACTATGGGAAGGGGAATAAGGACGTTTCCTAATTCTGCAGGAAGAACTGGAGAAGTAGAATTGGTGTTCAGAATTATTTGTTTCTTCCTATTGATGGAGCTTGTGATGTGGTGAGCTCCCCATCTCTGGCTCCAGGAGACCAAGAACCCATGAATACCACTGAAGGAAGCCTTCTGCAGAGAGGTGATTTAAAATGAACCAAAACACCTTCGAATACCATATGCCATCATAATTATAGCAGCAATGAAAAGACCATCTGACACTTACTAAGTTTTCACCAGAGCTGGGCAATGCTGGGTAAATGCATCTTTACCCTGCAATTCCGTGATTCCTGAACTTTGTGGTCCATTATACCTATAATCAGCAAACCAAAACAAATAAGTAAATAAAGATATTTGATGTAAATCATGAATTCTTTAGGGTGACAGTCATATCTAAATGATTTTCAAAATTCTTTACATTTAAAAGAAAAATTTTACCAGTTTAAATGAGAAACTAATTGCTTAATACTGACACCTAATTAATATTAATACCCACCAAGCTTCTTCTTTTAGAGACATCAGTGACCTACCTAACAATTTTCAGAGGCAGTAGGTTCCCATGGAAGTAGACATTTCCTTTGTTTGTTCCATGGGATCTTGGATCACTGAAGCTAGGTTAGGCCAGGCCTTGCTCCTCCCAATACTGATGAATTAAGTTCATTCATTTATCCAACATACATTTACTAAGTGCCAGGCATTGTTCTATGTGCTGGAGAGTCAGCCATAAACAAGATAGATGCCGTGTGGTCGCCAAGAAACTAGGAGAAACAGGTACTACAGCATACAGGAGGAAACAGACAAATGGAACACAGGGAGCAGATGCTGAGGGCTCCTTTAGGCTGAGTGTGCAGGAAGGGGAGCTTTGAGAAGGAACAGGGCAGGGCCGGGGGGCACCCCACCAGCTATGTGAGGTTCTGGAGCTGTAGGTGGAGAGGGCAATGACTCCTGGGGGAGGGGAAAATCTGGTTTGAGGATCAGGAAAAACAACATGAATCGGGGAAAGACATAGGAGGGCCAGATCCACCCAGGTGGAAAGCAAAAGGGTGGTGAGGAAGGGAGAGAAAGCACTGACAGAATCTACATGGGGGGATGATGAGGTCTGATTTATATTTTTGTAGTGATTACTCTGGATGGTGGACAGAAGCGGCCAGTGGATAGGCAGGGAAGACAGTGAAGGGACTAGCAAGGAAGATGTAGTGGTCCCCAGGGGAGCCACAGATGCAGAGCTCCCAGGTGAGCCACAGATGCAGGGCCCACAAGTGAGCCACAGATGAGCCTCTAGGTGAGAAGCAGGGGCTCAGCCCAGAGAAGGAGCCCCAGGATGGGGAGAGGGAAGCAAACTTGGGTGTGTCCTACAGCAGAGGTGAGGAGTAAGGGTGAAGGAAAAAGAGGAATCAAGAATGCCTCTTAGGCTTCTGACATGAATGATAGACAAGTGGAGAAGCCACTTTTTGGAGATGTGCCCAACCAGTGTCCCAGTCAAAGTTCAAATCCCAGCAGTTGCCAAAACAGTAACTGCCAGACCTGTGGTCTGTTCATCTCCCACTAAACAAGGATGGACAAAGGCAGAACATCACTCACCATGGAGACTAAATGTCCAGAATAAAATATGATCCCATTTGCAGGGAAGCGCCTCCACTAAAATGCTAAGGAAAAAAAAACACACCTGAGCATTCAATGGGAGCACAGTGTGACATGCAGGTTAACAAGGATGCTTTTGAAGGCTGTGATGCCTTTGTGGTTGGTCTGTCCCAGTTACAGGCACTTCCTGAGGCTGTGTCAGAGTGATTAAATGTGGAAACAACACAGTGAAATGACCAGTGTCTTGCTATCATAACATCACTCCTTATAGGACCACACACGTTACCCTTAAGGTTTGAAGTTGAACATCGGTAGCCCAGATTATGACCACCTACAGCTGGGCACAGAAGGAACTGTCCAGCCCTGCTCTACTTCCAGACTGCCCATTCTGCAGTGTGACTCATCAGCCCTCAAATACACTCTGCCTGGGAGCCTGGGTGGCTCAGTCAGTTGAGCAGCTGACTTCTTGATTTTGGCTTGGGTCATGATCCCACAGTCATGGGATCCAGCCCTATGTCTGCCTCCATGCCAAGCTTCAATCCAGGCTCCATGTCAGGCTCCATGTCAGGCTCCATGGATGGAGCCTGCTTAGGATTCTCTCTCTCTCCCTCAGTCCCTCCATCCTGCTCTACTTCTGACTCTCTCTCTCTAAAAAAAATACACTAAGTCTGTTTCTGCCCACCCACATTCCACTGCCCTTCTCCACTCTCCATCGGACAAACCCCATCTATCTACCATCCATAGGTCTGTCTTTCCTCCTCCCTGAAGCCTCTTCTGATTGTTCCTGCCTCCAAAACATTCACCTGCATCCAGATGCTGACTGAACCACCACCTAGAGATCCCGCATCAGAGCGGACTATTCACTGCTCCTTCTCTTGAGTACAGATGGCATGTGCTGAATGGAATGCAAGCTGTATGAAAGCAGAGACCACCACTGTATTGCTTTTATTGCCCCCAAAGAACACAAAACAGTGTTTCTTAGCACTGAGAGCACACCCCCACCCCAGATACATACACACAATACTGATTAACTAGTGGAGATTTACAAAGTTGTGAAGTCATAAATATTTCTAAGTATATGTTGAACTTAACTGAGAAATTCCAATCTAGCAAATATTCATTTTACAAGGTGGTCCTTGAGGTGGGATCTAATCTGCAGTGCTGGACCACCAATCATACTCAAAAGTGAGTAATTAATAAAAAGGAACATGGATAAATAACCCAAATGGACATCTAAAGATTTGGCTAAACTAATTAGTAAAGCTCAATCATGTCTAAAGTTTTTTCCTCAATTATTTTTTGGATTCTTTTTTTTTTAATTTTTTAAAGTTTATTTATTTATTTTGAAAGAGGGAGAGAAAGCATGAGCAGGGGAGGGGCAGAGAGAAAGAGAATCCCAAGTAGTATCCATGCTGTCAGCACAGAGCCCAGCCCTAACGTGGGGCTCAATCTTACAAACCAAGAGATCATGATCTGAGCTGAACTCAAGAGTCAGATGCTTAACCGACTGAGCCACCCAGTTTTTTATTAAGCTTCTGAATATTATGTTAAAATACAATCCTAATCATTAACCCATAAATACATCATTTTTTAAATAATTTTATGATGAGTAAATGTTTTTGAAGCTCTTGAATGTGTAAAGAGCTTCTTACATAACCCTAGTTTGGGGGGAGGGTGGCTACAGCAACTGTTAAGCTATGCAGAAAAAGTGTAAATACCATTTTTTAAAGTTCTTCTAGTTTAATGTAATACCTTTCATAGAACCAGCACAAAGGCCATCTGAGAAATCCTTCATGGCCAAATATTGGGAGATAGTTTTCCCCCTCATTCTCAGGGATGAAGCTGGCCCTTGAGGTGGGTGAGGGAAAAGCGTCCAAGATGTCCACCTCCCACCCCATTGCAACTGTCTCCCTTCCAGAAATTCCGACACCTGCTACAACATGCACAAACCTTGAGGACATCATGCTAAGTGAAATCAGACAGTCATAAAGTGGCAAATACTATATGATTCCACTTATAGAAGGTTCTGAGAGTCGTCAGATTTTTAGAGACAGAAAGCAGAATGGTGGTTGCCAGGGGCTGGGGGTGGGGAGAACGCAGAGTTAATGTATAATGGGGACAGAGTTTCAGTTTGGGGAAAAATGAAAAGAATTCTGGAGATGGAGAATGGAGATGGTTGGTTGCACAACAGCATGAATGTACTGGACTGTATACTAAAAATGGTTAAGATGTAAATTTTATGTTATGTGTATTTAACACACACAATTAAAATGTTTTAAAAATTGAAAAAGGGGTCTCCCTTCCAGCCCCAATGGCTGCCTTCAACACATACCTCCCTTTACCACCATGGATGCACTTTGCTCTCCTTTTCCAAAATCAATGCTAATAGGTACTCACAAGTAAGAGCTAAAACCACAGATTTCCTGCAAGCAGCAGGGATTTGATATTATGTATGTTCAACACAGCTTTAAAAACCATAGAATGGATTTCTTTAAATCACTAAAAGGAGCCTAAGACAAGATCAAAGAACGGATGCTGAATTAAATAAACCTCCACAAACATACCACAGAAAATTACAACGTGCCCATGAACTCTGGAAGCACAGGGCAAGGCCCAGTGGGTGGGGGTTGAGGGTTGCCAGGGGACCACCACAACTGTCATGTTGGCTGCTTTCCGGTGCACTGAATTCACCGTGGGCACTGCCCATCTGGGTCTGTATGCCCTTTTCCCAGGGTGCACGTCACCTGTGAACAGATAAGCGTGTTCTCAGGCTTCATCTTGGGACACCTGCCCACTAGCAACTTTGCAAACTTCATGTCAACTCACTGCCACCCTCTCACATACTCCCTCCCTCCTCCTGCAGGTCAATCCAGGGGTATCACATACTTGTTACCAGGGCAACAGGCCCCTCCCCTCAGCCATGGTTGACACTGCTAACAGACCACGTGGAAGCCTGGATGCACCTCAAAATCCTTCTCCATCCTTCCAGAAGCTGCTGGAAGCCACAATCAAATGATGAGCATTAGCAGACAAAGTTACTGATGCTGAAAAATCCCTTCCTTTGACCCTCTTGTTAGATTAATTCATTGCTTGATTGCTAGTTAGTGTTCATTTCTTGGTACCAAGTCACCATTAAAAATCATTCTAGCTCACACAGTTATTTGACAAACATCATATCTTGTTTTACATTAGCCACCACTGTTGGGTGTGATCTTATAATGTTATAAAATACTGGCTGCTGTTCTTTGGCCCCCAGTGACTGCCTCTTGAAAGTAAGCCAAGGGGAGGATTGTGGAATTACTCTGCATTTTCCGGAATTCGCCTGGCAGAGCTCAGCCCAGTGCAGTGGATCTCAACGGGCACTGCACAGAGCCCAGAAGGATCTAGAAGGGGGATCAGGGTCTTCCCAGGTGGGGGTGCTGCCAAGGGGAGAGGGCATGAGCCCAGGCCCGCACCCTCATCCAGATCAACTCCATGTTCACATTTCACGAAAGCAAACTATTTTGAGCCTTTCAGGGGAAGAAAAGGCTCTGCTATCAACAGATTATTTCCCAACTGTTGGGTGGAGCATCGTACACAGACGGCACACACGGATGTGAAAATCTCCACCAGGCATTTCTCCTGACAGCCCAGGGGCCTCTGCAGCTACAGGGGCAGCCAGAAGGATCAAGTGTGTGCTACTTGGATTCCAGGGTCTGAGCTGTGCTGGGAACAAGTTGAAGGGACCAGAAGGTCGTGCTGAACAAAGAAGGCAAAGGCTCTGGGGGCAGAGCCTTCTTGACAGCACTGCTGAGGAGCCAGTCTTCTGCAAAAGGAAGGGAAACCACCAACCACGAATGGGAGTGGCTTTGGAAAACAGCAGTGACAGAATGATATACCTTGCAAGGGAAACAAGAAGGACAGAGGGAGCAGAGGCAGACAGTGAAGTGAAGGCACAGGCTGGGGAGAGGGTGAGCACTGGGGAAGGCAGACAGAAAGGCAAGGGGCACAGAGCCTGGAGACACAGGGAGCACAGAAGCAGGAGCTTCGAAGAAACAGCTAGAAGGACTGGTGGTTTACTAGTAACAAAGGAAGGACCAGACCTCTGCTGGTAAGTGCCTGGTTGCCCACCCAGCATAACCTGCATAGCAGAAAAGTGGCCAAGGGTCCCCAGGGTCAGCAGATACAACAGAGCAAGACAGCAGGCTGTCCCAGAGGGACTGCACACAGTGTTTCCACCCAATGCCTTCTTCTGAGAAAAGAGCTACTACCCAGCTGTACACACACTTGTATATGCAGAGATTCAGAGGCACTGCTCCAGGCAGCAAGGTAGGAACCAGAGGGCCCAGGCCATGGGCACATTATTCTGTCTGGTTGGGGGCAATTCCAGCAATTGATTGCTGAGGTTGAGAAGCCCTAGAGAGGCCACTTCTAAGCAGGAATAGAGCCGATACAGCACAAAGGGCAGCACAAAACGGGACCCCGGAAGGCCGGGGATGGTGAGCATGCTCTGTGGGCAGGAGAAATGGGGCACAGGCAAGCACAGGGCCAAGGAGCACCCCATAACAAAAGAAGAACCTCAGAAGGGGGGTAGCAGCCAGAGCCGAGTGGAGCAGCCGCTTTAATTGTGCTCTATCTTTTCCCCCAAGAACTGCAAAACAGGGATCATAAGTGACCCTGGTATTTACATTTTATAGAACAACGCTCTTCTGATGGCACCAGCTGCATTACCTTGTCTCCATCTCTGGAGACAGCTCAACGGCTAAAGCCATACTCTGTTATCTAATTCTTCCAGGGTCAGCGGTGACAATTCAGCAGAGGATGTAAGAGGAGAACAGCCTCTGAAGGGAAGCTGTTGAATATCCAAACCCACCTTGAAAATGTCACAAAATGATGACCACTTTCAACAAGGAATCTCTGGCTTTAGAGTACATACACACATAGATATACACATATATGTGTGCCCCAATACACACACAAATACACATGCATACATACACACATGCATGCATAAATATATACACACACATATACATGCCCAAACACACACATATACATATACACATACATACATACATATGTATAGACACACCCATATATACATGCAAATACATACGTATACACAAATACACACACATACACACACATATACATGCATTCATATGTACAGATATACATATATAAATACACACATATATACACATATACATGTATACATTTATACACATATAAATACACACCTGTATATACACAGGCACACATATATACACGTATACACGCATATATACAAATGCATCCATATATCCACATACAAGTACACACTACACTCATACACATATACACACATAAGAATCCCCTTTTTTCTTGGGACACCTGGGTGGCTCAGTCAGTTAAGTGTCCGACTACGACTCAAGTCATGATCTCACAGTTTATGGGTTCGAGCCCCACGTCGGGCTCTGTGCTGATGGCTCTGAGCCTAGAGCCTGCTTCGCATTGTGTGTCTCCCTCTCTCTCTGCCCCTCCCCCGCTCACACTCTGTCTCTCTCTCTCTCTCAAAAATAAAATGAAACAGAACAAAAAAAGAATCCCCTTTTCTCTATTTTTTAAAGGTTCAAGGGTTAAGCTTACAAGGACTTACACATGATTATTAGAAAGGAAATAAAAATGCATTATAGGGGCACCTGGGTGGCTCAGTCAGTTAAGTGTCCAACTCTTTGTTTCAGCTCAGGCCATGATCTCACAGTACATGAGTTCAAGCCCCATGCCAGGCTCTGTGCTGTCAGCTTGGTATTCTGTCTTCCTTGCTCTCTGCCCCTCCCCCACTTTCTCTCTTTCTCTCTCTCAAAATATATAAATTTTTAAAAACACATTACAAATATCTGTTGAAGGCGGTCTGCACTCTTCTGCAGCTGAATGTCAGCATCTCTTTCCCTGGAAAATCCGTACTACTTCAAGCAAATTAAGAAAGCCAACACTGGGGTGCCTGGGTGGCTCAGTCGGTTAAGCATCCAACTCTTAATTTTGGCTCAGGTCATGATCTCACGGTTCCTGAGTTCAAGGCCCACATCAGGATTCTCTCTCCCTCTCACTCGGCCCCTCCCCTGCTTGTTCTGTCTCTCTCAAAATAAATAAATAAACTTAAAAAAATTTTTTTTAAAAGCCAGCATCATCAGACTGGGAAGCATTCCTTTAGGTGAAATGCTAAAGCCGCTGTAATCCTGTGCTGCTCAGCATGTCCTACTCCGTGCTCCCCACCACCTGCTAGAGAAGGGCACTGAAACAATGGCTGTGTGTACAAAGTAGAGGGCACACAGACAGGAAGTACACAGCACTGCAGAAGGCATCCTGTCTCAGACACGAGGTTCCCAAGCCCTCGCTAGGAGGCCAAAGACAAGGCAACAAAGGGGGCCCGTGGCTGCCAGAAAGCTTCCCTCACAGGAAGGCAGCTGCCCTGAGAGAATTCACACCCAGTGGGGCCAGATCTTCCAATTTTGCAAAAGAACTCAAAATCCATATTTTACTGTGAAGTCTCCCAAGTTCTAAGTATTAGGAAGTAATTAAACATTTTTAAACACTGCATGAGCTAAATAAAACACATCTGGGAGTGGCAGATGAACACCTGCGGGTTTGGTTTTATGAACCAAAAGCTATCCTTCTGTGTTCAGGGTGAACAGGAAAATACATGTTAAAAATAAAAATAATAATTGTCAGAAAGTCTACTATACTGATTGATGCTATGTCTGATTCGGCAAGGAAGCACAGGTTGGCTTCAGTTGAGAGCAGGAAATGTAAGTACCCACCTCAGGCTCACAGCAGATTGACCTCAGGGCGTTAGCTGAGCCCCCAGCTCTCGTCTCCCTGGGTGCGTGCTGGTGTTCCAGCATTCATTCATGACAATCTGACAATCTCAAGACCAGGAGGGCCCGACAGGCTCCCAGAAGCCCTAAGAACTGTGAGCCCATCTGTGATGGGCTCACAGCTTCCATCCGCTTCTGAAAAGGGCCCCAGACCTCGAGAGGGGTGTTACTGCCTTCATCAACACCCTCATCTAACAAATGGATGAGAAACCTGAGGTCCAAGGGCTTCTATACCTGGCTCAAGACCACCCAGCACATAGGATGGTCAGGACCAAACACAGGGTTCCCATGTCAAGGCTGGGTCTCCTGGTTGACAGTACTGACAACCTTTTTTTTTTTTTTAATGTTTATTTATTTTTGAGACACACACAGAGACAGAGACAGTGAGAGAGATAGATCATGAGTGGGAGAGTGGCAGAGAGATAGGGAGACAGAGAATCCCAAGCAGGCTCTGTACTGTCAGTGGGGCTCGACATGGGGCTCGAACTCATGAACCATGAGATCATGACCTGAGCCAAAATCAAGAGTCAGACCCTTAACCAACTGAGCCAGCCAGGCGTCCGGACAGTACTGACAAACTTTAAACACCCACCTGGAGCCTGGGCATCATTAGGACCTTAAAGAAAAACGCTGCGGTCCATGAAAACTCACTTCTCTCCCATCCGCCCTAATTAGGGGCATACTCCAGCTGTTAAAGAAATCGCAGCAAAGGCCCACATCATGTAAAGACCAGTGTTCACTTCACTGAAACTTTCAGGGAAAGTCCAAATCACCAAGCTCAGAACTGGTGGGTAGAGAAGGAAGTTACTAAAGATTCCAGGAAGCTGGCAAAGAAAAACCATCTATAACTGTTTCCCTCAATGTTGGATCCTTGTGTCATGGTCATCAGAGTTCTCAAGCAGCAAAACCAGGGTTGTATGTGGTTGAGGCTCCCACTCCCATCCCTGAAATATATCTCAGATGGAAAGGGCTGGCTGTGCATGGCCACCAGTGCTAAAGCCAGCCATGGTCCTTGTCCTCCAGGGCTCCCACCCCTCAGGAGCCCATAGATGGTTGCGACCTTAGTGGCCAGGGGCTTTGGGAAAATGCCTAACTGCAAGTGTTGCCCGTGACCAGAGACAGATGGCCCAGCCTACAGGTCTAGGTCCACCACACCTGAGACCACCACCTTTGGTGGGCACCACCCTCGAAAAAAAGTCAGCACCAAACTTGACCACCCGAGTGTGGGCAGCAGGCCATGGCCACCATCAGTATTCTCCATCTCCCTGTAATTCATCCACTCCTTCCGTGTAACCTGGCTTCTGCCCACTAACTAACCAGGACATCCCCCTTGTGGAAGGGACGGGATGTCACCTAGTCCCCAAGCTGTCCCTTCCCATCCAGTCACCACTTCCTGCTGGGTCTTCCTTCAAAATTCCACAAGGGGCTGATCTATCAGCCAGTATGCCAGCCAACCAGCTGGTTACCAGACGAGGAGAACCTCCCACGTGGCCCTACAGGAAAAGGCACATTAAAAGGTAGCCAGGAGGCTGCCTGGAAAGCACAGGACTGAGCACCAGGACAAACCAGGCTTTCCTAATGCTGCCAGCTCTGGCCTGGCAAGTGCCATCACTTCTGTCATCCAGAAAGGCTACGTCCAGCCGGCAGGGGCAACCCTCCTGGGCCAGGGCAGCAGAAACAGTCCACAGAGATGAGTCTTTCAGTAAGTGCAAACTTTTTCTCAAACAAAACACAAACGGTTACATTTCAGCTTCATAGTTAGGTCCAATCTTTTTGGCCATTCCCACCCCGACAATCTACACGTTGTGGTACCAAATGTGGACTTGGGTGTCCCTAAACCTCCTTGACCACAGAGTTCAAAGTCATCTCTCAGGAAGATGATATCTGTAGACACCTGGTCCCATTCATTACATGCTGATTTTTCCTCATTTTACTTTGGAAGGAAACCCGTTTTCCCATTATAGAAGCATCTCCCTGTTATTATCCTAGAGAATCCTGTAAGTCCTAAATTATACAAACCAGAATAGAATCTGACCCTCCATAAAGAGCACAGATTCATGCCAAAATATGCCAACACACATGCAGCATTTGACAGAGAGGCAGGGTGGGTGTGAAAGCAACAAGTGTGGTCTGGGGGCCAGCCTGTGCTTCCAGTGCTCACATGCATGATGCTGATAATAATTACTGCTTCCAAGGACTGTGCTGGGGACTGATAAGAATGTTAGGCCAGCACCAGGCTCACAGCAGGCAAGCTCTATATATTGCTGTTATTACCACTGAGCTGAGCAGTAAAGTGCCCCCCACAATGGCTCTCCCATGCAGGGCTGGGGTCACAGGGCTGCTGGAAAACGTGCCACACTCCACCTGGCTCCCTTGGCAACCACCTGCAGTCACAAACTCAGACCAGGATGTGGAGGGCCCATCCACTCCAGGCTCTGTAGAGCACGATTAACTTTAAGGAGGTCTGAAGCTGACTCTCACTAAGGCCGACAGAAGGCACAGCCAGGGCAAAGAGAGGGGACTCCAAGGCAAGATGCAGCCCTAGATGTTCAAACAGAGAGAAGATGAAGAGAAGGCGGCTTCTTTGAAGGGTCCACACTGTCCCCCAGAGGAGGGGAATGAAGCCATCACAGAACAGAATGGGAGTTCTGAGAGACTCATTAGCACTCTGGATGCCTTCTCCTACTTTCCACCCACCCTAGCCAACCATCTAACTTCTACTGGCATGTCTTCCAGGCTCCAGGAAAACCAGATCCAACAGAAAGCCGGACTGACCCATGGTAACAGGTGTTCTATTTCACTTCTCAGTGATGTCCCTGACCAACAGTGGGCATCTGTCTCCTGTTCACATTAATATCCATCCATGAGATAATAGCCCATTAAGAAATACTCGCAGACAAAATAATCCTATTCAGGGAAAATGGGACAGATCTGTAAATGAAAACAAATTTATAAAATGTCAAGGGATGACTGAAATCTAGAGACATAATACTTACATAAAAATTTTAGACAGCAAATTATACTGTTACAGATAAAACTCTGGCTCTGTAATTTTTACAGCTAAAATCTGCAATTCTTTTTATCCTAAAATAATGTTGTTTTAAAATGAAACTGGGGGTGCCTGGGTGGCTCAGTTGGTTGAGCATCTGACTCCTGACTTTGGGTCACAATCTCACCATTTGTGAGTTAGAGCCTTGTGTCGGGTTCTGCACTGACAGCATGGAGCCTGCTTGGGATTCTCTCTCCCTCTCTCTCTGCCCCTCCCCTGCTCATGCTGTCTCTCTCTCCTCAAAATAAATAAATAAATGTTTTAAAAAATAAAAGTAAAATGAAACTGGTTATTTACATAAGGGGTTAATATTTTGAAAAGCATTTTGTGTATGATAGTATACGCTTACAGTTTCAGGAACCACTGTAAAGCTCACCTCCCACTACCCCACCATCCCCTAAAAGGAAAAAGTCTATATTCACATCTATTAGGAATTGTAGGGGAGCAGTTAAATAACCCTTCCTCATTTTCAGAAGGCTCTCTGAAGTAAAAAAACACAAGAAGAAAATGACATTAGAACCTTCATTCACTAAACAGGTACTGAGTGCCTACTGTCCCCAGGCACCAAGGAAGTCAGCACGGGGTCTACAAAGAGGAAAGGCATGTCTGTCCTCGTGGCTTAGCCACGACAGCCATCCAGGCGGGTCTGCTGGACATGTGTCCCTATTCCCTTACCTCTGCCCCTGTCCACTCTCCAATTCCCCAGCCAGATTCCAGGCCTTGGATGTTTTCACCAGAAGCCACGGGGAGCATGCTTCTCACATGGTCTGCCTCCTGCCCTTCCTCAGGCCTGTCCTTCTGCAGGCCCACCCTGAACTTGGCTGCTCGCAGCCTCCCCCAGAGGTCAGGCAGCCCCCATTCTATCAGGAACCAGCCCAGAAGCCCACTCAGGTCCAGCCACCTGGGGTTCAGCCTAGCTATCTCAGCCTGCTGTCTTATCACCTCCCTCTGTGTCTTCAAGGCCAAGAGTGCTATGTGATATCAGCTCCTTTCTGGGGCACTTTGCTGCTTCGTACCCTTCCTGTATGCTGTGGAGCAAGCCTCAAGGCATGTTCACTGTAGAAAATACAGAAAACACCAGGAAGAAAAACAAACCATCGTCACATGAGTGCCAGACTGCACTATTAATTTCTTGATGTACACACATTCTTAGAGACATGCATCTACATAAATGTGCATGAACCAAAAAGGGGGTCATTCTGTACATACTCTTTTGTGAACTTTTATGAATTGTTCATTCTTCTTTGATATGTCATAAACATTTTTCACATCAACAAATATGCTTTTACAAAATAATATGTAATGACCATATGTGATTTCACAGCATAGGTAAAGAGAATCCTTCAGTTGTCAGTGGGTTGTTACAGGACTGGGGAGTGTTACTGGTACTGATGGGGATGGGCCCAGGCATGTGTGGCTCTTGTGTGCACAGCTGCCCAAAATGCTAACAGCATCCTCTGTGAGAACACTGACTTAGCTAATCCCCTTGAGGAGGACATTTATGTTCTCATTTATATTGCTGTTATATGCATATTTTTGCATTAATGATGGGCCATTCTCTCGAGATAAATTTCAAAAAAATGGAACTGCTGAGTCAAATACACACGTTTTTAAGGCTTTGGGATCATACTGCCAACAGCCCTCAAATACTTGCCAGCATTCAGTGCAACTCATTCAGAAAAAAAACACTACCTGTGACAAGCCAGGTGCTGTGCCAGGTGCTGGGGATGTGACAATAAACAGGCCAGACATTGGCCCTGATCTCTGAGAGCATGTTCAGGGCAAGGGGGCAGTGTATAAGGGCCCGTTTCTTCATATCTTCACCAACAATGGGTTTTACCATTCTTTAAATCTTTTTTTTTTATTTATTGACATACCATACCAGTAATAACAACAACTATTTATTAACTGCTTATCACGGTCTAGACATAGTAATAGTAAAAAGTTTTGCATAAATTATCCTATTTATTAACCTTTAAACAATCCAAAGACTCAGGAATTATTATGCCTACTTTATTGTGGTTTTTGTTTTTTGTTTTTGTTTTAAATAATCTCTATGCTCAATGCATGGGGCTACAACTCAGGACCACGAGATCAAGAGTCACACGCTCTATAATACCCACTTGTGAGGTAAGAAAACTGAGGCTTGGGAAATTAAAGCATCATGCCCCAAATCACATGCTAAAGACTGCCAGGGAGGCCATGAGCCTGAGTACCAAACTCCAAAGTCCAGGCTGCCTGCAAAACCAAAAAGCACCATGTTATCATCAATCTTACTGATTTAATTACTAGTGAGGTTTATCAGGGCTCCAATCATGCATCTTATATTGACTGGCCATTTATATGCTTTTCATTCATTATTTTTTTACTGATTTTCTACTGGACTTTTTTCTCATATTGATTTGTTAGATTCAACACGTTAAATATTTTAATACATTGGGGCACCTGGGTGGCTCAGTGGGTTGAGTGTCTGACCCTTGATTTCAGCTCAGGTCAGCCCTAGGGTCGTGGGATCAATCCCCACGTTCGAGCCTGCTTAAGATTCTCTCTCCCCCTTGCCCCTCTCCACCCATGATCTCGCTCTAAAAAATAAAAATAAAAATAAAGTCCAAATATTTTAATACATTTCCTACCACAGGCAAACTTTTTTCTGAGCTTTCTGTTTGCATTTAATTTTATTGAACCAGTAATAACGTTTTAATAGCTAGCTGGAAACATCTTTCATTCCTGTTCCTTTATAAAAATGTCCTTGAATGTTGTTTTTCTATTTCTTCCTTGGACACTAGCCCATTTGGGGTTTTGATTCTTCTTGAGAAAATGTGATGGTATCTTTTCCTCAAAGAACATTTATTTCAATAAAGTTTTCAAGTATATCAGAGTCACACACACACTTATTACATTTAAATGCTTATCTCTGCATTACATGCTCATTTTGTTCAATATATTTTCTTTGTTTTTCTTCTTTTGGAAGATTATTCTTATCACACAATTTTTAAAAAAAATCTTATTGGGCTTTTCCAAGAATGAACTCTTAGGTTTATCCATCAATTCTACTATTTTTCTGTTTCCCAATTTTTCATCTCCAATTTTATCTTTATTCCCTCCTCCTATTTTTACTTGGATGTGGATTATTGTGGGGTTTGTTTCTACTCTATTCAAGTGGTGTGTTCAGTTCAATTTTTTTTAATATGAAATTTATCATCAAGTTGGTTTCCATACAACACCAGTGCTCATCCCAACAGGTGCCCTCCTCAATGCCCATCACCCACTTTCCCCTCCCTCCCACCAGCCCCCATCAACCCTCAGTTTATTCTCAGTTTTTAAGAGTCTCTTATGGTTTGGCTCCCTCCCTAACTTTTTTTTCCTTCCCCTCCCCATGGTCTTCTGTTAAGTTTCTCAGGATCCACATAAGAGTTAAAACATATGGTATCTGTCTTTCTCTGTATGACTTATTTCACTTAGCATAACACTCCAGCTCCATCCATGTTGCTACAAAAGGCCAGATTTCATTCTTTCTCATTGCCACGTAGTATTCCATTGTGTATATAAACCGCAATTTCTTTATCCATTCATCAGTTGATGGACATTTACGCTCTTCCCATCATTTGGCTATTGTTCAAAGTGCTGCTATAAACATTGGGGTACAAGTGCCCCTATGCGTTCAGTTCAATTTAAAATTTTTTTTTCTTGTTTAACAATAAAAGCACTGAAACTATAAATTTTTCTGTTAGAACATGTACAGAAGTTTGATTGAGAGTATTGCTGTTATTTTTAATTTTCATTCAGTATTTGGTGTCATTTCTATGCACTTTATACTTACAATGCAAATGAAGCCTCCCTAAAATGATAGTTTTGTGTATCTTAAAACTTTATATAAATGATGTACTATTTGGGCTTTTTTAAAAGGGTCTGACATTTCATTTTTGATTTCCCCTTTGATTGAAAGGTTATGGGCCTAGTGGCTGTGTTTACTATTCATTTTTATTTGTTTGCCTTTTAAAAAATGACAACCAGCTATCTTATCTATCTTCTTTATTAAATTCTAAATTATAACCTGGTGGTCATAGATATATAATTCCTGTTTTGGATAAGCTGATGTTTTTCCTTGAGATCCAGAATATAATCAACTTTTTAAATGGTTCATCAATATTTGAAATAAATGGGTAGTTTCTTCTAGAAGAACAGAATATTGGGCAGAGCTACTAAATTGTTCTTTTATATTATTAAATTGTTTCATATCTTTACTCATTTTATCTTATCTGTCAAAGAAATCAGAAACTTACAGACTATAATTCTGTCAATTTCTCACTGCATTTTTAATAATTTTTATTTTATGTATTTTGAGGGTATATTTTTTTTGTAAAGGATCAGAACAATTTCAATTCCACTGTGCAATCTACCTTTTGTGACTATAAAACAACCTTACTCATTCTTTTTGATGCCTTTTGCTTTGATTTAATATAATTTCCTTTCATCTGTACCTGTCTTGTGTATCTTTGCCCACTATTTTTAACCTTTCTTGGTTTACCCATGTGACATTTTAGAAACTCACAGCTGAGTTTTATTCTCTGACCACATCTATTTTAATAGAGGACTTTAAACCATTAACTGTAGGGACATCTATATGGATTTGTCTTCCTTCTGTCACCTTGATTATTTTTATTTCCCTAGATTTGCCATTTGCAACACATTACTGCCCCTTCCTGTGTTTACCTCTCCCTGCTCGCTGCAGTCTGTGTGTATACTGGGTCTGGTAGTCCTGAGGGCTGGTATATCATCCCCCCCACAGCACTCAATGGTCAAGGCACAGACCTGTGACCCAAGTCTGGTCACAGGGGCTTTCTCTGGACTTCCAATCTCAAGCAAAGTGACGTGAGGATGGAAAGAGTGGGAGGGATCCATGCATCCCAACAGCAATGCTTCTGCACAGTGGAGCAGTGCCTGGGTCCTGTCCAGGTTCCACGCCTGTGTCTCTAGCCTGGGTGGTCAGGATGGGGTGGAGAGCAGAGAGAATCTCTCTCCTCAGAGCTGGGAAGTCAGAGGCACAACCACTATTGCTTGGTCCCCTGTTTTATTCTGGGGCTCACCCATGAACTAAGAAGGCTGCAACATTTGGACACATGTAGGGTAAATTCTGTGTGCTGGCCTTCATGGGCTATATTCTGTGACCCTCAAAGTATTTCAGGATGAAACTGCACCATCAGAATGAAGAGAAAGTAGAGAAAAGAGCTTCACTGAGAAAAGCCCATTCAGCCTGTAGCCTGAAACCCAATGTGCTTCAGAATCTAGCAATCTTAAATTTCCAAAAGTGGATAATCTGACTTCTCACACCAATCTAAAATTAGCACAAACCGTGGCAGTGAAGGGGACCCAGAGTTTGGGCCACAAGGAGGAACAGGATGCCTGAAGCCCCTCCCAAGCAAACCCTGTTACTTGGCCCCTTGCCTGAGTGGAGACATTTATGGCAAAGATGGAACAGAAATGCCACCTGGGGGTGGGGGTAGGGACAGGGGTGGGGGAGGGGAGGGGAGGCAAGGGACGGGTGAGTGTCTCATTCCTCTCTGGGGCAGAAGCCATGCAAGGGTCACCAAAATGAGGGCCAAGAAATGCCAAGAAATGCCAGCAAGGAGCAAGCAGAAGTCTCGCACACTGCTGGAGGGAGTGGACACCAGGACAACATCCTGGAAAGCTGGAGTAACTACCAGAGTTGAACATATGCCTGCCCTGTGCCCAGCAACCCTTCGCTTACCCACACCCGTCCGAATGGAGCATGTATTCACCAAAGGCCACGTACAAGAATGCACCTGGCAGACCTGACCCCACTAGCCCAAATGAGAAACCACCCAAATGCACATCAACAGCCAAACTGATAAATAAATATAACATATTCCTCCTCTAGAGCATGCCACAGCAGTGAATACAAATGAACCACAACTACACTCAGCAATCAGACGCTAAACAATACTTAAGGTATGACTGCACTTACATGAAGTTCAAATAATAAGCAATATTGACATGCAATGCTAAAAATCAGAATTAGAGTAACCTTGGGGAGGCGAGCAATTGGAAGGGAGCCCAACGGGTTCTTGGGGCACAGGAGAGGTTCTGCGTCTTGATCTGGGTGCTGCTTACACAGAGATGCTCATTTCGTAAAAGAATTTTTTAATTAAATTAAATTTAAAAAACCACACTACACACACATTGAGCTGTGCACTCAACAATTTGTACAATTCTCTGCATGTATGTTAGACTTCAACAAAAAGTTCAAAAAGGGGGGGGGTGCTGGGGAGAGAATCTGTTGCTAGGAGACAAAGACACCAGAATTCTGGCTTTGGCTATTTGCCCTTACAACTCGCAGTATGGATACACGCTAAAGCCTATGACATGTTTCAGAGAATTTTAGCACCAGAGAAACACCAAGCCTGGCCAGCATCTGCCAATTTCTGGCCCCTGGACCACAGGATGTGGGGGTCAAAGAGCTGCAGCCCCACCTCAGACATAGTGGGGAACAGTGGTCTAGGGAGATCTCCTGGCTCACTGGACCAAGGTACCTGCGAATCATGCCCAGACCCTGAGCTGGGCAAGCCTCCAGGTACCAACCTCTTGGGGAGGAGGTGAATGCACTTAAGGGCATTCTGTTTTTTCTTTTTTTTTCCTTTTTTCCTTTTTTAAATTTAAGCATAATCAACATAGTGTTTATTTCAGTTGTACAATATAGTGATTCAACACTCCCGTACATTACTCAGTATGCATCAGGATAAGGGCACTCAATCTCCTTTGTTTTACCCATCCCTCACCTACCTCCCCTCTGCCAACCATCAGTTTGTTCTCTGTATTTAAGAGTCTGTTTTTGTTAGCCTCTTTTTTTTGTTCATTTGTTTCTTAAATTCCACATCTGAGTGAAATCATATGGTATTTGTCTTTCTCTGACTGACTCACTTCACTTAGCATTATATCCTCTAGATCTATCCATGCCATTACAAGTGGCAAGATCTCATTCTTTTTATGGCTGAGGAATATTCCTCTGTGTGTGTGTGTGTGTGTGTGTGTGTGTGTGTGTGTGTGTGTGTGTCTTTATCCATGCATCTATGAATAGACACTTGGGTTTCTTCCACACTTTGGCTATTGCCAATAACACTGCAATAAACATACAGGTGCATATATCCTTTCAAATTAGTGCTTTCTTTTATTTGTGGAAAACAGTATGGAGGCTCCTTAAAAAATAAAAAATGGAATTACCATATGACCCACTAATTCTACTTCCAGGCATTCTTAAGGTACATATCCAGAAGAATGGACCATGTAGACCTTAGGTGGCTGAAAGGTATGACCTGTTTTAAACATTGCTTCTACTCCCCTGGACAATTACTCCTCTGTGGATCACATTCCACTTGCCTCCAGGCAGCACTGCCCAATAGAAACATAATCCGAGCCTTGGGTAGAATTTAAAATCTAATAGCCACATTAAAAAAATAAAAAGGAATTAATAACATATTTCTCCAAACCAATGCACCAAGATTATTATCATTTCAACATGTTAAAAATATAAAAAATTATTAATGAGAATGTTGTGCATACATTCTTTTATGTATACCATGTCTGTGAAATGTGACGGGTGTTTTACATATACAGCACATATCTCAATTTGCACCACCTACAATTCACTTTTAAGCACTCATCCCAAGGAGATAACCAGACAAGTATCCAAAAATGTATACACAAAAACATTCACTACAATAAAAAGGGAAACACATAAACACACCAAGAAGTAGCTGGGTGTCCAGCCCTAAGGAGAACATTGAGACCCCTACTCACAGTGCTCTTTCCTCTCAGAGTGGCCAGCTCCTTGGCTGGGGCAGGGAGACTGCAAGGCTTGATGATTTACAGTCAGAGGAGGACATGAGGCACAGAAGGGGATTTGGTGGATGGAGGAGGGTGTGCAGAGAGTCAGGGAAGACTTAGAGAAAAAGAATTGGTTCCCAGTCTCCCATATCCCAGCAGAGGGGATGAGTGTCCAGGAAGGAAGGGGCTTGAGGGCAGAGCTACACCAACCTGGACTGGACATGTGAGAGCAAACCTGCAAGGCAGGAGGCGGCACTAAATGTTCCATTTCCCAGGCCACTCTAACTTCCCAAGAAGGGTAAGTAGGACCCAGAAAATCCCACAGCCATGGTAGAGGGAAGGGGGGTGGCTAAGGTGGTGGCTGGGGAGCTCAGAAGGGAAACAAAGAGCCTGGCCCCAAAATGGCAAGATGAAGTGACCCTAAAGGTATGATGGGAACATGTCGAATGCTCAGGGGTTCCATGAGGAATCAGGGGGAACTGAGTCAGGTGGGGAAGGGGGAGGGCAGACTATACCCAGTCACAGGAACCAGAGGACACTCTGTTCCAGCCTAACTTGAGCCATGGACAGCAGGACAGCAGCAAGCAGGTGGAGAAGGGATGCTGCCTTGGGATCCCAGAGCACCGAAGAACTCTGCACCCGGATCCCTGCTCCTCACCTCCAGGAGGTAATAGAGCCACAGCCTCCCTACAACCTGCTGCCACCCCAGAAAGGAGCCTGCAGGGAGGCAGAAGGCTGAGAACTGGGAGGTGCCCAGCAGTGCCTCTGGGGTGCTTTTCAAAACTGAACAGTGCATAGGAATCCCCTGGGGACATGGTTAAAACGCAAGTCCTGATTCATCTGGGGTGGGACCTGAGGTCCTGCATTTCCGGCAGGTTCCCACGAAATGCACACACTCCCAGCTATGGGCCACACTTCAAGTGATAAGGAAGGGCCTAAAGAATCTGTTTGAATTAAACAGAAATTAATTAATTTTAAAACACTGATACGGCATAAAGATTAAAAATATTAAATCACATGGTTAATACACTCTGACTTTCAAGTAGATGGGAGATTCATACATAAAACAGACCAGTTATACAAAGAACCAGTTATACAAAGAAATCAGGAACTGACAGGCCCCCTCCACATCTGAGCTTAGTGTGAACCCATTCTGCAATTCCACCATACCTCCTTAGGATCTAATGAAAATTGCGAAGTAAACACTTACAGGGCATAAAGATTAAAAATATTAAATTACAGGCCTAACATATCCTGGTTCAGCACACACAGGGCTGATGGCAAGGAGAAGCCCGTAAATAAACAAGCAGCACCTTAATCTTCCTTTATGAATCACAGAGTTGGGCCCAGACACTTTCCTTGTTAGGAGTGCTCCACTGCTCCTCTGACTTGATGAATGGGCAGGTTCCACCTCTGGCCCCAAATACTGCTGAACACTGCATTTTTTTAAGTTTATTTATTTATTTTGAGAGAGAGAGAGAGAGAGAGAGAGAGCGAGCAGGGGAGGAGCAGAGAGAGGAGTGAGAGAGAATCCCAAACAGACTCTATGCCAGTAGCACCGAGCCCAACATGGGGCAAGGCTCCATCCTGTGAACCGTGAGATCATGACCTGAGCCAACATCAAGAGTCAGTCACTTAACCGACTGAGCCAACCAGGCACCCCCAAACGTTGCATTTTAAAATTTTATTTCAGGGACGTGTGGGTGGCTCAGTCGGTTAAGCATCTGATTTCAGCTCAGGTCATGATCTCATGGTTGATGGGTTGGAGCCCCGTGTCAGACTCTGGGCTGATAGCTCAGAGCCTGTTTCAGATTGTGTGTCTCCCTCTCTCTCTGCTCATCCTCCACTCACACTATGTCTCTGTCTCTCAAAAATAAATAAAAATGTTTAAAAAAATTTTTAAGTTAAATTCTATTTCATTAGTGGATTCTTGTTATTTACAGCAGTTTGGGTTCACAACAAAAATCAAGCAAAAAGTACAGTTCCCACATATTCCCCACAGACACACATGCACTTGGTTTCCCCATCACTGATGCCCCCACCAGAATAAAACATTGCTACAATGCATGAACCTGCATCAACACATCAGGATCACTCAAAGACCACAGTCCACATTTGGGTTCTCCCTTGGTGTTCTACATTCCATGGGTTTCAACAAATTACTGACATGTATCCACCATTATGGTATCATACAGAGTAGTTTCCCTTTGCTAAAAGCCCCCTGTACTGCACCTATTCATCCCTCCTTCCCTCCAAATCCCTGGCAACCACCAATGTTTTTTATTGTCTCTACAGTTTTCCTTTTTTTTGGAATCATACAGTATGTAACTTTCCAGGTTGCCTTCTACCATTTAGTAATACACACTTAAAATTCTTTATTTTTAATTTTTTTTTAACATTTATTTTTGAGAGTCAGAGACACAGAGAGTGAGCAGGGAAGGGAGACACAGAACCCAAAGCAAGCTCCAGGTTCTGAGCTGTCAGCACAGAGCCCAACACAGGGTTCGAACTCACAAACAGCAAGATCATGACCTGAGCCAAAGTCAGATGCTTCACCAACTGAGCCACCCAGGCGCCCTACACTTAAAGTTCTAAGTCTTTTCTTGCCTTGATAGCTTATTTCTTTCTAGTGATGGAAAATATTCCACTGCCTGGAGGTGCCTAAGTTGTTTACCCATTCACCTACTGGAGGGCATCTTGGTTGCTTCCAGGTTTTGGTAATTATGAGTAAAGCTGTCAAGAACATTCGTGTACAGGTTTTTGTGTGGACAAAAGTTTCTGGTTCATGTGGGTAATGCCAAGACACATGGCTGCTGGATCATGTTGTAAGAGAACGTTAGGTTTTGTAAGATACTGCCAATCTGTCTTCTAGACAGGCTCTCCTATCTTGCATTCCCACCAGCAACGAATGAGTGTTCCTGCTACTCCACATCCTTGTCAGCCTCTGATGGTGTTGGTATTTTGGATTTGGACCATTCTGATAGGTGTGTAATAGCACATCACCGTTGTCTTCATGCAAAATTCCTTAACAACATATGATGTGGAAACATTTTTCATGTTCTTACTTGCCATCCGTATGTCTTTCTTGGCAAGGTGTCGGTGCAGATAGTTTGCCCATTTTTTAATCAGGTTGTTCATTTTCTTAGTGTTAACAGTTCTTTGAATATTTTGCATAACAGTCCTTTATCAGATATGACTTTTGCAAATATTTTTCCGTCTGTGGCTTGTCTTCCCATATTCTTAAAAAAAAAAATTTTATCACATTTCTTTATTTTTGAGAGGCAGAGAGAGACAGAGTGTGAGTGGGGGAGGGGCAGAGAGAGAGGGAGACACAGAATCCGAAGCAGGTTTCAGGTCTGAGCTGTCAACACAGAGCCCAACATGGGCCTTCAACTCACGGACTGAGAGATCATGACCTGAGCTGAAGTCAGATGCTTAACCGACTAAGCCACCCAGGTGCCCCTATGTTTATTTATTTTTGAGAGACAGAGAGAGACAGAGCATGAACATGGGAGGGGCAGAGAGAAGGGGAGACATAGAATCTGAAGCAGACTCCAGGCTGTGAGCTGTCAGCACAGAGCCCAACTCAGGGCTCGAACCCACCAACCATGATGAGATCGTGACCTGAGCCGAAGTCGGAGGCTTAACCAATTGAGCCACCCAGGTGCCCCTTGTCTTCTCATATTCAGGACAATGTCTCCTGCAGAGCAGAAGTTTTTTATTTTAATGAAGCCAATTCTCTCACGGATCACGCCTTTGGTGTTGTGTTTAGGGTCATAGCCAAACCCAAAGTCATTTAGGATTTCTCCTACGTGACCTACTGCAAATTTTATAACTTTACATCTTACATTACATTTAGGTCCATAATCCATTTTTAGTTTATTTTCACAAAGAGTTTTTGCAAGTGGATATCCACTTGTTCCAGCCCCATTTGTTGAAAACACTATCCTTTCTCCACTGAACTGGCTTTGTTCCAGTGTCAAAGATCAGCTGACTACATTTGCATGAGTCTGTTTCTTGGATTTCTATTCTATTCCATCGATATATTAGTATATTATTCTGCCTCTACCCCAACATCTTGACTCCTAGGGCTTTATATACGTCCTGAAGTCAGGCAGCATCGGTCCTCCAACTTGATTGTTCTCCTTTGTTATTACATTGGCTACTCCAGGTCTTTTGCCTCTCCATCTATGCTTTAGAGTAAGTTTATCAATATCCACAAAATAATGTGCTGGGACTGCTGATCATTATCTACTTTTCAAGTAATTATAAAGCAAGTGGTTTTATGAATTCATTGGAAATTTTAGATCTGGCTAGATCCTAAGTTTCAGCTTTTATAAAATCTGTGATTCCTCCTTTAAAGCATTCATGCTATGATTACTTCACTGCTAATTAGGTACTTGATGGTCCTAGAGTTCCTGCAGGACTCACAGGCATAGACAGGTACACACACTACACAAACTGGAGGGGAACAGCCAGGGCTCTCCCAGGATGCCAATGCTCAGAAGAAACAGATAAAATGTTTTCAAGATTTTTTTAATCTATTAATGTGCCACAGTGCAGGCTGACAGCAAGAATGCTCCTTCACAAACTAGAACAACTTGAGTTGTTCACACCTAGTAATACAAATGTTTAGTTAAAATGGAAAGCTACCCCATGGCCCTCCCTGTTCGCAACATCTACCGGTGTACATGGATTACCTGTGGGGGTGGGGACCCCTTTCAAGATCGTCACGTGAGCAACCAAAATTGTTCAGAAGGCAGCCCAGGGCTCCAAAGATTAGCTGACTATATTTGTGGGAGTCTATTTTGGCTTCAGAACACATCTCTGATCACAGCACCAACAGTACAGGCTCAGGAGGCCCGGGAGCATTCTTGCATGAAGGTTAAAATTTTATGCGTTTTAAGTATCAAACCACAAGCTATTAACAGTATAAACATATACTATAACAAATACAGATACAGCCAACAGAAAATAATCATTTGTCTATCAGACACACATACCCACAATGTTTATTTGCTTATCTTTTGCTAAGAAAAAGGCTTACCATACATGCAAACAAATCTAGGTTTGTAAGTGGTCATGCTAAAAGAAACACCACTAACTCAGAGAAAGGCAAATACTGTATGATTTCACTTATATGTAAAATCTACAAAAGAACAAACAAACAGACTTTTAAATACAGAGAATAAACTGGTGGTTTCCAGAGAGTAGGTGGATTAAGGGGATGGGTGAAATAGGTGAAGGGGATTAAGAGGTACAAACTTGCAGTTATAGAATAAATAAGTCATGGAGAGATGAAAAATCCAGTGTAGGGAATACAGTCAATAATATTGTAATGACATTGCACAATGAATAGAATCACTGTGGTGAGCACAGAGTGATATATACAATTATTGAATCACTCTGATGAAACTAATATAACACTGTATCTTAACCATACTTAAATAATTTTTTTACTTGATTAAGAAAAGAAAAGAAAGACTCCCCTAATATGCTGCCCCATTGATTTATAAATGTATTGCTTCCCAGGGGCCTGCCACAGCTTACACATATGGCTCACGTGAATAAATTCTTCACTGAATGAAATATGAAATGATGTAACAAAGTATCTATTGCTTACAATATGAAAGAAAAATCCTTTTAAAAGAATGCATCCTTACACCAAAAGTTACAAAAGAAGCTAAGGGTCATAGCAGGGGGAGAAACCATAAAGCTGTGAGTCAGAATTTCTATTGTTCTATTTCTTGTTGGGTTTCATTGAGCACTTAGCCTGTTTAAGTCCTTAAAGCTATAATCCTAAACCTCCTCTGCAAGGCCACAACATGCTTTGTTGCCAATAACTAAATATTTCTGGCTTCCGGCCTGGGATATCAGCAAAAATGCACAGTAGGCACCTCCAAGGTCCCATCCCTCCACAGAAACATTGAAAACTCAAGCAAAAATAGAATCAACTCTGTCAGAATTCTGGAAAGCAGTAAAAGGTTCACAGCAACCAAAGGAACACTGAAACAAAAGAAAGGTAACATAAAAATGGAAGGAAAGTTCTGTGCATTTTGACACCCTCCTCTCCAGCTTAATGGTGCAAACGGTTAAAGATACAGCCCATGTTCCCAGCGCAGGACTCGGGTCCCTTGTTCCAGAAGCAGCAGAGCAGACATGATTCACAAAAAAACTGTGTCTGTTCTAACCTGTCCGGAGGTTGTCTGAAAAACTGGCACAAGGGGCTCATCTAACATGGAACTAACTCTCTGAGGGTAGAAGATCAGCAAGCCCTCCTTAAAAACACGGTAAGGCAAATAAACTATTGGCAGCAATCCTGGACAGGTGATTACCACTGAAGCATACAACAGAGATCCAAAAGCCTAAAAGGAGAAGCTGGGGAGAGAGCTTCTTTGGGTAATTTGGGCATTCAAAACCACCCATGTATACTGGGAAGGTTAGACAGCCATGTGTATATTCACAGCAGGTCGCATGCTCAGAAAAGACATGAGAAGACACTGATCTTTCACCTCTGGATGGTCTTCCCAGCAAGCGAAGGCTAGGGAAGAGTTTGAAATAGCCTGGCTAGGTAGTTAAGGAGGGCCCCAACACACAGCATTCTGCAAAGACTAGGAGAGATGCTCTCTCTCTCTCTCTCCCTCTCTTCTCCTGGAACTCAAGGAAATCTGTGTGGCAGCACTAGCTAAAGAAATATTTAACAGAACCTGCAGAGATTATATACAACAGGCCTCACAAAATAAATTTTTAATATTCACTAAACAAACAGAGCTGACAGCAAGAAGCACCAAGCCCCAAGGAGTCACCGGACCTCCCAAATCACGACTGTGCAATATTCAAAATGTCCAGCTTTCAAAAAAGAATTATGAAGCACATAAAGAAACAAGAAAGCATAGCCCATTCACAGAAATTAACAGAAACTGTCCCTGAGGAAACAGACACTGGACCTACCACATAAAAACTTTGAATCAACTGTCCTAAATATGCTAAAAGGCTTAAAGAAAATATGGACAAAGAGCCAAAGAAGCCAGGAGAATGATGTGTTAACAATTAGAAGACAGTAATAGAAATTTTAAAAAAGCAGCCAAGTAAATGGAGGCTGAAAAGTACACTAACTGAAATTTTTAAAACTCACCAGAGGGCTTCAATTTGAGTAGGCAGAAGAAAGAATCAGTAAATATAAAGATAAGACAATGGAAAATATCTACTCTGAGAAGCAAAGAGAATTAAGAAAAATGAACAGAGCCTAAGAAATCTGCGAGATACCATCAGGAGGACCAAATCAACTGCGTAACAGGAATCTCAGAAGGAAAGGCAGGGAATAAAGCAGCATAAGGAACATCGGAATAAATGGCCAAAAACGTCCCAATTTGATAGAGGGTATAGATCTATTCACTCAAGAAGCTCAGTGAACGCCACAAAAAATAAACACAGGGGAATCCACACCGAAATACATTATAACCAAACTGTCAAAAGCCAAGGACAGCAAGAATCTTAAAAAGAGCAAGGGAAAAGTGACTCCTTACATACTAATGATCGTCAAAAAAAAAAAAAAATTAATAGCTAATTTATCATCAAAAACCATGCAGTCCAGAAGGTAATGGGATAACAATTTTTTAATGCTTATTTATTCATTTTGAGAGAGACAGCATGAGCAGGGAAGGGGCAGAGAAAGGAGGAGAGAGAAAAGCCAAAGCAGGCTCTGTGCTGTCAGTGCACAGCCCAAGGTGGGGCTCCAACTCATGAACCACGAGATCACGACCCCAGCTGAAATCAAGAGTCAGATGCTTAACCAGCTGAGCCACCCAGGAGCCCCAGGATAACATTTTCAAATTGTTATAAGAGAGAGAGAGAGAAAAAAAAAAAAGCTGTCAACCAGGAATTGTGTATCCTATAAAGCTATCATTCAACAATAAAGGAGAAATTAAGAACCACATAGTATATGATTCCAATTATCTGAAGTGTCCACAGTAGGTACACAGAAACAGAAAGCAGACAGGTGGTTTTCATGGGCTGGGGAACAGGGAAAGAAGATACACCTGTTAATACATATGGAGTTTCCTAGAAGTGGTGCTTGCCCAGCAATGTGAATGTCCTAAATGCCAGTGAACTGCTCACTTTAGAATGATTGATTTTATGTTATGTAAATTACACCTCAATAAACTAAAAATTGAAAATTGCACAAAATTCTGGCTTCTGTCAAACTGGCAGAAGTGCTGAATCAGCATTATCAGCAGAAGCAGCATTGATTGCCCCCTGCTCACTTTCCTCCTTAGTTACCGGACTGGCCCCACGGGCATCTGAGAGGCAGTCCTTGGTTTAAGATAATATGCTAATCGAGCTTTTTTAGAAATACCAAAAAGCAACACAATATACATTATGCTTTATGGAGCTAAGAGCCATCTAGCATAATTAGTGAGTTGCTATTCCAAGTAAGACCTTACCCTTGGGCATGAACAGGCAACAGAGAGGGCAACTTTTATTGGCATCCAGCAACACAATAGAATCTCACATTCAAGGGCTGTCCTACATTTCACCGTTTCTTTGGTTTTGTGTGTGGATATTTCACAGAAATTAAAAAAAAAAAAACAGTTACAAACTGGTTTAACCAATTTTATGCTATAAATGCAGCCCCCATGCCAATTATTGGTATCAATTCTGATTCAGTTAACGAGAACACTAGTATTTCACACAGAGAACCTTGCATCTGTCTGGATATCCTGTATGCAGCCTAAAGGGTAACCCTCCATCAGTGTCTGCAGTTCTGTGGGAGAGAACTTGTATCACCGCTCCAGGTGGATCTGCCATTGCCTGATGCAGCCCACGAAGCCAGAAACATGTGCAGATTCTGGGACTCATCACTCAGCTCCACAATTAGAGCCTGTAATGGCATATTTCTTCCAACTACACCATGCCAAAAGAGTAGACAGCTGATGATTTAGACACTTCCTGAGGATTTTCCTCTAAAGAGCATCATAAAAAATGTTAACGCATGTCATACTCGTCAAAATATTTTAATTCTCTTGAAATTATGATGTCACTTTCTCTAAATAGCTCTACAGTACTAAAAAATTCAAAGATTCCATGGAGTCCAAAGAAGTTTAACAAAGGAAAATGAGTATAGTCGAGTGCTGTCCATCTTGTCTCGTCAGTGAACATGTCTGGGTCTGCTGAGTCTGACTATGTACACTTTCTAGAAAAAAAAATTCAATTAATTTGCTCCCTGGAACTTTAATTTCCAATCATGTGAACCCTAAGGTCCCCCAGGTTTTTTCTTCTAGAGCCCTTTAAATGCATGTAGCCTCTGATTTAAAGGAAGAACAAAGTAAACTCAAAATGTTTCCCACACTAGCTATCTGACTGTTCATTTCTTGCAGTAGTTAACCAAAGACTCAAAAACTCAGGATTTCAAACTTATATTTTTTACAATCAAATAGCAAGGCCAAACCTGTTATAATGTGCTAACCATCTGGCACAATACTTTTATTTCTACTGGTGGTTTGAATTTTGTTTAGTTTGTGGGTTTCTGGGTGGGCAGGGGCAGCTAAAATTCTCAGGCAGGAGAAAACAATCTCAAGTAGAGCCTACGCCAAACCCACATTCACCACATGTAACTTACTTAATTCCTCAAACTCTTCATTTAATCACCTGCAAAATGGGAGAAATAATACCCAGACTGCAAAGTTGTTGTGAAGACTAAAAGTATGATAAGGATTCACTGATTACTACCTGCTAGTAATTAGATGCAGTATTCAGTTCACACCTGTTAGTGGGAAGCACCTTGTTCTAACATACTTTGGTTCTAGTCATGACTCTACAATTTCCATATGTTATGGGTGAGTCCCAATCTCCCTCTATGAGAAAGGAGAGGAGTATGTTCTAGATCAGGTTGTCGAAGTGTTTTATGGAACTCAAGGACACGGAGAGGTACTTTGAAGGCCATGGGGGGCACAGAGAAAGGCCGCTAAAAGTCTACAATCTGACTGCATTATGACTTCAAGTGTTGAAAATATTAATATAGGGGTATAGCTTCCTGCTGGGAAAGAAAAGGCAATGATAATTTTCTATGTGTTATCAAGCATACCACCTACTGTTAAAATAGTATTTCTAGTTTATGTAGAAATAAGTTATTTTAAATGACAACAAATTCAATTGAAGTCAAAATTAATGAACTTACTAACAATTCAACAACAAGTGTTTCCCATGTTCTCAGACAACTTGTTTCAACTGATAAAGAGAACTTTGCAAATCCTGATGCAAGCAGCACACTTAATGCTGATTATTTAGAAGTATTCCTAGTAAAGACAAGGAATTAAAAAAGAGAGATAAACAATAAGAAAGAGCAATAAGGATTAGAGAGAGATGTTATTATTATTTACTAACAGAATGGTTGTCTACTTACAATATTCAAAGATTATACAAACCTAGTAAGAGTTCAGCAAGGAACTCAAGTAGATAAACTCACTCACCTAAAAACATACCATAACCAAACTAGCAAAAACCAAAGACAGAATCTTGAAAGCAGCAAATGAGAAGCAACTCATCATGTATAAGTTATCCTCAATAAGACTAAAGGCTAATATCTCATCGGAACCATGGAGACCATCAGGCAATGGGATGACATATTCAGAGTGCTGAAATTAAGAAGACAAGAACAGCTGCAAGGAGTAATTCTCTATCCATCAAAACCTGTCCTTCAAAAATGAAGAAGACACTAAGCCATTTACAGACAAACAAAAACTGAGGGTTCATAGCTGTCCTACAAGAAATGCCAAAAGGAGTTCTTCAGGCAGAAGTGATGGGACACTAAATAGTAACCCGAATCCATGAGAAGAAATATAGAACACGAGTAAGGGTGCTACATGGCTAAGTATAAAACACAATATAAATGGATTTCTGTTTGTAACTCATTTCTTTCTACCTTACTTAATACACACCTGCATGAAGTGATGATTATAAGTCTATGCTGATGGACAATGTATAAAAGATACAATTTGTGACAACAGCAGTAAGAGAGAGGAGAATAGAGCCTTTGCTGAAATTAAGTAGGTATGAATAATAACTATTTTGTTACAACTTAAAATGTTAATTGTAACCTCCAGAGCAACCACTAAGTAAATAACTCAAAATATACAGCGAAATATGCAACAAAGGAATGAAAATGGCACCCTATAAAATATTTTAACACAAAAGAAGAAAATAACTGAGGAAATGCGAAACAAAAAAGACATAAAATGTGCAGAAAATAAACAGCAAAATGGTAGAAGTAATTTCTTCCTTATTGGTAATTACACACTATATAAATGGATTAAATGCTCCCCCAAAAAGCAGGGATTGGCAGAACGGACTTAAAAACATGATCAAACTATATGCTGCCTACAAGACTCACTTTGGATTAAAAGACAGAAATAGGTTGAAACCAAAAGGATAGAAGTAGATATTCCATACAAACAGGAACCAAAGAACAGCTAAAGTATGAGACCAAATAGACTTCAAGACAAAATCTGCTACTAGAGACAAAGAAGAACATGATATAATAAGAAAAAGGTTAATCCATCATGAAAATATAACAGCTATAAATATACATATATCTAACAACATAACCTTAGGATATATAAAAAAATGACAGAATCAAAGGAAGAAATAAACAATTCAGCAATAGTTGGAGACTTCAATATCTCAGTTTCAGTTATAGAACAACTAGACAGAGCATCAGCAAGGAAAGAGAATATTTGAACAGCACTATAAACCAACTAGATTTAACAATCATCTATAGAATATTCAATCCCAAAACAGCAGAATATACATTCTTCTCAAATGCATATAGAACATTCTCCATGATAGAACATATGTTAAGGTACAAAACAAGTCTCTACAAATTTTTAAATATTCAAATCATGCAAACTATGTTCTCTGACCACAATAAGTTAAAAAATAATAGAAGGAAATTTGGAAAAATCCAAAATATGTGTAAATAAACAACACACTCCTACATAACAAATGTGTCAAAGAAATTCCAGGGAAAATTAGAAAGTACTTTGAGATAAATAAAAAAATAAATGCAACATACCAAAATTTAATCATTCATAAGAGTTTCCTCCCTCTAAATGAAATTAATGTTCAGAATGAAATTATACCTAGAAAATCCTATGCTAAAAATGAAAAAATATCTCAAATCAATAATCTTCTTCTTCTAATCTTCTACCATAACAAACTAGGGAGAAAAAAAAAACCTAAATCAAACAGAAGAAAAAGAGAATAATGGAAAAAAATGAAAGAGAGGAAAAAAAAAAACAAAAGAGAAAATCAACAAAACCAAAAGTTGATTCTTTGAAAAGATCAACAAAATTGACAAACTTCAGCTAGACTGACCAAAAGAATAATAGCAAACACAATTAATACCAAACAAAAATTAGTAAGATTCTAAGCAAAAAGTATAAAAAATTGATAAAAATCAGATAACCCAGATGAAATAGACTAATTCCCAGAAATACACAAGCTATCAAAAGTGACTCAAGAAGAAATAGAAAACATGAATAGACTAGTAACAAATAAAGAGAATGAGTCAGTGCTATGAACTGAATGTTTATGTCTCTTCTAAATTCATATATTGAAGCCCCAATCCCAATGTGATGGTATGAAGAGGTGGGGCCTCAGGGGAGCCCACATGAATGACATTAGTGCCTTTATTAAAAGGGACATGAAAGAGATTATCTCTCCCTCAGCCATATGAGATTAATAGTAAGAATACAGCCATGTGCAAGACAGCTCTTATCAGAAACCAAATCAGCTAGCACCTTGATTTTCGACTTCCTAGCCTCCAGAACTGTGACAAATAAATGTTCATTGTTTAAGCCACCCAGTCTACAGTATTTGTTATAGCAGCCCAAACTGACTAAGACAGTCAGGAATTTAAAAACTTCCAACAAGAAAAGCCCAGGACCAGATAGATGGCTTGACTGGTAACTTCTACAAAAACTTTAAAGAAGTACTAACAATAATTTTTCTCAAACTCTTCTAAAAATAGCAGAGTGAACACTTCCTAATTCATTCTGTGAAACCAGTAAAACTCTGATACCTAAACCAGACAAAGACATCAGAAGAAAACTTCAGACCAATATCCCTTGTGAATATAGATGCAAAAATCCTCAACAAAATATTAGCAAATTGAATCCAATAGAAAAGGTTATTCACCATAACCAAGTGGGATTTGTCCCAGAAACATAAGGCTAGTCTAACATATCAAAATCAATAAAAAATAATATACCATATTAACAGAATAAAGCACAAAGCCTACATTATCAATAGATGCAGAAAAAGTGCTAAATTCCAACATCGTTTCATGATAAAAACACTTAACAAACTAGAAATACAAAGGAACTTCCTCAATATGATAAAGGGCATCTTTGAAAAACCCACAGCTAACATCATACTCTTTCATTACTGAAGTATAATTAACATTATATTTTATTAGTTTCAGGTGTACAACATAGTGAATTCACAATTCTATACATTCTGCAACACTCACCATAAGCATAGTTACCATCTACCACCATACTATGTTATTATAATATCACTGACTATATTCCCTATGCTATACTTTTCATCTCCATGACTTACTGATTTTATAAATGAAAATTTGTACCTATTAATCTCCTTCACCTGTCATGTCCATCCCCCTACCTGCTCCCCTCTAGCAACCACCAGTTTATTCTCTGTATTTATAAGTCTACATCTGTTTCTGTTTCTTTGTTTGTTCATTTGTTTTCTTTTTTATATTCCCTATGCAAGTGAAATCACGTGACATTTGTCTTTCTCTGTCTGACTTATTTCGCTTAGCATGATACCCTCTAGGTCCATCCATGTTGTCACAAATGACAAGATTTCATTCTTTTTTTATGACTAATATTCCATTGTATATATACACCATATCTTTTTTCAGTCATGCATCTATGGATGGGCACTTAGGTTGCTTCTATGTCACAGCTATTGTAAATAATGCTGCAACAAACATAGTGGTGCATGTATCTTTTTGAATTAGTGTTTTTCATCTTCTTTGGATAAATACTGAGCAGTGGAATTACTGGATTGTATGGTATTTCTATTTTTAATTTTTTGAGGGCCCTCTATATTGTTTTCCATAGTGGCTACATCAATTTACATTCCCACCAACAGTGCACAAGGCTTCTCTTTTCTCCACATCCCCGTCAACACTTGTTACATCTTGTCTTTTTGATACTAGTCACTGTAACTGGTGTGACATGATATCTCATTTCAGTTTTAATTTGTATTTCCCTGATGATTAGTGATGCTGAGCATCTTTTTATGTCTGTTAACCATCTGTATGTCTTTGGAAAAGTGTCTATTCAGGTCCTCTTCACTAACATCACACTTAATGAGGAAAGAATGAAACCTTTCCCCTACAATTAGGAAGAAGACAGAGATGTCCACTTCTATTCAACATCATACTGGGGATTCTAGCCAGGGCAAAGAAGTTGTAAGCAATAAAACTATATAAAATGTATGCAGTTTGAAAGAAGTAAAACTATCTCCATTGTCATGTAACCTGATCTTATCTAGGGAACCTTAAAGAATATACAAAAACACCAAAAAAAAAAAAAAAACCTATTAAAGCTAGTAAACAAGTTCAGCAAGGTGACAGAATACAAGTTCAATATACAAAAGTCAGTTGTATTTCCATGCACTAACAATGAACAACTTGAAACGAAATCAATAAAACAATCCCATTACAATAGCAGCAACAAGAACAAATTTAACCAGTGATGCGCAAGACCTGTAGGCTGAAAACTATGACACATTGTTAAATAAAGTTAAAGAAGACTTAAGTAAATGGGAAGACAGCCTGTGTTTGCTAATGGATTCAATGCAACCTGTATCTAAATACTAGCTAGATATTTTCCAGAAACTGACAAATGAATCTTACAATTGATATGGAAATGCTAGAGACCCAAACTAAAACAATTCTGAAAAAGAACTACAAACTTGAAGGACTCACACTTTCTGATTTCAAAATTTACTGTGATGCTACAGTAATCAAAAGAGTGTAGTACTGACAGATGGACAGCTGAACAGATCAATGGAATAGAACTGAGAATCCAGAAATAAACCCATAGATCTATGGCTAATTGGTTTTCAACAAGGGGGCCAAGACCATTCAATGGGGAAAGGAAAATCTTCTCATAAAATCTTTCCAACTAGATATCCACATGCAAAGGAATGAAGTTGGACCCTTATCTTACACCATACATAAAAATTAACTCCAGGGGTGCCTGACTGGCTCAGTTGGAAGAGTATGTGACTCTTGATCTTGGGTTCATGAGTTGGGTGTAGAGATTACTAAAAAAAATAAACTTAAAAAAAACACAACATTAACTCCAAATGGATCAAAAGCCTATAAAACTCCTAGAAGAAAACATAGGTATAAATCTGTATGACTTTGAGTTAAACAATGTTTCTTAGATAGGACACCAAAAGCACAGAGAAGCGAAGAAAAAATAAATAAACTGGACCTCATCAAAACTTAAAAGTTCTGCGCATCAAAGGATACTATTTAGAAAGTTAAAAGACAGGGACACCTGGCTGGCTCAGTCAGTAGAGCATGTGATTCTGGATCTTGGGACTGTAAGTCTGAGCCCCATGTTGGGTGTAGAGATTGCTCAAAAATGACTTTAAAAAAAGAAAGTAAAAAGACAACACACAGAATTAAAGACATTTATAATATTTACAAGTCATATATCTGATAGGGGTTTAATATCCAGAATATATAAAAAGCTGCTACAACTCAACAATAAGATAAATAACCCAATTTAAAAATGAGCAAATAACTGGACTAGAAACTTCTCCAAAGAAGATAGACAGGTGGACAGTAAGCACATGAAATGATGTTCAATATCATTAGAGAAATGCAAATCAAAACTATAAGATACCAATTCACACAAACAAAAAGCAAACAAAGGAAAATAACAAGTGTTGGTGAGGCTACGGAGAACCTGGAACTCTCATACCTTCCTGGTGGGAATGCAAAATTGTGCAGATGCTTTGAAAAAAAAGTCTGCAAAATTTTGAACACAGAATTACCATTGAACTCAGCAATTCTACTTCTAGATATACAGAAATAATTTGCCATTATAAGGAAGGAACTCTATTTCATGCTATAACAGGAATGGACCTCAAAAACATTATGCAAAGTAACAGAAGCCAGACACGGAAGATACGCATTGCATGAATCCTGTTATATGAAATGTCTAGAAACAGGAAAAACCACAGAAACATAAGTAGATTAGTAGTCACCAGTGGCTGGGAGTAAGTGAAAAACTGGAGGTGACTGCTAACAGGTATGGAAGTTCTTCTGGAGTTCATGGCAATGTTCTGGAACTAGTGGTAATGACTGCACAACACTGGAATATACTGAAACTCACTAAATTGTACACTTTAGAATGGTGAATTTTGTTATGTGACTATTTCAGTAATAAAACATGAAAATAACAGAATCATTTTAATCAGTGATGCTAGAGAGAAACAACTAAATATCTTTTGAGAATCTGGAGAAAAGGAAATTACAAAATCACTGTCATATGAATAGACAAATCAAAGAATATGTGGTCTCATAATACAGAAAACTATTACAGAGCTGTGCCATGCAATTCCTAAATTGTTTCAAATGTTATTTTTCTGGATCGTGTGATTTATTTGGTACATTTCAAACCATTTTTTTAAACTTGTAACTTGTTGTGATTTATTGTCTCATTCTAAGTAAATACCCACTTTCATGACTAAATTTGTATTTATAACATTGTTTTCTTTCTGTTTTTTTAAATGTTTACTCATTTATTTTGAGAGAGACAAAAATGTGCAAGTTGTGGAGGGACAGAGGAAGGAGAGAGAGAACCCCAAGCAGGCTGTGCACTGTCAGTGCAGAGCCTGATGTGGAGTTTGAACCTACGAACCGTGAGATCATGACTTGGGCTGAAATCAAGAGTTGCTTCTCAACCGACTGAGCCGCTTCTCAACAGACTGAGCCGCTCAGGTGCCCTATTTTCTTTCCGTTAAAAGAACTATAAAAGTCGGGTCCCACAACATCTGCAGAGGAAGTGGGAAAACGTAACGCTTCTTGGCCTCTACCAGGAGTACAAATTGATCTGAACAACTGGAAAAGAAATTTGACAATTTCAGTAACATTAAGGTGCCCATTCCCCATGACATAGAAATTGCACTTCTAAATATATGCTCTGTCAATATGTTTGTACCTCAGCACAGGGGACACAGGAGAGGACATTCTCCATAGCCATATCGTAAAGGCAGAACACGAGACACAAGCTGAATGATCACCACAGCACAATGCAGATGACCAAGGACATATTCTCACAAAGGAATTCTAAAGAGGTGGTAAAGGAATCCAGAAAACCTGGATGGACAAAGAAAACAACACAAAATGCTGCTCGCAAGTTTCAGAATGATGCATGCAGCTAATCCCACTTGTGTGCTTTTTTTTAAGCACATGTATAGGCACTGCATGTTTGTTCTGCAGATAAAAATGAAATAAAAAAGCAATGCTCTCTTTGGTTTTTGAAAGGGACAGACAGGCTGGGGGAGGATACAAACAAGATGATAACTGGCTCTGCAATGTTTTCATTCTTGAAGAATACTGTGATGAACGGATGCAAATATTTCAAAGTTTAGGCATCTAAATGCTGCATTGTGCATATATGCTTATAGTTAGGACCACTCTCTGGCCTTCCTTCTCTGAGGCGAGGCTAAGAACCTGAGTGGAAGAAATATTTGAATACTAAAAAAAAATACTTTCCAACAAGGGGGTAAAAACAGTCATGAGCAAATCAGGAAATGCTAATAATAATGTGTTAACAGCTTTCAGCTACTGAATTGGAAGCTTTGGCATCTGGCCCCACCCCTGGCCGACCCTGCCCCCACAGCAGTACCCCAGGCTGACAAAGGTTTGGGGACAGCAGCACGGTCACATTTTGCCCTTTAAAAACCTTGAAAACATAGATCTCCTTAGGTGGGAGCAGTTCTAATCTGGCAATTTATCCTAATTAGATTGTCCTGAGGTTGTGCGAACACTTTGATACAAATACGTACAGTGTCCAGTAGCCTTGTAGATAAAAAGGAAACAACCAAAATGCCCAACAACTTTGGGTAAATGGGGATTTATTAAATAAACCATGACTCTAAGGTAGATGTGCATGCAGACATGCAAAGTGATGTGTAGGTGAATATTTCAGTATTTAGAAACCACTTTCACAGGGCACCTTGGCTGGCTCAGTCAGTAAAGCATGCGACTCTTGATCTCAGGGTTGTGAGTTCAAGCCTGACATTGGGCATAGAGCTTGCATTTACCACTATAACACCAATGCACGCTAGAGCTTGCATTTAAAAACAATTTTTTTTCAGGTGTGTCAGGTGGGCTTTCTGAAGAAGTGGGGAGATGGGCTTATTTTGTCATAGGGACTCTAAGGGCAGCCTTCCCGGAGCGTCAAGAGTTTCCAAACTTCTCCCAAGTACCTAGCCATGGCCTGCAGCCTGGAACCTCACAGACCTCTTCCAAAAGATCTGCGAACTGACCTGTGCAAGCAAAATACCAAGCACAAGCACAGTCTAATGCCTGACAGTTTCATTTGATCCCCTAATAACCCTGTGAGGGTAAGCACTCTCATTGCCACATCACAGGACTTTACCTCCATCCACAGGCACACGACAGTAAGCAGCGGGGCATGGTTCCCACTCAGTCATGCACACCGCTGATTCTGGTCCTCCATCACGTCCAACCTGGGTGGATGCTCACAGAGGTTAGTGATGCCAGCAGCATCATCAAAGATGCCAACAACAACCAGTCATGCCGCAGGAGAAACGGCACGCACCGGCACGTGCTGACACATCGTGTATTTGTGCAGACCCATCCAGGCTCTGGAAGTGTTGAAAAGTGAAAATATGCACATCCTGGAATCAAAATACCTTATGCATAATAAAATATGAGCAGCGATTATTTGAGAGTTATGAAATTAGGGCAGGTTTTTGGGCCCATCTGTATTTTCTAAATTTTCTACAATGAACGGTATTACAGCTAAGACTAGCAAAAATGACAAATAAACAATATTTTAAAAGGAAAAAAAATGAGACAATTGGATTTACTGTGAACCTAAAGAAGCTTAAACTTCCGGGCCTCTTACACTCCAGGCTGGGAGAGGGCCCAGCTTGTCTAGTATTTGGGGTTTTGCACTGTTTGTGATAAAGAGCCCTCCAAACTGTATATGCTTCAGGCCCCATAAAACTATGATCTGCCTTCGGGGCACCTGGGTGGTTCAGTTGGTTAAGCATCCAACTCTTCATCTTGGCTCAGGTCACAATCTCACGGTTTCGTGAGCCCCACGTTGGGCTCTGCGCTGACAACACAGAGTCTTCTTAGGATTCTGTCCCTCTCTTTCTGCCCCTCCCCCCTTCACTTGTGTGAAGTGCTCTCTCTCTCTCTCTCTCAAAATAAATGAACATTAAAAATATTTTTTGATAAAAAATAAAAATAAATAAGACTATGACCTGCTTTAGAATAAACACATACGGAGTATCTAATAAGTCTGTGCTTACTGCTTTA
Source organism: Panthera pardus (assembly GCF_024362965.1). Classification (NCBI taxonomy): domain Eukaryota; kingdom Metazoa; phylum Chordata; class Mammalia; order Carnivora; family Felidae; genus Panthera; species Panthera pardus. The sequence goes on along the minus strand of NW_026526810.1, from coordinate 13,170,554 downwards.
AAAAAGAGATGGAAACATTTTCCACTTAGGTGAGGACAAAACCAAGCCTAGACCATCACATCCAGGTGATAAAATCAGTATCCTCCCTCTCCTTTTCATAATTATCAATGCTGCTGCTCTGCCCACAAAATTCAAATGTTGAAGCCCTAAGCCTGTGATGTCATGGTATTGGGAGGTGGGGCCTTTGGAAGGTGACTAGGGTAGATGAGGTCATGAGGGTAGAGCCCCTACAATGCGATTCAAGCCTTTATAAGAAGAGGAAGAGAGAGTGGTCTCTACCAAGTGAGCACAAAGCAAGATGGTGGCCATCTGAAAGCCAGGAAGCGAGTGTCACCAGGGAATGACTCTGCTGGCACCTTGATCTTGGACTTTCAGCCTCCAGAAATGTGTGGTATTTTGTTTTGGCCATCCAAACTAATACACCTGCTGTCCCTCTAACGATCGTACCTGGTCATGCACCCACCCCACTGATGAACTCATCAATTTACACCACTGCCCTTCATAAATGGTGAGCTCCAGCATTTTATACATGCTACAGGAATATGCACCCAAGGATTCTCTTTTCTCTGGAATCTGTCAGGTTCTTTAGAAAGTCAGCCTCTTTTCATCTGCAGTGAGATTTTCTTTTTAAATCCCTCTTTAAACATCCGCTTTTGTGTGATGTCTTAGCCTTAAGTACTGAACCTTAAAAAAAAGTTGTTTTCCATTCATTGCCTTCTTTTAGATATGCACTCCCTGCCCTTTGAAAATGGCAAAAGAAAGAATCTCAGTGCCACCTGCTTTGAACTACCCAACAGTAGAGGGGCCAACTGACAAACCCAGTTAGAATACCTGGCCCCAAGGACCTTAAAGCCATATGCAACAGAACTCTCTGCCAAATAAGCCATTAGGTTGAGCACCAACACGTAAAGCCACTAAAAGTTAAAGTGCTCTCTTGGGGCGCCTGGGTGGCGCAGTCGGTTAAGCGTCCGACTTCAGCCAGGTCACGATCTCGCGGTCTGTGAGTTCGAGCCCCGCATCAGGCTCTGGGCTGATGGCTCAGAGCCTGGAGCCTGTTTCCGATTCTGTGTCTCCCTCTCTCTCTGTCCCTCCCCCGTTCATGCTCTGTCTCTCTCTGTCCCAAAAATAAATAAAAAACGTTGAAAAAAAAATTTAAAAAAAAAAAAAAAGTTAAAGTGCTCTCTTTGAAAAGGAATGACAAGGGGAGCTTGGGTGGCTCAGTCAGGTGAGCACTGGATTTTGGCTCAGGTCATGATCTTGTGGTTCATGGGTTCGAGCTCCACACTGGGGTCTGTGCTGACACCTCAGAGCCTGGAGCCTGTTTCAGATTCTGTGTGTCCCTCTCTCTCTGCCCCTCCCTAACTTGCATTCTGCCTCTCTCTGTCTCAAAAATAAACATTAAAAAAATTTTTTTAATTAAAAAAAATGAAAAGGAATGACAAACCTCTAAGGTTCCTTGGAACCTAGTTGAAAACCATTGCTCTGCATTACCATCAAGTGAGAAACAAACAGAATGCAGGATTCTTCCCTCTGCAAAAGCCAGGTCTCCTCTACCTTGTCCACAGAGGAGGGAGACCTATACCTGCTGTGATGCATATACCCCACCATACCACAAGGAAACTGCACGACACACAGCTTGAGGCATGCAGGACGAACAGGAAATTCTCATTTCAGCATTGGTAAATGCTAGAAATGGTAAATATTAGCTCCAACTTAAAAACACGCAGCATACCTTCTGGGGCGCCCAAATGGCTCAGTTGGTTAGACATTCGACTCTTGATTTCGGCTCAAGTCATGATGATGTCACAGTTGTGAGATGGATCCCCATGTCCAGCTTGGGATTCTCTCTCTCCTTCTCTCTGCCCCTCCCCGCCTCAAGACCCTGCCTCATCTATCCCTATTCTGCAAGGAGCATTCCTACCCGAACACAAATCCTCAGGTTAACAGGCACACAACTCATCACTGGGAGCACCCCCACGTCCATGTCCTGGTCCCTGAGGTCTGGCTGTGCTGACATTTAGGGCACATTCATGTACTTGACACATATTTATGAAGTGTCTGTTTTTGTTTTAGACAATCAGTGATAAAATCAATAACAATCTCACCTTCGTGTGGTTTATGTTCTAGAGAGAAGACATCCTAAATAAGTAAGTTAAGTGCATAAGAGAGTGGCAGGTGCTCCAGTGTGGGAAAAAAAAAAGGTACTAAATGGAGGGATGGGGAGTGACAGAGAAGGCCTAGTTTTTTCTTTATTTCTGCTTTTTTTTTACAGTGGTAAAGAACACATAATATAAAATTTACCATCTTAACCGTTTTTAAGGGTACAGTTCAGTGGTGTTTGCTATATGCACTGTTGTACAACAGAAACTCTACCCACAAAATAACCGCCCACTCCCTCCCCAGTACTAAGGATCTCATATAAATGTAAGTGTAATCATAGAGTATTCGTCCTTTTGTAGCCGTTTCTTTTACTTAATATCCCCAAGGTTCATCCACATTGTAGCATATAACGAGATTTCCTTCCTCTTTAAGGCTGAATAGTATTCCACGGTATGGGTATACCACATGTCTTTGTCAGTGGACACTTAGGTTGCTTCCATATCCTGGCTTTTGAGAATAATGCAATTAACATGGGAGTACAGTTATCTCTTCAAGATCCTATCAGGAAAAGCCTTGTTTTAAACAGAGTAGTCCACGTAGTTCTCTATTAGAAGCTGGAATCTGAGGAAAATAGAAGGTGGCGAGAGAGAAGGAGCCATGAGAACATCTGGGGACAGGAGGAGTAGGACAGGAGGAGTGGGACAGGCCAGAGCCAAGGTGCTGTGCTGGGAGCATCCTTGTGTAGCAGGAAGACCACCAGGGGGCCTGAGAGACTGCTGAGCAGGGGAGCAAGCCCAAGAGTGCCAGGGGAAGACAGTGCTGAAGTCAGAGGGGGCAGATCCTACAAAGGGGGCAGGATCTTAAGCGGGGGGGGGGGGGGTGGTGACATGCCAATCTCCATATTAAAGGAGCTGAGTGGGAGCCACAAGGAGGCACTGCAGTCACCAAAAGAGGATGGCAGTGGCTTGGGCCTGCATTGGCAGTGGAAGAAAGAGGCAAGGGGTGCCAGGGTGGCTCAGTCAGTTAAGTATCTGACTCCTGAGTTCAGCTCAGGTCATGATCTCACGGTTTGGGAGATAGAGCCCCACAATAGGCTCCATGCTGGGCATGTAGCCTGCTTGGGATTCTCTCTCTCCCACTGCCATGCACCTCACAGACCCTCCTTCACTCCTGCCTCCATGGGAGCCACACTTCTCTCCTCTGCATGGTCTCTGTGGCTCTCTGTCCACCTTCTATGCAGGTGAAACTTCCCAATTTTAATCTATTTCCTGTCACTCTTTTATCAGTAACTACACAATGCATACCTGCATGCTCAGAACCACCCCCCCCCCCCCACAGACTTCACAATCACCTATATTTTCTGAAGACAGATTTCATCAAAGCATGGGGCCATTTGGGCCAAAGTGCATTAAAAGAGTAAAAATGGAGAATTAAAAATAAATTATGGATACAAGCAAGCACGTGGCACAACATCTTCACAGGCACCTGTCAGTTTGCCCAAAAGATATTCCCTCGCCATTTGCATCTACAAGGCTAAAGTGACAGCACAATGTTGCCCATGACCTCAGGGCCCCACTGTCCTTATTTCCTATGAAAGAACAGCCCCCCCAGTAAAACTGCAGGGTCAGCAGGAAAACCCACCTTAAAGGCTTCCTTCAGAATTTTTTTTAAAGTTTATTTATTTATTTTGAGAGAGAGAGAGAGAGCATGAGTGGGGGAGGAATAGAGAGAAAGAGAGAATCCCAAGCAGGTTCTGCACTGTCAACATAGTACCTGATGTGGGGTTCAATCCCACAAACCATGAGATCATGACCTGAGCTGAAACCAAGAGTCAGACGCTAAACCACTGAGCCACCCAAGTGCCCCTTCCTTCAGAATTTTGGAAAGAAACGTTCTGACATGTTTAAGGAACCCTAAGAATTCATAATTGAGAAGGGACTTCCTGAAGTCTTGAATAATCCAGACACAACCCACTCAACCACCCTACAAATCCTGAGCAAGTGGCAGGACAGCCAGCCACACAGTGCAGGGAATTCGGTCAGGACGGGTCATACCTGAGTGCTGACCAGCAGCCCACACCTACCGGCAGTAGACAAGAGATCCTGTATACAAACAATAAGACTCACTATGGGGTACATTTATAATGAATTTTAATGGTGAACATTTAAAATCATGTCCAGTACTAGGGCACCTGGGTGGCTCAGTTGGTTAAGCATCCGACTTGGGTTCAGGTCATGATCTCGCAGTCCATGAGTTCAAGCCCCGTGTCGGGCTCTGTGCTGACACCTCAGAGCCTGGAGCCTACTTTGGATTCTGTGTTTCCCTCTCTCTCTGCCCCTCCCTTGCTCACACTCTGTCTCTCTCTCTCTCTCTCTCTCTGTCTCTCTCTCTCTCAAAAATAATAAAATAAATAAGCATTTAAAAATATATTGAAGAAAAAAAAATCATGTCCAGTACTGCACTCATCAGCAAATATATAGGAGACAATGTCAATCAAGGGGAGTAATTAGCACACAGCAACTAAGAAACTGAATCCCTGTGACTGATGCTCAGGTCATGTGAATCAGGAATGTGATGTGTGTATCCATGGTGCCAAGAAGGGCAGCAGAGCCGAGAAAGGACACCCCACAATTTCACAGAAGACTCATGCCCTGCAGGACAAGAGTGCACAGGTGAGCACAGGGAGACATCACAGAGCGATGTGAGTTCCTCACTCCACCAAAAGCAAACCCGTCCTGGCTGTCTGCCAACTGGTGACTTACTAAATCTATTACGAATGAAAAATATAGGAAGCAGAGAGGCCCAAGCCAGCTTCTTAGGCAGCATATGAAAATAAAACACTTGCATGCTAAGAATTACCCTGATGCCACCGCTGATTAGCACTGACGCCTATCCAGTGGCTCCTCCAGCCCCTCATTTGGTTCGTGACAGCGTCCACAGAGAGAAGCAATTGGGATGAGTTAGCTGTCTGATCTGTGAAGGTGGCCGTGTGTGCCCGGGTGAAAGCTGAAATCAATAAACCCATCGAGGGTTTCAAATTCCAGAAGACCTCTTTCCTAAGGGCTCTCATTTCAAAAGTTTTATATATTTTTTATTTGATTCTAATATTAAAGTTTACCTTGAAGGCAACCTGCTTGAAGAAGGAGTTCATCAAAAGACAGTCTGACTTTCCTCATCTCCCTTCCCCTCCCATCTCCCTGTGAAGGGAAGGGACACACAGCGTGGCCTGCAGCTGCGACCACAGAACAGAGTTTTGGTGGGGCAGGTAAGTGAGTGTGTTGAGGGGTAGAAAGTTGCTAAAAACTCAGGGTGCCAAGCTATCGGGTCCAGTACCGCTTGGCCTTACAGATGGTATTATTACTGACTGTCATTCAAGCTATCTTTATATATTGTACTAGCAATCAAGAAGAAGAAACACAAAATAACTGGTTTAACTCTGGATATATTAATCGGAGAAAAAGGATCATTCTTGATTAATAAGCCTATATTGTAATACTAAATATGTTTCCCATTAAATGTGTCAGATTAAATCTCATAAGGTTTTATTTCAGCACAAAATCTTCTTTCACATATGCCTTCCTTTCTTTGCTATCGATTTACTGAGCACCTACCATGTGCCAGCCATGGGTCTAGGTGCTGCAGACAAGCAGACAAGAATTCCTGCCTTTGTAGAGGAGGGGTGGGCAATAAACAATGAATAAAAACAATAAACAAATCAATACTACAGTGTGCTAGACAGGGATGGGCAGTGGCAGGGAAACAGAGCAGGCTGTGGGCATAAGGGGTGGGGAAGGATATTCAAATGGAGTGGTCAAGGTAGTCTTCATGGAGAAGGTGACTCCTGAGAAAAGATCTGAACAAGGGGAGGCAGTGAGCAATGCCGATATCTGGGAGAAAAGCATTCTCAGCAGAAGGAGCAGCTCCTGTAAAGAAAGGCCCTGAGGCAGGATCATGCCTTGTGGGCTCCAGTGAACAGAGCCAGGGTCAGTGTGGCTGTAGAAAGCAAGGAGGTGAGAAGGAGGTGAGGCAGAGGGGCAGGGGGTGGCTGGGTAGGTCATCTAGGGCCCGGAAGCCACTGTGGGGCACTTAGACACAGAGAAAAGTGGGAAGCCCCTGGAAGGTACAAAGCAGGGAGGGATGTGATCTTATTCATGCTTTGATGGGGATCCCATGCTGAGAACAGCATGTTGCGGGACAAAGGTGGAAGCAGGAGCCCCGCAGTGAGGCTGCCCTGATAGCCCCTCAAGAAACAGTGGTGGCTGGGGGCGCCTGGGTGGCTCAGTCGGTTGAGCGTCCGACTTCGGCTCAGGTCATGATCTCACGGTCTGTGAGTTCAAGCCCCGCGTCGGGCTCTGTGCTGACAGCTCAGAGCCTGGAGCCTGTTTCAGATTCTGTGTCTCCCTCTCTTTGTGACCCTCCCCCGTTCATGCTCTGTCTCTCTCTGTCTCAAAAATAAATAAATGTTTAAAAAAAAAAAAAAGAAACAGTGGTGGCTGGAACCATTGTGACAAGTGTTGAGAAAGAGCTGCTTTCTGGATACATGCTGAAAGAGTCAACAGTATTTGCCAATAGGTTGGTCAGAGATAAAAGGAAGTCAAGGATACCTCCAATATCTCTGGCCTGAAGGTCTGGAAGGACAAGGCTGCGGTGAGCTCGGGGGGAGGGGGGGGGGGACACTGGGAGGAGCAGGTATGGGGAGCCTAGGAGTTCACTCTGCAGATGCTGAGTTTAAAATATCAAACTGAGGGCGGGTGAGGGAGAAGAGAAAATGGGTGATGGGCACTGAGGAGGTCACTTGTTGGGATGAGCACTGGGTGTTATATGGAAGCCAATTTGACAACAAATTATATTAAAATAAATAAATAAATAAAATGTCAACTAGACAGACAATCACATTGGTCAGGGAGGCAGCCAGATGCAGAAGGCTAAAGGCTCAGGTGAGGGACCCGAGCTGGGTCTGACACAGAATTTGGGAGAGATCACTTAAACCTTATAGAACATGGCATCCACTGGAAAGTTAAAAAAAAGAATTAGAAAGAGTCCCATTTCACAAAGCAGGGCAAGATAATAGCTACATTCCTCTGAAATATCGGCGAAGAAGACAGAGAAAAAAAGGAGAACCAGAGCACCACACTCAAGCGTCCAACTCAGGGCAGCAGGTAACTGAGGAGGCAAGAAACCCTGGCTGATGAGTACCTGGCCAGGCTGAACTCTGGAAAATGGCAGGAAGGAGGTGTCCTCTTTTCTGGTTTTCCTAAATGCTAGCCAGATGCTGACCCCAGCAGCCTCAGCACTGTCCCCTTCCTCCCTGCCCCTACCATTTCCCTATGCCCAAGACAGCTCAGCCCCTCTCCAAAGACAGTGAGACCCTAGCCCTGCAGCTGACGACCTTTTGGGAGGTGCAGCTCCCCCTTGAACTGGGCAAGTGGGAACAGGACCCTGATGTCAGTACCTGGGGTGACCGTGGAGTATTCATTCTCCATCAGAGTCAGGCCTCTGGGCCACCACAGAAGGGGTGTGGCCTCTGGAAGAGAGCTTTCCAGAAGCTGAGAATTCACACCAAAACCAAGGCACCCCCCCTCCACTACCCAATGCTGAGACGGCACTGCCATGGCCCATGTGAGCCCTTTCCAGTCCTGCTGACTGAGAAGTCCCTAGTCTAGCCTGAGCTTGCTCCTGGTCCAAAGAGAGAGAGGGCACTCGAGCAACAAAGATGGTAATGGTGGGGTCACTTGTACCCAACTCCCAGTCCCAAACTCCACCCGAAAGAAAAGAGTGAAATGCAGAGAAGTGCAGGGTCAGGAAACGAAGCTATGATCAGGCCCAAAGCACGTGAGGCAGTATCTCTGCCAAACATGGGGAGATGCTGGGACACACGTATCCCCTCTTCTCGAAATGCCATCAGGCCCTTGGGGGGATGGGGTGGGGAGTGGTGGCAGCACAGGGCTGGGGGTGGGAGAGACCCAGATGTCAGTTCAGTCCAGCAGAGCAGGGAGCAGGAGGAGGTCAGAGGGTGTCAGCCATCACCTGAAACCCAGCTCTGAGCCAAGACTCTGGCCCAGGTGGGGGTGCAGAGTTGGAGGTGGAGAAGGACTAAAGCCCAAGACAGTGGAGCTCAGAGACAGGGATCTCAGGGATCACATGATGGCGAGGCAGATCCTGACACCACACTCAATGGAAGCCATGCCCACCCCAGCGCTCTGCCTCTCACCTTCCCAGCACAGGCCCAGCTCACTCAGCAAGGAACTGGTCCATTCAAAAGAAAAGAACCAGCAAGGAATGGAAGCACGAAAGTATCCACACAGCACAGAGAAGAGGGAGATGATACATCGATACATCGCAGGTAGGTCAGTTTCCTAGAACTAAACATGTAGCAGTGTGTGGTAGCAGCAGTAAATAACAAAGACAGCTGCTTTAAAAAGCAGCACATCCACAGCTAGCACACAGGTGTCCCCTGGCCCCAAGTGCCTGACTAGGTATGCACCCTAGAGCAGTGCTCCCACAAAACTTTGTGCAACAGTGGGAATGCCCTACATCTGTGCTGTCTGATGCACTAGCCACTAGCCACTTGGGGCTAGTAGGCACTTGAAAGCTGCAAGTGATAAACTGTATTTTCAATATAGTTCATCTTAACTAACTTAAATTGGAATAGTCACACATGATCTGTGGCTCCTATACTGGACAGCAGTGTCTAAAGCAGAGGTTCTCAAACACTGCTACATTGTGAGAATTTTCCTGGAGAGATTTTTAAATGCTAATGCCCAGGCTACCTCTCAGACCAATTAAATCACAATACCTGGGGTGCGATCTAGACACGAGCATTTTTTTTGAACTCTCCAAAGGACTCCAAATGTGCAGGCAAGTTTGAAACCCAGTTTCCCAGGGAAATAGTCACACAAAAGCACACACAGTCAGATACGAATAGTAGCTGAATTGCCCACTTGTAATACTAAAAAGTGGAAAACTCTTGAGGTTTCCATTCATGCAATGAAACATTACGTATGCAACTAAAGTAAACAACAAGGTCTACACATATCAACATGGGTAAGTATAGAAAACACAGCACTGACTAATAGAAGACAGCACTGACAAGTGACAACACAATACCATTTATGTGAATTTTAAAATACACCAAACAGTGTTCTGTGTTGATTATAGACACATGTATAATAGAAAGTATAAAAGTGTGGGCGGGAAGAACACACACCAACTGCAAGACGGTGGCGAACTGCCAAAAAGGGAGTGAAAAGGATGCCGTGGGGGTGGGGCGCTAGGGGATGGGTACCAAGAGTTTCAATTGTACATAGCAACTTATTTCATTTAAAAAGTGATGAAGCAATTATGGCGAAAAGTTATTATTTGTTATACGTAGCTGTTATGACACAAGTGTACATTATATTTGTTTTTTCTATACTTTTCTGGGTGCGTTAAATTTTTCATCATAACAAGGGCATCTGGGTGGCTCAATTGGTTTAGTGTCCAACTCTTGATTTCGGCTCAGGTCATGATCTCACGGTATGTGAGATCAAGTCCCACATTGGGCTCTGTGCTAACAGTGCAGAGCCTGCTTGGGATTCTCTCTCTCTCCCTCTCTCTGCCCCTCCCCTGTTCATTTTCTCTCTCTCTCTCTCTCTCTCTCTCTCTCTCTCTCTCTCCTTCTCTCAAAATAAATAAATAAACATTAAAAAAAATTTTTTTACATCATAACAGAAGAGACCAACATACGAATCTCTAGGAAGAATAAGTAGATCCCACGGAGGGCGGCACCAGGGAGGGTGTCTCTCAGGGGGTTGGCTGGACCATGTTGTCTTTAGTGAAAGAAACTTATTCCTAGGTAGGTTTTCCTTCAAGTGAAGAACGAATTATCTTCAAGAATTTAAGGGATGGGGCACCAGGCTGGCCCAGTCAGTACAGCCTGCAACTCCTGATCTCAGGGTTGTGAATTAAAGCCCCATGTTGGGTGCAGAGATCACTTTAGGGAAAAAAAAAAAAAGAATTTAACAGACAAAGTAATTATGAACCATTCTATAAAAGCAAAACACAAGGGCGCCTGGGTGGCTCAGTTGGTTGAACTTCCAACTTCGGCTCAGGTCATGATCTCAGAGTTCATGAGTTCAAGCCCTACACTGGGCTCACTGCTGTCAGCACAGAGCCTGCCTCAGTTCCTCTGTCCCCCTCTCTCTACCCTTCCTTGGTTTGTGCTCTCTCAAAAATAAATAAAACATTAAAAAAAAAAAAAAAACTAGCGGACAACGAAATCTGGCCACACATGAGCTGGCCAAAATGAGGAAGTTAGGCCTGCCCTCAGTGAAGAAAGGAGCTTAGAAGGAATAGAGGCTAAGATGCCGGGCTGTGGTGTGCACCAAATGTACCTGAGTATGGGACAAAGGTGAAATATTGAAGGAAGTGGGAAGGAGAGAATACAAATGCTACTAACCCTGCCCTAGGAACTTACCACTCTAACTAAAGAAAAATCAGAGAGGGGAAATAATGATATTAATGTGCCAGACACTGCCCTAAGTGCCATAAATTATAAATTATGATAATAACTCACTTAATGTTCATGACAACCCTGTGAGAATGATACTGTTCTTAGTTCTATCATACCAACAAAGGAAACTAAATCATAGTGAGGCTCCATGATTTGCCCAAGGTCAAGTGGCAGAGCTGGGATGTGAACCCACACTGTCTGAGTACCAAGTATTAACCCCCATCCTATACTGTTCTGTGAAATTAAGTATGTGTCTGCTAATTTCCTCTGCACTTAAACAGGCAGTCAAGAGACACCATAAACTTGGAACTTCTAGTTCTTGAAAAAAATGACTCCAACCACTTAAAATTTTTCATAACATTTTCCACTGGACTGTGAAGCATATTTATATTCAGCTTCTTGTTAAATTATAACAAAAATAAATTTAAATTTCAGTGCTCATCCTTACAGTAAAGTGTATATAAAACTCTTTATACACATATTCTCTATTTATATCCATAAACAGAGGGATGCCTGAAATGCTGTTCGCCAGATGGCACATTGATGGGCTATTTGTTGGAGGTGGCATTTTGTGTGTGGCTTTCTCCTTTATTTTTTTTACACCAATGTGTATTGTGTGAATGTTTGTATTGTATTTGTTATTTTTCACAACAAAATTATTCTAAATAAAATGCCCATGTAATATTTTGAAAAGGGTAAGTAAAAAAGTGCCAATCAAAGTGCCTCCCATAGAAACAGGGAAAAGGGGGAGACTGTAGGCATTAAGAGGGAGAGCATATCTGTAAAAATGATGTGTAGGATCAGAAACGTCTTTTGAAGATTGCATCCTGGGTGGACTGCAGGCAGACAGAGCCTCCGTGAGCCAAGGGCACGGAGCCCAGGAGAGAGCAGACTGTGCTCGGAAGGGACAGGATGAAAAGCAATGTGCTTGAAGCAAGAAGGAATGCCACAGAGACTAAAAATATAAGCACAGAAGAAGAGTTCATACTGAAGGAAGTAAAGATCAGAACTTATACCCTGGAAAACCAAACTAGTGATACAGGGGAAAGCTTCGGAAATTCTATCAGAATGCAAAAACATAAAAGAACACCACTTGACAAAGTCTAGTACAGTGAGAAAAAAGAGGAGAGGTCACAGAATAGGAGGACAACATATATAGATAAAAGGTGTTTGGGGATGAACTGCTTAACTATGTTCCAAAGAAATATGTGCACCACTGTGATACAAAAGCAGACATTTATTTTATCAAATAAAATATCTCTCCACCAGTAAGTACTCCAGATACTGCCTGAAATGCTTTCTGAGCTGTGCCTTACAAATTTGCCTTACGATATCAGAGAACCAAGCCTGTATATTTATTTGGAGCACCAAATTCTTTGGTATTCTAATATACACTTCCCTCTTTCTGTCTATCTGTCTGTCTCACATACATCTACTCTCACACTCATTAGATAAGAAAGTTCTCTTTAAGGTAACTTAAACAGCTAAAGTATAACTTGAAGAGTATCAATAAATATAATTGTGTCATGTGAATAAATAAAAATTAATATCTTTAAAAGAAGCAATGGTGGAGTGATGCCAGCAAGATGGTAAAACAGTTTTCTACTGTCATCTCCTACAGAATATCAATTTTGACCACCACCCATGGATGAAAGTATCTCTGTGGGAGTCCAACAGAGAAGTTTCAACACAGTGTTGAAGCAAAAAAATCCAAAAACAGACACAATGAAGACAGTAAGGGAAACAGTTTCACTTTGCCTGCATCAGCCCTCCCACAGACAGCACAGCTCGGTGCCAAGAGAGACCCCTCAAACTGTGATGTCTCCCATGGGGAAAGTGAAAACATGGAAGAGCTTTGCCCAGCTTCCCTAGCTGTACAGGACACTACCCGAGAGGACTACTTCTTTCTTGTTCCGCCTGGAATAATGAGGAGATCTGTACAGCTCTCAGAACCTGCCCTGGCTTTGTGGGCTTGAGAAAAAGCATACGATCTTAAGAACTACCCCTCCATGAGCAAAACAGAAAACTATGCAGCAGGCATACCCATAGAGGGTTGGAAAAAGCATCAGAATCGCTACATGGACTGACTAAAGTCCAAAGTCAGTCAGTATAGACTACAGGAGGTGACTGCTTCTTCAAATACAGGAACCAAAAAAAGGTGCCCACTCTCACCACTTTTATTCAGCATAGTACTGGAAGTCCTAGCCAGAGCAATCAGGCATGAAAAGACAAAAAAGGCATCCGTATCAGAAAGGAAGAAGTAACAGTATCTGCTTGGACATAATATGATCTTACATATAAAAATTTTGAAGATTCCACAAAAACAAGCTGTTGGAACTAATAACCAAATTCAGTAAAGTTGCAGAATACAAAATCAGCATACAAAAATCAGTTGTGTTTCTATACCCTAACAATGAATTATGGGAAAAAGAAATTAAGGCAATAATCATATTTTTAATAGCGTCAAAAACAATATAATACTTAGGTGTAAATTTAACCAGGAGGTGAAAATTTTGCACAATGAAAACTAACATTGATGAAAGCCAACTGAAGAAGGCACACATAAATTCAAGGATATCCCATGTTCGTGGATTAGAAGAATTAATATTGTTAAATTGTCCATACTGCCCAAAGTGATTTACAAATTCAGTGCAATTCACATCAAAATCCCAATGGCGTTATTCACAAAAACAGATAAAACAATCCTAAAATTTGTATGGAATCACAAAAGACCCTGAATAGCCAAATAATCCTGACAAAAAACAACAAAGCTGGAGACATAACACTTCCTGATTTCAAACTGTTATAAAGCTATAGTAATCAAAACAGTACGGTACAGGCATAAAAACAGACACACAGACAAACAGAACAAACTTCAGAACCCAAAAACAAACTATATGTATGGTCAACTAACCTTGGGCAAAGTGCCAGGAACACACAAGGGAGAAGGGGCAGTCATTTCAACAAATGGTGCTAGGAAAACTGAATATCCACAACCAAAATAATGAAACTGGCACCTTATCTTACAACGCTCACACAAATTAACTTGAAATGGATTAAAGATGTAAATATAAGACAAACTGTAAAAGTTCAAGAAGGAAACATGGGAAAAAAAACTCCTCGACACTCACCTTAGCAATGACTTTTTAGTAATGACACTAAAAGCCCTGGAAAAGCAAACACAGATAAGTAGAACTACATCAAACTAAAAAGCTTCTAAAAAAAAAGAAACAACAAAATGAAAAAGCAAACCATGGAATGGGAGAAAACATTTGCAAAACATCACGTAAGGGATTAGTGTCTAAACTATAGAAGGAACTCAAACTTAACTCAATAGCAAAACAAACAAAAACAAAACAAAACAAAACCACCACAAATAATCTAATAAAAAATTAGCAAGTGGCTGAATAGACATTTTCCTAAAGAAGACATACCAATGGCCAAGAAGTACATGCTGCATATCACTAACCATCAGGGAAATTCAAACCAAAACCACAATGAGCTATCATCTCATACCATACAATGCAGAAATTCCACTGCTGGGTACTTATCCAAAGGAAACAAAATTAGTATCTCAAAAGGGGTATCTGTCCTCCCATGTTAATTGCAGCATTATCACAATAGACATAATATGGAAACAACCTGTGTGTCCACTGACAAAGAAAATATGTGTGTGTGTGTGCATGCATGTGCATGCGTGCACACGTGCGCACGCGCACACACACACACACACACACACACAGAGCAATATTATTCAACCATAAAAAAGAAGAAAATACTGTCATGGCAACAATATAGATAAACCTGTGGGACATTATACTAAGTGAAATCTAAGTGAAATAAGCCAAACAGAGAAAGAAAATTGCACCATTATCACTCATATTATGTGGAATCTGTTTTTTTTTTTTTTTAATTGCTCATAGAAACACAGAGAATGGTAATTATGAGGAGCTAGAATGTGGAAGAAATGAGATGTTGGTCAAAGTGTACAAACTTTCTGTTATAAGATAAATAAGTTCTGGAGATATAATGTACAACATGGTAACTGTAGTTAATAATACCGTATATACACTTGAAATTTGCTGAGTAAATCTTGAGCATTCTCACCACAAGAAAAAAGTGTAACCATATAAGGTAAAGGTTGTGTTAATTTAATTGTGATAATCATTTTACAGTATACGGTTGACACTTGAACAATACAAGAGTCGGGACACCAACCCCCATGCAGTTAAGACACGCATGTAACTCTGACTCCCCAAAAACTTAACTACTAATAGTCTGCTATTGACAGGAAGCCTTACAGATAGCCTAACAGTTGATTAGCACATATGTTGCATGTTAGTGTATAATTTACTATATTCTTACAATAAAGTAAGCTAGGGGAAAAAAAATGTTAAGAAAGTCATAAGGAAGAAAAAAGGTATTTGTAGTACTGTACCGTAAAAAATTCCACATAAAAGTGGACCTTCACAGTTACCCATGTTGTTCAAGGGTCAATTGAATAGGTATATCAAATTATCACATAATACAAATAATACAGCATTATTTATAATAGGCAAGATAAGAAAATAACATAAGTGTCCATTGATATATGAACGGACATACACATACAATGGAATATTACTTGCCCATAAAAAGTATGAAATCTTGCCATTTTCAACAACATGGATGGACGTAGAGGGTGTTATTCTAAATGCAATAAGTCACAAAAAGACAAATACCATAATATTTCATTTACATTTAGAATCTAAAAACAAACAAAAGAAAACAGAAACAAAACACAGACTCATAAATACAGAGAACAAACTGGTGGCTGCCAGAGGGTAAGGAGGGAGGTGACAGTATGGGCAAAACAGGTGAAAAAAGTTAAGAAATACAAGCTTCCAGTTATAAAATAAGTAAGTCACAGGGATATAAAGTACAGAATAAGGGATATAGTCAATAATATTTAAGGGCGCCTGGGTGGTTCAGTTGGTGAGCATCCATCCGACTTTTGATTTTGGCTCAGGTCATGATCTCACAGTCATAAGATCAAGCCGTGCATCAGGCTCTGCGCTGACAGCATGGAGTCTGTTTGGGATTCTCTCTCTCCCTCTCTCTCTGCCCCTCCACCCAAAATAAATTACATAATCAATTAATTAATTTTAAAACTTTTAAAAACTAATATTATAATAACTTTGTTATGGTAACAGATGGTAACTAGACTTACTGTGATTATTTTATAAAGTTTATAAATATTAAATCACTATGTTATATTCCTGAAATCAATATAATAGTGTATTTTAACTATACTTAAATTTTAAAAATACTACAGCATTCACCAAAAAAAAAAAAAAAAATGGAATTCCACATTTGGCAACCTGACCCTATATTAAGTTGTACTCACCAATTATACAGAACACCTCCCATGTTTCCTATGAAAAAAAGCAATTGGAAAACTAAAGGAGTAATCCACATACAATTTATACCTAAGAAATAGCATTGAAATTAAAAACAAAATTGAAAAGCCTTAGTGACAACCTACAAAAACTAATAAGAGAATTTACCACTGTTGCAGAATACAAGATTGATACCCAA
The DNA here is from genome assembly GCF_024362965.1 of Panthera pardus. NCBI lineage: Eukaryota > Metazoa > Chordata > Mammalia > Carnivora > Felidae > Panthera > Panthera pardus. The sequence continues at coordinate 13,154,386 of NW_026526810.1, read as the reverse complement.
GATGCAAATGAATTTCTAGATACTAATAACAAGTAATCAGAAACTTGAATTTTAAACAATACCATTTACAATAGCATTAAACATGAAAAAAAACCATGAAATAGAGAAAGGTATGTCTGACAAAAGACGTGTAAGACCTCTACACTGAAAACTAAAAAACTAAAAAAACACTGCTGAAAAAATTAAAGACCTAAATAAACAGAGAAGTATAATTTGCTCACAGAACATAAAACTAAATATTGTTACAACATCAATTCTCTCCAAATTGATCTATATTAGTGATATTTTAACCAGAGATGACTTTGTTCCCCCAGGTGATATTTGCAATGTCTAAAAGCATTATTAGTTGTAACTTGTGAGCAAGGAATAATTCTGCTACCTAGTGGTTAAAGGCCAAGGATGATGCTAAGTATCCTACAGTTCAGAAAATAGCCCCCATAACATGGGATTATTCAGCACAAAATGTCAAGAGTTCTAGTGTCAAGGTTGAGAAATACTGATCTATAAATTTAATGCAATTCCAATAAAAATCTCAGCATGCTTCATTGTAAAACTGAAACACTCATTCTAACATTCACATGAAAATTCAAAGGACATAGAATGGCCAAGACAACTTTGAAAAATAAGATCAAAGTTGGAGAACTAACATAACCTGATTTCAAGGTTTAATATAAAAGTTACAGTATGTTGAGAGAGAATTCTCCATGAATTACTCCAAAGTCTGGACTTGCTGGACAAGCAGCACTGGAATACACAGTTAAAGGGTGATTTGAATGCCTTGAAAGGTAGCAAAAATGTATTGCTCAGGAGAGATAAAGAGATTTACTTCCCCTACAGCCATTTGCTTATATTCCAGTGTAATGAACCTAGGAAATGGCCCTTTATTAGAAAGAATTTGTTTACATTGCAGAGTAAGAGTCTGTTCTCTCTCTGTAGAAGAGAAAAAGGGCAAACATGCCAACCATCTTATTTGAATTCACAGTCCCTCTGCTATCGGGCAATGCCACTGTACCCACAGGTGAAAAACTGGCATGCACTATGTTTCTCCTAAGGAAACTGATGCACTACGAGTAATAAAATGTTTCTTCTCTGATACAGAGACCTCATTTCCTACCAGAAAACACACACAGACACACACACAGACACACTCACACACACATTCTTTCTAGCATATTAATCAAGCAGTGTGGTACTGGCATCAAGATAAACAAATAGACCAACAGAGCACTGCAGAAATAGCCCTACACATATAGACAAAAAAAAAAAAAAACTTTTGAGAAATGTACAAAGGCAATTCCACAAAGAAAGGACAGCCTTTCAACAAATGGTGCTGGAAAAACTAGATATTCATATGGGTCTTTTTTTATTATTATTATTTAAAAAAAATTTTTTAATGTTTATTTATTTTTGAGAGAGACAGAGTGTGAGACGGGGAGGGGCAGAGAGAGAGGGAGACAGAACCAGGCTCTGAACTGTTAGCACAGAGCCTGGCACGCTGTTTGAACCCACACACTGCAAGATCATGACCTGAGCTGAAGTTGGAGGCTTAACCGATGGAACTACCCAGCACCCAAAAATAAATAACTTTTAATCCAGATCTCAAACTACACACAAGAGTTAATTTCAAATGAATCATAGACCTAAATATAAAACTGAAAACTGTAAAATTTGCAGGGAAAAAACAAAGAGAGAAAGCTTTGTGACCTTGGATCTGACAAAGATTTCTCAGACAAAACACTAAAAGCATGATCTCTATCTATAAAAAAAAAAAAATTGAAAAACTGGAATTCATAAAATTTTACATCTCTTTTTAAAAACACTAAAACATTGCTGAGAGAATGAAAAGACAAGCAACATAGTGGGATAAGATATTTGGAAAGCACATATTTCATACAGGATTTGTACTTAGAATATAGAAAGAACCCTCAAACTTTAATAAAAACAGGGATGTCAGCAAAAGAAAAAAAAAGCAGACTAAGGACCAATGAAAATTCTCTCTGCCATAAAAGAAATGAGAAAATTGGCCAAAAAATGTAAAAATCAACTTTTTCAGAACTCTAGAAATAAACAAAAGGCTTGTAGCAATCTAATGAGTGTTTATTAAATAAAAATGGCTGTATCTGAGTAAGAACAATGAGCCTTATGACATTTGAGTTTGCCCTAGTCCCATGCCACTTCCCATTTTCTGCTACAGCCTTGAAAACCAACAGCCCACAATCATGATGCATACCAGCAACCTAACAAAACACAGTTGAAGTTCCTTCAAGGTCCCATTCCCAGAGAACTGCCATTATTTGAACTGTCTGGTTGTTGTCTTAAAGAATTCACTCAGAAGACTTCTTTTTACTTGACGTGACTCAGAGTTTGCTCAGTATGAAGTCTTTTTCCTGGGGATATTTGTGGAAAACAATTGACAACAATTATTAACAATCACAGCTACTAGAAGCAATGGATAACAAAAGGGCAAAAGACAGGCTGACCAAAAAGCTTAAAGGAAAAAGCCATGAAATATGAGATATACACAGGGTCTTTGAAAAGCTCCAAAATACTTCTGAATATCCAAAAAAGGCCATGAGCATGCAAAATGCTATGAACATGCCAAGAATTGTGCGTATGCTCAGTAAAGGCCTGAGAAAGTCCTAAGCTCTCATTTTGGACTGACTCTGAGACTCTGTGCAAGCAGAAAGTAAAGGCTAAAGTGGAATTATAAACTAACTGGCTAAGTGTTGAACATACATCCCCATAGGCACACACAGCCCTTCTGTAAAGACTTCCAAAAGTCTAAATGATGCTAGGCATTTAAGAAATTTCTGTCTGATCATTAGTTGATCTCTAAGCTAACTGTGAAGAGAATTAAGTAGCCACACATAACAAAAAATACAAACTTTACAGAATTAGTTTATGAGTCATTAAATAAGCAACAACAAATAGCAATAATAATAAACCCTTGGAAAGGGAATAATCAAATTTGCAGAGTGGCCACATTATATTATTTAAAGTGTCCAATTTTCAACAAAAGATTGTGAGACATCCAAGGAAACAAGAAAATATGGCCCATATACAAAGGGGAAAGAAAGCTATTAACAGAAACTCCCTGAGGAAGCCTAGATGTTGGACATACTAGAAAAAGACTTCAAATAAAGTATCTGAAATAGACCAAGAATGTTGTCTCACCAAATAGAGGACCCAATAAAGAGATAGAAATTACATTTCTAAAATGAAATGAAAATTCTGTAGTTAGAAAAAGTATAATAACTAAAATAAAACACTTACATAGGGGTTCAATTACAGATCTGAGCAGGTAGAAGAAAGAATGAGTGAACTTACAGAAAGGTTAATGGATCATGCACTGTGAGGAACAGAAGAGAATGAAAAAAAATCAACACAGCCTCAGCCTCAGCAATCTGTAAGACCCTACCAATCATACCAGGATACACATAATGGGAGCCTCAGAAGGAAAAGACAGAAAGAAACAGAAAGAATATTTGAATAACTAATGGTGAAAGCTTTCACGAAAAACATTAAATATGAGAAGTAGCATCAAAGAAGTTCAACAAACCCCAATTAGGATGAACTCAAACACATGTACACCTAGACAAAGCATAAAAAAATTATTGAAAGACAAGAAGAATCTTGAAAGCAGCAAGAGAGAAGCAACTCAACATGTACAAGGGATCCTCTATAAGACTAACAATTGATTTGTCATCAGAATGCAGTGCCTGGGTGGCTTCAGAAGGGAGGTGTCATCAGAAGGGAGGGTGCCTGGGTGGCTTAGTCAGTTAAATGTCCAACTTCAGTTCAGGTCATGATCTCATGCTTCATGGGTGCAAGCCCTGAGTCAGGCTCTGTGCTGACAGCTCAGAGCCTGGGACCTGCTGTGGATTCTGTTTCCCTCTCTCTTTGCCCTCCCCCAATCGCACTCTGTCTCTCTCTCAAAAATAAATAAACATTAAAAAAAAAATTTAATAAAGAAAGAAAGAAAAGAAGGCAGCGGGAAGAAATATTCAAAGTGTTGAAAGAAAGACTCTAAACTGAGAATTTCATATACAAAAATTATCCTTCAGGAAGGAGAAATTAAGACACTCCCAGGGAAACTAAAACTGAGATAATTCATCACTAGCCAACTTACCCTGCAAGATACACTGAAAGGAACCCATTGGGCTGAAATGAAAGAACACTAGATAACTAAAATCCACATGAAAGAAAAAAGAGCACCAGGAAGGTAAATACAAAAGATGATAAATGTATTTTTTTGTTTGAAATTCTTTTCTTCTAACATCTGATTTAAAAGACATTTATATAAGGGGTGCCTGGCTGACTCAGTCAGGTAAGCATCTGACTTCAGCTTAGGTCATGATCTGGTAGTCTGTGAGTTTGAGCCCTGCATCAGGCTCTGTGCTGACAGCTCAGAGCCTGGAGCCTGCTTTGGATTTTGTGTCTCTCTGTGTCTCTCAAAAATGAATAAATGTTAAAAAAAATAATTAAATATCTGTGTTGATCAAGAACATAATGTTTAAAAATGTAATTTGTATGATGGGTAAGGAATGGAGATACATATAAACAAAGTTTTTGTATACTGTTGTAATTAAGTTTTAATCTGAAGTATTTCTTATAAATTAATACATTAATTTTAATCTCCAGGGCAACCACTATTCAATAACTCAAAAATGTAGTAAAAGAAAAGACAAGGGAATAAAATGGTATACTGGAATATATGTATTTAACACAAAAGAAGGCAGTAATGTATGAATAGAGGAAGATTAAGACATACAGAAAACAAACAGAAAAATGGCAGACATAAATCCTACCTCATTGATAATTATATTAAATATCAATGGATTAAACACTGACATTTAGTGTTTACTCAAATTTTAAAAGGCAGATATTTACATAATGGATTTTCTAAAAATAACATGATCTGACTATATGCTGTCTATAAGGCAAATGCTTTACACTCAAACACATACAGACTGAAAGGAAAAGGATGGAAAAAGATACACCATACAGACAGTAACCAAAAGAGAGCTGGATGGCTACACTAATATCAGACAAAATAGACTTTGAGACAAAAAATATTACTGGAGACAAAGACTTAATAATGATAAAAATATCACTCTAATTAGAAAATATAACAATTATAAATACATGCACACCTAACGACAGAACCCCAAAATACTTGAAACAAAAGCAGGAAGAAATTAATGCAGAAATAGGCAACTCAACAATAATTGTTCCAGAGTTCAATAACCCACTTCCAAAATGGAAAGACTATCTAGACAAAAGATCCATAAGGAAATTCAAAACTTGAACAACACTATAAACCAACTGAACCTAACAGACATCTATACAACACTCCACTCAACAGCGGCAGAATATGTATTATTCTGAAGAGCACATGGAACATTCTCCAGTGTAGATCATACGCAAGGCCATAAAACAATAAATCTGAAACAACTGAAGCCATATAGAGTATGTTCTCTGACCACAATGAAAAGAAATTAGAAATCAATAATGGAAGGAAAACTGTAAGATTCCAAATACATGGATATGAAACAGCCCACTACTAAATAACCAATGTGTCACATAAGAAATCACAAGAGAGGGGGGCCTGGGTGGTTCAGCTGATTAAGAGTCTGACTTTGGCTCAGGTCATGATCTCACAGTTCGTGAGTTCAAGCCCCGCGTCGGGCTCTGTGCTGACAGCTCAGAGCATGGAGCCTGCTTCGGATTCTGTATCTCCCTCTCTTTCTGCCCCTCCCCTGCTCAAGCTCTGTCTCTCTCTGTCAAAAATAAATAAACATTTAAAAAAATCAAGAAATTTTTAAAATAGAGAAAATCAATAAAACTAGAAGTTGGTTCTTTAAAAAGACCAAGTTATAAAGCTGACAAACCTTGGGGTGCCTGGGTGGCTCAGTCAGTTAAGCATCCGACTTTGGCTCAGGTCGTGATCTCACAGTCCATGGATTCAAGCCCAGCGCCGGGCGCTGTGCTGACAGTTCAGAGCCTGGAGCCTGTTTCAGATTCTCTGTCTCCCTCTCTCTCTGCCTCTCCCCCACTCATACTCTGTCTCTCTCTCTCTCAAAAATAAATAAAAGTTTAAAAAAATTAAACTTGACAAACCTTTGGCTACACTGACTTAACAGAGAGGATGAGGGAGGGAGAGAAGAAGAGCAGGGAAAGGCAGAAAAAGAGAAAGGGAAGGAGAGAGAGGACTCAAATCACAAATATCAGGAATGAAAGTGAGGATATTACTACCAACATTACAGAAATGAGAGAATTACAAGGGACTACTACAAACAACTGAATGCCAACAAGTTAAACAACATAGATGAAATAGACAAATTCCTATCAAGAAAAATAGAAACCTTGAATAGACAAGAGGTTGAATTAGTAGTCAAAAAGCTTCGGAAGGAAGGAAAGAAGGAAGGAAGGAAGAAAGGGAGGAAGGAAGGGAGGGAGGGAGGGGAGAAGGAGGGGGAAGGAAGAGGGGTGCCTGGGTAGCTCAGTTGATTAAGCGTAGGACTCTTGGTTTTGACTCAAGTCATGATCTCACAGGCCCCACTTTGGGCTCTGTGCTGACAGCACGGAGCTTGCTTGGTATTCTCTCTCCCTCTCTGTCTGCCCATCTCCCCCTCTCAAAATAAATAACTAAAACATTTTGGAAGGTAAGGGAGGGGAAGGGAAGGGAAAGGGGAAGGGGAAGGGGAAGAGAAGGGAGATAAAGGCCCCAGGACCAGATGTCTTCACTGGGGACTTCAACTAAACATTAAAGAGGAATTAACATCCATCCTTGACAAGCCTCCAAAAAAAGGAAAAGGAATGGTTTCCAACTCACTCTGTAAAAGTAGTATTACTCTGATACCAAAATCCACAAAGATACCACAAGAAAACTACAGAATAGCACTCCTTATGAATAAGACTGAAAACACACTTAACAAAATATCAGCATACCAAATCCAGCAACATATGAAAAAGATTGCACTGCATGAGCAAGTGGAATTTATCCCAGGAATGAAAAGTTGATTCCACATACAAAAATCAGCCAATATAATAGAAAATATCAGTTAAGGGTTCCTGGGTGGCTCAGTCAGTTGAGCGTCCAACTCTTGATTTCGGCTCAGGTCATGATCCCAGGATTGTGGGATCAAATCCCACATCAGGCTCCACACTGAGCACGGAGCCTGCTTAAGATTCATTCTCATTCTCTCTCTCTCTCTCTCTCTCTCTCTCTCTCTCTCTCTCTCCCCCCCCCCCCGCTCTCTCTCTCTCTCAAATACAACTTAGAAAAGAAAATATCAATTAAAAAGAGGGGGAGCAAATCATATGATCATCTCAATAGACACAGTAAAAGCATTTAAAAACTCCAACACCCAGAGGTGCCTGGGTGGCTCAGTCAGTTGATCTTCTGACTTCAGCTCAGGTCATGATCTTGTGGTTTGTGAGTTCAAGCCCCACATCAGGCTCTGTGCTGACAGCTCAGAACCTGGGGCCTGCTTTGGATTCTGTGCCTACCTCTCTCTCTGCACCCCCCCCCTTTCTCTCTCTCTCTCAAAAATAAATAAATATTAAAAAAAAAACTTTAAACTCCAATACCCGTTCATGACTGGAAAAAAAAACAAACTTCAAATAGAAAGGAATAGAAAAACCACTCATAAAAGAAAAGAAAGAAAAGAAATATCCTCAACCTGATAAAGAACATCTACCAAGAACATACAGCTTACTGAAAGCTTTCCATCTTAACATCAAGAACAAAACAATGATATCTGCTCTCATCACTTACTTCTTTTTAGTCAACATTATATTGGCAGTTCTGGCCAGGAAAATGAGGCATGAAAATGAAATAAAAGGCATCCAGATTGAAAAAGAAGAATTAAAACTCTACTTGCAGATGACATGATCTTCTAGATACAGAATCCTAAGGAATCCACAAAAATACTATTAGAGCTAATTAGTTCAGCAAGGCTTCAAGATACAAAATCAATATGAAAAATTGATAATATTTCTGTAAATGTGCATGAACAATTCAAAAATAAGTTCAAAAAACAATTCCATTTACAACAGCATAAAAAATAAAATAGAAATAAATTTAACAAAAGAGATATAAGACTTGTATGCTGAAAACTATAAAACATCATTGAAACACTGAAATAAACAAAAAGATATCCCAAGTTCCTGGACTAGAGGAATTAATATTGTTTAAAGGGCAATATTCCCCAAACCTATCTACAAATTCAATAAAATATCAACTAGATTTTCTGCAAAAGTGGACAACATTGGAGCCTACAATTTATATGGAAATGTTAGGCACCAGAATAGCAGATTTACATTTTCTGATTTCAAAACTTACTACAAAGCTACAGTAATCAACAGTGTAGTTCTGGCGTAAAGGCAGATATACAGATCAATGGAAAAGACTAAGAGTCCAAAACTAAACCTATATATTTATGGTCAATTGATTTCCAACAGGAGTACCAAGAAAATTCAATGTGGAAAAATAGTCTTTTCAACAAACAGAGCTGATACGACTGGATAGTCACATGCAAAAGAATAAAACTGAACCTCTCTCTGATATCATATGCAAAACTTAAGTCAAAATGGATCCAAGATCTAAATATAAGAGCTGAAATAGAAAACTCTTAGAATAAAACAGAGATGGAAATCTTCATGATCTTGGATTAAAAGCAATGGTTTCTTAGGTGTGATACCAAAAGTACAAGCAAAGAAAAACCAGATAAATTGGATCTCATCAAAATTAAAAACTTTTGTTCTTCAATGGATACTATCAAGAAAGTGATGGGGCGCCTGGGTGGCTCAGTCAGTTAAGCATCCAACTCGGTTTTGGCTCAGGTCACGAATGATTCCAGGGTCATGGGTTCAAGCCCCGCATCAGGCTCTGCGCTGACAGCATGGAGCCTGCTTGGGATACTCTCTCTCTCTCTCTCTCTCTCTCTCTCTCTCTCTCTCTCTCTCTCTTTCTCCCCCCCCCCGTCTACCCCTCCCATGCTCTCTCTCTCTCTCTCTCTAAAAATAAATAAAATTTTTTAAAAAGAAAGTGAAAAGACAGCAGAATTAGAGAAAAATTTGTGAAGTATGTATCTGATGGAGATCTAGTATCCAGAATATAAAGCAAATTCTTATAACTCAGTAATAAAAAGACAAATAACCCAACTGAAAAATGAGTAAAGTATTTGAATAGACATTTCCCCAAAGAAGATATTCAAAACCAATAAGCACACAAAAACATTTTCAAAACTTTTAGTTGTTAGGGAAAAGTAAATCAAAACCGCAACGAGATATCACTTCACAACCACTAGGATAGCAATAATAAAAACAAAGAACTGAAAAATACAAGCGTTGAGGAGGATGTGGAGAAACTGGAGCCCAAAACACTGCTGGCAGGAATACAAAACAATGCAGCGGCTTTGGAAAACAGTTTAACCGTTCCTCAAAATATTAAACAGAATTGCACATGGCCCAGTAATTCCACTCCTGGGTTCATACCCAAGAGAACTGAAAACATACATTCATTCAAAAACTTGTACATGACTGTTCACATTAGTCACAGTAGCCACAAAGTAGAAACAATCCAAATGTCCACCATGTGATGAATGGATACACAAAGGTGGCATATCTATACAATGGAATGTTATGCAGCTATGAGATGGAATGAAGTATTGTTACATGCCACAACCTTTTGCTAAGGGTAAGAGGCCAGACACAAAGTCCAAAACTAAGATATCCTTTAACAGGTGAATAAATAACAAACTTTGGTGTATACACCCAATGGAATGCTACTAGGTAATAATTAAAACATAAACAACGGACACATGCAACAACATGGATTCATCTCAAAGGCAACGTGCTGAGTAAAAGAAGCTAGTCTCAAAAGGTTACCTACTGTATGATTCCAGTTACATGACATTCTAAAAAAAACAAAACCTCTTACAGTGATAGAAAACAGATTAGTAGTTGGGCAGGGGTTGGGGGGGAGTGACTATAAAAGAGTAGTGTGAAATAAGGGAGTTTTTTTAAGGTAATGGAACTGTTCTCTATCTGATTTTGGCGGTGGTTACAGGAATCTACACACATGTTAAAATTCATAGGAATGTACACCCACAAAACAGAAACAAAAACCTTACCACAAACAGAAAGTAAAGAAACAAAAATAAATCCCTCCTCTCCTAACGTGCACATTATTTTAGTAATTGATTAGAAAAACTTTTTGCAACTCAAAAAAGAACAATTTAACTGAGACTTATTTCAAAACTGAGCTAATCAATCCTGTATTTATTAAATCCAAATGTTTCCAATGGGAAGATTTAATATGCTGTGCCAGGGAGAGAGGTGCATGCATATACTGAAGTACAAGAATTAATTGTTCAAGCTTGGATGCAGAAAGGAAAATTAAAATTCCATGTTTATGATACAATGTCAAGCTTGGAGGGAAAAAGCATTCCTGTAGATTGAATTGAAAGATGTTTGCAAACATTTCAATCACCTGGTAAAAGAAAAAATAAAAAGAGGAAAAAATAGGGTCACAATTCCATTCTATCACAGTGAAAGTGTCCCTCTTTCAAAATCCAAATGCTCCCCTCAAGCTTCTAGAAGATGGTGTTTCTATCTTAGCCCCTCCGTATCATTCTCCCCAATCCCCACTGACAAACTTTGGTTTCAAGACAGAAGCCCCCAGTCTGCTACTTCTTAACTGACTCCTGAGCAGAAACTTGAGAACAGCCAGTTGGCAAGTACCCCCTCTCTCCTGGATGTTCCAGCATGTGAAACCCACACGCTTCCAGTGCCTCCCCATTTTTCTATCCTTGCCAGCCTAACACCTCCAGAGAACCACATGTGCTCCCACATTTCCACTCTCTCCTCCATCACCCCATCTGACTTTGTCACCTATTTTCCACAAAACCTGTCCTCCGATGGCCCCTGACAATCTCCATGTGGTGGAATCCAAAGGAGGCATTTCTGTTCTTTTGCTCAACTTCTCAGATGTCATCAACCCAGTTGGACACACGCTCCTTCTCATCATATTTTCCACTCTCAAACTCCTTAACTACATTCTCCTGGTTTCCCCTGATCCAGCCACATGCTGTTGGTTTCCTTTACTGGCTCTGCCTGCTCTTCTGGGCTTCTAAATCGAATTCCTCGGGGTCCAGGCAAAGCCCCTAATTTCTCCACACTGTCCCCATTTGTTGCCCATTACTCTTCCTGCTCCCAACGCCATATGTACGTACCTGCTCACCTTGTTTCACCAACCCAACCTCTTCTGGACTTCAGGACGCTTAGTTCTAATTGGTTCATGAGATTTGAGTTAACACTGCATTAAAAAGAACATTCTGTGGGAAGACCAGCTTGAGAAACACGACCCTCTCCTCAACTTCTAAGCAGAAAAACAAGTATGTCTGAAACATTCTTAGGAAAAATAAACCAGTCAGCTAGTTCTCTTCCCTTTTTTCACCAGTTATTTCACAAGACTTGTACCACCTTCTGTTCTTCCTCCCTTACTGAAATTTAGTCCTGGATGATATGAAACACAGAATTTACTGCTTTACTCCCAGGTAATTCCCAAGAATGGCTGCCTCATTTCCTTACCAGGCTGCAGAATCAGAGAAGCAAGAAGAGACAGGGTCTGCAGACTCACTAGTCTTGCAACCTCAGTTTTTCACAGGCCGTGGAGACACTGATGAAAAATGGAATCCCCTCCTCAGAAAAATGAACACATACACAAGACCCAAGCTTCTGTGTAAAATTTCAAGGTCCAACCCCTCAAGCTCATTGCCTAGCCCATGGACTCAAGCAAAACACCCCATACTGTGGATTGTTGGGGGGGGGGGGGTCCTCCTGACTTACCGAGACCTCCTTTCTCTCCGGTTTCCCACATTCACCACTAGGATTACAACAAATTAGGCCCAATGATAATGAAAAGTGCACATCATAACTGATACCTCTCAGCCCACAGAGCAGTCCTGAAGAAGGCACAGATCCATTCACTGAACAAATATTTCCTGAGCTTGTCCTACCTTCCAAGTGCTGTTCTGCTTGAAGAAGACAGAACTCCATGATCGCTTCCCTCAGGAAGTAGATACCCTGCTGAAGGGATATCCTTGATATTGGGTGATCAGCAGTATCATTTTATAGCATTCGAGACTCCATTCCAAACATCAAGATTTTTACAACACCTCTACACCCTTTGAAACTAGAAGCTACAGTCTCAATGTGAGGGCTGACCAAAAAAAAACAAAAAAACAAAAAAAAAACAAAAAAAGAAGAAGAAGAAGAGGAGGACTTGAAAGAGAAGCCACATGTCCTCCTAAACGAATGAAGGGATGCTCATCCTCTTGGCTCACCACTCCCAGGAGAAATCTAGCCTCTATTACCCAAGTGAGAGTCACACATTCCTGCCCAGCATGCCTACAGTCACAGCCATCTGGTATGATGGCCTTGTGCCCACTCAAAAGATAACAAGCCAGTTTCAAATGGTAAAGAAACCCAAAAATAAAGATATAAAAACAGAGCCCCTAAAAATGAGCCAAATTATACTTCCTCAAAAAACCCATCCTCTGATGGTAAATCAAGTCCAAAAGTCTCATTACAAAGAACTGTAATGCTAGATAGTAGGAGGATTAGTTCCACGATGAAAGGCTATATGCCAAAGCTGTTTTGTAATTCACTTAAGTACAGACCTCCACACTTGCAAATTACATTTTTGTGTTTCAAATAGCAAAAACAAAAAAAAAATTAAGGATCTAAGCTCTACCAATAGGAAAATGGTTACATATATTATATTCATTAAATAGAATAATATGCAGCCATTAAAAATAACTGGGTAAACTATATTATATTAATGGGGTGCCTGGGTGGCTCAGTTGGTTAAACGTCTAACTTCAGCTCAGGTCATGATCTTGCAATTCATAAGTTTCAGCCCTAGGTCAGGCTCTGTGCTGACAGCTCAGAACCTGGAGCCTGCTCCACATTCTGTGTCTCCCTCTCTCTCTGCCCCTCCTCCACTCACACTCTGTCCATCTCTCTCTCCCTCTGTCTCTCTCTCTCTCCCGCTCTCAAAAATAAACACTAGGGGCGCCTGGGTGGCGCAGTCGGTTAAGCGTCCGACTTCAGCCAGGTCACGATCTCGCGGTCCGTGAGTTCGAGCCCCGCGTCGGGCTCTGGGCTGATGGCTCGGAGCCTGGAGCCTGTTTCCGATTCTGTGTCTCCCTCTCTCTCTGCCCCTCCCCCGTTCATGCTCTGTCTCTCTCTGTCCCAAAAATAAATAAAAAACATTGAAAAAAAAAATTAAAAAAAAAAAAAACACTAAAAACACTATATTATGTTACTCAAGTGATATGTGGTTGTTTTATCTGCCTAAAACTCCATTTTTCTTATAAATTCTCCTTCATCCCAGGTGATTCTACTTCAAACTTCCAATCATACTCTTTCTACATGCTCCCCCACCCCCAGCCACTGTGATTTTTCCAGGGATAGGAATCATAACATGAAATAAATCTATTAGAGTCTCCCCTAGGATTTTCCAACCTGCAATGCAAAGGCCTCTCATATGTCCAGTTAAATGGCTGTGAGCACATGAGCTCCCAAGAGCTTCCAGTAGCAAAACTCCACATAAAGGTAGGGTGTGTGTGTGTGTGTGTGTGTGTGTGTGTGTGCGCGCGCGCACGCATGAGCACACACCTAGTAATATAGACACACAAGGGCTATAGCTCACATAGTTTATAATAGGGTAGAAGGCAAAGGAACAGGAGATTCTAGTTTATAAAATTCAAAGGAAGTTTTAGGATTATTGGTGATATTTTTCTTTCTCCTTAATATGTTTCAAATTGAAGGAAGGGTACCACAGTTTATCACTGACAATACCCCAAGTTGCATTCCATAATTTTGCTTATGAGTCAGTTATTTGGAACTAGGAACATATTTTTCCAAAGAAACCATGCTATAAACAGCTGAGGTTAGATTCCAAGCCAAACCCATAAATGCCTATTTAAACCATAATTTACTTTTGGGAAACTACATTTTTTTAAAGTCCTTCCTAGGTGCCAGACAGTATGTCTTCCAAAAATATTAACTCATTTCTTTCTCAAAACAATCCCTGATGGGGTTTTATTTCCTGAAATAGGCAGCTGTAAGGCTTGTGATAACCTGCCCCCTAGAGTTTCAGGGTGGGTCTTCATTTGGTTTCTCCCATCACCATAAACATACCTACAACTATGACATTCCCAACTTAAGAGTCCCAAGGGGAAGAGAAAGCAGAGCTCCCTTCTGCTGGAGACGAGTCTCTCCATATGCATTCTGGATCCCGGTTCTCCACTGGTTTCATTCTCCCTCTCTCTCTCTGTCTCTCTCTCTCTCTCTCATCTGAACAAAACCACTCAACACCATTAAACCCCATCTTGCCTCTCCCTAAAGTCAGCCTCCACTCTCACCTACCTGTCTTCCACCTTCCCACCCATCTCCACCTCTTAATTCCTCCTCACACCATCCAGCTTCTGTCCCCACTGCTCTAGACAATTTACCCTTGATCCTTTCCTTGCCAAACCTAGTGGACACATTTTTGTCCCCAAATGCTCTGACCTCTGCACAACTAAAGATACTGCTGCCCACGCACTCCACTGACTCCTGTGACACTTTTCTCTTGTTCTCTTCCCACTTCTTGGACCACTCCTCCATCTATTCCCATTTTCTCTTCCGGTTTTCCTTACAACACCATGGTTGTCTGGAGTTCTGTCCTCAGCCACGAGTTACTCTCACCATACATGCATTTCTTGGGTAACTGTGTCTACTTCCATAGCCTTAACCATCACCACTGAGGCAAAGATTCCCACATCTTTACCAAGAACATACCAAGAAAGACCCACGTGTTCACCTCAGGAGTCTCTGGTGCCTCTGTTCTAACAATCCCAAGATGAACTCAAGATTGATTCCCAACCTTTCCTCCTGGCTCTGTTCCTAACGTGTTTTAGAAAGGCCACATGACCATCATCACACTAGTCTTCAGACTTCCAGGCCCTCTCGTGTGCACTCTCCTCTTTATGCCTCACTGAAAACCTGTGGACAGGCATGAACAGGCACCGTGTTTTAAGAGCATCCAGGATTTGTTTTGATCAGGTGTGGTTAGACATGCAGACACAAAGTGCCTATCGTCAAGGAAGAAGTTTGACTCAGAGTTGCCTGGAAACAGAAGGCAGAGCACACCAAATAGCCATATGATGAAGCACCAGGGTCAGGCAGGGGGCAGTGGGAGAGAGGGAAGTGTGGGCATGAGCCTTTGTTGTGGTTTCCACAGGAAGGATCAGGTGAGGCAGAGTAAACAGACAGGAATAGCTAGTTCGAAGGATTTCATCGGGCCCTAAGTGAAGGGGCTATCCCTAGCTGTCTGGTAACTGACCCTCAGATGGACAAAGCAGGTGGATAGGTAGATAGTGGCCCACAGTATGAGAGCCCAATACATGGGGTGGTTGGGGATTTGCACTCTGGATTGGTTACTTTGTACTTGATAGGCACTTGCAGGCAAGTCATTTGCTAACTCTAGGAATTAGCTAGCAGTGGGAGGGGCATCCCACCAGGGTCAGCAAGTCCCCAAATGTCAAAGCATCAGAATGTATAAAATAAAAAGACACGATTAATACACACTGATTCCCTGTCTTACACAGAATGACATCCAGAGACATTCACTGATTTGACTACATTCAGGTGAGCTAATAGAAATCCTACCTTAAAGTTTACACAGCATTTACATACATCACCTCATTTTAGACCTTACAGGAACTCTGAAGCATGGCGGCTCTGTGCCCATTCCGCATCTGAGGAAAATGGAAGCTCAGAGAGGCTAAGGAGCTTTCCTTAAGTCACCTGACTAAATAGAGGCAGAGTAAAAGTAGGCCAGACCTTCTCTTCCAGCCCTTTGCCTGAGCTCTTTACCACACAGCCTCTGTAGACTTCAGTCCCCACCAGAAAAGCTCATATGATATATGAGGACCCAGGGTATATTAGGTCCCTCTCTGTTGTAAGAGTTCAGTCTGGCTGTCTTTCCTGCTCACATCTCTCACATCCAGATATGCTGAATATAGCTCAGTGGGGAGGAGGTGCTCCAGAACAAGGCTTCAGATTCAGTCTTGAGAGGTCTCCTCACACCAAGAAACAGGACCAGACAACCATAGAACCTCGCTCTATGGCAATTCTCAAGGCACCTGTGGGCACTCTGGGCTATCATATGACTGTGCTGTTCCTGGCATTTGGGGAATGATGGCCAGGCCAGGAATGGCAGCCATCTTCAACATAAGAGGTGCTAACCTTTAAATGTTAATGTGGCGAAATGTCTGTTTAGATAATAATCTCAGTCTAAGACTCTCTTTCATGCTTAAACTCAAGATGTTTCTCCATTGTTCTAATACAACTGAGTTACCCAGGACCGCAGCTACCAGGTCAACTGAGGGAATTTTAGATTGTCCAGACCTTTATCCAGGGCTGGTCATAATCTTAGAAAATCATGCCATAATGACAAGGCCATTCCAACACAGTATTCCATCCTGGCCTCAAGGGGCAACTGTCACATCCATGGTGATGGTAGGTAGAGGTCCAAGTATCTGGTCATTATGTGTCTTAGTGGGAGACATGCCTTAGCACCAAAATACATATTATTTTATTGAAAATTACTTTCATTTATTTTTTACACTATACTTAGGGCTTTATAAAGCTATTTGAAATCCTAACTGAAAGTAGTCAGATTTTCTAGGACTTTCATTTTGGGATACAATAAAAATATTGTTATGATCAAGTGCTGTGTTGTCCGATGGGTTTGGACCACAAGCCCAGAACTGGCTCTGGCCCAATGCCTCCTGCAGCCTTTCCTCTGGGCTCTACCCTAGATCCTGTCAGTATTTCAGAGTTCAAATGAAGACCCATCTCCAAAATGGCTCTCCCCCAACAGGCCTGGTATCAATGCTAGAGAAAGAACAAAGAAGAAAAGAGACAAGTGCATTTCTTTATTCTTCCTTTAGTGTCTCCAGCCACAGGTGGAGAAGTGGATGCCCCTATGCACATCCTCTGCCCCAGTTTGTTTGTGTCTTACATTCCTCTAAGTTTTCTTCTTACCTGCAGTGGCTCTTTATCACTCCTGCCTTTGCAAATTTTTTATACGTGGCTCTTCTTGAGATGGGGAGTTAGAGGGGGAATGAAACAATTTTAGCTACCAATGATTCATTTAATAAACATATTTGAAAAGCCTACTTTTTTCACCAGTACTCCTCAAAGACATTCCAAACTTTGAAACTAACCATGGAACTTAAATGAATTCAGAATTTCACATTAGAAGCATTTACTACATGGAAAGTAGGCCACTGTGGGGTAATAGCATCTTCCACATTGAGGAGACACTGGGAGATCAAGGGTCTGGAACTTGAAAGAAAAAAAGCAAGGCCAATCTGAGGAGAGCCAAACATGGGAGTAGGAAGGGCCATGGGATCAAAAGGTTGTCTGAAATGTCCCATTTTTAATGTTTATCCTATATTACAGAGAGGAGTCCTAAATTTATTTCACTACACTGGAATCTAGAGAAAATATTTTATTCAGAAAACATCACTGAACAAAAAGCTAAAGAAGTGATCTGCGTTTACGAAAACTTTCAAGTACACTTTAATATATTCTGCGAGGATAAAATGTAGTTATACAAGAAAGAGACAGTGGTTCCTAACTTGCAGTATTCACAGCCCAGATACACTACTAAAAAAATTTGCTTGGGCGCCTGGGTGGCGCAGTCGGTTAAGCGTCCGACTTCGGCTCAGGTCACAATCTCGCGGTCCGTGAGTTCGAGCCCCACGTCAGGCTCTGGGCTGATGGCTCGGAGCCTGGAGCCTGTTTCCGATTCTGTGTCTCCCTCTCTCTCTGACCCTCCCCCGTTCATGCTCTGTCTCTCTCTGTCCCAAAAATAAATAAAAAACGTTGAAAAAAAAATGAAAAAAAAAATTTGCTTGATGACTTAGGCATCCGTTCAGGATCGTAGGCAGGAAACATGGTCATACCTTCCTGCTGGCAGACACACAAAACTGATGCATCCCACACACTTGTTTTAGTAGCTCCAACACCGGCTGTTCTAGCAACTTCTAAGAGAAGCTGCGATCACGGACTGCCTGTTGGTCACTGATGTGCCAAACAGAATCACCTTCTAACCTAAAACTAAAATCTCACCTTGACAAATGGGCTGACCAATTAAGTTAGCCAAACCAATGCTTAAGCCTGAGTTTCGATTTTGAAAGCTTTCCATATATGCTGTAATAGCAAATAAGGATTTATGTTGTTTTAACAAAACTGGAGAGCCTGCCCATAGGATTTAATCCTACTAGATTTTAAAGCCTACAGAATCTAAGGTCTTCCCAAGAATTAAAAGCAATGCTCAGATTGAAATATTATAAAATACATAAATTCCACTAGCATGTCACCAGAGGAAAAATAAATGAATAAAAGGCATTAAGCAGAAGGACCAAAATTACAGCCAAGATTCTCAACTATACAATTGAAACTCGGTTACACATTTACCACCCAAAGACAGCAGACCCTTCCATACTACTCTGACATCTGTAGGAGCAAGCGGAGATTAACATGCACTGAGTACATGTTCAATGTACTGCCTACAGCCTATTTCAGTTAATTCTCTCTGCCTGTGGATTTCCCACAGATAGGCTCCTTATCACCACTCCACAGTTGTAGAAATGGAGGCTCGGAAACTCGCCCAAGGCTATGCAGGCAGGAAGTGCTAAGCGGGTCTAAAGAGGCCTCCACTCTTTTTGGGTGTATCATGTCTGTCAGCTCCCGAATCCACAGCACACCAAACGTCAATTCTCCAAAAATGTTTGAACCAACCTGTTTTTCTTGTATCATAAAAATTATGCATTTTGGTTGCAGTAAGCAGGAATGACCTTAAACAAATCAGACGTCAGGACCATTAAAGAGATGCTCTAGACTGCTGATGTACTGGTAACCAGTGGGGAAGGAAGCAGTAGCTAGAGAAGTGACCAGGGACACAGCCGGGCTAGACTCAGGGACAAGAAATACCTCTTCATTCCGTCCTAAATGAAATACGTACAACCCTCCCCCCATCCACCTGGCAAAAAATTCAATTTCACCACATAGTACAAAAATCCTAAGCAGTTTATGCAGCCAGAAAATCTGGGGAGATGTCCATCATGGTCACCACTGAGTCTCTTGTATTCCAGGTCCAGATGGTCCCTTCCAAAGGGACTGTGGCAGAAACTCCATCTTCACACACCTATGGTCATCCTCACCATGGAACCCACCCTTCTCAAATGAGCTGGTCTGACACCCAGTGAAAAACCAAGAGGCTGGCATTTCTCCCCTATAGAAAGAGAACCTCTTACTTGGGCAGACAGAGGCTCAGTGTTCTCTTTGAAAGGAAGAAGAAGGAAAACATCACTCCTACCTCAGCAATGAGCCACCAGCAGATCACAGTGGGCCCAAGCAATGAGAAACAGGACAGCATTTGGGCCTGTTTTGTATCTCCTCAGTTGTGCTCTGCCAGGGCCCTAGGACTCTCCATAACTCAGGCACTTAAGATGTATTAGGCTGAACTGTATGCTATGCCCAAATTGGACCATATGTGACCGGCAAAAACGTCAACTTTGTACATTAACCCCAAGTCCACAGTGGCACAGGTGCCCCTGGGTTAAAAAAAAAAAAAAAGGTGCTTTCATGAGAATGTTTGAGCCAACTAAACTCTGGCTCCAATCCTCTTGTTATAATCCTAAATATCAGGAACTGATTTCTGCATTAGAGTCTTTAGGAGGATGGATTTTCACCTCACTAAAATGGGTTTCATGGCAATAACATGTTAGACTTTATAAATGTGGCTCATGAGTTCCAAAACCTAAAATGGAAAACTGAGCTTCCAGGATATTATGATTACTTGTTTGTACTCCATTATTTTATTTATATTCCTTCTTATTCTTAAAGATATTTAAGGGGTTTTATTTCACCATGAATAAAAGGGATGCTTTAGCAACAGAAGTAAAGGATAAAGAATTATACTTCTTAAATGTCTATAAATGACCCAGATTAGGTGTCCAAGTTTGGAAGATATTTAATCTCTTTCAGCAATGAAATGCCAAGACAGTAAGAATAAATCCCCCAAATTCTTTTAAGGGCTGAGGGCTTATTTATTTTTAGTAGGAGATGAGTTAAATCTCTGGCAGTCTTAGTCCATCAGAGATTCCCATACAAAAAAAAAAAAAAACAAACATGGTAAGCATGTTGCAAGGCATCATGGAGAAGAAACCTTAACTGTACCTCAATGGTAGTTAAATTTTCTGAGGCATGGGTACCACACCAAGTCCAGAGTCAAAGTTTTCACTGGCCCAGACAAAATGAGAAAAATAAAAGCAATTCCCAGGGGGGGGCGGGGGGAAGCACCAGTAACTATCTATAGCCTGATGGAATGATGGAACAAATTAATGAGTGAAAGTACACTGTCTACTTATCAAAAGTCAGGAGATGAACTTACTACATGTAAAGAACGATCCTTAAAAATAAAGCTAACCTTTAACCTAAGTGTCCTTTATAACTTCCTCCTATTAAAATAAACTTTTTTAATGTAATGAAATGATATGATAGAAGATCACAGTTTCATTCTGAAAAAACAAAGTTAGCAGACTTATGTTGGACACCAAAATATTCTTGAACTTTTACCATACAACAAAATTTGACAGCGTGGGAGTCACTGCTTTGGAGCACCGGTTATAACACTTCTAAGAGGATTTGGAATCAGAGACGCATAGTCTGGCCAGAAAACAGCCCCTAAACACAGGGTTTCAGACCCGGTAGGCAACCTGCCCAACAACCATGTTTCCTTCTTCCTCATGGACAGATCCCCAGCTTTGTGTGGGCTGTCCATCCCTTTCCCATGTGACTCAGAATCAAGTAAATCTACCTCTAGATCCAGGGAAGGGTTACTAATTAGCTCAGTCCCCTTGCCTGTGATTGGTTTAGGGATGAGCATGTGACTCAAGTCTGACCATTGAGACATGAGGGGAAATCTGATAAAAGGCTCCTGGGAAAGATTTCTTTGCCATTAAGAAGAGAGACAGAAATGAGCACTCTCTCTCCTATTGGACACTGTCATCTCTGATTGCAATACCTAGAGCTACAGCAGCCATCCAGCCTGAAGACAAGCCAAGCTGTTCTTTTTCCTTTTTTTAAATTTTTTTTAGGTTTATTTATTTTTGACAGAGACAGAGTGTGAGCATGAGCTGAGGAGGGGCAGAGAGAGAGGGAGACACAGAATCCGAAGCAGGCTCCAGGCTCCAAGCTGTCAGCACAGAGCCCGACGCGGGGCTCGAACCCACCAACCGTGAGATCGTGACCTGAGCCAAAGTCAGACGGTTAACCGACTGAGCCACCCAGGTGCCCCAAGCCAAGCTGTTCTTAACAGCAAAGCAGAAAGATGAGAAGCACTTGGGTCCCTGATGATGTCACTCAGGCACTACATTAACAAGTGGGAAATCTTCTGTTATGGGTTGGATTGTGTCCTCCAAAAAAAAAAAAAAAAAGATATGTTGAAGTCCTAACCTCCAGGACCTCAGAAAGTGACCTCATTTGGAAAGAGAACCTTAGCAGATTTAACCAAGTTAAAATGAGGTAATTAGGTTGGGCTCTAATCCAGGATGCCTGGTGTCCTTCTAAAAGGGGGACACAGACACACACAAAGGGAAGATGATGTGAAGACACACAAGGAGAAGGCCATGTGAGGATGGATGCCGAGATTGGAGCAGTGTAGCTGCAAATCCAGGAATACTAAGGACAGGCACCACTGGAAGTGGAGACGACACAAGAAGGGTTCAACCCAGAGTCTCAGAAAGAGCATGGCCTCCTGACACCCCGATTTCAGACGTCTAGCCCCCAGGACTGTGAGAGAACAAATCTGTGTTAAGCCACCCAGTTGGTGGTACTGTGTTAGGGCAGCCCCAGGAAACGAATAGACCTTCTTCTGTCTAGACTTCTTACTCTGAAACAACATTTTCCTTCTGCTTCGGCCATTTGGAATTGAAGACGCCTGTATGTGCAACTGAAAGCAACTTGACCAATAAGAGTACTTAGCATTGGTACTGGTCCCAAAAAGGAGGGGGCCGCCAAACAGAGAAAGCATCCACAAGGAGCAAATGTCCTCTACACCCACCCATGTAACCACCCAGCATCAGCACCTTGTGCCCAACCTAACACTTGTGCCCTTGGGCCTAACGTAACACTTCCACACACAAACACAGACTACTGCCTCACACAGCATGCCAT
The DNA here is from genome assembly GCF_024362965.1 of Panthera pardus. Taxonomy (NCBI): domain Eukaryota; kingdom Metazoa; phylum Chordata; class Mammalia; order Carnivora; family Felidae; genus Panthera; species Panthera pardus. The sequence goes on along the minus strand of NW_026526810.1, from coordinate 13,132,078 downwards.
GATTCTTCTGCAACCAAAAGCACACCACATAAACTCTAGTCCAAGTTCAGGGTCTTGAATAATGTCTATCTCTCCTTCAGTTTCTTCCTGATTCCTCTTTTAAGACTAATTTAGAGATTAACTCATAAACTGAGGACCAGCAATGCACCTTATATAAAATATATGCAAAATCCAATTACTTTTCCTCAAGCCCAAGACACAGTCATCTCTCTTTGGGTCAAGGCAATAGCCTCCTAACTGGTCTCCCTGCTCCCCCTCCTTCAAAGTATTCATAATAAATAGAACCACTAGTATGATCCTGTTAGAACCTAGGTCAGGTCATTCTCCTCCTCTTCTCAGAAACCTCCAGTAGCTCCCATTTCTCCAAGAGAAAAAGCCAAAATCCTCTCAATGACTTTTAGGGCCCCAGATGACCAGGATCCCTAGTCCACCAATAATTTCCTACTGCTCTTCCTCTTCTTCACTCCACTGTAGTCATACTGTCCTTTGAACACACCAAGGAGGTTCTAGCCTCAGAGCCTTTGCACTTGCTCTGCCCCTGTCTGAAATGCCCTTCTCCAGGTATCTGCCTAGCTCATTCCTTCACCTCTTCAGATCTCTACTGAAAAATCACCTCATCAAGGAGGCCCTCCCACTGACCCTTCAGCCCCTCTCTCCTGGCTTTATTTCTTCTTCTTCTTAAGACTTATCACTATGCATTTTACCTATTTTTCATGTTTATTATCTGTATCCTCCACTAACATGTATGTTCCATGAGGACAGGGATTTTTGCCTACCCTGCTACATCCCACAGAAGTGTCTAGGAGAGGGTCTCTCACATATGTGAATGAGGGAAAGAAGAGGTGGTCATGAATGTGGGTATTTAGACCACTAAACATGGTCTCCTGCTTTGTACCAGCCATACATAGGCTGGGCAGATTCACACATGGAGTAAGCAAAGAGTTGGGCCCAACATGGTTGGGGTTTTGCCAAAAGAGTTTGATGAATAGAAGAGCAAGGAAGGTAAAGAGGCAAACAACAGAAGTATGATAATGACTGACTCTTCAAGCAAGTGGGAAGAAATGAGGTTGCCTAAGGAAGGAGATGAGGACATAAGAGAACAAAGGACATGGAAAGATAAAGAATCAATGGATTACAGATCAATGTGGGATTTAAGCTCTTTTTGGAGGAAGTACACCCACACTGATAAATTTGGTGTAATCTAAAATTATGTCTGTCTCTCCTTGGCTTAGCACCCTTGGAATCCACTCATGCATACATTAGCCAAACTTGCATCTATGTAGATCAGCAAAATCCAAGTTCAGTTGTATGTAAGCTCTCTCCTTGTAGACTCTGTAACAGTGGCTACACTAACCTGCCCTTCTGGGGTCTGATTCAAGTCTGGATATGATAAGGGGAGGTGGGATATAAGCATGAGGAAACTGGCTTCCCAGGTGAGGTGTTTGAGTGAGAGCCACCGAGACCTGCTTGGGTTGGTGAAGACAACTGAGCGGGGATTGACTGTGGGGATCATCTTTCAAATCTTCCCCCACATGCCAACACAGTCTTCCAAAACCAAGAGCCAGGCAAGGCTGTGAACACACCTGCTAATGTGATCAGCAACCAGAGGGGTCACACTCTGAATCTCCCCACTCCTCTATTTTAGCGTGCACACACACACACCCTTTCTCTCAGTGCAATCGTCAGAAATCTTTCATGCTCAGGCTATGGTGAAAAGGGAAAGTTGAAGACTCTGGGATCACCCTCCTTGTTCTCCAAACTGACCCAGTCCTTGACTTCCTCAGGCACCTCTTACTCTTCCATCCCCCCATGGTTGCCTTCAGTGAGTGCCTTTAGGCTCACTTCTTGCTTTGGAAGATCATAAGTAACAACCTGAATACCTGCCACCCCTCCACCTGCCACAGACTGCCAGAAACCCGTCACTCACTCTTGGCTGAAGTTCCCAGCCTTCTGCCCTAACCTGGGTGAATTCCCAGACGCAGATGCCCTGCCCCCATTGACCAGACTGTGGACTCCCCGTGTCCACTTCTTACTCCCACCTGGTATTATTCTGGGCTTTTGTCTGCAAGCAACAGAATACAGGTTGGCTGAGCTAAGTGGAAAATGTAATTTGCCTAAATAATATTGGATGGCTTACAAAATCCCTAGGAAGGCAAAACGAAATCCTGAGGACTAGAAAACCAAGAACAATGCCCACAGTCCTGCCCAGAGCAGGAGAGGGCTCCATGCTGACTCTGAGCAGCAGACTATAGATGGTACTCCTAGAGCTGGACACAGGCCCTCACGCCACAGCAGTACTTCCCGGGAAGCCCACCATGCCACAGATGCTTGCCGCCACCACTGTTCTTACTTTTCCCTGAGGCACAGACTCCCAAGAAAAGGTCTAGGCAAGTGTGGGCAAATACACCAGGGCCTCAAGGGTACTCCTTGGTCTGAGCCACACCTGACAGCTGAAGCCCATGGCCCATTGGCTACCTGCACCCCACCCTTCCTGACACCCTAGCTTTTCTGGGAGCCATACCCATAGTCTTTAGATGAAAAGAAAGAGGGACCTCAAAGAGTCCACTGGAGAGCATTAAAATGCAAGCCTGTCAACTCTGTTTTCACTCACCAGGGCTGAATGAAACTGTTTCTAGGCACCAGCCAAGAGAGAGGGGAAACATCATGCTCAAAGGGGGAAACCAAGCCAATATAGGTAGATATGTTTCTACTTTTATGGTAATATGGCCATCTTAAAATAATATATCAAGAGACCTACAACATGTCAGGAGAGAAAGGCCTAAGACTTTGCTTGCTACCTATAATTACTTGACATCATAAAAGTAATTGTCAACTCTTCCATTGTCTTGTTTTTAAGCATTTAAGATGCATTTATAAAGTGATGTAACCCCACAAACTGCACATGGGATCTCCCCTAAATAGTGTGATCAAGAAAGTGCCAAAGCCAACCAGGGCTCATAGAGATGATACCACTGGAATTTTTAGCAGTCTTCTCTAAACAGAAACATAAAAAAGCAACCTTTAAAATAAATGAAAGGTAGGGGTGCCTGGGTGGCTCAGTTGGTTGAGCATCTGACTTCAGCTCAAGTTATGATCTCACGGTTCCAGTGTTCGAGCTCCGTTTCGGGCTCTGTGCTGACAGCTCAGAGCCTGGAGCCTGCTTCAGATTCTGTGTCTCCCTGTCTCTCTCTGCCCCTCCCCCACTCACACTCTCTCTAAAAAATAAATTAAAAAAACATTTGAAAAATAAGTGAAAGGTAGACAGCAAATTAGTCCTACAACCTTGAATAGTTATCTTAAATGATATTCTAGAGACCACTGGACTAGACATAGCATCTATCTGAAGATACAAGGAAAATATTTTTTTTAAATAACAAAGCCCATTAAAAAGAATCCAGCTGGCATCTCAAAATGACATAGCCAGAGCAGTTCTTGGACATCAACATGACTCCTGGCCTGATGATCATAAACCACTAGGTATTCACAGACCTACATTGACTATAAAAGGCATCACAAATTGGCAAAGGCCCACCAGACCCACTTCTGAAAACCAGTGGACACAGAGCTGTATGTCTTCAGGAATCGAGGCTCATTTCATCTGTTCACTGGCTTGTTCTGTAAATCCCTGCTGAGCACCTGCTGTGGGCCAAGTATGGTCCTAGAGGCAGGGTAGACACACCTACCTAGACCCCTGCCTCAGGCTGTCTGTGCTCCATGGGGAAAGACAAAGAATCAGTGAAATTGAATTTCAGATAGTGAAAACAGTTTAAACAGAAGATAAAGCAAGCAAGAAGAGAGGACGATGCAGGAGAACAGGGCTGGGTAGGCCAGGGCTGGGGGCTGGGGTTCTTATAATAGCAAGAGGAGGGGTCAGAGGTCAAGGAGAGCCCTCTCTGAAAGCAACCAAAAGGTGAGACATGAAGCATAAAAAGGAGTTATGAGAACTTGGGAGTCCAGGTTCAGAGGAGAATTACATACCTCAGTCTTAGAAATGAGAAATCGGATGTTTTCTAGACAGAGGAAAGAAGAGGCATAAGTGTCCTGTAACTGGAGGGAAGGGGCAAGGTTTGGGAGAGGGGGGTAGTCATTGGGAAGCTACTGTGCCTGGGCACAGAAACCACACACGAGCTGCACAGGATGGTCTGACCACAGGTCCCAACCAGAGGGGCCTCAGAGACCAGCTAAAGAGCAAGTGCTTTATCCAGGAACATCAGGAACTGAGGAAAGTAGGTGTTACCTTGTTGACTGGGGCAGACACAATCAGAATGATCACACATACTGAAAGCAAAATTCATCTTTTATTCTTTGCTTTCAATTGGTAAGGTGCACTGTATTTTTATTTCATTCACATAATGTTCCTAACTTCTTGCTTTTTTTAAGTGTTAATTCTTCAAATTGTTTAAAATTTAATTTTAAAAAAAAAATTGTAAGTGTACAGTTCTGTGGCATTAAGTAGACACGGACAGTGTTGTGTATCCATCAACACCATCCATCCACAGAACTTTTTTCATCTTGAAAAACTGAAACTTAGAACCCCTCATACACTAATGCTCCAGTCCCCTCACACCCCAATCCCCAACTTTATGTCTCTATGAATTTGACGACTCTAGGAACCTCAAGTGGAATCATACAGTATTTGTCCTTTTGTGACTGGCTTCTTTCACTCAGTATAATGTCCTCCAGGTTCACCCATGTTGCGGCAGGTGTCAGGATTTCCCTCCTTTTTAAGACTGAATAATATTTCATTGTGTGTATAGGTAACATCTTGTTAGCCATTCATCCATCAGTGGACAGCTGGGATGTTTCCACCTTTTGGCTACTGTAACTAATGCTTCTATGAACAGCAGGTACAAACGCCTCTTCTTAAAGTTCCTGCTTTCAGTTCTTTGGGCTATAGACCCAAAAATATCTTCGTGTTTTTAAGGTTATTTATTTTGAGGGGGGTGGTGGGCAGAGAGAGAGAGAGAGAGAGAGAGAGAGAGAGAGAGAGAGAATCCCAAGCATGCTCTGCAACGTCAACATGGAGCCTGGTGTAGGGCTCAAACTCTTGAACCATTAGATCATAACCTGAGCTAAAATCAGGAGTCGGATGCTTAACTGACTGAACCACCCAGGCATCCCCCACCAAAGTAAATTCTTACTTTTAAAGATACTCCCGGGGCGCCTGGGTGGCTTGGTCGGTTAAGCGTCCGACTTCGGCTCAGGTCATGATCTCACGGCCCGTGAGTTCGAGCCCCGCGTCGGGCTCTGTGCTGACAGCTCAGAGCCTGGAGCCTGTTTCAGATTCTGTGTCTCCCTCTCTCTCTGCCCCTCCCCTGTTCATGCTCTGTCTCTCTCTGTCTCAAAAATAAATAAACGTTAAAAAAAAAATTTAAAGATACTCTCTACACTTGGTCATATGCGTTTTACAATAAAATCTGAGTGCAGGTGGAGCAAATCATGACCATGTCCGTTAAAGCTGTGTAAACCAGAAGACTCCCACCATGCCTCTGAACCAGAAGTAGACCCCTGCTCCCAGAGCACACTGCCAGAGGCTCACACTGCTAATGACATAGGTCATGGCCTTGATTCCAATACGTGACATACCTGGTCTTGGAAACTTGATGAGGAGATAGTTTTCGTTTCCTTTCAAGTTATCTAGTGGAGAAAATAAAATGCCATTTGACTTTTTCAAAGAATTTAAAATTTAGCTTTAGAAACCTATTACACATCTCAGAAAAGAGACCAAAAGAGACCAAAAATTCCCTCCTCCAATTTTTTTTTTCAAATCTGCAATCTGTCTAAATTTCATAATGAAGGTGACCAACAAGGCTGTCTTGATTCCAGTATCAAAATAGTCTCAAATTTCCATCCCTCTCTTTGTTCTTTATTTTTTATTACTACTCAGATTTTGTATAAATGGGGGTTAACTTCATTAAAGGTGTTTACAAGACACCTTCTATTAAACATAACTTTTAGGGGTGTCTGAGTGGCTCAGTTGGTTAAGTGTCTGACTCTTGATTTTGGTTCAGGTCATGGTCTTGCAGTTCCTGGGATTGAGCCCTGTGTTGGGCTCCATGATAACAGTGTGGAGCCTGCTTGGGATTCTCTCTCTCCCTCCCTCTCTCTCTCTCTCTCTCTCAAAATAAAAAAAAAACTTTTAAATATTTATATTTCATATATTTTATACAAATTTGTATTTGCCTTATTAAAATGTTTTATTCTAAATAATTTGATTCAGTACAATTAAATATTAAAAATTGGTACATGGCCCTTTAAGGAACCTATTAATTTTGTAAAATACAGTAATACTGCAGAAGGAAGAATTAGAACATTCTCCAAGCCAGATAAACAGATATTAGAGAAAGGACATTTGCACATTAAGTATTAATTGACACATGGAACAAAATAACTCATGGTAAGTGAATGGTGGGTGCCAGGGGCTGGGGGAGGGAGGAATAATGGGTTGTTGTTTCATGGGTATGGAGTTTCAGTTTTGCAAGATGAGAAGAGTTCTGGTGGTTGGTTTCACAACAGTGTGAATGTACTCAACGCTACAAACTATACACTTAAATGGCTAAGATGGTAAATTTTATGTATATTTTACCATAATTTTTAAATTGCTTTTAATTTTTTCAAATTAAAAAATATACATTTTGTTTTGAATAAGTAATGCTAGCCAGGACTGGCCACTGGTCAGCAGGAGAAGACTGTTCCAGGGTTGGCTCAGATTAAGGAAAACCATCACTATAGTTACTCCTAATTCCCCAGGAAAATTAGCAGAAGAAACCTTTCTTGGAGCAAGGTGTTATGTCTGCTTTGGAGCAGAAGAGGCACAGTAATGAATTTCCCTAAGTCTAACCCCAACATTTCTTCACATGTTAACAGTCCTGATGTTGAGGTGCCTCACACAATTCCTCTCAAAAGAAATCTGCTACCTGCCAAGCAGAAGTGTAAGCTGAGAAACAGCCATGACTGCCTGTGCAGGTATAAACTTAACCAGGCATAAAAGGTATCAGTTCCTAGTGACACATCTGCATTGGTGGTATCAGGTGGTTGAATTTGAACTTAAATTTGAATACCTACTGTCCCAACAATGTCTTCAAAAAGATTATACAATGATACAGGACTAAAACTAAGCATTATTGTGTGGGCAGAAGGTTGGCTTTCACATGGCTAAGCTGTACAATTAAAATAAGCTACAACCGCGAAATCTTTTGGGTACGTCATCAACTACCCAAAGTCAGGACAGGTTGGTGGGAGTGACTGATGCACTGTGACATTTCTCTGTCCAAAGTTCCAGCTGACTTTCCAGAACAGCTGTTTAATTTCCACAGATACATAAGGCAATTATGGAAAAAGTAAAAATTCAGAGCTTAACCAAAGAGGAAATGCAGGCATCCAGTAATTTTCAATGTCTTGACATTATGCTGTCAATCCCAAGGGGTACAACAGGTCAAGAACATGAGCATGGAAAAAGAAAAGCTTTTTGATGAAGGTTGCCAATACAACCATCAATGGCCAAAGAGATAAGAAAAAATTATACTATGAATGAGAAGAGAGCTTAAAACTCAAACTTTGTGATACTGAAGATGAAACAGTATGACACTGCGATAAATGTAACTACCAACTATGTAACCATAGTTACTATGATGGCATAGGTTAGATACCTTATGGAAACTACATTTAATATCGTATTTCTTTTTTCTAAAAAGATACTGTTTAATAAAGAATGGTCTTTGTAATAGAAGGAACAGCACAGGTTTTATGCTACAGTAACTTATTATGTGATGAACCAAGTCATTTTTTTCCACAATGAAGGTACTTGCCAAAGGCCACCTTGTCTCTCACTTTTTACTATAAACTCATTGCAAATTCTTCTGATGGAGACAGAATACAGATTTTTTTTAAGTTGTATATGGGTACTGTAAATTCAAACCTCCTACTAATAAACACTGAAAATAGCTACCAATGGTAATCCTAAGTATACCCAAGCATTGTTTAACATGTGTAAAATTGGGGTCATTGACTATGCTCATCCAAGAAGAAAATACGTTCAACCTAGGAAAACAATGAAAGTATATGTAATAAGTCTATATCATCACCAGACCTTGAAGTTTCACAAACAGAATCAACAACTTGATGAGGTTACTTCTGCCTTTACTGCAGACACATGTTATCTATGCCAACAATGGAATTTTAGACATTTCTGATAAGACAAGCTTTGGGATCATTTGATATTGGAAATTCAAACTAGAAAGCCTGAAATAGTACCAAAATTAACAACTCTAATACCAAAGGGAAAGCCCTAGCCCATGACACTGAAAAAGTAAAGGAACCATCTTAAGATAAAAGTAATGTAAGGTATAAGGCAGTGTGAGAAAAGCAATAAAACATCTATGGACAATGGAAGCCAGAGAACTCCAAAATCACCAACAGATAATACCTGGGAAGTACTAGTGCCAGTATAAGAACAACAATAACACTGCAGGGGTTCTTCAGGCTCCAATTTACAATACAAGACCACTGGGAGTAGAAACAAAATTGGAAGTAGAAATAATAGGGGCAAAGGAAGGAGAAGGGCCAGATACAAGTTGCATATTGGAGAAGAGGCAAATCTCACCAAATACATGGCCAAAGTGTTCGTCACTTTGTGAAAATACAAAAAATGCCAGAACTACAACTAGAAACATATCCTTTCTACAATCACAGATAATAATAAAATTAGAAAATGGAAAAGAGGAAAATACTTAATAAAATAAAATGAAAAAAAGATCAAGAACATTGAAAAGAAAGCCACAGAGAAGATAGGCAAAGAGGGTCCAACGTGTGTATAATAAGAGTCCTGAGTAGAGGGGAAGAAAAGAAAAACTTCCAAAAATTATTATCCATGCAGACATTCCCAAAGATTAAAAATGAAAGAAAGAAAAATAAAATACTTAAAATTACATATTGATTCCACTTTTAAAATAAGAAAAGGACTTGAATAGGTATTTCTCCAATGAAGATATACAAATTGCCAACAAGCACACAAAAAGATGGTCAACATCCCCAACTATCAGAGAAATGCAAACTGAAGCCACTATGAGGTAACACCTCATACCCATCAGAATGACTGTCATCAATTAATCAATCAATAACAAGTGTTGGCAAGAACATGGAGACTCAGGAACCCTGTGCCCTGCTGGTGGGGATATAAAATGGTGCAGCCACTGTGGAAAACACTAGGCTGTTACTCAAAAAATTAAAAACAGAATTACCATATGACCCAGCAATTTCACTTATGAGTAAATATACAATAGAAGTAAAAGCAGGAACTCAAACATACCTGTACACTCATGTTCACAGCAGCATTATTCTCAACAGCCAAAAGGTGGAAACAATCCAGGTGCCATTGATGGATGAATGGATAAACACAATGTGGTACATCCATAGAATGGAATATTATTCAGGCTTAGAAACGAAGGAAATTCTGACACATGCTCAACATGGATGAACTCTGAGGCCATTACACTAAGGGAAATATGTCAGTCACAAAAGGCCAAATATGTATGATTTTGCTTATATGAGGCACCTAGAGTAGTCAAATTCAGAGACAAAAAGTGGAATGGTGGTTGGTAGAGACTGAGAGGAGGATAAAGAAGGAAGGAAGTTGTATAGAGTTGTATACCAAAAATGGTTAAAATGGTAAACTTCATATTATGGGTATCTAACAACAATTAAAAAAAATAAATTAAATTAACTACTATATTGAAAGGGCACACTATATTGCTGGAAAAAAAGGGGGGGGAATACCACAGCAGCCACACCAAGATATATTCTAGCAAAATAAATAGGACTACGTATCTTCCTCAACTTACAGAGGTGCTTGTCCCAATAAACTTATCGTAACTTGAAAATATTTTAAGTCAAAAATGCACTTAATAAAGCTAACCTACCAAACATCATAACATAGTCTAGCCTACCTTAAATGTGCTCAGAACCCTTTCATTAGCCTACAGTGGGGCAAAATTGTCTAACACAAAGCCTATTTTCTGTTAAATATCTCATGTAATTACTGAATACTGTACTGAAAGCGAAGAACAGAATGGCTGTATGGAGCAGACTGGTGGTAGTGCTCCAGCTGTGTACCCCGTGATCACGTAGCTGACTGGGAGCTGTGGCCCCTGCCACTCCCAAAGAAGAATACCACATATGGCTAGCCCAGGAAAAGATGAAAATTCAAAGTAAGCTGTCTATTAAATGCAGATCACTTTTCCACCATCATAAAGCTGAAACCTGGTAATTCAAATATCATAAGTTGGGGGCTGTCTGTACAGAAGCAGCAGAAGGTACTTCCAACACTGTTTGTTATGCTTTAGTTCTCTGGGGGTGAGGGGGGGGAGAACTGCACTTTGATACAAGTGAAAAAAGTTAGATTTTTCATTATAAAAGATGGGAATTTGTTATAATACCCTCTTCACTCGTCTGCACACTTGAAATATTTAATCACACATTCACACATAAAAAAAAAGAAACTACTGGCTCCCACAACTGAAAAATTTAAAGATGAGTGGTGTCTTCAGGGCATGCTTGAACCAGGAACTCAATGTCACTAGAGTCCCAACTCTTTTCTACCTTCTGCTCTGCCTCTGTGGCATCAGCTTCATCCTTGGGGTTCACATAGAAACCTTCAGACTTCCCTCTTATGATGATTAAATGTCTGTGGTAGTTTCCAGTCTAACTTCATATTAAAGGAAGCAAGAGCATTTCTTCTAGAAACTTCCATTCAGGTCCTGGAATTCACTCTTTCACACTGACTGGAATTGGGTGCACATTCCTTTGACTGCTGGTATAGTGGGATATAATGATTAGGTCAAACTGAGCAGGACCCTCTCATGGAGTTAGCAGTAGAGTCAATCCTAAGAACAGAAAAGGGAAATGGAAGCAACAAAGGAGAAACAGATTCTGTGAGGCATCTACAGCAGAGAACACAGTCCTGTAGTCACTTCTCAGCCTCACAGACACTATCTCTCTGCTAACCTTCATGAAACCATCAGACACATCCATATTTGCTACAAGGACATATCTAGACCCTTGCCCTGCTATGTATACCTAACAACTTTTATGTAAAAATCACACGGCCCATTAGAGATGGGACAACTTTTATAACACTCATCAGAGGAAGACAGAACAAATTAGAAATAATCATCCCTCACTTTCTCCTAATCTTAACCAAGAAAAACAAAATTAAGGAAGATCCGGCATATAATTAAAATAGAGTTCACACTCAATGAACACACCCTACCAAAGATGATGAAGAGGCTGAGAAGTTCCTCTGGGTACTCACTCAATAAATACCATTTATTCCATGTACTGCAAAAGCAAGTGTTATAAATAATTTAACTTGCTTAGGAAAAGATCTATCCTATTATTTTATCTGGATGTTATCATCTTGAAGTCTGACAGTTACCAAAGCAAATAAAAATTCTAACATCCTTAATGGTAAGATAATCATTAATAATTCATTTTCATTGAAGATTTCTTGATAACTTTTTTGCTTCCTTGTTCTTGCCATAAATTAACTTTAAAAAAAAAAAAAGCTAAAATGTGAAGAATTTCCAGAACTTTCAAACCACTCTAATTTAAAACAAAATTCGTAACTGAAAGTTAACCCACTTAACCATGATGTCTCTTTGTGCTCATTTATCTTTCTCCAAGGCCATCCGATAACAAATTGATTCATGCATGCATGATGCAGCAAACATCTACTAAGTGTCTTACATATGCTGGAAGGGATGTGAAACACCACACTTCCTAAGCCCTTTTTTGTTTTAAGTTTATTTATTTTAGAGACATAGAAAAGGAGTGGGAGAGGAGCGAGAAAGAGAATCCCAAGCAGGCTCTGCACTGATGGTACACCATCAGTGCAGAGCCTGGTGGGGGGCGTGAATTCACAAACCATGAGATCATAACCTGAGCAGGAAACAAGAGTCAGATGCTTAACCGAATGAGCCACCCAGGTGCCATTCCTAAGCCCTTTTTTACAGATGAGGAACTTGAAGTCAAAGAGAGTAAGTGACCTGCCCATAGCCACAGAGCTAATCTATATGAGAAAACATGTGAGCGATCAAGTTTCCTCAACTCCAGCCTGATGCCTTCTCCTTCCTGGCACACTCCCTTCCCTAGGACTACACCATGCCTTCAACATGGTCCTCCCCCCCAGCAGAGAGCACTACCCTACTAGTTGTTTTGTTAAATTTGTTTCCACCCAGCATTTTCTGAACACCCTTCCTATGTCTGGAGAACAACCCCAAGGTAGAAGAAAGACCCCATCCAGCCCTCCTGGCAGCGAGCGCTTAGGCTCGTGCCTCGGCTTTGCTAATGGGTGAGCAGCGTGAGACAGTGTGCAGGAGTGGAGGAGGGAAAGAGGCAGCAGTGACAGCACTGCTGGCAATCAGTCCTGAGGGAGCTGGGGTATCTTTGCTGAGTGGTGGTTAGAGTTGTCTTCACTTGTCCAAGCCCAGTGCTTTGGTCTTGGCACTGGTCCTCACTACATGGAATTCTCTGAAACTGGCTAAAATGGACTCTGGTTTCTGCAAATAAGAATCCTGACTCATATCCCACTTAGGTACATTATTATCCACATTCTCAGGAGATGTCCCTAGGGGCTACATTCAAAGTAAAGAGAGATTGTGCCTGAAACTTCACTATGAATCGCTTCTCGGCCTTCTGGCTAAGATCAAGTGAAACTCCACTATGAACCACAGGATACTGTGCTTATCTATCTAAGTCTTAATTTTTTTTTTAATCTAGATGGTTCTTTTCTATAAAAATACAATGATGGGGGGGCTCATGGGTGGCTGAGTCAGCTGAGGGTCCAACTTTGGCTCAGGTGATGATGTCATGGTTCGTTAGTTTGAGCCCCACATGGGGCTCGCTGCTGTCAACGCGGACCCCACTTCAGATCTTCTGTCCCCCTCTGTCTCTGCCCTTCCCCTGCTTGCTCTCTCTCTCAAAAATAAGTAAACATTAAAAAATAAAAACAAATAAGTAAAAAGACAATGATGGGACTACTGCACTTATGGCAATATGTACTGAATTCTCACATGCCTCTTTACAGAAAAAAAACATTAGGAAGATGGCACAGTGAAAAGCAATAATAAAATTATCTTTTCCCCTAAAATCTAACAACAGAACAGAGCGGCTGTCAAGCCTCTGCACCGCACCCCAGGTCCTCGCAGCCCCCAGCCCCACCCTTCTTGGAAGCAGAAAGCAAGGGAGAAGCAAGTCAAAACAGTCCTGAAGGTTCTCACTAACAGCCACCACCTTCGAGGGGAGCAGAAGGGAAGCAGCTGAAAGTAACTTCCAGAGACTAGACAGAATTTTCCCCAACACCTCACATCACCCCAGAGATGAAAATAATGCTGTGACTCCTGCAGAGAGGAAAGTAAGAAACTTTCCTATGGTTACAGATGGGAAATGTTTAAACATGACAATGTAAAAGCAGCAGTCTTCTGAATTGGATGGTATGAAGTGAGAAAGGGGAAGATGTAGAAATGCATTCATTTCCTCATCTGTCTTAGAGGGGGTCGTTAAGATAGGGCCTCACATTGGCAAACCCAGATACAGAGATTTCCAGTTGGTCTGTAAAGATGAAATATAACAACAACAAAAAACACCTAAAAATAAAAATATAAGAAATAAAACTCAGGAGATAAAAGGGAAAATGTGGGTTTTTTTTTTTTTTACATTTTCATAATATGTGAACAGTAGATATAATTTAAGAATTGCTAGGGGCACCTGGATGGCTCAGTCGGTTAAGCGTCTGACTTTGGCTCAGGTCATAATCTCATAGTTCGTGAGTTCCAGCCCCATGTAGGGCTCTCTGCTGACAGCTTGGAGCCTGGAGCCTACTTCAGATTCTGAGTCTGGCTTTCTCTCTGTCCCTCCCCCGTTCATGCGCTCGCTCTCTCTCTCTCTCTCTCTCTCTCTCTCTCTCCCCTCCCCCCCCAAAAAAGAACTGCTAAATCAAGAAGTAGAACATTATATATAACAAATACATAGGTTTAAGGGTGCTTGGGTAGCTCAGTCTATTGAGAGTTGAACTCTTGATTTTGGATCATGTCATGATCCCAGGGTCTTGGGCTGGGATTCAAGCCCTGATTCTGGGCTCCTTCCTGGCATGGAGACTGCTTAGGATTCTCTCTCTTTCTGCCCCTCTCCCCTGTTCACACTCTCTTTCTAATAAAAAAAAAATTGTTTTTAATGAAAAAAAAACCCCACAAATACATAGGATTAGATGAGTAATCACTGGAAAAACTAAAAGCAGACTCTAAACAATCCAATGCACCAGAAAGGAATACCACATAGACACACCCAAATTAAAAAAAAAAAAAAAGGAAAAATGCATTACAAAGATAAACTATGCAGCAGCCAGGGTAATAAAATTAGGACCAAATATATCTGTGATATCAACAAGTTTAGATAACACAAAATTAGTATTATTGGCAAATAACAAGATATACCCATAAAGCCAACTTTAAGAACTATTAGAAATAGAGTATTTAGCTAATTGACAACTTGCAAAATTTTTAAATATCTCCCCTTCCTATAAACAAACAAAAACAGAAAACACAGGCTTGCAAAGAACTCATTCACAGTAACAGTGGGGAATTGACTTAAGCAGATACAGGCTAAACTTAAGCAGACAGCTCTCACATGGGGCACAAAAAAGAAAGTTAAAGGAAAGGAATAACATGTCCTTGTACAGGACAAATTAAAACCACAATGAGATACCACCTCACATCAGTCATACTGGCTAAAATTAACAACTCAAGCAACAACAGATGTTGGCAAGGATGCGGAGAAAGAGGATCTCTTTTGCACTGCTGGTGGGAATGCAAACTGGTGCAGCCACTCTGGAAAACAATATGGAGGTTCCTCAAAAATTAAAAATAGAACTACCTTATGACTCAGTAATTGCACTACTAGGTATTTATCCAAGGGATACATGTGTGCTGTTTTGAAGGGGCACATGCACCCCAATGTTTATAGCAGTGCTATCGACAATGGCCAAAGTATGCAAAGAGCCCAAATGTCCATCAACAGATGAATGTATAAAGAAGATGTAGTGTGTATATATATACATATATATACAGATATACATATATATATATATATACACATATATATACGGATATACATAACATATATATATATATATATATATATATATACATATATATATACATATATACACAATGGAGTATTACTCAACAATCAAAAAGAATGAAATCTTGCCATTCGCAACTACTAAATGGAACTAGAGGGTATAATGTAAGCGAAATTAGTCAGAGAAAGACAAGTATCATATGATTTCACTTATATGAGGACTTTAAGATACAAACAGATGAACATAAGGGAAGGGAAGCAAAAATAATATAAAAATAGGGAGGGGGACAAAACATAAGAGGCTCTTAAATATAGAGAACAAACAGAGGGTAGCTGGAGAGGTTGTGGCAGGGGAATGGGTTAAATGGGTAAGGGGCATTAAGGAAGACACTTGCTGGGATGAGCACTAGGTGACGTATAGGGATGAGTCACTGGAATCTGCTCCTGAAATCATTGTTGCACTATATGCTAAATTGGATGTAAATTTAAAAATTAATTAATTGATTAATTTTTAAAAATTAAAAACAATGTCCTTGTATAGGAAGACCCAATACTGTAAAGTTATTAATTAATTCCCCTTAAATTAATCCATAAATTCACTGCAAAGCTATCAAACTACCACGAGTATTTGGGACTTGTTTTGGAACTTGACAAAATGATAATCAATTGTAGATCTAAAAAAACAAACAGGTGATAATTACCAGCTGTGACAGTTTATGTTTTCTAATGATGGGCACTACAATATCACCCATCCCACATGCTTTTCTGTAGTGTGACCCGGCCTCACCTTCCATCAAGACTCGGGGGCTGTGTCCCTCCCCTTGAATGCAGGCAGGCTTGTGGCTGCTTTAGCCAAGAGTGTGCAGAAGGAATCACACGGTGAGATTTCTGAGACTAGGCTAGAAAAAGCCATCTGCTTCCACCCAGTGCTCTTGGGACATATACTCTGAAGGGAGTAGCCATAATTTAGGAAGTCCAACCACCCTGAGACCACAGGGCTGAAGAAGCCACAAGTAGGCACATGTCTCAGTTCCCCTCTAGCAGCCAGCCAGAGACAACTGCCAGCATGTGAGCAACCACATCCAGCCCAGTCAAGTCTTCAGATGATTCCAGCCCCAGCTGACATCTGACACAATCACATAAGATAAGAATCTCCCCACAGAGCCAGTCCAACTTCCTCACTGAAAAACTCATGAGCAAAATAAAATACCTGTTTTCAGCTGCTAACTATGGGGATAATTTGTTGTGTAGTAAAAGTAACTGGAATTGCTGGGAAATTCTGTGAAAAAGAAAAAGAAAAAGAAAAAGAAAAAGAAAAAGAAAAAGAAAAAGAAAAGAGCCCTATCACATTTGAAAACATAATGACTCAAAGTCCATTCATTAATTCATTTAACAAATATATAGTGAATGTCCACAGCTCTACTGAAGGCCAGGCTCAACAGTGGTATATAAACAAAACAGTGGTATATATACCACACAGTGGTATATAAACAAAACCCTTACCTTTATGGGGTTTAGATTTTAGTTAGACAAATAAGCCAATTTAATTTCAGGTCATATTAGGTGCTTTGAAGGAAAATAAAAATCAAGATAACAGAGTAGTAATTGCTCTTAAAATAGTGGGGTTAGCACAGGCTCTCTGAGGAGATAATGATGGAGCAGAGAACACTGAAGGCTTTGGAGCTTTCTCACTGATGTTGGGTTTGTGAACCATACAGCCTGTTTTGGAGGCAATTTGCAAAATCTACCTCAATCCAAAATGTAGGTACCCCTCGACCTAGAAACTTGTTGACTAGGAAACACCCTATGAAGATTCTTACACAAGCTAGCATTTCCTCTCAAGGATGTTTTAACAGAAATGAAAATCACCACAGTGTGGGATCAATAGAAGCTTATTAAATAAATTACGTTTTAGACATTCGATAGAGCACCGTGACGACTTCAGGAAAAGCAGATGAGCCGTATCAGCAAAGAGCTGCAAGATACATGGTTAAGTGACAATACGAAGAGTCAGAACAGTGCAAACAGCATCTATCCTTCTGACTCACCCCTGGTCTGAAAGAAAGCCTCTTTCCTTGGGGACACCTCTGGGGAGAGGAGGAAGACTGTGACTTCTCATCTTGCACTTCTCCGAACCACTTTTTCTAACAAGCTGCTGTACAAGTTTCACTTTTGTCTTATAAACGCCCACAGGGGTTCTCTGGGCTGTGACAGCTTCTCTCCAAAGAAGGAATCAAGGTTGCCAGGAAGGTTTGATTTCTCTTTTGGTAGTCTTTGTGTTTTCTAAAACTAACTCAATGGTAAGTTTTAAATTTAAAAAAAAATTTTTTAAGAAGAAACGCTCTAGCAAGAAAATATGAAACTGGTTTAAAATACATTCTATTTATTGGTAAGTGTATGAAACCTCCAGAATCCCACTGCAAACACCACCGTGATCAGTAATGCTTTATGTGAACCTAGCACGCCATTCCAAGGAACACCATTGTGGTTATCTGGTATCACCCTGGTCATCTGGTTATTCACCTATTCTCAGATCACCCCCTCCAGCCAAGCTGGCACATGCCAAATCAGCTCAGAACCAGAGAAGAAAAGATGTGCACTAAGCCCTCTTGAGGCCTGCATACTTCTCCAACATTTCCTTTTTCCAGAGCTCAGTATGACCTGGGTGGCCCTGAGTAAGTCAGACACACCCCAGGTCACAAACGAAACAATTCGTTCTTCACCATTGCCTCTTCCCACACTCCTTACCACAGTCCCCCCAAATCTTTGCATGCATGTGATAGCTTTCCCCCAAAGAAAGAATCAATGTTCCCAAGGCACAGAGAAAATGCAAATTTCCTAAGTTGTTGGTTTATTCAGTATTTTCATCACTGGAAAATGTCAGGAAATACTTTTGCCAAGAGTAATAAAAATAAACATCTACTCTGAGCCTTTCCTGCAAGATCTTTCAGGGTACCCACCTGGCTGACTCCTGCACATTTCCGGCTCCCCTACCTTTTCCAATGTTCCTGTCTCTGTCACAATGTCTTCTTCCATTCAAGGCTCTGTCCTCTGAAGTTCTCTGTCCCCTGGCTTCAGGCCTACACAGGTGGCTCCCTAGTCCCACACCTAAATGTCAGTTCCCTACATGGAGTGCCTGTGAATGTTAACTCTCATCAGCCACTCCCAGGCTGACTGGAGAGGCCGTGCCATCATAGGGTACAAACTGGGACACCCAGCTCAGGCCCTGAAGCCCTCCATCCCACGGCCAAAGGGCTGGCCACTTGTTCCTGAACACCTGACAGTGGGGAGCACACAACGTATTCCTTCCTCTGGGCTTATAAGTTTGTCCTCCTGCAAATAACCCACCGGTTCCTCACCATGGGCAAGCCAGTACATCAAGAGCTAACCTCACTTATAAAGAACACACATGTAAAGGATTAGTCTTTCTACAACACGGCTTGTATTATGTCAGAAATGTGTCATAGGTCCTCATTACCACACCTGGCAAGCACCAGCCCCACACATGCCTACCCCCTACCCTCACCTTGGGTCTTCCTGTGAAGGAGGGGTCCCTGGCCCAGGTTCCCTATAGAGTGAGCTCCCACTGGGCTTCCCACAGCTCTCTAAGGCCAGCAGACTTGGATCAACACCACCCTAGGTGACCCTAACTTTGACTCTCAGGGGGCAGGGTTGGGGTTTGGGTTTTTTCTCTAAAAGCCCAAAGCCAGGGGTAGGGGTGCTTAGGTGGCTTCGTCGGTTAGCCATCGGACTTTGGCTCAGGTCATGATCTCGTGGTTTCATATTCTATGTCTCTCTCTCTCTGCCCCTCTCCTGCTCATGCTGTCTCTGTCGCTCAAAAATAAACATTTAAAAAAATTTTTTTAGAAAACAAAAAATAAAAGCCCAAAGCAAGGTTACAAACTGATCTGCTCTATTCCCAGCAACCAGCTTCGAGGTCAAGGGTCACAAGGAACAGAGCAACAATTGAGACACAAACAATTCCCATCACGGGCCCCTCTCCCACTGCCCCCCAAAGGCACCCACAGGCTTGCTCTAGGCAATTAAGGGAGTCCATTCAAGAGACTCCTGGTGGAATAAAGCTGTCCTTGGGCTCCAGCGTCCCCTTCTGACACACAGGACAGGAGGGGCTGGCAGGACTATTTTCAACCATACGCACTTAATGTTCACCTCGACAGGCAGTACATAGCAAGCACTGGGGGCCACAAGGGAATAAATCCCAATTCATTTACAGGATCTGTGATGTAAGTACACCTGCAGTGACCTTTTCCATGGCTTGAACCATGAGAAAGGAGCCCACTCCCTCCTCAAGCTGAACCTAAACAACCAAGTTCCTACTGTTTCCCCCTTACCTGAGAACCCAGAAATCACGGCCCAGCCACAATGCCTAGAAATCTGTGCCAATCGCTTTTGTTTATTTTAGAATGTTACACCATTATATACTTGGATAGTCTGAATGGGTAAAATGACGACTTTCTATATTTCTGCCTGTCCATGGCATAGTCTGGTTTGGAGAAAGAACTCAGGTTCCAGCCCCACTTTCCACAAAGGATAAAGGTAAGTCTCAGAGAAGTCATTCTTCTGGTCATTGCACAAACTTTTCTTGAACAGCCACCTGTGCCAGGTGATGAAGGGCCCTTATAAATTCACCCATTCCCTGAAAGATGGAGGTGGGTGGGGAGGTTTCTGGCAAGAGGAGCAGAGGAGAAGGGGGGGGGGGGGGATACTCAGAGAACAGCAGGCTGCCACCTGTGTGATTACTGCTCTCACTGCTCAGCAGCCTGCTGAAGCCACCCCACAAGGAGAATGGTTCTACTGTTTCCTACACCTGGGGTCTGATACTCCTCCCCCACACCCCCAGGCATCCAGGTCCACCAGGTCAAACAGGGAAAGCAATATGGATCTCCAAACACACTCAATCCATGCCAACTGTGACCATGCCACAGGAGATAACACAGGCCCATGGGACCAGAGCCAGTCCCCAGGGCCCTGGCTCACTATAGGCCCTCTCCATTACAGTATAAGACAAACCTCTCCCACCATCTCATTTCTATCCTCTGCACACATCCCTCCCAACCTTCTCAAATGCTTCCTCCCAGGAGGACTTCTCAGACAATTTTCAATCTACAAAATGGGAAAAGATACTTCTCCCTGCTCATGGGAGAGCTGCAGGCATAAATGAGTTAATGTGTAAAACCTTAGGATAGTGTCTGGCCAAAAAGCAAAGCACTCAACACACGTTACCTCTTGAGATTGTTCTGATTACAGTTAACATCACGTACACGCAGCCACGCCCATTCTATTGGCACTCACCTGAGAAGGGGTCCTTGGAACTGGAAAGTAACACCCATTCCATTCTACCTGGGACAGGCCTGTGTTCTGTCTGGCTAAAGCCCAGCTGTATGTGTGGCTCATCATCCTTGGCCCATATCAGAATGTAAACAATCTTCATCCCTCTGTTTCTCCTGCTACCCCTACACCCACCAGACTTCTCCACTGTATTCATTTCCTGTTGCTGTTGTCACAAACTACCAGAAACTGAGTGACTAAGAGCCAACACAAGTGTATTATCTTATAGTCCTGGAGATAAGAAGTGTAAAATTACCCTCTCTGAACTGGGGGTCAAGGCATTAGCTGGCCTCATTCCTTCTGGAGGCTCTAGAGGAGAATCCATTTCTTTGCCTCTTCCAGCTTCTAGAGGCCAACAGCATTCCTCAGCTTGTGGTCCTTTCCCACATCACTCCCAACATCTTGCTTCCATCACATCTCCTCATACTGACTCAGACTTCCTTCTCCCTCTGATAAGGATCCCTGCAATTACATCAGGCCCACCCAAATGATCTAGGATAAGGTCTTCATCTCAAGGCCCTTAACTAAATCACACCTGTAAAGCCCCTTTCAGCACATAAGGCACACATTCACAGGTTCCAGGGATTAAGACATGGACATCTTTGGGGACCATCTTTCAGCCAACCACACTGGCCTAACACATTTGACATATCCAGCTTTTCTCATTCTGAGAAGTTGGGTTGGTCCAAATTGACTAGTCCCCCATTTTGGAACGCAGTATGACATTACATATTTGCATTTTTAAAAGAAATTTTAATGTTTGTTTTATTTTTGAGAGAGAAAGACAGAGTGTGAGCAGGGAGGGGCAGAGAGAGAGGGAGACACAGGATCCAAAGCAGGCTCCAGGCTCTGAGCTGTCAGCACAGAGCCCGATGCAGGGCTTGAACCCACAAACTATGAGATCATGACCTGAGCTGAAGTCGGCGCTTAACAGACTGAGCCACCCAGGCACCCCCATATTTGCATTTTTTTAATTCCTTTTTTGAGAGACAGAGAGAGACAGCATGAGCAGGGCAGAGATGGAGGGAGACACAGAATCCGAAGCAGGCTCCAGGCTTTGAGCTGTCAGCACAGAGCCCGATGCGCAGCTCGAACTCATGAAGCATGAGACCATGACCTGAGCCGAAGTCGGACGCTGAACCAGCTGAGCCACCCAGGCACCCCCCCCCCCATATCTGCATTTTTAAACACAACTCTGGCCAATGTGTGAAGGACAGACTGTTGTGGGGGGAGGGGGGATCCAAAGTAGAAGTGGAGAAGCCAGTTAGGGGGCTACAGAAATATTCTGGGTAAGAGATACATATGATAGGTAGAAGTAGATATGTTAGAGGAAGAATCAACAGGACTTTGTGACCAACAAGATACTGGGTCAACTGATTTGAGAAATGGGTAAGAGAACAGAAGAGAAGAAATGTGTATGCAGGGGAAGATGAGAAATTTCAGGTTGGGACATCCTGAAATTGAGGTATCTGTAACATGTCCAAGTGCAGATGGGAAGCTGGCAGTAGGGTGTTTGGGGAGGAGGGAGGTAACCGTCTCAAGTGTGAAGAACTCTATGAGTCACACAAGTGCCCACTAGTGCAGGGAGAGAGGAGTCTGAGTCACATAATGACCCGCTGTGAAACGTAGCTCATTCTGCCCCTTCCATCTCTTTAGAGTCAGTCCAGCCCTTCATGTGTCCCCTGCAGAGGTGCAGCTCACAGAGCAACGTAACATGATCACTCCCAGGGAGCATGACATTGCCTTTCACTGCCTCCGACCTACCTCACCTCATTTTTGGGTGGTCCTGAAGATCTTGATACTGGGCTATGGCCTCCACAGGCCCCAGCTATGGATAGTCTACCCTAGATACTCATCTAGGGGAGTATCTTTCCTCACCATTGAGGAGGCCTGACTCTTCTCTTCTGGCTCCCTTTAACATGTCTCACATCCACACAGAAACTTCCAGAGGTCTTTATTCCCCACACAAACTGTGGGAAATCTCATGCCTAATCGTTTACACCAGAGATCAGAAAACTATAACCCTTGGGCCAAATATGGCCTGCTGTGTTTCTGTGAGTAAATTTTTGTCAGAACATGGCTATACCCACTTACTAGGGCTGTTTTCATGATATAATGACAGAGTTGAGTAGCTCCAACATGGACCATCTTGTCCACAAAGGCTAAAATACTACCCTGTAGAGAACAGGTTTTCCAACCCCCGCTCTAGACATTTCCTTCCCCTTCTCCATAAATGCTACCTTAATGCTCCTGCACCAGGCTGGAGGGCATGAAGGGTAAGGGGACCACCAGCTTAAGTGTTCAGATTCTTACTCATCTATCTGGCAGAAGCAATGGGGTGCCATCGTGCTATGCCCAGGGATCCAAGAAGCTTCTCCAACTCCTGAAAACTCTTCTTTCCAGCCCCAGTGGGCTTTCTGCTTCCCCTTCCTCCCTGCTTCCTGTTGGATGAGAACTTCCCTCCCATCATATCCTCTGTCCTATCAACATGGAACATGAGGGTAAAAGAATTTTCAGGCCTTTAAGCTTTGTTCTCCGTGTATAAAGGAAGGCTCCTAGAATTCAGAGATTCCTTTTTACTTGAAACAAAGCATGGTTTTCATGACTACAGTCTCTCTAGAGACTCAAGAAAGTGTTGTGACTCAAAGCTGAGTAATGAGTGCTTTGTTCTAGGGAGCACCTGCGCTTCCCCCAAAGCAACTCCTTGAGTTAATGGGTGGAAGAGCTGGAGGGTAACATGATTTACAGGAAGTTAAAAAAAATGGGTCAATTTAAATGGTCAAAAACATTATTCTTGCAATAACTAGAGTGAGGTCCAGAAAGTTGGCACCAATTAGTGAAAGAGGGGTATGGAACACAGCTTGGGAAACTGGGGCAGGACTCAAGGGAGAGCCATCAGGACATTGGCTCTGTTATCCAGTCTCAGACTATGTGAGTTGATCCCCTGGCATTCTCCCACCAATGCACATATTTGGGGTGGAAGAAGAGAAAGAGAAAACCATTTAAAGGAATGCAAAACAAGTTAACAAGAGGAATCAGATGGAAGAGTCTCAGATCCGTGCATCCGGGAGAGAAGGCTTTAGAGAGGTAAGCTAATCTGTATCAATGAGCCCCCAGACCACAGGTCACAGGAAAAAAATGAAGAAATGAGACCTAAAGCGGGTGCCCAAAGGCTGACTGCAGAACTACAGATGGACCACAGGACCCCAGGCCCCCAGGCACTCACCCCAACATGTACAACACTGGTATGTGTTTGCAGGAAAAAAATCAAAAGAATGCTGTCTGCACCAAAGAAATGAGCTTTCTGCCTCGTCTGCTTCCACAGAGAGAAGTCATCCCTCACAGCAGACACTCTTCAGAGCAGCCCAAGATAAGGGGAAGAGGCAGCCAGCTGGGTCACAGTCCAAGTGCCCAAAGGTGCCCACGTCCAGACAGAGTGAAGTTGGGCCTTCATTTGATGGGAGGAGAGGAATGTAGAGGAAAACATGCCAAGCACATCTTTTAATCGACTTTCATATTCCTTACATTATAAAAGGACAACCAAGAACCCCCAGACCAATAAGAAAAATCAGACACACAAAACAGGCAGATTTAGGAAAATAAAAAGACTGACCCTAGAGCAAACAGAACTCAAGAATAAGAAGAAAACGTATTTAACTTATTTCCAATTAGTACTATCAGGTAGGAAATGAAAAAGAAATGCAATCAGAAAGGAAGACAAATGCTGAGAAAAATCAGCTGAAAATATGAAAGAGATCATTGCAACTTTACTTATGATTGCTGGGTGAGTATAGAGTTAATCTCACCCAGTCTGTTGCAACCTATGCTAGTCTCCAGGGAGACTTGGAACCACCAGTGCAGACAGTTAGCCAAACCAGAATGAAATGCACCAACCAGCAATTAACATCAACCTCTGCTAGGGTCCCAGACAGACCAGGGCAACCAGCACCAACTCACCAGATCGTTTATAGAAAATGTTTAGATTGATGGTGTGCACTTGATTGCTCTAGATTTATTTTTATTTATTTATTTATTTTGAACATGGCTGTGTAGCCTGGCTTTGGCTACATGACCAGGAAGGGTAGAAAAGATGCACTTTCAGATAAGACTGTCGCTCTCAAATATCATGACAGTTCACAATTTAGTCCAAGCATATCCTGTGTGACAGAGAAAGGATCCCGGGAGTTGGCCCCGGGTGGCCTGGACCTCTCTGATATTTGCTTGTGTTTCTTTCTGTTGCTGCACTGTATTCTCTCCCTTCATTAAAGCCTTACCCAAGTACACCCTGCAGTCTCCAGAATCCTTTCAATTGTCCATCCCTGTGTCACGGCTGTAATTATTTTTTTAAATTTCAATAGGTGATCCAGAAGACGAAGCTGAAGAAATCTTTCAGACGACAAAGCAAAAGACAAAGGCATGTAAAATAGGGAAGAAAAAGCTAAGGAGCCTAGGAGATCAACCCAGGTCAAACATCCAGTGAACAGGAGTTCCATAAAAGAAGAACAGAAAAAAAAAAAAAATGAGATGCAGAGATAATCAAAGAACAAGATTTCCAGCATTAAAGAAGGGGCACATTGAATGGCTAAGTCTCTTCACTAAACACTACAGAATATCAGAACACCAAGAACAAAGAGTAGACCTTAGAAGCTCCCACAAAGGAGAAACTGGCTGGGTTGCCAACAAAAGAAAATGAGCCAGATAGGAATCGGACCTTTCTTCAGTGACATATGAGACAGGAAGACAACAGGGTGCCTGCCACCAAAGAAATAACAACAGAAAGGTGGAAAATATTTAACTTTTTGAGGAATGGGGAAGGCAGAGGCTGAGGGATGATGGCTTTTGCATTTCAGTCTGTATCATTCCACACTATTTCAATTTAAATTTCCACAAAATTAAATAGCTAATGCTTTTTTGTCACCATCACCATAATCACCGTCACCATCATAAACTATACAGAGACAAATATGTGCTTTCTAGAGATGCACTCCCAGGGCTGTTTCTCCAATGCAGAAACATTTTCTCTCTCTTTCTCCTAAACTCTGATTCTATTCCCCTCACCTGAGAGGTGCCATCTGGACTACAGGTAACAGCCACTGGCATAACTCTTGAAGTCAGTGGGCAGTGCCTTGCTCAAGGGGTTCCTGGCTCTCTGTCTTCTTTTGTGTGTATGTGTGTGGTTTTTGTTGTTGTTGTTGTTATTTATTATATAGCAAAAAATAAAGTATCAGGGAATATATATACCATGATACATATATATATATATATATATTACACATGCTCTTTTTTTTAATGTTTATTTATTTTTGAGTGACAGAGAGAGAGAGAGAGGGAGAGAGAAAGAGACAGAGTGTGAGCAGGGGAGAGGCAGAGAGAGAGGGAGAAACAGGATCCACTGTGGGATCCAGGCTCTGAGCTGTCAGCACAGAGCCCGATGCAAGGCTTGAACTCACAGAGGGCAAGACTATGACCTGAGCCAAAGTCAGACACTTAACTGACTGAGCCACCCAGGTGTGCCCACACCCTCTTTTTTAAAGAGAAAGTCAATCTTGGGAGAAGTTATTTACCACCAGTTACAAGAGACTTAAGGCTCGATTCTTTCTTAAATTTATTTATTTATTTTGAGAGAGACAGAGACAGTGCGAATGGGGGAGGGGCAGAGAGAGAGAGGAAAAAGAGACAGAATCCCAAGCAGGCTCTGTGCTGGCAGCACAGAGCTCAATGCAGGGCTTGAACTCACAAAACCACCAAGATCATGACCCGAGCTGAAACCAAGAGTTAGACACCCAAGCAACTAAATCACCCAGGTGCCCTTTAAGGCTCTATTAATCCACTAGCACTTCTTAGGTGTTATTTCCTTTTAAGAGAAAAGAGTGGGTACTGAGCCTCACCCCCTTCTAGTGACACCAAAAGGCAACCAAGGACTTGGAGAGTGGATATGGAGAACACCAATGCTCAATCAATAAACTGGCAGGTGAAAAGAAGATGCCATGTTTTCTTTGCCTTTTTCTTTTTTTAATTAAAAAAAATTGTGAATGTTTATTTTATTTTATTCTTGAGAGAGAGACAGAGTGTGAGCAGGGTAGGGGCAGAAAGAGAGGGAGACACAGAGTCTGAGGCAGGCTCCAGGCTCTGAGCTGTCAGCACAGAGCCCGAGGCAAGGCTAGAACTCACTAACCTCGAGATCATGACCTGAGCCAAAGTCTGACACTTAACCGACTGAGCCACCCAGGAGCCCCTGCCTTTTTCTGAGACTGGGTCAAAAATTAGTTTCTAAAAAGGTAGTGTCCCTTTGTGAATAGCTGAAAAGAACTTTCTGTTTTTTTTTTTTTTTAATCAGATGATTCTGATGAGTATATGCTCATTGTGGCTAAGTTGCTTATTAACATGCTAAGTAGGTGTCATTATCATAGTCCTTTCAAATTTTGCTGAGTGTTCCAAATATCTATTTCAAAATCACCATCCATGTTCACTATCAAAGCCATTATCTATAATTTCTCATCATGGACGACAAGCCAACACTTCACTTATAATTAGATAACTTTAGCATTTTTCAACTAAAAATTTACTTTCTCATCAATTTCAAATTTTCTACATTTTCTCCAAAAAAGAATGTGCTTGAATCTTAAGAACTTATTTTACAACAATTCAACCTCATGCCTATGTGGTAGATAAGTACGTAATAGGTTCTGGTAGCTGCTGATACAAAAGAAGTCGTTTTTTTTACATTTGCCAGGCCCTGAATACTTGACTTGACACCTCCCTCTCTCCCAAAAATGCCAGTATCCCCAAATCCTGTAGGCTCCTTAAATCACTGTCCACTTCACTATCCTATACCCATTAAGTAAAATATGATGTTTTCGTCAACAGTAGAGGAGATAAAAGCAGGTCATGATAATAAACTGAAACTACAATTCCAAAACATGTTATTCACGTTAGGTCAGTTAAGTTTAAGTGCCTAAATGTAGAAACAGAATTCAGGTACCCTGAACCTAGGCATGGCAGGGATGGTGGACCTAGAAATCAGACCTTTACTACAAATCACTCCTGGCTGGGCTGCCTGGGTGGCTCAGTCGGTTAAGTGTCCTACTTCGGCTCAAGTGGTGATCTCATGGCTTGTGAGTTCGAGCCCCACATCCCACTCCATGCTGACAGCTCAGAGCCTGGAGCCTGTTTCAGATTCTGTCTCCCTCTGTCTCTGCCCCTTCCCCACCCACACTGTGTGTGTGTGTGTGTGTGTGTGTGTGTGTGTGTGTCAAAGATAAATAAACATTCAAAAAAAAAAGAAAGAAATCACACCTCGTCTCTCAAAGAAAGGCCCCAGGGCTACCCCAGGTGGGCACATGGGTAGGAACCCCTATGGAGCCTCCAGAAAAGCTAACAGGAGCCATTACACAGACTACCCCAGTGAGAAAGACACATGGGGTTTCTCCAAGGACTGTGAAGGTCTTCCCTTCAATGGGTAGTGTTCTCAGCAGCAGGTGCCTGTGGAGAACAAAGAAGGGTAGGGTGCTGGGGGCTGAGAGGAAGCCCTATCCTAGCTTTTGCTGTGTCTATCAACATCTCTCCTGTTGCTGTCACCCTGACACCAGCTCTGGAAGGGCAAAGTGCCTCAGACATGGTTTGAATTCATCAGCAAATATGGCAACAATACCAAGTAGTCTAGGAAACCATCAAGGGCTTTATTACATTTTCTTTACTCTTCAATAAAACCATAGGATATGGTACTTTTTGACCTTTTCAAGATTCAAATTCCAAATTCTCCAGTAAAAGCCTGACATATGAAGTAAAAAATATTCTCCCTCACATGTTCAAAGTATGTATACTGTATAATGTTCAAAATCCATTTCCTTTTGAACTAGCCTTTAAAACTGAATCAGGGACACAGAAAGGTTCCAGAGGCTTCTTCTTGAGGGGCTGCCAGTCAGGGGGTAGGAGTTGGTGGAACTGGGAGGTGGGAAAGGGTGAAGAAACAGTTTGGCTTGAATGAAAAGGATAGTGATCATATCACTCACTTAATTTGGTGTGCTATTAGAAAACTCAGATTGAGGGGTGCCTGGGTGGCTCAGTCGGTTGGGTGTCCGACTTCGGCTCAGGTCATGATCTCGTGGTCCATGAGTTCGAGCCCCATGTCGGGCTCTGTACTGACAGCTCAGAGCCTGGAGCCTGTCTCAGATTCTGTGTCTCCCTCTCTCTCTGACCCTCCCCTGTTCATGCTCTGTCTCTCTCATCTCAAAAATAAATAAACGCTAAAAAAAATTTTTTAACAAGAAAAAAGAAAATTCAGGTTGAAATAGATTGTCCAGGGGGCACCTGGGTGGCTCAGTCGGTTAAGCATGTGACTTTGGCTCAAGTCATGATCTCATGGTTCCCGAGTTTGAGCCCTGCATCAGGCTCTGCGCTGTGCACTGCTCTCTCCCTCTCTCTCTCTCTGCCCCTTCCCCACTTGCATGCTCTCTCTCTCAAAATAAATCAATAAACTTAACTTTAAAGAAAGGAAACGAAATAGATTGTCCAAGATGAAAATAAGAACCACCCAAAGAATGGAGAGGCAGAGGTGAGGAGTGTTGGAAAATGGAATAAAAATCAACTTGAGAACAGATATTTACACAGCCACACACAGCATTATTCACAGTGGCCAAAACACAGAAACAACCCAAGTGTCCACTGAAGGGTGAATGGATAAGTAGAATGTGGTACGTACACACAAGAGAATATTGTTCAGCCTTAAAAAGAAAGGAAATTCTGATACATGCTACCCCATGGATAAACCTTGTGGATGTTGAGTAGAATAAGCCAATAGCAAAAAGACAAATATCATATTATTCCACTTACATGAGGCACATGGAACAGCCAAATTCATAGAGACAGAAAGCAGAATAGTGGTTGCCAGAGGCTGGGGGAGAAGAGAATGAGGAGTTAGTGTTTCATGAATGTAGAGCTTCAGCTGGGCAGAAGTTCTGGACATGAATGGTGACAACTGTAGACAATGGGAATGTTCTTAACGCCACAGAAAAATACACTTTAAAATGCCTAAGATGGTAAATTTTGTTATGTACATTTTACAATTTTAAAAAATAAATATTTAAAAAAAAAAACAACTTGCCCAGGCAAGCCAAAGGAAGAGAAAAAAACAGAAAATGACAACGTGTAATAATAAATTAAGTCAAAAGGAATAAAACTAAATCCACTTATCTTAATAAATGGGAATGCCTTGAATTCCCTCTATCAGATCATAAGGATTTACAGGTTAGATTCAAAATCAAAGTCCAGCTATGTTCTATTGACAAGAGGCACACAGAAAACGAGTTTTAAAAAGAGATCAGCTTCCAATCCAGGCAAGATGGCAGCCTCTATTGAGACAGAGACCTTCCCACCTCTGAGAGCTAGAAGGACTGAACAGGCAGCAACAAAACATTTCATGTTGAGTGCAACTGGGTGGGGAGTCACAGATGTGATGGCCAGGGGCTTAGCTAATGCCTGAGCTGGAAGGAAAGTCAGGAACTCTGGTCCACAAGAGGTAGGGAAAACCAGAACTAAAATCAAAGCATAAAGCTCAAAGAATAAACACTCAATATATTTCTGGCAACCACATGAGGCAGGAACTCTCAAGCAAATAAATTAACAGAAATTGGTCCCAGGATGGTGATATCTGGAGCCTAACAGAAGTTCTGTAAAGCCTCTCTGAAGGAACGAATGCTCATTTTAGACCACATGAGGTTTCCACAGCAAAAGGCCACTGAAGACGTGCTCAACCCCTCTGCCCCCTACAAAACACTATTACAAAATATACAAGAAACCACATCCCCTGCCCATGAGCAGATAACACACAGAAGTAGTCCACAGGACTTCTGGTAAGGGAAATACCAAAGGACAAGGCATATAAAACCATTTTTGCTTAAATTTATTGAAGACATAAAAGAGAGGAAGGATCAAGACCTTAAGAACAAAGTACTATGACAGAATAAAGGCAGACTTAGAAAAGAGAAAAATAGAAGGTTTGGAAATAAAAAACATAGTCATTGAGTTCAGAAACTCAAAGGACAGGTTCAAAAGCTGATAATAAACAGCTAAAAGGAGCTCATGAAATGGAAGAAACATGAGGAAGGTATTCAGAATGCAGCACAGAAAGACAGAGTCAGACAAACTGAACAAGAGGAAAATAGACTGGCAAGATAGAAGGAAGTCCAGGATACATATGGAAAGACATGATCAATCCTCAAAAGGCTGAACTTGAGAACAGGATTCATGCTGTAAATCCACATTCACTGAAAGTGCAGACCATCAAGTCAAGAAGATAACTTAAAAAGCAACCCAAGAAAAGGAAGATTTCTTACAAGCCGACTATAAGAACAGAATTTCTACAAAACCAAAGGCTAGAAGACATCCTCAAAATACTGAGGAAAAATAACTGTCAACCTAGAATTTTACAGCCAGATAAACAATCTTTCAAAAGATAGAGTGAAATAGAGAATTTTTTCAGACAAATTAACACTCACAAACTTTCACTGAAAGAATTGCTAAAGATACTTTGACTAAAGAATAAATTAAAGCCCCAAGAAAGTAACAGGATATAAGAAGCAATGGTAAGCCAAAGAAACTGATAAATATGTGTTGACTACAAAAAGGTGTTGACTACAAAAATTACAGGGACAATAAAAGTCTCTAATGTTGTAGTAATTTTTTTTTAACGCAGGAGTGGTGATACTAATATCAGATAAAGTGGAATCCAATACCAAAAGCTCACAACAAAGATGTATACTATGTTATGACAGAAGGTATCATCAATAAATAAGGCATAATCCTGAGAAACTTAACAGAAGTCCATAGGGGAGGGGAAGGAAAAAAAAAAAAAAAGAGGTTAGAGTGGGAGAGAGCCAAAGCATAAGAGACTCTTAAAAACCGAGAACAAACTGAGGGTTGATGGGGGGTGGAAGGGAGGGGAGGGTGGGTGATGGGTATTGAGGAGGGCACCTTTTGAGATGAGCACTGGGTGTTGTATGGAAACCAATTTGAGAATAAATTTAATATTAAATAAATAAATAAATAAATAAGACATAGTCATAAACACATACACACAAAACAACATCAAGGTAAAAATAAATAAATAAAGCAATGCAGGCATCTGGATGGCTCAGTCAGTTGAGCATCTGACTTCAGCTCAGGTCATGATCTTGTGGTTTGTGAGTTCAAGCCCCACACTGGGCTTGCTGCTGTCAGTGAAGATCCTCTTTCTCTCCCTCCCCCTCCACTCCCCCACTCATGTGCATGTGGGCATGCACACATGCTCTCTCTCAAAAATAAATAAACATTTTAAATAAATAAATAAATAACATAACATAAAGCAAAGTCATAGAAATACAAGAATTCAAAACATAAAACAGGGGATGACTTTGACACACCTGTCAAACAATGTGACAAATCACACAGACAAAAAAAAAGTAAAATATTTAACTTTGAAAAAGTAACAATGTACTGATGATTTTAAAAACTACTAAATAACAAAAAGAAACTTGGCAAGCTGCATTGACTATCATTAAGTAAAACAAGAAATCAGTAACACAACAACGACACCCAACCTCCACCTCTCAAAAAAGACTATCTGCTAATTAAGAAAAATTCTTTTACAGAACCCCAGGATCAAAATAAAAATCAAGACTAAAATTATAAGCTTCTAAAAATGAATATAAGTGGAAGAACACTTTACTGAAATCTGTGAGCCACCTCAGGGGCTCAGTCAGTTAAGCATCCGACTCTTGATTTTGGCTCAGGTCATGATCTCACAGTTTGTGAGATCAAACCCCATGTGGGGTTCTGCACTGACAGTGGAGAGCCTGCTTGGGATTCTCACACACACACTCTCTCTGTCTCTCTCTCTGCCCCTCCCCGACTTGTGCTGTCTCTCTCAAAATAAATAAATAAACATTAAAAAAATGAAAAAAAATCTGTGTGCTACAAATATACCTATACACAGAATAAAATGGTAAATAATTGCTTTATTATTTAAACAAGAATAAATATGTCAAATATGCAACTTAAAAATTACAAAACTAAGAAAATAAAACAAAATAGAGGAGGAATGTAATAAGGATAAAAAGTGGAACTTAATGAACTAGAAATGATTATAATAGACAGCAAGTGACAATTTTCAAGTAGAAAAAAATAAATAAAACCAAAAGCCAAAATTTCCTGAGATGACAACTTGAATAGACCAATATGTAAGACAATTAATGGTTATTAATCTAGCACTTAAAATAGGCAATAGGCTTTACAGATGAGCTAACTTTACAAAGAACAGCTCTTTCCCATGCTAATCCACAGACAAATATGGAAAACTCACCAATTTATTTTACAAAGCCAGCACAACTTAACAAAACTTAATAAAGATAGTGTGTGCCAGTGAACATGCATGGACACACAAACTCCAGCCCACCTTTGTATGTAATCATAGAAGCAAACATCTTAATACATTAGGACATGAATTCCAATACTATGCTAAGAGAATAAGTGATAAGGGTTATTTCAGAAATCCAAGGATAATTCAATGTTAGGAAATCTATCAACGTACTTCAGTTTATCGATTACTGAAGGAGAAAAACCAAGGGATTATATAAATACACAACTAAAAATACCTGAAAAATTAACTACCTACGTATGAATTTTAAACTCTTAGTGTGAATGCTAGACTAGAGAGCAGGCAGGAGAAATATTTATAAGGAACACTTTGGGGACATTGGCAAAACTTGAATATGGACTGTTGTGTCACTGTTCGTTTCCTGACTTTTATTAGTGCCCCATGTGTACATTATGCCCTTACAAGGAAAGACTGAAGTATTTAGGGGAAAGGAGGCATGAGGTCTGCAATGTACCTGCAAGTGGTTTAGAAAAAATATGTAGATAGATGCATTACTGATGGATCCATTGGTCAATCAGACGTTTGGGCATCTGCAAATGATAAAGCTAATGAGGCAAAAAAAAATGTTAATAATTGGTGAATTATTAACATACCCTAGATTAAGGAGTCTTAGGGCTTTTCTTGGAACTTCTCCACAAGTTTGAAATTGTAGCAAAATTTAAGTATTCAAACTTACCTAGTTACTAAGAAATAAAATCAAACATCGGCTTAAAGCAATGAAATGAAAGCCATTCCAGCTAAAATGAAAAACAAGACATCGGTGTTTCCTTTCAAACTATCCTTTGAAATTATTGAGGTTTCAATCAATGCAATAACTAAAAGAAATAAGCAGTAGAAAACAAATATTGAAATATGAAAAATACTGGACATGAAAAAATAAAATTATTTATAGGTGACATGAATGTAGGTATAGAAAGCCCAAAGTTACTTAAAAATAGAATAAGTAATGGGACACCTGGGTGGCTCAGTTGGTTAAGAGTCTGACTTCAGCTCAGGTCATGATCTCACAGTTCATGAGTTCGAGCCCTGCGTCGGGTTCTGTGTTGACAGCTAAGAGCCTGGAGCCTGCTGGGATTCTGTGTCTCCCTCTCTCTCTGCCCATTCCTGCTCACACTCTGTCTCTCTCAAAAATAAACATTAAAAAAAATTTTATTAATAGAATAGGTAAAGGGCACCTGGCTACCTCAGTTGGTTGAGCATCCAACTCTTAATTTCAGTTCAGGTCCTATTCTACGGTTGTGGGATCAAGCCCCACATTGGGCTCCTTGCTGAGTGAGCACGGAGCCTGCTTGGGATTCTCTCTCTCCCTCTCCCTCTGCCCCTCTCCTTGCTCATGCTCTGTCTCTTTAAAAAAAAAGGGCATCTGGGGGGTTCAGTTGGTTAAGCATCCGGCTCTTGATTTCAGCTCAAGTCATGATCTCATGGTTCATGGGTTCACACCCCTGCTTAGGATTCTCTCTCTGCCTCTCTCTCTCTGCCCCTCCCCTACTTGTGCTCATGCACACGTATGTGCACACTCTCTCTACAAATAAATAAACTTAAAAACAATGAGTTTAAGAAAATAAGTAAATAAAATAAACAGAGTAAGAAAATTTCTAAATAAAAGAAATAAGCCATTTCTCTATAAAGGAGCGATAAGTACTGTCAAAATATTCATCAGGAGAATAAAAATATGAAAATGGCATTATCTTGTATCATGAATAAGCAAGAATAGATGAACTGCACCTTGTCTGTCCACTGGCCCTCTCTGTATTTGAAATTGCCTGGTGTATCTTTTCCAGTTTTTTTGTTTTTTTTTTTACTTTTAGCCTTTCCAGCTTTTTTTTTTTTTTTTAGGTCTATCTCTGGATCTTGCTTTGTTAGTCACCTGAAAAGGTTTTTTAACTAGGTTAATTAAGCCCATTTACATATATTAATACAGTCTATATATTTGGCATCAGCTTTGGCAGATTTTTTTTAACCTTACATTTAAAACACCTACACGCATACACAAAGTCTTTAGGCATGTGGGCTTGCAGTTTCTGCTTGCTTTCTCTATCTCTCTCCGCATTTCTTTAGGTATGCAAGAAGGATGTGGGTTCTAGTTACTACTTGTATATTAGTACCTTGTATAACCCCCTCGGTAACCTCTTCTTTTAGATATTATGACCTCACTGCTACAAGCAATAATGCAAGTAGCCAGGAGATGCTTCTTCCTCCCTCACTCTTCTCAAACCATCAGCTTGAGTCTCTAGTATTAATTTGGTGCTAATCTTTATAGTCTCAAATAAATTTAACTTTCTCCTACTTGCTTCGTCGGCCTCAAGAGACATTTTCTACTCCTAGTTAATTTAGCTAATGTGACAAGTAGTGTATGCTACTTTCTCTTTACTTTCCCCTCATCTCCTACCATTTATTTTTTTAACTGCACAATTCTATACAATCAAAGCATGTAACACTTATGCATTGATTTGCTCCCCTATTGTCATGTTTTAGGGTTTTTTTTAATTTAAATTTATTTATTAATTTTTGAGAGAGACAAAGACAGTGTGAGCAGGGGAGGGGCAGAGAGAGAGGGAGAGAGAGAGAATCCCAAGCAGGCTCTGCACTGTCAGCACAGAGCCAGAAGCAGGGCTAGAACTCATAAAACTGTGAGATCGTGACCTGAGCAGAAACCGAGAGTCAGACACTTAACCGACTAAGCCACCCAGGTGCCCTGTCATGTTTTAGTTCTCCAGTTAAATACAGTCAACGTTCATCCCTATGATTTATGAAAATCTTTGACAGTCATCATATCATTTTCTGAAGCTCATTATTTAGTAAACTCCTCCTGGAGTTATTGCAAATGGAAAACTGTGTGTCTGTGGACTTTTAAAAAGGACACTTATCTGAATATAGGATGTTTGGTTCAAGTAGTAAGTATATTAAAAACACTGAGATTCTCATTCCAGGTGAGTCAGCAAGCACACATTACCCTGTGTCTCCCACTGATTACACCTGTAAGACCTAACAGAATGCATAGAATAAACAGCTTGAAAACTCTGAAAAATAAAGTACCAGGTGGACTAGGGAAGAACAATACAATTCAAAGTACCACCAAATTGGCAGTACTTTATCATTTTTCCCTCTTCAGTACCCCCTAGCCAAAGCTCAGCACAGCCTGAAACCCAAAATTGAACACTCATGCAACCAAAGAGCCTGGAAGCCCTCTAGTTCTGGCTCAAGGATTTGGAAATATGCCTCCCAATGCCATAAAAGAGAAAAGCAATAGCCATTGTCTTCTCTTTTGGATTTCTCTTTCTTCTTTCTCTCACACCCCCGCCCCCACACAATACCATAACAGCAGCAAGAACAGGCAAGGCACAGAAGAATCTTCCTCTCTGAGTGTGGGAGCTTGGTCCCAAGAAGACAGGGAAAAGCCTTGTTGCTGATTCTCTATCTGTCCTCCTACTGTATGTCCCCTAGCCAAATGCAGGCACAGGAATTATGCAGCAAAGCGAGGTAAAGCCCTAGCTTCCTTGGAGGACTGGATAAGGAAAGCCCCAGGAACATACAAGACACCCATATCACAGAGGAAGGAGCCAGGGAAAGAGATCCCTGAAGTTTGTTTATGAACTCATGGGCTCATCTGCAAGGTATGCATGTGTACATACTACCTTAAACAGAAAACACAAACTTTGGGAACAGATCTACAGGACAGATCACCATCTAATTGCCAGATTGGCCACTGAGTGGCACATGTGCAGGACAGATCTGAATAGGACTGCAGAGATTTTGAAAAATGAACTGACGTTAGAACCACAACCCACAGTAAGCTGGTCACAACCTGTGGTCTAAACTCAGGAGGAAAGAGAGCCTGCTAAAAACAAAACCATCAACAGTCTCCTTAGGGTTCAAACAATATCCAGAGACTCACAACATAATATTCAATATATCCGGGACACAATCCAAAATTATTCAGCATGCACAGATTCAGGAAAAATGTCAACTTCCATGGGAAAACAATGATAGATTTTGGAATTCTCAAACAAAAAGACTTTAAAGCAACAATAATAAAAATGCTCCAATGAGTAAGGGTCACTATTTTGGAAATGAATGAAAACTACACAAAAGTAAGGGGGAAAAAATAGGAGATATGAAGAAGAACCAAAGGGAAATTTTTTAAGTGAAAAGATAATAAGTAAAATAAAAACTCACTGGATGAGTTTAATGGCAGAATGGAAATGACAGGAGAAAATGTCTGTCACCTTCTTGGCAATGACAATTTATATCACCATGGATTTCTATCAGAAAACATGGAGGACAGCAGGAATAGGGATTTTTTTAAGGGATTAGGATATTTTTATTATTATTATTTTTGGAATTAGGATGTTTTTAAACCCTAAAAGGAAAGAATTGCCAACCCAGAATTCTATACCTAGTGAAAATGCCCTTCAGGAACAGAGATGAAATAAAGGCATCCTAAAGTAAAGAATAAGTGGACCAGATATTTTAAAGTTCACATGGAATAACAGCTAAGGCACTTTTGAAAAAGCAAAGAGTGGGGAGGCTCATGGTTTACCAGAGAGTGAAACATGCGGTTACTATAATCAAAATAATGATGCTGCATTGACTTTGTAATAGACAATTTAAAAAGTAAAACTGAATAGAGCCCCAAAACAGAACCACATAGGATATTTGTCTGAAAGCAAATAAACTTATGCCCTTTTTTTCATACCATATGCAAAAGCAATTCTGGATGAGTTAAAATCTGAAAACATCAGAAGGAAGTTGAAAAGAAGTATCTGTGTGGCCTCTGTAATGACGACCCGTTTAACTCAGAGAAAAGAAACCTGAAACTGTAAAAGAGAAAACAAACGAAACTGACTACATAAAAAGTCCTTAAATTTTCTATAGGGCAAAAGATGCCAAAAATTAAGCCAAATGAGAAGTGAAGATATTGCAAGAAAATACTTGCATATAATAAAGGAACCATGGAAATGCAGATCAAATGAAAACAGGAAATGTCTTTTTTCTCCCATAGGGTAAATACAAATCCTGTATTTGTAACATCCTGTGCTGGGGAGAGGGTGGCAAAGGGCACACTTATAAAATGCTCCTGTGGTTAGCAATGACTACAATCTTCTGTGGAAGTTAATCTGGCAACGTCCAACAAAATTCTAAATTTGAATACCCTGTGGCAATTCCACTTTGGGGAATTTGCATTCAAAAACAAGGATTGGCCCCTAAGGTTAGATAAGCAGCAATGTTTGTAG
The DNA here is from genome assembly GCF_024362965.1 of Panthera pardus. NCBI lineage: Eukaryota > Metazoa > Chordata > Mammalia > Carnivora > Felidae > Panthera > Panthera pardus. The sequence continues at coordinate 13,093,951 of NW_026526810.1, read as the reverse complement.
AGACGGAGAACTGCTACAACCAGAATATCTCCAACAGGAGGAGAATGGAAAAAATTATGGTAATTCATACTATGGACTCTAATACAGTCATTACAAATAATGGGGATAATGATAATAATGGGTTATGGCTGGGGATATTTAGTATATACTAGACTTAAAAAGTCACGGAGTAAGGTGTACAGTACAATCCTTTTGTAAATCTTTTTAAAAGAAAAGAAACATATTCCACACATATACATAAATTTTCACACTTTTGTGATTGTAAAGAAAAGCATGGAACATTACCCAACACTGGTAATACAGGTTACCTCCGGGTATAGAATTGGGATAGAAGGAGGCACTGCTCTCATTTTTTCTTTGTTTCAGTTACCGCAACAAGTATATACTGCCTTTGGGCTATGAAAAAATCCAACAGTGTTGCTTTTACAGAAAAAAAAAAAAATATACATACACACATACATACACAGTTACACAGTCGGCTCCCAATGACTATGTCTTTATCAACTATGTAACTGGTAATGTGGATAATTCACATTGTGAATTTGTCTCCGATGTCCTGGGCCTTACGAAATTTTCAAAGAAACATAATGAAGCTTCCCTGCTAAAGGGTAACTACTCAAGACCTAGCTCTGTGAGTCTTAGAAACTCTTCTTATAGATCATCAGCTCTCAAAATGGGCTGGACCTTCATCTATGAGGGAGTCAGTCCACCCCCCAACTCCCCGCTGGGTAGCAAGGACCCAGGGCAGGAATGCCATTTGAAGGTGATCTGCAGGTGATTGATATACCAACTGCCCCGCTGCCTCTCTCCACCTTTGCCAAGGTACTCCCTAAACCTTACATATCCATCCCCAATGTGATGCCCCGCCAAATTTTTCTTGAATCTTCACCTTTCCATGCATGTTTTGTGTTTTTCCTAAGAAACAGGTGTGACCTCCTTGAGGCCTTTACCTTTGACTCTTTACTACTGTACTTTTTTTATTCCATCCCCTCTGCCTCTGCCTGGGGTAGGGGGGGTGAGGTGCGCAGTTTAAGTCTAAGGGCTGGAAGCGTGGCCTCTAACTTCAAAGCAACTAAGTTCAAACCCAACAGTGGCCACTTCTTAGCTGGGTAACCTTAAGCAGGTGTGATGGTTAATTTTATGTGTCCACATGACTGGGCTAGAGGATGCCCAGATAGCTGGTAAAAGGTTTCTGTGAGTGTGTGGGAGAGATTAGCATTTGCATCAGTCGACTGACTAATGGCCCTCACCAAGATGGGCAGGCATCATCCTATTCCTTGAGGGCCTGCAGAGAACAAAAAAGACAGAGGATGGGTGATTTCACATTCTCTGACTCAGCTGGGACATCCGTCTTCTCCTGCCCTTAGATACCAGCACTCCTGGTTCTCAGATGTTCAGACTTGCACCAGGAATTAAACCACTGACCGCTGGTTGTTGGCCCTTTGGACCCAGAGTGAATTATACCACCGGCTTTCCTGATGGCAAGATCACGGGCTTTCTAGGCTTCCATGTCAGCCAGTTCAATTGAATGAAGGAGAAGCTATTGGTTCTTTCTCTGCAGAACCTCGACTAATAAATACAGCAAGTGATTTAATCGCCCTTCATCTCAGTGTGCTCAGCAGAGGCTGCCAAGACTTCTTAGGGCTCAGGCCCAGCATTGAGACTGCCTCTGTTATCAGGATTCTACTGGCTAAGCAAGTCAGAAGCCGGGTCCAAATTCAAGTGGAGGGAACTGCACAAGAGCGTGAGCACCGAGGGCCACAGACGAAATGTGCTATCACACCATATAAGACACTCAGCTTTAAGTCTGGCATGCAGTACGGGCTCAAAAACTGTGAGCTCTTTTTCTGATGCATTACTTTTTCTTAAATAGAGGCAACTCATTTTTACAGTGAGTCTTCATTACGTGCAAAGCATAGAGAAGGCCTAGAAATCTAGAGATTTCTAGAGCCCTCATATTTCATTACAGAAGATGCAGAGGAACCAGAGTGTGGCCCTAACCCCACAATCTGATTTCAGTATAAAGTCAAATACCCCAGTCACTGTTCTTAAATGAAAAATACCCTTTCAGGGAAGTTTCCAGGTCTCAGGGGATAGGCATACATAAGGTAAGGGGCCAATGTTAACCACTCACAGCCATGCTAACATGCAAACCTGTCCCAGCATAACTAGAATCAACCACCACTTCTACAAAGGACAGAAGCAATACGTGAAAAATGGAATACACTGTATTAAAAGAATTTCAATGGTGCTTGCAGCAGATTAAGTTTGAAGAAAGAAAACAAGGCAATGAGAAAGTGGATGTGAGGGGGTAGGGTAGGAGACAGATGGAGGGTGGAGGTTACTTTAAAATCTCAAAAATGTAGGCAGAGTTTGTTGTGTTCATTGTTGTCCCCAGAACCCAGAGAAATGCCTGCACATAGACACAATTGCAGAACCACTCTGAATTATGGGAAGTTAAAACGAATAGGTTGTAGTCGTTGAAAGGAATAACACCGGAAATGCAAAGTGAATTATTGTTTTACATACTTACTTGCCTCTTTAGACTAAACTGGAGTATGAATTTTTCACATGAATAGTTTTACCGCCGTGTCCAGGTAATGTTTTCCCTTTTGGCTTTATTCTTAAAAGGCAGCTGTTTTTCATTGCCCTTTGGGAGTACCAAAATCATAGCTAAGGCTAAGTGGGAGAAAGGGAGGCTCAGGGAGGAGCCAGGAAGTGAAGCTAATTTACCAGTCTGCCACCTGTAGGCTGGTTGCAGCAGACATAAACATCAGTGCCCACAAAACAGACGACATGAAAATAATGCATATTAAATAATGCTAAAAACTGAGCAACAGATGTGTGAAAACTATATATAGTGGTCCGTTTGAATCATGGCTCCCCGGTTCCTGCCTCCAACCTCCTCTCTCTGATTTAAACACTCTGAGCTGTGGCCACACATACTGTTGTTCCTAATCAGCTCTCCAAGACTCAACCGTGGTCTGAAATAAGCTTTGAAAATTAATACCCCCATTAGGATGAAGGACCACACCTGTATCGATCAGGGTGTCTCACAGTCAGTTTTACTCAGATCCCATTTTAAAAACCATGCGTGAACTTGGGAGAACAGAGGCCATTACAAAAGAGCAACAACACGAAAAAAGCAAAGCTGGGTAGAATTGTTAAATTTCAACATTCAAGAACAAACAGTAAACGTTCATTACAAAGGCTTAGTTTGGATTTCTGGAGATGGAATTAAAACATACTGAGTTTGCAGCTTAAGCCTATAAAATGTACTCCAGCACCATAAACCAAATGTAGTTACAGATGTCAAGAGTTCTCAGAACAAGTGCTTCTCTTCACAAATGCCCTGCGTGTATTTCTTCCATTTCCGTAAGTCCATTTTTTACTAACGTAAGGAAAACACAACTTTCATCAAAAGGCTATAAAATGCACCCCTCCCCCCCCCCCAATTAACTCTTGGGGACGGACAATCACTTCCTTAAAATACAGCTCTCCTGGTGGCTTTCTCCTGTGGAGGATTCTTAGTCACTGGCTTCTCTAATTTGGGGGTCAACAGCCTGAAAATCGGGCACCGTGGAGGTCTGAAGCTCAGAAAACACGCCCCCGGACTCCGGCTTCGGGTCGCCTGCACAGTCCCGCCGCCCCCAGAGCACTGCGTTCCAGACGCACGCGGGAAACGCGAAATCCCCAATGCCAAGTCTTTGAATGGCCGCAGGGGGACCAGCCGTTCTTCGCGCCGGGACTGACCAGCACCCGGACGGGACGCGCCCAGCGCGCCGCACCCCCCCCCCCCCCCGCCCCGCCCCAGGCCCCAGCTCCGGCCGCCGCGAAGGCGAGACGCGCGCAGAGTCGCAGCCCCGCACCCGGTTCGGACCCCGCCTCCCCGCTTCTGTCAGGGCCTCTTGGCTGCTGGGTCCGGCACCGAGTTCGGCCGGGGCGCGTCGCGAGTCGCGGGTCCCCAGAGCGCAGAGTCACCGAGGGCCCAGTGGAGACCCCGCGGCCGGTTGCGCGCGCGCTGCCCACCCTCACCCGGAGGAGGGCGGGCGCACGGCTTCGGTTTCCTCCAAGAAAAGTAACTCGGGGATCAGCGCTCCAGGAAAGGGAAAGCGATGCTCCGAGAGCGGTAAGGTCCCCGGAGTTATTCAGCCCGGAGTTTTCTGAACTGCACCCGCGCTGCAGCAGCTCGGCCCCGGGTGTTCGCGCCCCGAACTTGGTGCCCTCGGTGCCGTCCCAGGCGGGCCACAGCCTCGGGGCCCGGAGCACACCTCCCCTGCCCGGCCGAAGACACTCACCGAGAAGCCAGCCCAGAAGGGACAGGAGTGGCGGACGCGGGCCGAGGTGGTGAGCGCCAGCGCGGCGAAGCTCACCGCCACGATGAGGCATCCGAGCGCCATCTGCGTGGCCCCGAGCGCCAGCACGATGCGGGAGCGGCCCGGGCACTCGCGCAGGCGGGACAGGCTGCGGGGCAGCGCGGCGGGGCGCGGCGCGCGGGGACCGCCGGCCCGAGGCATCGCGCCGGGCGCCCGCACGCCTCGCCCCGCTCCCGCCCGGCCTCGGCGCGCGCCGCCGCCGCCGCCGCCTCTCCTCACAGAGGGTCCGAGGCAAGTTGCGCCGGGCGAGGGGACGGCCTTCCCGCGGGCCGCGGGGGCTGCGGCGGCCGCGCTCCGGGAGCGGGCCGGGCCGGGCGGGGAGCCGGGCGCCCGCTGCCCCTGCCCGTGCCCGCGCCCATGCCGCCGCCGCCGCTCCGCAGGGCCGCCCGCCCGCCGGCCGCGCCGCGCTGCGCCCTCTCCCGCCCGCCCCGCGCGTTCTCTCGCCCGAGCGCGGGCGCGAGCCGCCGCCGCTGCCGCGTGCCGGGGGCGAGCCTCCGCGGTCCCCGGGCGCGAGCCCCGCCGCCGCGCGCCTGGCCGGGACGGGGGGCCGGAGCGCGAGCCGGCAGCGGGTGGGCGCAGGTGCGGTCCCCGCGGCCGGGCCTCGGCGCTCTCGCCTCCCGCGCGGGACGGGAGTGAGGACCGCAGGCGCGTCAAGGTCGAGGGCAGCAGCCTCCGCGACCGAACCCTGAGTCCGCGGGAGCCGGGCGGGCCCCGAGGGCCGGCCGGAGCCGCAGGGACCGAGCCGCGGGCCGAGCCCGGGGCCAGCCCGGGACCCGGGCTTTCCGCGGCGGCGGGGGCGGGGGGTGCAGGGGGAGACCGCGCGGCCAGTAGGGGAGAAGAGAGGAGGTGAATTCCGAGCGCGCTGCCCCAGGTGTGGCGCGCAGCAGCGCCTACCAAATGCGGAATTCCAAGATCCAAGATGCCGCTTTTCTGCATTCCGCAATTTCCCAAGCCATCGTCTGAGAACTGGGCCCGGGAGGACTCGGCATTTAAAACATTCCCAGTTCACAAACGGACGTCTCTTACCCACCTTTAGTTTGCAGGGCTCTTGATGCAAATGAAAAGTTTGGGCTTAAAACAAATTGCACAAAACGAATTTAAATGAACAACGTCATTAAGGGCCTATTAAATCGTCCCTACTCCCTTTAGCCAGTATAAGGTTTTAAATTGATTATCAGCTTCTTTGAGATGCCAAGAAAACTTGGAAGTTCTGATTGTCATAATTCGCTTTGTGGCCCTGTTGATGTGACAACTTTAGGACCGCTGGTGTCGAAAAGGATGTGTTCACGTATTAAGAGACCCAGGAGTGTTAGGAAGTCTGAAGGAATCAAGCCAAAAAGGCGAAGTTCATAGTAATAAAGGGCAATGGGAGGTCATTCCCCAGGCCATTTTTTCACAATTGTACTGTGGAACTGAAGGAGTCGCCTGCTGGACCCGAAACACTGGAGAGTCTAGCCCGGAACATCTCAGTTGCTGGTGCTTGAAATTTCACGTTAGAGATATTGATTCCTTTGGGGCTTGACGAGGCTCTATTAAAATGCAAATTCCTCTTGAAGGGGCAATAGCTCAAGCCTTTATCAGCCAACACCTTAGCAGGAATGGGATTTATTTTCCAATTTAAAGGGATGGCCAAGGGATGAACTGGGGGTGGGGAATTCCACAGATAAAGTGGCTGACCTCAAAATGCTGGCCTGTGGCCAAACACTGCCTTTTCCTCCAGTTTTTATCTATAACATGGCTGAGCCTCAGGCTGGCGTCATTTAGAGCACTGGAGTACAAATTCAAATTTCCTGGAGACATTCTCTATCTAGAAATTCTCAGGCAGCACTTTTTAAGGTCTTGGCACCATACCAAAGCAAGATCCTTGGACTGCCTGGATGTTAGGTTCTCACTGGAGTCACCTCCCTCCTTCATCCATTTCTCCACAATAGTTTACAAGGAATTCTTAGCAGCAGGCCCTCTTAGGCTCCTAAAATACATAAGTGAACAAAACAGACAAAATCCATGTCTTCTGGGTAGGAGAGAAACAGTAAACAGAATAAATAATAAATTACAGAGTTATTGAATAATGTAATATTCCAAAATTATGTTAAGCACCCACTATGTGCCAGACACTGAGGATGTAAGGATTAGCAAAAGCCACCAAGGTAGGGAATGTTCAGTCTAGTGGTTAGATTGACAGTACACAGATCATTGTTCCAAGGCCTAGTGCAGCTGGGTTCAGTGTGACGGAGAATTCTACATAGTGCCAAAAACCAGATAATAAGGAGCTTTGGAAAGAGCTTTCTGACCACAATATAGAAAATGTGGTGCCTAACTAGGGTATCTGTCCTATCCGTTGGGGGTCCCCAAATATGGGGTGATGGTCAGGTGGAAGCCCTTGGCAAGGGAGGTGCCTCTCAACCTGAGGCAGAACAAAAGAGATAGAAGGGAGCAGTGGACAGGACAGCTGAGGAGAGGTGGTGGGAGGGTGCTGCTTTTAAGGAGGGAAGGCAAGGAGGTAGGGCTACAAATGGAATTTTCTCTGTCTTGGTAACTGTGCCTAGTTGTAAGTAGCCCATTGGTCAGTTAAGGCCTATGGATATTTTGAGGTGAATCGCCTAATGGGCCTGTCTGTATCCAGCCAGGTGGTCACTGTGGGACCTTTCCATTACTCAAGTCTGTTTGCCTAAAAGCAACCTCTACAGAAAATGGATTGAGAGATGCCCAAGAGAATGTAGAGTTTACATGTTATTGCTGTCATCTAGGCAGGAAATGACAGTATTTTGGATTAAGGTAGGGATGGTGGAGATACCCAGAACTGGATGGATTTGAGATACTTGGGAGGTATCAATGATGAATTAAATATAGTGTGGTGCCAGTTGGCACATCATGGGGAGAGTACCGAATGTTAGGAACCTCCAGTGAATTCCCATTTATGTATTAGATGTGCTTCCAAAATATATGGAAATCAATACCTTCTATTTATAAATGACATGGAAAGAGAGCTCCAGGGGGCACAGCAGAAGATTTTGGTGTTGGTGGGTTAGGGGAGGGATCTACTTTCTCTGTGAAATGTGATTTGGGAGCAAAGGGAGAGACTGATCCAGAAATTAAAATAACTTCACCATTTTAAAAATGATTTCTGAATTGTAGAGAATTTTAAAATTCTGTTGTAATTAATGCAATAGCCAATGTTCTCTTGATAAACAATTGGAATTTGGAGATATAAACAGAGTCATTTTCATGGAAATGAATCAGAAAGGAAGGATGGATGGAAGTAAGGAGGAAGGGAG